>NC_064615.1:994956975-996206975 GCF_023898315.1 Schistocerca nitens
GGCCTGTCACGTGACTCTCGCTCCGCCTACTGCTCGAGTTTCATCTGCGTCCTGCACTCAGTCTGCCCGTGGCGTCTGTTTTAAGTAGTTGACGTTTTGTCTGTGCGTCGGAAAATGTTGAGTGTACAGAAAGAACAGCGTGTTAACATCAAATTTTGTTTCAAACTAGGAAAATCTGCAAGTTAAACGTTTGTAATGTTACAACAAGTGTACGGCGTTGATTGTTTATTGCGAACACAAGTGTTTGAGTGGTTTAAACGATTTAAAGATGGCCGCGAAGACACCAGTGATGACACTCGCACTGGCAGACCATTGTCAGCAAAAACTGATGCAAACATTGAAAAAATCGGTAAACTTGTTCGACAAGATCGCCGTTTAACAATCAGAGTAATGTCTGAATTAACAGGAGTTGACAAGGAAAGTGTCGAACAAGTTTACCGATTTTTTCAATGTTTGCATCAGTTTTTGCTGACAATGGTCTGCCAGTGCGAGTGTCATCACTGGTGTCTTCGCGGCCATCTTTAAATCGTTTAAACCACTCAAACACTTGTGTTCGCAATAAACAATCATCGCCGTACACTTGTTGTAACATTACAAACGTTTCACTTGCAGATTTTCCTAGTTTGAAACAAAATTTGATGTTAACACGCTGTTCTTTCTGTACACTCAACATTTTCCGACGCACAGACAAAACGTCAACTACTTAAAACAGACCCCACGGGCAGATTGAGTGCAGGAGGCAGATGAAACTCGAGCAGTAGGCGGAGCGAGAGTCACGTGACAGGCCACGCGACTTTCAGCCTTATTGCATTCGTTTTATTGTTTCACCAGTACTAGTCCCGTTTTTTTCTAGCCACACCTCGTATATTCTGTGTGTAAAGAAAGATTACGCAGCTGGTATCTCATCCAGAAATCGCAACTAAATGTTAATCGTCTGTGAGGTCACACTATGCCTCGTGTAACATGGAGAAACCTCTACCATCATCTGTCGAAACTTGACAGCTGCAGGATTTTAAGTTATGGAGACTGCTGTTTATCGATCCACGACGTTGCTGTCTGCATTTGTCCGGATCCAGCGACTGTCATGGGAAAGCCATACCCAATGCCACGCGATATCACAGCGGCCCTGGGCGACTAGCGCCAGAGAGAACAGACATGTTTTCTGTTGGGCCGTGTAGGATCATACAGCTACGTTACGTGGACAGGTGGGCCTAAACATAATAACCATTGCCCATTGCGACGTTGGATACCGCCTGGTGGCGTTGCGGGCATGTGACGTAGTTACAAAAGAATGTAAGCGAAAATGGTTCAAATGGCTCTGAGCACTATGGGACTAAACATCTGAGATCATCAGTCCCCTAGAACTCAGAACTACTTATCCTAAATAATCTAAGGACATCATACATTTCCACGCCCGAGGCAGGATTCGAACCTGCGACCGTCGCACGGTTCCAGAATGAAGCGTCTACAACCACTCGGACACACCGGCCGGCTAATGTAAGCGAAGCAGACACGGATGGGGGATCAACCCAGCGAAGATATCGGCTGCAAATGGGGAAATCCATTGAGATAAACGAATTTGACAAAGGGAAGGTTATTATTACGCAGAGTCTGAACGCGTATCTCGAAAAGGGCGAAGTTGGTCGAATTTTCGCATGATACTGTCGTGACTTTCTGTGGAAAGTGGTACGAGGATAGTGAAACTACCACTGGGAGCTAAATGGTTGGAATTCCACGACTCTTCACAGAACGTGAGGTTAGGAGGTTTGTCTGATCTGTAAAGTAGGATAGATGGTAATATGCAGCATCTCTGCCAAAAGAGCAAAATGCTGATGCATGCACAAATGTTTAGGAGCACACCGTTCGTCGTACATTGTTGAGCATGGAGCTCCGCAGCAGACCACCCCTATCTGTTCAGTGTTGACCCAACGACATCGTCAGTTACAATTGCAGTGAGCACGGGACCATCAGGATTCGACCATCGATAAATGGAAACGTGCTGGCTCTTCGGGTGAACCACACTTTTGCTACGCTGGATCGATGGTCTCCTGCGCTTGCATGCATCCCTTCATGCTTGATGTTGTCCCCGAGGGCGGTGTCATCTTTCAGCAGTATAGTTGTCTGTACCTCGGAGCCAGAATTGTGGCCGGCCGCGGTGGTCTAGCGGTTCTGGCGCTGCAGTCCGGATCCGCGGGACTGCTACGGTCGCAGGTTCGAATCCTGCTTCGGGCATGGGTGTGTGTGATGTCCTTAGGTTAGTTAGGTTTAAGTAGTTCTAAGTTCTAGGGGACTTATGACCTAAGATGTTGAGTCCCATAGTGCTCAGAGCCATTTGAACCATTTGAACCAGAATTGTGCCACAGTTGTTTCAGGAGCACTAAAGTGAGCTCACGTTGATGTCTCGGCGACCTGATTCGCCTGCTGTAAATCCTATTGAACCCGTCTGGGCCGCTATTGGGCGTCATCACCGTGCACGTAATTCAGCGACCTGTTATTTAAGCGAATCACATGAACTGCGGGTAGACTTCTAACCCACATACCTCCTCAAACCTACCAACAAACAGTCAGATTCCTTGATACCCAGAATCAGTGATGTAATTCGTTGCAAAGAAGGACAAAATAGCTATCAAGCAGGTGATCATAAAGTTTTGGCTCATCATTGTATATTGCGTAAGGAAATGGGTTTGTTGGCAGCAAGAGAAGTACCCACTCGGACAAAATGAAGTCATCTGGAGCACCATGGACTGTTGGACTGCTGCTCGGTGACCATTTTGCGGCTTCCCTCGACGCTCCTGCAGAGAGAGGCGCGCCGACAATGGGCGACTAAGTGCCAACACTGATCACATAGAGACACCAACTCTTCTTTGCGGGTGAGTTTCGTTCTGCGTATAGCATGGCAATGGGCGTATACATGTGTGGAGGCTTCAAGGAGAATAATTGTTGCCTGACTGCATCCGTCACCGTTAAGCGGGCGCAGTTGTGTCGTGAAGGTATGGGATACCATTGACTATGCACGTGAATAAGTCATCCATTTGTAAAAATTGAGGCCTCTAAAATCAAGGGCTTTTCACATCAGTAAAATCAGTAGCATCAAATGCCAGACCACTTTCAGAAGTACATGCCGACTCTTAAATATGTAGCTCTAATATGGTCTGGCATTTCATGTGACTGATTTTGCTAATGTGACAAACCCTCGATTTTAGGGGTCTTAACTTTTACAAATGGTTGTGCAGATCGTTGCCGACACATGTCATGTGGAGATGTTAGATCGCGTTACTGACTGATTGTTTGAGAATTTGAAGTTTGTTTCTTGTCCTTCTGAAGAAGACAGACTTAAATCAGTTGAAACCATGGTTAAGGTGGATTGAATACCACCATTTATT
Source organism: Schistocerca nitens (assembly GCF_023898315.1). Lineage (NCBI taxonomy): Eukaryota > Metazoa > Arthropoda > Insecta > Orthoptera > Acrididae > Schistocerca > Schistocerca nitens. Next base: position 994,960,359 of record NC_064615.1, read on the forward strand.
ACGACAGGTTGGCTGTTTTATTCACTTGCTGTTCTGTAACCGTTGCCGAAGTGCAGCCATGTTTAAAATATTGACTCGTACATTTGCTTTCAGTGTTCAGAGATTAAATTCACCTGTTTGTAATTCACCTTTATTATTATACTTTTCACAAAAGAATATAGCACGGTTGTTTTTTAGGATTCCGTATATTGTTGTTGTGGTCTTCAGTCCAGAGACTGCTTTGCTGCAGCTCTCCATGCTACTCTATCCTGTGCAAGATTCTTCATCTCCCAGTACCTACTGCAACCTACATCCTACTGAACCTGTTTAGTGTATTCATCCCTTGGTCTCCCTCTACGATTTTTACCCTCCACGCTGCCCTCCAATACTAAATTGGTGCACCCGTGATGCCTCATAATATGCCCTTCTTCTAGTCAAGTTGTACCACAAATTTCTCTTCTCTCCAGTTCTATTCAATACCTCCTCATTAGTTATGTGATCTACCCATCTAATCTTCAGCATTCTTCTGTAGCACCACATTTCTAAAGCTTCTATTCTCTTCTTGTCTAAACTATTTATCGTCCACGTTTCACTTCCATACATGGCTACACTCCACACAAATACTTTCAGAAACGACTTCCTGACACTTAACTCTATACTCGATGTTAACAAATTTCTCTTCTTCAGAAATTATTTCCTTGCCATTGCCAGTCTACATTTTATATCCTCTCTACCTCGACCATCATCAGTTATTTTTCTCCCCAAATAGCAAAACTCATTTACTTACTACTTTAAGTGTCACATTTCCTAATGTAATTCCCGCAGCATCACCCGATTTAATTCAGCTACATTCCATTATTCTCGTTTTGCTTTTGTTCATGTTCATATTATATCCTCCTTTCAAGACCCTGTCCATTCCGTTCAGCTGCTCTTCCAAGTCCTTTGCTGTCTCTGACAGAATTACAATGTCATCGGCGAACCTCAAAGTTTTTATTTCTTCTGCATGGATTTTAATTCCAGCTCCAAATTTTTCTTTTGTTTCCTTTACTGCTTGCTCAATATACAGATTGAATAACATCGGGGAGAGGCTACAACTCTGTCTCACTTCCTTCGCAACCACTGCTTCCCTTTCATGCCCCTCGACTCTTATAACTGCCATCTGGTTGCTGTACAAATTGTAAATAGCCTTTCGCTCCCTGTATTTTACCCCTGCCACCTTCAGAATTTGAAAGAGAGTATTCCAGTCACAATGTCAAAAGCTTTCTCTATGTCTACAAATACTAGAAACGTAGGTTCGCGTTTCCTTAATCTATTTTCTAAGATAAGTCGTAGGGTCAGTATTGTCTCATATGTTCCAACATTTCTACGGAATCCAAACTGATCTTCCCCGAGGTCGGATTCAACCAGTTTTTCCGTTCGTCTGTAAAGAATTCGTGTTAGTATTTTGCAGAAATGGCTTGTTAAAATGATAGTTTGGTAATTTTCACATCTATCAACACCTGCTTTCTTTGGGATTGGAATTATTATATTCTTCTTGGAGTCTGAGGGTATTTCGCCTGTCTCATACATCTTGCTCACCAGATGGTAGAGTTCTGTTTGGCCTGGGTCCCCCAAGGCTGTCAGTAGTTCTAATTCGTAAATCCGTATATCACTTGGTAAAAACGGAGCCCTTATAGGATCACTTTCTTGTCCGCCTGTCTGTCTGTCTTTCTGTCTGTCTGTCCGTCCGACTGTTAAGAAACCTTTCTCTGACGAACTGTTGGATGTGTCAAGATGAAATTTATGTAACACGGTCTATGGTCCCTTGGTGACGTACAGATTTTAAGCTTGTGAGTCAATGCAGTCAAAAGATACGCCATTTGTGTCAAGCATTTTGATATTCACAGACTTACTCAAAAAAAAAAAAAAACCTGTAGGGTACTTTATGTTGACCTGCAGTCATGAAATTTGACAAGAAGCAAGGTTTTATAGTAAAGGAAAATATCCGAAAATTGTTGATTTGTAATGACGTCACATGACAAAAAAATTTTGTTATGTTATCCGACTGTCTTTACAACTGTTACCACCCCTTTACCTCAGGAACGGGTACACATACCTTGTTGAAACTTTTGTCACATACTAAAGACAGCAGCCGCTTGGTGGTGTAAAAATGTAAGCTTCTACGTAAATGTAGTCAAAAGATACGACCATTTACGTCAAATACTCGTATTTTGATATCTTGACAGTATCATCTAGCGAAAAATATACGAGCTTACCGAGCACCGAGTCCGCCTCAGCACATGAGTTATCGGTGTAGATGGTTACGATGTAGAGAACCGGATTCTCTCCCCATATCGCCAAGGACTTCTTCTTGATGGGAGGACTCGTTCGGGGTGCACTCGGACACGTGATGGCAATTGAAGAACTACTTGGCCGAATAGTAGTGGCTCTACACTCTGGAAAGTCTGCAAAACGCCAGGGAAAGTGGCTTGCTGACCACATTGACATCAATACTACATCCGCATGAGGCCACAAGCAGAAGATGGCACGGCAGCCAGTACAAGTCCCTTGGGCCTTCACAGCCTGGACGAGGAGCTTGTTATGTAATTACTGTTTCCAATGCTTATGTCATGGCTGTTTTCAAAGGTGGAGTCAATATCTGATGCAAGTGATGTAAGACCTTTTACACTAAAGAGCCAAACAAACTGGTACAACTGCTTAACATCATATAGGGCCCCCGCTAGCACGCAGAAGTGCCGCAACACGACGTGGCATTGACGCGACTAATGTCTGAAGTAGTGCTGGAGGGAACTGACACTATGAATCCTGCAGGCTGTCCATAAATCCGTAAGAGTACGAGGGGGAGAGGATCTCTTCTGAACAGCACGTTGCAAAGCACCCCAGATATGCTCTGCAACGTTATTCTGAGGAGTTTGGTGGCCAGCGGAAGTGTTTAATCTCGGAAGGGTGTTCCTGGAGCCACTCTGTAGCAATTCTGGACCTTTGATGTGTCGCAAACTCACTTAAATCTTGATAAACTGCCATTGTAGCAGCAGTAAGCGATCTAACAACTGTCTTGTATAGGTGTTGCCGACAGCAGCGCCGTATTCTGCGTGTTTACGTATCTCTACATTTGAATACTCATGCCTATACCAGTTTTTTTGGCGCTTCAGTGTATATCACGTAGTTTATGTAATGTAAAATATGAAAAATGACTGAATAGATGTCATAGAAGACCAGGACAAATAAATAAATAAAATTTAAAAAATTGAGAACAAGTTTGGTGGGCACGCAGATGAAATACCTGGCTAGTGCAGCTCTAAAAGTGTTACACGTGTGTCGGGCTATTGGCATGGCCGTGCCTCTCGCTGAGCAGTACTGCCTTGTAATGGCTGCAGCGGACGTGGCTACCAATTGCACGCATGTCTGGCAAGCGTTACAGTGACTACCAACGACTCCCGTCAATCAAGACGGTGATAAACGTCACGTATGACTCAAGAATTCGAACGCCACTCCTGTCGAACGTATTGCCTCGGCCTTCGAAGACCGCATTCACGTGCGTATACTGCCATGTTTACTCCGTCTCGAGTAGATTGCCGCAGCACGAGTCAGGAACAGGACACGTAACTGTCCTTTCTTTTTATTCAAGCCATAGAGGATTTTGTATTTATTGTGTCACACGTGTGTGTCCTTTTGAATTTAAGTTTACGGTTGTAGTACATACTTGGAACGACACATTAAGATCAAGCCATTACCCTCACCAGACAAAATGATTTACAGCCATCGGAGTATCCTGTACTTACATACGTACTTGGGCAGCCAGTAAATTGTGTATATCAGAGGACTGCGCTCATGGATACTGTTAACATTCATTGTGTATAACGGCAGGGAAGAATAGCTGTATTCCTCTTTCTTTTACGTTTCTTATGTGAGGTATAGCATAGGACAACAGATTTACTCTAGCCTCTATGTAAAATATTGGTTAGAATTTTTCCGCAAATTCCTCTTGATACGGTATTTGTCTTCTTCCGACAACAGTGATCTAAAACTCCTGATCAAATCTGTGGCATTACCACAGTGACTGAGTAGGCCAGTTATAAATCTAGTATGACGTACTTAATTTCCTAATATTTCCTCTATTCATCTTGTTATGGACGTTAAGGGTTTCGCTTATGTGTTTTGTGAAATAATATTAAGACTGTAGTTGCTTATAATTATAGGTTTCAAGTTTGGCTTAAAAGTTTGCCTAATGGATATGAGAAAATTCACGAAACTGCAGTCTATGAATGTCCGAAGGAACAGGCACTGCAGCCACTACAGCTGTTATAAACTACAGGAAACGTATTCGCAGATACGGATATGGACAACCATCAGCTGTATAGTGGAATGATGGCCCGAACGCAGATTTCCTGCATTATCGAAAACGTTTGCCTTAATTACTTCGGCTATTCGAGCACACTTCACGGCCAGACCGAAACTTCCAAATATCGTCCATGTGTCTTCAACCTGCACTTGTAAGTTTACCTTTTGCAGGTAATTTCGAATTTACCTGCCTATAATGAACAAGTGACTTTCAATTAAAGTATCTCTCCCGTACGATAATATGCAGAATAAATGTACGAGTGCAGGTTGTAGACACATGGAGGACGACGTATAAAAGTTTGGGTCTGGCTGTGAAGCATGCTCGGATAGCCAAAGTTGCTAGAAGGAAAGTCCTCGATTTTTGGCACTACTTAAACGAACGAAACTCTGCGATCATGCGGAACCCTAACTACCAGCAATATTTCTCAAATTTTCTCTGGAGCGCCTTCCGTAACCCACCTCGCAATTGCATTATCCACGACAGAAGAAGTGGAACTACGAACCCCTTTTGTTAGGATTGAGCCAACAAAGAAAAGTGGCTTAGGTGACCAGTCACGACAAGCGGTAAATCCATTTCCGAATCGCGGTACAACAAAAGTTTTCAGTGTCACCGTTCCATTACACGGCTGAGAGTTGTCCATATTCGCAACTGCGGAGACATTTCATTCATGAGAATATTTTTAACCGGGCACAAGGCTGCAGACTTAACACCCACATACCAAACGAATATATATGTATACACACACACACACTGTTATATTGCTAGAGAAGGCCGAAATGCACGCGTTAACTCACGCAGGATGCCGTGAGGTCTGAAACAGGATATGTAATGAATGCTATGAAGAAAAGCACGTAGCTTCTGGAATACTTAACTTTAATCCATCATTTGTATACATCATTCTTGATGAGACATGCTTCATACGATAACTATCAATTGCTATGGCGCCTTGCTAGGTCGTAGCCATTGACTTAGCTGAAGGCTATTCTAACTATCTGCTCTGAAAATGAGCGAGGCTTCGTCAGTGTGCATCGTTAGCTAAGCCGTCCGTACAACTGGGGCGAGTGCTAGTCCGTCTCTCGAGACCTGCCGTGTGGTGGCGCTCGGTCTGCGATCACTGACAATGGCGACACGCCGGTCCGACATGTACTAATGGACCGCGGCCGATTTAAAGCTACCACTTAGCAAGTGTGGTGTCTGGCGGTGACACCACACACACACACACACACACACACACACACACACACACACACACACACACACATACACACACACACACACACATGTTTAAAAAAAAAAAAAAAAAAAAACAGAACGTCTTGAACGACTAGGGAGAGGATTTTCATATTTACAAGACATGTACACTAATATGTTTTACAGAAATTATTAACATTTGAACCATGTTGGTCCACGGGTTATAGATCAACATTGATATAGCGGCGCGACGCCACCTACTGGAAAATTTGCTTGCGGCTCTAATTGTTGCTGTAAACCGATGGTAGTGGATCAGTGTGACTTGATCAGACGTGCAGGACGCCTCGCAGACGTATGCGTGAACCGTACCGTCAGATAAGTGTGTTTGAAAGGGGGCGCATTATTGGTATGAGAGAATGTGATGCATCCATCTGGGAAATTGCTGCTCGTGTGGGATGAAGTGTTTCGGCATTGCAATGGGTGTAAGCAGAATGGTTCATGGAAGGCCATAGCACGCGACGAGATGGGTCATGTCACACCACCCACACCACCCCAGGAAAGACCGACACCTCACCCAAATGGTACTGCAGGAGAGATCAGCGTCCTCCTTGGCTCTGGCTGAACAGTGGAACAGTGCTACACATTGGTCACTATCAGGGATGACAGTACGTCGCTGTTTATTACGGCAGGGATTACGCGCGTGTCGTTCACTTCTCCACTTACCTTTGATGAATGTGCGGAAACATGCTTGACAGCAGTGGTGTATGGACTTACGTCACTGGGGACTGGAAGGGCATCAGATAGTGTTTTCGGAAGAATCCAGGTTCTGTCTGTTTGAAAATGATGGCCGCATTTTGGTTCGCCGCAGACAGGGGAAGCGGCATTAAAATGACTGCATTCGCACAAGACGTACATAGCCAACTCAAGGCCCTATGCTGTGGGCTGCTATTGGGTACAACCACCAATCAGAGTTTGTGCGTGTCCAGGGCACTGTTACCAGTGTGACCTACGTGAATTACATCCTGCGACCCGAAGCCATACCCTTTCTGCACAACCCCTCAGACGCCATTTTTCAGGAAGACAATGCACGATCACTTGTTGCTGCACGAACACGTGCCTTCTTGGTGTCATAGGACGTCAGAATTTTGACCTGGCCGACATATCACCAGACTTGTCACCAATCAAAAATGTGTGTGATTTGGTGAAACGACAGGTGCAGCGCTGTGACTCAGTGCCAACCACCAGAGATTAACTTTGGAACCAGGTGAATGCAGCATGGATGACTGTACCATAGGACACCATTCACGTCTTGTGCACTTCGATGCCATCACGCAAGGAATAATTATCTGGGGCCATGGCGGACCCTGTATCTACTTGGCAACAGGACATATGCTGAACCGAAGTGACTGACATGCTGATCATTTCTGCAGAACATACCAATGTACATGTACTTTGAATATGGATGTCTTATCTCTAGTTGTTCAACGTCTTCTGTTTTTTTTTCCTGAACAGGAGTGTATTAAATTAATGACCACGCATATAGGCTAAAACATTATGACCTCCTGGTTAATAGTGTGTTGGTCCACAAATGGAACGCAGTACTCCAGAGAACGAGTCCTTGGAACGTTTGCAGAGCTACGTCACACCGTATAACCACGCACAGGTCACTCAATTTTCGTAAACTGCAAGCCGGTATTTGCGGGTACAGAGCTGGTGCCAGATACTGTTCCAGTAATGTTCCATCGGCTTCAGATCAGACGAATTTGGTGGACAGGACATCAATGTGAGTTCGCTATCATGTCCCTCACATCACTATAGCTCGAATCTGGCCCTTTGACACTGCAAGTATCCTGCCGATGGATGCCACCACCTTCTCGTAAGACATCAAGCAGGAAGTGATGCACGTGGTCTGCAATAATGTGTACACAGTTCAGAGATACCAAGATGCATTCATTTACTGCCACAGGTTCCATGGAAGCCTATGTGAATGTCCGCTGTAACATAATACTCCCACCCCACCCAGCATCCCTGGCGCGGTACATATTTCCAGCAGCCTTTCGCCTGGATGACGACATTTCCGCACACGACCACGTAGATTGGTGAAACCAGAAACGTGATTGATGTATTCCACTGATTTACAGTCAAATCTGGGAGGTCTAGCTTCCATTTAAACTTATTTAAATTCCTCCAGTGACAGGCACATCACTATTATATTATTTTTAAGATTACACATCCATTCGACCATACAGCTCGTGAAATCACTGTTCAATCGCCCCCATTCTCTCCTTTAGAGCTTCATCTACGTAATTACGAGTACCTAGATACATCAACTACTAGCAACCTGACGTGGGAAATTTGCTGATTTACTCCTTTATCAGTTTGTCATTTGTTACGAGTTTATAAGAAAATAAAAAAAAATTATACGCCGAGATAAGAATAAAGGTGTGTTTCTCTGATTCCGAGTCAGACACGAAGCAAAAATAAAACACACGCACACACACACACAATGAGCGTTGCTCACTCATTACAATCCCAACGTTTGTATCCTCCAAGCATAGGAACAATCTCAAAGCCTGCGTAGTTATATTCCAAGTGGTGTCCTCTGCAAATGTCCTACTGCAAGAATATTCCGTTGTGGTTAACTGCCCGTCCATTGGCACTGAGTAGATAAATTTTTAACTTAGATTGGACTGGATATACATTTTGTTTAAAGATTCAGGAGATCCCCAAGGATGTAGAACACGTCATTAAAGAAAACATGTAATTCATATTTAAAAAAATTTGCTGGTGTTCCTGTCATAGAACATACGTTTTGTTTTTGACCGGCTATCCACTTGGCTACTTTATCATTAAATCTAGGAGGGGAGGGGGGGTTGCGATTGCGTTGGGAGTTGTAAGAAATCTGTCGATGAAGTAGAAGGAATTGACCCCAATAAATCCTTTAGGCTCCTTTTAGAGTGTACTTCATCTATACTTACTATGGCTTTTGGAAAGTTCCTGAAAACATGTTTTCTTGTATTGATTCCATGACACGAGATGTTAGTTTGAGAAAGAGATGTATTGGTTATGACAAATTTAATTAAGGAATAGAGATATTGAAAAGCAGTAGTTATTATCACCAGTTCCTTCAACACGCCTCTGATGAAGGTACCTCGAGTTCACATGACGAATAATTTCTATTAGACACTTTTGGACTCGTAAATCTTCAGCTTGGCCTGATAGCACATTTTACTGTGTAAGGATCAGTTCGGAGTAGTAAACTCGCGAAACGATCGTTGCTCAGTACAGCGGGCAGGTGTTTAGCCTTTCGTGATAGCCGCGCCGGATTAGCCGAGCGGTCTCAGGCGCTGCAGTCATGGACTGTGCGACTGGTCCTGGCGGAGGTTCGAGCCCTTCCTCGGGCATGAGTGTGTGTGTTTGTCCTTAGGATAATTTAGGTTAAGTAGTGTGTAAGCTTAGGGACTGATGACCTTAGCAGTTAAGTCCCATAAGATTTCACACACATTTGAACATTTTTGAACCTTTCGTGACAAGTTCGCTATCGTGAGCCGCAACTGAATATGTAAAGTCTATTAGAAACTTTGCTTCCTCGTTAATAATCAATGATGTTACCTTCCACTGTGGAATTTCCGCTCTCCACTCTTGTAGGCACTCAATAATTAATGTATTACTTTGCTTAACTATCTACAGTGCGCAAAAAGGTATCACCTTTTCGAAATCACGTAATTGTCTCCCATTGCGACGCATAAGTATGAAATTGGGCTTAAAGGTGCCTACAAACTTCGGCTGTAATGGTGGAAAAGACTGGTGCCCTGCGACGTCACCCTTGGGCTCAGCGACGCAACGTGTCGACACATGCTTTAAAAAAAAAAAAAAAAAAAAAAAAGAAAAAGAAAAAGCGGCTTTGAAGTTCATTGAAGTTCATGTGAGATGTAAGGTCGGTTTATGATATCATATTGACACCAAATTTCACCGCAGTTTTGCCCAACGCTATCGTGGGCGTGTCAGGGGGACTCACCATACAACATATTTCTACTATAGCGCTCTAAGAGAGCTCATGGATCATCCCCGATCACGTTACTCAACGCATCAAGGCAAAGATTTTAACCCTGTCCAGATGCCGTCGAGAAGGTGCCATCATATGAGCACGCGCTCAAGATAGGATTAACGGCGACGAACCTTCTATGCATCATGTTCAAAATGTTCGCCGACGCCGACAGGCCTTAATGACATCTTTAGACCTACTTGATGGACGACGGTTAACATCGCAAGCTACCATTGCGGATGTCTTCACAACACTCTACAGACTTCTCTATCAAGAAGTACCTGCCGGTGCAGAGGCCATTGCTGAGGTTGCCCAGTAGATAAGTTGTACAATAAACGCCGCGGCTGCAACCCTCCTAACTGCGGAAGTGACCACCGACGACGTCCGTGGCGCTGTTGCCAAAGGATCACTGAACTGGTCTCCCGGCCCGGATGGTTTACCGCTCGAATTTTACAGACCCTGCCAAGATTTGATGATGCCACGATGCAGAGAAATGTACTGGGAACTTTTTTCCGGCACGGAACTCCCACCACCAACGTTCATGGAAGTCTTACTCATACCACTCTCGAAAGCTGCAGGAGGATCACCACTCGATAGTTATCAGCCGATCACATTACTCAATTTCGACTTCAAGATTTTTACACGTCTTCTAGCTGTGCGACTCAATCACGTGTTACGAAAAATTGTTTCCCACGAACAACCATCCTTAGGCGGCGATCTTAATATCTAGGCATCACTCAGTGAAAATCGGGATGTGATCGCTGTGGCCGGCCGGGGTGGCCGAGCGGTTCTAGGCGCTACAGTCTGGAACCGCGTGACTGCTACAGTCGCAGGTTTGAATCCTGCCTCGGGCATGGATGTGTGTGATGTCCTTAGGTTAGTTAGGTTTAAGTAGTTCTAAGTTCTAGGGGACTGATGACCTCAGAAGTTAAGTCCCAGAGCCATTCGAACCATTTCATGGCGGGGCAACACACTCGCGACTGCCAGGCGCTTTAATCTCAATCGACTTCAGTCAAGCGTTTGAGCGCGTCAATCATGATTCCTCAACGCAATGATGCACCAGATGGCGATTCCCCCGACGTTCACGCAGGTGATTATGCGGCTCTTCTCATCGAAGACAGACTTACAGAACCTATACGAATTGAACGCTCAGTACGGCAGGGTTGCCCGCTGTAGACGGTGATTTATGCAATTGCGATGGAACCACTCATTTGCGTATTATGGCGACGCTTGACAGGTATTCCTCTCCGGTACCATGTGGTCCCCTGCCGAGCCTATGCGGACGACTTGGCCCTCGTCGTACGTTCAGCGGTTTACGTACAAGCTGCGATGCAGTGGATTACCCGTTACAGTGCAGGGGCAGACAGCCATATGACAGTCGCAAAATAATGCACCACGAAGATCGGCCGCGGCCTTCCCGCAGATAGCGTAGTCTCCTTTCAACTGGTGGACACCCTTCGCTGTCTCGGATCGGTGTACACGCGAGACATTTGCCGCACCTTGACGATCAGTTTTCGGGCGCTACTGCAACGCATCTGGTGGTGGTGGTGGTGGTTAGTGTTTAACGTCCCGTCGACAACGAGGTCATTAGAGACGGAGCGCAAGCTCGGGTTAGGGAAGGACTGGGAAGGAAATCGGCCGTGCCCTTGCAAAGGAACCATCCCGCAACGCATCTGGGAAAGCATACGTAATCACCTACTACGCCCGCTGAATATGTGCCAGAGACTCACCTTCGTCACCACCCATCTGGCAGCCCAGTAACTCCACATCGCACAGATTCTGCCCATCACTGCGACAATGGCAGCCAGACTAAAGGCGGTTTATATGTTCTGGACACATCTTCAGAGTGCAGTATGATGCCCGCACCATACCGAGGCGAGATGGTGGCCTCGATCTGGCTAACGTGAGAGACAGGACTACGGCACTTTACACCAATACTACGCTCCAGTTATGGAAAATCCAAAATGCTATTTTTACTGGAATGTTGACCACCGGACTCGCACCTGTTTCGCGACGCCCACCGACGTCTTTGGCACACATCTCACCTCCAATGTCGCACATCGGCCGTTTCTTTTTGGAATACAGCTACATATGCACCGAGCTCTCCAGGACCACGAAGACGACCACCCGCGTCATCTACCGCCTTCTCCGAATGTCCCCACCCCGAAACCCCGTCGAAGCACGTCACCCCCAGGTTTCATGGCCTACAGTTTGGAAAACGATCCACCAACCATACCACACCACTGACACTAGCGCGACGTGGTACCCTCTCGTCAACGGCAAATATACTACAAGACAGAAACTGCATCGCATCGCGCTGGTAGACTCACCCCTATGTTTCAAGTGCAATGTCGAAGATAAAAATTCACATTGTTTTGAGTGTGGGCCAGCAGCAGCTGTCTGGACCCTCTCGTTCAGAAGATTGTGGCTTTCTACTCCATACTCCAGAGTACCCTCCCCCCCCCCCCCCCAATCACGTTTCTCTTACCATGATGGTAGATACATCCTGACAACAAGACCTGCTTTCCATCGTCTAAATGGCACGCCATCACATGTCTCAGTGGCATGGCTATCAACTGTCTCTCCCGGGACGACATCGTCGATCCGACGGACTTCTCGGCACGGCTCCAAGTACAGCACCGCACCCTTCGCCTACATCGACACTATCGGGCCACTTTCGCGAACTATTTACAGAGTATTTCCGCCAACCCGCGTTGGAGCTGGAATCTCAACGAAACGTGCCAGCCAAGATTGGAAGATCCCACGTTCCCCTTCTAATGGTCATTGATAGAATGGACGTTGTTCTGATGGCACGCCAATGTGGGGCATGGCCCAACAAGTATTCCTAATTTCTTTCACTTCTCTTTCCACTTCATCTTAATTTTTTTTTCGTTACACGTGTTTATCCTATTTATTAATGCATAGCTCTGTACCTGCAGCATTTTGTTTTCTTTTTCATGTACTCCCCATAAAAAAACGTTTGGTTGCTGCTGATGTTGAGACTATATACACTCCTGGAAATTGAAATAAGAACACCGTGAATTCATTGTCCCAGGAAGGGGAAACTTTATTAACACATTCCTGGGGTCAGATACATCACATGATCACACTGACAGAACCACAGGCACATAGACACAGGCAACAGAGCATGCACAATGTCGGCACTAGTACAGTGTATATCCACCTTTCGCAGCAATGCAGGCTGCTATTCTCCCATGGAGACGATCGTAGAGATGCTGGATGTAGTCCTGTGGAACGGCTTGCCATGCCATTTCCACCTGGCGCCTCAGTTGGACCAGCGTTCGTGCCGGACGTGCAGACCGCGTGAGACGACGCTTCATCCGGTCCCAAACATGCTCAATGGGGGACAGATCCGGAGATCTTGCTGGCCAGGGTAGTTGACTTACACCTTCTAGAGCACGTTGGGTGGCACGGGATACATGCGGACGTGCATTGTCCTGTTGGAACAGCAAGTTCCCTTGCCGGTCTAGGAATGGTAGAACGATGGGTTCGATGACGGTTTGGATGTACCGTGCACTATTCAGTGTCCCCTCGACGATCACCAGTGGTGTACGGCCAGTGTAGGAGATCGCTCCCCACACCATGATGCCGGGTGTTGGCCCTGTGTGCCTCGGTCGTATGCAGTCCTGATTGTGGCGCTCACCTGCACGGCGCCAAACACGCATACAACCATCATTGGCACCAAGGCAGAAGCGAGTCTCATCGCTGAAGACGACACGTCTCCATTCGTCCCTCCATTCACGCCTGTCGCGACACCACTGGAGGCGGGCTGCACGATGTTGGGGCGTGAGCGGAAGACGGCCTAACGGTGTGCGGGACCGTAGCCCAGCTTCATGGAGACGGTTGCGAATGGTCCTCGCCGATACCCCAGGAGCAACAGTGTCCCTAATTTGCTGGGAAGTGGCGGTGCGGTCCCCTACGGCACTGCGTAGGATCCTACGGTCTTGGCGTACATCCGTGCGTCGCTGCGGTCCGGTCCCAGGTCGACAGGCACGTGCACCTTCCGCCGACCACTGGCGACAACATCGATGTACGTCCACCCGGCCTCCCGCATGCCCACTATACGCCCTCGCTCAAAGTCCGTCAACTGCACATACGGTTCACGTCCACGCTGTCGCGGCATGCTACCAGTGTTAAAGACTGCGATGGAGCTCCGTATGCCACGGCAAACTGGCTGACACTTACGGCGGCGGTGCACAAATGCTGCGCAGCTAGCGCCATTCGACGGCCAACACCGCGGTTCCTGGTGTGTCCGCTGTGCCGTGCGTGTGATCATTGCTTGTACAGCCCTCTCGCAGTGTCCGGAGCAAGTATGGTGGGTCTGACACACCGGTGTCAATGTGTTCTTTTTTCCATTTCCAGGAGTGTACTTATTTGCGTTTACATGTTTACAAAAAAAATTACTTTTCAACCAATAGAGGTTTTTATTTGTTTTCTCATTACCAGCTATTCCTTTGGTTCTCTACAAGGAATACATTTTTTAAATAACAAAGAATAAAAAATTTAAATATTAAAGAAAGTCACTAGACCATTTGCCAAAACAAAAAAAGTTGGTAGAGTACTTGCCCGCGAAATGCAAAGGTCCCGAGTTCAAGTCTCGGTTCGGCACACAGTTTTAATCTGCTAGGAAGTTTCGTATCAGCGCACACTCCGCTGCATAGTGAAAATCTCATTCAGGAAATAATAGACGTGTTCACACCGCTTTGTATCACTGTTAACTTACAACTAACAATGCTGGGAAGAAACCAAGACACAACCGAGCAGTTCTCAAATCAAGCTTGAGGTGAAAGGGTTTAAAGTAGTGTCTAGGCATTACTGATGTTAACAGCAAGAACCATTAGCGAATGGTACAACTTTGTTTCCAAACAAGACACATAGCCAATGCCGTGACAATTGTACGGTTGTGCAGTTCTTTTCAGTGCAATGCATATGGAAATGCAGTGTACAGTCACATTAATGTGACCACCTGGCAAAAGCGCAAGACGTGCAGGAGGAGAGTCAATCAGATTCTGGAAGGTACTGACATGGACATGGAGTCATGCTGACTCCAGTGCCTTGGGCATCTGAGCTAGCTTTCTCGGGTAAGCCGATCGAGGTCGCTCCACATATCTTCAACTAGGTATACATTCGGTGAGTTTGGAGGCCAGAGGAATACGGTAAACTCATACTGGTACCCTTCGAACCACACACGTTCACTGCGAGCTATGTGACACGTTGCGTTATCCTGCTGGTTTGTTAAAATATTTTTAAATAGAATCTATTGAAAGATAACACCAATTTCTGTTATAAAGACAGGAAACATTGTTAATACATTAAAAAACTCAGATCATTTGCAAGTATTTCACGTTCCATGCTAGAGGACTTTCTTCTGTTGAGAGGTACATACATTCTATAACGAACCAATCAACAGTGTCTCCCAAACATCTTTTATACATGGTACAGGAATTAAATGTGTAGAGCCCAACATATTTCCAAATACTGTAGAAAACACAGCCTCAGGTCTCACAACAACATACAGGTCTCTAGTGCGAATTCCTCCATCTGATCGTAAACTGACACAACAACCAGAAAAAATAATGTCTTCCTAGGCACACTATCCTCAAGCTACAAAACTCGCCCTTTCTCAAGAATGGGTTGCAATGGTGCTCTGTACGTGGTCTACTTTATAGACGAGCTACACTACACCAAGAAGATGACGTGCTACAGACGCGAAATTTAACCGACAGGAAGAAGATGCTGTGGTATGCAAATGATTAGCTTTTCAGAGCATTCGCACAAGGTTGGCGTCGGTGGCGACACATACAACGTGCTGACATGAGGAAAGTTTCCAACTGATTTCTCATACACAAACAGCAGTTGACCGGCGTTACCTGGTGAAACGTTGTTGTGGTGCCTCGTGTAAGGAGGAGAAATGCGTACCATCACGTTTCCGACTTTGATAATGGTCGGATTGTAGCCTATCGCGATTGCGGTTAATTGTATCGCCACATTGCTGCTAGCGTTGGTAGAGATCCAATGACTGTTAGCAGACTATGGAATCGGTGGTTTCAGGAGGGTAATACGGTACGCCGTGTTGGGTCCCAACGGCCTCGTATCACTAGCATTCGAGATGACAGGCATCTTATCCGCATGGCTGTAATGGATCGTGCAGCCACGTCTCGATCCCTGAGTCAACAGATGGGGACGTTCTCAAGACAACAACCATCTGCACGAACAGTTCGACGACGTTTGCAGCAGCATGGACTATCAGCTCGGAGACCATGGCTGTGGTTACCCTAGACGCTGCATCACAGACAGGAGGGCCTGCGATGGTGTACTCAACGACGAACCTCGGTTCACGATTGGCATAAACGTCATTTTTTCGGATGAATCCAGGCTCTGTTTACAGCATCATGATGGTCGCATCCGTGTTTGGCGACATCGCGGTGAATGCACATTGGAAGCGTGTATGCGTCATCGGCATACTGGCGTATCACCTGCCGTGACGGTGTGGGGTGCCATTGGTTACAGATCTCGGTCACCACTTGTTCGCATTGACGGCACTTTCAACAATGGACGTTACATTTCAGATGTGTTACGACCCGTGGCTCTTCCCTTCATTCGATCCCTGCGAAACCCTACATTTCAGCAGGATAATGCACGACCGCATGTTGCAGGTCCTGTACGGGACTTTCTGGATACAGAAAGTGTTCGACTGCTGCCCTGGCCAGCACATTATCCAGACGTCTCACCAATTGAAAACGTCTGGTCAATGGTGACCGAGCAACAGGCTCGTCACAATACGCCAGTCACTACTCTTGATGAACTGTGGTATCGTGTTGAAGCTGCATGGGCATCTGTACCTGTGCAAGCCATCCAAGCTCTGTTTGAGTCAATGCCCAGGCGTATCAAGGGCGTTATTACGGCCAGAGGTGGTTGTTCTGGGTACTGATTTCTCAGGATCTATGCACCCAAATTGCGTGAAAATGTAATCACATGTCAGTTGTAGTATAATATATTTGTCCAATGAATAGCCGTTTATCATCTGCATTTCTTCTTGGTGTAGCAATTTTAATGGCTAGGAGTGTACATTTTCCTAGAATTCTCCCAATAAAACGAGGTCCATAGTTTCTTCCCTATAACCGGCCTCTCGTGCTCGTTCCATTTATCTAGAAATTTAATAAACGTGACTGTGTAAAGCAGCATAACACTACTATTGTTTTAGAACATTACAGGAGCGTTTCTCCTGTTTACCTGCATTAATTTATACTGTAGGGTCTTGCCCGCTTCTCTCGTATAGCGTGCCTAAAGGATGCTGTGTTCTTGGAATGCTATACAAAGATTCAAGCAAAATAACCTTAGTAATTTCATTTCAGTGAAGCAGATTGACAATACTTAACTTTGCATTTAGGACAAGTGTCGCAAGCGATGGGCAACATGCAAACAGTAATGTTGTTCGCTATCGATGAAGTCCAAACAAGCAACGGATGTGGATCACTAATAACTGGTACCGTAGGATTCTCTGCTAGGCCGTGCTAATACTCTGCGAATACTGTCCACTAATGGCAGGAGTGGCGCTTATATTCACTTCGGCTAGATGTCGCTCCTATCGTGGTGACGTCCTTGTCAGCACGCTATTGGCCGACATCTCCTCACCACCTTCTCTTGTCTTGCATTCTTCCTCTTCGTTCCGGCACTTGTGGTTACGCCAGAACATTCCTCCCCCCCCCCCCCCCCCCCCCAAAGCGACGGACCTGGGCGCATCGTCGGGCCGGACGCTGTGGCTGTGCAGGGGACGCCAAGTTTCCGGCCATACAACGCCATCCAGCCTGCGCTTTGGCGGAAACGTCCTCCAGAAATCGACCACACCAGACATTAACTTTGGGAGAGTCGCGTTGATGCTGAATTACTTCATGTGGATGCTCTGCCCCACAAATTCTGCAGTTATGACGATTAACTGTTCCACTGCCATGAAATGTAGCCTCATCAGAAAACAGAATCATTTTTTTTTAAAAATTGATAACATCATGAATTCTGTGTAGAAAGTCAACAGCAAACACATACCTTTCGATTTTATCAGTAGGTTTTATTTCATGTAAGAGCACGGAACTTACGCCTACGCCTTTCACGCACAGCGTCATACACAGTACATTTAGGAACTGCTAATTGTAGACTACGTCTGGCCAATGACTTCTTTGGTCCCCGAACACACGAAACACGGATCTGTTCAACAACATCTTCAGAGGTTCTAGGTCTACCTGGTGATTTTGCTTTTAAAACATCACCGGTTTCCTTGAAAGACTTTAGGCAATGACCGATAGTTTTTGCTGTAGGTGTTTCACCACCACACTGACGACTAAAATTGCGTTGCACTGCTATAACTGACTCAGTTTTCCCAAGCCAAAATGACACACTGCGCTTTCTGTGCGGAGTACATATTATTGCTGAGTTGCTCTTCCCTGCCACTGCGCTGCGCGCACGCCTGCACTGAACTGAGGGGGCAGAGGAATAAAGCAGCGCTGGTGCCGTCTCAAGGTCAAGCAGGCCGGTCAACTGCAGGGGAGCCAAACTTGGCTAGTTGGTGAATTAAACACCACAAACTAGAATAATGTATGTCACTTTGTACAGATTCTAGGACACAGTAAATCAAGGGAGTTCTTTTACAAAGACACTTATTTCACAATGCTTTGGAAGTCAAGCTATCAAGTTGTCACAGAGTTCGTTGATCAAAAGGATTAATGCACTCTCCTTCACTTAACGACCGAGAGCAGCGGCGTTTGCGCCGAGTTGTCAATGTTAACAGACAAGAAACACTGCGTGAAACAACCGCAGGAATCACTTTGGGACATACGAAGAATGTGTCCGTCAGGACAGTGAGGTTGAATTTGGTGTCAAAGGGCTATGGCAGCAGACGACCGACGTAAGTGTCTTTGCTTCATCGCCTACAGCGCTTCTCCTGGTCTAGTGACCATATCGGTTGGACCCAAGACGAGTGGATAGCCGTAGCCTGATCAAATGAGTCTCGATTTAACTTGTTAAGAGCTGATGGTGGGGTCCTAATGTGGCGCAGACACTGGGAAGCCATGGACCCAATTTGTCAGTAAGGCACTGTGGAAGTAGGTGGTCGCTCCATAATCGTGTGGGCTGTGTTCACATGCAACAGACTGGGCCCTCTGCTCCAACTGAACCGATCATGACTGGAATTGGTTATGCTGGTTTACTAGAAGACCAATAGCAGCCATTCATGGGTTTTATATTCCCAAACAACGATGCCATGTCACTAGGCCACAATTGTTCACGATTGGTTCGAAGAATATTCTGGACATTTCGAGTGAATAATTTGGCCATCCAGATCACCTAACTTGAATCCCATAGAGCACTTATGGGATAAAATCGAGAGGTCAGTTCGTGCACGAACTGCTATAGAGGCAGCATTGCTCAGTATTTCTTCAGGGGTCTTGCAGCGACTTGTTGAATCCATGCCACTTCGAGCTGCTGAACTACACTACTCGCCATTAAAATTACTACACCACGAAGATGACGTGCTACAGGCACGAAATTTAACCGACAGGAAGAAGATGCTGTGATATGCAAATGATTAGCTTTTCAGAGCATTCAGACATGGTTGGCGCCGGTGGCGACACCTACAACGTGCTGACATGAGGAAAGTTTCCAACGGATTTCTCATACACAAACAGCAGTTGAGCGGCGTTGCCTGGTGAAGCGTTGTTGTTACTAAAGGTCGGATTGTAAACTATCGCGATTGCGGTTTATCGTATCGCGACATTGCTGCTCGCGTTGGTCGAGGTCCAATGACAGTTAGCAGAATATGGAATCGGTGGATTCAGGAGGGTAATAGGGAACGCCGTGTTGGATACCAACGGCCTCGTATCACTAGCAATCGAGATGACAGGCATCTTATCCACATGGCAGTAACGGATCGTGCAGCCACATCTCGATTCCTGACTCAGCAGATGGGGACGTTTGCAAGACAACAACCATCTGCACGAACAGTTCGACGACGTTTGCAGCAGCATGGACTATCAGCTCGAAGACCATGGCTGCGGTTACCCTTGACGCTGCATCACAGACAGGAGCGCCTGCGATGGTGTACTCAACGACGAACTTGTGTGCACGAATGGCAAAACGTCATTTTTTCGCATGAATGCGGGCCTTTACAGCATCATGATGGTCGTATCCGTGTTTGGCGACATCGTGGTGAACGCGCATTGGAAGCGTGTATTCGTCATCGGCATACTGGCGTATCACCCGGCGTGATGGTATGGGGTGCCATTGGTTACACATCTCGGTCACCTCTTGTCCGCATTGACGGCACTTTGAACAGTGGACGTTATATTTCAGATGTGTTACGACCCATGGCTCTACCCTTCATTCGATCCCTGCGAAACCCTACATTTCAGCACGATAGTGCACGACCGCATGTTGCAGGTCCTGTACGGGCCTTTCTGGATACAGAAAATGTTCGACAGCTGCCCTGGCTAGCACATTATCCAGACGTCTCACCAATTGAAAACGTCTGGTCATTGGTGGCCGAGCAACTGCCTCGTCACAATACGCCAGTCACTACTCTTGATGAGCTGTGGTATCGTGTTGAAGCCGCATGGGGTGCTGTACCTGTACAAGACATCCAAGCTCTGTTTGACTCAATGCCCAGGCGTATCAAGGCCGTTATTACGGCCAGAGGTGGTTGTTCTGGGTACTGATTTCTCAGGATCTATGCACCCAAATTACGTGAAATTGTAATCACATGTCAGTTGTAGTATAATATGTTTGTCCAATGAATACCCGTTTATCATCTGCATTTCTTATTGGTATAGCAATTTTAATGGCCCGTAGTTTACATAGAGCTGAAGCAGATTCGACACGGCATTAGATGGTATCCCATGAGTATCCGTCATTTCAGTGTAATGTTACCCGGGAAGCATGCAACCATTACTATAATAGTGAGAAGCTCGTCATTCAGGCTTACCGAGTCGCAAAGGCCTAAGTCAGATATCAGGCAAGGAGAACTCCACTTGACTGAAATTACGTGGCACGAACTGTTCATGTATCCACGGGCCATCACTGCACGTAGATAAGCTGTTTCAAATAAATATTCGCAGTCTATAGAGACATGTCTGCAGAGTGCGGACCAAAAAGATATTTTTACCTCGAAGTGGTATTACATGACGTATAATGGAGCCAAGGCACACCTACTAATGTGGATTTATTAAACTACATGTCCATTATAGTATGTGTTCATTTGCTGTGAAACAACTTATTACAACAGACATAAAATAAATACTGTCTTAATACAAATGGTGATGACGAAATTACAGTGATAAAAGATTACATAAAATATTTGTTTTAATTTATCGTCAAAAACCACAATCAGAACAATTGTGCGATATGACAAGAAGAATAAAATTAAAATATAAAATTGCAGTACAAACATATACCTCAAAGTCAAATGCAGGCAGTAAGACAGGAGAAGGGAACACAAAATTTTCATTAAAACTATGACAGAACATCTGTCAGATCAAAACAGAAAATACCCAATATACCCCACTACGTTTACATCGAATTGAAGAATCATTTCATGCTCATGCATACAACCTGTTGTTTTATGAAACATACGAAATATTATAGTATAAATAAAAATCATTCCTGGGATATTACACGTCATGCCCATATGAAAGTAAGAAATATTAATTGGTGGCATACACCGTCAAACGTTAAAATCATACTGTCTTGTGACACTTTACGAAAGATACAAACTCAGAATATGGAATACATAATGTAAACATACCTCTCAAAATATAAAATACGAGTGTTATTCGGAAAGTAAGGAACGACCGGTCTCGAGGTGGAAATTACAGTGAAAATATGATGAAGCTTTGCACAGTTCCGTAGGGGACTGTGTCTAGTATGCCCGTCGATCACATCATGTCGCTCTTTTCAGTTATGAGCTAGCAGTGAGAACGTAAAGACGGCTAGAAATTAGCGTCACCCACCAAGTATGAAGGCCTGGCGAAAGATTTCTCCTGAAGCTATCCAATCCACATAACATAACATAACTGCCATGCGGTTCGTTCTACACGACAATTATCGGCCGCACTCTGCAGGGGCGATGAAGATGCTCCTGCAGCGTTTTGGATGGGAAGTGTTTGATCACCCACAATACAGCCCGTAATTGGCTACCCCTGAAGTTCATCTCTGCTCAGATGAACCGCTGGCTATGAAGACCATATTTTAACACAGACAACGAGCTGCAGTCCAGAGTAGAAAATTGTCGAAAAGCACTGGCGGCTGTCTTCTGTAAAGAGGGGATTGAAAAGTTGGTAAAACGCTACGACAGATGTCTAAGTCTCAGCGGCGACTGTGTAGAGAAGTATCTGATAGGTGTAGCTAACCGTTGCAAATAAAACAGTTTTGATTTTTCATTGTAGTTTCCATTTCGCGACATATCATTCCTTACTTTCCGAATAGACCTCGTATAAAACGTAGACGGTAGAAACTAAAAAGGATGAGACGAGGTCTTGGTGGGGAGGGGGGTGGGGGGAGGATAGGGACAGTACGTTGAGCGTGGGAGATGCATTAAATAAAAATATAGGGAATACTTAAGCATAAAAAACAGTCACGAGGGATTACACGTCATGTCCTTATAGTTGTAAGAAATATTATTTGCTGCCATGCACCACTTTTTCAAGATAGATTGGTCACTATCTTATAATGAACGTTTTCTGCATCTATCCCTCAGAAAGTTTCCTTTTACCTACTAAGGGGTAATTACCGCCAGACTGGGAATAACTGTTCAAGAGAGTGCTTCCTTCAAAGGAATGGCACAACATATTGACACTTATTATTTCTATTTAACTTTCAGTTCTCTGTCTAGCGCTTGATTACGTAGAAGGCTGAACTGCGATTAGTGACCCTCATTTGGGGCTATATTGAACTGCCCTCGGCGGTGACGTACCGCTGTTCAACAGTTTCTGTCCAATCATTGTTGGAAGTAATATTTTTGCTCAGCCTCGAGTCAGATAAACCAGGTGTGTGTCTAAACGTTTCCTTGACGGACGAGGACTGCAATAAAACATTTTAATGATTGTTCAGAAAGTAATTTCCTTATTTTACGGCAGGAAACGAGGCTTTATAAACTAATGGCCACGTTATTTATGACAAGCAATCACGTATGTAAATCTCGTAACGACGTGAGTACCACATTTTTTTCCATCGCTTCAACAGTAGGTAACAAGCCAGCCGTAAAACGTCATGTTTCTTTTTTCTGAACGTTTTGAGACTCGTGGCGTGTTGATTCCTACAGACATAATCGACTTTTACGAGAACAGTCGACATGCGTACACCTCTCTTTAACTTGGAACCGCCAGCTATTGTTCCAGTGAACTTTAACGTTGAGATACTACATTTACCGTTACTGCTTTCACTCATAAAAATGTGTTACCGTAGAATAACTGCCGGAAAGCTATAAATATAATGAAACTACAACGTTACAGACAAAAACTCTGGGTAGTGTAGGAAACATATCAGCTATTTTTTCTGACTGATCTCTGTCGTAGGCCTTAAAACCTTATGAGTTGCTATAACGCTCATTTTTCAACTTTTCTCCGTCATTACGTTTTGATGCTGTTTCTGATATCATCTTCAGAAGCAACCTTTTTGAGTGTTCAGTTTCTGAAGGAGGGCCACGTAATTCATCAAACCTTCATTATACTTTCTCCCAGAACACCATTCATGGAAGGAGCTTACATTTTGCACTGATAAATTAGTGATCAAAGGTCCTCTGAACCTTCTAAACAAGAATGTCAGGAAATTCTTCACATCTTAATCAAGTAGTGGAATTATCTCCATCGTGCTTTTTGAGTAATTCTCACGTTTTGTATTAAGACAACCTTCTTGAGAAAGGCCCTCAGAACCATGTAACCAGCTGCGCCAAGTCTTAAACACCTGTACACTTTGAACAACTTTTTTTTGTTTTTCTTTTAGTAAGTACTGCAGGAAGTCGGTGTAAAACTTCTGAGCAGCTGGCACACGTAATTTTTCGAATCGCTACCACCTGCACACATTTCGACCACTGTCTCAATCTTTTTTAGAAGATCTCACATTTTGTATTTAAGCACTGAAGAGCTTAGGAACATATATAGGAAGGAGGGAGGAGACCCCGATTCCTTATCTTATAAGTTCACCGAATTTTGAATATACACCTGCAGCACCGCATCTCAAACGATTCGATTCTCTTCTGTTACGGTTTTCCCACAGTCCATGTTTCACTACCATACAATGCTGTACTCCAAACGTACATTCTCAGAAAATTCTTCCTCAAATTAAGGCCCATGTTTGATACTAGTAGACTTCTCTTGGCCAGGAATGACCATTTTGCCAGCGCTGGTCTGCTTTTGATGTCCTCCTTGCTCCCTCCGTCATTGATTATTTTACTGCCTAGGTAGCAGAATTCCTTAACTTCATCTACTTTGTCAGCATCCATCCTGATGTTGAGTTTCTCGCTGTTCTCATTTCTGCTACTTCACATTACTTTCGTCTTTCTTCGAATCCATACCCTGTACCCATTAGACTGTACATTCCATTCAGCAGATCATATAAGTCTTCTTCACTTTCACTCAGGATAACAATATCATCAGCGAATCGTATCATTGATATCCTTTCGCCTCGAATTTTAATTCCACTCCTGAACCTTCATTTTATATCAATAACTGCTTCTTCGATGTGCGGATAGAACAGTATGGGCGAAAGACTACATCCCTGTCTTACACCCTTGTTTAATTAATGTCGTGTGACTAGGGCCTCCCGTTGGGTGGACCGTTCGCCGGGTGAAAGTCTTTCGATTTGACGCCACTTTGGTGACTTGCGCGTCGATCGGGATGAAATGATGATTATTAGGACAACACAACACCCAGTCCCTGAGCGGAGAAAATCTCCGATCCAGCCGGGAATCGAGCCCAGGCTCTTAGGTTTGACATTCTGTCGCTCTGAGCACTCAGCTACCAGGGGCGGACCCCCCTTTGTACTTGGTCTTCGACTCTTATTATTTCCTCTTGGCTCTTGTAAATGTTATATGTGTCCCATCTCTCCTTATACGAGGGTCACTCCAAAAGAAATGCACACTATATATTTTTTTAAATCCATCTTTTATTCTGCATGTTTGAAAGTTTTACAGTGTGTAGATACATCCTTTAGGAACAATATTTTCATTTCTCCACATAATTTCCATCGCTCTCAACTGCCTTACGCCATCTTGGAACCAGAGCCTGTATACCCGCACGGTAAAATTCTGGACTGACCTGTTGGAGCCACTGTGTGGCAGCGTGCACAAGGGAGTCATCATCTTCAAACCTTGTTCCACGAAGAGAGTCTTTCAGTTTCCCAAAGAGATGATAGTCACATGGAGCCAGGTCAGGACTGTAGGGCGGGTGTTTCATTGTTGTCCATTCGAATTTTGTGATGGCTTCCATGTTTTTTTGACTGACATGTAGCCGTGCATTGTCGTGCAACAGCAAAACATCCTGTTCCAAAAGTTCGCTGCATACCGTTTTCCTTGTTTCTTTGTGAGCCACTGTCAACATCCTGGGAACCCACCTGGCACAAACCTTTATTAATGCCAACACTTTCAGTATTCTGCAAACACTTCCTTCCCCTACCCCAACGTAGCGTGACAATTCGTTCACTGTGATGCATCTGTCAGCAGTCACCAATTCGTTAACTCTCTGCACATTGTCTGGAGTGTGTGCAGTACGAGGCCTGCCGCTGCGAGGACAATCAATATTACCGTGCCCGCTTTCATCATGTAACCTGATTGCCCACCGACTAACTGTACTGCGATCGACAGCAGCATCTCCATACACCTTTTTCAACCTCTTATGGATGTTTCCCACTGTCTCGTCTTCACAGCACAGGAATTCTATGACAGCACGTTGTTTCTGACGAACGCCAAGTGTAGCCGCCATCTTGAAGACATGCTGTGATGGCGCCGCTCACGGGAACAGGTTGAACTAAGTTTGAAAACAAGCGGGAAGGATGTATCTACGTCGTAACTGCCGTTTTTGGTGCTTATACCTTTCCTAAAACCAAACTGATTGTCATCTACCATATCCCAAATTTTCTTTTCCACTCTTCTGTATACTATTCTTGTCAGCAATTTGGCTGCATGAGCTGTTTAGATGATTGTGCGAAAATTCTCGCTCTTGTCAATAGGATTTCTTTGACACCGGTAATTGATCCGATGTCTTCTGACCTTTATGTTGTAACCTCCCCTGGAGAATTTAGAACATGCAAATATTAGTTTAATTTCGCCAGAGAATTTTGAAAAAGGGGGGACATTAGTGTAATTTCACCGGAGAATTTTGAAAAAAAAGGACAATAATTAAATGTTAATGGGAATAGAACCAAGTGTAATCTTCCCGCAAAAATGAAAGAAACTATTTTAAATGTGAATGGACATCGTGCTAAGTGTAACCTCCCCGGAATTATTTTTAAATAATATGAATTGAATGAAAATGCAAATAGGAGCCAAATGTCATCTTCCCACAGTAACAAAACTCAATGATAACAAAAATGTGCAAAAATGCTAAGTCCCCACAAAATTAACGTTATGATCAACCTGATAAATTTTATAAGGTCATCTGCGCTGACCTTAGGCCCTGTGCAAATCTGATAAATTGATTCTGGCAGGAAAAGCATAGAAAGTATTGTTTCAATTGTAATGATTATTTTCTTAAAAAAATTGCTTTCAGAACAAAATTATTATTGGGGCGATTCTTGAACAAATTAATTACTGTTAAGATACATTACATTATCAGATGAGCGCAATGCTGCTTCATTACCTTATTTAAAAATACACCTCGTCCTGAACCTTGACCAGAGCCCCATGTCGACGCCCGCCGACTCCTCACACACAACTGCGACTGTCTCTCGCGCGCTACTACATGCTCTCGCGACTCGCTACGTACAACAACAGAACTGTCGCGCGGTCAAGCGCAGACTAGCAACGATAAATAACTCTCTGGTCAGAGATTCTGTCATGCCTCGCCATCGCTGCTACCGAGTACATACGCGTTTCAATGTTCTTTCCTTGTAAATCCCGAGATAGCCTGTCCATGCCTCGTTGTGCAGTTCTAAGGTACCGTCTTGTATATCCATGAAGTGTCCAGGTTTCACAGTAAATCAGTACGGGGAGGTCACACTGATGAATACATTTCTTTTTTTTTTTAGTTTTAGTACCATGTTTTACCTGAATAATAAATGCTTCTCAGCCTGTGTTGATGCGTAGAAAGATATCCGATCTCATGTTTCCAGTCATATTTAAAAGCTGGCGGAGAAGATGGTGGCACAAAGAATATTAGAGATCAACTGAGGTAATGTAGTGATAAATCTAAAAATTTACTTGAACTGAGAAGGGAAGTTAAAATTCAGTGTGATCTTGAGATTACAGAGAGTTCTGTATCGTGTAAAATCTTTGAGAGAAGAAATGAATTCCGATATAAGGAACAACGAGATCGTTCTAAGATATAGTTTAGAGAACAAACAAACTTCAGCACAGCTAAACAAAAATCATCATGTGCTAATCATAATTTGATTTATAATCATTACTATCTGAACTTAGCTCCCATCGCTTAATGAAATAATGAATGATTGTAATGAATGGCGTCAATGATTGCCAGAAATGACCTAAATGCTTCTCTTAACTGATGAAGGTCTTGCATGTCATTTTCCTGCAGCTCAGCTGAGTGCATGATGAACCAAACCCAACGGACCAGGCCAGTGACAGTGTGTTAGATACGATCCTTGGGGGCTGAGGGGTGTCTTTTCGGAGTACAAGGTAAGTTACAGAAACAGCTAGCAGCAGGTATTGGGTACCGACCCCGCTATTTTGAGGGCTGGCGGCGGCCAGACATCATACTGCCGTTTTCGCA
This sequence comes from Schistocerca nitens, assembly GCF_023898315.1. Taxonomy (NCBI): domain Eukaryota; kingdom Metazoa; phylum Arthropoda; class Insecta; order Orthoptera; family Acrididae; genus Schistocerca; species Schistocerca nitens. The sequence goes on from NC_064615.1 coordinate 994,987,861, forward strand.
CAATGCTTTGTCCTCTGTGCGAGTTGGGTCCAGGCCTGCTTTCACAAAAACATTTAACGTGGGGTGATGAATACCTTCACTCAGGAGAGTGGAGGAACCTTGTTTTGTGTCAAGAACTTGTCTTCTGGGAAGAAGTATGCGAGGGACAGTCAATGATAGATAAACATCGTAGCGTTCCATAAAAAGTTGTTGGCCTGCTTTTGAACAAAACATTTTTTTTTCTCTTTTTGCAGATCACAGGGCTGCCTCTCTGTCGTCACTTTATTTGAAGGGGTTCCACCCCGGTAGGCCCCGGTCAGCGCGACAGAATGTCAATCCTAAGGGCCCGGGTGCGATTTCCGGCTGGGTCGGAGATTTTCTCCGCTCAGAGACTGGGTATTGTGTTGTCCTAATCATCATCATTTCATCCCCAACGACGCGCAATTCGCCGAAGTGGCGTCAAATCGAAAGACTTGCAGCTGGCGAACGGTCTACCCAACGGGAGGCCCTAGTCACACGACATTTATTTATTTACTTGAGGGGGATGACCTCTGGCCTAAAATGTTGTGGAAGACCTCCTCATTGGCTAACTTAAACAAATAAAAGATTAGGGGAAGTCGAGAAGCTAATTTTCGAGAAATGCATTGCCCAAAACACAGGTGGGCAATCAGCGATCCGCTGACCAAATCCGGTCCGCAGTTAGTTTGCATGGCCCATGGAAGAAATCTGTGGGAGACAGACTCACACATACACACACACACACACACACACACACACACACACACACACACACACACACAGAGAGAGAGAGAGAGAGAGAGAGAGAGATGCGCTTGCACAGTGTTCTGCTCGGAAGATATTTTCGTATATTTCCATATTAACGTTAGTAAATATTTCTCGTCCGTTGCAGACATATTAGAACACTGCAACTTTTGCAACTGGATGTAATTTATAAAGAATTAACTGTAACCAGTTGCTTTTATAAGGGTTTATTTATCCTTGGTGCCTGGCATCCCATCTTAAGATGTTTACATTTATTTTTGAGTCGTGAACATTGTTTGTTTACTAACGGCGTTGAAGAATTTTGCCACGTAAGTTTATAAGACAGCTATTGTAAAATGTCCTAAGTAAAGAAACTACGTTCTCCATGTTGTAAGTAAATGGAAACATCTGAAGATGGTGTGAACATGAAATGAATGTAGGGTCTACTCTCAAAACGGGTGCTTCCAGGCACAGTTATTTGGCATAGCATATTGGGAAATTGGTGTGATTCATATCGGTACGTTACCCCTTAAACATTAACGTCACGGACAATAGAGTTTTGACTTATGCACTAGGAGCGCTGTAATCGCCTCATGTGAAGAAGGAGTCAACGAGCCTAAGTAAGCTTGTGAATCAGACCCACGGGTCACCAAAGATTGCCCATGCCTGAGGTAAGACATCAGATTGGCTGAAGAGGTGAAGAGAAACTCCGAATTGTTTAAGAACTGCCAGTCCGAATGCGTCACGATTACTTGACGTTAGTCCGAATACGTAGCGATTGCTTGACGTTGCAAAACATTTAAGTGGAGGCCAGATTCTTTTGATTGCTAAGAAATATAAAACGACCAGCGCTTTGCAGTGCCATTCTCATTGGCACATGAGAACTGGGCGGATGGGCAGTAGGGAGAACAAACTCAGATAGACAGGCCGCTTCTAGTCAATGCACGAGAGAGGACACTTCTATTCGAGGCATGGGTAAGGAGACGGATACGAGACATGGATGCGGGAATCGGAAGGGAACACATGACTTAGAGGTTTCAGCTGATGCGTCACCATCTGCTGTAGATAGCGGAACTTCGCGCATCTGAGAACTGAATATAGTGAGAGATCACTGCGTTGGTGGGTAGGACGTGACAATTCAAGTGCGTTTATCAGAACGTTGTTAGATCTAGACACATTTCGGAACGCAATACTTTCAAGAGCATCTGTTGGATCATTGCGAATCAATCAGAAATATTAATTCCATATGTAGTTCTTTCAATCTTCTGGCGGACACAATCAATCACTAGGCGGTCACCGAGGATTTACCTCTCCATAAATCATGCGTAGATTTTTTTGTCCCAACCACCTAAATTATCCAGTCTTTGCTGAGATATTCACGTATTAAATTTATATTGATCTGTGTTAACAATCACCGGCTGGAGTGGTCGAGCGGTTCTAGGCGCTTCAGTCGAGAACCGCGCGACTGCTACGGTCGCAGATTCGAATCCTGCCTCGGACATGGATGTGTGTGATGTCCTGAGGTTAGTTAGGTTTGAGTAGTTCTAAGTTCTAGGGACTGATGACCTCAGATGTTAAGTCCCATAGTGTTCAGAGCCATTTGAACCATTTGTGTTAACAATCGATAGTTTTCTTATTTTCTGCCTTGGTTGAACTAATCCTGTTATAAATTATTATTCTTGTATGTCATCAAAGAACTTAGCAACACACAAGGCGGACAATTTTTTTCATTTCATAGTCTGATGAAAAGTTCATGTTATCTTTTGTCACACACAGCACCCATGTCTCATGTTTGCTAGGGGCATCCCTGCCCTATTAGTTATCATTCTACGACATCTTTTTCATTAAATGCATGTGAGCCCATGGGGAGCAAAGTGATTCTCGGTCAGTCCTACAAATGCCCGTCATTCTGACATCCACGGAGGTATGTCGAAGGCTGAGCAATACCCTTACCATTTTTACATCCACCTGTACGTAAATCATTTTCTAATTACAGAAGCACGTGATCTCTGTAATGCACTCAATCCGAACGTACTTCCTTCCGAAGTCAAATGTCTTACTGATACCTTGATAAAGGAAACTGCTCCTGATTATGATTTTTTTTGTTGATACGCTGTAGCTTTTTGGTGTGCAAAGTTACCAGTACTTGTCAAAAATAATTACTTCACCTACAGCCTGTCCATCCATTCCAGCCTCATGGAACAAAGCATTGATTAAATTGCTCAAGAAGAACGGAAGAATTCACGACATAAAAAAACTATTGTCCGATAAGCCTAATCTACCTTTTATAAAATGTATTTACAAGAATATTGTTAAATATTGTCAGTCCTACCCTTGCCACATCTCAGCTCATTGAACAGGAAGGATTCCACAATAGCTTCAGCACACCATATCGTGTTTTTGTTCTCCAGGAAGTGATAGGCAGAACAAGCGAACAACGGATGCCTCTATGTATAGCTCTCGTACACTCAGGAAAGGCCTTTGGTTCAGTTAGCCATCTTGCTGTCGTGCAAGCCTTAACTGAACAAGGGGTGGAGGAAGCCTATACCAAAGTCAAGTATCATACATACGAAATTTCTACTGCTAATGTTAGTGTCAGGGAACCAACACAAGAATTTACAGCCTACAGATGAGTGAAACAAGCTGACCCCATCTCTTGCAAGTTGTTTTCTGCTGTCCCGGAAATGAAAATGTCAAATATGAATAGGGAAGAAGATGAACACAAACCTTCCCAAGATAAAAGTTATGTCTAATAACTGGAGCATGGTAGGAAACTCAAAAATACACTACTGGACGCTGCCAGAGAATAAATCTATTTGGTATTCAGATAAGAAGAATTTTGCTTGGATCGAAAGTGTCATACCTACCTCATAAATAAAATGGATAAGGGAATGTGAAATAGGATTTTAGATTAAATTAATGAATTTTTACTGTTTTAAAATACTGTATGGGATGTCTCCTCTAATATGTTATATTGCAAGGAATTGTACCCTAAATGTAACTGTATTAATTGATCAGTTTTCTCATTTTTTTGTCGCTGCGAATTGTTGTGTCTGGCTACTGCAGTGAAAGTTCATTCCTCCTCATTAGCAAAACCGAAAACATATGGTCTTTAGGTTATGTAATTAATAACATTGCACACTACAGTACCAAAAGTACACTATTTTACTACAGTGGTGTTTCTGAAATACAACTTACTATCTTAATAAATTAACGATGTTATGATACCTTAGGCGCAGTTAACGGTTAACCTTGATCCACTGAACATCATATAAAATTCGCATCTAACGTAATCAGCCGTGGAGAAGAATTTAAAAATTGCCTAACTTCAATTGCCCAACTCAAACCATTCTCTATAGTACTAAAAGTTGAAAGCATCACAAATTCACCCAGTTCCAACTGCAGGTTCCATATCAAACGGTTTCCAGTGGCATCAGTAATTTGATTCTCAGAATTTTATACTATTAATGACCCAATTTAAAAATTAAAACACTGTCATACTCTACTCATTAAGAAACACAATCTTACGTTTAAAGTTCAACGAAACAATTCAAGTATCAAAATCACTAACTATGTGTACTCTAAAAGCAAAAATGACTCACCACGACCGAATTATTTCAACGCGACGGAAATCGATAGATGTGACGCACATGTACATATAAACAAATGGTTATAATTTCAGAAAATTTGGATGGTTTATTGAAGTGAAAGAGCTTCATAAATTGGGGAAGACAATAATGCACCGGTCCACTTCTGACCCTTATATGCAAGCAGCTGCTCGGCTTGGCACAGATAGGTGGAGTGGTTGGATGTCCTGAGGAATAGCGTGAAAACTCTGTTCATTTGGAACGTTAAATCGTCAAAATCCAGAGCTGGTTGGAGAGCTCTGCCCATAATGATCCAAACGCTGTCCATTGGGGAGAAAGCCAGTGACATTGCTTCGCCAAGGTATGGTTTGGCAAGAGCGAAGACAAGCGTGAGAACTTTGCCGTGTTTTGGGCGTGCATTATCGTGCTGAAATGTAAGCTCAGGATGACTTGCCACGCAGGAAAAAAAACGAGGGTCTAGAATATCGTCAACGTTCCGCTGTATTGTTAGAGTGCCTCGGACATCAACCAAGTGAAGTTAGATGGCACCCCACAGATTATCACTCATGGTTGTCGGGCCATACAGAAGGTGCCAGTCAAGTTGGTATCCCACCGCTGTCTAGGGCGTCTTCAGACACGTCTTCGACCTTGAATCTCATTCACTGGAGTAGAACTGTCTTCAGTGATGAGTCCTGCTTTGAATTCACCTCCGATTACAAGTGAAGACGAGTCTGGAGACGCCACGAACAGCATTGGAATACAACGTCACTGCCGCCAATCGTACGGCGCGACAGCCAGGAGTGATAGTCTAGGGTGCCATTTCTTTTCATGGAAGGATCGCTTTTTTTGTCATCCGTGGCGCCCTTACTCCACAACGGTATGCCGACGATTTTCTACACCCCGTTTTGTTGCCCTTCATGGAAAGTCATACCCCGCTTGTATTTCAGCAACATAATGCCCGTCCGCACACTGCGAGAGTTTCTACTACCTGTCTTCGTGCTGGCCAAACCCTACCTTGCCCAGCAAGGTCGCCGTAACTCTTCGAATTAAGAACGTCTGGAACATTATGGGCAGGGCCCTCCAATCGTCTCGGGATTTTGTCAAAATTCAGCACGATGTTCGTCTGAAGGACGTCCAACAACTTTATCTATCAACGCCAATCGGAATACAAATTATGCAAAATATATTCATCCACTATTTAGAAATGAGACCATTTATAGAATAGCAACAAAATTTACAAATAATTTCGAACCTTTTACAAACATTTTAACGTTGACAGCCCCTGCAATATGTTGTTGTTGTGGTCTTCAGTCCAGAAAGTGGTTTGATGCAGCTCTTCATGCTACTCTATCCTGTGCAAGCATCTTCATCTCCCAGTACCTACGGCAACCTACATCCTTCTGAACCTCTTTAGTGTATTCATCTCTTTGTCTCCCTCTACGATTTTTACCCTCCACGCTGTCCTCCAATACTAAATTGGTGTTCCCTTGCTGCCTGAGAATATGCCCTACCAACCGATCCCTTCTTCTAGTCAAGTTGTGCCACAAATTTCTCTTCCCTCCAATTCTGTTCAATACTTCCTCATTAGTAATCTGCCCATTTAATCTTCAGCATTCTTCTGTAGCACCACATTTCGAAAGCTTCTATTCTCTTCTTGTCTAAACTATTTATCGTCCACGTTTCACTACCATACATGGCTTCACTCCATACAAATACTTTCAGAAATGACTTCCTGATACTTAAATCTACACTCGATGTTATCAAATTTCTCTTCTTCAGAAACGCTTTCCTTACCATTGCCAGTCTACATTTTATATCCTCTCTACTTCGACCATCATCAGTTATTTTTCTCCCCAAATAGCAAAACTCATTTACTTACTACTTTAAGTGTCACATTTCCTAATGTAATTCCCGCAGCATCACCCGATTTAATTCGACTACATTCCATGATCCTCGTTTTGCTTTTGTTGATGTTCATCTTATATCCTCCTTTCAAGACACTGTGCATTCCATTCAGCTGCTCTTCCAGGTCCTTTGCGGTCTCTGACAGAATTACAATGTCATCGGCGAACCTCAAAGTTTTTATTTCTTGTCCATGGATTTTAATTCCTACTCCGAATTTTTCTTTTGTTTCCTTTACTGCAATATAATGGAAGTAAAAAAAAAATTATCGCTTTGTACATTTTCCTTGCTCAAGTAAAACTTCATCATCAAGATAGTCATTTTAATTTATTACTTCTTTACTACTAACTGCAGAGTGCAGACAGTATTCGCATACACCACTGAATGTGAGTACACAATTGTGTCATTGGATTTCATATTGTGCGGAAAGTGTAACGACATAAACATTGGTTTGCATGAATAACTAACTTTTCTTGACAACATGAGGAGACAGTTGGAGTTATTTTGTACGGGGGAGTTCGATTTTTCAAGGAATCTGTGGTAGGAGAAAGGTGGTTATTGGTCGTTAGCTAATTCAGCTGGCAACTGCGCTCTTTAACATAACAGGTGTTAGCTGGTGTAAGTCAGTTTAAATTAACATACGCGTGGTGCATTTTCAATCTATGATTATCTGGAAAATTTCACTCGATGCGACATCCCCTACCCTGCTCTGACTTTATTATCAGGTAGTTTTTCTGCGGCAATTACATATAGCTAATGCCCATTTAAATGCGTAAGATAGTTTGCATTTCTCTCGAGGTTCGCACTTATATAGTACTAGCTTGACGAATAGATGTAACAAACAGGACGATTTATGTACACTCGCTAGTGGCAGCGAGCTATTAATCATTCATTTAACCGGCCTGTAGGACGGCACAATCTATGTTACTTTTAGAGAACGTCTAGTTTACCTACAGCAGTAATTACATAAAATGTTGAGTAGTTTTTAGTTTTCAGATGGGAAAAACTTACAATATATTCTGAATACTTTTAATCTTATATGGTAGAAAATCGTAAAGACGTAATGATAATTTCGAGAGCTCTCGGAGGGCTGTTACTGTCTACATGTCATGTTAATCACGTTGTACAAACGTGTGTGAATTCCTAAGGGACCAAGTTGCTGAGGTCATCGGTCCCTACACTTACACACTATTTAAACTAACTTATGCGAAGAACAACACACACACACACACACACACTCACACACACACACACACACACACACACACACACACACACACACACACACACACACACACACACACACACACACGAGCCCGAGGGAGGACTCGAACCTCCGGTGGGAGAGGCCGCGCAATCCGTGACATGGTGCCTCAAACAACCCGGTTACTGCGCGGGACCTTACTGCAGCCGCTGGAACAGTTGTCTCCAAACACAAAGTCTACAGACGACTGAACAGACACGATTTATTTGCCCGGAGACCTGCAACGTGCATTCCACTGACCCCTGGTCACAGGAGAGCACGGAAAGTCAGGTGTCAAGAACACAGTACATGGTCATTGGAACAGTAGTCCCAGGTTATGTTCACGGGCGAGTCCAGGTATAGTCTGAACAGTGATTCTCGCCGGGTTTTCATCTGGCGTGAACCAGGAACTAGATACCAACCCCTTAATGTCCTTCAAAGGGACCTGTATGGAGGTCGTAGTTTGATGGTGTGCGGTGGGATTATGGTTGGTGCACGTACACCCCTGCATGTCTTTGACAGAGGAACTGTAACAGGTCAGGTGTATCGGGACGTCATTTTTCACCCGTATGTCCGCCTTTTCAGGGGTGCAGTGGGTCCCTCCTTCCTCCTGGTGGATGATAACCGACGGCCCCATCGAGCTGCCATCGTGGAGGAGTACCTCGAAACAGTTGATATCAGATGAATGGGGTGTCCTGCCTGTTCTTCAGAACTAAAACCCATCGAGCACGTCTGGGACGCTGTCGGTCGACGTATCGCTGCACGTCTTCAAATCCCTACGACACTTCAGGAGCTCCGACAGGCACTGGTGCAAGAATGGGAGGCTATACCCCAGCAGTTGCTCGACCACGTAATCCAGAGTATGCCTGTGTACGTGTGCATGGTGATCACATCCCATATTGATGTCGGGCTACATGCGCAGGAAACAGTGGCGTTTTGCAGCACATGTGTTTCGGGACGGTTTTCTCAACTTCTCATCAATACTGATACAGATCTGTGTCGTGTGTGTTCCCTATGTGCCTATGCTATTAGCGCCAGTTTTATGTAGAGCCACGTTGTGTGGCACCACATTCTGCAATTATCCTTAACTTACGAGCATGAGTGTATGTGAGGCTTGTTGAAGAGGAAGCTAGGCGGGCAAGAGCGCTGACACTCGCTCGCCGCCCGGGCAGTGAGCGATTGTGCAAAACATTTACTGCTGACCTAGAGTGGCGGTTCAACTCGAAATAAACATAGCTTACTGTGTATAATCAGGTAAAGAGATGCACTACTGTTCGATTACATTATTGGTTAGAAATAACCAGAAATAGAAGGCAGTGTTATGGGCGCATTTCTCCAAAAACTATCACATAGCTAATATGAAATCAGAGTTAAAATGATTAATCATGTGATAATAATTAATCCCCACCGGCTAGTGAGATTTATATCACTATCAGTGTTTGCCAGTAGCTAATGGACGTAAACTGAGATGAAAGAAAAAAAGGTGAAAGAAGACGTGGGATTGCGATATACACATATACAAATGTCTGTGGTATCGCGTAGGTAAGCCACAGAATAGCATTGAATTGGCGGAGGTGATTGATGTGAGAAGGTTTCCTACGTGATTACCGCCGCACGGCTGGAACTGACAAACTTTGAAAGCGGAAATCGTTAAGGAAGTCAGTATTACGAGACATACAGTGTCGAGAGTGTGCCGAGAGTACCAAATTTTAGGTATTACCTCTCACAACAGACAACGCAGTGGCCGACGGCTTTCACTTAACGATCGAGAGCAGCAGTGTTTTTGAAGAGTTCTCAGTGCTATCATACAAGCAACAATGCGTGAAATGACCGCAGAAATCGATGTGGGAGGTAGGACGAACTTATCTGGTAGGACAGTGGGCCGAAATTTGGCGCTAATGGGCTATGGCAGCAAACGACCGACGCGAGTGCCTCTGCCTCTCTATCTCTCTGACATAGATATGTTGTAGAATTTTAGAACATGTTTTTTGCTCGCGTATCATGTCATTTCTGGAAACCCAGAATCTACTCTCTTGGAATCAACATGGATTCCAGAAACAGCGATCGTGTGAAACCATACTTGCTTTATTTGTTCATGAGACCCAGAAAATATTAGATACAGGCTCCCAGGTAGATGCCATTTTCCTTGACTTCCGGAAGGCGTTCGATACAGTTTCGCACTGTCGCCTGATAAACAAAGTAAGAGAGTTTTTAGCAAACAGAACTCAGCATGTTGTTCTCAATGGAGAGACGTCTACAGACGTTAAAGCAAGCTCTATCGTGCCACAGGGGAATGTTATGGGACCATTGCTTTTCGCAATATATATAAATTACCTAGTAGATAGTGTCGGAAGTTCCATGCGGCTTTTCGCGGATGATGCTGTAGTACACAGACATGTTGCAACATTAGAAAATTGCAGCGAAATGCAGGAAGATCTGCAGCGGATAGGCACTTGGTGCAGGGAGTGACAACTGACCCTTAACATAGACGACTGTAATGTACTGCAAATACATAGAGAGAAGGATCCTTATTGTATGATTATATGATATAGGGGTAATGCAGGAGTAGGTTTAATAATGAATAAAAAAATAGAAGTGCGGGTTAGCTACTACAAACAGCATAGTGAACGCATTATTGTGGCCAAGATAGACACAAAGCCCATGCCTACTAAAGAAGTACAAGTTTATATGCCAACTAGCTCTGCAGATGATGAAGAAATAGAGGAAATGTATGACGAGATAAAAGAAATTATTCAGGTAGTGAAGGGAGACGAAAATTTAATAGTCATGGGTGACTGGAATTCGTCGGTAGGAAAAGGGAGAGAAGGAAACATAGTAGGTGAATATGGATTGGGGGGAAGAAATGAAAGAGGAAGCCGCCTTGTAGAATTTTGCACAGAGCATGACTTAATCATAGCTAACACTTGGTTCAAGAATCATAAAAGAAGGTTGTATACGTGGAAGAATCCTGGAGATACTAAAAGGTATCAGATAGATTATGGTAAGACAGAGATTTAGGAACCAGGTTTTAAATTGTAAGACATTTCCAGGGGCAGATGTGGACTCTGACCACAATCTATTGGTTATGAACTGCAGATTGAAACTGAAGAAATTGCAAAAAGGTGGGAATTTAAGGAGATGGGACCTGGATAAACTGAAAGAACCAGAGGTTGTAGAGGGTTTCAGGGAGAGCATAAGGGAACAATTGACAGGAATGGGGGAAAGAAATACAGTAGAAGAAGAATGGGTAGCTCTGAGGGATGAAGTAGTGAAGGCAGCAGACGATCAAGTAGGTAAGAAGACGAGGGCTAGTAGAAATCCTTGCGTAACAGAAGAAATATTGAATTTAATTGATGAAAGGAGAAAATATAAAAATGCAGTAAATGAAGCAGGCAAAAAGGAATACAAACGTCTCAAAAATGAGATTGACAGGAAGTGCAAAATGGCTAAGCAGGGATGGCTAGAGGACAAATGTAAGGATGTAGAGGCTTGTCTCACTAGGGGTAAGATAGATACTGCCTACAGGAAAATTAAAGAGACCTTTGGAGAGAAGAGAACCACTTGTATGAATATCAAGAGTTCAGATGGCAACCCAGTTCTAAGCAAAGAAGGGAAGGCAGAAAGGTGGAAGGAGTATATAGAGGGTTTATACAAGGGCGATGTACTTGAGGACAATATTATGGAAATGGAAGAGGATGTAGATGAAGACGAAATGGGAGATAAGATACTGCGTGAAGAGTTTGACAGAGCACTGAAAGACCTGAGTCGAACAAGGCCCCGGGAGTAGACAACATTCCATTAGAACTACTGATGGCCTCGGGAGAGCCAGTCCAGACAAAACTCTACCATCTGGTGAGCAAGATGTATGAGACAGGCGAAATACCCACAGACTTCAAGAAGAATATAATAATTCCAATCCCAAAGAAAGCAGGTGTTGACAGATGTGAAAATTACCGAAATATCAGTTTAATAAGTCACAGCTGCAAAATACTAACGCGAATTCTTTACAGACGAATGGAAAAACTGGTAGAAGCGGACCTCGGGGAAGATCAGTTTAGTTTCCGTAGAAATGTTGGAACACGTGAGGCAATACTAACCTTACGACTTATCTTAGAAGAAAGATTAAGAAAAGGCAAACCTACGTTTCTAGCATTTGTAGACTTAGAGAAAGCTTTTGACAATGTTAACTGGAATACTCTCTTTCTAATTCTGAAGGTGGCAGGGGTAAAATACAGGGAGCGAAAGGCTATTTACAATTTGTACAGAAACCAGACGGCAGTTATAAGAGTCGAGGGGCATGAAAGGGAAGCAGTGGTTGGGAAAGGAGTGAGACAGGGTTGTAGCCTCTCCCCGATGTTATTCAATCTGTATATTGAGCAAGCAGTAAAGGAAACAAAAGAAAAATTCGGAGTAGGTATTAAAATTCATGGAGAAGAAGTAAAAACTTTGAGGTTCGCCGATGACATTGTAATTCTGTCAGAGACAGCAAAGGACTTGAAAGAGCAGTTGAACGGAATGGACAGTGTCTTGAAAGGAGGATATAAGATGAACATCAACAAAAGCAAAACGAGGATAATGGAATGTAGTCAAATTAAATCGGGTGATGCTGAGGGAATTAGATTAGGAAATGAGACACTTAAAGTAGTAAAGGAGTTTTGCTATTTAGGGAGTAAAATAACTGATGATGGTCGAAGTAGAGAGGATATAAAATGTAGACTGGCAATGGCAAGGAAATCGTTTCTGAAGAAGAGAAATTTGTTAACGTCGAGTATAGATTTGAGTGTCAGGAAGTCGTTTCTGAAAGTATTTGTATGGAGTGTAGCCATGTATGGAAGTGAAACATGGACGATAAATAGTTTGGACAAGAAGAGAATAGAAGCTTTCGAAATGTGGTGCTACAATAGAATGATGAAGGTAAGGTGGGTAGATCACATAAATAATGAGGAGGTATTGAATAGGATTGGGGAGAAGAGAAGTTTGTGGCACAACTTGACTAGAAGAAGGGATCGGTTGGTAGGACATGTTTTGAGGCATCAAGGGATCACAAATTTAGCATTGGAGGGCAGCGTGGAGGGTAAAAATCGTAGAGGGAGACCAAGAGATGAATACACTAAGCAGATTCAGAAGGATGTAGGTTGCAGTAGGTACTGGGAGATGAAGAAGCTTGCACAGGATAGAGTGGCATGGAGAGCTGCATCAAACCAGTCTCAGGACTGAAGACCACAACAAACAATGATTGCGGAACAAGCACTGGTAGCAGTTACTTCTGTACAATATCTGGAAGTATGCGTACTGAACGATTTGAAGTGGAATGTTCATATAAAATTAATTGTTGGTAAGGCGGGTGCCACGTTGTGATTCATTGGGAGAGTCCTTAGAAAATGTAGTCCATCAACAAAGGAGGTGGCTTACAAAACACTCGTTCGACCTATACTTGAGTATTGCTCATCAGTATGGGACCTGTACCAGGTCGGGTTGACAGAGGAGATAGAGAAGATCCAAAAAAGAGCGGCGCGTTTCGTCACAAGGTTATTTGGTAAGCGTGATAGCGTTACGGAGATGTTTATCAAACTCAAGTGGCAGACTCTGCAAGAGAGGCGCTCTGCATCGCAGTGTAGCTTGCTGTCCAGGTTTCGAGAGGGTGCGTTTCTGGCTTCAAAATGGCTCTGAGCACTATGGGACTTAACTGCTGAGGTCATCAGTCCCCTAGAACTTAGAACTACTTAAACCTAACTAACCTAGTGACATCACACACATCGATGCCCGAGGCAGGATTCGAACCTGCGATCGTAGCGGTTGCGCGGTTCCAGACTGTAGCGCCTAGAACCGCTCGGCCACCTCGGCCTGCAGGTGCGTTTCTGGATGGGGTATCGAATATATTGCTTCCCCCTACTTATGCCTCCCGAGGAGATCACGAATGTAAAATTAGAGAGATTCGAGCGCGCACGGAGTCTTTCCGGCAGTCGTTTTTCCCGCGAACGATAGGCGACTGGAATAGGAATGGGAGGTAATGACAGTGGCACGTAAAGTGCCCTCCACCACACACCGTTGGGTGGCTTGCGAAGTATAAATGTAGATGTAGTTGCTAACAGCACGACATCGGCTACAGCGCTTTCTTGGGGCCGTGACAATATCGCTGGATGCTAGGCGCCTGGAAAACCGTGACCTGGTCAGATGAGTCCCGATTTCACTTGGAAAGAGCTGATGGTAGCGTTAGAGTGTGGCGCAGACTCTATGAAGCCATGGACCCAAGTTCCCAACATGATGGCGCTGTGCAGGGTGGTGGTGGCTCCTTAATGGTGCAGGCTGTGTTTACATGGAATGCACTGGATCCTCTGGTCTAACTGAACCAATCATTGAGTGCAAATGGTTATTTTCGGCTAATTAGAGACCATTTGCAGCCAAACATGGACTTTAGGTTCAACGATGTCATGTCACCGGGGCACAATTGTTCACGATCAAGAACATTCTGGATAATTTTAGCGAATGACTCCGCCACACAGATCCCCTGACATGGACGTAGTCGTGAGATCGGTTCGTGTACAATATCGTGCACTGGCAATACTTTCGCAATTAAGTGCGGCTATAGAAACAGCACGGCTCAGCATTTCTGCTTGGGACTTCTAGCGACCTGTTGAGTCCACTCTGCACGACTCTGCGCTAAACGAGATCCGACACGATATTAGGAGGTACCCCATGACTTTTGTCACCTCAGTGTAGTTAACGGTTTTATACGGAACTGTATGGTTCATCTAAGTAAGACACCACATTTGAAGGATATTGTGTTGCGCTGTAAGCGAACAGGTATAATCAGGTCACGTAGGCAGACGGGTGAGCCCACTTGCTGGACCAGTTTCCAGAATGGACAAGCAGGCAGCCGCACACGTCAGCGCCTCTTGGCTGACCAGCTACTTTTCGAGGAGACGGCGCAGGACACCTGTCATAGAACTGCCGGCCTTTGTGGCCGAGCGGTTCTAGGCGCTTCAGTCTGGAACAGCGTGACTGCTATGGTCGCAGGTTCGAATCCTGCGACGGGCATGGACGTGTGTGATGTCCTTAGGTTTGTTAGGTTTAAGTAGTTCTAAGTTCTAGGGGACTGATGACCTCAGATGTTAAGTCCCATAGTGCTTAGAGCCGTTTGAACCATTTGTCATTGAAGTCAACAGCACTTCCTGTGGGGTCACCAGCAGAGGTTGTTTTACAATTCCAATATGGAAGGAGGAAAAATTCCGCTTTTAGTAAGTTTAGGAGTGGTCGCTTTTGTGAGCAAAACGTAGAAAACAGGACTATCTTTGAAATGCAACTGCCGCAGGAGATAAGGTGGAAACGTGCAATGGGAACACACAGTCAGGCCACCATTGTGAGCGTAAGACGCCGCCAGGCCCCAGGCGCTGCTGAAACAGAATGTGTAACACATAGTAAGAACCGCCCGGATTGGCTAACGTAAATAAATTAGGAGTTAGAAACATTAACACGGCTGTGTTGCCGAGGATCCACCTGATTTGCCATAGAAATAGATTGAGATGGAGCATCACGCTGTATTTCAGCAGCAAATGTTAGGGAACGCCTCACTGGTTAACCTCCTTCAATCAGAGACAGAGAAGGGACCCAGCTTCTTGTGAGGCGTCTTTCTACAGGTCGGCACTCGGAGTATCTGTAGCTTAGCCAACTGAAATGACGTAGAGAACGAAAATGCGAAAAACCGATTCTTTCTTTTCGAAAGCAGACATAACGAGATCACCTCAACTTGATCGCCTGACACCTTCGCCAGACTTCATCGCCCGCAAGGAGCCGCGCACATGAGCACATCATCGATCATATAAGCTAGGGACTTGGCAATATTTTGGCATGATTTGAATGTAGCCGCATACGCAAGTTGTTGGTGCAAAACCTATGATCGTTTTTGTAGCCTCCTCATCCTTTACCTTAACCTGATTAGATCTAGCTGCGGTAAAGATTCGTAGCGTAGGGACAGTCAAATCCTTTTGCTACATTTCAGCAATTTTTGTGCTTCACCCTAAAGACTTTTTCCAGGTTCTTACGACCAATATACTTTCAACTCCAGCCACAGATGCAAACGCATATCCTTCTACAACACTGTCTACCTTTTAACATCAACTTTCCGGCAATCACAGTACGACTTTACGAATATCATCGTTTTATACCGCGACACAATTATTAGAATTAGACTCCAGATCATTTGTCGAGATGTGAGAAGGTAACAGTTTGATATTGTTGGTGTTTGTCAGATTTTTTAGTATGTACTTTAATGTAATAATCTATATCAATGGCAATTCTAATTTAATTCCGTATTGATAACGTTTGAAGGCAATAAAATCTGTTTATGTCAGGTTACAGGACCAATTTACATGAAATATATGCAAGTACCCCAACAGAAGGAATATAAGATTTTAATGTTCCATGGACAATGAGGTCACTGACGGAGCACAAGCTCCGTTTATGGGAAGCTGTCGAAGAAAATCGGCCATTCCCTTTGTAAGGTGCAATATTTTTGGTTTACTTATTCTAGGATTGAAGAAAACTGTGTAAGTTGAAATGACATTTTAATGTCGCAATATTAGCACAAAAATACACTCTTTTACACAGTTTTCAATGTGACAACAACAAAAAAAACAGTTGTCAGGATAACGCATCTCGTCAACATCAAAAAGTGAAATAATCCTAAACCAATGATATTAAATATTATCTCTCAGAAGGTTAAATTTTCCTTAACACGACAATATTGAAGTTTAACTAGAAGTTTCTTTACAAAATTGTTCCTACACTTACATTATGATGTTGGGCAGTACTACGAAATCGTCCGATTCCGGTTCAAATTTCGGTACTATTTTTAGGATGACAATCAAGTCTACTGTGGATGGTTAGTTATGTGACAAATTGAGCAAAAGATTACCCAAAGTCGCTCGAGCTTAAAGTGGACGCAAGGTGGTGAACTAACAAGTTTACACCTCTGCACATGGTATTTACCTTAAACTGTGATGAGCTGTCGTCTTCTGGGCCGCTCTCTTCTGCTGAAATTCCTACAAAACTAATTACGCCTTTGCTGAATTTTCCGGCAGAAACTTTCCCTATGTTTCTCGTTATGCGAGAGAACATGTACTCATCCCTAGTCTTAGATGTGGTGATACACACGCGCATGTTTGGAGCAGTGTGCATATTATAATGCCCTCTCAGTTCTCGCAAGAACAATTAACTAATTGGCTGGTTTGTTTCTCCACAGTTGGAGCTAAACGATGCTACAGTTAATTTCTAGCTCGATAGGAGCAGCTATGAACACAGTGTTTACACAAATTACTACTCTGTGCCGTACAGAGCGTTAAGCGCTCTGTTCTGCACTTGACGCCAGTTCAGAGACGAGTCCTGAAAAATTTCCGTCTTGTCTTACTCATAGCCGAACTGTCTCCCCACCTGGGTTCTTTCGTTCTTCACGTCACGGTTTTTTTCGACCAATAGGAGCGTCCCTCTTATATTGTGGAAACTCTCTCTACCAATTGCAAGGTCCCTACCATTAAACAGCGTCGAAACTTTGGATCTTTCCTCCTTCCTAGCGCGTTTCCGCCAGTTGGACGTTTTGTGCCCATTCCAGACTCCTAAATGCGTAAATTGACTTTCTGGTGTGTGCACCACTCGCTGGACACATGATCGAAAATGCGTCACTGGTCTTGTTTCGCCTCCATTTGGAATTCCGAAACACGGTTTCCTAAAAGCTTTTTTTTCTGTCCTCCATCAGATGGTTCGTTATACTCGCTCTCCTCATCTGAGTCACCTGGTCGTTCACTGACTTTCCACCTGGACACCCCTTTAAGTGGTTTCTGTGGTACCCCCTGTAGTGCAGCCTTGCCTCCGCCCTCGTCCCTCTGAATTCCGAACTAAAACGCCTCTCGCTGCTTGTTTCACCTTCTTATCAAACATGCATTATAGGAACGGTGAGTTAATTACCGTCGATTGAGTGTCATCCCTTTTTTGCATTACATACTGATAGGCAAATTTGGTCATTATTGCCGAATTAAGTTAGGTGTCATATTCACCTTAGGCAATGGCCTTGCCGTAATGGATACACCGGTTTCCCTGAGATCACCGAAGTTCAGCGCTGTCAGGCGTGGTCGGCCCTTGGATGGTTGACCATCCCGGCCAGCATGCGCTGTTGCCATTTTTCGGGGTGCACTCAGCCTCGTGATGCCAATTGAGGAGCTACTCGACCGAATAGTAGCGGCTTTGGTCAAGAATACCATCATAACGACCGGGAGAGTGGTGTGCTGACCACACGCCCCTCCTATCCGCATCCTCCACCGAGGATGACACGGCGGTCGGATGGTCCCGGTAGGCCACTCGTGGCCTGAAGGAGCTAGTGAGTGTGTCATATTCACCTTCCCATTGCAAAGTATAGAGCTCTCATGTAAGGTGCGAATCTGAGCTTCATTTATTCTGCCACCTTACACCTTTTCAAAGCAGCCACCTCTGTATTTGCTTAAACGACTTAGGGTAATAACAGGAAAGTTAAATATGAATGGCCAAACGGGGATTCGAACCGTCGCTCTCCTGAATATGAGCCCAGTATGGTAAGCATTACACCACCTCTATTGGTCTCTTGACAGAGTAAATACTGTAATAAACCTAGAAGTAACCACCTCCTGAGGTCCATTGGGAGACTGTTAAGAAATTTTAATTAATTCAGGTAAGAAGTGACTTATAAAATATTTGTTCGCCAGGTTCTTGAGTACTTCACGTCAGTTTGGGCTCCTAGATCAGTTGGATTAATAGAAGAGAAAGAGTATGTCCAGTGAAGACCAGCTCATTTCGCTTTAGTAGAGTTTCGCAGATATTCAACAACCTCAAGAGAGGCTTTGTGCGCCTCGGAGAGATATACTATTGAAATTCCGGGGGCTTACGTTCCAAAAAGAGTCCTCCCACATATGTGACGCGAAATGACCACAACAAGGTTATCAGAGAAATTAGGTCTCATACAGTGGTTGATCGAAAATTAGTCTTTCCACGCTCCGTTCACGACAGGAATAGGGAAAGAGGGGCAATACTAGAGGTCCCAGGGGATTTTCCGCCACACAGCGTTAGGTAGCTTGCCGAATATAGATGTAGAGTTAAGACGAAAAATGTTGCTGTTGCCTCCGGAGCCATAATCGTACCCAGGGACGCAGCTCTTCGTCCGTATCAAATCGACGGCCACGAACGTCTTTCTTCAGGGCACCAAAAATATGGAAGTCGCTTGGGGAGAGATCGGAACTGCGATGACGGATGTGGGCTGGTCCACATGTTGCCAACAGGGTTTCGATTACGCTCAGACAGTTCGCTGGGAATCCCCTACACACTCTCCATACGTTGCTGACCTCTGCTCATGGCTTACTATATTTTCTCAGATACTAGTAGACTTCTCTTGATCAGGAATGCCTTGTTTGCCTGTTCTACTTTGCTTCTACTGTCCTCCTCGCTTCTACATCTACTTGTACGTACTTACAGCACTGCGCAAGTCACCTTAGGGTACGTGGCACAGGATATTCTGTACCATTATTAGTCATCTCCTTTCCCGTTGGTCTCGCAAACGGAGCGAAGAAAAAAAACGACTTTCTATGTGCCTCCGTATGAGCCATAATTTCTTGTGCCTTATTTTCGTGTTCCTTACGCGAAATGTTTCTTGGGAGCACTAGGATCGTTTTGTAGTAAACTTAAAATGACGGTTCTCTAAATTTTCTCAGTAGTGTTCCTCGAAAACAACGACACTTTCCCTCCAACTATTCACATTTCATTTAGTCAAGCATCTGCGTACTACCTACGCGTTGATCGAACCAACCGGAAACAAATCTGGCAGCACGCCTCTGAATTGCTTCGAAGTCTTACTTTAATCCCACCTGTTGCGGATCTCAAACATTCGAGTAGTGCTCAAGAATGGGTCGCACTAGTGTTCCGTATGTGGTCTCCTTTAAGGGTGAACCACACTTTCCTCAAATTCTCCGAATAAACCGAAGTCAGTAATATTATTGTCCTTCCCTACCACAGTCCCCGCATGCTCGTTCCATTCCATATCACCCCTATTCGTCCATCATACGTTATTTTGATTCCAAGGTGGCAGAATTCCTGCACTTCGTCTGTTAGAAGGTGACCAGCTCTGATGCTACTTTTATCACTAATCTCATTTCTTCCATTTCTCAACACTTCCGTCATCCTTCGCTTTAACCTACTCCATATTTCCAGCACTTTGTTCTTGGTATTCCGTTTTTCTTGTGCCTTAACTGTTCTTAACTGTAAAGTTCTACAAAATGTCAAACAGACTCAGTATTTTTATCAGAACTTATTTTCAAGATATTATATCCATTTTTGTTTACGTAAATATTTATGAAAAGTAATGGAACAAAATGGTTCAAATGGCTCTGAGCACTATGCGACTTGACTTCTGAGGTCATCAGTGGCCTGGAACTTAGAACTACTTAAACCTAACTAACCTAAGGACATCACACACGTCCATGCCCGTGGCACGATTCGAACCTGCGACCGTAGCGGTCGCTCGGCTCCAGACTGTAGCGCTCACTGAATTTCCGTACTAAGGGGCAGCAGGAAACAAATGGAAATGCTTATATATTCGAGAACCATCAGCTTTAAGGGGAGAAACGTCGTTCCGCCGACATGATAATAAGCGCATTATTACTTCAGTGTTATTCAGGGTGCTTCAGGAGGAATAATACAAATTTTAGGAGGTGGTAGTATGAACTAATTCGAATGAAAGAGTCTATTTACTGGTACATGAGTCCAGTTTGTATTGATTTCAGATATGTTTAATAAGATAAGTTTTCATTTCATGAATTGGTAATCCAGTTGCCATCGTATGTTTTATTGATTGTCATTTTTGTTATGAAGATCAAGTTGTGAACTCGTGCTTGAATTTACATAAACGAATTTTTCACTGAACTCGTACTTGAATTTACATAAACGAATTTTTCACTGAGGTTGTGACTGTGATTTCAAGCCCAATTCTGTAATAACGTTTAAACAAAGTTGTAAAGTTGTGCTTGGTTTTACATAAATGAAGTTTTCTACTGTGACTATGATTGCGATTTCATGTTCAGTTCTGTTCAAATGGCTCTAGGCACTATGGGACTTAACATCTGAGGTCATCAGTCCCCTAGCGCGGTTACGTACTGAAGCGCCTAGAACCGCTCGGCCTCTATTCTGTTGTAACGTTTAAACATGGGTAAGTTACACATTATTGGGGCATGTCAAGTAATTATTATTGAATGCTGCACTATATTTTAAAGTGAAAAATACATGACACTATGTTTCAAAGTAGTCAGTTGGTCTGTAAACAATGGCCGGAACATCCTACCAATGGTTCAATACCTGGACGACGGGTGTCCGTTCGTTGGTCACGGGACCATTCGAGGACCGTTGTCTGAAATGTCCTCATCGTTGTAAAATCTCTTTCACCCAGGTGTGTTCTCAGCGTGCCGAAAAGATGCATCAGTTATTCATACAGTAGCAGAACTGTATCTACAGGAACTCGAAACTTGTACTCTCTTCTGGCAATGCGTCAGCCTGGTTGTGCAGTGACCTTAGCGTTGGACGACATATGCAACTTACTTTTAGAATATTTACATTGACGGCGAAGGACAGTCATTCGAAATACGTTCGCTGAATGTAAGTAACCTTGCGTCAGCTATATTAGGTACAGATGTTACACGTGTTGGTGAAATAAGAATTTGGTCCGGGCTAGGACTCGAACCCGGATTACCACGCCTTACTGTTAGGCTACCCTTGCACGACCCTCGGACCGACACAAACTTTCACATGTCACACTGTCTACATTCCTATACCATAATTCTTACTTTGATCACTGAATGCTCGCACCTTAATTTTGCGCTCCAGTATTAGTAACAATAAGATCGAGATCTATGAATTACCATCTAGTGCCCGCCTCCGGCTTCGATACCTGATCTGGCACACTTTCTCATATGTCACCAGCAGGTAGAACATCTGTGCCTAGTACTGTTGACCGGTGTGGCCGTGCGGCTCTAGGCGCTTCAGTCTGGAACCGCGTGGCCGCAACGGTCGCAGGTTCGAATCCTGCCTCGGGCATGGATGTGTGTGATGTCCTTAGGTTAGTTAGGTTTAAGTAGTTCTAAGTTCTAGGGGACTGATGACCACAGATGTTAAGTCCCATAGTGTTCAGAGCCATTTGATCATTTGAATCAGTATTGTTGACGCTAAATGATTCGCATTCAGCGAATTTATTTCGATCTAATTTCGAATGGCTATTAGTCGCCAACAATGTAAATATTACATACTGAGGAAGGTATTAGATGCTAATTCATAGGTCTCGATCCCCAATAGTATTACAGAATTAAGCTGCGAGCATTTAGTGATGAAACTAAGAGATTATAGTATATTGATGTAGACAGTGTGATATATGGAACTTTGAGTCAGCCAGGGAGACGCGCACGATAGCCTAATGTTAAGATGAGCACTCGCGATGAGCGGGAAACACGAATTCGAGTCCCGACCCGGCACAAATTTTCTTATGTCACCAACAGGTAGAACGTCTGTTAATAGTGCAGTTGACGCCAAGTTATTCACTTTCAGTGAATTTAATACGATCTTATTTTTTTTTCAGAAGTCCCCTTGTATTTAAAAATGCTGAGTATGCCTATTTGATATTTGTAATGGAAAATCTGCTTTTGCATCTAGTGTATAAAATTTCTTACCTGAAAGGTGCTAGATTCAAGAGTCCTTGCTCATGTTTTCACTAAACTGCGTGAGACTGGTACAGTGCCCTATAGTTACATTTCTTCTGAACGTGCAGATGGACCGAGATTGAATGAAACACAATGTTTTATTCAGTTCTTAGAACATAGTTCACTAACAAGCACACACAGCATTTATACAAGTATTGTTGTTCCACACATAGGAATTGACGAACGTTACGTATGCATGACGTCAGTCCTCATCATTTACAGAGGATTGAGTATTTTCGAGAGGGAGATGCAAGTCCACCAGACACAAGGGTTATCATCAGGGGAGTGTGACAGGGCCGCCGTTTTATTCTATAAATTACATTTAAATCATCTGGTGGATTTGGTGAGCAGCAACGTGCGACTGTTTGCTGATGATACTGTGCTGTCGTTGAGTGACAGTAGGCGGATACACGATAACTTAGACAAAATTGCTACTGATGGAAGGCAGTTAACTCTAAATGTATAAAAAATTAAAGTTAATGTAGGTGAAAAGGAAAAATAAACGCGTAAAGTTCGAATGCAGCATTAGTAGTATGCTACTTGGCAAAGTAATGTCGATTAAATATCTAGGCGTAATGTTGCTAAGCGATATGAAATGAAACGAGCATATAAAAATTGTAGTAAGGAAGGTGAATGCTCCATTCTGGTTCATTAAGAGAACTTTCGAAAAGTGTGGTTCATCTGTAAAGGATACAGCATATAGGGCGCTAGTACGAACAATTCTTGAGTACTGCTAGAGTGTTTGTGATCTGCAGGAGGTTTGATTAAAGGAAGACATCGAAGTAATTCAGAGGCGGGCTGCTAGATTTATTACCGGTAGGTTCGAACTGACAGAGGAATCTGTGGAAGGAAGGTGATGGTGTTTTTGAGGAACACTCTCAGAAATTATTATCATTTTCAGCCAGCTACATCCCTCTTTAAAGTTTTCTTTTATTATTTTTTTAAGTCACTCATGACGAGCCCATTTCGGCATGTTGCCATCATCAGAAGCTCTGTAAATACGTAAGTATGTGATGGTCTTAATATCATGGAGTAAGTAGGCTGTTTAGGTTTTTTTATTGGTAACACCACCTCTGGTTCAAATGGCTCTGAGCACTATGGGACTCAACTGCTGAGGTCATTAGTCCCCTAGAATTTAGAACTAGTTAAACCTAACTAACCTAAGGACATCACAAACATCCATGCCCGAGGCAGGATTCGAACCTGCGACCGTAGCGGTCTTGCGGTTCCAGACTGCAGCGCCTTTAACCGCACGGCCACTTCGGCCGGCTAACGCCACCTCTGTATGAAAATCACTGGCTGTGCTGTGTGCAGTCTGTGGCTGCTTTGCATTGTTGTAATACTCGCCATTGTAGTGTTAGGCAGCTGACTGTGAACAGCGCGTAGCGTTGCGCAGTTGGAGGTGAGCCGCCAGCAGTGGTGGATGTGGGGAGAGAGATGGCGGAGTTTTGAAATTTGTCATGAACTGCTATATATATTATGACTATTAAGGTAAATACATTGTTTGTTATCTATTAAAATCTTTCATTTGCTAACTAAGCCTATCAGTAGTTAGTACCTTCAGGAGTTTGAATCTTTTATTTAGCTGGCAGTAGTGGCGCTCGCTTTATTGCAGTAGCTCGAGTAACCAATATTTTTGTGAGGTAAGTGATTTGTGAAACGTATAGGTTAATGTTAGTCAGGGCCATTCTTTTGTATGGATTTTTGAAAGTCAGATTGCGTTGCGCTAAAAATATTGTGTTTCAGCTTAAGCACAGTCATTTATAATTGTTTAAAGGGGAAGTTTCATATGTCGACCCTTAGCCTAGGATACCTCACTGGAATCTTCTGATTTTTTCTTGTAGTTTGTGTAATTAGTGTAGATTTTGTTTATTGCTAGCGCGTAATTGTAGAGAGAATCTCCTTTGTAGTTGCAGTCTTTCATTGTTGTACAGTAAAACAGGTGTGGCACGCATGTAGATTTGCACCAAGTATTTCGCAGCTGCAATTAACTAGATATTATTTTCAGTGCTATGTTAATGTGTTCCCCTATTTTTGCTCTTCAAATTGTGTTTTTCTGTGTTGTCGTGTGAAATATTGTGACAATAATGGCGTGTGAAAAACGTAACACTAGGCTCCAAAGTAAATTGAGAAATGACAGCGAAGACGAAAGCAGTGTGTTGGCGCCACCGTGTAATGAATTAACTAATATTCAAAGTAGTAATTTGGTAACTGTGCATAGGGAAATGGAGCGGGTGGCAAACAATGGCGTGGACAGTGAAACAATTAGTGAAGAGGGAAGCATTATCGATCGATCGGTCGACAACAGCTCGCCTCAGGAATCGGGAATGACAGGACACAATTTTGCAAATATTGTAGACTCAGGTTTTGGGTCCTCACCGGTTTCTCAAATGAGTCAAGACACATTTTCTGCTTGTCAAAATGTGAATGTTGCCGGTGAAAATGCACTGCAAAAAAGCATAGAGAAACAGATTCCAGACACTAATACATTATTATTGCAATTAATGTAACAAATGGGACAAAATCTTCAAAAGTTAGACACAATGGAACAAAATCTACAAAAGTTAGACACAATGGAACAACACTAGAGACAAACACAGCAACAGTTAGACAGAATGGAACAAAATCTTCAAAAGTTAGACGCAGTGGAACAAAATCTTAAAAAGTTAGACACAATAGAACAAAATCTTCAAAAGTTAGACACCACACTTGAACAAACACGTGCAGATTTAACTACTGAGTTACATAACATTGAATCGAAATGTCAAAAAGTCTGCAATGACGTAAAAACACAAATTTGTGAGCACTTTCAACCTATTTTTTCGCGGCATGAAAATGCATTACAGAATCACGAAGCAGCCATAAAAGAACTGCAAACCATTGTTCATGAAAATCATGAGACCTTGTGGGCTAAAATTGACTCAGTTGCATCTACCGATTCGGTTACGCAACTTGCAAAAACTCAGGAAAACTTGAAGGACACAGTAGATTCGATTTCAACACAAATGGACACTATGAAACTTGGTTCATAAAAACACACTGAGGAAATGTGTTCACTATCGGAGAAAGTAGCCGAACTTTCGGATCAGGTCACTAACTTATCTACAAAGGTAGATGATGATCTGAATGACACAAGACCTGTAGCCTTCACTGACACAGAAGAGTATGAACAAATTAGAAAATTCAAACAAAATCAAAATCAAATCAATACACAGTACAAAAGAGAAATCCGGGAAGTACAAGATCAGTTGACGCAGGTAATACAAGAATTACATATTTCAGAGGACACTCGCGCTCCAGTACGGGAAGAGGGATATAGAAATACGGAACAACCACAAAATAATAACACAGGACATTTCGGAAATTATGAAAGAAATTGGCAAGGCGCATTGGATTTTGAGATGGAACCGCCGACACGACGTAACAATGACCGATATGCTACTCGCCGACACGATGACTTTGACTACAAGCTGTTCATTACTACACGTAAATTCAAAACGTTTAAGAATTCTGCCAACGACATTCATCCACAAGCGTGGCTCCATCAATTCTCTCATTGTTTTCCTCCCAACTGGTCATTGGAGCACAGGTTAGAATTTATGTGTGGCTACTTGGAGAATGAACCAGCTGTACGAATGCGATCGGTCATTCACGATTGTCACAGTGAAGGAGAATTTTATCATGCCTTCCTCTCAGCGTATTGGTCTCAAGCTACACAAGACCGAGTAAAACATAGCATCATAATGATGAAACGTTTCGAACAATCTGAATTTTCCAGTCTTATGAAATATTTTGAAGACATGTTGCATAAGAATCAGTATCTTTCAAACCCATACAGCCCCTCAGAACTCATCCGCATTTGCTTAATCAAATTACCGGAACATTTACGGCATATTATTTTAGCAGGACGTTGCAAAGACGACATTGAAGCTCTTCAGGGACTGTTACAAGAACTAGAAATTGACACTGATAATCGCGGAACGCGCAAACAAGAACACAACAATTACAGGTCACATACGTCACAATTCCGTGACGACAGAAATAATAAATGGACACGACAAGGCTATTCTCACAACACAATTCGTGACCAAAACAGACACCACCCTTATGACAACCGCTGGCAGAATAATAGTTACAGAGAAAGATCGCATTTCCGTAGTAATGAATATGACAGAGATAACCATAGAAACAGACAATATGGTAATCAGAGCTATTATTATCAAGGGAGACAGAATAATTTCAGACGCAACAGTTCAGCGCGCAGTTACGATTCAGGGAGAAATTCTCCACCACATGACCGACAAACAAGAAACTATGTAAACTACCGACATGACGACAGACGATATATTCGTAACGACACACCTGAATTGCATCAGAACTGGCGGGATTTAAACAGGGCAGGGCCTTCTCGTCAAAGTGAATTTGTAGAAGTTAGGTCTCCTAATCCCAATAACGGCGCGCGCCAACAAAGAGACAGACAATGACTCGCACAAGCAGGCAGCCGCGTGCGCCCGCTGGCTCCGAGAAAAATAACATAAGACGCTAGCCTTGAGAAAAATTTTAGCATTCTTTACCGATGTATACAACATGATAATTGCTTTGAAGTTGAAACTCTGCGTACTAGGAAGAGCAAAGGTTTACACCACATTTCACACATAAAACCGTTTATTGAGAGATAATGTGCTTTTTTAACTTGAGATTTTAATGCAACATTTTGGTTTACTTGAAAATACATTCTGGGTTTAAAGTACTTTCCGTGAGATACCAGATGACACAGTGGTTAGTTTATGTGACAGCTACATGATTTTATCACGACGCTACTAATGAGTGACAATTTGCAATGTTGCTTTTGTGGTGTTTCTGTTTTATATCTGCACAGTTTTTCTGAATTCTTCTGGAAAGTAAAACATGTTTTAGTAGTAACTTTTGTGGTGTAGCAACAATGAGACAGCCTTTTTTGTGGCACAATAATACGTTACTGTGCAGTACTTTCTTCATCACGCCAATAAGCATAATAACTAAGATATCTAAATGCAAAGCATTTCACTTTTGTTTATCATGAGGTAAGAACATTGACTTTTGCGGAACTTAGCTTTCGGAGGACGATAACTACGACACTTCCACAGAGATTATCTTACAACAAGCCGCACAGTTTAGCGCTACAGGACACGCATTTCAGTGATTAATTTTGTACTTAAAACATTTATTTTTTTTAAAAAAATTTTGAATTACAAAGACAGTTTTCCGTGATAGATTTCATTCCATTGCTGTAATCTGTAACACCTGAGGGTATAATTACATTAGTACTCAGGGGGGTACACGCTTACTTTGTGTACCATGTGTTTGGCAAGCACAAGGAGCCCTAGCTAATATGGTATTTGCTTATACAACTTTACACATCGGTACCATATTTCTGTAACACACAAATTACACAGCTATCTGATCATTTAACTGAGAGATAAACATTTTTTTTACTATGTCAGAGACAGATGTTTACGCAATTTCACAGTTGGGTAACTTCACACTTATGAAATTGTATTTTGTCTGTACTTTGTGAACTGTTCATATTTTTTCGGAACCATTGTGATACTATGAGAGCTTTGAATGATGTATTTGGTAAGGGAGCATGATTTTAAAGTACGTTTGAGGTAGATGACACTATTGAAATGAGCAGAGAATTTTCTTTAGGTTTTGAAATTATTGCAGAAAGCTACGACGTTTTTGAGATTTGACTGAGGTGTTATGATATTATTACGACGATGATGAGTATTATGCTGCTGGGATATGTTTATGATTAAAAAGCTGATGCTATATGAGTTATTTGATTATGCTACATGTCTGTTATGAGGAAATATTGAAGAAGTGTCGACGAATATGTATATGTGTAAAAAGGTAAAGAATAGTGAGTAGTGGTTAGGGACTCTGGTTTGTAAAAAAGGATGTTGGAAACCAAGAATCGTACTTTAAGAGGTATGAAATGTGTGTAAATGCGTGAATGTATCACAATGCCGGCGAAAATTTTTTGGACACTGTTATATTCATAAGATTTTGTATCTACACATTTGCAACGCAAATTCTCGACCTCTGCAATTTTTTATATGAGACTGTCACTGTAGCGGAAACTGGTGTCGTAAATATTTCCGTAAGAAAGTTAAGTGTCCACCTGCACGTAATGCGTCGTGGGCACCCAGATGGGCGACAGTCACCTGGAAAGAAGTCGTTAGTGTGTGCCAGAGGCGCAGGTGGAGAAGAAAAAAAAAAAAAGGGGAGGCCATTATCCTCGCTATTGACGTTCCTTTGTAGAGAGCATCGCAAAAACGACACGGTCGAACTTGAAAACACATGATTACAATGTGGAGCTCTTAATTTATGATATTTACTAAAATGCCTAATGAAACGATGAGAAACATTTCACGGCTATTGTCTTGCTAATTGAGAGAAATGCCATATGGCTTGCTTTATGTATTTGTTTACTCATTTTGTTTAATATCTAGTTTCTAGCTGCACTGCAGCATTGGTTAAAATAAAATTTTATAGATGTACTAATATAAATATTTTCTGTCTACAGATCGAGTAAATAATAATTTTTTTTTAAAAAAATGAGGGAGCACAAAAAGACATTTACCTTCACAGGAACTGCATTCATAATTTTCTTTTCAAGTACTTGGTAATTTTTTTGGTAGAATAACTTCTTGTGGTGCACCACTTTAATTACATAGACATTAAGATGTGAATAGACATTTCCCTTGTCTGCGTTGTTGTCTTTAGTGTAATATTTTTTCTGCTTGATCTTTGCCATGCTTAGGTATTAATTATAGCATTTGCTGCTGCTGTTTGCCATGCATAGTGCTACTAAATTTCACTTTGTATTATTCTTTTAAGCCAGTTTTACTACTGATTTATTTTTCTTGTTTGCTGCTCATTGCCTTATATTAGTTGTAATTTATGCTACTTGCTTTGCCTTTTGTATTTTTTATGATTGCTGTTTGTGTTAATTGTTTTGTGCTGCTGCATTGCCTCGTTCCTTAGTTTAGCATCTGAGCTCAGTAGATTTAAGTTAGCTTAAGAGGGGGTAGACTATATAAGAGAATGAGTTGCGATGAATTGGAAGAAATGCATTGAGAAGTTATACGAAAAAAGTACAGAAAGCAGGTATAGATAGGACCTTTTGGAAATAATGATGAATGAAGGGAGATCTCCAAGCACAAAAAAGGTTTTGTTCGCAAAATACTGCAGTAAAACAAACCCTTTTCTTTCCTTTTGTGTTATCCCACTATGTGATTGTGTACCCTTGTGTATTTGTTTTCTTCCTGTCTCTGTGTAGTTTCATAGAATTTTTTCTTCTTCTAATACTAAGCAACATTCACTATGATGAGGAATACTGTTATCCTCAAATATAATTGGCATTAATAATATGTTATTTACCTTGTAAATATGCTTTGGACATTATTTATTCTGTTTTGTTTTAATGCTCATACGTGAAGGTGATGTTTCAAAAGTTATTCTGATCTTTTATGTAGTTACTCATAATTCCTGTAACACTGATGTATATGTATATTTCGATTCTTTTATAACGCCTGTGTTACTACAAATGTTAACTGTCTTGTTATGTTCTCTAATGATGTATTTTGCACCTTTGTTATTGTATTCTTATGTTATAAAATTGTAATTGATACCAGTTCATCATACACTCCTGGAAATGGAAAAAAGAACACATTGACACTGGTGTGTCAGACCCACCATACTTGCTCCGGACACTGCGAGAGGGCTGTACAAGCAATGATCACATGCACGGCACAGCGGACACACCAGGAACCGCGGTGTTGGCCGTCGAATGGTGCTAGCTGCGCAGCATTTGTGCACCGCCGCCGTCAGTGTCAGCCAGTTTGCCGTGGCATACGGAGCTCCATCGCATTCTTTAACACTGGTAGCATGCCGCGACAGCGTGGACATGAACCGTATGTGCAGTTGACGGACTTTGAGCGAGGGCGTATAGTGGGCGTGCGGGAGGCCGGGTGGACGTACCGCCGAATTGCTCAACACGTGGGGCATGAGGTCTCCACAGCACATCGATGTCGTCGCCAGTGGTCGGCGGAAGGTGCACGTGCCCGTCGACCTGGGACCGGACCGCAGCGATGCACGGATGCACGCCAAGACCGTAGGATCCTACGCAGTGCCGTAGGGGACCACACCGCCACTTCCCAGCAAATTAGGCCGGCCGAAGTGGCCGTGCAGTTAAAGGCGCTGCAGTCTGGAACCGCAAGACCGCTACGGTCGCAGGTTCGAATCCTGCCTCGGGCATGGATGTTTGTGATGTCCTTAGGTTAGTTAGGTTTAACTAGTTCTAAGTTCTAGGGGACTAATTACCTCAGCAGTTGAGTCCCATAGTGCTCAGAGCCATTTGAACCATTGAACCAGCAAATTAGGGACACTGTTGCTCCTGGGGTATCGGCGAGGACCATTCGCAACCGTCTCCATGAAGCTGGGCTACGGTCCCGCACACCGTTAGGCCGTCTTCCGCTCACGCCACAACATCGTGCAGCCCGCCTCCAGTGGTGTCGCGACAGGCGTGAATGGAGGGACGAATGGAGACGTGTCGTCTTCAGCGATGAGAGTCGCTTCTGCCTTGGTGCCAATGATGGTCGTATGCGTGTTTGGCGCCGTGCAGGTGAGCGCCACAATCAGGACTGCATACGACCGAGGCACACAGGGCCAACACCCGGCATCATGGTGTGGGGAGCGATCTCCTACACTGGCCGTACACCACTCGTGATCGTCGAGGGGACACTGAATAGTGCACGGTACATCCAAACCGTCATCGAACCCATCGATCTACCATTTCTAGACCGGCAAGGGAACTTGCTGTTCCAACAGGACAATGCACGTCCGCATGTATCCCGTGCCACCCAACGTGCTCTAGAAGGTGTAAGTCAACTACCCTGGCCAGCAAGATCTCCGGATCTGTCCCCCATTGAGCATGTTTGGGACTGGATGAAGCGTCATCTCCACGGTCTGCACGTCCAGCACGAACGCTGGTCCAACTGAGGCGCCAGGTGGAAATGGCATGGGAAGCCGTTCCACAGGTCTACATCCAGCATCTCTACGATCATCTCCATGAGAGAATAGCAGCCTGCATTGCTGCGAAAGGTGGATATACACTGTACTAGTGCCGACATTGTGCATGCTCTGTTGCCTGTGTCTATGTGCCTGTGGTTCTGTCAGTGTGATCATGTGATGTATCTGACCCCAGGAATGTGTCAATAAAGTTTCCCCTTCCTGGGACAATGAATTCACGGTGTTCTTATTTCAATTTCCAGGAGTGTATTATTAACTTGTAAGTTAAATCTCACTGCACACGTTTCTGTTGGTCATAGTATATGGACAATATGTGAGAAGTAGGGACTGTTAGTGTTTGCACGTGTGTTAATAATTCAGCAAGGGACTGGATAACAGCATTGCTGGTTCTAAGGACAATTCCAAAAACTTTGTGAGTGCGCAAGTGGTGGTTATGGACTTGCTATATTATCCGCAAGACTCCTCAATGGTGATTGTGCACCTGCACAGTCACAACAGATGGCTGCTGGCCATCTCTACAAGGACTGCAGTGGGTCTGCACCTCTGGTGGCCCATCAGTACCATAATCTCTACAAGGACTACAGTGGGTCTGCATCTTTGATGACCCACCTGTACCATTATCTCTACAAGGACTACAGTGGGTCTGCGTCTTTGCTGACTCGCCAGTACCATTATTTCTACAAGGACTGCAGTGGGTCTGCGCCTCTGGTGGTCCACCAATACCATAATCTCTACCAGGACTACAGTGGGTCTGCTCTGTGATGACCTACCAAACGATATTCTTCAAAACTTCGATTGACTCCGCTGTGGGTTTGCTCTGTTGTGGCCCATTACCTGTCAGCATGTCAAAAGTCAGCACTGTCTTTCCGTTGGAAGGACAACACTACTTCTTCAAGACTGTATGGAAATCCACTACTTCTGTGTGCAATTTCTTTTACTAATGAGACTTTGTGAAAAAAAAACTGTAATTACTATTATGATGAATAATCAGGACTATCTTTATGGACTGTGAGAAAATTTTAGCTTTTGACGAACATTGTATCAATAAGTGTGTGCATTTGATTTCTTTGTTATTGTAATTACGATTATGAAAAATTTTAACAAATATGTATTGCCCAGTGCCCAAAACAATTTGTAAAATTTTTTGTGGGGAGCATGGGGTAACGCCACCTCTGTATGAAAATCACTGGCTGTGCTGTGTGCAGTCTGTGGCTGCTTTGCATTGTTGTAATACTCGCCATTGTAGTGTTATGCAGCTGACTGTGAACAGCGCGTAGCGTTGCGCAGTTGGAGGTGAGCCGCCAGCAGTGGTGGATGTGGGGAGAGAGATGGCGGAGTTTTGAAATTTGTCATGAACTGCTATATATATTATGACTATTAAGGTAAATACATTATTTGTTATCTATTAAAATCTTTCATTTGCTAACTAAGCCTATCAGTAGTTAGTACCTTCAGTAGTTTGAATCTTTTATTTAGCTGGCAGTAGTGGCGCTCGCTTTATTGCAGTAGCTCGAGTAACCAAGATTTTTGTAAGGTAAGTGATTTGTGAAACGTATAGGTTAATGTTAGTCAGAGCCATTCTTTTGTATGGATGTTCGAAAGTCAGATTGCGTTGCGCTGAAAATATTGTGTTTCAGCTTAAGCACAGTCACTTATAATTGTTTAAAGGGGAAGTTTCAATGGCTGTAACTATGATCAGAAAATTTCTAATACATTCGTTTGGCGTTTTTACCTTACATGTAGTATCGTTGTTGCCTTTTTCTGTCTTTTGGCAGGATTATTAGTGTCTTATAGATGTACGCTCGAGACGTATATCTGATTTTAGTCGGTTTTTATGTTTGTATTCTTCTCTTGACAGCTTGGATAACAGTGGACCAGCGATAATAGGCGTTCACATAATTACCACTATAAATAACTAATGTGTGGAAATTCGGTTGCTTTTGTTATTTTTAAATGTTTGGTTCTAATTATGTTTTTGCTTTATTTGTAATATTTGTGTTACATTTTTATCTTTTCGTAATAATTTTGTTATTGTCCACAATTTGTGATGGTTTCGTTGTGTTAAGTCTTTGTTCTATACTCTTCATGCTGTTATCATTCTTACCATGGATATGTTTCATTTAGTGTCTCTGAATTATTATTTTACCCGATTTGTTGCTTTATAATGTGAATAAAGTTTTCTACGTACTTTTTTTGCTTTAGGACGGTTTGTCCATTCAGTAAATTTGTGTGGTTGCTGTATGCAAGTGAACTTACCTGTATTTCCTCGAAGATGTTAATGAATGCTCCCTTTTGCTTAATATGGAGAATTTCTAGTGCTTAGTTTATGGGTTTTACGTCGTGTTTCTCTGTTTGTAGCTGTTGAAAAAATGTGGATGGATGGTTTTGACTTTCTCTGGTATGCTCTTTTTATCAGATGTTGAAGTTTCAATCGGTTTGTCCTATGTAGTAGAATTTTTGGCATGAGTTATGTGATACATTGTTAACGCCAGGGTGGTTGTGTGTGGGAATTTTCGAGCTGCCTTTGTGGATTCTGTGTTTGATGCTGTGTTTATTTTGATATGCAAAGGCAATGTCGGTTTTGTTGAATAATTTGTTAATTTTGTTTGAGATGTTTCCTACATAAGTTGTGGTTACGCATGTTGTTTTCTCCTTTCTCGTTGTATGTTTAATGTCATTTCTGTATCTATATAGTGCTTTCCTGGTTGTGTTCTATTGTAATATAATGATGTTATAATTTTGGGGTCATAATCGTTTTGCAGGGCTATGATTCTAAGCCTCATATTTCCTTCTGGATGGCTTCGTTTCCTAGTGGCAAGTTTATTAATATGAGAAAATTCTGAGAACCAGCATTTGAAGGTGACTGCAGAACGATTCTAATGCCGCCAAAATACATTTCTCGTAAAGACCACGAAGATGAGAGAAATTTGGCATCATACGGAGGCATATAGACAGTCGTTTTCCCCTCACTGTATTTGCAGGTGGAATAGGAAAAGAAATGACTATGAGAAAGATAAAGGGTACTCTCCGCCACGCACCGTACGGTGGCTTGCGGAGTATGTATGTAATTGTAGATGTAGAAGACTGGAGCACTAGACTGGAGTTTCCATAATTGAAGCTGTAAGGACGGGTCGTGAGTCGTGCTTGGGTAGCTCAGATGGTAGAGCACTTGCCGGCGAAAGGCAAAGATCCCGAGTTCGAGTCTCGGTCCGGCACACAGTTTTAATCTGCCAGGAAGTTTCATATCAGCGCACACTCCGCTGCAGAGTGAAAATCTCATTCTGGAAACATCCCCCAGGCTGTGGCTGAGCCATGACTCCGCAGTATCCTTTCTTCCATGAGTGCTAGTTCTGCAAGGTTCGCAGAAGAACTTCTGTGAAATTTGTAAGTTAGGAGACGAGGTAATGGCAGAATTGAAGCTGTGAGGATTGGTCGTGAGTCGTGCTTAGGTAGTTCAGTTGCTAGAGCACTTGCCCGCGAAAGGCAAAGGTCCCGAGTTCGAGTCTCGGTCCGGCACATAGTTTTAATCTGCCAGGAAGTTTCACTAGACTGGAGTGCCGAGATTCCCAGTGCTA
Organism: Schistocerca nitens; assembly: GCF_023898315.1. Taxonomy (NCBI): domain Eukaryota; kingdom Metazoa; phylum Arthropoda; class Insecta; order Orthoptera; family Acrididae; genus Schistocerca; species Schistocerca nitens. The sequence goes on from NC_064615.1 coordinate 995,022,740, forward strand.
TGTAACGGCTAGGCGATCCCCGTCCTGTGAGGGACGAGGCGGCGGGAGAACACAAGGCCCCATCGTATTAATAGAAGGGCGTGGCCGCGCTGAGCGGCAGGCGGGCGCGCACAGCCCAGCTGACTGCAGCCACGTTACTCTGTGCTGCGGCTGCCGGCCGCCGGCTGGCCTTACAATTAGGGGAACAGCAATCTAGCCCTCCGCAGGTCACTGCTGTCCTAGCGCTCTAGCTGTAAGTAGTTATCGTAGCAACATGAAGTTCCATAGGCTATGCTCACATCTGATGGCGGAGTGCAAAGGAGAGCATAAAGCTACGAGAGGCATTCAATAAGTAATGTAACACTTTCTTTTTCAGAATGCAGTTTGCGTTTATTCAGGTGTCCAGTACACCACGTAATACCCCACCCGCCGTCCGAAGTGGCCGCGCGGTTCTGGCGCTGCAGTCTGGAACCGCGAGACCGCTACGGTCGCAGGTTCGAATCCTGCCTCGGGCATGGATGTGTGTGATGTCCTTAGGTTAGTTAGGTTTAACTAGTTCTAAGTTCTAGGGGACTAATGACCTCAGCAGTTGAGTCCCATAGTGCTCAGAGCCATTTGAACCAATACCCCACACTTTTGCCTACGGAACGCTATTTTCCAACGTGATCTCTGTTCAATGCGACAGCCTTACACCACCCTACCGGGCGGCCTGTATGCCCGCGTGATACCACTCTACTGGTCGACGTCGGAGCCAACGTCTTGCTGCGTCAATAACCTGCACGTCATCCACGTACTGCTTCTGGTGGAGTGGCAAGGAGATGTAAGTCGTAACAGATTTACAGAACTATAGACCTATATCTCTAACGTCGATCCGTTGTACAATTTTGGAACACGTATTATGTTCGAGTATAATGACTTTTCTGGAGACTAGAAAACTACTCTGTAGAAATCAGCATGGGTTTCGAAAAAGACGATCGTGTGAAACCTAGCTTGCGCTATTCGTCCACGAGACTCAGAGGTCCATAGACACGAGTTCCCAGGTAGATGCCGTGTTTCTCGAATTCCGCAAGGCGTTTGATACAGTTCCCCACAGTCGTTTAATGAGCAAAGTACAGAATGTTTCAAAAATGACCGGTATATTTGAAACGGCAATAAAACCTAAACGAGCAGCGATAGAAATACACCGTTTGTTGCAATATGCTTGGGACAACAGTACATTTTCAGGCGGACAAACTTTCGAAATTACAGTAGTTACAATTTTCAACAACAGATGGCGCTGCGGCCTGGGAAACTCTATAGTACGATATTTTCCACATATCCACCATGCGTAGCAATAATATGGCGTAGTCTCTGAATGAAATTACCCGAAACCTTTGACAACGTGTCTGGCGGAATGGCTTCACACGCAGATCAGATGTACTGCTTCAGCTGTTCAATTGTTTCTGGATTCTGGCGGTACACCTGGTCTTTCAAGTGTCCCCACAGAAAGAAGTCACAGGGGTTCATGTCTGGCGAATAGGGAGGCCAATCCACGCCGCCTCCTGTATGTTTCGGATAACCCAAAGCAATCACACTATCATCGAAATATTCATTCAGGAAATTAAAGACGTCGGCCGTGCGATGTGGCCGGGCACCATCTAGCGTAAACCACGAGGTGTTCGCAGTGTCGTCTAAGGCAGTTTGTACCGCCACAAATTCACGAAGAATGTCCAGATAGCGTGATGCAGTAATCGTTTCGGATCTGAAAAATGGGCCAATGATTCCTTTGGAAGAAATGGCGGCCCAGAGCAGTACTTTTTGAGGATGCAGGGACGGTGGGACTGGAACATGGGGCTTTTCGGTTCCCCATATGCGCCAGTTCTGTTTATTTACGAAGCCGTCCAGGTAAAAATAAGCTTCGTCAGTAAACCACATGCTGCCCACATGCATATCGCCGTCATCAATCCTGTGCACTATATCGTTAGCGAATGTCTCTCGTGCAGCAATGGTAGCGCCTCTGAGGGGTTGCCGCGTTTGAATTTTGTATGGATAGAGGTGTAAACTCTGGCGCATGAGACGATACGTGGACGTTGGCGTCATTTGGACCGCAGCTGCAACACGGCGAACGGAAACCCGAGGCCGCTGTTGGATCAGCTGCTGCACTAGCTGCGCGTTGCCCTCTCTGGTTGCCGTACGCGGTCGCCCTACCTTTCCAGCACGTTCATCCGTCACGTTCCCAGTCCGTTGAAATTTTTCAAACAGATCCTTTATTGTATCGCTTTTCGGTCCTTTGGTTACATTAAACCTCCGTTGAAAACTTCGTCTTGTTGCAACAACACTGTGTTCTAGGCGGTGGAATTCCAGCACCAGAAAAATCCTCTGTTTTAAGGAATAAACCATGTTGTCTACAGCACACGTGCACGTTGTGAACAGCACACGCTTACAGCAGAAAGACGACGTACAGAATGGCGCACCCACAGACTGCGTTGTCTTCTATATCTTTCACATCACTTGCAGCGCCATCTGTCGTTGAAAATTGTAACTACTGTAATTTCGAAAGTTTGTCCGCCTGAAAATGTACTGTTGTCCCAAGCATATTGCAACAAACGGTGTATTTCTATCGCTGCTCGTTTAGGTTTTATTGCCGTTTCAAATATACCGGTCATTTTTGAAACACCCTGTAAAAGCATACGGACTATCAGACCAATTGTGTGATTAGATTGAAGAGTTCCTAGATAACAGAACGTAGCATGTCATTCTCAATGAAGAGAAGTCTTCCGAAGTAAAAGTGATTTCAGGTGTGCCGCAGCTGAGTGTCGTAGGACCGTTGCTATTCACAATATATATAAATGGTCTTGTGGATAACATCTGAACTTCACTGAGGCTTTTTGGGGATGATGCTGTAGTATATCGAAAGTTGTAACAATGGAAAATTGTACTGAAATGCAGGAGGATTTGCAACGAATTGACGTATGGTGGAGGAAATGGCAGTTGAATCTCAATGTAGACAAGTGTAATGTGCTGCGAATACATAGAAAGAAATATCCCATATCATTTAGCTACAATGTAGCTGGTCAGCAACTGGAAGCAGTTAATTCCATAAATTATCTGGGAGTACGCATTAGGAGTGATTTAAAATGGAATGATCATATAAAGTTGATCGTCGGTAAAGTAGATGCCAGACTGAGATTCATTGGAAGAATCCTAAGGAAATGCAATCCGAAAACAGAGGAAGTAGGTTACAGTACGCTTGTTCGCCCACTGCTTGAATACTGCTCAGCAGTGTGGGATCCGTACCAGATAGGGTTGATAGAAGAGATAGAGAAGATCCAACGGAGAGCAGCGCGATTCGTTACAGGATCATTTAGTAATCGCGAAAGCGTTACGGAGATGATAGATAGACGCTTAGTAGCTCGGTACGGGCTTTCGTTGAAGTTTCGAGAACATACCTTCACCGAGGAGTCAAGCAGTATATTGCTCCCTCCTTCGTATATCTCGTGAAGAGACCATGAGGATAAAATCAGAGAGATTGCAGGCCACACGGAGGCATACCGACAGTCTTTCTTTCCACGAACATTACAATACGAGACGGAATAGATGGGAGAGCCGATAGAGGTACGCAAGGTACCCTCCACCACACACCGTCAGGTGGCTTGCGGAGTATAGATGTAGTTGTAGATGAACACACTTCAGAGTCTATCGTTGCACCATGAGGGAGGACATGAAACAGAATAAGCTCTTCAGAGTTCTAGAACAACGTCGCCATGACTTTATGGGCAGGGGGTGCGGTTTTGAACTTCTTTCGAGGAGTAGTAGTGAGGTGCCATTCCACGGATTTCAGTTTTGTTTCCTGTTCGAACAGACGAACCCGTGTTTTATGCCGGTGATGATGTTCGACAAAAAACTGTCACAATCAGACTCGTAACGCCCACGAAATTCTGCACAGATGGTCCGTCGTCTCTCTTTATAGTCTCCTATTAGGCGAACAGGAATCCGGCGGGCACACACCTTTGGGTACCCCTACTGGTGAACGAGTGTGTCAACACTACCAAAAGAGACGTCCATTTGTGTAGCGAGGTGTTTGGTTGTGATCCGTCGATTACGTCGCATGGGAGTGTCCTCACGTTCCAACAATGCAGGAGTCACGGCTGTGTGCGGCAGGCGGTCACGCGGGACATCGGTCAGGTTTGCGCGAATTTGTTGCGATGATGAAAGACGCCTCGCCCAATGACTCACCGTGCTTTTCTTCAATGCTAGGTCTCCACCGACATTCTACAAGCACATGTGACTATCTGAGATGCTCCGATTTTCTGCCAAATGTATATCAATGACCATTCATTGATATATATACATTAAAACACCCATAGTTTTTATAGACTTGCAGAAGGCCTATGGCATATTAACACTTTCAAGGATGTGAGAAGCAATGAAAAACCGTAGTATTCGTAAATGTTATGCACAAGCCGTTAGAAAACTATATTTATATAATACTCTTCGTGTTAAAGTTGGGAAAGTACTGGCACAGAAATTTCAGGGTAGCACAGGGCTGAGACAAGGATACCGTTTAGCGCCTCCCCTCTTTAAAATAATCTTGAACAAAGCACTGAGAAATTGGAAGATGGAGTGCAAAAGCTTGGGAATTAGAGTAAGTGATGACATCCTGTTCTCTCTAAATTTTGCCTACGATCAGGTTATCTTTGTCGAGGATACGCTAAGAAAGCCTAAACAAGAATATGAACAGCAAAGCATGAAATTTAATTTTACAAAGACTAAATACTTGGTTGCCGGAGGCACAGGAAGAGATCTTGCTATGGATGATGGATCTATAGTAGAGCGTAGCCTTTCATATAAATATTTAGGGACAATCATTTCGAACAAAGGTGAAAGCAACGAGGAAATAAAGCGTAGAATAGGAACGGGAAAGGTGGCAATTAAGAGTTACGCTCCATTATTTGGAATAAAACGACGTGAAAAAATTTGAAAACGAGGATGTACGAAACCGTTGTTGAAAGTATTGCTCTGTATGATGCTCAACTGTGGCAAATCTCCAGGGTCAATCAGAAGGAATCAAAGGCAATGGAAATGTTGCTAATAAGAAATGAGAACAGATGTGAGTTACAAAAGATATTGTAGAAACAATTGTTGTTGTTGTTGTTGTGGTCTTCAGTCCTGAGTCTGGTTTGATGCAGCTCTCCATGCTACTCTATCCTGTGCAAGCTTCTTCATCTCCCAGTACCTACTGCAACCTACATCCTTCTGAATCTGCTTAGTGTATTGATCTCTTGGTCTCCCTCTACGATTTTTACCCTCCATGCCCTCCAATGCTAAATTTGTGATCCCTTGATGCCTCAAAACATGTCCTACCAACCGATCCCTTCTTCTAGTCAAGTCGTGCCACAAACTTCTCTTCTCCCCAATCCTATTCAATACCTCCTCATTAGTTACGTGGTCTACCCACCTTATCTTCAGCATTCTTCTGTAGCACCACATTTCGAAAGCTTCTATTCTCTTCTTGTCCAAACTGGTTATCGTCCATGTTTCACTTCCATACATGGCTACACTCCATACAAATACTTTCAGAAACGACTTCCTGACACTTAAATCTATACTCTATGTTAACAAATTTCTCTTCTTCAGAAACGATTTCCTTGCCATTGCCAGTCTACATTTAATATCCTCTCTACTTCGACCATCATCAGTTATTTTACTCCCTAAATAGCAAAAATCCTTTACTACTTTAAGTGTCTCATTTCCTAATCTAATCCCCTCAGCATCACCCGATTTAATTTGACTGCATTCCACTATCCTCGTTTTGCTTTTGTTGATGTTCATCTTATATCCTCCTTTCAAGACGCTGTCCATTCCGTTCAACTGCTCTTCCAAGTCCTTTGCTGTCTCTGACAGAATTACAATGTCATCGGCGAACCTCAAAGTTTTTACTTCTTCTCCATGAAATTTAATACCTACTCCGAATTTTTCTTTTGTTTCCTTTACTGCTTGCTCAATATACAGATTGAATAACATCGGGGAGAGGCTACAACCCTGTCTCACTCCTTTCCCAACCACTGCTTCCCTTTCATGCCCCTCGACTCTTATAACTGCCACCTGGTTTCTGTACAAATTGTAAATAGCCTTTCGCTCCCTGTATTTTACCCCTGCCACCTTCAGAATTTGAAAGAGAGTATTCCAGTTAACAATGTCAAAAGCTTTCTCTAAGTCTACAAATGCTAGAAACGTAGGTTTGCCTTTTCTTAATCTTTCTTCTAACATAAGTCGTAAGGTTAGTATTGCCTCACGTGTTCCAACATTTCTACGGAATCCAAACTGATCTTCCCCGAGGTCGTTTTCTATCAGTTTTTCCATTCGTCTGTAAAGAATTCGCGTTAGTATTTTGCAGCTGTGACTTATTAAACTGATAGTTCGGTAATTTTCACATCTGTCAACACCTGCTTTCTTTGGGATTGGAATTATTATATTCTTCTTGAAGTCTGTGGGTATTTCGCCTGTCTCATACATCTTGCTCACCAGATGGTAGAGTTTTGTCATGACTGGCTCTCCCAGGACCATCAGTAGTTCTAATGGAATGTTGTCTACTCCCGGGGCCTTGTTTCGACTCAGGTCTTTCAGTGCTCTGTCAAACTCTTCACGCAGTATCGTATCTCCCATTTCATCTTCATCTACATCCTCTTCCATTTCCATAATATTGTCCTCAAGTACATCGCCCTTGTATAAACCCTCTATATACTCCATCCACCTTTCCGCCTTCCCTTCTTTGCTTAGAACTGGGTTGCCATCTGAGCTCTTGATATTCATACAAGTGGTTCTCTTCTCTCCAAAGGTCTCTTTAATTTTCCTGTAGGCAGTATCTATCTTACCCTAGTGAGACAAGCCTCTACATCCTTACATTTGTCCTCTAGCCATCGCTGCTTGGCCATTTTGCACTTCCTGTCGATTTCATTTTTGTGACGTTTGTATTCCTTTTTGCCTGCTTCTTTTACTGCATTTTTATATTTTCTCCTTTCATCAATTAAATTCAATATTTCTTCTGTTACCCAAGGATTTCTATTAGCCCTCGTCTTTTTACCTACTAGATCCTCTGCTGCCTTCACTACTTCATCCCTCAAAGCTACCAATTCTTCTTCTACTGTGTTTCTTTCCCCCATTCCTGTCAATTGTTCCCTTATGCTCTCCCTGAAACTCTCTACAACCTCTGGTTCTTTCAGTTTATCCAGGTCCCATCTCCTTAAATTCCCACCTTTTTGCAGTTTCTTCAGTTTCAATCTGCAGTTCATAACCAATAGATTGTGGTCAGAATCCACATCTGCCCCTGGAAATGTCTTACAATTTAAAACCTGGTTCCTAAATCTCTGTCTTACCATTATATAATCTATCTGATACCTTTTAGTATCTCCAGGATTCTTCCAGGTATACAACCTTCTTTTATGATTCTTGAACCAAATGTTAGCTATGATTAAGTTATGCTCTGTGCAAAATTCTACAAGGCGGCTTCCTCTTTCATTTATTCCCCCCAATCCATATTCACCTACTATGTTTCCTTCTCTCCCTTTTCCTACTGACTAATTCCAGTCACCCATGACTATTAAATTTTCGTCTCCCTTCACTACCTGAATAATTTCTTTTATCTCGTCATACATTTCATCAATTTCTTCATCATCTGCAGAGCTAGTTGGCATATAAACTTGTACTACTGTAGTAGGCATGGGCTTCGTATCTATCTTGGCCACAATAATGCGTTCAGTATGCTGTTTGTAGTAGCTAACCCGAACTCCTTTTTTTTATTCATTATTAAACCTACTCCTGCATTATCCCAATTTGATTTTGTATTTATAACCCTGTAATCACCTGACCAAAAGTCTTGTTCCTCCTGCCACCGAACTTCACTAATTCCCACTATATCTAACTTTAACCTATCCATTTCCCTTTTTAAATTTTCTAACCTACCTGCCCGATTAAGGGATCTGACATTCCACGCTCCGATCCGTAGAATGCCAGTTTTCTTTCTCCTGATAACGACGTCCTCTTGAGTAGTCCCGCCCGGAGATCCGAATGGGGGACTATTTTACCTCCGGAATATTTTACCCAAGAGGACGCCATCATCATTTAATCATACAGTAAAGCTGCATGTCCTCGGGAAAAAATACGGCTGTGGTTTCCCCTTGCTTTCAGCCGTTCGCAGTACCAGCACAGCAAGGCCGTTTTGCTTAATGTTACAAGGCCAGATCAGTCAATCATCCAGACTGTTGCCCCTGCAACTACTGAAAAGGCTGCTGCCCCTCTTCAGGAACCACATGTTTGTCTGGCCTCTCAACAGATACCCCTCTGTTGTGGTTGCACCTACGGTACGGCCATCTGTATCGCTGAGGCACGCAAGCCTCCCCACCAACGGCAAGGTCCATGGTTCATGGGGGAAGTAGAAACAATTATAAATAGCTAAAGTGATATGGACATCTTAGAAGAATGCTAGAGGGAAGATGACCCTCTAAAATGTGACACTGGAGACCTCCATTGCACAGTAAAAGTGGAAGATCCCGGCTACGCTGGAAAGATGGAGGGAGGCGTGCCGTGGGGGACAGGTCCATGCAAGAACAGGACTGCCAGGATAGAAGGAGATGCGAGGGACGTCACATGATGTAGAAAACTCGCAGAAAGAAGAATATTTTCTAATCCAATTACCTCGTCATCGTCTGATTTAACTCGACTATATTCCATTACCTTTGTTTTACTTTTATTGATATTCGTCTCATATTCTACATTCAAGACACTGTCTATTCTGTTCACCCGCTTTTCCAGCTCCTTTGCTGTCTCTGTGAGAATTACAATGTCACCGGCAACCCTCAAAGTTTTTATTTCTTCCCACTGAACTTAAATTCTCTTTGCTAATTTCTTCTTGGTTTCCTTTACTGCTTGCTCAATGTACTGATCGAATAACATCGGCGATAGGTTACACGGCTGTGTCATTCTCTTCTCAAACACTGTTTCCCTTTCATGTCCTTCGACTCTTACAGCCGCAGTCTGGCTTCAGTACAATTTATAAACGCCCTTCCGCTCCCTGTATTTTATTCCTGTCTCGTTTATAGCTTAAGAGAGTATATTCCAGTGATGTCTTAGAAGTTACAAACGTCCTTGAGCGTTAAGTTGTTTAATACATTACTTACGAACAGTTATAGATTCATATTAATGTTATAAATGCGAAATTAACACTGTCTGCTACGTCTTAGGATTAAACGGCTGAACCGATTTCGATAAAATATGGTACGAAGATAGGCTGAACGCCGAGAAAGAACAAAGGCTATTTTAGAAAGTGTGTAGTATTGTATCCGCAAACAAAGTTGACACCCTGAGTGGTGGCCGCTGGGTGCGACCGTTAAAGCATTTCCCACTTACAGTTGCTCCCATCAGACACAGAGTGGAGTGTCAACTTTGGTTGCGCGTATAATACGAGATACTTATTGATTCGAAGAATATGACGCGAATTAGGGATAAATATTTACTCCCTGAAAATTATAATGATTCTTTGACTTTTAAATTTAATCATATTAGTGAAAATTTGTTGATTGGGTAATATGTTCTACATAATAAGATTCAGCGTAATGAAGACAGTACTTATAGAACCCTCGATATTTTTATTGCATGCTCCCATACAATCCAGGCTAATACTATAAATGCAAAAGTAACTCTGTCTGTTACGTTCTCACGAGGAAACCACTGAACCAATTTCTATGAAATTAGTTGCGGAGATAGCTTGAATCCTCAATAAGAACATAGGCTACTTTAGAATGTTTGTAGCTAAATGTATTTATTAATTAGAAGAATACAACTCAATTAGGGAAATATATTTCATTTTTGAGAAAGGTTGTTCAGTTATAGAGTTTTGAACTTCATCATATTTGTAAAAATGCTTTCACTGGTTAATGTGTTCTACGTAATACTATTCGACTTCATGAATACAATGCTTATACAGTCCTCAGTGTGTTTAATCCATACTTCTGTACTAATATTATTAAATGCGGAAGTAACACTGCCTTTTAAGTTTTCCTATTAAACCGCTGAACCGATTTCGATGAAATTTGTTATTAAGATGGGTTGAATCCTGAGCGAGAACATAAGTTATTTTCGAAAATTTTTAGTACGAGATATTTATTGATTTGAAGAATACTACTCAAATTAGGGAAACGTATTCACTCTTTGAAGAAGCTGTTCATTGTTTGACTTTCGAACTCTATCATATTTGTGAAAATGTTTTGGTTTTTTGATATATTCTACGACATACGATTCAACGAAATGAGTACAATGCTTCTAAAATCTTCCACGTGTTTAATCTACTCCTCTATACTAATACTATTAAATGAGAAAGTAACTCTGTCTCTTACGTTTTTCCAACTAAACCGCTGACATGATTTCGATGAAATTTGGTATGGAGATAGCTTGAGGCGTGAGAACATTGACAGCTTTAGAAAGTAAAAAAAAAGTCGACTTCTAAGAGTGTGAACTGGTGAATGGAACATCTCTTTTTGATTCAGTGAACATAAACCATTTGAAATAATTATTAAATTTGTAGCATAATGCACACATTGTACAATGTTCTAACACTCCGCCAGTCGTCCACCCTCTTGTTTCTGTGCGTGAGTTGATTATCTACTTCTCTACTGTGCAGTTTCGAGATATGCAAGTTAAAAGTATCTATGAGTGTAATAATTACGCAATGGAATTTTTATAATGCTATCTTAAAAGGTGGCCCTGTCACTCATAAATACCCCCCCCCCCTCGCCTGGCGAAGATGTTAAGCGCACACATTATAGAAAACATAAACTATTCCCAATAAGAGTACCCTGCAACACGAACTTCTCTGATGGAGTGATCTGGTCAAACTGAAGTTGATCAAATGTTCAGTCTCGTGGCGTGCTGACACAGATCAAATACTTTCTCTGCTCGATACTTAGTAAATACAGTAAATATAAACAAATTAAATTATATAATGCTTCTACTGAAAGGGATAAATTCTAATGTTGACAAAACAATTTATTTATTTACATTAAACCGATCACCCAACATGCAAGTGAGATTGTGTTATTAGTGCCATGGTGTAGTTCTGTTTTCGTAGTAAAACGGCCCCACTCCTGTCAAATGATACGAAAATCCATTCTTATTACAGGTCATAGTATTGTTTGAAAACATCGTACGGTGCAAAATCTTGTCAGCTCACAATGTATAGTTACTTCAATGGCAAGATGCATAAATGCCCGCTCTTGCTCACGCGTCATACATTGGGGCAGTTGGTTGGGCCCAGAAGGGGAGGGGGGGTTGGGGTGGAGGACATCAGGAGGTGTGCTTACCGAAAAAGGCAGGGAGGTTTGATATACCAACAAGAGGCATTCAGTAAGTAATAGAACACAATTTGTAGGCCAGTTTAGGCTGAAAACACGCGGAATTTGTTGAGGAACTTCGTGGGATATTCCCGCTACAGCCTCAATAGTATCGTAAACTTCCAATACTGATGGCGCTATATGTTTCCTTTATTTCAGCAACAAAGTAATTGATGATGCCAAAATTAGGGAGGATATAAAATGCATGCCGGCAACTGCAAGAAAGGAGTTTCTGAAAATTTGTTAGTGAAGAATACAAATAAGTGTTAGGAAGTCTTTTCTGAGGTTCTTTGGAACGTACGCTTTTATAGTACTGAGCGCTCGAAGTAATAAGAAGTTTAGCCCTAGCAAAACCAACACATTACCCATAAGGAGTGTGTGTGTATTTGTGTGTGTGGGGGGGGGGGGGGATACTTCCTTAATGCCCACCAAAAACAGATATCAAAAAAATTCTATAATATTTCATTAACAACACACTTTTTAAATAGGTATTAATTTGTAAGGGCGATCAAGACCTTGAAAATATCTTTTAGCTCAATATTAGCAATATAAAAGCGTTTTCAGTGACGTGTACTACCGATGGGGAAGGGAGGAAGGGGGAGGCGGTGAGGGAGTGAGGGAGTACTTCAGGACCACAACAAAAATTTAAAAAATGTGACACTTACGGTGAAAAGTCACATACATTACGAAGTTTTAAGCTTTTGGTAAAGTTTTACAGAAAATTTAAAAACAGTTACGGAATCTGGTAGAAGAAATTTTTAAAAGTAATAAATATTTAATGTCCGGTTTCATAATTTGGAAGCCACATCATCTAGTTAGATGTGTTAAATTAGAAAGAAGCGTTCGATACAGTTGTGGACTACTATAGTTGCAATCTATAGTGAGAAACAGATCAGATTACGGACGTGTTAAATAACGACATAAGACTTCCGATATAGACGGGACCAAACATTCTTCTTCTGTGAATAAATGACGCAATTAGCGATTCGTCAGGTAAGGAGAAAGCAAACGCCCCTAAGAAATTTTTTAAAACTATAAGAATTGTCAAGAAATATCCGCACAACCTATTGTGACCTCAAACTAACAATGGACTGGAAAACCCAGTCAAAAATTAGAAACGCCTACCATGAATCCGGAAAGGACGTCAGTAGGCGTAAAATCACCATTTGATGTGGCCCTCGATCAAATGATTCGTAATTCCATTCACTTTCTGGTAACAGTAATTCACTTTACTCTCCGCACTCAAGCTCGCATTTAGTATTGCTCGTAGGGTTCGTTTCTCCGGCAGTGTTATTGTACGCTGCAGTATGGACGGCTTTACTGATGAAGAGAAGGCCAGTATGCACCTCATGTACTGGTTCACTGAATGGATGGAAGAGTACCACAGCGGCACTATGCGAAGCTGTTCCCACGGCGGCGGCAGCCACATCAGAGCACTTTTGCATTTGTGGTTTGTCGCGCCACCACTCCGTGTTTCGTGTGGAACTGTTTGCTGATTGCATATTAGAGGATTTTTCGCTATGTGAAGACTTATTCACAGGACGGAACGTAACTGGAGTTACGATCCGAATAAAATACAATTACGTTATTACTTTTTGACGAGACAAGACACTCAGAAAATATCCCAGAAGGGTCTCTACAATTTGGTCTACAGGTTCACTCTGTACATCGGCCTGCATAGCAAGTCCTTGAGACTCCATACTAAGGAGATAAAAGTCATGGGATACCTCCTAATATCGTGCCGGTGCAGGGTCTTGTGGACGAGCTGACCTCTCGATTACGTTCCATAACTGTTTGATAGGATTCATGTCGGGCTTTGTGGGTGGCCAAACCATTCGCTCGAATTGTCCAGAATGTTCTTCAAACCAATAGCAAACAAATGTAGCCAGGTGACATGACATCGTTATTTTGGAATGTGAAGTCCATGAATGGTTGCAAATGGGGTCCAAGTAGATGAACATGATCATTTTCAGTCAATGATCGGTTCGGAAGGATTAGAGGCCTCTGTCCATTCTATGTACTCGTAAATTCAGCCCACACAACTATGGCGCAAGCACCAGCTTGCACAGTGCCTTGTTGAAAATTTTGGTCCATGGCTTTCTTGAGTTGGCGCCCCACTCGAACCTTACTACAGCTCTTACTAAATGTAATCAGGAGTCATCTACCAGGCCACGGTTTTCCAGTCCAGTGACTAAAGGATATGGTGGCGATCCCAGGAGAGGCGCTGCAGGCGATGTCGCGCTGTTAGGGAAGGCTGCTGCCATAGCCCATTAACGCCAAAATTCGCCGCAGTGTCCCACGTTGGCTTCTGTGGTTATTTCAAGCAGTGCTGCTTGTCTGTTAGCATTGGCAGCTATGCGCAAACGCCGCTGCTCTCGGTCGTCGGCCACTTTGTCCTTGATGAGAGGTAACGTCTTAAATGTGGTATTCTCCTGCACACTCTTGACACGATGTGTCTAGCTCCAACTACCATTCCGAGATCAGAGTCTGTTAGTTCCCGTTTTGCGGTCATAATCACGTCGTAAACCTTTTCACGTGTACCACTTGCGGACAAATGACAGCTCCTCCAATGCATTGCACTTCTATACCTCGTGTATGCGATGCTACCGCCGTCTGTATATGTGCATTCGCTATGCCATGACTTTTGTCAACAGAGTAATTCAGAAGGAAGTGATTAATGTCCGTCCCTAAAACATGATTCCGATGATTATCCACTGTTATACTGGAACTTTAAATTTTGCTTTCGAGAGTGTGCACAACGTCAGTACAATGGTTGCTGTTCACTCACATCTTTGAGATGTGTTTAATCAAGTTTCACTGCCAGTCACAATGCAACTCAGAATTTTATTTTATTGTTTCATTACGCTGCGACTTTCACTGGTAGGGAAATCTGGAATACACACATTTACTTTGAACTGTATCTTCGAGCACAGCAACACCAAAACTGCGGTACGGTGCACTGTCAAAGTTTATTTATACAGTCTAAGACGAATTAAAAAAATACCGACATACTGCGAAGGAATTATCTGAATGGAGCGTAAAACGCTCTGTGGGGCGTCTCCAGACACATCTCATTGACTGGAGTAGAACTGTCCTTAGTGTTGAGCCCCGCTTCGAACTGAATCCCGATAACCAGCGAATACGGGTCTCCCTTACAGCACAACCGTACGACTACGAAATTCTACCCTCCATTTTGTTGCCCATCATGGCAAGCTATCCTGTGCTAACCTTTCAGCAAGATAATGCCCGCCTGCAGAAGGGGAGGGTTTCTAGTGCTTGTCTTCATGCTTGCCAAACCGAACCTTAGCCATCAAAGTAGCCACATCTCTCCCCAGTGGAGAGCGTTTGGGGCGTTATAGGCAGGGCCCTCGAACCATCTCGGGCTTTTGACGATCTAATGCGCCAATTGGATAGAATTTGGCACAATGTCCCTCAGGAGGAAATCCAACAAGTCTTCTTAATTCCAAGTCGAATAACCACTTACATACAGACGGAAGTGGACCAACGCGTTATTGACTTCCTCAGTTTGTAAATCTCTTTCTCTTGAATAAATCAACATTGCTGACCATGAAACACGACCTCCCTTCTCTTCCAACCTGCACCTGTCGTAGATTGTGTACATGAAGTCTTTGGTTCAGGCAACGCGACTAGAGAATGAAGAGGAACCCGTTCAAGTGTCCTAGCTGCATTTCTCATTGTATAGTCTGATGGTCGTCACGAGTACGCCTGTCAGAAACCCCGAGAAAATGCCATATAATTAACCTGCAAATGAAATCTCAAAGAGACTCTTAGTACCCGTAGAATGCAAGGCAATGCGATGCCATGGACTTCCCAGGATACCGCGCAAGCGAAGCAGGGAATAGGACAACACAGTGAATTCGGGTGAAGTGGGAGTGTAAGGTGGTGGAAGTGCAGTGATCAGTGACAATATAATGCGTGAGGAGCTCATACCTTGATAGACGTCCACAACATTGGCAATATTTACGCTTAAACACTACCTAAATGACACGAAAACATGAGTTACTCCCATGTCTTGCGTAGCTAACTAAAGACTTGTGTTATACCTTAATAACAGTGCGGTATATTTTCTGTGGAAAATTCACTTGTAACCTTACAATGTAGCCTAATTTTCCACGATGAGTAGTAACAACAGTCATGTAAGGAGACAAAGACTCTAAATCTCCAGAGACCGTGTCACATCTGCAATACCGTATAGAAGCGGAAACACGCTTGGGTCTTAAACTCCACGTATAATACAAGGCCGCAATCCCCGGCTTTCTGCGTTGGGATTTACATATATCTCTTCGTATTTTCTATTCTTTCTTTCATCTTGCCGTATTTTAGTTAGGTGTCTTCAGTTAATTTGTATAGTTCATATCTTTCGGCTTGTAACAGGCCGCACAAAACATTAACAAAATATCATTCTTTAATGGATTCTTCAGTTTCTCCCGGCGTATTTGTTGCTCGAACAGTCCACGGGTATACTGCCGGTTCATAGTGTCCAACGGGCACAATATTTCGGCGATCAGACATGTCGCCAACGTCAGGTGCGCTGACGAACTGAGCTCCTCGTCTCGCGTGGATCTGCACGGAGATAACTTGTCCTCCGATGTGTGATGGAGTTTGCAGCAGTTATTGCTTTGCCTGCCATGCATGCCGATGTAATGCGTCTTCACGTGTAGGTTGTCTTCTTGGGTGTCTCCTCAGCACACTTCTGCAGTGGTAGGTGTGGCCAGCGGGTGGTGACGCTGCGCGGCAGTTTTCGGCCCAGCGTCCGGATTTGGGCGTTGTGTGACCGGCCAGCACGTTCGTAAAAGGTGCGGGCGGTCGTCTGGAAGAGATCGCGGAGCAGAGGGACTTCCGCGACGTCGTGAAGATGAGCGGTGGGGAAATCGTAGGGCAGGTGCAGGGCCAGCCGAAGGATGCGATTCCGCAGTGGCTCCAGCTTCTTCAGGTTGGTGTCGGCGGCGTTCCCCCAGACGACGGCGGCGTGTTGGAGTACAGGGCGGAGCAGCGCCTTGCACAGAGTGATGCTCAGCCGCGGTGGTAGTTGGGAGCCGGGGTTCAGCACCGGGTAGAGTATGCAGAGCCTGTTCAGCACTTTGTTCTTCACTTCGCGGATGTGCGGAACCCACGTGAGCCGGCGGTCGATGGTGACGCCGAGGTAATGCGCCGTTGGACGCCACGGGACGGGGCTACCACCGACGGTGAGCGGTTGCAGACCTGCAGGAACGAGTCGCCTGGTGACGAGCAGGAACTGCGTCTTGGCCCCATTGAATTGTAGACGCCACTTGACTGCCCAGGCTGCCAGGGTGTCAACGGCGAGCTGCAGACGGCGGCGCATGATGGCGGCATTGAGGCTCCTCGTATATAGAGCCGTATCATCCGCGTACAGGGCGAGCCGCACATGGGCGATCTTCGGCGCATCATAAGTGTACAGCGAATACAGGAGTAGCCCCAAGACCGAGCCCTGCGGCACACCGGCGTTGATGCGGCGGACGGAGGACAAGTCATGCGCGTCCCGCACATGGAAGGTCCTATCGGCAAGGTAGGAACGGATGAGACGGACGTGCGACGTCGGTACCCAAAGTTCAAGAAGTTTGAATAAGAGGCCGCGGTGCCACACACTGTCGAAAGCACGCGACATGTTCAGGAACACCGCGCCGAAGAACTCGCGCTGCTCGAGGGCGACGAACGCATCTTCCACTAGCCGAAGGAGTTGGTAAACTGCCGAGTGGCCCCTGCGAAAGCCGAACTGCTCTTCGGGCAGGAGGCCTTCCTCGTCAACGTGGCGCTGCAGCCGCCTGATATACACCCTTTCAAAGACCTTGGAGACGGCCGGCAGTAAACTAATAGGTCTGTAGTTACGGGCTGGCGCAGATCCTTCACCATCTTCGGAATCGCCACGATCTCTGCATGCTTCCAGGACTGAGGAAAACTGCAGGACCGCAAGATTTCATTAAAGACGTCGGCGAGATGAATAACAGCCACCGGCGGCAACTTCCGGAGAAGGGCGTTGGAAACTTCGTCTGGGCCCGCAGCTTTCCTGGGGTTCAGGGCATGCAAGATGGACGACACCCCTTCCGCCGTCGTCTCTTCAATGACGTCATCGTCGTCGCGTGCCTCCAAGTATTGCGGGAGCCGGTCAGCAATCAGGTCGTCGTGGACAGCGTCGGTCGGGTCTTCTATCGGCGTAAACGCAGCCTCAAAGACGCCTGCGAGGGCATCAGCCTTCGCAGCTGGTTCGCAGACAGCCTGACCATGGACCATCAGCAAAGGGATACGTTGCGTACGGCGTAGGAAACGCTTCGTCGTCCGCCAGGCCGTGCCGTTGTCAAGGCAGAGGGTGGCGACCTTGTTATTCCAGTCGCGATGGTGATGGTTGTCAATGGCGGCCAGGATGTCCCGACGCATCCTGTTGAGGAGGCGCTTGGTGTCGGCATTTCTTGTCCTCTGCCACTCCCGGTAGACCCAGATCATCTCAGTGATGGCCGCAAGGATGTCCGGAGGCAGCTGGCGGGAGTAGTCAGGCGGGGTGCGTGCGGGGGGCGGCGTTGCTATTGTGGCGACGTCGATCGTGGTTGCCGCGAAGTGCAGAAGTGCTGCGTCCGCTCCAGCTTCCGCAGGGGGCGGCGCGGCGGCGAGTGAGTCCGTTACGGCTGTTTGAAACCTGTCCCAGTCGATGCCAGCAAGTGAGATGCCTCTCCTGGGCTGTTGTAGGGCGTCTAGGTCTATATCAAAAACCACTGGGACATGATCAGAAGACAGTGCCGTCCTCGTCGTGGCAGTTACCTGATGAGGGATGCTCTTGACGACCGCGATGTCGATTACATCGGGGAGGCCACGGGCAGGGAAGATAGTCGGGTCGTACGGCCCCACCACAAGCGCATGGTGACGTTCCACTACCCGGAGCAGGCAGCGTCCAGCGGCATTGGTGATCCTGGAGTTCCAGGAGACATGTTTACTATTGAAGTCCCCGGCGACGAACACCTGCCCCCTCAAGGAGAGCAGAACATCGACGTCAGCAGGGTCCAGTGGCCGAGACGGCGGTCGATAGGCAGCGAGGAACGCGATGGCGCCCGCCGAGGTATGAACGACGATACCAGTGGCCTCCAGCGTTGCCAGTGGTGGAAGTTGCAGGACGTGATGACGAATGCCATTGCGGACGTAAACGGCTGTCCCACCACCCGCCGTCAGTCGATCGGTGCGATAGCTGGAGTAGTTGGCCGCCCTGACGTCGACCCCAGGCTTCAGGTAGGTTTCGTTGATAAGGCAGACGTCGACGGCTTCGTCTCGAAGAACTTGACGAAGTCCGCCGGCTTGAGGGCGGACGCCGTTGGCATTCCACGCGACGACCGTGAGCCCTCTAACGCTGATGAGGGTTGACAGCGGTCGGGGCCGGAGCGGCCATCGGCACTGCAGCGGTGAGCTGCGCGACGAGATTGGCCAGGTCAGCGGTGGAGGCAGCCGGCGCAGCCCCGTCGCTGGAAGGGGGAGGCGCGGCTGCTGCGCTGTGAGAGTCCACCTGGGGCTGCTCGACTGACGGCGCCGAGCGCTGGGTACCCATGGGGCGTTGACCCCCGCGCCGGCGGTTGGCGGGGCGCAGTCCGGCCGACGTCCCGGGAGAGGCAGCTCCCGGCTCCGTCACCAGCAGCTATGGTGGAGGCGCAGGAGCCTCAGATGTCGGCACGGCCTCGGATGCGGCGGGAGCAGGAGCGGCCGACGCTGTCGGGACGGCGGAGGGCGCCCCTGACGTTGCCGCCGTGAAAGAGACGCAGGCCGTCTCGTTGCTGGCTTTTTCGGGCATGGCGCGGGTGTTTGGCCACGTTGGCTAGCGAAGGCACGCTTCCACACCTCACACCCACGATAACTGGCCACGTGTGCACCGCCACAGAGCGCACATGTCGGCTTCTCGGTGGGCGGACGGGAGCACGCACGTCCAGCGTGGGCGCCGGCGCATTTAACACATCTGTCCGGCATAGAGCAGTGGCGCGCGACGTGATTTATCCCCTGGCAGCGAAGGCACTGCACTGGGCCTCTCCTGGAGCGAAGATCTTCGGTCCGAACCGGAACGTTGGCGACCCGCGCCAATTGGTAGAGCTTGCGGTTCTCCACAGTGTCGGAGCAGACGTCCAGGAAGAGCGGCATATCGTCGCGTGATTTAGGCGTCTTCATCTTCACGACTGCCCGAATGTAGAAGCCCAGGTGAACCGCGCGACTGCTACGGTCGCAGGTTCGAATCCTGCCTCGGGCATGGATGTGTGTGATGATGTCCTTAGGTTAGTTAGGTTTAAGTAGTTCTAAGTTCTAGGGGACTGATGACCACAGATGTTAAGTCCCATAGTGCTCAGAGCCATTTGAACCATTTTTTTAGAAGCCCAGGTCAGCGAGTTCACGATGCAGGTGATCGGCTTCCATGTTGAACGGGAGGTCGCGTATTACAATCTTCAAGACCTTGTCAGGTGCGGAAGCGTGGATATAGAATGGGATACCACGCTCAGACGCCTCCTGAGTGACCCGGCGATAATCGTCAGCAGTGCGGAGTGTGACCCTGTACAGGTAACACGTGGCAGGCTTCACGGTGTACACGGCCGTTGTCCAGCTGCGCAGCAACTTCTGCAGTTCCCCATAGGGCGGCCGAAACTGGTCGTCGTAAGTGGGGGGCCAGATGGGGCCGCCGACGGCGCAACCGAGCCCGGACGGCGATCTGCCACACCCTTCGCGTCGCTAGCAAGCGCAGGTAGGTCCTTCTCGCGGCTGCACATCTCAGCGACTGTCGTGCGTCGTAACTGAGCTCCTGAGGGCGGGCGGCCGATTTAAATCCCCTCCCCCTGCGGGCCGCTCTCTTCGCCGTCCTCGCCCGCGCGCCTGTGGTCGCGAAGATGTGGGCGTCGGAATCTGTCGTAGCGTCGATGTGCTTGCTACGCCCGCCCTGGTTGAAAGTTCGTACGTCTTGCTGAGAGTCTTCTTAATTACATTCAATGCCGGGTCCCAAGCCTTGCTGAGATTGTAGCCGCAATCTCGGCTGATAAGATCTTCCCTAGTGCGAATTTCGATAGCCTCCCTTATAACGCTGTCCCAATATTTAGAGGTCTGAGCCAGGATCTTGATCCGCTCATAATCCAATCTCGGACAAACAATGCTCTGCTACCGCCAACGTATTTGGATATTTCATTCGAGTGTGCCTTTGATGTTCTCGGCAACGATTTTCAAGGGTGCGTACTGTTTGTCCGATATAAGTCTTGCCACACTCACAGGGAATTTGGTATATGCCGGCCTTCCTCAAACCGAGGTCATCTTTCACACTTCCCAGTAATGCCCGTGTTTTATTGGGCGTACAAAAGACGGTTTTAACTCGGTGTTTCTTTAATATACGGCCGATTTTCCCCGAAAGTGCGCCATTGTACGGAATAAAGGCAGTGGCTACCTCTTCCTCCATGACTTTATCTGTCTCCACAGTTTGTGCTGTGGTTCTTCAGTTATGTCGATGACACGTTCGTCATCTGGCCCCATGGTAGGGACAAGCTCCTGAATTTCCTTACAGACCTAAACTCCATACAACCAAATATCAAACTCACTATGGAGACCGAAGCAGAAGGATAATTACCATTCCTGGACGTCATGGTCAAGAGAAGAGCTGATGATACCCTGAGCCACGGTGTGTACAGGAAGAAAACACACTGACCTGTACCTGCATGCAGACAGCTGCCACCACCCTTCTCAGAGGAATGGAGTACTAAAAACACTAGTACACAGGGCGTGCAGCATCTCAGACGCAGAGAATCTGCCCCAGGAATTGGCACACCTCAAAACCGTGTTCCGAAAAAACTGGTACTTGGAATGGCAGATTAGACGCGCTCTCCGTCGCACCACCACAACACAACCTGTGGAGACGGATGAAGTCATGGAAGAAGAGGTAGCCACTGCCTTTATTCCGTACAATGGCGCACTATCGAGGAAAATCGGCCGTATATTAAAGAAACACCGAGTTAAAACCGTCTTTTGCTCGCCCAATAAAACACGGGCATTACTGGGAAGTGTGAAAGATGGCCTCGGTTTGAGGAAGGCCGGCATATACCAAATTCCCTGTGAGTGTGGAAAGACTTATATCGGACAAACAGTACGCACAATCGAAGATCGTTGCCGAGAACATCAAAGGCACACTCGACTGAAACATCCAAATAAGTCGGCGGCAGCAGAGCACTGTTTGTCCGAGAAACACGAGATAGATTATGAGCAGACCAAGATCCTGGCTCAGATCTCTAAATATTGGGACAGTGTTATAAGGGAGGCTATCGAAATTCGCACCAGGGAAGATCTTATCAACCGAGATTGCGGCTACAATCTCAGCAAGGCTTGGGACCCCGCATTGAATGTAATTAAGAGGACTCTCAGCAAGAAGTACGAACTGGCGAACAGGGAGGACATAGCAAGCACATCGACGCTACGACAGATTCCGACGCCCACGTCTTCGCGACCGCCGGCGCGCGGGCGCGGACGGTGGAGAGAGCGGCCCGCGGGGATTTAAATCGGCCGCCCGCCCTCAGGAGCTCAGTTCGTCAGCGTACCTGACGATGGCGACATGTCTGATCGCCGAAATACTGTGCCCGTTGGACACTATGAACCGGCAGTATACCCGTGGACTGATCGAGCATCATTCTTTAAGTTATTATTGCACTATCAAACAACTTCGTTCACACAAATTGTGTATTTGGCACTATAGTGTCACAACAAAACGTTACAAATCCCTTACTTCAAGGACAGCACCGAGCAAGACATCTTGCAGCGTGCATTCCACTGACCCTAAACCACCGCCATTTTGTGACTTCGTTAGTGGTAAGCGAGAGACCATTAGAGGGAAAGGTTGAGGACTGTTGTGTTTTCTGATGAAAGCTGGTTCTGCCTCGGAGCCAGTCATGACCGTGTATTGGTTATGAGGAGGACAACCCGTCTGCATGCTAGACACACTGGGCCTGCACCTGGAATTATGGTCTGGGGATGGAATTCGTACGACAGCAGGAGCACTCTCGTGTTTATCCCACACGCCCTGACTGCAAATTTGTACGTCAATATGGTGATTCGATATGTCATGCTTCATTTACGAAATGTATTCCAGGGGGTGTTTCTCAACAGGACACCGCTCGCACACATACTGCTGTTGTAACCCAACAGTGTGTCGACATGTTGCCTTGGCGTGCTCAGTCACCAGATATGTCTCCAATCGAGCACATATGGACATGTGGGGTTTCATCGGACGACAGCTCCAGCGTCATCCACAATCAGCATTAACTGTTCCTGTATTGACCAACCAAGTGCAACATGCATGGAACTCTATCCCACAAACTGATATCCGGCACCTGCAAGACACAATTCATGCGCGTTTGCACGTTTGCATTCAGAATTCTGGCGGTTAAACTAATGTACCAGCCTTTCACATTTGCAATGGCTTATCTTGTGCTTACATTAACCTCTGAGCTAACAATGTTGATTACTTAAATACCTAGACAAATGTATTTGAGAAATTCATTACCCTCATTAACTTCTTGTGGTATTGCGATGTTTATCGGTCAGTGTTATTATGATTGTTCCTTGCGTAACTAATGAAATGTGGGATCCGTCATTACTTTCATCTATCAAATACATAAACGACCAATGTATCAGAATATTCGTTTGGGATGATCTACAGCGTGTACAACTTAGACCTTCGATTTTTTGGGATATGCACTACAAGTAAGCCGTTAAAACAGTCAAACAATTCTTAAAAAATTAAAGAAACTGTGCGACTGAATATGATTATATTACTCATATACGAAAGACATTCGCCACACACCATTTCAAGTGAAGCAACCTGAAGGACGCGAAACGTACGAATAAAACGTCCAGCGAGTATATCCCCTGATGCAGAATCTTAGAATTATATCTTATTACTCAATTAAATTTGAAATATAATAACTATGATGAATATTGAAATGCTAACTAGTTACTAATAAAGCTGCAATATTAAACTTTGAGACGTTAAAGACTCACGTTTAGTGACCCACTTTTACAAAAATTTCATAAAGGAAAAGCAGAAAAGTGTGTGAATGATCTACAGTATTAATTCCATTCTTTAACCGGTTTTCACCTTTTGTTATTATCTGATGATACCATGTACATCGTAGACTAATTGACTAAATAAATTAATACTGTAGAACATTTAATTTTTTTGATATTTACTTACGAAGCTGTTCTGCCAACCAGCGGCGGAAGAATGAGTCAACATGTTTCCTTAAGTCGACTCAGATACATTACATAGTGAAATAAACCATTCAGGATGAGAAATTGGTTTTTCTTATTTTCTGCCAGGACTAAACTCCTAGCGTTAGTAACGGCCACAGCCTTGCTTCATTTACAAAAATTATTTATGGCAGAGTCGTGACGGAAAAACTGCTTCTGAATGAACGTGGTCCAGAAAGTGCCTTGCAAGAAGTTGCTCCAGTTGCCTTCACATTAACTACATCGATGCACACGAAACTTCCTCGGCAACTTTCATTCGGAATGAGGAAAGGTTGTGGTTTAACGTCCCATCGACGATGAAGTCATTTCAGACGTAAACGAAGTGTCGTAACTAAGGTTATAGCAGCCGAACCGCAAGCCCAGGACGTCTCTACCGTAGGGCTGAGCAGTTTCGTGAACTGAAAAAAATGAAAAAGGGCAAAGGAGAAGGGAAAGATGGAGGGTGAAGTAGGGGAAGAATGAAGAATAAAAAGAAAGCGTTGGTGGGCACTACCATGGAAGCAGCGGAAGTCTATGAAAGGAAAACATAAAGGGATTCGGAATGGACTGTTAATTGTGGAGCAAACGATCCCATCCCTGGAATAGAGACGCTTGTTTCCTCGTTTCGGCTGCTGGAAGGAGTCACCCTCGTTGGACCAAGTGAGCCAACGCAAGCAGGTTTAAGTAGTATAATATTTTCCGTTTGTTGTTTTTTTTATACGTTTTACGCTCAACGGTATCTAAACAATGAAAACGGATGGCAATGTTGTTGTGTATTATTCCAAATTTTTGTCGAAATATGTTCCTTTTAATTCATTAGAAAGTCGTCTTGTAAGTAAACAAATAAACGGACTAAATGTCGATGAGCATTAAACAAATAAAGTGGGGAGATGATGGTAGGGTGGAAAGCAAGACGCAAAATGGAAGATGTCTAGGCCTGTATAATGATCTAAATAATAAAGTACTCCATCAGTTACATTAGCCCTGCCTCTTTTTATAGTTTTACTGCAGCTGAAAAATCGTACAATATAACTCTATGCATGCTTAGGTGTTAATGATACGAAATAGTATTTCTTGTGTATTATTTACAAGTATTGTGACTCCTTCGTTACGCAGGCATTCACTCAGTCGTAACTCAGCATTCGCACTGGTTTCTTTACGTTAAACCATGAGGTGGTACAAATATATTGCGACGGTATTGCTTTACAGAAGGCATAGATACAGTCAGACGTTTCCTAATTTTGGTGGATTGCTTGTGTATTTACTTTAAACCGTCATTTCTAACACGCATCAATAGCAAGAATGACTGCTTAAAACAACCATTATGCTTTATATACAATTGTTATACATTTTTGTGGCAAAATATGGTCAAATGATGCACATGCAATGATGAAGCTGATATAATAAATAATTGCTACGTTTAAGAATGCTCCTCGTGTACTTCAGGGGTGTAGTTAATGAGGCGTTAGAAGCCGTTGAGGATGAGGGGCCACTGCCGGCGGAAAGAGAGGAACGAACATAGAAATGACATATGAAAGCACGAAAAGTAGTAAACCTGATGAGTCAAATGAAGTCTTTCCCAATAGTAAAATAATTCAAAAATAATTTGAAAGTCATTGTAAGGTAAAGATACGTGCATCATTTAGGTAATTTTAGTTGCCAGCCTATACTGTCTTCGGATTCTATATCAGTGGCCTTAAAACAGGGATCCAATCAAGTATTTGTGTGGCCCGCGGTTCTCAGTCGGGTTTTATAAAAATATGCATGTAGCAAATAACGGCACAATCCAAAACTGTCAACTAACATGAAGACCTTCTTAAAGGTATAGTTTTCTGCTCAGGAAAGAACAAAAGTAATTACAGAGACAGTAATAATTTAAGATATAAAACAAACAAAATAGAACATCGTTCGGACAAGCCTAGGAGATCCAACAGTACCGGCCGGCCACCATGTCATCCTCAGCCCTTACGCGTCACCGGATGCGGATACGGAGGGACAAGTGGTCAGCATACATCTCTCCCGGCCGTTATCATTTTTCGTGACCCGTGTCGCTACTTCCCAATCAATTAGCCCCTCAATTGGCCTCACAAGGGCTGAGTGCACCCTACTTGCCAACAGCACTGGGCATACCCGAACGGTGAGCCATCGAGTACTAGCTGAGCCCAACAGCGCTTAACTTCGGTGATCTGACGGAAATCGGTGTTACCTGTGCGGCAAGGCCGTTGGCAATATTTTAACATATGCTTAATTTTAATTCACGTTGGTGAATTCGACCATGAGCTAAGTGAAGCTGGTCACTTAAATGGTTCAAATGGCTCTGAGCACTATGGGACTCAACTGCTGAGGTCATTAGTCCCCTAGAACTTAGAACTAGTTAAACCTAACTAACCTAAGGACATCACAAACATCCATGCCCGAGGCAGGATTCGAACCTGCGACCGTAGCGGTCTTGCGGTTCCAGACTGCAGCGCCTTTAACCGCACGGCCACTTCGGCCGGCCTGGTCACTTAACTTATGAGCAGAAAAGTAAGTACCGCGGCCACCTCCGGGTTTGTGGATGTTAGAGTGAAAAGTTTAATTGTTTGTCTTCCGATACTGGCACTTCATAAGCGAGCGAACCGATCACCTGCAATGGAATACATTTTGGCAAGCAAGTAACGTGAATTCGTGAATGTGCTTTACACGGACGGTCACCAACAAATGTGAAATTTGTAGCAAGGAACAGTAGATTAGTTAAGGCTGTTGTAATATAACGTACTGAATAGAAGAAAATGACATTGAAATCAATTGGAAAACATTTGTGATGCTGTCCGATATTGAATAATGTATTTATATGTAAGTAAAATTACTGATGTTAATCAATTGATCATCCACTCTCAGAGACAACACAACAACACTTCGTCACGTAACTAGTGCCACAACTTTGAAATCGCTGAGGGTGGCAGTAATCTGAAACAGAACAGTCAATACGAAATGTTCCGAATGGTGCCGACTTAATGATCAGTACTTTGGGGGGGGGGGGGGGCGGCATCCAAGTTACTGTGCCCTTACTATAGCTAGTCTGTTGAGCTACTAACATACTAATTTATTCAGGTTACAAATTAATAATAACATCGGTACATGTGCTGCCCCACAATGTCAGTATTGGCTCCTGAGGGAAAAACTCCCAAATGAAAACAGGCTCTACACGTGCTGTCAGTTATAACATAGATGCAGCGTGTAATTGAATTTTAAATGGGTTATATTAATTGTTATGTCCAATGAAGATAATCATTGCACACAATATTCAGAGCTAAGATTGGTACCGATCGGAAACAAGTGAATATCACTCCGAAGGGACAAACAACCTTTCGACTTGCATCGAAAGAGCTACTCCCAACAGCCACTGTTCCGATAGTATTTCCATGCCGCGAGGAGTGGCCGCACGGTTTGAGGCGCCATGTCACGGATTGCGCGGCCCCTCACCATGGAGGTTCGAGCCCCCTTCGGGCATGGGTTCAAAAATGGTTCAAATGGCTCTGAGCACTATGGGACTTAACTTCTGAGGTCATCAGTGCTTTAGAACTTACTTAGAACTGCTTAAACCTAGCTAACCTAAGGACATCACACACATCCATGCCTGAGGCAGGATTCGAACCTGCAACCGTAGCGGTCGCGCGGTTCCAGACTGTAGCACCTAGAACTGCTCGGCCACCACGGCTGGCGCTCGGGCATGGGTGTGTGGTTTGCTCTTAGCATAAGTTAGTTTAAGTAGGGTGTAAGTCTAGGGACCGATGACCTCAGCAGATTGGTGCCTTAGGAATTCAAACACTTTTGAACATTTCTGAGTATTTTTTAGTATTTCCGTAGTGAAAGATTCATATTTGTTAAGCCACATAAAGGGATATCAGGTACAAGTGATGTTGCTGTAGGTTACCTATCATCGAAATGAA
The DNA here is from genome assembly GCF_023898315.1 of Schistocerca nitens. Taxonomy (NCBI): domain Eukaryota; kingdom Metazoa; phylum Arthropoda; class Insecta; order Orthoptera; family Acrididae; genus Schistocerca; species Schistocerca nitens. Next base: position 995,050,269 of record NC_064615.1, read on the forward strand.
ACACAGCATTAACGAATGCTTTACGCGCAGTATCATTTGCTCACCAAAGATGAGGAGAAAGTACATATTAGCTGTCGACTTCCAGTGACTTCTACCGGTTCAACGCTACGGAGAAGAGAAGCCAAGAAAATACAGGCTGACTGTATTGGGGTTGAGGATACGAACTACACTGGCAGAAAAAGAAAAACTGATCAAGCTTATTTAATTGCACGTAATCTGAAACAACAATTTATATTCGCATTTCATTATCTTTATAAGAGACCCATGAGTTAAAACGTAAATTAGTTTCTGACAAAAATACAGCTTAATGTTTGAAATTCGTCTATAATCCCTGAACGTTCTTACAAAAACGCGTTATGTTCATGGAGAACGTGTGTTCCAAGACACCAAGGTGACACACTCATCTTGTCGAACTACGCATTCACGAGCTAATACAGAGAGCACTTGGCCTGAAATGGTCGTAGGAGCATGTGAAATTTGTATTATCTCGATTTTCCTGTAGTTACGAGGCATGAAATTCATGATCCTCCAACACAAACTGCCTCAGAGAAATCTTGTGAAACAGCCTGGATGACCGTTTTGCAAAATAAAATTACCCTGAATATAACTGCGTCGTCGAAGATCTCCATGTTCATTAACTATACATACCGGTGAGAATTTACGCTATGCGCCAGCAGAATTGTGCAGTAGATTTAGCGCCTATGTTTTGGGCGCCACGAATTAAAGGAAGATCTCGGTGGATGGCTTACCTTCTGACTGCTATCGTAGCTCCTTGTTCTTACTGCATTTCGCGGTATACTAAGGGTTTCACTGAGTAGAGATTGACACGTTCATGTTGAACGCCAGTCGCCCGTTCGAACTGTTGCTGAGCGACGGCGCGGGCAGCTGCAGAAACCGCGGTATTGTTAGAAATTGTGTCATCTTGCGATGTACGTTTACCCTTAGAGGACACACGGAAAATAACGATGGTACAGTTAAGGAAACTACCCAGCGATAAAAGTAGATCTGCAACTAGGCTGGGACAGGCGGGGCAACATCCCCGATGGTACGGTGCCTCCGAAAAATAAAAACGAAAACCTGACGAAAAATTAAAATCTAAAGGAAAATTGGAAAATTTACTGCAATCTATTTGTCAATAGAATTCTTACTCTACGTTAAAATAACGAGAGATTCATTTAGAAATCGTACTGACATATAGATATTCAAATCATTTACCTCTTTTATGCAGGTTAAAGATTAATCCGAACAAGAATACGAACATCCGTTAATTAAATACATAGAACGAAAGAGGACAGATGTGGGCAAGCGTTTGACTTAGGGTATGGCGGATTTGTGTATACAACGATGTGTAAAAAACAATCATGTGGCAATTTAAACTTAGTTCATAAAGGAACTGTAGAGGCTGAGAGGTTAGTCAAGAAAGGACCTTGTACTTCGAAACGGATGAGAACGCCTACAGCGTTGGTTACAGCATGCTACGGTGGTAAGATTTAAAAACTTGTTCTGTGAATACTTCTAAGGTAACGTTGAAGACATCAAATACAACACCTTGGACTGGCAGATGGGAAACCATCTATACGTTCAGAGATGCATTGAATTTCTTATGGCTCGGACAACATAATTCGTTATCAGTAAAAAATGTAACGAACCCGTCTTAAAAACATATTCTTACCTTCTTCAAAATCATTACAAACCACCACAATGAATTAATACACCATCTAAATACTTGCAGTCGGAAAGTATGGACGTTACAGTTGCATATGACTTTTTAGGAACGGCTGTGTCAGAAACTAAGATGGAACATTGGAGTTTAACGTCCCATCGACGAGTGGTAATTAGAGACAAAGAGCCAACACGGTTAGGGGAAGGATGGGTAACGACTTTTTCCTCTCCAAAGGAACCATCCTGATATTCGCCTCAAGCAGTTTGGGTTTAAATCACGTAAACCTCAATATGGATGGGCGGACTGGGGTGTGAATCGCAAATCTCCTGGATGCAAGTCCAGTGTCTCTCCACTGTGACATATCGCTACGTCGCTCTCGGAAATAACTAGCATGGAAGCACCTTGCTACAAACTACTTGCCAAAGCTTTCAACATATGTGGAAGATGGGCGATTGAGCCTAAATTCCCTAACAAACAGCTTTAACAGCAGAGAAGCACTTCGACGAGTTTTACGAGGACGAGAGCGTAACATAACATGTTTTTATCCAAGAGAGCTGCTTTTTTATGTACCTTTTATATTTGTTGCTACTAGTTTCGAGCATACATCATTTTAAGCTGTGCACAGTACAATTATAAATGCTTATCAATTAATAGAAAAGAATACATTTTGTAGCTACAGAACAGCAAACACAAGATATGTTTTTATCCAATGATTGACAAAATTTATTCACAACTAAATACTTAGTTCTGTGGAGTGAAGTATGATATGGTGGCGTAACATGTTAGCGTTCCGTACCTCAGTCAGTAAAAATGGAACCGTTATAGGATTACTTTGTTCTCCGTCTGTCTGGCTGGCTGTTCGACTGTTAAAATCCTTTTTCCTCAGGAAAGGGTACACGTATTAAGTTGAAATGTAAGTTACATACTTAGGTCTACGGTCCCTTGGTGATACAAAAAATTGAAGCTTCTAAGTCAGTGCAATCAAAAGATACGATCATTTATGTCACATACTTTATCACTTGAAAACTCACTAATCAAAATCTGTCGGATACTTCCCGTTGATCTAGAATCATGACATTTGCCAAGAAGCAGGCTTTCACAGTACCAGTAAAGGAAAAAAACCCGAAAAGTGTTAATTAGTAAATATATCACATGAAAAAAAAAATTTATTAGGGTCATTTGTTACCAACTGTCTGTGTGTCCGGCTGATAAAATCCCTTTCTCTCAGGATCGGGTTGACGTATCAAGCACCCTTGGCGGTGTAAAAAATTCATGCACACATCTGTGCAATCAAAAGACACGGAGATTTATGTCACATGTTTTGGTATGTTGTCTACAAGGCACTGTGCAAGATGTGGTAGCTTCGTAATGGTATGCGCTTTGTTTGCGTGGAATAGACTAGATCCTCTGGTACCACTGAACCGATCATTAACGGGAAATGGTTACGTTCTGTTACTTGGAGACCATTTTCAGCCATTCATGGACACTACGTTCCCAAACAAAGCTGGAACTTTTATGTATGACAGTGCGAAATGACACTAGGCCACAATTAATCGCGACTGGTTTGGAGAACATTCTGGACAATTCGAGCTAATGATGTGGCCACCCATCGAATATTTATGGGACATAATCGAGAGGTGTCCGCCCCTTGTAGCTGAGTGGTCAGTGCGACGGGAAGTCATACCTAACGGTCCGGGTTCGATTCCAGGCTGGGTCGGAGATTTTCTCCGCCCAGGGACTGGGTGTTGTGTTGTCGTTATCATCGTCATTTCATCGCCATCGACACGCAAGCCGAAGAGGTGTCAACTCGAAAGACTTGCACTAGGCGAACGGTCTACCCGACGGGAGGCCATATCCACACGGCATTTCCATTTTATCGAGAGGTCAGTACGTGCATAAATTCCTTCAGCGGCAACACTTTCGCAGTTACGGACGGCCATAAAGGCGGCATGGCTCAGTATTTTTGCAGGGGACTACCAGCGACTTGTTAAGTCCATGCCCCGTCGAGTGTTGCGATACGATAGGCCAAAAGAGATCTGACACGAAATTAGGAGGTATCTCATGACTTTTGTCACCTCATTGTAACGATCGCCAAGAGAAAGAAAAGTTATTTATACACTATTGTATTAGGTTTAGGACATAAAATGCCACACATCAAATGGTACCAAAGTTAAGTACCATTTAGTAACACACTTTTTTTAAATGTTAATTGCTGTTTCCTACTACGCTGCCATAAGGTTGTTATAGTGACGTCACGTCCTATCAAACAAGTGTTTATTTGCAACTGTGCAAATCAGCTGTCATTAAGGAACAAAAGCACGATAGAAGTTTCGGCTAATGTGGATGTTTGGGCTGAATTAATAGTAGCATTCAGTTGCTACATTCGCAGTATTTACACCGCCTCATAAGAAGTATCCGAACACTGCTATAAAAAGCGGAATTGGGGACTAATATTGCGACGGGCTGACCCACTTCTACGAAATGAGGCGTGAAGCCCAGTGTTGTCAATAGGGAAGTAGTAAAAGTAGTAATAAAGAACGCGGTCGGTTAGGAGAGCTTAGTGATTTGTAACGTGACATATCCATCAGGTACACTTAAACCATTCTAAAATTTGCGCAAGGCGACTGTTGGTGAAGTGTTTGTGAAGACGATGCACTGTGGAACACCCACAGCTTAATCAAGACCACGCAGAACTCATTTACTCACGTACAACGACTACACTCATGTTCAGAAAAGAAAGAAACAGAATACCTTGAACGATTAGTGACAGAACGTTCATATTCATAGGACATGTACACTACTATGTTCTTCAGAAACCATTAGCATTTCAATTACCTCGGTTCAGGATGTGTCTTGTTGCGTAGTAGGCACAGGGTTTGCCGTGGACCCAGATAACTCGTTCCATGTATGATGGCATCGACGCGTATAAGGCGCAAATGACGCATTGGGTCACGGATACTCAATTCACCGTATCCTACACATTTTTGATTGGCGACAAGTGTGGTGATCTGCTGGGCCAGGGCAAAAGGCAGACATCTTGTGACACCAAGAAGGCACGTATTCGAGCATTCTCTTGCCGAAAAATCGCGTCGAGGTGATGGGCAGAAAGGATATGGCTACGGATCGCAGGATGCCGTTCACGTAGGTCACTCTGGTCACAATGCCCCAGACATGGACCAACTGTCATTTGTGGTTGTACCCAATAGCACGCCACACCATAAGGCTTTGAGATGGAGCTGTATTTCTTGTGCGAATTCAGTCACTGTGGTGCGGCTGCCCCTGTCTGTGGCGAACCAAAATGCGGCCATACTTTTTAAACGAACAGAACCTAGCTTCATCCAAAAATACTATCTGATGCCGCTCCTGTCCCCAGTGACGTCGTTCCATTCACCGTTGCCGTCTAGCATGTTTCTGCGCATTAGTCAAAGGGAGGGGGAGAAGTGGACGACGCGCACGTAACCCTTGCCGTAATAAGCGGCGACGGACTGTTAGCCCTGATAGTGCACGATCTGCTAGACTGTTATACTGTTGCGCCAGAGCAGAGGAGGATGCAGATCTGCCCTGCAGTGTCGTTCTCTTGACTTTCCGATTTCTCGGGGCGGGGGGAATGGTCTGGGTGGTGCCACCTGATCCATCTCGTCGCGTCCTACAGCCTTCCGTGAACCATTCTGCACACACCCGTTGCACTGCTGAAACACTTCGTCCCACACGAGCAACAACTTCCAGGGTGGATGCATCACATTCTCGCACGCCGATAATGGGTCCCCGTTCAAACACACTGATCTGACGGTACGTCTGCACGTCTGCTGAAGTCACAATGGTCCTTTACATTCGTTTTATAGCGACAACGAGAGCCGCAGGCATATTTTACCAGTAGGTGGTGTTGCTCCGCCATATCGATGTTGACCTTAAAACATCGGGCCGACATGTTTCAAATGCTAACCATATCAGCAGAACATACTAATGTACATGTCCCGTGAATATGAGCGTCCTATTTCCAGTCGTTCAAGGAGTTCTGTTTTTTTTCTGAACATTTGTAACATTGCAGATGGTGGTTGTAAAGAAACGCTTGCAATGAGCGGAAGCAAACAGTCGTTAAGTGTTACCAGCAGTCCAGCTAACATAATCGCTGTTCGCAAAGAATTAAAAAGCCAGCCATTACTGTAGCCAGACCTGAGCGACGATTGAGGTGATGTAAAGAGCGGTGTCACTGGACAGAGGATAAATATAACACGAGTGATTTGGAGTGATGCGACGACTGAGGTGATATAAAGAGCGGTGTCACTGGACAGAGGATAAATATAACACGAGTGATTTGGAGTGATGCGACGATTGAGGTGATGTAAAGAGCGGTGTCACTGGACGGAGGATAAATATAACACGAGTGATTTGGAGTGATGCGACGATTGAGGTGATATAAAGAGCGGTGTCACTGGACAGAGGATAAATATAACACGAGTGATTTGGAGTGATGCAACGATTGAGGTGATATAAAGAGCGGTGTCACTGGACGGAGGATAAATATAACACGAGTGATTAGGAGTGATGCGACGATTGAGGTGATATAACGAGCGGTGTCACTGGACGGAGGATAAATATAACACGAGTGATTAGCAGTGATGCGACGATTGAGGTGATATAAAGAGCGGTGTCACTGGACGGAGGATAAATATAACACGAGTGATTAGGAGTTATGCGACGATTGAGGTGATATAAAGAGCGGTGTCACTGGACGGAGGATAAATATAACACGGGTGATTTGGAGTGATGCGACGATTGAGGTGATATAAAGAGCGGTGTCACTGGACAGAGGATAAATATAACACGAGTGATTAGGAGTGATGCGACGATTGAGGTGATATAAAGAGCGGTGTCACTGGACGGAGGATAAATATAACACGAGTGATTAGGAGTGATGCGACGATTGAGGTGATATAAAGAGCGGTGTCACTGGACGGAGGATAAATATAACACGAGTGATTAGGAGTTATGCGACGATTGAGGTGATATAAAGAGCGGTGTCACTGGACGGAGGATAAATATAACACGGGTGATTTGGAGTGATGCGACGATTGAGGTGATATAAAGAGCGCTGTCACTGGACGGAGGATAAATATAACACGGGTGATTTGGAGTGATGCGACGATTGAGGTGATATAAAGAGCGCAGTCACTGGACGGAGGATAAATATAACACGGGTGATTTGGAGTGATGCGACGATTGAGGTGATATAAAGAGCGCTGTCACTGGACGGAGGATAAATATAACACGGGTGATTTGGAGTGATTCGACGATTGAGGTGATATAAACAACGGTGTCACTGGACGGAGGATAAATATAACATGAGTGATTTGGAGTGATGCGACGATTGAGGTGATATAAAGAGCGGTGTCACTGGACAGAGGATAAATATAACACGAGTGATTTGGAGTGATCCGATGATTGAGGTGATATAAAGAGCGGTGTCACTGGACAGAGGATAAATATAACACGAGTGATTTGGAGTGATGCAACGATTGAGGTGATATAAAGAGCGGTGTCACTGGACGGAGGATAAATATAACACGAGTGATTAGGAGTGATGCGACGATTGAGGTGATATAAAGAGCGGTGTCACTGGACGGAGGATAAATATAACACGAGTGATTAGCAGTGATGCGACGATTGAGGTGATATAAAGAGCGGTGTCACTGGACGGAGGATAAATATAACACGAGTGATTAGGAGTTATGCGACGACTGAGGTGATATAAAGAGCGGTGTCACTGGACGGAGGATAAATATAACACGGGTGATTTGGAGTGATGCGATGATTGAGGTGATATAAAGAGCGGTGTCACTGGACAGAGGATAAATATAACACGAGTGATTTGGAGTGATGCGACGATTGAGGTGATATAAAGAGCGGTGTCACTGGACGGAGGATAAATATAACACGAGTGATTAGGAGTGATGCAACGATTGAGGTGATATAAAGAGCGGTGTCACTGGACGGAGGATAAATATAACACGAGTGATTTGGAGTGATGCGACGATTGAGGTGATATAAAGAGCGGTGTCACTGGACGGAGGATAAATATAACACGAGTGATTAGGAGTTATGCGACGATTGAGGTGATATAAAGAGCGGTGTCACTGGACGGAGGATAAATATAACACGGGTGATTTGGAGTGATGCGACGATTGAGGTGATATAAAGAGCGCTGTCACTGGACGGAGGATAAATATAACACGGGTGATTTGGAGTGATGCGACGATTGAGGTGATATAAAGAGCGCAGTCACTGGACGGAGGATAAATATAACACGGGTGATTTGGAGTGATGCTACGATTGAGGTGATATAAAGAGCGCTGTCACTGGACGGAGGATAAATATAACACGGGTGATTTGGAGTGATTCGACGATTGAGGTGATATAAACAACGGTGTCACTGGACGGAGGATAAATATAACATGAGTGATTTGGAGTGATGCGACGATTGAGGTGATATAAAGAGCGGTGTCACTGGACAGAGGATAAATATAACACGAGTGATTTGGAGTGATGCGACGATTGAGGTGATATAAAGAGCGGTGTCACTGGACAGAGGATAAATATAACACGAGTGATTTGGAGTGATCCGATGATTGAGGTGATATAAAGAGCGGTGTCACTGGACAGAGGATAAATATAACACGAGTGATTTGGAGTGATGCGACGATTGAGGTGATATAAAGAGCGTTGTCACTGGACGGAGGATAAATATAACACGGGTGATTTGGAGTGATGCGACGATTGAGGTGATATAAAGAGCGTTGTCACTGGACGGAGGATAAATATAACACGGGTGATTTGGAGTGATGCGACGATTGAGGTGATATAAAGAGCGGTGTCACTGGACAGAGGATAAATATAACACGAGTGATTTGGAGTGATGCAACGATTGAGGTGATATAAAGAGCGATGTGACTGGACAGAGGATAAATATAACACGAGTGATTTGGAGTGATCCGATGATTGAGGTGATATAAAGAGCGGTGTCACTGGACAGAGGATAAATATAACACGAGTGATTTGGAGTGATGCGACGATTGAGGTGATATAAAGAGCGGTGTCACTGGACGGAGGATAAATATGAGTGATTTGGAGTGATGCGACGATTGAGGTGATATAAAGAGCGGTGTCACTGGACAGAGGATAAATATAACACGAGTGATTTGGAGTGATGCGACGATTGAGGTGATATAAAGAGCGGTGTCACTGGACAGAGGATAAATATAACACGAGTGATTTGGAGTGATCCGATGATTGAGGTGATATAAAGAGCGGTGTCACTGGACAGAGGATAAATATAACACGAGTGATTTGGAGTGATGTGACGATTGAGGTGATATAAAGAGCGGTGTCACTGGACGGAGGATAAATATAACACGGGTGATTTGGTGTGATGCGACGATTGAGGTGATATAAAGAGCGGTGTCACTGGACAGAGGATAAATATAACACGAGTGATTTGGAGTGATGCAACGATTGAGGTGATATAAAGAGCGGTGTCACTGGACGGAGGATAAATATAACACGAGTGATTAGGAGTGATGCGACGATTGAGGTGATATAAAGAGCGGTGTCACTGGACGGAGGATAAATATAACACGAGTGATTAGGAGTGATGCGACGATTGAGGTGATATAAAGAGCGGTGTCACTGGACGGAGGATAAATATAACACGAGTGATTAGGAGTTATGCGACGATTGAGGTGATATAAAGAGCGGTGTCACTGGACGGAGGATAAATATAACACGGGTGATTTGGAGTGATGCGACGATTGAGGTGGTATAAAGAGCGCTGTCACTGGACGGAGGATAAATATAACACGGGTGATTTGGAGTGATGCGACGATTGAGGTGATATAAAGAGCGCAGTCACTGGACGGAGGATAAATATAACACGGGTGATTTGGAGTGATGCGACGATTGAGGTGATATAAAGAGCGCTGTCACTGGACGGAGGATAAATATAACACGGGTGATTTGGAGTGATTCGACGATTGAGGTGATATAAACAACGGTGTCACTGGATGGAGGATAAATATAACATGAGTGATTTGGAGTGATGCGACGATTGAGGTGATATAAAGAGCGGTGTCACTGGACAGAGGATAAATATAACACGAGTGATTTGGAGTGATGCGACGATTGAGGTGATATAAAGAGCGGTGTCACTGGACAGAGGATAAATATAACACGAGTGATTTGGAGTGATCCGATGATTGAGGTGATATAAAGAGCGGTGTCACTGGACAGAGGATAAATATAACACGAGTGATTTGGAGTGATGCGACGATTGAGGTGATATAAAGAGCAGTGTCACTGGACAGAGGATAAATATAACACGAGTGATTTGGTGTGATGCGATGATTGAGGTGATATAAAGAGCGGTGTCACTGGACAGAGGATAAATATAACAGGAGTGATTTGGAGTGAGGCGACGATTGAGGTGATATAAAGAGCGGTGTCATTGGACAGAGGATAAATATAACACGAGTGATTTGGAGTGATGCGACGATTGAGGTGATATAAAGAGCAGTGTCACTGGACAGAGGATAAATATAACACGAGTGATTTGGAGTGATGCGACGATTGAGGTGATATAAAGAGCGGTGTCACTGGACAGAGGATAAATATAACACGAGTGATTTGGAGTGATGCGACGATTGAGGTGATATAAAGAGCGGTGTCACTGGACAGAGGATAAATATAACACGAGTGATTTGGAGTGATGCGACGATTGAGGTGATATAAAGAGCGGTGTCACTGGACAGAGGATAAATATAACATGAGTGATTTGGAGTGATGCGACGATTGAGGTGATATAAAGAGCGGTGTCACTGGACAGAGGATAAATATAACACGAGTGATTTGGAGTGATGCGACAATTGAGGTGATATAAAGAGCGCAGTCACTGGACGGAGGATAAATATAACACGGGTGATTTGGAGTGATGCGCCGATTGAGGTGATATAAAGAGCGGTGTCACTGGACGGAGGATAAATATAACACGAGTGATTAGGAGTGATGCGACGATTGAGGTGATATAAAGAGCGGTGTCACTGGACGGAGGATAAATATAACACGAGTGATTAGGAGTTATGCGACGATTGAGGTGATATAAAGAGCGGTGTCACTGGACGGAGGATAAATATAACACGGGTGATTTGGAGTGATGCGACGATTGAGGTGATATAAAGAGCGCTGTCACTGGACGGAGGATAAATATAACACGGGTGATTTGGAGTGATGCGACGATTGAGGTGATATAAAGAGCGCAGTCACTGGACGGAGGATAAATATAACACGGGTGATTTGGAGTGATGCGACGATTGAGGTGATATAAAGAGCGGTGTCACTGGACGGAGGATAAATATAACACGGGTGATTTGGAGTGATTCGACGATTGAGGTGATATAAACAACGGTGTCACTGGACGGAGGATAAATATAACATGAGTGATTTGGAGTGATGCGACGATTGAGGTGATATAAAGAGCGGTGTCACTGGACAGAGGATAAATATAACACGGGTGATTTGGAGTGATGCGACGATTGAGGTGATATAAAGAGCGCAGTCACTGGACGGAGGATAAATATAACACGGGTGATTTGGAGTGATGCTACGATTGAGGTGATATAAAGAGCGCTGTCACTGGACGGAGGATAAATATAACACGGGTGATTTGGAGTGATTCGACGATTGAGGTGATATAAACAACGGTGTCACTGGACGGAGGATAAATATAACATGAGTGATTTGGAGTGATGCGACGATTGAGGTGATATAAAGAGCGGTGTCACTGGACAGAGGATAAATATAACACGAGTGATTTGGAGTGATGCGACGATTGAGGTGATATAAAGAGCGGTGTCACTGGACAGAGGATAAATATAACACGAGTGATTTGGAGTGATCCGATGATTGAGGTGATATAAAGAGCGGTGTCACTGGACAGAGGATAAATATAACACGAGTGATTTGGAGTGATGCGACGATTGAGGTGATATAAAGAGCAGTGTCACTGGACAGAGGATAAATATAACACGAGTGATTTGGTGTGATGCGATGATTGAGGTGATATAAAGAGCGGTGTCACTGGACAGAGGATAAATATAACAGGAGTGATTTGGAGTGAGGCGACGATTGAGGTGATATAAAGAGCGGTGTCATTGGACAGAGGATAAATATAACACGAGTGATTTGGAGTGATGCGACGATTGAGGTGATATAAAGAGCGGTGTCACTGGACAGAGGATAAATATAACACGAGTGATTTGGAGTGATGCGACGATTGAGGTGATATAAAGAGCGGTGTCACTGGACAGAGGATAAATATAACACGAGTGATTTGGAGTGATGCGACGATTGAGGTGATATAAAGAGCGGTGTCACTGGACAGAGGATAAATATAACACGAGTGATTTGGAGTGATGCGACGATTGAGGTGATATAAAGAGCGGTGTCACTGGACAGAGGATAAATATAACACGAGTGATTTGGAGTGATGCGACAATTGAGGTGATATAAAGAGCGGTGTCACTGGACAGAGAATAAATATAACACGAGTGATTTGGAGTGATGCGCCGATTGAGGTGATATAAAGAGCGGTGTCACTGGACAGAGGATAAATGTAACACGAGTGATTTGGAGTGATGAACTTTGGTGTGTGCTGAGGTAGTGGGTTGGAGGGGTCTGGGTTCGGCGAATTCATATAGAACGTTATTTGTCATAGTGTGGAGTGCCAACAAGGAAGTACGGAGAGGGTGGTGTTACAGTATGTGGGCGTCTTTCGTGGTTTGTGTGTGTTCCCCTAATTGAGCTTAAGAAAACATTAAATGTGGAACAACATGAACACATTTTACAGCATTGTTTACTGTGTGCAGTAGAGCAACACTATGTCAGCATTACAAGGCAACCCTTTATAAAGCAACATCTATGGCGCAATGATTTGAGGACAATAACATTCCTGAAACAGAATGACCTGCGCTGAGTTCGACTTGAGTCCTATGAAGGATCCACGGTATGAGTTACAACGTCGATTTTTCCCCAAACCTAGGTGTCCAATAACACTATTTTCTTTAGTTTGAACTATTGAGGAAGAATGGATTCGCCATTCCTTCACAGACATTCAGACACCTTACTGAGTGTCCGTCCCATCAACGTTCAAGCCCTCATAATGGGAACGTTGTACACACTCCATATTAATGCGCACTAATAGGTGCCCGGAGACATTTAATCAGTTATCGTACATTATACAATTACTCAGGAATAGTTTTCCAGTTTGGTAATATACTGTGGAAAAGAGGAACATGGCACGAATGATCACAAGCTAATTGGACTGGCGAAGACTATAAAGCCAAAGTTGAAAAATCTGGCAGAACTAGAAGTAATACGTATCACTTCTCTCAAATACTGGCTTGCGGGTCTCAGAGACTCATCTTTCTCCAAAGAAACCACGAATATTCTTCAGCTTCCTACGTGTCTATGTCGTAGAAAACGTGCAGGTAAAATCAAGGAAATACTATTTCTCTCCGAGGTGCAGAAGAAAAAGGGAGAGGAACAGATTTAATTATGTAATTCAGTAAAAAAAAATTCACCCCTACGCAGTTTATGGATAGATGAAGATCGAAACGTATAAGATGTATAGAAAATGAAAGCTAACAGAATAGTGAAAAGAAAGGAAATCGTCGTCCTTTTTAAGCGAACCATCCCGTCCTCGCATTACCCGATCTGGGGAAAGCACGAAGAACCTAAATCTAGGTGAATGCCAGTTCACTGTCCTACTATTCAGCCACCTTGGTAACTGCGAGTCTGTTCCGTGATACAAGTCACCTGAAAGTCTTCCCGACTGAATGGTTCGGTGTACCTCAACACACATTCTCTCTCCTTCCGAGTAATCTCACATATAACTCGCTCTCATTCGAAAACGGATTGCGGGTGGTTTCCAGATCGAGTCTTTCTCTCTGTACTCGGATGTTGGAGCCCCTCTGACACATTAAAACGTTTTGCTCTCTGGGAGTTTAATACGTTCTGCCACTTGCCGCAGGCAGTGTTTTTAACGACTGGGCAGTCTAGATGGCGTCCGAGAAACATTTTAGGTAACTAAAGGGCGGCTCCGTTCACTTTGGGGATCGCGCCTGCCCTCATCACCGATTTCGTCAAAATTTATAGTATACGCAGGGCTTGGACAGAACAGACGGTGACAGAATTGGGAGTTCCAGATGGCGAAACCTTTAAAAAAAATAGCATTTTTGGCGCGGATCGGGCAATGGGTGAACCATCTATGCTAATCTCGTTTCTAGGCAACAGGCAGCGGTTTGTCATAGTGGAAAGAGTACACAACAGTAATTCGAGGGCTGTGGGGTCGAGCCCCTATGTGGCACTTTTTATTTCATTTTTAAATTTTATCATACTTATTTTTAAATTTTACGATACTTATACTGAAAATGAATATAAGTTTTGTCCAATATTTTCGTAAAAGGCATGAAATGGAAAGGCAAAGGAAAATTTGGGATTGCAAATAAAGCCGTACGTTTAGGAAAAGAATTTCTTGTTTTAATTGACTCGTGGAGGGGGTAAGGAAACGCACAAATAGAATAATTTTTTAATTTGGAGAAAGATTGATATCGTGCAGTACCGAAATGATGCCCCTTAAATGCACTCCATTAGTGGAAACCTGCGATGTCTGTTTTTGTCGCCACGTAAAGAATTTGATGCAAAAGTTTCATAACTGGAACTCATCGAAAGAGAAAAAGAAATCGCATTCGGAGAGAACTGATTCAAAATACATTCGATTGTACATCCTCAGTTATCCTCACCGATGTTGGCGAAATGATGCTTACGCATTGTTAGGTGCCTAACTCTGTGGTGAGAATGACCCTTTTGTGAATATAATCCATGCAGTTGTAAAAATGCGGCTTTTATAACGTATGCAAGATGCCGAAATAGTTGGGCCTATTGATTCCCCTGTTTTTACAATGCATGCCATCCCAGCACACTTAAATTATCAATTGTAAAGAAATAAAAGTATCTAATTTTATATACTAAGTTCTCGTGTAGAACTGACGATCCTTTCCTGGAAATTTACTTTTCTGTTGTCTTTCCTTTCATGCCTTGTACGAAAATTTTAATAAATACATTGTTTCGGTTCCCTTGAAGTGTAAGTAACGTAGACATTTAAACATTGAAAGGTTCCTCACGTGATCACGCTCCTCGGATTACCATTGTGTTCTCTACCCTCTGTACCTACTGCTGTCTTGTCCCCACCCGCGCCAAACATGCTTTTTTTTCTAAACCCTTGGCCATCTGGAACTTCCAATTCCATCATTACCATTTGTGGCCAAGCCCTGCATACACCAATAACTTGGACGAAATCGGTGATGACGAGTGGGCGCCGTCCCGTTGCAAGTACCATACAATTCTTCTTTCTTCCTAGTACGTGGCAGCTATACACAAATGTAAAATCAGTACATGTGCTGACCGGACAAAATATTACACAGCCACTCAGAAGACAACACTGGTCGATTTGATGTCCTATAAATGGTATAGAACTGGCACCACGAACTCCTGTGACTGTCCACCGCAAACGTAAGTCATGGCAGCCATGTGATATGCACAGGGGATGGACAAAAACGTAAAAACACAACACATAACCGTGCCTCACACGGTGCAGGAAAATTTTTGGGATTCAAAACAGCTTCCAGTCGTTTCAGAATAAATTAGTATTGCTGCTGTATAGTTCTCAAGGGAATCCTATACCATTCTTCTGGCAAAATAGTGGCAAGTCCACTTAACCATGTTGTAGATGAGCAGGGTCACGCACCCTCCTCTCCAAAGCAAACCACAAAGGTTCAATATTATTGAGATCTGGTGGTTGTGATGGCCAGGGAAGATGCGAAAATTCAACGTAATGCTTACAAAGGCAGTTCTCGAAGATGTGAGCTGTGTAAACAGGAGCACTGTCGAAACTTCCTGGCAGATTATAACTGTGTGCCGGACCGAGACTCGAACTCGGGACCTTTGCCTTTCGCGGGCAAGCGCTCTACCAACTGAGCTACCCAAGCACGACTCACGCCCCGTCCTCACAGCTTTACTTCTGCCAGTACCTCGTCTCCTACCTCCCAAACTTTACAGAAGCTCTCCTGCGAATCTTGCAGAACTAGATCTCCTGAAAGAAGGATATTGCGGAGACATGGTTTAGCCACAGTTTCATATCAGCGCACACTCTGCTGCAGAGTGAAAATCTCATTCAGGAGCCCTGTCGTCTTGCAACGCAGCATCACCATTTGGAAACAAACATGGACATAATCAGCGAAATGCTCTCATAATCCCTGGTAGTAATGTGACCCTGCGGAAAAGCCACGGCCCCCATGGAGTACCACGATATGGCTGGACTGCACAAATAATCACCGAACCCCGCCAGTTTCCCTCTTGGGACGTAACCTCGGTTAGTGCAACAGTGTGGAACAAGACTCATCCGACCAAACGATTTTTTTCCAGGTTTTATGGATCCGTCACCACGTTTTCCTGTTACGGGAATTAGGACCGCTGATGAGCAGTTCTGAAATTCCAGCTCGCCCTGCAGTTTCCTGCCCATGGAGGTTCATTCGTGTTGTTTTGGTGCTGACAGTGTTCGCGACATTCAGTTCCACAGTGACTTTTACAGCTGTCGTCCTCTTATTTTTCGTCACAATCCTTTCCAATGATCATCCATCGCGATCACTCAACACACGCTTTCTTGACTTAGCGGATGATGTTTTCCCAATTTGCTTATATGCAGCATAAATCTTCGATGCGGTACCTCTTGAAATACCAAACACTTTAGCTCCATTGGCTACGGAAGTACCCACTATACGAGCACCAACAGCTCGCCCACGAATTCTCTTAGCTCTGACGTAATGCTCTCATAGCTACACGAAACACTGTTCTGACCACAACTGACAATTGCAACGTACTGAGAACATCGGACTGTTGTCATTTGTGGGCAAATACAGGAAGACAGTTATTGAACTATCCATTTTTATTCTATCGCTTGCGCCTTGTCCCGCGGTTACGCAGTGTCGGCCATGGTTAATCGGATTTGGCATACTAATGTTAAGGTGTGGCCGGATGCCCTTCCTGCCGCCACCGTGTACCCCCCAGGACGGAATTAGTGTACGCCAACTGTCTGTGTCTAGTGGAATCCATGAAATAGTGTGAATGTGTTCAGATGTCTGCGCGCTGTGTAACTGAGGCGGAACGTGGGGACCAGCCCGGTATTCACCTAGCGGGATATGGAAAACCGCCTAAAAACCACATCCAGGCTGGCCGGATCACGTCGTCAACCCGCCAGGCGGATTCGATCCGGGGCCGGCGAGTCTACCCAAGTCCAGGAAGCAGTACGTTAGCTCTCTCGGCTACCCTGGCGGGTAAGACAGTTACTGAACTATATGAAATAAAATAGTTATAACTTCCGAACGGACGGTTTGTGTTAGATATTCAAACTGCACGGCTGACCGCGGGGCACGGTAGGAATTAGCATGCGCTGTATAGCTTGGTTTAGCGACGAAGCCCGATTTCATTTGGATGAGTTCGTCAATATGCTATATTGGGGCATTTGGGAACTGAGAATCTGCATTTCGCCATCGAGAATTCTCTTCACCCCCAAGGGGCGCTGTGTTGTGTGCAATGTCCAGTCATGGAATAATCGGTGCTATATTCGCTGATGGCACGGTGACTACCCAAAGCTACATTAAGGTTTTGGAAGAACCTTTCATCCCCATTATCCAAAGTCTGCATTTATGATGAAGCAATCATTTATCGCAGTGTTTCCATATTGTTTTTCCAATCCAAAAATGCACGAGTCTGTTGTATTGAATCAGCACAGTAAGATGGATCGACGAAAGAACGTGACAGAATGGCAGGAAGCAGCTATTTTGTATGCACGTTCCTATGACCTTGCGGTCGTTGAAGTTGCCCGATTTATTGGTGTTTCAACGTGAACTGCCCAGTGTGTGTACAGGGAATGTTGTACCACTTGCAGCCGTGTAACACGGCGTAAGAATAGTAGTCGTGAAAAGGTCCAAAGATACAGGGACCGTAGACGATTGTCACGCCTCGTCAATGAGAATCGGTTTCAAATCTGACAGGAATTACAGCTGCCAGAGGATGCAGGTCCGTCTCAAATACTTTGCAAGAGAACAGTGCAAAGGAATCGCGTACAATGGGCATCTGAAGTTGGGTACTTTGCGAAAGGCCATTGCTCACAACGGCACGGTAGGCTGCACCTCCTCAATAGGCCAAACAAGACACAAACTGAACAGTAGCCGACTTGAGTGGTATAGTGTGATCCAAAGAATTGCGATTTTGCATGTTTTCGAATGATCCGATTCATCGAGATCACCGTCGGCCTAAAGAGGCTTTCAATGCACAGTGTAAGGAGGACATACTTCAGATGGAGATGTTTCTTGACGTTTTGGGTTTGTTTTTTGTACCGTAACTCGAGTCCACTAATCCAGGTTACCTTGAAATTGAAACGGATGTTTGTTTCAGTACTGTCGTTCCCTCTACCTCTTCATGATGAGTGCTGTGGACACTACCGTCCTCCGAGACAACTGCCGTGTTCACGGGGTTGCACGCATATGTTACTGGTTTGACAAACACTCAGGACCCTATCGCATTTCGACTTGCCTGCTGAATCACAGGATCTCTGTACAACAGAGAGTCGCTGAATGCGATTCCTTGTCATCATCTGTATTAGATATGGATCTGTCACCCGACAGTGACATTTGAATATTTGTGCCAGACCAGACTGTATGCTATCGTCTTTGGCGTCAGGAGAACCATAGCCAAATCGAGTGTCCTGGGCACCAGATAGACGTTGACATAAGCCACCCACTGGACCATGTTCAAAGTCCGCAACAAGGTGTGTACACCCATACGTATGCCTTGGAGGCCTCAACTACAGATATGGTGCGCCTCCGTCGACTGTCGCATGTAAACATGTCTCACAGACATTTGATTGTAGCCCAGAGCGGTATGGGGCCCAGCTCCCTTCTGGGAGCCTGCTGCCGATGACCACCACCACTGACTTCTTCAAGTTCATGCCGCTTCTTGCTGTGACTCCGTATCAAGGAATCCAGTCCAGTGGTCTATGGACTTCATCTGGCGTACGCACTAGGAACACCACATCAATCCACATGCACAGCACAGGAAAGTATGTCTCTCAATATAAGTCCTTGCTGCCGGCACTGTAGCCCACTTAACAGCGACTCGATGGCGATGACATACATAACCAATTATAGGGGCAATCTTGTCTCACAGGGAGGGCGATAGTATCATGACTACTCTACATCCATTGCTCGTCACCACTGAATTCGCGCCACTGCTGGGTGTACTCGGGCAGCGTGGGCTGTCCCTGCCGCAACATCGGGCGCTGCTCAGGATCAATTGGGGACGACGCTTCTGTCAACAGTTGATGTTCAGACGGCACAGAAGGGAGCACCGTTGGACTGGGCCTTTGCATACAGCTTGATCTGAGATAACTCTCTTGCCCGCAACCCGAACATGTCTTCGGCTGACCATCGTAAATTAAGATTTACAGACAGCACGGGACATATTCACTAAGGTCTATGCGCACCATGCGCACGCCATTCAAAACTGTGCGTCGTAAATGGTGCTACCCATTTTTCCGCCGTATGGCTTATCACAGTGGCATAGGTTCTCAATGCTGCGATTAGCGTCTCTGCTTGCACCTCAGACAGCATTTCGGTCGAGAGTCACGTGTTCCACTTTCGCGGTGCCAATGTGTCCATCCAAATGTCTGAACTGTAGGTCGCTCATCTTATTGTGGATTCTTTCATAAGCCATGTTGTCCAGTAGTTCTACTGTAAGGTGCCAGGACGTGGGCACTCACATGTTAGCTTACCAACATTAGTATTAATAATAAAAGGCATCAGATCATGACTCTATTGAATTACGATAAATATGAGGCACTACCGAGCAGTACTCCCTGCATGTCTGCAGTATTGAGCCACTTAAAGCGTTGGTGAAAAGCGTTGGTGAAAAGCGTCGGAAGTTGAGAATTGTGGAATGTAAAGTCTGCAGTTGACCGTAGCTCGCCGGGCCGCCGTGGGCGGGACGTAGCGGTCACCGCAAACGCGGGACAATACGGCGCTATTGGGGATAGCCCAGCATCCGGAGCCACCTGTGCTGGGCAACACGTGGCGATGACGGGAATTTCGTTTGCCTAGGGGCGTTATGACCTACTCGATCATTGGGTAGATCTCAGTGGAGGCATTTCGGCAACGCTTGGGAGACGGGAGAGTTGTGGAGAAGAGAGGACTTCGCCTTCAGCCACCGAGCGGTACAGACTTGGAGACGGCGTCTTGGCCATCGTCTTCAGAGGGAGATATACGGTCTGTATCGCAGCACTGCACCAACACGTGTCCGCGCAGAGTTTGCGGTTAGAGCTCTTTGTGTGCTCAGAAGCGCGATTTTCAGCAACGCTTAACCACTTCCAACAACTTACCTAATATTCTTGATCTGGTAGCTATCCTTGCGAGGTACCGAGTATTTATCAACGCAGCTGCCGGTAATAGGAGCGCGTAATTGCAAATTGTTAATGTGCCATTCTCAGGAGTGTGTGGGTGGACAAAGAAATTAACATTTGTTTTTTTGTAAATTTTGTCAGTTGTGGGGGGATATCAAATTAAAATGCCAATATTACAATCGAATCATCGACTTCATTGTAGCTAGCATTTACCCTGTCGCCGGTAGGATTGGCTGTGCGGTTCTAGGCGCTACAGTCTGGAACCGAGCGACCGCTACGGTCGCAGGTTCGAATCCTGCCTCGGGCATGGATGTGTGTGGTGTCCTTAGGTTAGTTAGGTTTAAGTAGTTCTAAGTTCTGGGTGACTGATGATCTCAGAAGTTAAGTCGCATAGTGCTCAGAGGCATTTGAACCATTTTTTTACCCTGTCCCAGTAAGCTTTACGTGTACTCTAGTCACTGCACAGCTTGCCCAGACGGGAAGGAAAGAAGGTTTGCAGTCTTCTATGTCAGAGACGGACAAATAAGTTTACACTACACAGACGTCGCTACTCATGATGGAGAGGTGATTCCCTGCTAACTCATAATAATCGATGCCAACGTCATCTCGTAAAAATTGTTGAGTTTCCAATGCTTTTGGTCCCGCATACTCCATCGCAAAACTGAACTTTAATGTCTATTTTCGATGTGAAAATGTCATGGTGCATCGTAGGAAGTAAGTTGCACGGAGACGATTGTAAACCACACCAACACTGCGCTTGAACTATTGTGGCAGGGGCAGAAACAAATGGCTCTGAGCACTATGCGACTTAACTTCTGCGGTCATCAGTCGCCTAGAACTTAGAACTAATTAAACCTAACTAACCTAAGGAAATCACACACACCCATGCCCGAGGCAGGATTCGAACCTGCGACCGTAGCGGTCACACGGTTCCAGACTGAAGCGCCTAGAACCGCACGGCCACACCGGCCGGCACTTCCACTATACCTGATACAATTGATATCATGGAATTCGCATTCAGTGAATTAATTTCAAATTATTTCAATAGCTGTGGGTTTCATACATAGATGTATGTAAGAATAGACATTGTCTCGAATCATTTCGAACAGCGGATGAAAAGTAACAGTCAACATCCTCTCAGTCTGGTATCTCTCCACGATCTAATTATCAGTGAGTGGCTCCTTTGAACTTCGCATACCTGAAGAAATTTGCGTACTCTCTTTCTCGCCGAATTCCGACCATTTACAGCGTTAGACGCAGTGTTCCGCAATATTTTTATTTTTTTATTTTTCCTCCGGTGTGCTTACAAGTTGCTCTTGTGGGAAAACGGCCTATGAGTGTTTTTCAGGTTGGATATTTCTCTTCGCAACGGACTGTGCTCGGTTATTAGAGCTCCTGAAGGATTAAAAGTTGTATAAGACTGCAGGCTTTCATGGTGTTGTCATTGACGGTGTACTGTGCAGTCATATTAATGCGACCACTTGTCAAAAGCCTGAATAACCACCTACTACAGCACGGACCACTGCAAGGCGTGCAGGAAGGGTAGCCCTGATGCTATGGAAGGCACCGACAGATATTGGAGCCATGCTGCGTCCAGTCCCGTAGCCATTTGCACTAGTTTTGTCAATTGAAGAACCACGCCGCAGACAACCCAATCAAGGTAGTTCCACAGATTCTCCATTGGGTTTTAATATGGGATGTTTGGTGGCCGAGGAGTGCCACTAACTCATCCTGGTGCTCTTCGAACAGATCATTTAGGCTACGAGCTGTGTGACTCCTTGCATTGTCCTGCTGGTAGATGCCATCGTGCCAAGGAAAAAAGCAAACTCCATGTAGGGGTAGACATGGTCCCCAAGGATAGATGCATGCATATGTTGATCCACTGTGCCTTCCAGAATGACGAATCACCAAGAGAATGCCACGAAAATATTCCCCAAACCGTAACGCACCCTCCTGGTTGCAAGGTGTTTGCTTTCAAACATTTTACGCCATACACGCCAACGGATATGTACCTGATGCAGTATGGAACGTGATTCATCTGAGAAGGTCACCTGTCGCCACCTAGTAGACGTCCAGTTGCCGTAATGGCGTGAAAATTCTAGCCTCCGCCGCAGATGAACACCAGTCAGCCTGGATGCATAAACCAAACTCCTGTTGTGGAGGCCCATACGCGGCAACGTTCACTGACCCACGGTGCGCCACAACTGCCTCAACGTCGATTTTGGGTAGCTCCATTTTTCCATCCGCCGTATACTTTAACCTGGGTAGCACGCGAAGTTCACAAACTTAGCTGTTTCCGAAATGCTTCCACCTCTGGCCCAAAAGCCAATGATCACGCTCTTTTGGACGTCAGATAAATTGCTTCACTTTCTCATTACGTTAACGACTGCACTGTTCTCTCCGCCCTCCCCCGAACAAGCTTTGAATACACTCCACTGCTAGTGCTGACCCCTTCAGTCTGTGAGTCATTACTGCACGTCGACTTCTAACGTAGATGGTGCTCACATCAATGTGAATGGATCATGTAAAATGTCCTGAATCGTTAGGATGCGTCCTATTCAAACGTCTCCAATAATCTACGTTTCGGCCCGTCTGCTAGAAACTTCTTCAGGATTACAATGGTTTCCCTGGGTGGTTGGATATCCAAGGACACCAGTGGAGTCCTGAAAAAGATCCCAGCAGACAGATCGAAAAGTCGAGCAGTGAAGAAGGTGAACAGGATTACTTCGGGGCCTGCCTGTTTAGAACACGTTATGATCAGATTAAAAGTTTTTGCAGTCAGGTAATACATTTGGGTCCCTTATCTTTCGCAGGCAGCACTGTTTGAGACTAAGGAATCCATGTGGCACCGCAGAATCACTTCATGCGAATAAGACTAGTCAACAGCCATTTTGCATCTTGGATGTGATACATCAACTAGTACTATTTTGATGTGTAGAATCCGAATATACCCTTCAAAATGTTCTAGTATGTACCATATTTGAGTTTTTAAAGGTTTTTTATTTTTCGTATTCGGTATTTCGCTTTTTGCTGTTCTTCTGTTTTGATGTTTAATTGTTTGTTTTTGATTTGCAGAAGAGAGCTACAAGATCTACAAATCGTCAGTAAATTGTTGGTGTGGTAATCCAGTGGTGTGAAAGAGATCCTCAGTGAAAAAGATACTGCAAACTTTTTGTGTTTAAAACTTACGCTAAGACAAATGGCAACTAGTAAATCTCGTTGCTGTCTAAACCACCCCGACAACTTCTTTTATGTGTGTGGGAAATTCACTCCAAAAGCCCAAAGAAAACCAATCACTGATTTGGTTAAGAAGGCATATAAATTGTATATTGATGGTCCTGTTGCTGATCAACATAAAAATTTCGCACCTCGTATTTCTTGCATAACCTGTACTACAACCTTAACCGAGTGTTTGAAAGAAAAACGCCAAGACATGCCATTCGCTGTTCCGATGGTGTGGTGTGAACCTAATGATCATAATTCAGACAGTCTCTTCTGTCTTACAAATATTTCGCGACATTCAAGCAAAACTAGACATAAAATAAAGTATCCAAATGTATCTTCAGTGCAGTTGCCTGTACTCCATGATGAGGGGTGGCCTTTTACTGTCTGCAACTTGAAAGCTACGGAACCAGAAACCATGTCAAGTGAATCAGAAAGTATTGAACATATAGAAGAGTATTGCCCTCAATATCATGACACTTCGCCTCAGCTCTTAAATCAAAAGGAACTGAATGATTTGGTTTGCGATCTAAAACTTCCGAAACAGCAAGCTGCAAACAACGGAACCTTCTTGCTCCAGGGACAAAAATGTCCAGTTTCAGATCAAGAGGTACTTCCTTCGCTCAGTTTTTGGATATGCAGAACTCATTGTGTGTATGTAGACTGTCAATGGTCTGACGATGCAGCTAGGTGTACAATATAATCCACAGGAGTGGCGGCTATTTATTGACTCCAGTAAAACCAGCTTGAAAGCAGTAATGGCAATGCATTTCCATCGATACCTTTGGCTTACGCAGTAGACATGAAAGAAACTTATGAAACCCTGGCTTTGCTGCTAGAGGCAGGATCATGAATGGCAGCTTTGCTGTGATTTAAAAGTTGTTGCGCTCCTTACAGTCTTACAGGCTGTATTCACGAAATACTGCTGCTTTTTGTGGCTTTGGGATAGCCGTGACACCAAGCACAGTCAAGGAATGGCTTATAAAGAAGTCATATGTTCCTGGAAACGTAAATGTGAACAACACCCCATTGGTTGAGCCTTGCCTCCCCTCCATATTAAGTTGGGTCTTATCAAGCAGTCTGTAAAAGCTCTGGATAAAGAAGGTGAGGCCTTCAATCACTTAAAAGAAAATATCCCAAATCAAGTGAGGCAAAGCTGAAAGAGGGTATATTAGTTGGACCACAAATAAGAACATTGCTGAAACATCCAACCTTTGATACCAAACTCACAGATATCCCATTAGCTGCTTGGTCTTCTTTTAAAGCAATTGTGAAGGGCTTTTTGGTTAACAGAGAACACAAAAACTATGTTCCATTGTGAATGATCTGTTGGACAACTATAAGAACATGGGGTGTAGAATGTCGCTTAAAATTCGCTTTTTACATTCTCACCTTGATTTATTCCTGGAAAATTTGGGAGCTGTATGCGATGAGCATGGTGAACACTTTCACCAATACAATCTTAGCGTGGAACACCGTTACCAGGGCCATTAGAACCCTTCGATGATGGGTGACTACTGCTAGGGTCTTGTTAGGGAGAATCATGAAAGGGCAAACAAAAGAAGAGTTCCGTCGTCGCATTTTTCAAAAACCAAAGACGATTAAAGGTGGAAATATCTTCGGAACTAATTTGGACCTTTTATTGGCATCATGCCCATATAGGGGAAGGCGGGGCAAGACGGGGAGGTGGGTTAAGACGGGGAAGGGCTATAAGCTACAGTTAGAGTGCTGCCATCTGTGGATAGCTACGTCAACATCATCAATACAAAGGTCCCAGTGTGTTGACATTGCTGAACCTTAGTCTCGCGGCGGTTTCTGTGAGGTTTACAAGGTACGTACAATTGTTATACTGATTTGCAATGTTTTACACCTTTCGAGGTACTAAAACATGTGTTTCGTGAACATTTGTCCAGACTGTATATATAGCACTGAATAGTACGTCTTATTAACAGTAAACTGCTGTGTCAGTAGTCAATGTTCACTAAATAGTGTTCATGTAGGCGTAATATAACCTGACATCATATTAGGGGGCAAGATGGGGAGCTTCACCGTCTTGCCCCTACTATTTGTCCAACCATTACTTTCTTATCGTCTCATGTGTTTACCTCGCTACGAGTTTTGAACACGTACATTATACGTTGAATACAATTGTAAATAGCCTCTGAAGAAGGCTGGATACGGTGTATTAGCTGCGTACGCTGGGCCCACGACACTTGTGTCGGGATAGAAAGTGATGATGACGAGGCTGTCCACACTTGTGTACTATGTGAAAGTAAGAGGCCTAAATAAAACGTAATACCTGATTCTACAATTCGCAGAACCATGTTTCGAAACCTCATCGTCACATGATTTCATTATTCCAGTCCTTATTTAAGCTTTAGAGATGAATTCATGCTAGTTCCCCATCTTACCCCGCATTTGGGGCAAGACGGGGAATTTGTAGTTTATTTTTCAAATCGAGATATTTCTAACTAAATGTAACAACTTTGCAGGTTTCTTTACTTGTTATTTTAATTCAGTGTTTAAGTAAACAAATGATAATCAAACCTACTTGAATTTGTTTATTTTTGTCCCTTTTGTAAGGGTTTAAAGTTAGCTTCCCCATCTTGCCGCGCCTTCCCCTATATATACAAAATAGTATTGATTTCAAACGTTCTGAATGTGTATTTTTGTTTGACTAAATTTTGTGTCAATTTTCGCTATCACCATTTTTTATTCTGCTGTGTATCTAGGAAATGTGCCATCATAGAGAAAAACTGATTTTACCGGAGTATTCAGCACCCCAAAATTAGGTAAATCCACCCAATTACAAACTAGATGCAGGAAAAAGTTTAAATTCGTTGACTAGCGTAATGAGAGCAATCCTTTACACATGGCAACTACAGAGAGCTGTAAGAGCCGCACTTACTCAACAGTCATTTATGACGTCGATTGTTGGAAATAGTCTGTTATACCACCTTTTAAAACATTTACGGTTGCTTTGTTATACCACCTTTTTAAAACATTTACGGTTGCTCGTGAAAAGTATGCGTAGTGCAGGCAAGCCATTTATCGCAAGAGCGCTGCAGTAAATTCTGGCCTTAAAATAGTTTTTGCGCGTCACGACTTGTTTCTCATAGGTGAGGGTCGCTATGATTTATGTGTGGAAGGAAGGGGACAACGCTAGGTAGTCACGTCATGCACAGAGCGGCGCTCACGCCGGAACCGTTGCTGAGTACTGTGTTCCGCATGTAACCCGACGCCTATTAGATCTCCCATCTTTGCATATAATAACCTAGCACGTGAAACGGCACAAACAGCAACCATGTCCGATTCAAGGCTTTTCTCCCAACTGCCGGGTCTACATGCTCGCACGCGTAGAGCCATCAATCACGCCTGACACTTCGAGGATTTGAAACGGGATCGCCGTGTGGTTATTCCTCGTTCTTGTCAAGTTTTCAGTCCATTAAGACCTTAAGCGTCTGAAGTGAGATAAGATCTTTAGACACCCAACGACAAGAACTACCTGAATTGATGGAGAGCATTCATTGGGAATATAAAGGTCAAGAAACTTGACGTGTCATAACTCTGTTTTCTAAACTACACTTACCTCGTTCATGTTTATGAGAACTGCGCAGTTATCATATTGCTACAGATTGTGGCGGGTGTGAACAAACTGCTGTATGGCATTAGTCGGGGGTAAGCAAAGCATTTATGTTCCTCTTCTCAGAAGAGTGCAAGTAGCCTGAAGTATGCGCCGAAAATAGTAATCGGATGTTTTTATAGACCGCCTGAGTCAGAAGCTGAGGTGGTAGAGCACTTCAGAGAGAAACTGCAGAATATTGTTGATCTCTTTCCTGATCATACCGGTGTAATAGGGGGTAACTTCAACTTGCCAGGTATACACCGGGAGAGTCCTGCTATCAAAACTGGTGCCAGCTACTGGAAGTCGTGTAAAGCTTTTCTGATTGTCTTGTCCGAAAATCACTTCGAGCAGGTAACTAGAGAATCAACTCGAGAAGAAACGTCTTAGACCTCCTAGCTGGAAACACGCCTGGATTGATCGAATCCGCTAACGTAGAGAAAGGCATCAGTGATCTTAAGTCTGTGACATCAAGTATGACTACGGGTATTACAAAGAATGTTAAGAAAGGTACAAAAATATTTTTGCGTAGCAAGAATGACAGGATATAAATTGCAGAGTATCTGAGTAGTCAACAACAAATATCCAGCACTGAGGACTATAATGTTGAGTACAAATGGAAAAAAATTTAAAACCATCGTTCAGTGTTACATAGACAAGTATTTTCCGAGTAAGGTTTTAAGGGAAAGAAAACACTCACTACTGTTTAATAACTGTGTCCGAGTACTACTACTGAAACAAACAGAGCATCATCACACATTCAAGAGAAGTCAAAATCTAGCAGACAATCAAAAGTTGAACGAAGCGAAAATGAGCGTAAGGAGAGCAATGACAAAAGCGTTCAGTTGCTTTGAAAGTAAAATTTTGTCAACTGATCTGACTTCTAAAAGGTTTTGGTTTTACCTAAAATCAGTAAGCGGGTCGAAATCATCTGTTCGATCAGACAGTGACAATACAGGCACCGAAACGGAAGATAACAGAGAGAACGCCGAAATTGTTTCACCCCAGAAAATTGTGATACGATCCCACCTTTCAGCCATAGTAAGAACGTCGGAATGGCAGATATTGAGGTAACCAACCGCAGAATAGATGAGCAACAATAATCGCTTAGCACCGGAAAGGCATCAGGAGCAAATGAGATATCAGTAAGAATCTACAAAGAGTGTGCGATAGAACATGCTCCCCTTCTAGTATCCGTTTATCGTAGTACTCTGGAGCAACGTAAGGTACCTAGCGATTGGGAAAAAGTGCAGGTCATTCCGGTTTCCAAGAATCGTCATAGGACAGATGATATACACTGACGGAAAAAAATTGCAGCATCAAGGAGGAATTTTGCGTCGTAAACGAAAGTTGGTAGGCGTCTTTCTACATCTGAAAAATGATGTCTACTCAGTCTTCGTGCCAGTCGCATGAGACGCGCTAGCAGTCTCACTACGAGAATCCACGTCAGGTTTGCTTTAAATACACACTGTAACGGTCGTTGGCGTTAGTTACCTCTGAGATTGCACGTGGCGAATTGATGTTAATAGTGCTCTGCCGCACCGTACTGCATCCGCAGCGGCAGCAGTTAACACCACAATGACACAACGAACTGGTACATATCGGTTACTTCAGGGACAGCTCCGAACCAGATGTCCTGTAGCCTGCATTCCACCACCAAAAACCCACTATCACCTCCGCCATCAGTGGTGTGAAGCGAGAGCTCATTTGAGAACAGGGTGGAGGTCTGTTGTGTTTTCTGATGAAAGCAGTTTATACCACGCCGACAGTGATGGCCGTGTGTTGGTTAGAAGGAGGCCATTTGAGGGCCTGCAGCCAACCTCTCTGTGTGCTACACAAACCGGACCTACACCTAGAGTTATGGTCTGGGATGTGATTTCGTATGACAGCAAGAACACTGTTACGTTTATCCGACGCACCCTGACTGCCAATTTGTACATCAATTTGATGATAAGACATGTTTTGCTGTCATTCATGAACGGCATTACAGGAGATGTTTTCCAACAGGATAACGCTCGCCCACGTACCAATGTTGTAACCCAATGTGCTCTGCTGAGTGTCAACATGTTGCATTGGCCTGTTCGATCACTTGATCTATCTCCAGTCCAGTACATACGGGATATCCTCGGATGATAACTCTAGCGTCATCCACAACCAGCATTAACCGTCCCTGTATTACCGACCAAGTGCAACAGTCATGGAACTCTGTCCCACAAACTGACTTCCAGCAACTGTAAGACACAATGCACGCACGTTAGCATGCTTGTATTCAAAATTCTAGCAGTGGCACCGGTTATTAATCTACCAGCATTTCGCATTTGCAGTGGCTTATGGTCACTGTGACCGAGTGGTTCTAGGCGCTTCAGTCCGGAACCGCGCTGGTGCTACGGTCGCAGGTTCGAATCCTGCCTCGGGCATGGATGTGTATGATGTCCTTGGGTTAGTTAGGTCTAAGTAGTTCTATGTCTAAAGGACTGGTGACCTCAGATGTTACGCCTCATAGTGCTTGGAGCCTGTGATCTTGCAGTGTTTATCACTTAAATATGTTACCCAGAGAAATGACTTCCCGAAATTTCATTACTCTACGTGATTATTTTTTGATGTTAGAAATTTTTCCCGTCAGTGTAATTATAACTCTACGTCTTTGAAGCCAGCATATTGTAGAATTACGAAACGTGTTTTATGTTTACGAATTATGACGTTCTTGGAGAACGAAAATCCCTTTAAAAACCAACTTGAGAAACTCGGCTCCCTTTGTCTTTCCCAGAGATCCATCCCGCAGTAGACAACGGCGTTCAGACCGATGTCGTGTTCCTTGACTTTAGGCGTGTAGTGGAAAAAATAGGCGCTTGCCGAGTGTCGCACCAGATTTGCGAAGGGATTAAGGACTTTCGTGAAGATAGGAGTCAACATGTCGCTTGTGGTGTCACCGCCAGACACCACACTTGCTAGGTGGTAGCCTTTAAATCGGCCGCGGTCTGTTAGTATACGTCGGACCCGCGTGTCGCCATTATCAGTGATTGCAGACCGAGCGCCGCCACACGGCAGGTCTAGAGAGACTTCCTAGCACTCGCCCCAGTTGTACAGCCGACTTTGCTAGCGATGGTTCACTGATAAAATACGTCCTCAATTGCCGAGACGATAGTTAGCATAGCCTTCAGCTACGTCATTTGCTACAACCTAGCAAGGCGCCCTTATCAGTTGCTGTTGATCTTGTTAATCATGTACCGTCAAACCGACGTTCGCCTTTAACGGATTAAAGTTAAGTATTCCACCAGCTACGTCCGTTTTTCTATATTCTAATTTCCTTGTCCTGTTCCAGACCTCACGCCAGCCTGCGTGAGCTAAAACGCGTGCCTTTCGGCTTCCTCTATTTATACGGGTTGGCTCTCCTGCCAGCCCACAAAATCGCAGTTAACGGAGCAACATCTATAAACGTAGAGGTGATTTCCGGAGTACCCCAAG
The DNA here is from genome assembly GCF_023898315.1 of Schistocerca nitens. Lineage (NCBI taxonomy): Eukaryota > Metazoa > Arthropoda > Insecta > Orthoptera > Acrididae > Schistocerca > Schistocerca nitens. The sequence goes on from NC_064615.1 coordinate 995,080,800, forward strand.
GAGGTGGTATAGGACAATTACGTTTACAATGTATATAAATCGCAGGAAGCTATTTAAGGCTATTTGCATATGTTGCCGTTGTCTACAAGGCAGTAGCAACGGTAAAAGAAAGTATTGAAGATTGATGAATGGTGAAATCTCTGACAGTTAACCCTGATCGTAAATGCGTTTAACATATTGTGCATATCCACAAATACGCTATTGATGAAAAATTACTGGGAGAATTAATATCCAGAGAGATCGTGAGTGAAATGACGACATAAAACAAATATCAGGAAAACAAGCGCGGGTTTTGTCACGGGGTCGTTTAGCCTACGTGAGAGCGTTACAGAGATGCTCAACAAAAATCCGTTGGCAGACGCTCCATAGAGGCGTTGTGCATCACGGAGAGGTCTGCTATTGATATTTCGAGAGAACACTTTCTGGGAAGAGTCGAACAGCAAATTAGTTTCTCCACATACATTTCGCGAAATGACCACGAAGAAAAAATTCGATATACACTCCTGGAAATTGAAATAAGAACACCGTGAATTCATTGTCCCAGCAAGGGGAAACTTTATTGACACATTCCTGGGGTCAGATACATCACATGATCACACTGACAGAACCACAGGCACATAGACACAGGCAACAGAGCATGCACAATGTCGGCACTAGTACAGTGTATATCCACCTTTCGCAGCAATGCAGGCTGCTATTCTCCCATGGAGACGATCGTAGAGATGCTGGATGTAGTCCTGTGGAACGGCTTGCCATGCCATTTCCACCTGGCGCCTCAGTCCCAAACATGCTCAATGGGGGACAGATCCGGAGATCTTGCTCGCCAGGGTAGTTGACTTACACCTTCTAAAGCACGTTGGGTGGCACGGGATACATGCGGACGTGCATTGTCCTGTTGGAACAGCAAGTTCCCTTGCCGGTCTAGGAATGGTAGAACGATGGGTTCGATGACGGTTTGGATGTACCGTGCACTATTCAGTGTTCCCTCGACGATCACCAGTGGTGTACGGCCAGTGTAGGAGATCGCTCCCCACACCATGATGCCGGGTGTTGGCCGTGTGTGCCTCGGTCGTATGCAGTCCTGATTGTGGCGCTCACCTGCACGGCGCCAAACACGCATACGACCATCATTGGCACCAAGGCAGAAGCGACTCTCATCGCTGAAGACGACACGTCTCCATTCGTGCCTCCATTCACGCCTGTCGCGACACCACTGGAGGCGGGCTGCACGATGTTGGGGCGTGAGCGGAAGACGGCCTAACGGTGTGCGGGACCGTAGCCCAGCTTCATGGAGACGGTTGCGAATGGTCCTCGCCGATACCCCAGGAGCAACAGTGTCCCTAATTTGCTGGGAAGTGGCGGTGCGGTCCCCTACGGCACTGCGTAGGATCCTACGGTCTTGGCGTGCATCCGTGCGTCGCTGCGGTCCGGTCCCAGGTCGACGGGCACGTGCACCTTCCGCCGACCACTGGCGACAACATCGATGTACTGTGGAGACCTCACGCCCCACGTGTTGAGCAATTCGGCGGTACGTCCACCCGGCCTCCCGCATGCCCACTATACGCCCTCGCTCAAAGTCCGTCAACTGCACATACGGTTCACGTCCACGCTGTCGCGGCATGCTACCAGTGTTAAAGGCTGCGATGGAGCTCCGTATGCCACGGCAAACTGGCTGACACTGACGGCGGCGGTGCACAAATGCTGCGCAGCTAGCGCCATTCGACGGCCAACACCGCGGTTCCTGGTGTGTCCGCTGTGCCGTGCGTGTGATCATTGCTTGTTCAGCCCTCTCGCAGTGTCCGGAGCAAGTATGGTGGGTCTGACACACCGGTGTCAATGTGTTCTTTTTTCCATTTCCAGGAGTGTATTAGAGCCAATACGGAGGCTCGATGGCAGTCATTTTTCCCACGAGCCAATCGCGAGCGGAACGGGAAGGGGCGATCAGTTAGTGGTGCCAGGTGTACCTTTCGCCACACACAGTCAAGTGTCTTGCAGAACACTGACATAGATGTAGATGAATATTATTTTACATAAAACGTTACGTACCGATCGAAAAATGAGCTGCAACAATGGCTAACAGTTATAAAGAGAGGTAAAAATTTCTCATTAATGTACACAGTCCGTCCAGAAAGCTCGGAGACCGACTTTGTTCCTGGATTACAAACCACTTGAGCGGAATTGCTACGTTGACAGCTTGAGCTAATAAGCACAACGTGTGAATTCGACCAGTCAGTTCTGTACAGGCAAGTGGTAACTGGTCTACTGCTTAACGGGCGGCCGAAAGCTTTAAAATCCCAAGCATTCTTGAGGAAATATCGACAGTCCTATTTTATCGAAACAACAATGTGAAACAATTGGACGATAGAGAGTAATGTCAGGAAGACGAATTCTAGCTCAATATGGCCTTTCAATAAAAAAGTTTCGAGTCTGGATTAATAAAAAATAGAGAAATTTAAGATGTTTTCACGCTTCAGGTTTTCGTCGCAAAGTTCTCTGAGATGTTGCTCACCTCGCGTGTAACATTGGCTTGAATGTCGGTTATGTCGTCAAAGAGTTAACTCTCCATGCGAATTTCTGCACTTTGTCGTTCTGTGAAACGTCCGTATTGAGAACACCAAGTCTCGTCACCCGTGACGACAACATGTACTTGCTCGTTTCGTCGCCTTCTTTGTTTGCATTATGAAACGTTTCTCATTGTCGTTGTCTATCAAAATAATTAATGAGAGTCACAGCAAGTTCTCGCCGCCTCCTACAAAGTCATTTTCCTCCATCACTCTCCCTGTTCGCACTATGAGGTGCATTAATTTGAATTGGAAAGTGACTGCAGCTATCAGGTGACTACATTAGTTTCCGCTATGGTCGGGTTACCAGTTAGCCTTGCAGCGTAATAATTGCAGCGATTAGCGTGAGATCAAATGCCAGATCAGGTGACATCTTACAAGATAACTTTTCCACAACAGTTAGTGGCAAACATCTACATCTACATGAATACTCTGGAAACCACACTTAAGTGCCAATCAACTGCTGCCTATGAAAGTGGCTGGATCCAGCAATATTACTGGATCACAGGGCCCCGGGTTCGTTTCCCGGCCGGGTTGGGGATTTTCTCTGCTCGGAGCTTGGATATTTGTGTTGTCCTCATCATTTCATCACCATCATTCGTGGCAGTGGCTAAGTTTGATTGTGTACAAATTGGACTGTGCACAATTTGGGACTTCGTACGGGCCCTGATGACCGCGCAGTTGAGCGCCCCACAAACCAATCATCTTCATCATCACCATCCAGGAATATTAAAGTTACCGATCCGCTTCTAAAAATCACTCTATCGATTTATTGGGATAGATAATACGCAGCGCACCTCGTTAACGGACCGTCCTCGTTCGATGAAATGTCGTTGTCCCAGGGCACGTAAATACTAAAGGAGGACTAGCCTAGCATTGCCGGGGAGCATCAGCGAACATTCTGTATCCAAAAAAGTTGTTTCCCCTGACGTGATCTATGACCTCTAGAAGTTTGATTCAAAGCCTTTGAAACACACACACTGTTCGGAAATTCCCGTTACAAACGTCTAGGACTTGTAGGTCTTCTAGGACTTGTTGAATAGGAACCCATGTCCGGGAAAGTCATCCGACGATGCCAAGAGCGTCGAAGTTATAGGCGACGGCGCCTGTAAATGTGCGTATGCATGCACAGAGTGATTCCATGATGATGTCACAAATTTTCTAGGATGATGAAGGATCAATGTATTAATTTGAGGTAAGGGACCATTGTTCAGAAACTAACGAATCGAAAGTTACAAGCTACTATCGATCTGATACCTCTGAGTGTGGAATGCATATGCCGACACTGTTGCTGCTAACAATGGAATCTCTCCAAATGGTTCAGATGGCTCTGAGCACTATAGGACTTAACATCTGAGGTCATCAGTCCCCTAGAACTGAGAACTATTTAAAGCTAACTAACCTAATGACATCACACACATCCATGCCGGAGGCAGGATTCGAACCTACGACCGTAGCAGTTGCGCGGTTCCGGACTGAAGCGCCTAGAACCGCTCGTCCACCGCGGCCGGCAGAAACTCTCCATCGCACCCGCTTCAGATTTAGGGTTAAGGTGGCTCAGTGGATAGTTCGTAAAAAACTGAACACAGATCAAGCATGGAAGCAGGAAGAAGGTGTACTGAACTTAAAAAGAAAGCAAAATAGAAAGAGTGAATATATGAAAAAAGAAGTGCGATGTAGAGCAATCTATCTTAGGAACGGCGTCGTCGTTAACTTGTCACGGTGTTGAACTACTCTGCGGGTGATCTGTGTTCAAATCTCTCTCGTGTCCCTTTTTTTTTTTTTTTCCCAGCCGCGGGAAGTGGCCGTACGGTTAGAGGTGCCATGTCACTGACTGCGCGGCCCCTCCCGCCGGAGGTTCGAGTCCTCCCTCGGGCATGGGTGCGTGTGATGTTCTTAGCATAGGCTAGTGTAAGTTAGTTTAAGTGGTGTGTAAGAGTAGGGACCGATGATCTCTGCAGTTTGGTCCCTTAAGAACTCACACACATTTCAACATTTTTATTTTTCCACAACATTATGAGTTGTCCGTCCGGGCACTGAAACGTTTGTTGTTTTCTGTTGTCTTGGTAGTTGTCATTCTATACACTGGTTATAGAATATAAGTCATGCGTTAAGACTGCATTACCGTCGCAAGTAAACGTGATGAATAGTGAGAGCAGGCGAGATACCATATAGATGTCTCACAGAAATGAAAACAACAAATAAACGGGTGTGAATTATGCTTCAACAAAGGAATTCAAGAGCCAAAACTTCCAAAATGGGACGCAACTTCTAAAACGTTAAAAACTTATGTTTTTACAGAGCACGGAGAAACTGTGTGATTGTGAAAATCTTGCGTTCATCTGTTGTAGCTTATGTGACAAGCTATTATGTTTTCATCATATCCTTGAGAGTGCTCACATTCACATTCAAATGAACACCTCAATCGGACAAAGAGGCATATCTCACTCACTTACCAGGAGTACAAATTAGGTGTATCGGTAAGAGATTCCTATGACGCACGTACTGTCACTAATGCCGTGTATGACACACCAGACGTGTTTTCCAGTGGACAATTCGGTTGACTTGACGTCTTGATATCAAACGTTTGCGGTTCACATTCGAAAACTACTTCTTTTCGGCTCCTAATAGAGTAGTCATTATAGGCCACTTCCATACAATTCGGTGTTGTAAATGGACATTTCACACGACGCAGATACAAATGTGAATACAGCGAAAAAAAAAAAAAAGCACGAGGAAGTTTCGGGTACTGTTCATCCGCATGACAGTTTAATACGGTAACCATTCATCGCGTTGGAATGCCACGCCAAGAGGCCCGGGTTTGATTCCTGGCTGGGGCAGGAGATTTTCTCCGCTCGGGGACTGGATGTTGTGTTGACCTCATCATCATTTCATCCCCTCTCCAACGCGCAAGTCGCCCAATGAGGCGTCGAATGCAATAAGTACTTGCCCTCGGCGAATGGCGGACTTCCGCCCCATAATGTCGTAGGCTCATTTCCATTATTACCGTAAGCACTTATTTTAATATAATTTTTTTGTTCGTTGTATTTGTTGTTTGCCCATAACATTCGTTCAAGTTCATAATTGATCCGTTCACCCAGTTTTTTTTTTTTTTTTTTTAATTACGGAGGGCAGCTAACCCACTGACCGAACACGCTTTTTTCTTGTGATCTCATTTTGTTCATCAATGTTTATTGCAATGTTTATTGACCCGGACGTCCATATGACACCCGTTCAAGTTAATCCTGAATCCGTCCACTCAGTTTTTTTACTGCAGAGGGCAGCCGACCCTCTGACCAAACACGCTGAGCTACTGTGACGGCTAACACGCTGAGCTAGTGTGCCGGCACTAAACCACGACGCCGTTGCTCTGTTGGGTTGCTCTATATTTCACTTCTTGTCCTTCGACCATTCACTATTTCTATTTTGCTTTCTTTCCACAGTTTCTTATAACTTCTTCCTGTTTTCATGCTTGGTCTGTTTTCATGTCCTGACGGATAGTCCACCGGGCCCTCTTACCACTAAATCTGATGGGGGCAGGAGGGGGGGGGGGGTGATGGGGAGTTTCCCTTGTAAGAATTGTGGACATGCAACTTTCAGAGGTTGTAGTATGGCCCAAAACAAGGGAAAAATGTCCAGTAAACATGGGCTCTAAAATGCATACCTTAAGAGCTATGAGCACCTTTTCATCTTCGCTGTTATGAAACACGCATTCTTTATTGAACATGTACTCTTAGCTCTTGAGGTACGCGTGTGCAGGATAAAGGCTGAAGCTGAAGTATACATTAGTATACAATAAGTAAGTAATTGCTACAGAAGAATGCTGAAGATAAGGTGGGTAGATCACATAACTAATGAGGAAGTATTGAATAGGATTGGGGAGAAGAGAAGTTTGTGGCACAACTTGACCAGAAGAAGGGATCGGTTGGTAGGACATGTTTTGAGGCATCAAGGGATCACAAATTTAGCATTGGAGGGCAGCGTGGAGGGTAAAATCGTAGAGGGAGACCAAGAGATCAATACACTAAGCAGATTCAGAAGGATGTAGGTTGCAGTAGGTACTGGGAGATGAAGAAGCTTGCACAGGATAGACTAGCATGGAGAGCTGCATCAAACCAGTCTCAGGACTGAAGACCACAACACAAGTAAGTAATTGAGAACGCTGGGTGCAAGTGCCGTTCTGAGATGAAGAGATTGCTACACGTTAATAATTCGTAGTGGGCCGCATAAAACCAGTGGACTGATGTCAAAAACAAATTGTCGCTAGACTGATACCCTATTCGTCGCTTCTCCACTTACATAATTTCCTTGTCAGGTCACGTGCCCGCAACACCAGTAGGGACGGTGGTCATTATGTTTTGACCTATCAGCGTATATTCTACGAGGGTTGGAACTTTAATGTTGGCAACAATTTATTTACAATAGGTTTGTTTATAAATAAATAAATCTTCTGCTACCAGTCACGATTTTTCTTTATTTTATTATTCGCACGACGCGTTTCGAGAAATAATTCCCATTTTCAAGTGCGTTTTTTTTATGTGTGTTAAGCCATTTCTTTTGATGTTATCAGTGTGTGTGAGTCTGCTTCATTTTGTTGACTTTTACTGTAATACATAAGAAACGCGATTTTTAGTTGGGTATCAATTCTTTCTGTGAGGTTAGTGGCTAAAGTTTGAGAACAATTTGTACTTACAGTTTCCTAATGGTCCATTTGTGTAGAGTCTCACACACACTTAACATCACACACAACGTGTACATTTTACACATCGAAAATATCTTATATAAACAAAACAGTTACAAAGATCTTCTTACAGGTAGTTCACAGAGATAACATTATAGGTCTTCCACAGATTATGATATGCTTTTGTACAGAGGTTAATTTATCTTTACAATTTGGCTCATGAATTACTTATACTGATTTTACAATTGTGCTTATTTCTATGTTTTACTTTTTTTATTTAAGTATATTATCGAAACATCTGAAGAAATACACTGATTCACTTCAAGTTTTCCATTTAATATTTTATCTTCATATTTTCTGTAATGTGAATATATCTCCAGTTCTTCAAGCAAATCCATTTTATGTCCTTTATTTAGTCAGTGGAGTACTTTGACATTTTGCGGAGCTATTAGCTGCCTTCAACTTCTTGCTATTAGTTTGGATTTAGTATTATTATTATTAGTGAAGTACAACCAGCGGTATTTTATGCCTTCTGGCCGCTTATTCCCCAGCTACCTGCCCTGGAGGTTAGTGTACTTTTCCGGTAGTGTACCTTTCCTCATTGTGTTGATGCTGCCCAACACGGCGTGTAGTTCGACAGCCTCTTGAATTGCACTGTGCATATATTTTTGGAAGGTCTACCTTGGTTCTAGTGTTTCCTTCGGCTCTGGGTATTTTTCTGAAGACGTGGTGCTGTCTGTCTCTTTGCCCTTGCCTAAAAATATTCCATCGTTGTACTGGTGATCGGACATTAGGCGAATTGGTTAGTCGGTCGGTCGGCGCTCAAGCTACCCCTAGTGTGAGTTGCCATCCTGTTACGTGAATACAACTCTTGGCTGCCTGTCTCACCGCTTACATACCTGTAGTCACCTTCTTCAGGTCGATTCAGGTAGTACTGTCTGTGGATCAACTCCGTCTTATTTGGACAAGTTGTCATAATTGTTTAAAATTTATCCTAATGTTCTAACATGCTATTGCCTTCCCCACTTGTAATTCCAGCCTTCAGCCGTTAATTTTTTGTAACAAGTCAGTATAGACTGTTACAGTTCGTTAAGATTGTTTAAAAAAGTTTTAGTATTTTAAGGTGCAACAGCCTTCCTTACTTCTAATTCAGGCCTTCAGCTCTTGAGTATTCTGAAAACTGCTTGTGGCCATCAGCCCCAATAATTTTGAATCCTTTCTTCATCAGGCCTTCAGCTGTTATTTGTTTGTAACATTGCTTGTGGCCTTCAGCCGTCACTATAGCTTGTTACAAGTTATTAAGATTATTAGAAAGGCTTTTAGTATTTTTTAAATTATAACTGTCTACTTTATTTGTAATTCAGGCCTTCAGCCATTGTGTATTCTGAAATTGCTGCTGGCCTTCAGCTGTTAATTGTTTGTAACATTGCTTGTGGCTTTCAGCTGATAAATAGTTTCAATTCTGTTTTTATAAGGCCTTCAGCCGTCACTGTAACTTGTTACAGTTATTAAGATTGTTAAAGGGGTTTTTGGTATTTTTAACGCGTAATTGTCCACCTTATTGGTAACACAGGCCTTCAGCCGTTGTGTATTTTTGAAATTGCTTCTGTCCTTCAGCCGTCGAATAATTTTGAACCATCTTAATCAGGCCTTCAGCCGTTGATTGTGTGTAACATTGCTTGTGGCCTTCAGCCGACAATAACTTGTAATTCTTCTAATAAGGCTTTCAGCTGCCAGTGTAGTAAAATTTTTTTAAAGATGATTGTTGAGAGTTTTGTTTTTTAAAAAATAAAGTGTATGTGTTTGCTGTGCAACCAATGGTAACTGATTAGGCCCCGTCCACACCTTTCCTGCTTTCCGTAAGTTCCACGTCTCAATCGATACTACAGAGATTGAACATTTATCAAATTCGCAACTCCATTCTCAATTTTAGCCAAAATTTCTTGCAAATCAACATGGCAAATACGACAATCCCCTTTCAACAAGTATGAAAATCATAACTGGAGCCATAGCTTTAGCATCTGACTGCACTGGAAAAATGTTTTGTGCTATGGGCGTCACTAATAAAACAATGTACACAAAATGTCAATCCAAGAAATAAATTATCATCTTAGCTTCGTGCAGCGATTTAAAAACAGCAAACTGTGCAAATCTACTGAACATAAATAACCACTTTTACATGATGTACTTTGAAAAATAAACCATTGATGTATTAATAACAAATATAATAAACACGTCAAAATAGTTTTGCATCGCCTTGGTTCCGAGAGTCCCGGAAACTGTACAGAAAATTGGAATAGAGATCTACACAAACCACACATTGCATGTTGTACCACCATATAGCCAGACCTTCAGAGGTGGTGGTCCAGCTTGCTGCACACACAGGTACCTCTGATACCCAGTAGCACGTCCTCGTGCATTGATTGATGCATGCCAGTATTCGTCTTGGCACTCGTACTACCCACAAGTTTATCACGGCACTGTTGGTCCGGATTGACCCACTCCTCAACGACGATTCGGCGTAGATCCCTAAAAGTGGTTGGTGGGTCACGGCGTCCATGAAAAGCCCTTTTCAAGATATCCCAGGCCTGTTCGATAGGGTTAATGTCTGGAGAACATCCTGGCCACTCTAGTCGAGCGATGTCGTTATCCTGAAAGAAGTCATTCTCAAAATGTTCACGGTGGGGGCGCCAATTATCGTCTATGAAGACGAATGCCTCGCCAATATGCTGCCAATATGGTTGCACTATCGGACGGATGAAGGCATTCACACATCGTACAGCCGTTACGGCGCCTTCCATGTCCACCAGCGACGTACGTCGTCCCCTCATAATGCCACCCCAAAACAGCAGGAAAACTCCACATTACTGCGTGTGTCTAAGGGATTTAGACTGACCAGGTTGCCTTTAAACAGGTCTCCAACGACTGTCTGGTTGAAGGCGTATGGACACTCGTAGGTAAAGAGAACGTGATGCCAATCCTGAGCGGTCCATTCGGCATGTTGTTTGGCCCATCTGCACCATGCTGCATGGTGTTGTGATTGGAAAGGTGGACCTCGCCATGGACGTCGGGACTGAATGTGCGCAACTTGCAGCCTACTGGGCACAGTTTGAGTCGTAAAACGACGAGCTGCGGCTGCACGAAAGCATTATTCAACATGGTGGCGTTACTGTCAGCGTTCTCGCGAGCCATAACCTGTAGGTAGCGGTCATCCACTGCAGTAGTAGCCTTTTTGCGCCTGAGCGAGGCATGTCATCGACAGTTCCTGTCTCTCTGTATCCCTCAATGTCCGAACAACATAACTTTGGTTCACTCCGAGACGCCTGGACACTTCCCTTGTTGAGAGCCCTTCTGGCACAAAGTAACATTGCGGACGCGATCGAACCCCGGTATTGGCCGTCTAGGCATGGATGAACAACAGACAACACGAGCCGTGTACTTCCTTCCTGGCAGAATAATTGGAACTGATTGGGTGTCGGACCACCTCCGTCTAATAGGAGCTGCTCATGTATGGTTGTTTACATCTTGGGCAGATTTAGTGACGTCTCTGAACAGCCAGAGTGACTGTGTCTGTGATACAATATCTTGAGTCAACGTCTTACATCAGGAGATCTGGGAACCGGGATGATGCAAAACTTTTTTGATGTGTATATTCTTCCAGTAACATTCAAGGCAGTTCGCCTTGTGCAAATAACTTCCTGAAAATGTTTAAAAAATATTAATGATAACTACAATCACCCAGGTGCAATTACAATCCGCTAAGTCCAGAACTGACACAATAAAAATTAAGACTACACTGAGCAGCACAGTAAAAGGATCACTTTTTCGAAACGCCGAAACTGTCTAGCATTGCGACGTAGAAGATTGAAGTTTGGCTCAAAGGTGCACACAACATTCCTCTGCAATGCTGCAAAAACACGCTGCCCTGCGATGTGACTCTCGGATTCGTCGCCCCTTCAAACATCAAGGTGTAGACACATGCGAAAAATGGTTAAGAGCCTACAAGCTCATGTGTGGTGTAAGGTGGGTTCATGATATCTAATTGACACCAAATTCCATTACAATTCAGCCTAACGGCACCGTGGACGTGTCACACGATGGGAAGGTTATCACACGTCCTCTTACCCACTTTTCACGCACTCTTTCGACCTCGATGGAATGGAGGTCAGAACCGCGACGCTCAGTGATGAAACGAAGCGGGTATCTTATGAGTGGCCGAGGAAAACATTTCAGGCATACCACCGCTCAGAATGGACATGAAAAAGACCTTAGGGGGTGGCATAAAACGCGTTAATGAAACCACTCCTTTTTTTGGCACGTAATTCCCATACATTTCACAGCCGAAAACGTCAATTCGCAGTGTGATGAAAGAAAGGACGACATTCTTGAAAACCTTTGAAGCTGCCTCGGACTATTAAACTCTCACCTAATGACATCATAGGACAGCAACCACACTGAGGGTGATCACACCCCTGTGGAGTGCATTGCGACCAATTTTCTTGCTCTTGCGTACAGTATGGAAACCTTAAGGACCGTTCAAAACCATTTGAACGCGATCCGAAGCAACAATGGGTGCTCAAGCTTTTCCAAACCTCCTGTTTCGCGCCATCCTGTGGCATGGTCACATAGGGGTGCGACATTGACACATGTGTTAATAAAACAGCGAAGTGTCCCTCTAAGACCCCCATTTCGGCAACACTCTCTGTCCCACCCGCCTGCTTTTGTTGAGACCTCTGGAAATATTTCTGTGCAGGGACATACTGTGACGGAATTCTAGGCGCTTGCAGACTTGCAATCGCTTCACAACCCTCCGATTATGCACAGCTACTAGCAGGTGCAAGAGCAGCAGCGGAGCCTCCCTGCAGGCGCCTACGATTGTCGTCTCAATTTGTCTCTGTTTCAGTACATTTTTAAAGCGCTCAGCAATGAATGTTGTGCAGGTGGAAAATTGGAAATTTGTGCTAAGGTCTTGTTGGACCAAACGGCTGAGGTCATCGGTCCCTAAGCCTACACACTACTTAAACTAACATTATGGACAACACACACACATACACACACACACACACACACACACACCCATGCCCGAGGGAGGACTCGAACCTCCGACGGGGGCAGCCGCACGGACCGTGACAAGGCGCCCCACACCGTGCGGCTACCCCACGCGGGGCGCAGGTGGCACCAAGGGTGTTGCCGAACTCGTGGGTCTTGGAGGGCTCCTTGCCGTTTTATCCACTCATGTGTCAAACTCGCACCCCTACGTGGTGTTGCCACAGGATGGTGCGAAACAGAAAGTCTGAAACAAGCGCCCTTTGCTGCTTCGAATAGCGTTCAAATTTCGTCAAATGACTTTAAAAGGTCCCCAGTCGTCCCACAGTGTACTCCGTAGCATAAGCTGCGGCCTCACTGCTCTCCAAAAGGATACGATCACGCTGGGCATCGCAGGTCTGATCTCCACTGCACAGGCGTCAAAAGAAGGGGTGAAATGTGGGTGAGAGGGGGTGTGACGACCTTCCCATCGCGTGACACCTCCGCAATTGTGTTGGGTGAAATTTGTTGCCAATATGACATCATTAATCCACATTACACTTCACATGAATTTCGGAACTCTGGCCCTTTTTTCGCATGTGACGACACCTCGCTGTTTGAAGAGCCGCAGAGACCGAAGGTAACGTTACAGGGAGGCATACTTTCGCACCGTTACAAAGAAAGTTGTAGGCACCTTTGAACGTAATTTCAAACTTCTACCTGACTCTGAAAATTGTGTTGGTTAGTTCACATTGCTATATCCTATTTGTCTTTAATTCTTGAGAAAATAGTGGCTGGCTGTGAATGCAGTGCCTGTTGTTCTTAGATAAATGTTCTGCGCATCTAACACAATCACATCAGATTCCCAGCTACTGTATTTCCCGGAACGCTAAGCTAGGTGGCATTTTAGACGTTATTTGCTTTACAAATGGAACATATGTCCACAAAACTATTAATAAAAAGTTCACTTACCATTTGTCGCTCTTTTACTGTCATTCATCAAGCTTCTCTTTTACATATTACATTAATATTTGATGGAAGAATAAAAATGTACACAACTGGATCAATACACTTTTAACTAATTCGCTTACTTTCATTTTAACAACTCGTAGAACATGATTGTAGGGAAGTGTTGTATCTTGGGAGCAGTGTAACTTGGAACAGAAAATGTTTTCTGGTCGCTGTTTCAATGTAGCGACCAGAATCACATGAAGAAATGTGTACTCGAGACCGTCGTAACCGCTATCCAACATTTTCTGCTGTTTTTGTTGTTGTGAACAGTACAAACCGCTACTGACATATGGTGGAGATGCTGAGTCATAGACAGGCAAACCAAAAATACTGTTGGACAAGTAAGTTTTCGTCTGACAAAATGCCTTCTTCTGAACTACACAACATACACGTAAATGTAGCTCACACACACACACACACACACACACACACACACACACACACGCACTCACACACACACACACACACACACACACACACACACACACACACACATGACCTCTGCCTATGGCTTCCGAGTAGTAGTATATGGAGACAAGTAATTTATTCTTTTCATAATTTCGATATCTACCTATTTACTTGCTGTATAATACAGTATATTAAAAGTATTTGTAACGTATTTTTAATTCGTCGTAGTATGTTTGTTCTTAGGGTCGTAAGCATATTGACGTTAGATTTTTTTTTACATTTGAGAAAAAATTACTTTTCCCGAATTTTTATGAAATTTCAGAAACAGACTGCAACACAGGAAAAGTGAATGCCATTATCCAAAAATCGATTAAGAAAGATGCATTTACTTCTGTTACAGACCTAGCTGAAAGAAGATATCTGAAATACACACATCAAAAAAAGTTTTGTATCACCCCGGTTTCCAGAACTCCTGAAGTAAGACGTTGACTCAAGATATTGTATCACAGACACAGTCACTTTGACTGTTCCGAGCCGTCACTAAACCCGACCAAAGATGTAAAGAACCAAGCATGAGCTGCGCCTATTACACGAAGGGGCTCCGACACCCGATCAGGTCCAGTCATTCTATCAGGAAGGAGGTACACGACTCGTGTTGTCTGTAGTTCAACCATGCCTAGACGGCGAATACCGCGGTTCAATCGCGTCCGCATTGTTATTTTGTGCCAGAAGGGCTCTCCACAAGGGAAGTGTCCAGGCGTCTCGGAGTGAACCAAAGCGATGTTGTTCGGACATGTAGGAGACACAGAGACACAGGAACTGTCGATGACATACCTCGCTCAGGCCGCCTAAGGGCTACTACTGCTGTGGATGACCGCTACCCACGGATTATGGCTCGGAGGAAACCTGACAGCAACGCCACAACGTTGAATAATGCTTTCGTGCAGTCGCAGCTCGTCGTTTTACGACTCAAACTGTGCCCAATAGGCTGCAAGTTGCGCACTTTCACTCCCGACGTTCATGGCGAGGTCCATCTTTGCAACCACGACACAAGGCAGCGCGGTACAGATGGGCCCAACAACATGCCAAATGGACCGCTCAGAACTGGCATCACGTTCTCTTCACCGATGAGTGTCGCATATGCCTTCAACCAGACAATGGACGGAGACGTGTTTGGAGGCAACTCGGTGAGTCTGAACGCCTTAGACACACTATCCAGCGAGTGCAGCAAGGTGGAGGTTCCCTGCTGTTTTGAGGTGGCGTTATATGGGGCCAGCGTACGCCGCTGGTGGTCATGGACGGCGCCGTAACGACTGTGCGATACGTGAACGGCATCCTCTGATCGATAGTGCAACCATATCGGCAACATATTTGTGAGGCATTCGTCCTCATGGACAACAATTCGCCTCGACTATAGTGGCTAGCATGTTCTCCAGACATGAACCCTATCGAACATGCCTGGGATGGATTGAAAAGGGCTGTTTATGAAAGACGTAATCCACCAACCACTCTGACGGATCTACGCCGAATCGCCGTTGAAGAGTGGGACAATCTGGACCAACAGTGCCTTGATAAACTTGTCGATAGCATGGCATGACGAATACACGCATGCATCATTATAAGATGACGTGCTACTGGGTATTAGAGGTACCGGTGTGTGAAGCAATCTGGACGACAGCCTCTGAATGTCTCGCTGTATGGTGGTACAACATGCAATATGTGGTTTTCCGATGTGGCGTCAACTAAAGAGGAATTGCAATACGGCGGCCGAACTCCCCCGCATGGGGCTTCCCGGGCAACAATACGATACGAGCATCTCATGGGCAATAAAATGGGCGGAAATGGTGTTTATGTTGATCTTTATTCCAATTTTCTGTACTGGTTCCGGAGCTCTCGGAACCGAGGTGATGAAATACTTTTTTTGATGAGTGTATATTCCGATGTAGAACATTCTCTCTTACAATCTTAAACACTGCCATCGATAAATATTGTTTGTGAAAGTTATAGTGGAAGTTACGGGTTTTTCTTTCCAAAAACACAGACTAGCGTATGGGAATTGAATTACAGCGAATCCTGTCTTGTAGTTTCAGTTTTAAGATATAACAATATCATAATGTAGCTCCTGTGAACACTGACGACGTACACAGAGAACTGGAAATCAGAGCTTTGAGAACAATGAAGATAGGAACTAAAGCTCGGTACTTAGTGAAGTATGGTTGAAATGGAAAGTAGAATGAGTGGTCATTCGGAAAAGAACGAGACCAACCTAACGAGACTGAGGCTGGGGCGAGCAAGGGCGGAAGCTAGAGCAAGGAAGCGGGGATGAGTGAGCATCTGAAGAAGAACGACTCCGATCAAACGAAACTGACCTGAAGGCTTCGATTGACGACCGTTCCTCAGAAGTCGTGCCTCGGTCCTTCCGTTCGGTTTACTGAAACGTTCCTTTGGAGCTGCTCCTTCCTGAAAGACCCAGCTCTACTCCTATGTCGTCTCATTGATTCACGGTGGAATAGAACAGGCCACCTGTGTCTTTTTCAGAGCAACAGGCCGGTGCGTGATGCGGTCATCGGAACCTGCCTGTGATGTACTGGTTCCCTCGTAACGCCACACAAAGCGGCTGCGTCGCAGGCTGTTCGTCCAATGGCACAACTCAACTGCAACCCTACCACAGCGCAGATTTTTGGCTACTGTTCGTTGACACGTAGCACGTTGTTGTGGTTGAAATGGCTCTGAGCACTATGGGACTTAAACAGCTGTGGTCATCAGTCACTTAGAACTACTTAAAGCTAACTAACCCTAGGACATCACACACATCCATGCCCGAGGCAGGATTCGAACCTGCGACCGTAGCGGTCGCGCGATTCCAGACTGAAGCGCCTAGAACCGCTCGGCCACTCCGGCCGGCACGTTGTTGTGCTCTGATTCAACTGTTTTGAAACTGACGGTTAACTCAAAAACACAGCATTTTGTCAGTCTGCTCAACAATGGCAAGCCACACAGATAATAATGTGCTCGTGTTGTATAGGTATTTGACGAAGCTTCAAAGAAATTGTAAATTTTTGAATTAATCCCTTCATTCGAGAGTTTAAGACACGGCTTTCTTATTAGTTAGAGAACTAAAAACAGACGAAGTACAGTTCAAAGCAATTTATAGGATATCGAAGAAACCGTACGATGACATGGCTCATAATTTTCGTCCAGTCATTGCAAAATAGGACAAATTGAAAGAAAAATGTTTCAGTTCAAGGACGACTACCACTTACTTCGAGGTAACATGCATTTTGTGAATCATAATATTAACACCTGAAATGCAAACGAATCAAGGAGTAAAACATGGGTATAGACTGAGACCAGCATTGTGCAGTACTATACTGACGACATGACCAGAGAATGGAAAAGAGATAGAACATCATCAGGTATAAATACTGGTATGAATAACATTATCAACACGATGATTATCAAGTTACCGTACAAGACAGAGAAGATAAATTTCATGTGGCATTATATAAACTAAATTAGATGAGTGCAAACCATAGTCTAACTGTATCTACAGATGAAACTAAAACCATGGCTTTTTAAGGTATTCATCTAATACGTAAAAAAATAGTCTTAAGTAATAAACTGATAGATCAATTAGCTCATCTCAAATATTTAGGATGTCACGTATCCAATGGTTCAAAATGGTTCAAATGGCTCTGAACACTATGGGACTTAACTGCTGTGGTCATCAGTCCCCTAGAACTTAGAACTACTTAAACTTAACTAACCTAAGGACATCACACACATCCATGCCCGAGGCAGGATTCGAACCTGCGACCGTAGCGGTCGCGCGGTTCCAGACTGTAGCGCCCAGAACTGATACTTACCAGCGCATATGAGGCACAATAAGGAGAATACGTACGGGTAAAACAAGCAAAGTAGAAACTATCGAAATTGTATAAAGATACGGCAATTCGCAGTTCACCATATGGAGGGGAAAGTTGGACGCTGACAAAGATTTACATCAACTGGAAGCATCAGAAATAAAATTTCTAGCGTCTGAGAAAGGCTGCACTTGGAAAGACAAAATTAGAAACGAAACAATAAGGGCAGAATTAGGGATGCAATCAAACACCCAAAAGGTAATTAATTACAAAGATAAACCTTGTATGTCATCTAAACTAGCAATGGATTAAAAACCCTAGACGCGCGGTATTAACCGAGTGGCCTGAGGCGCTGCAATCCTGGACTTTACGGCTGGTCCCGGCGGAGGTTCGAGTCCTCCCTCGGGTACGGATGTGTGTGTTTGTCCTTAGGATAATTTAGGTTAAGTAGTGTGTAAGCTTAGGGACTGATGACCTTAGCAGTTAAGTCCCATAAGATTTCACACACATTTGAACGTTTTTTAAAAACCCTAGGACAACAGAACAGTGGGAAGACCGAGAATGAGAGGGTGAGATCGAAACGGGCCCCAGGGCTAACCCTTGAGTGACAGAAGAAGCAAAGAAATAGTGGAGAAAACATGAAGGATGGCATTTTATTATGAAACAAATCTGTACAGTTATAAATTTAAAATCATTATATTCGATACAGTTCTAAGAAATTTCAACAGTTTTTTTAACCCGTAACTATACTCGCTTTTTAGACTGAGGTTAGTAGTTTCATGGGGTAGTTTTCCGCCCTAAAAACAAAGACCACCTCAAACTTATTAACTTCATTGTATCTCTAAACTGTTCTTAAGAAATCAATAAAAGAAAAGTTGCTGTTTATGAAAAATCAATCTTCACTAGAAAAGAAAACATGATCCTGCCAACAATTACGGCTCTTACGTTAACCTAAGCCTCTTAAACAAAGTTTTAGTATTAACTTAAAAAGCAAAGAAAATCTTTTTCAACCATGTACAGAAACACGTTTTGAGATCAAATAATGATCAATTAAGTAAATTATGTAGCAAAAATAAACAATGACTTCCAATAAAAAATATCTGTAGGTACATGAACAAATCAACTTAACACTTATCTTCATTCATCACAGTAAAGACACACCGTTTTGTCAATGTAATGCATTTTCTGCACTATTTTTGACATTTAGAACGTGTTTTGGTAGCTTTTGTATCTTTAAGGAATGGTGATACGAGTATGTGGCATCGTGACGTCTTTGACTTCTTTGGCTGAATCGGTCCTGCTTCAATTTGCACTGCAGATTCATCGACTCTGCAACCACTCTCAAAATTTTTGCAAAGAACTACGTTCATTGAAGCCGGCCGGTGTGGCCGTGCGGTTAAAGGCGCTTCAGTCTGGAACCGCATGACCGCTACGGTCGCAGGTTCGAATCCTGCCTCGGGCATGGATGTGTGTGATGTCCTTAGGTTAGTTAGGTTTAATTAGTTCTAAGTTCTAGGCGACTGATGACCTCAGAAGTTAAGTCGCATAGTGCTCAGAGCCATTTGAACCATTTGAGCCTACGTTCATTGCGATCTGCAAACCCCTAGAAAACTTTCTGGAAATCATTTTCCTCTCTTTGAGATTTACTTAGATCAATGGCATGTCAAGTTGTTTTACAAAACCTCGGTGCACCATTTCGCTGTTCTTGTTTATATCTTTTGTCATAAAAATGTCGAGATTGTCTTACTACTTTTTGGTTGTCTTCACAAACATTTGCTTCTTCTAACTCTTCGTCATCCTCTATTTCTCTATCACTTTTATGATCAGGTATTTCTGTTTCATTGTCACTAAACTCGGCTGCATCTCGAAAGTAGTCTAGTGTATCGAAATATAATCTTCCCTAGCTAACAATAACTCTAGTATGCGATGTTTATTGTAAAGTAGCTCCATTCTGTCTAAAGCAATGAAAAACAGTTTGTGATGACAAATAAGTAACGTTTGCATTTCCGTGGGGTAGATTTCGACCCCAGCTGGTACGTACCTACGGAAATAATGGTCGCTTGTTAACACGCGCCTACACAATGCAAAAGCACGGCGGTACTAAGATTACACAGAAGCCGAGTGGCAACGCTGCAGTAGGAAGATAATTATAAACGAAGGAGTAACGCGTAGGGGTAAGAAATTATCCCACGAATGCAGTTATGTATTAGTATAAGGAGATGAAAAGTAGTGATGTGAGTTCTCAGAACTAAAGATTTGATCTGACAGCATTACTTACCTATTAATTAACTGATGCAATCTGGTAACCCTTGGAAGCATTCGTACATGATTGGTAGCGATATGTCATCTAAAATTTTTTGTACACATACACACGTATCATGCTCGAAAGCTGATGCATATAAAGTCATCTGTAGGCACTGGTAATGCTGACCGTGATGAGATTGAGAAGTCTATAATACTATCAGTCAACTGTAGCACTTTGCTTCTGAACCTATGAAACTGCTTTTCAGCCATGCTTTCCACATCTGACACTGCACTGGATAGAAATATTTTGTCGGACAGTCTTCTGTGCCAATACTTCGTTGCTACAGAAGTCATTGAAAGCTTTGTTGGCTGCAAATATTTGCGTTGGGCCTTTTGCCGTTTTCGCAACGTGTTTGGCCCTCAGTTCAGAAAGTACAAGTGCAGAGATAGAGATGTATTGTCTGTGGAAGCATGTTCGTTTATAACTTCTCCTTAACTTCATTTACAACGACAGCTGAATTAGGATAAAGTCACATGGAGGTTGTACTGCAAGTGTACTGTATTTGTCCTAGTACATTGAAGTGAAAAATGTCATGAACCTCCGAACATCGAGTCGGAACTCCTTTCACTCGGTGTAGTGCGGAAACTCGACGTGGTATGGTCTCAGCAAGTCTTTGGAAGTCCCCTGCAGAAATACTGAGCCATGCTGCCTATATAGCCATCCATAAATACCGAAGTGACGCCAGTGCGTGATTTTGTGCACGAAATGACCTCTCGATTATGTCCCATAAATTTGCTATTGGATTCATGTCAGGCGATCTGGATGGCCAAATCATTCGCTCGAATTGCGCAGAATTTTCTTCAAACCAAGGACATGGTTGTTTTTAGAACATTAAGTCCATGAATGGCTGCAAATGGTATCCAAGTAGCTCAGCATAACCAAGTCCATTAGTCCACTCGCTGTGAACACAGCCTACACCATTATGGACCAACCCCAGTTTGCACAATGCCGTGTTGACGACTTGGGTACATGGCTTCTGGGGTTTGTGCCACAGTCGAGTCCTACCATCATCTCTTACCAACTGAAATCGATACTCATCTGACGAGGCGACAGTTTTGCAGTCGTCTTAAGTTCCAACCGATACGGTCACGAGCCCGGGAGAGGCCCTGCAGGCGATGTCGTGCTGTTAGCAAAGACACTCGTGTCGGTCGTCTGCTGCCACAGCCCATCAACGCCAAATTTTGTCGCACTGTCCTAACGGATAAGTTCGTCGTACGTTCCACATTGATTTCTGCCGTTATTTCAAGCAGTGTTGATTGTCTGTTAGCACTGACAACTCTACGCAAACGGCGCAGCTCTTGGTCGTTAAGTGAAGGCCTTCAGCCACTGTTTTGTGATCCCTGAAATTTGGTATTCTCGACACACTCTTAGCACTGTGAACCTCGTAATACTGAACCCCCTAACGATTTCCGAAATGGAATGTGCCATGCGTCTGGCTCCAACTACCATTCCACGTACAAAGTCTGTTTCCGTAGTGCGGCGATAATCACACATGAATTACCTGAGTACAAATGACTACTCCGACAAAACCTTGTGGACGTGATATTACCGCCGTCCGTATATGTGCATATCGCTACACCATGACTTTTGCACGTCAGTCTATAACGGATGAGACCCTGAAACGACTGGTGCCCAACGCTCAAGCGGCATTGTGCACCAGTTGCGTTGCGCCTATGGACCAACGGCCGTTCGAGAAACACACTGTACTTGTTTTTCGTCGCGCACCGCTGTTTGTCGTCGATGGCCACCGACGTCATTAGGTAGCGCTATTGTGTCAGCGGCTTGTTTGGACGCCAGCATCGGGACAGCGCCGGCGTGCCCACGCCGCGCAATGACAAGCTGTGCGGAGGAGTTCCGGCCGACCGACACAAAAAGAAGAACGCCCTAGCAGGAGAGGACGGCAGAGCGGAGTCGGGTGTCCACTTAGCCGATGATATACTGGGAGCGCGCGGACCGCCACTGGACGCGTGAAAATGAGGCCGTTACTCTGGGTGTGGCCGGGCGACGGCGACGCGCCCTCTGCGCTAATTGGCGCCATTTTCTCAGGGGCGCAAAAGGAAAGCAACGGCGGCGACTGAGCGCGCTATTACGGTCGCCACTCGTTAAACACGGACGCCGCGCGTCGGTGGCAAAGTTTACGGGTCAGTTTCTGTCCTCAACGACCTACTCATTCTCAGCTCTGCTGCCTCTTTAAACAGCAGTATTATCGGCCTCGTAATTGTGGTACTGAAGTGGGAGCTGCATGAGTACTGGATGGGAAGGCATTACTAATCACGGGGGTGTTTGTTCCTCCTAGTGTAATAGCTATCTAATGAGGACTTTCAGCGACTTCCGTCGCTACTGATAACGAGAACTTGTAGAGTACATACATCTACATCTAAATGACTGCTCTACATTTTACATGTAGAATAGATTAGATTAGATTAGATTTACTTTCTTTCCAACTGATCCGTAGTGAGGAGGTCCTCCAGGATGTAGAACATGCCATAAAAACAATAATACATGAAAAATATTTACAACTCAAACAAATAAGCTAATGTACCATTCCACAGGTCCCAAGTGGAATGATCGTCATTTTTTTAATGAACACTATATGAAAGAATCATTTTACAAACACTAATGCACTGAATTTAAAATAAAAAAAGTTTTTTTTATTTATAAGGTAATAAACATGTAATAAAACTACTATAATACTTATTTACAATAAACACAATATTGCAGTGAAATGGTGCAGAAGTTAATTTTCACTTACACACACACACACACACACACACACACACACACACACATACACTTATTTACAATGAACACATTACTACGAGCGGAACGATTTGAAGTGGAATGATCGTATCAAATTAATTGTTGGTAAGACGGGTGTCAGGTTGAGATTCATTGGGAGAGTCCTTAGAAAATGTAGTCCATCAACAGAGGAGGTGGCTTACAAAACACTCGTTCGACCTATACTTGAGTATTGCTCATCAGAGTGGGATCCGTACCAGATCGGGTTTACAGAGGAGGTAGAGAAGATCCAAAGAAGAGCGGCGCGTTTCGTCACAGGGTTATTTGGTAAGCGTGATAGCGTTACGGAGATGTTTAGCAAACTCAAGTGTCAGACTCTGCATCGCGGTGTAGCTTGTTGTCCACATTTCGAGAGGGTGTGTTTCTGGATGAGGTATCGAATATATTGCTTCCCCCTACTTATACCTCCCGAGGAGATCACGAATGTAAAATTAGAGAGATTCGAGCGCGCACGGAGGCTTTCCGGCAGTCGTTCTTCCCGCGAACCATACGCGACTGGAACAGAAAACGGAGGTAATGACTGTGGCACGTAAAGTGCCCTCCGCCACACGCCGTTGGGTGGCTTGCGGAGTATAAATGTAGATGTAGATGTACTGCATTGAAATTGTGCAAAAGTCATACACACAAATCAGTCGGTCCTACTGAGTAATTCATCAATGGAGTAGAAGTAGTTGGCCACCAATAAATCCTTTAGGCTTCTCTTAAACTGAATTTCATTGGTTGTTAAGCTTTTCATGACTGCTGGCAAGTTATTGAAAATGTGTGCCTGAATAATGCACACCTCTTTGTACAAGACTAAGTGACTTTAAATCCTTGTGAAGATTATTCTTATTTCTAGTATTGATTCCATGAATTGAGCTGTTGGTATGAAAAAGTGATATATTTTTAATGACAAATTTCATTAAGGAATAAATATATTGGGAGGCAGTAGTTAGTATCCCTAGTTCCCTAAACAGGCTTCTCCAGGATGTTCTTGAGTTCA
The DNA here is from genome assembly GCF_023898315.1 of Schistocerca nitens. Taxonomy (NCBI): domain Eukaryota; kingdom Metazoa; phylum Arthropoda; class Insecta; order Orthoptera; family Acrididae; genus Schistocerca; species Schistocerca nitens. The sequence goes on from NC_064615.1 coordinate 995,104,435, forward strand.
CACCACATATAACTCTTATTGCACGTTTTTGTTCCCGGAAAACTTTAGCTTGGCTTGATGAATTACGCCAAAAAATAGTCCCATATGACATTATGGAATAAAAGTAAGCATAGTATGCCAGCTTTTTCATTTTTATATCCCCTCTGTCTGACACAATTCGCATTGCAAATACAGATCTGTTAAGACGCTTCATCAGTTCTTGATGTGCTCCTCCCAGTTGAATTTGTTATCAAGCTGTAATCCCAAGAATTTAACACAGTCCACTTCTTCTACCTGCTTTTCATCGTATGGTAGGAATATACTCGTGGGACACCCCTTACAAGTTCTGAACTGCGTGTAGTGTATTTTCTTTTTTTTTTTTAGTTTAATGTTTTTTTTAGTTTAGTGACAAAGAGTTGGCTAGGAACCAGTGATTAATGTACACAAATATTTTATCAGAAGATCTTTCTAAGATTACACGTGCTTGGCAGAGCGTTCATAGAACTGCAGTCGATGGAGTTTATAGAGACATCTAACAGCGAAATCTGACGGTCTCGTCTAAACTCTATGAAAACGCGATATTTAAAAATATATTACTACGAATTCGCTTATAGCGACTTGTCGTATAAAATGACGAATTTTCACTACATTTTCGGAAAAATATATCGGCTATAACGTCCGATGTTCATTCTTGTTTCTTAGCCATTTGTGGATCACTAACAACAATGTATTTTTAAATTCTTGTTTTCTGTAAACTGGTAGTTTCAAATCAGGCGTTATAAAGAATGCGTCGTCTAATACAAAATGCGTATGCACATCTTAAAAGCAAAAAGGTAACAGAGGTAGCTGATTGCCTTAAGTAGGACAGTATACTGTAGTAAGCGATACTGTGTTGCATTTTGAATGTAATTCAACTGATTGAAAAAAATAAGAACACTGTCTTTACTGTGATTGTAGAAAACTTAATTAAACGTCAGTGAGTGATATTTTTTCAAAGTACAGGAGTTGGATAACAATGTATTCGTTATTGATGTGTGTTGTTGACTATATGTGCTACATATTTCAACGTCTTAGGTACAGTACATCACATTTGTTCAACATTTTAAAGAGAACGTAGGAGAAAGCATTAGCCTTACTGTAATTTATTTGTTGGATACTGTCTCTTCATTTTGGTACTGGCAGTGATAACTGGAATGAAGTTGTGTCATTAATAACTATTCCACTATTATACTATACGGTTTTAAACATGCTCAACTTTTTATCTAATTCATTATCCAAGACCGTGTTCCACACTAATGAACAATTTACGTTATAACTTCTTCTTTCTTCACTTCTTTTTTTACATTTTTCTGACATTTTATTGCTGTACGTACCGCATAACAACAACAAAAATTATTCTTCAGTCCCTCTCCACCAACACTGTCCTGTAAATACTGTATTTGTACTGTATTTCTACTACTTTTTCAAGTAGTAAATCTATGGCAGCCTAAAATTTATAGATACGAAATATTCATCAAAAAAGAAAGCGAAAACCCGGTTTGTGCGACTGGCGGCTGTAACGACCATAAAGCTTCGGTCCCTTCGACGTCGTTATAACCGGTTTCGATTGTATTTTCAGACTATTTTTCGACCGTTGCACTCTCGAATAGCACGTGGGAAAAATAACAAATATATTTGTACATAAATGTGACGATATAATGACCACAAAAACACGTCAACTTTGAGAAAAATATCTATCTGGTGGAAACGACTCAACGCCTCTGCCAATACGACGGACGAGAATATCTCTTATTTCACGAAAAACCGAGGGAACATTGCAAAAACTTACCACTCTTGGCTTACAAAATGCATCTTAATAAGATCTTGGTTCTGGGGTGGAGCAGTGTCTTACCGACTGGTCGGCTTCATTACGCCATGCACTGAGGGGGGCGACTCAATTCGACTGGGTACTTCAAATTTTGGAGTGAAAGCAGCGGACATTCCTAGGCTGATTGGGCAGTACAACATTCCGCTGTGATAGTAGTAAAGTCATTCACAGGAAGTCTGCGGTCAGTAATGCGTACCAAATATGCGCAGATCATGCAATACTATTTGAAGGTGACTTTAACTGGAGTATAGACTGAGACGTCTAGGAATTCATTGCAGAGGGATCAGACAGTCTTTTGAGGTACTTTTTAACACCTTTTCCGAAATATGTCTTGAGCTGCTAGTTCGGGAGCCCACACGTAATGGAAATATTTCAGTATAGAGACGCAGCGTAGTGATCATGATGTCACCATAGCGACTGTGGTTACTAAAGAAAATAAATCAGTCAAGAAGGCTAACAAGTGTTCCTGCAAGAAAGAGCAGGTGACCAGTTGCTAAGACCTCACTTACAAAATGTACTGGCATCATTTAGTTCCAATATGGTGGACGTAGAGGAATTGTGCGGGAAGTTTAAACAGCTTGTAAATCGTGGTCTGAAGAAGTAGTGCCTAGTAAGTGGATTAAGGACGGTAAATGCTTTTCAAGGAACACTAATGAGAAAAATTAGAGAATCGGCATTTGAAGTTGAGTCCAAAACGATTCTACTGCCACCAACGTACAATTCGCGGAATAACCGCAAAGGTAAGAGAAATTAAGGCTCACAAGGAGGCAGTCGCTTCGCCCTCGCTATGTTAGCGAGCGAAACAGGAAAGGAAATGACCAGTCGTGGTGCAGGGTACACTTCACAACGCGCCGTACGGTGGCTTTCGGAGTATTTATGTAGATGTAGAATGGTTTGGAGTGACAGCATACAATTAATTCAGTTAACGGATCGCTTCATACCTTAGCATTGATGTGACGAGGCCAGCAGTCAGAAGCATCAAGAATATGGCAGCATGGCACTATGTAGCGATGTAAAGTAGAATAATCAATTAAAAAACTAGGGTTGAACAAAACAATTCAGGGAAAATATATGAAATATAAGGCAATAATTATTATAGTTCTGTGTTCCAAACATTGTAAATTATCAAGAGTCAAGAATGACGGTAAACAAATGTAAAAAGAGCAGAGTGTCACTGAGTCAGTGACATAACCTACAACCTGCTCATGAAGAAATACTTTCGAATATGTATGAAATTGCAGCTTATTCCACTGAAAGCAGTAGAGTACTAATACAGAATTTCATACATGAGAGGCATAACCAAAACAGTGTAGATAATTGACAGCCCACGTGGGTTCTCAAATGCAGCTGACGCGACGTAAGTTTCGTGTAACAGGGAAACAAATTACATATTGTTAATACACGAATTCTAGAAAGACAATAAATCGTTTATAAGGCAGGAAAGGATGGTATACGTTTCAAAGTACAACACGGAGGACTGAAAAAATGTTACTTGATTGTATAACTACCATCCCTCTCACAAAAAGTGAGCAAACTATAAACCTTCATTTCACTACAGGGATGCAATTACAAGTTCTGCAAGGAGAATGATCGCTCGATAACTGTGCTGATATTTAGAATCCGTGACTAAAGTAACTTATACGTCGCTTTTTAGATACTGCGGAAAGTAAAAGAAAAGAACTCGCCCACAGTCTTCATCATTGTAGAAACTCCGAACCAGGGCATATCGATATCAGACATAGCAAGAATTAGAGCAGATCAGACTGCTTTTCAAACCGAAAAACAGGAACGGAATAAAGTTACATCTACATCTGTAACTACAGGGATACTCTGCAAATCACATTTATGTGAGAGGCAGAGGGTTCATCGAACCACCTTGACAATCCTCTATTATTGTTTCTCGTATAGGGCGCAGGAAGAACGAACAACTACGCCTTTACATACGAGCTCTGATTTCCCTTTTTTTTATCGTGGTGATCGTTTCTCCCTATGTAGGTCGGTGTCAACAAAATATTTTCGCATTCGGAGGAGAAAGCTGATGATTTCGTGAGAAGATTCCGTCGCAACGAAAAACGCCTTTCTTTTAATGATGTCCAGCCCAAATCCTGTATCATTTCAGTGACACTCTCTCCCATATTTCGCGATAATACAAAACGTGCTGGCCTTCTTTGAACTTTTTCGATGAACTCTGTCAGTCCTACCTGGTAAGGATCCCACATCGCGCAGCAATATTCTAAACGAGGACGGACAAGCATAGTGTAGCCAGTTTCCTTGGTAGATGTGTTACATTTTCTAAGTGCCCTGCCAATAAAACGCAGTCCCCGCAACATTTTTTATGTGTTCCTTCCAATTTAAGTTGTTCGTAATTGTAATTCCTAGGTATTTAGTTGTATTTATGGCCTTTAGATTTGACTGATTTATCGTGTAATCGAACTTTACGAATTCCTTTTAGCACCCATATTGATGACCTCACACTTCTCGTTATTTAGTATCAAATGCCAATTTTCGCACCATCCAGATATCTTTTCTAAATCGTTTTGCAATTTTTGCAATTTTTCTGAACTTTTGATGACTTTATTAGTCGATAAACGACAGCGTCATCTGCAAACCCCCCCTGCGGGTTCGGGGGTAAAAATAGGCCTGTTGTACTCCTGCCTGTCGTAAGAGGCGACTAAAAGGAGTCTCAAACGTTTCGGCCTTATGTGATGGTCCCCTGTCGGGTTTGACCTCCATATCTCAAAATTTTTCCGAAGAGCGAGCCGATTGGGGAAGGGCGCCTTACTTGGTGCATTGTAACCATCTTGCTTTGAGAACTTTCGCCAGCTTATTCGTCGTTGCATTGCAGTCCTGCCTGCTCTCGATCTCTTGGGAATGGATACGTTCCTGCGTGCAGTTTTCGCAATCCAATGTGCAGTGGCCTTTTCTGCGCTGACGGCGACCATCGACTACATGTCACCTAAAATCCAGCACGGTAGGCAGTCCGTTGTGGTGGGTCCGCCATGCACCCTGTTGGTTGTAGCCCCCAGACAACACAGGGATCGCTCTGCTGATGCCTGCGCCGTTTTCTCCCCATGTATGCCAAGGAGTAGATGCCCATCTCCCTGGGGCATCAGCATTCCCGGCAATGGCCATCCTGCCAGGTGGCCCTTGCTGTGGCTGGGTGGCGCCCATGGGGAGGGCCCTTGGTCAGAGTAGGTGGCATCAGGGTGGATGACACGCAATGAAGCGTGGCACATCATCTCTTGCTGATGGCCAGCCACCAGCATTCTCTAAGCGTTCGAGGGCTTATTTTAAAGCTAACGTTTATGACCCCAAATCGTTCCCCTCCCTCGCCACACCATGGGAGGAACGAAAGGCAATGCATGAAAGTGAGACGTATTCGCCCAGGTATCTCGTCTGTACCAGAGCTGATAGGGAATCCTTTGTATCCGTAAAGGCTCAGTTCTTTGTAGAGCATTTAGAGGACAAGTTTGGGGAGGTGGAGTGCTTGTCCAAAATGAGGTCCGGTTCGGTATTGATAAAAACGGCATCCTCTGCACAGTCACGGGCCTTGCTCGCTTGTAATAAGCTGGAGGATGTTTCCGTTACTATCACGTCCCATAAAAGTTTAAATATGGTCCACGGCATTATTTTCCACAGGGATCTCCTTTTACAGTCCGATGACGAGCTGCGCGACAACTTAGAGCGACGAGGTGTCCATTTCGTCCGGTGCGTCAACCGGGGTCCGAGGGATCACCAAGTTGCCACCGGTGCCTTCGTCTTGGCCTTCGATAGTGACACATTACCTGAGAAGGTCGAGGTGATGGTCTACCGGTGTGATGTAAAGACATATATCCCTCCCCCGATGCGGTGCTTCAAGTGTTGGAAGTTCGGCCATATCTCTTCCCGCTGTGCTTCCAGCCTCATGTGTCGCGATTGTGGTCGTCCATCCCATCCTGATACTCCATGTGCCCCGCCACCCATCTGCGTCAACTGCGGAGGCCACCATCCCCCTTGCTCGCCGGACTGTCCGATTCTGCAAAAGGAAGGGAAAATAATGGAATACAAAACCCTGGACCGACTGACGTACACTGAGGCTAAGCGGAAATTTGATCGGCTTCATCCGGTGCGCATGACGTCTTCTTATTCCGCCACTGTCACTCCTGCTACAGTTCCATCAGCTCCAGTACTTCCAGTCAGCTCTCGGAGTCGAAGGACCATACCTGCCCCCTTGATGGTGGGAGGCACTTCACTCCCTGTTGCTCCTGCTCCATCTACTTCAGGAGCAACGCCCCCGCCCCCGCCCCCCCCCCCCCCCAACCATCGGGGACATCAGTTCCCTCCTTCCCAGCCAGAGAAGCGTAAGACTTCTTCGGCTCCTCTCGCCAGCAAGGGGTCCCTTGGGGACCTCCCTTCGCAAGTTCCGACCGGTACAAAAGCGGACACCCGCAAATGGCTCAAACAACCACCGGTCCATGGTCGTAGGGCCTCATGGTCGTCGTCCGTCCCTGAGACTGACCCAGTGAAGCCCTCCCAGCCTGAACCACTGAAGGCACAGCGAGATAAGCTGAAAAAGAAACAGGTTCCCAACAATCCCGACATTGCGGTGGCACCCGCCCCACCGCTTCCTACAAGCTCAGCGTCTGAGGACGAGGTCGAGATTCTGGCGACTGCTGAAGACCTGGATCTCGCCGGTCCCTCAGACGCCATGGATGTCACTCGCGCTGGTACTTAATCGGTGGCAGCGAGTGAACAAGCGGCGTAAACTGCCATCCCAGTCCCTTCACGCCTTTCAGAGCCATGGACAATATCATCCTCCAGTGGAACTGCAGCGGTTTCTTTCACCATCTAGCTGAGCTCCGACATCTTATCAGCCTTCACCCTTTCTTCTGCATTGCTCTTCAGGAAACTTGATTTCCAGCGATGCGAACCCCCGCCCTCCGTGGCTATCGGGGTTATTATAAGAACCGGGAAGCTTATGAAAGCGTGTCTGGTGGCGTCTGCATCTATGTCTTTCACTCTCTTCACAGCGAGTCTGTCCCTCTACAAACACCTTTAGAGGCTGTCGCTGTTCGGGTTTGGACGCCACAGGCTGTTACCGTCTGCAGTCTTTATCTCCCACCGGCTGGTGATGTCCCGCAGCATGTCCTGGCTGCGCTGATAGCGCAACTGCCGCCGCCTTTCCTGTTACTGGGCGACTTCAACGCCCGTAACCCTCTGTGGGGTGGGTCAGTGGCAACAGGTCGAGGCGCCACCGTTGAGAATGTATTGACACAGCTAGACCTTTCGATTTTAAATGATGGTGCCTTCACACATTTGAGTGTGGCACACGGCGCGTACTTCGCCATCGACCTTTCAATCTGCAGCCCTAGCCTCTTACCTTCTGTCCAATGGAGTGTGCATGACCACCTGTGTGGTAGTGACCACTTTCCGATCTTTCTGTCACTGCCACGGCGTCACTCTTCTGGGCGCTCTTGCAGATGGGCTATGAATAAGGCTGACTGGGACTTGTTCTCCTCCACTGCCGCTATTGACCCTGTTTCTCATGAAGCAATTGATACGGTGGTTCACCCAGTCACCACCAGCATCGTTACTGCCGCTGAATCTGCCATTCCCCGTTCTTCTGGGTTCCGTTCGGCGGAGGACTGTGCGTTGGTGGTCGCCCGAGATCGGTGAAGCGATTAAAGATCGCCGACGGGCGCTCCAGCGTCACAAGCGGCATCCATCTTTAGAAAACCTCGTCGCCTTTAAACAGCTCCGTGCGCGGGCCCGCCGCATCATTCGCTAACACAAACAGGAGTGCTGGGAGCGGTATGTGTCCACTATTGGCCTCCATGTCTCTCCATCGCAGGTCTGGGGCAAGATTCGACGCCTCTATGGCTGTCAGACCCGTGTCAGCGTCCCTATGATCTTACTGAATGGAGCAGTTTGTACTGACGTCATTGCCAACCGCTTGGAAGAGCATTTTGCTCTGAGTTCTGCTTCTGCGAATTACCCACTGGCCTTCCGCTCCATTAAAGAGCAGATGGAACGTCGGAGCCTTTCTTTTCGCAATCACCATCCTGAAATCTACAATGTTCCATTCAGTGAGTGGGAATTTCAGAGTGCCCTAGCCGCTTGCCCTGATACCGCTCCTGGGCCAGATCGCATCCACTGTCAGATGCTGAAACACCTTACAGTGGACTGCAAGCGACGCCTCCTCGACCTTTACAACCGTATTTGGGTCGAGGGTGATTTTCCGTCGCAATGGCGGGAAAGCATTGTCATCCCCGTTTTGAAACCTGGCAAGAACCCATTGGAGGTGGACAGCTACCGCCCCATTAGCCTCACCAACGTTCTTCGCAAGCTGCTCGAACGGATGGTGAGCCGGCGATTGAGTTGGATACTCGAGTCTCGGGGCCTCTTGGCTGCATCTCAGGGTGGGTTCCGAAAAGGCCGCTCCGCCGCCGACAATCTGGTGAGCCTGGAGTTCGCCATCCGTACGGCCTTTCCCCGCCGTCAGCACCTGGTCGCTGTCTTCTTTGACATGCGGAAGGCGTACGATACGACGTGGCGCCATCACATCCTCTCTGTACTTCACGATTGGGGTCTTCGGGGTCCGCTGCCGATTTTCATACACAATTTTCTGTCGCATCGTACCTTTCGCGTGCAAGTCGCGGCCTCTCTTAGTTCCTGTCGAGTTCAGGAGAACGGGCTGCCACGGGGATCTGTTTTAAGTGTGTGCCTGTTTTTAATAGCAATTAACGGGCTCGCTGCGGCGGTGGGTACGTCTGTCTCAGCGCCCTTGCATGCTGACGACTTCTGCCTTTACTATAGCTCTATTGGCATTGCAGCTGCTGAACGTCAGCTGCATGGCGCTATCCGCAAGGCGCAGTCTTGGGCTGTAGCGCATGGCTTCCAGTTTTCGGCAGCCAAGACCTGCGTTGTACATTTCTGCCGGCGACGCACTGTTCACCTGGAGCCGCGGCTTTATCTTGACGGCGAACTTCTTGCTGTGGTGGAGTCACATAGGATTTTGGGTGTGGTTTTTGATGCTCGGTTGACTTGGCTGCCTCATATTCGGCAGCTTAAACAAATGTGTTGGCAGCATCTTAATGCTCTGCGATGCTTGAGCCACACCAGGTGGGGCGCCGACCGATCTACCCTCTTACGGCTCTACCAGGCGTTAATCCAGTCTCGTCTGGATTGTGGGAGCCTGGCTTATGGTTCAGAATCCCCTTCGGCGTTGCAGGTGCTCGACCCAATCCTTCACAGCGGGATACGCATTGTCGATGGTGCTTTCCGGACCAGCCCTGTGAACAGCTTACTTGTGGAGGCAGAAGTCCCTCCACTGCAGTTTCGGTGCCACTGTTTACTGGCCCCTTATGCTGTCCATGTTTTTAGCTTGCCCGGGCATCCAAATCATCGTCTTCTGTTCCCGAAATCGGTCGTCCATCTGTCAGAACGTCGGCCCCGGTCAGGTTGTACGATCGCGGTCCGCGTCAGAGCTTCTCCTTTCTGGGCCCCTTTGCGTACGACCTCGTGGTGTGTTCCTCGCCCTTGCCTTCGGCTCAACTTGTCACAGGGCCCGAAGGACTCAGTCCCTCTGGAGGCCTTCCTCCGCCGCTTTTATTCCATCCTAGCCATGTATCAGGGCTCTGGCGTTGTATACACTGACGGTTCGATGGTTGCTGGTCGGGTCGATTATGCTCTAACTCTAGGGGACCATTACGAACAAGGATCCTTGCCGGCTGGTTGCAGCGTTTTTACTGCTGAGCTGGTCGCCATCTTTCGTGCCCTAGAGTATATCCGCTCCTGCTCAGGTGAGTCCTTCGTTATCTGTAGCGACTCCCTGAGCAGTTTACGAGCTATCGACCAGTGTTTCCCTCGCTCTCGTCTGGTGATGGCTATCCAGGAGTCCCTGCATACTCTTGCCCGTTGCGGCCGCTCTGTGGTCTTTGTGTGGACCCCTGGTCATGTCGGTATCCCGGGCAATGAACATGTTGACCGCCTGGCTAAACAGGCCACCAGTGAACCAACCCTGGACATTGGCCTCCCGGAGACTGATTTGCGAGCGGTCTTACGCCGCAAGGTTTTCGCGCTATGGGACGCTGAATGGCGAGGTCTGACCACCCATAACAAACTCCGTGCCGCCAAGGAGATGACGACTGTGTGGCGGCCATCCCTGCGAGGCACTCTCAGGGACTCAGTAGTCCTTTGCCGGCTCCGCATTGGCCACACCCGCTTGACACACAGCCATTTACTGCGGCATGAGGACCCGCCTCTCTGTCGATGCGGGTCGGCTTTGATGGTGGTCCACATTTTGTTGGCCTGTCCACTTTTAACTATGCTCAGGCAGTCGTTTGCGCTGCCTGATACGCTCCCTGCCCTTTTAACTGGGGCTTTTATCATTTGCTCTAAGTGTTTATCTTTATTTAGTGTTGATTCTGGCCTTTGGCCTACGGTTTTAGACCGAGTTTTTAATATATTTCTCGGTAGTTGGCTTTTCCTTTTTTTTTTTTTTTTTTTTCTCTATGGTCGGCCAACCACCGTCACACTGTGTGATTTTAATTCGTTTTGTTTGATCTGTCTCTGTGTCTTTCTTGTCCTGTGTCGTCTGCCGTCTTTTCTATTGTTCGTTTTTTTTTCTCTGTGGGTGTTTTTAGTTTTTGGAAAAAGGGACCGATGACCGTCGCAGTCTGATCCCTTTAATCCTACAAACCAACCAACCATCAGCAAACAACCTAAGACGCCTGCTCAGATTGTCTCCCAAATCATTTATGTAGATAAGGAACAGTAAAGGGCCTATAACATTACTCTCGGGAACGCCATAAATCACTTCTGTTTTACTCGATGAGTTTCCGTCAGTTACTGCGAACTGTGACCTCTCTGACAGGAAATCACAAATCCAGTCACATAACTGAGACGATATTCCATAAGAACGCAATTTCGCTACAAGCTGCTTGTGTGGTACAGTCTCAAAAGCCTTCCAGAAATCCAGAAATACGGAATCTATCTGAAATGCCTTGTTAGTAACACTCAACACTTCGTGCGAGTAAAGAGCTGGTTGTGTTTCACAATAACGATGTTTTCTAAACCCATGTCGACTGCATGTCAATAGATCTTTTTCTTCGAGGTAATTCGTAATGTTCGAACACAATATATGTTCCAAAATCCTCCTGCATATCGATGTTAATGTTACGGGCCTGTAATTAATAGGATCACTCCTACTACCCTTCTTCATCATTGGTGTATACTGCGCAACTTTCCAGTTTTTGGGTACGGATCTTTCGTCTAGCGAACGGTTGTATATGATTGTCAAGTATGGAGCTAATGCATCAGAACACAGAAAGGAACCTAACTGGTATTCAATATGTACCAGAATAATTGATTTTATTAAGTGATTTAAGTTGCTTCACTACTCCGAGGATATTTACTTCTATGTTACTCATGTTGGCAGCTGTTATTGATTCGAATTCTGGAGTATTTACTTCGTCTTCTTTTGTGAAGCATTTCGGAAGGCTGTGTTTAGTAACTCTGCTTTTGCAGCACTGTCTTCGACAGTATCTCCGTTGCTATCGCCCAGCGAAGGCATTGATTGTTCCTTGTCGCTAACATACTCCACATTCACCCAGAAACTCTTTGGATTTTCTGCCAGGTTTCGAGACAACGTTTGGTTGTGGAAACTGGTATAAGCATCTTGCATTGAAGTCAGCGCTAAATTTCGAGCTTCCGTAAAAGATCACCAATCTTGGGGATTTTGCGTCTGTTTAAATTTGGCATGTTTCTTTCGTTTTTTCTGCAACAGTGTTCTGACGCGTTTTCTGTACCAAGGAGGATCAGCTGCGTCGTTTGTTAATTTATTTGCTATAAATCTCTCAATTGCTACCGATACTATTTCTTTGAATTCAAGCCCCATCTGGTCTACACCTATATTATTAATTTGGAAGGAGTGGAGGTTGTCTCTCAGGAAGGCGTTAAGTGAATTTTTATCTGCATTTTTGAATAGGTATTCTTTTCGGCTATTTTTGGAGGATTTGAGGGTTACAATATTCAATCCCGCTACGACAGTCCAGTGTTCACTAATCCCTGTATCCGTTTTGATGCTCACTATCAACTCAGGATTATTTGTTGCTAAGAGATCAAGGGTGTTTTCACAACGGTTTACTATTCGCGTTGGCTCATGAACTTTTTTTTTTTTTTGGTCATCAGTCTACTGACTGGTTTGACTGGTTTTTAGCAGATGTCCTATCATCCTGTCCCCTCTCCTTATCAGTGTTTTCCACATAATCCTTTCCTCTCCGATTCTGCGCAGAACCTCCTCATTCCTTACCTTATCAGTCCACCTAATTTTCAACATTCCTCTATAGCACCACATCTCAAATGCTTCGATTCTCTTCTGTTCCGGTTTTCCCACAGTCCATGTTTCACTACCATACAATGCTGTACTCCAGACGTACATCCTCAGAAATTTCTTCCTCAAATTAAGGCCGATATTTGATATTACTAGACTTCTCTTGGCCAGAAATGCCTTTTTTGCCATAGCGAGTCTGCTTTTGATGTCCTCCTTGCTCTGTCCGTCATTGGTTATTTTACTTCCTAGGTAGCAGAATTCCTTAACGTCATTGACTTCGTGACCATCAATCCTGATGTTAAGTTTCTCGCTGTTCTCATTTCTACTACTTCTCATTACCTTCGTCTTTCTCCGATTTACTCTCAAACCATACTGTGTACTCAATAGACTGTTCATTCCGTTCAGCAGATCATTTAATTCTTCTTCACTTTCACTCAGGATAGCAATGTCATCAGCGAATCGTATCATTGATATCTTTTGACCTTGTATTTTAATTCCACTCCTGAACCTTTCTTTTATTTCCATCATTGCTTCCTCGATGTACAGATTGAAGAGTAGGGGCGAAAGGCTACAGCCTTGTCTTACACCCTTCTTAATACGAGCACTTCGTTCTTGATCGTCCACTCTTATTATTCCTTCTTGGTCGTTGTACATATTGTATATGACCCGTCTCTCCCTATAGCTTACCCCTACTTTTTTCAGAATCTCGAACATCTTGCACCATTTTATATTGTCGAACGCTTTTTCCAGGTCGACAAATCCTATGAAACTGTCTTGATTTTTCTTTAGCCTTGCTTCCATTATTAGCCGTAACGTCAGAATTGCCTCTCTCGTCCCTTTACTTTTCCTAAAGCCAATCTGATCGTCACCTAGCGCATTCTCAATTTTCTTTTCCATTCTTCTGTATATTATTCTTGTAAGCAGCTTTGATGCATGAGCTGTTAAGCTGATTGTGCGATAATTCTCGCACTTGTCAGCTCTTGCCGTCTTCGGAATTGTGTGGATGATGTTTTTCCGAAAGTTCGATGGTATATCGCCAAACTCATATACTCTACACACCAACGTGAATAGTCGTTTTGTTGCCACTTCCCCCAATGATCTTAGAAATTCTGATAGAATGTTATCTATCCCTTCTGCCTTATTTGACCGTAAGTCCTCTAAAGCTCTTTTAAATTCCGATTCTAATACTGGATCCCCTATCTCTTCTAAATCGACTCCTGTTTCTTCTTCTATCACATCAGACAAATCTTCACCCTCATAGAGACTTTCAATGTATTCTTTCCACCTATCTGCTCTCTCCTCTGCATTTAACAGTGGAATTCCCGTTGCACTCTTAATGTTACCACCGTTGCTTTTAATGTCACCAAAGGTTGTTTTGACTTTCCTGTATGCTGAGTCTGTCCTTCCGACAATCATATCTTTTTCGATGTCCTCACATTTTTCCTGCAGCCATTTCGTCTTAGCTTCCCTACACTTCCTATTTATTTCATTCCTCAGCGACTTGTATTTCTGTATTCCTGATTTTCCCGGAACATGTTTGTACTTTCTCCTTCTTCTGTTACCCATGGTATCTTCGCAGCTACCTTCTTTGTACCTATGTTTTCCTTCCCAACTTCTGTGATGGCCCTTTTTAGAGATGTCCATTCCTCTTCAACTGTACTGCCTACTGCGCTATTCCTTATTGCTGTATCTATAGCGTTAGAGAACTTCAAACATATCTCGTCATTCCTTAGTACTTCCGTATCCCACTTCTTTGCGTATTGATTCTTCCTGACTAATGTCTTGAACTTCAGCCTACTCTTCATCACTACTATATTGTGATCTGAGTCTATATCTGCTCCTGGGTACGCCTTACAATCCAATATCTGATTTCGGAATCTCTGTCTGCCCATGATGTAATATAATTGAAATCTTCCCGTATCTCCCGGCCTTTTCCAAGTATACCTCCTCCTCTTGTGATTCTTGAACAGGGTATTCGCTGTTACTAGCTGAAACTTGTTACAGAACTCAATTAGTCTTTCTCCTCTTTCATTCCTTGTCCCAAGCCCATATTCTCCTGTAACCTTTTCTTCTGCTCCTTCCCCTACAACTGCATTCCAGTTGCCCATGACTATTAGATTTTCGTCCCCCGTTACATACTGCATTACCCTTTCAATATCCTCATACACTTTCTCTATCTGGTCATCTTCAGCTTGCGACGTCGGCATGTATACCTCAACTATCGTTGTCGGTGTTGGTCTGCTGTCGATACTGATTAGAACAACCCGGTCACTGAACTGTTCACAGTAACACACCCTCTGCCCTACCTTCCTATTCATAACGAATCCTACACCTGTTATACCATTTTCTGCTGCTGTTGATATTACCCGATACTCATCTGACCAGAAATCCTTGTCTTCCTTCCACTTCACTTCACTGACCCCTACTATATCTAGATTGAGCCTTTGCATTTCCCTTTTCAGATTTTCTAGTTTCCCTACCACGTTCAAGCTTCTGACATTCCACGCCCCGACTCGTAGAACATTATCCTTTCGTTGATTATTCAATCTTTTTCTCATGGTAACCTCCACCTTAGCAGTCCCCTCCCGGAGATCCGAATGGGGGACTATTCCGGAATCTTTTGCCAATGGAGAGATCATCATGACACTTCTTCAATTACAGGCCACATGTCCTGTGGATACACGTTACGTGTCTTTAATACAGTAGTTTCCCTTGCATTCTGTATCCTCATGTCGTTGATCATTGCTGATTCTTCCGCCTTTAGGGGCAATTTCCCACCCCTAGGACAAGAGAGTGCCCTGAACCTCTATCCGCTCCTCCGCCCTCTTCGACAAGGCCGTTGGCAGAATGAGGCTGACTTCTTACGCCGGAAGTCTTCGGCCGCCAATGCTGATTATTTATCAAAATTTAGGCAGTGGCTGGGATCAAAACCGGGACCGAAGACGTTTTGATTATGAACTAACTTCTCGCAATAAATTTCAGAGAATGCATTTAGCACAATTTAGGATGATGTTTCATGTGTACTTCCGGAATTAAACATGTATTTTCGCCACCTTATCGAGGATAAATTAATGTCACTACCAACTATAATCGTTTGGAATCAAACTGAAGTTTTCTTTGAATCATTCAGCAACTGTATTATCTGAATTGGGAGGTCGGTGAAAGGATCCGGTTATTATTTTATTCCGGATTCCAACAATGACTTCTGCCCATACTAACTCACAGGAACTATCTACGTCAATTTCGCGACAATATAAACTACTTCTAACAGCAACAAACACGCCACCGCCAACCGTGTTTAGCCAATTCTTTCGGAACACCGTTAGGTTCTTCGAAAAAGTTTCAGCTCATTTTATCTCCGGCTTTAGCCAGCTTTCAGTGCATATAACGATTCGAACACCAGTGCCTTCCACACTACTGGCCATTAAAATTGCTACACCACGAAGATGACGTGCTACAGACGCGAAATTTAACCGACAGGAAGAAGATGCTGTGATGTGCAAATCATTAGCTTTCCAGAGCATTCACACAAGGTTGGTGCCGGTGGCGACATCTACAGCGTGCTGACATGAGGAACGTTTCCAACCGATTTCTCATACACAAACAGCAGTTGACCGGCGTTGCCTGGTGAAACGTTGTTGTGATGCTTCGTGTAAGGAGGAGGAATGCGTATCGTCACGTTCCCCACTTTGAAAAAGATCAGATTGTAGACTATCGCGATTGCGGTTTATCGTATCGCGACATTGTTGCTCGCGTTGGTCGAGATCCAATGACTGTTAGCAGAATATGGAGTCGGTGGGTTCAGGAGGGTAATACGGAACGCCGTGCTGGATCCCAACGGGCTCGTATCACTAGCAGTCGAGATGACAGGCATCTTATCCGCATGGCTGTAACGTGTTGTGCAGCCACGTCTCGATCCCTGAGTCAACAGATGGGGACGTTTGCAAGACAACAACCATCTGCACGAACAGTTCGACGACGTTTTCAGCAGCATGAACTATCAGCTCGGAGACCATGGCTACGGTTACCCTTGACGCTTCATCACAGACAGCACCGCCTGCGATTGTGTACTTAACGACGAACCTAGGTCGACGAATGGCAAAACGTCATTTTTTCAGAAGAACCCAGGTTCTGCTTACAACAGCATGATGGTCGCATCCGTGTTTGGCGACATCGCGGTGAACGCACATTGGAAGCGTGTATTCGTCATCGCAACACTGGCGTATCACCCGGCGTGATGGTATAGGGTGCCATTGGTTATACGTCTCGGTCACCTCTTGTTCGCATTGACGGCACTTTGAACAGTGGACGTTACATTTCAGATGTGTTACGACCCATGGCTCTACCCTTAATTCGATCCCTGCGAAACCCTACATTTCAGCAGGATAATGCACGACCGCATGTTGCTGGCTCTGTACGGGCCTTTCTGGATACAGAAAATGTTCGACTGCTGCCCTGCCCAGCACATTCTCCAGATCTCTCACCAAATGAAAACGTCTGGTCAATGGTGGCCGAGCAACTGGCTCGTCACAATACGCCAGTCACTACTCTTGATGAACTGTGGTATCGTGTTGAAGCTGCATGGGCAGCTGTACCTGTACACGGCATCCAAGCTCTGTTTGACTCAATGCCCAAGCGTATCAAGGCCGTTATTACGGCCAGAGGTGGTTGTTCTGGGTACTGATTTCTCAGGATCTATGCACCCAAATTGCGTGAAAATATAATCACATGTCAGTTCTAGTATAATATATTTGTCCAATGAATACCCATTTATCATCTGCATTGGTGTAGCAATCTTAATGGCCAGTAGTGTATTAGTGCTTGGAGCTCTGGTACTTTCCTAACACAGCTACGACAATTTACTACTGTTATACCAATGTTTCCTGTATCTACGTTCTTCCTATGTTGAGCTTTGTGACTGAAGCTCTTCTTTTGCTTTCGTGAGACGCTTTAACCTAAAAAACTGCCCAGCACACCACACAGCCCCTGCTACCCGTGTATCCGCCTCTACGTATAGTGGACACCTGACCTGTTCAGCGGAACCCGAAACCCAGCCACCCTTTCGCGCAAGTCGAGGAATCTGCAGCCTACACGATCACAGAACCGACTGAACCTCTGATTCAAACCCTCCATTCGGCTCTGTACCAGAGGTCCGCAATCGGTCCTGTCGACTTTGCTGCAAATGGTCAGCTTTATCTTGGAAGCAAGACTGGCAGCCTTTTCCACTTCTGTTAGTCGCTCTAAACCAGAGAGAATCTCTTCTCATCCAAAGTGACACACATCATTGGTACCGACGTGTGCAACTACCTGCAGTTGGCTGCACCCTGTACTCTTCATGGGATCTGGGAGGACCCTTTCCACATCTGTAATGACTCCACCCGGTATGCACACGGAGTGCACATTGGTTTTTTTACCCTTCTTATCAGCCAAGTCCCTAAGGGGCCCCATAACGCGGCTAACGTTGGAGTTCCCAACTGCCAGTAATCCCACCCTCTGCGATTGCCCGGATCTTGCAGGCTGAGAGGTGGCAAAAGCTCCTTAAAAAATTATATCGCCTCGTGGTTCCATACATGCTAACCTCCAAAGATACAAATTGCATCAGTGGAGACTATGATGGAGGCATTAAAGAGGTCGCTCAAAGATTTCTGTTCGATTAATCGAAGATGATCATACTGCGAATAGCCAAAGAAAATTTACACCTGCCTGATATCGTGTAGAGCCTCCGCGAGCACGCAGAAGTGCCGCAGCACAACGTAGCATGGAATCTACTAATGTCTGAAACAGTGCTAGAGGGAACTGACACCATAAATCCTGCAGGACTGTCCATAAATCTCTTCTGTACAGCACGTTCTGAGGCATCCCAGATATGCTCAATTATGTTCATGTCTGGGGAGTTTGGCGACCAGTGGAAGTGTTTAAACTCAGAAGAGAGTTTCTGGAGCCACGCTGTAGCAATTCTGGACGTGTGGGGTGCCGCATTGTCCTGCAGGAATTTCCCAAGTCCGTCGGAGTGCACAATGGACATGAATGTATGCAGGTAATCAGACAGGATGCTTACTTACGTGTCACCTCTCACAGACATTTCTAGAAGTATCACGGTCCCATATCACTCCACCTACACACTTTTCAATGCCATGACAGAGCCTTCACCAGCTCGAACAGTCCGCTGCTGACATGCAGGGTCGGTGGATACATGAGGTTGTCTCCATACCCGCACATGTTCGTCCGCTCGATACAATCTGAAACGAGACTAGTCCGACCAGGCAACACGTTTCGAGTCATCAACAGTCCAATGTCGGTGTTGACGGGCCCAGGCAAGGTGTAAAGTTTTGTGTTGTGCAGTCATCAAGGATACACGAGTGGGCCTCACGCCCCTAAAGACCATATTGATGCTCATGTTTCCTTGAATGGTTCGTACGCTGACACTTTTGATGGCCCAGCATGGAAATCTGCAGCAATTTGCGGAAGGGTTGCACTTCTGTCACGTTTAACGATTCTCTTCAGTCGTAGTTGGTCCCCTTTTGCAGAATCTTTTTTTCGGCCCCACCGATGCCGGAGATTTGATATTTTACCAGATTCCTTATATTCACCGTACTTTCGTGAAATCGTCGTACGGGAAAATCTCCACTACCTTGGAGATGCTGTGTCCCATCGCTCGTGCGCCGACTGTAACACTACGTTCTAACTCAGCTAACTCTTGATAACCTGCCATTGTAGCAGCAGTAATCGATCTAACAACTGCTCCAGACACTTGTCTTATATAGGCGTTGCCG
Organism: Schistocerca nitens; assembly: GCF_023898315.1. NCBI lineage: Eukaryota > Metazoa > Arthropoda > Insecta > Orthoptera > Acrididae > Schistocerca > Schistocerca nitens. The sequence continues at coordinate 995,123,366 of NC_064615.1, forward strand.
ACCGCAGCGCCGTGTTCTGCCTGTTTACGTATCTCTGTAATGGAATACGCATGCCTCTATCAGTTTCTTTGGCGTTGAAGTGTAGTACAAGGCACAAACATAATCTAAAATAGTCGTGATACTCGCTGCTGTGAACGTTGGTATCGTCTGACAGTAGGAGCGGTACTAGCACTCGTAGTGGTAAGAAAGACAACCATTCGATAAATGTTTGGTTTTAAGCACAGTTCTACATAATTAAAAAATAGTTACTATATAAATAAATAGTTACTATAGTTCTACTTTTCAAGCATCAGTAAATCATGAAGAGACATGAATGATCGTGAAATTAATGTAAAAGGAGCCGAATCTCACTGATTCGATGACATAAGCTGCAATTAACTCATGAAGAAATACTTTCGAATATGTATATAACAGTAGGTAATTCCTCTGAAAGCATGAGAACCATTTATTTCTGCTGTCGTCTGTTATTACAAAATAAACTTTCCTTGACCCGTATCAGTTTTCTATTTAGTCTAGTGATTCGAACTTTCCATACTTCACTCGACTTCCTAATACTTGAGTATTTTTCGGAATGTAATTACTTTTTCTTCAAAAGATGAGTATACTGAAGATTCTTGCCGTTTATCTCAGAAGTAGCAACAGTCACAGGATTGGTCTCTTCTGTATTGGGAAACAATTTTATTGCTTTCGAAGATTTATTATCTCTCTTCAGCTACAGTTGTAGTAGCTTATTTGGTACGTTAAATAATGTAATCTTACATTCCATACAAGTTTCCTGCGTTCCACATTCAGTGGTTGGTTTGAAAGTGTAGTGAAAAGAGCGTCACGTTGTTGGGTAGATATACGACGTCTTTTTGAAAAACGTTAGATGTTCTGCTACTTACTAGGCATTCTCTTGTTGTTAAAGAAAAAGAAGTTCTTCAGTAAATATCTGTACGTTACAAAGAATAGTTAAAAAAACTGTCGTGTATTGAAGCGTTTTATGCCTGTCAGGGTGCTTATGAAATTGAAGACAAATGCAGTGTAATTTTTTAGTTATTGCCGATTATTGTTGCCCTTCACACGCTCCATTTCTTAAAAACTCTGTTACAAATCAGTATAAATGAGACTGTTCGCTATCATCCGATATTGTATTCATTGTGAAGCTTACTGTTGTCTTGGAGTCCTGCTCTCAGTGTATCGCAAAAACGAGCAGGAGTGTCGAGACTATGTGGGCCTCCCACCCCGAAAGTCCATATTGATGATAATGGTTCCTTGATTGGTTCGTACTCTGACAGTTGTTGATGGCCCAGCACTGAAATCTGTTGCAATCTGTGGTACAAACATGCAAAGCACTTTAGGGGATTGAAGGCAGTGTATGGAATATTGTTTATTTATTTATTTAAAGAAATTTTCAGGAAATCGATCACCACCCCCGCCACCCCATCAGCTATCCTGTCACTGTGACAGATGAGTTTAAATGTAGAGCTCGTCAATCACCTTCGGACAGCAGTTTGGAAACTCTCCACAATGCCGCCAGCCCCTTCCATTTTCCTTATGTTATAGCACTCCTTCAGGCCACAAGTGGTCCATCGGGACCATCCGACCGCCGTTTCATCCTCAACTGAGGATGCGGATAGGAGGGCGTGTGGTCAGCACACCGCTCTCCCGGTCCTTATGACGGTTTTCTTTGACCGCAGCCGCTACTATTCGATTGAGTTGCTCCTCAATTGACATAACGAGGCTCAGTGCACCCCGAAAAATGGCAACAGCACATGGCGGCCTGGATGGTCACCCATCCAAGTTCCATCCATGCCCGACAGCGCTTAACTTTGATGATCTGACGGGAACCGGTGTATCCACTGCGGCAAGGCCGTTGCCCTCCTTATGCTGTAACTGTCTTTTATTTAAAATCATGCACTGTGTGTGTGGAGTGTTATGGTAGCAATGGTAACAACATGACTTATACTGTGCGACATCTAGTTTTCTGCGAGAGGCAATGGATGAGAATGTCTTAATGTCAATTAAGATGTCGAAGTCGAGTCGGAAAAACAAAAGGTATGGCATTGTACAAATGTGCATTGGCTGGATTTAAAAGACGCCACTGTGTATTGGCTGGATTTACAAGTATCGAAAATTCCAAAAGGTTTCTTGGAACTGGTGGAATCGATAAACCGAAAAGGCTCTAGGGCTTTTTTAAATTGTAATTACATCCTTTATTCATCAGCTAGTGCGTAATGGTGGGAGGCTTCTTTGCAGTGCGAAAACGACACCCAGCTGGTGCAAGTGTGGACATTTATACACCTATAATTGATCGTCATAAATGTTATGCTGCTGCTTGAACATAAAGGGACTGTGGCTTATGTTCCAACATATTACCAGACGTTTGTGAGATGTAAAAAAAAAAAAAAAAAAAAAAAAAAATTACGTATGTTTAGTCGTAAGAGAAGGATACATTTGACGTGGTGAACTGTGATTTCAACGCATTGAGGAATATATCCCAATGTAAGGGGTGATGGATTCATTTCGAAAATGGCTGCACAATATAGTAATCCAAGGGCTCAACTGGACCTGCTGTAGTGTACAAACAGGACAGGCAATACGGCTGTAAAAAAACCGTCCCCTCAGCAGCATCCTCACGTTTTTCTTGTCGCATTATCAACAATGATGTTGATTACAGTATACGAACCCGTATCGGTGATATATTTCCAACACTTTCGACCGCATGGGCGTTGTTGATTATCACAGTGCGCCAGACGCCTGCCCTTCATAACAATTGTTTTAGAGATTCTTGACAGGATGCAGCACCTTCCAGAAGTGCTGACTGGAAAATTTAATCGTCAGATAATTTCCTACAACTGAAGAGAATCGAGACATGTAGCTGGTGTGAATGTGGGCATGCCATAATTTTTTCAGGTGCTGTAAACATATAAACGATAAGTGCACTTTTTGTCTGAAATGCGTATATGTTGCAGTTTAAAATTACTCTGGCTTATGATCAGGCATGTCCAGAGAAAATGACTGTGTGCCCTATCGTGAGGGAGGTGTAGATTCAGCATGTCGATAGTCATAAGGGAAATGAAAGATTTCTTTTACTTGGAAAATTATGTGCACTATACACAGTGAGATTCTTTTCAGAACCACTGTCATAAAGAGGATACATATCCAGTACATTGCTCGGTGTCAGACTGCAGCACCAATCCTAAATATTTAATTGTAGTTACACCAAACTGATTCGAACATGATGGAGGCAAGTTATCTATGGAAAGTTCTGAGAAAGCAAGTGTTCAAAGACAGGTTGAAGCAGACCATCCACATCTGCCAGAGATGCCTTCATTTATCCTCCACTGTGGCATTAGGACATCTCCAGACCAGTAGCTGTAGGACTCCTAAAATTCCAGCCATTTTTCTCTTCTGTAGGACAGTGCTTCGAATTCTGGTTGCGTAATTGTTGCGATTTTCACGTCTGTGCTTAGACAGTGCTATCTTTCTAAACAACAAGAATGCTTTTATTATAAATGGTGTTTTCGCAAGCATACACAAACATGATGAGGGCTTTTAGCAGTGAGAACGTTTGCCGTTTCTGAGACTTATTTTGAAAGCAGGACGTCACAGTATCCAGGAAGGGAACATGTTGTGTCTCATTAGGACCACCAGGAAAAATGCATTCGATGTTATTCTGGTCTATTTTTGTAAACAGGTCGTGTTAGGGCAAGAATTTCCATGCAGGCAAGCGGAGACATCACGAAAGCTCCTACAAAAGCGATGGTTAACTATTTCTTCAGCACTTTACGAATTCTGGGAAGGGGCTGATAAGCAACCATTGTTGCATCGTAATTCGTTACATCTCTCTCAGTGCAGACCCGCAGCTCTGTATCATTGCACCAGCAACAGAGTCTAGGTGAACACGTATTTCGACAGGTATCTCAGATGTCATAAACCAAAGGTATGCTGCTGCCTCATCCTTGCAGGACCCAAATTGACACCTGCATGTGGTTCGGCACCTGACGGCTGCGTCGTCACTTTTTCGGGGGCCGCAGGTGCATCCCGACTCCTGGGAGAGTGTGCGGTAGTGTCCTGTGCGGTCCAGCGGACAGGGCGTGGCATGCAGTGCGTGCTTTGCGATCGAAATATTTTTAACTGTGTGAAATTACGTGTGATGGGTATTTCAGGATGGTATTCATTTGTAATCAGAATAAAAAAAGAAATGAGATCGATGTAATTACTTTCCACAAGACCTACAGCTTTCGAAACAGCAGAGAATGATGATCAAGTGAAATCCAAGCCCCACAAACTGACTTTTTTTTATAAAGGAACAATATACCCTCGAATTTTCCTTCGTGAGATCCTTCCTCTCCACTGCAAAGGCGCCGATTTCCAGGTATGGGGGTGAATGAAGAAGTCAATCAAATTGATAAGAGTGAGAGGGGCTATTCTAATAACTCAGACCTAAAAGTGTACCTGTAGCAGTGGGAGGGGGGGAGGGGGTTTCCCAGGAGAACCATAGGTTTGACCCTGAGTGCAAACCTGCCCCTAATGTAGGCAACCCGTACTAACTAAATGACCAGAACGAACCTTGTCCCCCTACTAACATGACCCCAGAAACACTTTTATCAGTTGTGGAAGATGCTGTTTCTCGACTTCAACTTGTTGATAGGCAGTATACCGAACATGTGCTCTCGAGGGGTGGGGGGTGGGGGGTGGGGGTGGGGAGCGATAGTTTAAGTGTCTGTCAATCAAAAGGAAGGAGCGTTTTAGCAGAACAATAGGTTAAGTACCTTTCAATTAAAAGAGGACAATAAGGCATAGCTGCCCCTGATGTAGGCAATCCACCCTAACAAAAGTCGCCAGAACAAACTTTGTCCCCCTACTCACGTTCAGAATATGTGTTGTGCAATGCATGCCTTCAATGCATCTAAATTTGCAATCGGAACACTGATCTTTCAGATAGTCCCACAGCCAGAAATCACACAGATTAAGAACAGGTGTTTGCGATGGCCAGGCTGTAGGGAAATGACGTCTGATAATTTTAGCATTTCTGAAACGGCACTTCAGCAGCTTCTCAACTGGATTAGCAATGTGCAGAGGAGCGCCATCGTGCATAAACCACGTACAGCACCATCTATTGATCATTTTTCACACTATTCTTTTCTTCTGCCATACATTTTCCCCCTTCTCCAGTAATATTCCGTTGCAATTTGACTTCATTATGACTAGTGGTGTTATTTCGACATCGTTTTGAAAGTTTAACTTTAATTACAGTCACATATGTCATCACCTGAAACAATAAGAAACATCGGCTCATTACTATGTAACTAATACACAGGGGAAAGGCTAATGGGACTCTGTGATCGCTCTGTACATGTGTTTTCAAAATAAGTATGAGGGATTAGTATCAGTAACTGAGTGTTTTTCTTTGATGTGGTCTGAGGATTTCAGTGATTCCGTGAACTTTTATTTCCAAATGAGTGTAATGCATCTTTTGGTTTTATTTAATGAATACTGGGTGAATTAGGGAGAGATAATTACTCCTTGATTGTGGTGGATTACTCTTTGCATTATAAAACACCCGGAGCAGCGGAAATTTTACTATCGCAGGAAATTATTGAACGAGCAGCGTCATCTCGCATATTAAGCCCCAGAAGGACGTTACGTACTGGACCCGTTGTTATATTTTTTATTTTTATGATATTTTTATGTTGAGCTCCTATTATGATCGGTTCACCTGAGCCAGATTAGCAGAACCAACAATATAGAGTACATAGAGTTAGCGTTAAGGAACTGGACGCTAGCGCTATTGAAATTAAATTGAATCTTTCAGCCATTAATGGCTAGAACCACCACTGTTGCTAACCGCACTTTGCAATTCTGGAATTCAGCGTCAATAAATTCAAGAATCACGCTACCCCCCCCCCCCTCCCCGCCCACCACCACCACCAACCTGCTCCATTTGGCGAACTGAACATTACTGAAGACCACCAGTATTCCTTCATGCGTAGTGTTTTCCCCGCTGACGATGGAATCTTCAAGCAGGATCAGTGTCCCTGTCACAAGGCTAAAAATCGTGCTATAGTCGTTTGAAGACCACGTTAGTGAACTCACGTTGATGCATTGGTCACCAAATTTGTCAGATCTGAACACTATGGAACACATCTGCGTCCACAGACCACTGGCCGGTAATTTACGGTTATAGATTGACTTGCGCTTAGAATCTGGTGGCATGTACCTCCGAAAATTTACGGAGGGTAATGGTTTTACTCATCAGCATATATTGAAATAAAACTAATTTGTTCGCGAGATGAATGGCCTCTTCGATCTAAAAATGTTTTTTGTATAACCATCCTCATGCAGTGCCTTTTCTCACGACATTGATGAAGGAGATACAAAATATCAGTTTTTGTAAAGAAAAACCTGAGTAATAAGTTACGAACCCAAATGTGTCGTAGCATTATTTTGTCGGTGGAGCACGAAAACTCAAAACTCTTTATCAGTACGCTGTAGTAAATTTATTTATTATATGGATGGTTCCTGACACTGTAAGGCAGGTAAACCAGGAATCATGGTAAGAGAATTATACTTTGAGAAAGACGTTATATGTCTCTCCAAATTTCCACCTCCGCTGTGGTACCATATATTGCATATTACTGTTTCTGTTTGTACTAAGAATGTAGCAGACGCGAGGTGCCAGTGATGAACTAAAATTCGGGTAGTCTTTCCCACGAAAGTGATACCGGCCATACCATTTGCTACTGCCACCTCACACTACTTATTACGTTATTTGCCTAGTGCTGCAATCTCTACTGCTCTGAGTAGGAAACCTCGGATCTAAATATAATGGCTGTACGAGTGTATCAAGAAATATGAGGGCACCAAAATCCACTAACACTCAGAGCAGATGCCACAGTGAGTTAGCTGAGAAGATCAGTCCTGATGTGAAAGTCTATAAGATCAGCTGCTATTTATTTTGGGTGCAAAGCATGTTAGAGGATATCTGGAAAATTCAGAGACAAGAGAAATTATGCTTTACAATGGTGCCCAACATGGACAACATTCGGTAAAGTAGTAATCTATTTCTGCCTTCGATTTCAGAACCCTGTTGAGCATTACACCAGGTAACGCATACATGATTCCATGAGAGTCACAGTGAATATTTTGTTTATGGAGCTACTTTCTGTATTTTCGCTGTGGCATGCAGGTTAGCAGTGTTCACAATTTTGTGAATCGTGTCGTTCGTAATATAAGAGCTGGAAATATTCAGTGTCCATTGTTGGCTTGGCACTTTGAGGAAGCGTGCAAGCCGTTGGTCACACAGAGTAGGGGAGCTTGATAAGTTCACGACCACCATGACAATAAGCCATTCATTTACATGTGAGAGACTGCACATTGTCACTACTTTCTCTTTCATAGCTGAGGTCAGATTCACTGAGACCTTTATCACACTATAGACGGAAAAATCCGTCTTACCTACTCTCATCAGTGAACTCTCCTTCACCCCCAAAATCCTCCAAAAGTCACTTCGCATCACCATCAACACTTCCAGGCCTTCTGGCTGCCGTCTGCGTACAAAATGAGGGACATTACTCACTGTTTTTTTTTTTTAATTGAAGAAATTAATTTTTTTTAAACTTACTGACCTTTTAAATATATCACCGTATTCTACTGAAGGTCAAATTATCGATGACTGTAATTCCTTTAGAAGCCACTAAGGTGAATAAAAGCACGCCATTCCACATATTTGCACAGCAAAGTATAGATGTATTTTCAGTTTTAAAGCAACACTTCTCTACTACTCTGTTACTCATTCAAATAAAATATAAGACCAGTAACTCACTCCTCCAGAGTACCGTTGTCCTTATTCTAAAAGTGTTTTCAAAACGCTGTGACTGAGACTAGCGTAATAGCAGCAACGAAGTTTATGAGGTCGCGTTTTCGTAGTAGCAATGCTCCAGTACTTGTAGCCCAGACACAGAAATGCAATAAAATAAGCGATTGATGGTTACATTATGAAGGGAGCACATTTTTCTCTAGAACACATGTCTGTGGCTCGCCTGAGTGCCGTTTTGTAAATCTCTTTACGATAATTTATATTGCACCACGAATTCTCGTTACGATAATTTATCTTGCACCACGAATTCAATACGAACCGACAGATCGGCAGAAGTGGGCTGCAGAATGGAATACCACACGCTGCCAGCATGTTTGTGTCCATGACTCCGATCAGTGTCTCCAGTTTGGCTGCTTGGTCGAAGAATCTGTTGTCCCACTGAAGAAAAAAAAATTACAGTGCACGATGGTCTAATCCCATAACACATATCTCGTAGCAAATTTCAAACTGTTGTTGAACACGTTCACAAACGGTACAAGCTAGAAGACGGCGGTGGACTCCTACATTCACAAAGCTGCATGTTGAATAATTCGAGAACGGAGACCAAGTACGCCATAAGCAATAAACAAATAGTTACTGTTGTATCGAAATAGAAATCAGAGTCCACAGCGAGGTATTTAACACAATATTACAATGGCGCGTAATGAAGAGCTTCATGAAATTATGCTTCCAGGCCACGATGGTCTCTTGACAAGAAGCAGAATATTTGGCCCTGAGCTGTGCATGCCGAGATGTTCCATCTGAGTTCGGCCACGCAACTAATTATCTATGCTCTGCTGCCAACTTAGGGAACTAATCGATTCCACCTCCATATCACTGCCCACTTTATGGCGAAACAAAAATGCTTAACATTATTTGATGTTCAATTCTCAGATTTCCTCGCCTTGTGAATATTTAGCAGTGAAAATTATGAACAATGTAGCAACCAGTCGTGGAAACGTAATTTATTGATCTTGTTGCAAATCGATTTCCACTGATATCTGTCATCATCGGTGCTAAAACAACTACAAGAGACAGGGCATAAGCAACAACTACTTCAACAAACGAAAAAATGACAATAAAACATAGTTACATCAGTTACAACATATACAGATGTCTGAAATTAAAAGTCAAAGTCATAATACACCATTTTTCTGACCGATACAAGCCATAAGTAGAAGTACTGTCCTTTGCAGATTTCTATTACGAAGTGACGTATCATAGGTCAAACACTACAACAATACAACATGAGGTGGCACCACGATGCAATAAACGCCTTCTATGTAAAATACAAAACTAATGTAAAATACATGCAATAAGGAATGTATCACATTACAAAAAATTATATATTGATGGTAATTGATAATACCAGTTTAAATAATTACAACAAGTGGAAATGTCTGAAAATTGTTTGTCAGATAATAATAACAAATTAAATATATACGTCAAAACTATGATCGTCAAAAGTGTAAGAGGAGATAAACTCGCTAAACGTATAATTTGTTTTAGCGCCGATGATGACTGATGGCTGATATCAGTTGAAATCGATTTGCAACCAGATAAATAAATTATGTTTCCGCGACTGGTTGCTACATTCTTCATAATTTTATATTCCACGGTCGCTGCACAGAAAGGAAACGTTGTGGATCCCAACATTCTTTTAGCGGTGGTTAAATGTTTGTCCCTTGTTCTCTGGATGCATGAAAACGACTAAAGTGGCTCCTTCTCTGACCCACTTTGCACGAAGCCTGTAAGTGAGAGGGCAACAGGCCATGGTGGCAAAACTTTTCACAGTTTATACTGCCCTTCTCTGTATCTGACGTCACAATCCAAGATGACATTAAGATACGACCCCTTCAAAAGCCATGTGCCTTTCTACAATATCATCATACCCTTCTCCTCCAAACACAGCCCAGTATTTTACTGGCCATTAAAATGAAACAGCCAACCACAGCCCACTATTTCACCAATCAATAAACCAGAACAGACTTTTCATATGCAGTCCCAAAGCAGCCACCTTTTTTGTGTTCAAAAGTTTCTGACTAACCTGAATTTCACCCTATTTTAAAAAATATTGAAGTAATTATCAACAATACAGGTGTTGCTTGACACTAAAAACCTATTTTACAGTTTAAGCTGCACTTGTCAATGAGCCTAACTAGACTACACACTGCACTTGGTGCAAGGCACAATGAACCCTCAAATTAAATTTTTCCATGTCTAAATTTTTCTAGACCAGTAAAAAACACATGTATATATAAATGTTCTATAAAAGACATGTCAACTTAAATAATATGTCAGCTACTGGAAGAGTGCAATCGTTGTGGAACTTACATTTCATACCTAACTCATGACAGTGGGCTCAAATTACGTACACTTGAGCTATTTCCATATCTGAATTGTTATAACAGTAAAACAATACATCTGACTCACTAAAATAAGAAGCTAAGCTGGCATTTGACATTTCATCATAAGCTAAATAACGCTATGCGTAGAAACGAACCTTACCATGCATCACTCGAGGGACGAAGAACATAGTGCGTCAAGATAATGTAAATAATTTAATTGACTCCACATACAGCTTAATACTAATTCCTTTCCTTTGGGGAAATACCTGTAGTAGCATGTTTATCTCTGACACACTATCACAGCAAACCATACTATCATTCTGGCGAGATTTTTAATGTGCCGTAGCGTTTAAACTGCATATTTTTGTGATACGCAAGTGTATTTTCGAAATGCATCAGGTACGAAATGCAACATGGTCAAGGAAAATGTTGGACGAGGTTCCATACAGAGATGAAAGATCAAATTACCAGAAACGCAAAATTTGCACCCAAAATAAAATTATCGGTATTATTTATCACAATACGTGAAGATACCAAGTACAAAACATACACGTTACACTACTTTTGTAATGCACTTGTTGTATAACATTAAAAAGGAAAAGGGTTCACATATTGGTGCTGTCGGTGTAACTTAGAGGTTAAGCTGAACTTGACAATAAGCATAGTTTGAATATTGTATCACACTTTAAGGAAACAAATAATTCAAAAAATGGTTCCAATGGCTCTGATCACTATGGGACTTAACTTCTGAGGTCATCAGTCCTCTACAACAGAACTACTTAAACCTAACTAACATAAGGACATCACACACATCCATGCCCGAGGCAGGATTCGAGCCCCCGACCTTTGCGGTCGCTCGGTTCCAGACTGTAGCGGCTAGAACCGCTCGGCCACTCCGGCCGGCAAACAAATAATTGTCTGATGGTCACTTGACATGAGGACTGCTGTTACCACGATCATGATGACTGCTGTTACCCTAAATACTTTGTGGATACTGTTGTGAAACAGTCATAGTCCACTGACGTGGTCTGTTTTCCAGTTCATGGCGAGATGATACAGCAACCAGTGATAAATGTTTTAAATAGATAAGCAATAATGGCTGCAAAACAGTCTCTATTATTTTAAATTTTGATAATAACGCATTTCGCCTTGTTTAAGGTATCTTCAGTTTGGCCTACAAAGAATATACGCACTTTTCTTAAAAATAGCATGACCTTGGTTTAGTAAAACTTTGGGCTACCAAGGCAAATATTCAAATCAACTTACTGGCACAACAGGTGTTCAACATATAGGCTGCCGACCATGCATGTCACTTAGCAGCACAACACCACTGTCAGTATTTTAAGAACATTGTACGGTGCCCATTTAAAATAATTCCTCTCCTACGACAGCCTCTTCACCTCCGAGTAGCCCTTGCAACGTACGTCCTCAATTATTTGCTGGATGTATTCCAGTCTCTGTCTGCCTCTACAGTTGTTACCCGCTACATTTCCCTCTAGTACCATGGAGGTTATTCCGTGATCTCGTAACATGTGTCCTACCATGCTGACCCATCTTCTTGTCAATATTTTATATATACTCCTTTCCTCACTGATTCTGCGGAGAACCTCCTCATTCCTTACCCTATCAGTCCACCTAATTTTCAACGTTCTTCTGGAACACCACATCTCAAAGGATTCGATTCTATTCTTTATCGGTTTTCCCACAGTCCATATTTCACTACCATACAATGCTGTGGTCCAAACGTAAATTTTCAGAAATTTCTTCCTCAAATTAGAGCCTACGTTTGATACTAGGAGACATCTCTTGGCCGGAATGTCCTTTTTGACAGTGTTAGGCTGCTTTTTATGTCCTCCTTGCTCCATCTACCATAGGTTATTTTGCTGCCTAGGCTGCAGAATTCCCTAACTTCTAATTACGATGTTTAAGTATCTCGCTGTTCCCATTTCTGCTATTTCTCATTACTTTCGTCTTTCTTCGATTTACTCTCAATCCATATTCTGTGAACTTTAGACTGTTCACTCCATTCAGTAGATCCTGTACTTATTCTTCACTTTCACTGAAGATAGCAATGTTGTCAGTGAATTGTACCATCGATATCCTTTCGCGTTGTATTTTAATTCAATTCTTGAACCTTTCTTTTGTTTCGTCATTGCTTCTTCTATGTATAGTGGTCAGCCCTTCTGACGATCATTTCTTTTTCGATTTCTTCACAATTTTCATACAGCCATTTCTCCTTAGCTTCCCTGCTCTTCCTATTTATTTCATTCCTAGGTCACTTGTATTCCTGGATTTCCCTGAACATTTCTGTGCTTTCATCGGTCAACTGAAGTATTTCTTCTGTTACCAAGGGTTTCTTCGCAGTTACTTTCTTAGCAGCTACGTCTTTCCTTCCAAATTCTGTGATGCTCTTTTTCGAGATGTCTCTTCAACTGTAATGCCTACTGAGCTATTTCTTATCGCAGGGTCTATAGTCTCAGAGAACTTTAAGAAAATCTCTTCATACCTTAGTACTTGCGTATACCACTACTTTGCACCTTTATTCTTCCTGAGTAATCTCTCAAAATTCAGCATACCCTTCGTCACTACTAAATTGTGGTCTGAATGTATATCTGCTCATTGGTACATCTCACAATCCATTATCTGATTTCGGAATCTCTGCCTGATAATGATGTAATCTAACTGAAATCTTCTCGTAGCTTCAACCTTTTCCAGGTATCCCTCCTCCGCTTCCAATTTTTGAACAGAGTATTCGCCGTTAGTAGCGGAAATTTTTTTGCAGAGCTCAATTAGTCTTTATCTTCTCTCATTACTAGAGTCTCCCGCAGACCTTTCTCCTGTTCCTTCCCCTAAAACCGCATTCCAAATCCCAATGACTGTTAAAGTTTCATCTCCCTGTACGTACAGATTTACCCTTTCAATATCCTTATATATTCTCTCTATCTCTTCATCTTCGGCTTGCGACGTCGGCATGTATACGTGAACTATCGTTGTCGGTGTTGGTTTGCTGTCGATCCTGATGAGAACAACCCTATCACTGAACTATTCACAGTAACCCCCTCTCTACCCTACCTTCCCATTCATAACAAATCCTGCTGCTGTTATACGATTTTCTGCATCTGCTCATGTTATCCTCTACACAGCTGATCAAAAATCCTTCTCTTCTTTCCATTTCACTTCACTGATCCCGCTATATCTACACTGAGCCTTAGCATTTCCCTTTTCAGATTATCTAGCTTCCCTACGACGTTGAAGCTTCTAACATCGTACGACCTGACTCGTAGAACGGTGTCCTTTCGTTGGATTTTCAATCTTTTTCTCATGGTCATGTCCCCTTGACAGTCCCCTCGCAGAGATCCCAATGGGGGACTATTTCGGAATCTTTTGGCAGTGGAGAGATCATCATAACAGTTGTTTAATTACAGGCCACATATCCTATGGATACAAATTATATGTCTTAATGCAGTGATTTCCATTGCCTTCTGCATCCTTATACGATTGATCATTGTTTTGAACACGACTGCACTTCAGCAGCGGTTACAGAATAGCAGGTGAATAACATAGCCAACTAGTTGCCATAAATTGTGGTTTTCGATTAATTTTTACCGAGGTTTCAACACATTTACTTATGTCTGCTCCTCCATCCTCTTTTACAACAAGACTTTTGGCAGAATGAGGGTGACTTCTTATGCCTGAAGTCTTCGGCCTCCGTTTCTGACGATTTTTATTCAGTATTTAAGCTGTAGTGGCGTTCGATCAAGGGACCAAGCACGTCTTGATTATTAGAGATGCTACGCCTAGACGACAGATCACGAGCCACAACTATACGTAACTACATTGACAGTGATACTCCGATCCCAGCACTCAGGAAGGAAGTGGATGGTTTAAGAGTAAAAACTTCTGGGTTGCTGAATGATCCAGTTTTCCGCAGCGTCCTGCACTTCTCTGACCTTTCCGAGATTGTTTTAAGGGGCCGAAGGTACGCGAGTCACATAGGAAGATATTGGGGCTATGATGAGGATATTCCAGAATCTCCCATCAAAAGTTTTGAAGGAGCTCTAGGATGTTCTTGGCGACAAGTGACCTAGTGATATCCTAGGGAAATGCTACCCCATTCGACAGCTGGCCCCCTGAACTTGTTCTTAATGGCTTGTTTGAGTCTCGGCAACGTGTTGCAGTATTACTCAGCGTTACCTGTTGCATCCCATGGTACCCATTCGATTAGCAGAGCTCCTTCGTGGTCGAAAATGAAAATGAGCGTCACTTTTCGGCCCTTCGGAGCAGAGTGGGCATTTTTGGTCGAGGGGATCATGGATGCCATCACTCCATGTTCATTCATTCGGAGGCAAAATCGAAGGGGTGACACCTCATTTCATCACATACCACAATCTGATCAATGAAATCCGTTCCTTCGCCACGTATCTCAACATATGGGTCAGGTAAGCACCCATTCTCGTCGTCTCCTGATAAGATGAAAGATGCTTTGACACCCACTGAGCACAAACCTTGCGATAACGAAGCTTCTCTCGGATTATAGGACGTATACTTCCTTTGCTTATCGACAGTCCAGCAGCAGCGTCACGTGTGGTGATCCGAAGATTCACCGTATGGGATCCCCGCAGCTGACAACGTGCTGGTGGTGACAACGTGCACTTCTCAGGGCGTGGAAAGTCCTTGCTGTTTACGGGTGCCGCCTCATAACACCGACACCATCGGAATATGGTGCACCATGCGGGACACTGGTCTAAGTTCACCGCTTTCATTTTGTGATAAATTTGTGAAGTATACTCCACTTCTGCACAAATAAATGTATGATCAATATTTTCGCTGATGTGGAAGACTCCATCATGCAACGAACTGCGGAAGCAACTCCCCAGAAAAGAAGAAATTACTGCGAAGCAACTGCCCCTGAAAACCGTTATTTAGGAAACTGAAACTGTGGTGGTACACCGTTTCAGCCGTTTGATGTAAGGATGGTTATAACTAAACTTTCGCCACCTGAGCCAGTGTAGATGGAAAACTGTATACCGTCCGTGGGTGCTGGTACTGGTACGGCGACTTAACGTTGAAACACAACCGTCTGTGCGCATTATGCGAGTAGTTGCAGAGAGTCAATGTAGGTCTGCACAAGTTAAGCAGGGCTTTACTCGTAAAGCTTATTTATCAAACCAATAGAAATAGTGCTGCTGCTCTTATCGATTGTCGACCCATTAAAGGACTTCGGAGAGGTCCTCTTGCTGCGTCGGGTTTGAAGAATAAGTGTTTCGTTAGTTGGAATAAGCTCGTGATGTGGGAATTGCTCGTGGGAGAGGCCGACGGCCAACTGCGCCAAAAATTATTGAAGAAGTTATTACAGCCATGGCTGAGAATGCTGGACGCAATGTGCAGTTGTCTCACGACAGCTGAAAATTCCGTGGTCCATTTTCGAATACCAGTCAAGAATGCTAGGAGAAGTATGTGTTGAGTAAGTGGATTAAGGAAGGATTAATAACAAAATCCTGAAAATACTGAGGAAGCAAAGACTACTGCACCCTCGGTTCAAAAGAGAACGCGGAATGACAACAAGCAGGAGTTATCAGAGATTCGTACGACTGTAAAATGATTGATGCGAGAAGCATACAACTGCCAGCTTCATACCTTAGCAATTGATCTAGCCGAGAACCCGACAATATTCTCGTCTTACGTAAATTTTCTAAGCGGGTCAAACTCTTTTACTCAGTCACTCTTTGACAATCTGGTATGCCAATAAAAGATAACAAAAGGAAAGCTGAATTTTTAAATTTTGCGTTTAAGAAATCATTTCCTCAGGAGGACGTTGTAAACGTACCGTCATTTGACCATCGTCCAGACTCCCGTATGGAGGACACAGTAATAGGCATCCCTGTCGTAGAGAAGCGGCTGAAAGGGTTCAAAACAAATAAGTCACCAGATCCGGATGAAATACCAGTGCGGTTTTGCAAAGAGTTCTTCACGGCATTTGTATCTTATTTAGCTTGCATATACCGCATATCTCTCGCCCAGCGAAAAGTCACAAGCGACTGGAAAAAGCACAGATGACTGCCGTGTATACAGGGTGTTTCAAAAATGACCGGTATATTTGAAACGGCAATAAAAACTAAACGAGCAGCGATAGAAATACAACGTTTGTTGCAATATGCTTGGGACAACAGTACATTTGCAGGCAGACAAACTTTCGAAATTACAGTAGTTACAATTTTCAACAACAGATGGCGCTGCGGTCTGGGAAACTCTATAGTACGATATTTTCCACATATCCACCATTCGTAGCAATAATATGGCGTAGTCTCTGAATGAAATTACCCGAAACCTTTGACAACGTGTCTGGCGGAATGGCTTCACATGCAGATGAGATGTACTGCTTCAGCTGTTCAATTGTTTCTGGATTCTGGCGGTACACCTGGTCTTTCAAGTGTCCCCACAGAAAGAAGTCACAGAGGTTCATGTCTGGCGAATAGGGAGGCCAATCCACGCCGCCTCCTGTATGTTTCGGATAGCCCAAAGCAATCACACGATCATCGAAATATTCATTCAGGAAATTAAAGACGTCGGCCGTGCGATGTGGCCGGGCACCATCTTGCATAAACCACGAGGTGTTCGCAGTGTCGTCTAAGGCAGTTTGTACCGCCACAAATTCACGAAGAATGTCCAGATAGCGTGATGCAGTAATCGTTTCGGATCTGAAAAATGGGCCAATGATTCCTTTGGAAGAAATGGCGGCCCAGACCAGTACTTTTTGAGGATGCAGGGACGATGGGACTGCAACATGGGGCTTTTCGGTTCCCCATATGCGCCAGTTCTGTTTATTGACGAAGCCGTCCAGGTAAAAATACGCTTCGTCAGTAAACCAAATGCTGCCCACATGCATATCGCCGTCATCAATCCTGTGCACTATATCGTTAGCGAATGTCTCTCGTGCAGCAATGGTAGCGGCGCTGAGGGGTTGCCGCGTTTGAATTTTATATGGATAGAGGTGTAAACTCTGGCGCATGAGACGATATGCGGACGTTGGCGTCATTTGGACCGCAGCTGCAGCACGGCGAACGGAAACCCGAGGCCGCTGTTGGATCACCTGCTGCACTAGCTGGGCGTTGCCCTCTGTGGTTGCCGTACGCAGTCGCCCTACCTTTCCAGCACGTTCATCCATCACGTTCCCAGTCCGTTGAAATTTTTCAAACAGATCCTTTATTGTATCGCTTTTCGGTCCTTTGGTTACATTAAACCTCCGTTGAAAACTTCGTCTTGTTGCAACAACACTGTGTTCTAGGCGGTGGAATTCCAACACCAGAAAAATCCTCTGTTCTAAGGAATAAACCATGTTGTCTACAGCACACTTGCACGTTGTGAACAGCACACGCTTACAGCAGAAAGACGACGT
The DNA here is from genome assembly GCF_023898315.1 of Schistocerca nitens. Taxonomy (NCBI): domain Eukaryota; kingdom Metazoa; phylum Arthropoda; class Insecta; order Orthoptera; family Acrididae; genus Schistocerca; species Schistocerca nitens. The sequence continues at coordinate 995,140,953 of NC_064615.1, forward strand.
ACAGAATGGCGCACCCACAGACTGCGTTGTCTTCTATATCTTTCACATCACTTGCAGCGCCATCTGTTGTTGAAAATTGTAACTACTGTAATTTCGAAAGTTTGTCCGCCTGAAAATGTACTGTTGTCCCAAGCATATTGCAACCAACGGTGTATTTCTATCGCTGCTCGTTTAGGTTTTATTGCCGTTTCAAATATACCGGTCATTTTTGAAACACCCTGTAAGAAGCGTTAAAGAACTCATCTGCAGAATTAAATATCCTTAACAACGGTTTACTGCATAATTCTTGAACATTTTCTCAGGTCAAACATAATGAACTTCCTTGAGACGGAGACACCTGTGACCAAAAATCAGCACGGTTTTACAAAGCATCGCTCGTGCAAAACTCCGCTTGCCCTGCGGACTATGGATGAAAGACACCAGGCAGATTCTATATTCCCAGATTTCCAGAAAGCGTTTGCCACTGTGAGCCACTGCAGACTATTAACGAAGGTAAGAGCATACGGAATATGTTTGCAGATATGTGACTGGCTCAAAGACTTCGTAAGTAATAGGACCCAGTACGTTGTCCTCGACGGCGAGTGTTCATCAGAAATAAGTATATCGTCAGGAGGGCCCCAGGAAGTGTGATAGAACAGCTGTTATTTTCTATATACATAAATAATCTGACGGACAATTTGGGGAGTAATCTGCTACTGTTTGCTGATCATGCTCTGGTGTGCAAAAAGATGTCGTCGTTGAGCAACTGTAGGAGGCTACAAGATGACTTAGATAGGATTTCTAGTTGTGATCCATGGTAGCTAGCTCTAAATCTGGAAAAACACAAGTTAATGCGGGTGATTAGGAAAAAAAATCCTGTAATGCTAGAATCGGCATTATTAGTGTGCTGCTCGACACAGTCAGACGGATTAAATATCTTGACGTAACATTGCGAAGCGATGTGGAACGAAATAAGCATGTAAGTATTGTAGTAGGAAAGACGAATGGTCGACATCAGCTTATTGGGAGAATTTTGGGAAGGTATGGTTCATCGGTAAAAGAGACCGCATACAGAACACCAGAGTGACACATTCTTGAGTACTGCACCAGTGTTTGAGATCTCTATCGGGTCAGATGATAGGAAACATTGAAGCAATTCATAGGCGGGCTGCTACATTTGTTACTCGTAGGTTCGAACAACACGCGAGTATTGCGGAGAAGCTTCGGGAATTCAAACGGAAATCTCTGGAGGTAAGGTGTCGTTCTCTTCGCGGGACACTATCGAGAAAATTTAGAGAACCGGCATTTGAAGCTGACTGCAGTATGCTTCTACTGTCGCTACCATACATTTCGCGTAAGGAGCAGGAAGATAAGAGAGATTTACTCTCGTTTCAACTTGACTAGAAGAAGGGAGCAGGAAGATAAGAGAGATTTACTCTCGTTTCAACTTGACTAGAAGAAGGGATCGGTTGGTAGGACATGTTCTGAGGCATCAAGGGATCACCAATTTAGTATTGGAGGGCAGCGCGGAGGGTAAAAATCGTAGAGGCAGACAAAGAGATGAATACACTAAGCAGATTCAGAAGGATGTATGTTGCAGTACGTACCGGGAGATGAAGAAGCTTGCACAGGATAGGGTAGCATGGAGAGCTGCATCAAACCAGTCTCTGGACTGAAGACCACAACAACCAGGACGCATACAGACAGTCGTTTTCCTCTCGCTCTGTTTTCTAGTGGGTTTGGGTTGGGTTGTTTAGGGGGAGGAGACGAGACAGCGAGATCATCGGTCTCGTCGAATTAGGGAATGATGGCGAAGGAAATCGGCCGTGCCCTTTGAAAGAAACCAGCCCGGTATTTGCCTGGAGCGACTTACGGAAATCACGGAAAACCTGAATCAGAATGGCCGGACGCGGGATTGAACCGTCGTCCTCCCGAATGCGAGTCCAGTGTGCTAACCACTGCGCCACCTCGCTCGGTCTGTTTTCTAGTGGAACAGGAAGAGAAACGACTAGTATTGGTACAACGTACCCTCTGCCACGCACCGTACTGTAACTTGTGGAGTATGTATATAAATGTAGATGTATAAAACTGTTGTGAACAATTGTCAAATGATATCCAGGCTGTCGTAAATGCACATGCTTGTTACGTTGGGCAATGTTCGTAACAAACATTGCCCTCTGTGCAGAAATTAGAATGTCTTTCTGTAAGTGGCGTATTCGTTATTTCTCTTCCGCAAGTCTGCAAATGTTTCTAAAAGTTTCATTGTGCTGCGAGCATTCGTTTCTCAAGTAGAGAGTGTTTAATTACAACCACCCTGGAGATGCGTCAGTTACAAATTTACCGCAAGTTTCTATTTTCATTGACACGAATTACCTTATTGAAACATCCTGCACTCTGCCTGCTGTTAAGGGATTCTGTGGTAGCCACTTTAAGTGAATTTTTACAAATAATAATCTGCGTTCAGGGTATTCCATGTTGCAGCTGTGCGAGAGCAATCCACATTGAAAAGCTCGACAGGGTGGTAAAATGTAGTACTCATTATCGTGTAGAGAGCGGTTACCAGCCGTCGCCCACCCGTAATCATACTGTCTCGCCTGTAACGTGCGCCACTACTCACTCTGTAATGGCACGTCGTCAGGTGGTAAAATAAGAACGTGAGAAAAACTGGAGGACTGTCTTCAACAACAACGAATCATTGAGCTGCAAATCGCTCCCGGGAGTGGTTCATTTTGTTAGCGCATGGTGGCCCTCCGTCCTGCTGGAGAGCAGAGATAGATGTGTCCAGCTGCCGCGGCGATAGCAGCCGGGGCCGTTTAGGACCCAATTTATGCGACTGCCCAGTGGGACCACCGCGCGGCCCCCAGGGGACTGCGCTAAGTGGTCGTGTTCGACACGAGAAGTCCATCTCGAAAAGGCGAGTTCGTTACCATGGTAACGCTTCTGGCGGCCAAGGAACGCGAGCGCGCCGTAACTGTTTACAAGCAGACAGCTTTCAGAGCCTCGTTAAAATATTTCAGATCTTATTCTATTAGTCGCATACGGCGTGTGCACCACACATTTTGCACGTCCATACTACCGAGCGAACTAGTATAATCGTTTAAATACGGTGTGAGGTCAACAGAGACGACGGGGCCAACGAGATATGCGGGCACTGTGGCTCGCGTGACGACACGAGACGCCGTATGTCTTGAGGGGTCCCGAGTCTTGGTTAAAAACAGTCTTGGTTGCAATTTTAGTTTTTTATTTTTCAACGACGCGTTTCGCTTTATTTAGGCATCTTCGGGTTATCTACATAGAAAACAGAGAACAAATATATCTATTTAAGAATCGCGATCGATCTGTGCGGCTGGTCCCGGCGGAGTCCTCCCTCGAGCATGGGTGTGTGTGTTCGTCCTTAGGATGATTTAGGTTCAGTAGTGTGTAAGCTTAGGCACTGATGACCTCAGCATAAGATTTCACACACTTAGCAAGCTGTAAGGCTTCAGCTTCAGTTAGTTCCCTAAGATCTTGCAAACTGTGGGTTGTGGTACGCTCAGCTCATAAGATTTCACACACACACACAAGAATCGCAATCGCATTGTTCAGATAACCTATAAGTATGTATAAACAGATCAACTATTGAAAGAGCAAATACCTTAATTTGGTATTACTTAGAAGAATCTTTACCATAGGTTTCAAACGGTCAGAAATTGTTTGTTGTGCAACATTTGGCATTGCTGCCATTTACTTCTGACTCAAAGTATCATCTTCATCCAATATTGCTTGCAATTCGGTGTCTTCGAATTTTTTTGGTGGTCTTCCACGTTCTTCATTTCTTACATCAAAATCATTATTTCTGAACCGTTGAAACCATCTTTTGCATGTTGCTTCTGATAGAGCATGATCACCATATGCCTCGACAAGCATACGATGCGACTCTGCAGCATTTTTTTTTCAAATGAAAACAAAAAATTAATGCTTTCCGCAAATCATCACTTTCTGGTACAAAATTCGACATTTTTAACACGATGAAAACATATTATGTTTTTTGTTCCATGACTTGATGTATACTAAATATCTTTGACAGATGTCATACCAATCAAACAAAAAAAAAAAAAATTAAGGCTCGTTCACAACAAATGTTCCCTATCGACACATTTGTATCTTAACTCTCATTTCATACCGGTACACCTGGTATACCAGGACAACATCGCCTTCGTTAAACTCAGTAAAAACTAGAAATATAAAAAAAGATAGTAAAATCATTACCTTTTCTAGATGGACGCGAGAGGCAACAGGAACTGCATAACGCTTTCGCGTTCACAGGAGCGAGTAACAGAGTAAGATGAGGGCTCAGGTAGTACTATTTTTTTATGTTTCTAGTTTCTACTGAGTTTAACGAAGGCGATGTTGGCCTGATATATTCGACGATGCCCTTTGGCTACACTGTCTAAAGAATTCTTCTAAGAAATAACAAATTAAGGTATTTGCTCTTTCAACACTTGATCTATTTATACATGCTTATAGGTTATCCAAGTCTGCACAATGCGATCGCGATTCCGAAGTAGATGTATTTCTTCTCTATTTTCCATGTAGATAACCTGAAGATGCCTAAATAAGGCGAAACGCGTCGTTGAAAAATAAATAACTAAAACTGTAACCAAGACTGTTTTTAACCAATACTGTTAATCACTGGTTTGCTTTATGCCACCTATGGATTGGAAGAAGTTCCAGAGCCTGTTTCTAGCGAGAACCATGTTACTGTTTCAGACAAATTATATAATTTAAATACAGTGTTATTACAAATGACTGAAGTGATTTCATAAATTCATTGTAGCTACATAAATTGACATATTGCCACAAAACTCAGGACCAAAATTTATAAAATGTCCCGGGCTATTATGCCGTGGTCGAATGGATTTCACATTTACACATTACGTTTCGTCCGCGTCTGCGAACAACATTTTCAAGGGGGATCGTAGCTTCTTTGGGTTTCCGAGTCACACCCTGGCTCGCTGCAGAGTGCAGCAAAATTCCGTTTACGCGTTTTCCCGCGCCCTAGCGTGATGTCACTGGTTTGAATGCCCGAGAGCAATTGGTTGTCCTCGATTGGCGTCGTCCGCTGTTGCTATCATCCCCACGGTGGAAGATTGGTACACATCTTCGTCAGCACCAGAATCCAGATGTCATTCAATTTCACGTCCTTCTCCTTCCTACTGAGATTCCTGCTTTGTCTTACAATCTCTATGTCCTCTCCATATAGTCTTTCATGGTATTCGCTGGTGGTTGCGAGTTCTTGAGTCCTATCAAAACGAATGTGGTGACCTCTTGACTGCAAAGCCAGTTCCCCAACAGCTGATCTGTCGATCTCCCCCTTCTTCTACAACTGCCCTCACACTCTTCTACTCGTTTTTTGACCATTCTTTTTGTAATATCCTCACACGCCTCCGCACAACTAGACGGAATCCTATAGATTCTTGCTTTTTCCGGGGGCTGACGAGCATCCTTGGGGAATTTCAGGCGATCGCGTATCTTCCGGCTGGGGTTGTATAGATTACCGCGATGTTCCGTTCTTTCAAGATTTTTCCTATGCGGTCAGTGAAGCCCTTAATGAAAGGCAGGAAAACTCTCGATTTCACGGGTGCTTTGTGCAAGGCTATGAACTCTGCGCGGTGGCCTTAACGCTCTTTTTACCTCAGCAGACGAATTACCATTTTTGGGCAGTGCGTTGGTGAGATGCTTCAATTATGCATCAAGCGGGTCTGGTTCGCAGACGTTCCTTACTCTATCCGACAATATATTCAAGGTGCCTCGCTTTTTCTGTGAGTGGTGGTTCGAATCCCGATGCCGGTAATGTCTGTGTGCGTGCGTTTTCTGTATACCGTGTGGCCTAAGCTACGATCTTCTTTCCCGAAAACAAGCACATCCAGAAAAGCTGAATTGGATTTTTCCTCCCGATATTGCTGAATTGTTTAAATATTGCCTCACAACCACGTATGACTTCTAGGAACAGACGGATGCGGTGGCTTCGGGGAGCCCCTTAAGCACACTTATAGCCAATTTCTTTGTGGAAAAATTCCAAGAACAGGTACTGGAAACTGCTAACAAAAGACCGAATATTCTGTTCCGGTACGTGGATGATACGTTTGTTTTGTCGAGCCATGGGTAGAGGAATCAGATCGTTTTCTCAACCATCTCAACGGGATTAATCCGAAGATTCAAAATGGTTCAAATAGCTCTGAGCACTATGTGACTTAACATAGGAGGTCATCAGTCCCCTAGAACTTACAACTCCTTAAACCTAACTAATCTAAGGACATCACACGCACCCATGCCCGAGGCAGGATTCGAACCTGCGACCGTAGCAGTCGCGCGGTTCCGGACTGAAGTGCCTGGAACCGCTCGGCCATCGCGGCCGGCTCCGAAGATTCAGTTTACCATGAAGGAGGAAGAGGCAGACAGAAGATTAAATTTTCCGCATATGCTAGTTTCCAAGAAAGCCACACAGTTTACCGAAAACCCACCCAAACAGAGCCTTACCTATATCGGTATCCAAGCCACCACACGCAACAAAAGGGAGGCATCATTAAAACGTTTGCGGATTGAGCAAGAAACATCTGCGAACAAGAGTTGCTTGATCCATAGTTAAAGGATCTCATCAACGTACTGCCCAAAAATGGTTATTCTTCCGCTGACAAAAACAGCGGTTAGACCACCGCGTAGAAATCATAGCGATGCACAGCGCCTATGAAACCGAGGGTTTTCACGCCTTTAATCAAGGACGTTATTGCATTACTAGCCGCATAGGAAATACAAGTATCTTGAAGAAACGGAACGTCGTGTTAGTGTACAAATCCACCCGGAAGGTATAAGATCACCTAAAATTGGGCAAGGATGCTCACCAGCCGCTGGAAAAAGCAGTTTATAGAACTCCGTCTAGTTGTGTGGAGGAGTACGTGGGTACTACAGAGATAAAGGTCAAAAAACAACTAGATGAGCGTGAAGACAATCGCAGAAGAGTGTAGACTGTCAGATCAGATGTTGCGGAACGTACTGTGCAGCCACGAGACCACCACATTCATTTTGACAGATTGTAAAACACCCCAGAAATTTCAATAGGGAGGAGTGAAATTGAATGACATCTGGATTGCGGTGCTGAAGAAGATGTATACCAGTCTTCTACCACGAGGTGATAGCAACAGTGGAGGACGGCAGTCTACAACGTCCAGTTGCGCTCGGATATTCAAAACATGTGACGTCACACCACCTCGCGGTAGCAGGGTAAACGGAATTTTTCTGCAGTCATCAGCCAGCTACATGTGAATCGGGCACCCAAAGAAGCTACTATCCCCCTTGAAACTGTCTTTCACAGATGGCAACGAAACGTTGGGTTTCAATGTGAAATCCATTCGAGCAAAGCATAATAGCCCAGAACATTTTATTAATTGTGAAATTTCCGGCCGTGAAAGTTTACATTTTAGAAAACTCAACAATGATATAGGAAATATCAAAAAGCTTTGTATTTTTTGGGCCGCGCTTCTGATTTCTGCCACGAGAGCACTGCAGTGAACTGTTAGGAAAGACGGTGACAGAAGACGAGAAAGAGTATGTTGTGCGTGAAATGCTTTTACATCAGTCTGCCGCAACAGTGCAACGACACTTCAGAATGAAGTTCAACAAAGATCCACCAATACCATTCGGCGATGGTATGCGCAGTTTCAAGCTTCAGGATGTCTCTGCATGGGGAAATCAACGGGTCGGCCTGTAGTGAGTGAAGAAATTGCTGACCGCGTGGGGGCGAATGTTGCACGTAGCCCTCAGAAGTTGAGGAGCAAAGACAATTGAGGGCTGAGCGTACCACAACCCACAGTTTGCAAGATCTTAAGGAACTAACTGATGCAGAAGCCTTACAGCTTGCTATTGCTACAAGCGCTAAGTGGCAACGACAGTGAGACGCTGTGAATTTTCGGCACAGTTGCAACACCTTATGGAAGATGACGGGTTTTGTGAGAAACTCTTCTTCAGCGATCAAATAAGATTGTCGTTTGAGAGTGGCACAGTAAACAGGCACAGTGTGCGAATCTGGGAGACGGAAACCTCACACTATCGCGCAGCACATTCGAGATTCACAAAAAGTTAATGTATTCTGTGCAGTCTCACGGTTTAAAGTTTATGGTCACTCTTTCTTCTGCGAAAGACCGTTACAGGAAACATGTATCTACGTGCATCTGGACATGTTGGAAAACTAACTCATCCCACAACTGGAGACCGACAGTGTCGACCTCATGTACGAAAAGGATCTGCTCCATTCCTCTTCCATCACGATGTTCGTGAATTCTTAAACAGCAAACTGAGTAACCGTTGGATTGCCTGTTGTGGGGTTCATGATCAGCAGTTCATGTCGTGGCCTTCAAGTTCTCCCGACCTAGCTCCATACGATTTTTTTCTGTGGGGTTATGTAAAAGATTCAGTGGCTACATCACCTCTACCAAAATCGTACAAGATATGCTGGCTCTTATTAACACTGCTTTTGAACAGCTTTTGCTACGCCGACCGTGGAGAGAACTTAAATAGGAAGGAACACTTAAAAAATCTTGTGGGGAAGGCTAACCAAAGACTGCGTTTCATTGGCAGGACACTTGGAAAATGTAACGGATCTACTTAGAGACTGCCTACTCTACGCTTGTCCGTCCTCTTTTAGAATACTGCTGCGCGGTGTGGGATCCTCACCATCTACATCTACATCTACATGGATACTCTGCAAACCACATTTAAGTGCCTGGCAGAGGGTCCATCGAAAGACCTTCACAATTCTAAAAATGGTTCAAATGGCTCTGAACACTATGGGACTTAACTTCTGAGGTCATCAGTCCCCTAGAACATAGAACTACACAAACCTAACTAACCTAACGACATCACACCCATCCATTCCCGAGGCAGGGTTCGAACCTGCGACCGTAGCGGTCGCGTGGTTCCAGACTGTAGCGCCTAGAACCGCTCGGCCACTCCGGCGGGCTTCACAATTCTCTATTATTCCAATCTCGTATAGAGCACGGAAAGAATGAACACCTGTATCTTTCCGTACGAGCTCTGATTTCCCTTATTTTATCGTGGTGATCGTTCCGCCCTATGTAGGTCAATGTCAACAAAATATTTTCGCATTCAGAGGAGAAAGTTGGTGATTGCAATTTCGTGAGAAGATTCCGTGGCAACGAAAAAAGCCTTTCTTTTAATGATTTCCAGCTCAAATCCTGCATCATTTCTGTGACACTTTCTCCCATATTTCGCGATAGTACGAGGGCTATTCCGAAAGTAAGGTCCGATCGGTCACGAAATGGAAACGACTATGAAAATCCGATAAAGCTTTGCACAGATGTGTTGGGTAGTGTCTCTAGTATAACCCCAGTTAGCATCACGTCGCTCTTCTCATTTCTGAGCTCGCAGTGAGTGCGTAAAGATGTCTAGAAAATAGTGTCTGCCGCCAAGTACGGGGGCCTGGTGAGAAATTTCCCCTGAAGCTATGCAGCTAACATTACATAACTGTCGTGCTGTTTCGTCTTCAAGACAATTCTCAGCCGCATTCTGCAGGGGCAATGAAGATGCTCCTGCATCGTTTTCAAATGGAAATGTGAGATTACCCACAATACAGCCCGTAATTGTCTCCCTCTGAGTTTCAGCTCAGGTCACATGAACCGCTGGTTATGAAGACAACATTTCGGCACAAGACAACGAGCCGTAGGCCAGCGTAGAGAATTGGCAGAGAGCACTGGCGGCTGCCTTCTATAGCGAGGGTATGGGAAAGTTGGTACAACGCTACGATACACGTCTAAGTCGGGTCGGCGACTATGGAGATAAGTAGCTGCAAGGTGTATCTAACTGTTGCAAATAAAACATTTTTGATTTTTACCGTGGTTTCCATTTCGCGACCTATCGGACCTTACTTTCGGAATAGCCCTCGTACAAAACGTGCTGCATTTCTTTGAACTTTTTCGATGTACTCCTTCAGTCCTACCTGGTAAGGATCTCACACCGTGCAGCAGTATTCTAAAAGAGGACGGACAAGCGTAGTGTAGGCAGTCTCCTTAGTAAGTCTGTTACATTTTCTAAGTGGCATGCCAATAAAACGCAGTCTTTGATTAGCCTTCCCCACAACATCTTCTATGTGATCCTTCCAATTTAAGTTGTTCCTAATTGTAATACCAAGGTATTTAGTTGAATTTACGGCTTTTAGATTAGACTGATTTATCGTGTAACCGAAGTTTAACGAGTTCCTTTTAGCACTCATGTGGATGACCTCACACTTTTAGTTATTTAGGGTTAACTGCCACTCTTCGCACCATTCAGATCTTCTGATGACTTTATTAGTCGATAAACGACAGCATCATCTGCAAACAACTGAAGACGGCTGCTCAGATTGTCTCCCAAATCGTTTATATAGATAAGGAAGAGCAAAGGGCCTATAACACTACCTTGAGGAACGCCTGAAATCACTTCCATTTTACTCGATGGCTTTCCGTCAATTACTACGAACTGTGACCTCTCTGACAGGAAATCGCAAATCCAGCTCACATAACTGAGACGATATTCCATATGCACGCAGTTATACTACGAGCCGCTTGTGTGGTACAGTGTCAAAAGCCTTCCGGAATTCCAGGAATACGGAATCGATCTGAAATCCCTTGGCAGTAGCACCCAGCACTTCATGTCAATAAAGAGCTAGTTGTCTTTCACAAGAACGATGTTTTCTAAACCCATGCTGACTGTGTGTCAATAGACCGTTTTCCTCGAGGTAATTCATAATGTTCGAACACAATATATGTTCCAAAATCCTGCTGCATATCGACGTTAACGATATAGGCCTGTAATTTAGTGGATTACTCCTACTACCATTCTACCTGTGCGGTATGATTGATAAGTATGGAGCTAATGCATCAGCATACTCCGAAAGGAACCTAACGGGTATACGGTCTGAACCAAAAGACTTGCTTTTATTAAGTGATTTAAGTTTCATCACTACTCCAAGGATATTTAATTCTACATTACTCATGTTGGCAGCTGTTCTCGATTCGAATTTTGGAATATTTACTTCGTCTTTTTTTGAGAAGGCATTTCGGAAGGCTGTGTTTAGTAAATGTGCTTTGGCAGCACTGTCTTCGTTAGTATCTCCATTGCTATCGCGCAGAGAAGGCATTGATTGTTCCTTGCCGCTAACATACTTCACATACGACCAGAATCTCTTTGGATTTTCTGCCAGGTTTCGAGACAACGTTTCGAGGTGGAAACTGTTATAAGCATCTCGCATTGAAGTCCGCGCTAAATTTCTAGCTTCCGTAATAGATCGCCAATCTTGGGGAATTTGCGTCTGTTTAAATTTGGCATCTTTGTTTCCTTGTTTCTGCAACGATGTTCTATCCCGTTTTGTGCACCAAGGAGGATCAGCTCCGTCGTTTGATAGTTTATTTGGTATAAACCTCTCAATTGCTACCGATACTATTTCTTTGAATTCAAGCCACATCTGGTCTACACTTATATTTTTAATTTGGAAGGCGTGGAGATTGTCTTTCAGGAAGGCGTCAAGTGAATTTTTGTCTGCTTTTTTGAATAGGTATATATTTTGCTTATTTTTCGAGGATTTGGGGGTTACAATATTCATTCTCGCTACGACAACCCTGTGTTCACTAGTCCCTGTATCCGTTTTGATGCTCTTTATTAACTCAATATTATTTGTTTCTAAGAGGTCAAGTGTGTTTTCACAACCGTTTACTCATTCGCGTGGGCTCATGAACTAACTGCTCTAAATAATTTTCAGAGAATGCGTTTAGCACGATTTCGGATGATATTTTATTCGTACCTCCGGAATGAAACATGTATTTTTGCCAACATATCGCGGGTAAATTAAAGTCACCACCAACTATAATCGTATGAGTCGGATACGTGTTTGAAATCAAACTCAATTCTATTTTTCAACATAATCTCCGTTCAATGCGACGGTCTTACCCCACGTTACTGGGAGGTTCTGTATACCCGGATGGTATCATGTCGATGCCAACGTTTTGCTGCATCAATAACCTCCCCATCAACCACGTACTGCTTCCTTTATTGCCTCCTTCATTGGGCCACACAGACGGAAGTCGGATGGTGCGAGATCTGGGCTGTAGCGTGGTTGAAGAAGAACAGTCTAATGAAGTTTTCTGAACCCCTGCTGTGTGTGCAGACATGTGTGTGGCCTTGCGTTGTCGTGGAGAAGGAGAAGTTCGTTTGGAATTTTGTGGTGATGAAAATGCTGAAGTCGTTTTTTTCAGTTTCCTGAGGGTAGCACAACACTCTTCAGAGATTATCGTTGCACCATGAACAAGGACATCAAACGAAATAACCCCTTCGCGGTATCAGAAGATCATCGCCGTGGCTTTACCGGTTGAAGGTGCGACTTCGAACTTTATCTGCGGAGGAGAGATGGTGTGGCGTCACTCTGTGGATTGCCGTTTTGTTTCTGGTTCGAAGTGATGAACCCATGTTCCACTGCCCGTGGCGACGTTCGATAAAAAAAATTGACACTATCAGCCTCGTAACACGCAAGTAATTCCTCACAGATGGTCCCTATTTACTCTCTATTATTTTCTGCTAGGCAGCGAGGAACTAAGTGGGCACACACCTTTGAGTACACGAACTGGTGGATACGTTTATCAGTACTAATAACACAGACGTCCAATTGAGCAGCGAGGTGTTTGATTGTGATCCATAGATCACCTGAAATGAGAGTGTCCGCACGTTCCAACCTTGCAGGAGTCACATCTGTGTGCGGCCAGCCGGCACCCGGGAGATCGGACATGTTTGCGCGACCTTGTTATGATGACAGACGCTTGGCCCAACGACCCACTGGGCTTTTGTTCGCTTATACGTCTCCGTACATACTACGTAAACGCCTAGGAATATCTGCGATGCCCTGGTTTGCCGCCTGAAGAAATTCAATGACAGTCCTCTCTGCCTGGAACTCATCTCCTTTATAGACACCATTTTGGAGGTTGCTTAGAGCGCCACCACCTGTCGGAACGTCATGAAACTGGAGGGACTGGACCAGTATAACACTACCTTCTGCTATACCATAACAAAGTTGGAGGCGGGTCGTAAAATAAAACTAACTTGTTAAAGCAGTTATGGTATAAAGCAACAGAGCAGTGTTAGCCTCTGAGAGGAATTCTGTTATGTTGACCGTGTAGTACCTAACGGAGGTGGCTTATCGGAAGTGAAAGTCAGAATTACGTAAATATTCAAACAGTAACAAACAATAATTTACCTATCCACACTGTTCAAGGAATAAAGAAAACGGTCGCCAGCCTAATTAGGCTTGACAATGATTAACATTCTCGTTTAAGAAAGTAGGTATGAGTAACTTTAACGGACAAACACAACCTATATTTTGCCACACGCGAGTGCAATGAACTCTGACACCTGCATATGTTAACGTTAAGTTTGGAGTTGACAGCTAGAGCAGAACAAACTATTTGCATAAATGTAACAGATAACGATACACACTACTATCTTCAGGGCTTAGTCAAACTCAGTGGTTTCAATAATACAGCAAAATTAGTTATTGTGCATAAATTAAGTCTCTCACTACTAAACACCTTTTTTTTTAGGATGAAAATTAAATGGAATTCACTCAGATTATTTTCATTGTCTTTTAAATAAAGAAGTTATTGTTTTCATAGATAGATGTCTTTCTATTAATCGTTATGTAGCATGAGCACAGACAAACTATGGATCCTCTCACAACATTAATATGCACTTTCAATACACAAGAGGAACCGAATATTGTACAGAATTTGACGTGAATAGCAAGAGTAATTGAAACTTTCTATAATTAAGTAACTTTGTGCCTTTTAAGTACATTCAATGGGGCGGGGAGGGGGGGGGGGCCTTAATCTTGACCACTGTAGCAGAGCAAACTAAACACACTTTCATTACATCATTACATCAGTGAAACACTTAGCAAGCGTGAACATATAACTCCCAACAGTTGCAGTTCTCAACTTTTAGTGGAGTGAAACACAAAATTCAGATATTTGTTAGATCCTTTCAACAAACATTATTAATCTTAGCACACTCTATTGCCATATTAATTTTAACGTGTTTTCAATAAATGACACTCGGTAATCATAGTTCAAACGGAGAGGAACCTGAGAGGTGTTGTCATAAGGAAAAAATCAAGGTAGGTACATAAAGTCAGTTATAAATTACCTTATATTTGAGCACATTAACACATCCAATGAGCTGATCCTTCACTGTACATTTCTACAGTTCTTCTGTTCAATTACAGTGATTGCGCAATGTGGTGGCGAATGCATGTTGGAAGGTGGGTTTGCAGGTAGAATTGCTGGACTGTCATTTCTTGGTGGCGATGATAAATACCAATTCCAGAATAGTTCCAACTCTTTATACATCCATCCGAGGCATTGGAAAGCGTCCGGAAAGCCTCTCTCGGCACCAGCACAATACATAACTTTTACATGAGCAGTTGACAGTTTGAAAGCTCGTCCCCGACTGACTCTTTGTTCCACCTTTTCTACCTAGGCCAACCACAATTTGCGCGCGGTACACAATTCCGTTCCCGAGGGGAACCACACCACCTTTTACACACAAAATAACTAAGAACCCTAAGTGAAGGTTAGCAGTTTACATACAAGCAAACAAACATTTTAAATAAAACAGTACATTTGCATATATTGGTAGTTCTACACAAAATTATGTAATAAAATTATTTAATTTTAAAGATAACCAAAGAGATTATATGAGGAAGACAAGAGATCTCATTACAGAGATTACACTTCATTTCAGTATCGAATTAATTGTGCACTATTTATAGAAGTTCAACGATGGGATGTTGAACAAAATAGAAAGCTAAATGAATCAACTGTACATAGAAGGCCACACATAGCGGTCTGTCAGCAGCTTTATTGTAGCGTTGGCTCCTGGGTGCCATAGTGTGTGGACACTGTCGAATGCCGTCTTGCGCAGTATTTCTGAAATGAATGGTCTTGGTCTGCCTTGAGAAAAATCGCACCACAGCTTCCGCTTGGAGTTAGGCACCAGAATTTGCTCGAACTTCAGACCTGTAGACGGGTCGTTTAACAGCTGTCGTAGCTCTGCATCCTTGCTCTGTTCCACTGCAAGTTTATCATAGTCTATAATTTCTGAAATCCCGCAAATACGTGAAAAATAGTCAGCCACTCAACAAAAGGTATGTAGTGTCTAAGCTATGGTGTTACAGCAGGAATATTCCCTATGTCCAACAACAAATTCCACATTTTACCAACCAGAAAAAAATTTTGCATTACTTACTGAAAGCCCCTCTTATTTGGTGGGGGGGAGGGGAGGGGAGGGGGGAAAGAGGAAATAGCGAACTGTGCCCCTGTTCCCTCTCACAGAACCGATAGTCTGATCCGCGCCTGGACAGAGAGAAGACTGTCCTTGGACGTCGGACGCCTCCTGCTGAAGCATCGTGAACCGGCAGTCGTGAAGCTTCCTGCTGCTCGCTGTTCGCTGCTTGTGCGGCATCGCAGTGCCGAGAGCAGAGAGCGGCCCGGCTCGGCCACTGTACAATGCCGCCCGGTGCACGTAGACACATAAATCCCCGCCTACTTTCTCGCCGGCGCTTCCCTGCTCGCTGCACTTGGCGACCTCAGAGCATTCCGCCTTCCCCTGCACCGTTACGCTACGAGATTCGCAGCATACCTGTGCCATGAAACGTTCGTATTAAGCGAGATTTAATGCTGGAAAAATGTGTCTTAGATGGATAACAGTTAAAGAGGGTAAGTGCGTATTCCCTACTGATCGTATCATGAATTTATAATAGAACACAGCCATATTCAGTCTTCGAGCGTGAGTCATTCATTACAGGAATAATCCAGTTTGCAGTGTTGCCTATCCTCCACGAAAGTGATTTATGTTTTTGTTTCTTCAGGTTTCTATCTTGTTCACAAAGCAAGCACGGAACACATTCAATCTCAGCACATTAACTATCTTGGTTATTACCCTAAGTCACATAGAGGCGAATAGATTGTTGTGGGCAGGTTTTCACAAATGAGCGGACTAGCGGTATAATTTAATAAAATCGACTCGTGCTTGTAGTTGCAACAGGGGTTCCTGACACCACTAGTTTTTGCCCGAACTCTTGTCGGTGGTTGACACGTCTCAATCTGTAGCCACCATTCTTCGGCTTGAAAGCTTCTGGAAAATTTCTCTAACCTATCCAAGGAATTTGACTGTGCGAATCACAGTATTCTCCTAGATAAATTGAAGTTTTATCGGATTCATGGTATGATTAAACAATTGATAATATCATACTTAACCAAAAGAATGCAGAAAGTTCTACTCAGCATTTCAAGCAATGTAGTCTGGGGACACTGTTCTGGTTAGGAAGAAATCATGTAAAGGGTTCCCCAAGGCCCACTCTTAGGCCTGCTGTTGTTTGTCATGCATGTAAACGATCTTCTGTCTAATATCCAATAAGCACAATTAGTTTCTTTTGCATATGACACTAGTGTTGTAATCAATCGAAGCACGCATACATACAGAAACAGAAGAAACGGTCTAGAAAGCTCTCAGAAGTTTCATTGATTGGTGCTCTGTGAATGGTCTCAACCTCGATTTTAAAACGACACATCATATTAAGTTCTGCAAATCTAGGGGCACTATACCAACGCTGAGAGGAAAATTCTCAGGTACCCATTTTTGTTGTTGTTGTGGCCTTCACTCCAGAGACTAGTTTGATGGTTAAGTCCTGTAGTGTTCAGAGCCATTTGAACTAGTTTGATGCAGCTCTCCATGCTACTCTATCCTGTGCAAGCTTCTTCATCTCCCAGTATTTACTGCAACCTACATCCTTCTGAATCTGTTTAGTTATTCATCTCTTGGTCTCCCTCTACGATTTTTACCCACCACGCTGCCCTCCAATGCTAAATTTGTGATCCCTTGATGCCTCAGGACATGTTCTACCAACAGATCCCTTCTTCTAGTCAAGTTGTGCCACAAACTTCTCTTCTCCCCAATCCTATTCAATACCTCCTCATTAGTTACGTGATCTACCCACCTAATCTTCAAACATTCTTCTGTAGCGCCACATTTCGAAAGCATCTATTCTCTTCTTGTCCAAACTATTTATTGTCCATGTTTCACTTCCACACATGGCTACACTCCACGACTTCCTGACACTTAAATCTATACTCGATGTTAGCAAATTTCTCTTCTTCAGAAACGCTTTCCTTGCCATTGCCAGTCTACATTTTATATCCTCTCTACTTCGACCATCATCAGTTATTTTGCTCCCCAAATAGCAACACTCATTTACTACTTTAAGCGTCTCATTTCCTAATTTAATTCCCGCTGCATCACCCGATTTAATTCGACTACATTCCATTATCCTCGTTTTGCTTTTGTAGAGGTTCACCTTATATCCTCCTTTCAAGACACTGTGCATTCCGTTCAGCTGCTCTTCCAGGTCCTTGGCCGTCTCTGACAGAATTACAATGTTATCGGTGAACCTAAAAGTTTTTATTTCTTCTCCATGGATTTTAATTCCCACTCCGAATTTTTCTTTTGTTTCCGTTACTGCTTGCTCAACATACAGATTGAATAACATCGGGGATAGGCTAAAACCCTGTCTCACTCCCTTACCAACCACTGCTTCCCTTTCATGCCCCTCGATTCTTATAACTGCCATCTGGTTTCTGTACAAATTGTAAATACCCATATAGATGAGAATTTAAATTGGAAAAAACTCATTTTGGAGCTCCTAAAAGAACTTAGTTCAGTCACATTTGTACTTACAATCATTGAAAACTTTGGGAAGAGACTGGTCAGTAAGGTGACATATTTTGCACATTTTCTTTTAATAATGTCATATGGAATAATGTTCTAGCGTAACTCATATTCAAGAAAGAAAGTCTTCATTGATCAAAAAATTTCTGTAACAATAATGTGTGGTGCTCACTCACGATCATCTTGTAGTTTCTGTTTAAGAAGTTGGACATTCTGACTACTGCTTCATAGTATACTCGTATTCATTCCGTCGTGAAGTTTGTTGTAAATAATCAACTACAGTTCAAAAGGAACAATGGTCTACATAATTACAACACAGTAAGGAAAAATGACCTCATTACTCCCCATTAGGGTCTTTCGCACAAAAAGAGGAGCACAATGCTGCAACGAAAACTTTTGATCACTTTTACTCAGTGATATCAAATCACTGACGGACAGAAAAATAAAATTTGTAAACAAATTGAGAAAGTTTCTCTTTTACAACTCCTTGCGTTCCGTATAAGAATTTTAATTACTGTACTGTGTGGAAGGTGGTGGGTAGGAGTTACTAACTTAAATCTGCGTACTTTTTTTCCTTTTGTAAAAAAAAAAGCTTAGAAGTATTCAGAATGTAACCATATGTACCAATTAATTTGCGATGTGTGTGTAAAATGACTTGTTCCATATCAATACGATCTGTCGTACAAGATGATCCTAACTAACTAGTTCCGACCAGCCACCGCCGTATAGCCGCACTAAAGGTGTGAGAGAGTCACTGGCACTAAAACTGTTGTACGGGTATCGCGCCGAATTTCTAACTTAACATGAGAGTCCCACGTGCCTGTCCTAACATTGATCAGTCCAACTCGCCGCTGATACAGTATCTTTCGTTCAGGCAATGGATAGCGCTAATAGTCCTCGCTTTTAGACGTTAAATAAGGATGGAGAGGGGCTTGGGGGGGGGGGGCGCAGTAAAAACCTTTTTGTGCATGTTACTGGACATAATTTCACAGTTACACCCAACTACTACTCTTTTCACGCATAAGCGTGGGCAACGTGGGGGGGTGGCCAAAAGTTAAAAGATGTTAGAAAGAAACAGTAATATTTCGGGAGCGAATGCTGAATAATAAACTGAGGGGCAAGCGCAACAGAGACAGAGGCAGACGGGAAGCAGGAAGACAAGGGTGAAAGGGTCAGATGGCCTACGGTCCTTAGTCCTCTGTCCTGGAGTAGCAGACCTAAAACACAAGAGAGACATAGGCAAGTAGCTAAGAGCACTATGCACTTGTTCGTCTTCGATCATGTGAAACCCATTTCTTCTACTGAACAAGTGCTCACTGCTCTTGAGGTATGAATTTTAGAGATCGTGTTTACCAATCTTTTTAATTTTTATTTATTTATTTTTTTCTTCGAGTTGTCGTTCCTGTTACATCCGTGAATACTAATCATTCCTCTTCACCCAGTTGCTCTGGTGATAATTATAAACGTCGGATTTCCCTGTCTACACTTTCATTTTGGTCAGTTTTGTTTCGAGCGCTCTGCGTATTGCGATAGATCTTATTTTGGTTAAGCCATAAAGCATATGTGATTTAATAAGTGTCGGACTACTGTGCGGGGCAAAGATGCAATACAAACATGCCCACGCAAAAAAGGAGCTATGTACGAAAAGAAAGATGAACATGTATCTGTATTCTAACGTTTCCTTAAGCCGATAGCAAGCTTTTCACTCTTCTGCTATCTCTTCCCGTCCGTGATTCTGGGAGGACGTATTGCCTGTATGTCAGTCAACAATGTATATTTCTGTAAAAGATTTTACAATACATTACAGTACATCTTCTAAAAAGGCAGGCAGTTCTTTTTTATTTCTAAATTGCTTCATCCTGTAAATGATGCCTGGATACACTGCAGCCTGCAAACTTTGGAAAATACTACAACATTACTTATGATTGTATTATACTGCATTCTTTAGACGGAGCTAAAAGGTGCATCCTTTTCTTCAAGAAAGAAGAGGTAAATATGACTCTGATCAAAGGAGAGTCAATATATCAATCAATTTAGACTGTTACAGTGGTAATCATAGCGAGAGACGGTGAAGGTGCGAACAGACGCGCGAATGGCTGCTGGTGAAAGTATCCGCCAGCCGCACCCCTCGAAATAATCCACATTATTCGCACGTCCTTACGGCGCCAGTGCCCAAACACCAGTACAGTATCAACAAATTGCCAACGGTCTTGCCGCAGTGGTAACACCGGTTCCCGTGAGACGACCGAAGTTAAGCACTGTCGGGCTGGGCTAGCACTTGGATGAGTGACCATCCGGTCCGCCGAGCGCTGTTGGCAAGCGGGATGCATTCAGCCCTTGTGAGGCAAACTGAGGAGCTACTTCACTGAGAAGTAGCGGCTCCGGTCTCGTAAACTGACATACGGCCAGGAGAGCGGTGTGCTGACTACATGCCCCTCCATATCCACACCCTGTGAAGCTAGTGGGTGAGGACGACATGGCGGCCGGTCGGTTCTGATGGGCCTTCATGACCTGTTCGGGCGGAGTTTAGTAGTAACAACAAATTTCACAATTTTCTCATGACTTCATACCGATGAATGACTATGATATCCTGGCAGACTAAAACTGTGTAACGGTCAGAGAACCGAACTCAGGACATATGCCTTTCGAGGACCAGTGCTCTACCGACTTTTACTTTTTACATTTGTTGATTTTTGCACAGGTGTACTTTTGGTTTTAGTTTATTTTCTGGTTTCTTTATTAAGTTTTTATTAAATTTTGTTAACACAAAGAAATTAAATGCTTTTTCTTAATGAGTTTTCAAAGAAATTTAATCTTCCTCTTAACAGTGGAAAAACAAAAATGTTAAAGTAAACTGTGCACGAAGGCTCATCTTCGTAAGGAGAAAGTAAATTCCTGCTTCTACTTTAGGTTACAATGTTTTAGAACATAAAATCTCTCTTCTTATGGTAAAATGTGATTCAGAAATAAAATATATTTTTTATCTAAATTCTTCGTGAAGACTTAGTCCTGTACTTCTTTCTTTACTGGAACTTGATTTCTTTTCTTCATTATCTTGAAAGGATCTAAGAAATTCTTAAGCTCTTTATATGTATTCGTGTAAGGATAAGGTCTATGCAGTGAGCATCTTTTTCTATTACAGTGTTATGAAGCATGCATATTTTTTGTAGTTTTTGGTGAGTATGAGGAGATAGTGCCTAGCCGTTAGGTACACTCGTTTGCTATTAATTTCTGCCTTCAAGATATAAGGCAGCGTGCGCCGTTTGGCCAGTTAACACTTTTCGTTTCGTATTAGGATCCTGGAGTCCGAAAGCCTGAGGCTGTTAAGATGTTGGGATATGTCCTGTTGACAGTCGGTATTTTCTATTTGAGTGTATGCCAAATGTCTCTTACTCTTTCTCACGCAAATCTGTGTTCTTCAGTATCAACAAGGTTGCATGATGCCCACGTGGATGAATCTGTGAGGTGTATAGCATGCGGTTTTGAATTAGTTGATTTTTTTCCTATTGACTGCATTATACCAAGTTACTTTCATCTTGGAGGAAAAGTTTCGGTCGTGGATGTTTTCACAAACTGCAGACCAGTCGTTGCTAGTTATCTTTGTCGTTTTTTTTTTCGATGGTATTTCCTTCCTTGGTTTCCATCAAATATGTACAGACGTCCTTCACTTTCGTCACTTGCTGTGCTAAGAGGCTCAATCAGACTTAATGCAAAAAGTTTTTAGATGACGAAGCCCAGGTGGTATATGCTGCACACCTATTGGCGGCTTCAGCGTGCCAGGAGCAATTTCGTTCATCAAGAAGGCCGTAAAGCTGTCTGGCAACCGTTTCCGTTTCATGTACATTTCACACAGGTATAACGCTCGTAACTTGTAAATGGCGTCAGTGAGGTTCAATCCTCCTTTCCTCGTGGGGAGTGTTAGTGTGTCGAACTTTACTTTGAAAATGTTGCCTTGGCTCACAAAGATTCTCGTCGCCGACATAATTCTTTTGGCTGTTTCTAAGGGTATCGGAAAACCATGTGCAACTTAGTTAAGCTTGGATGCTATATTTATCAGGGTTGGAACTTAAATAGAAGCAACTATTAATTCACAACCGATACAGAACAGTTACTTATTTGTACCTGTTACTGTCCTTCAAAGTAGTTCAAATGGCTCCAAGCACTATGGCACTTAACATCTGAGGTCACCAGTCCCCTAGACTTGCCGTTGAGGAACGTAATACGTTAAGATAACACTATCATAGTTGTACACGAGAATCACCATAACTTTAGACCGCTCCATTCGCACCAACAACACAACAGGCTCTGCTAAAGGTATACTACGTCTTTCACATCGCTGGCAACAGGTTCTACAGAACGCCGGTGACTACTTTGAAGACGGCCGCCGTGGCCGAGCGGTTCTAAGCGCTTCAGTCTGGAACCACGCTGCTGCTACGGTCGCAGGTTCGAATCCTGCTTCGGGCATGGATGTGTGTGATGTCCTCAGGTTAGGTAGGTTTAAGTAGTTCTAAGTCTAGGGCTACTTAAACCTACCTAACCTGAGGACATCACACACATCCAGTAGTTCTAAGTCTAGGGGGTAGCACCCGTGGTCTAGGGGTAGCGTCTTTGATTCATAATCAAAACGTCTTCGGTCCCGGGTTCGGTCCCCGCCACTGCCCAAATTTTGATAAAATAATCAGCATTGGCAGCCGAAGACTTCCGGCATAAGAAGTCAGCCTCATTCTGCCAACAGCCTTGTCAAAGAGGGCGGAGGAGCGGATAGAGGTTCAGGGCACTCTCTTGTCCTAGGGCGGAAGAATCAGCAATGATCAACGACATGAGGATGCAGAAGGCAATGGAAACCACTGCATTAAAGACACGTAACGTGTATCCACAGGATGTGTGGCCTGTAATTGAAGAAGTGTCATGATGATCTCTCCATTGGGAAAAGATTCCGGAATAGTCCCCCATTCGGATCTCCGGGAGGGGACTGCCAAGGGGGAGGTTACCATGAGAAAAAGATTGAATAATCAACGAAAGGATAACGTTCTACGAGTCGGGGCGTGGAATGTCAGAAGCTTGAACGTGGTAGGGAAACTAGAAAATCTGAAAAGGGAATTGCAAAGGCTCAATCTAGATATAGTAGGGGTCAGTGAAGTGAAGTGGAAGGAGGCAAGGATTTCTGGTCAGATAAGTATCGGGTAATATCAACAGCAGCAGAAAATGGTATAACAGGTGTAGGATTCGTTATGAATAGGAAGGTAGGGCAGAGGGTGTGTTACTGTGAACTGCTCAGTGACTGGGTTGTTCTAATCAGAATCGACAGCAGACCAACAAAAAAAATGGTTCAAATGGCTCTGAGCACTATGGGACTCAACTGCTGTGGTCATTAGTCCCCTAGAACTTAGAACTACTTAAACCTAACCTAACCTAAGGACATCACACACATCCATGTCCGAGGCAGGATTCGAACCTGCGAACGTAGCAGTCGCACGGTTCCGGACTGCGCGCCTAGAACCGCGAGATCATCGCGGCCGGCAGCAGACCAACACCGACAACGATAGTTCAGGTATACTTGCCGACGTCGCAAGCTGAATATGAACAGATAGAGAAAGTGTATGAGGATACTGAAAGCGTAATGCAGTATGTAACGGGGGACGAAAATCTAATAGTCATGGGCGACTGGAATGCAGTTGTAGGGGAAGGAGTAGAAAAGAAGGTTACAGGAGAATATGGGCTTGGGACAAGGAATGAAAGAGGAGAAAGACTAATTGAGTTCTGTAACAAGTTTCAGCTAGTAATAGCGAATACCCTGTTCAAGAATCACAAGAGGAGGAGGTATACTTGGAAAAGGCCGGGAGATACGGGAAGATTTCAATTAGATTACATCATGGTAAGACAGAGATTCCGAAATCAGATACTGGATTGTAAGGCGTACCCAGGAGCAGATATAGACTCAGATCACAATATATTAGTGATGAAGAGTAGGCTGAAGTTCAAGACATTAGTCAGGAAGAATCAATACGCAAAGAAGTGGGATACGGAAGTACTAAGGAATGACGAGATACGTTTGAAGTTCTCTAACGCTATAGAAACAGCAATAAGGAATAGCGCAGTAGGCAGTACAGTTGAAGAGGAATGGACATCTCTAAAAAGGGCCATCACAGAAGTTGGGAAGGAAAACATAGGTACAAAGAAGGTAGCTGCGAAGAAACCATGTGTAACAGAAGAAATACTTCAGTTGATTGATGAAAGGAGGAAGTACAAACATGTTCCGGGAAAATCAGGAATACAGAAATACAAGTCGCTGAGGAATGAAATAAATAGGAAGTGCAGGGAAGCTAAGACGAAATGGCTGCAGGAAAAATGTGAAGACATCGAAAAAGATATGATTGTCGGAAGGACAGACTCAGCATACACGAAGGTCAAAACAACCTTTGGTGACATTAAAAGCAACGGTGGTAACATTAAAGAGTGCAACGGGAATTCCACTGCTAAATGCAGAGGAGAGAGCAGATAGGTGGAAAGAATACATTGAAAGCCTCTATGAGGGTGAAGGTTTGTCTGATGTGATAGAAGAAGAAACCGGAGTCGATTTAGAAGAGATAGGGGATCCAGTATTAGAATCGGAATTTAAAAAGAGCTTTGGAGGACTTACGGTCAAATAAGGCAGAAGGGATAGATAACATTCCATCAGAATTTCTAAAATCATTGGTGGAAGTGGCAACAAACGACTATTCACGTTGGTGTGTAGAATATATGAGTCTGGCGATATACCATCTGACTTTCGGAAAAGTATCATCCACACAATTCCGAAGACGGCAAGAGCTGACAAGTGCGAGAATTATCGCACAATCAGCTTAACAGCTCATGCATCGAAGCTGCTTACAAGAATAATATACAGAAGAATGGAAAAGAAAATTGAGAATGCGCTAGGTGACGATCAGTTTGGCTTTAGGAAAAGTAAAGGGACGAGAGAGGCAATTCTGACGTTACGGCTAATAATGGAAGCAAGGCTAAATAAAAATCAAGACACTTTCATAGGATTTGTCGACCTGGAAAAAGCGTTCGAAAATATAAAATGGTGCAAGCTGTTCGAGATTCCGAAAAAAGTAGGGGTAAGCTATAGGGAGAGACGGGTCATATACAACATGTACAACAACCAAGAGGGAATAATAAGAGTGGACGATCAAGAACGAAGTGCTCGTATTAAGAAGGGTGTAAGACAAAGCTGTAGCCTTTCGCCCCTACTCTTCAATCTGTACATCGAGGAAGCAATGATGGAAATAAAAGAAAGGTTCAGGAGTGGAATTAAAATAGAAGGTGAAAGGATATCAATGATACGATTCGCTGATGACATTGCTATCCTGAGTGAAAGTGAAGAAGAATTAAATGATCTGCTGAACGGAATGAACAGTCTAATGAGTACACAGTATGGTTTGAGAGTAAATCGGAGAAAGACGAAGGTAATGAGAAATAGTAGAAATGAGAACAGCGAGAAACTTAACATCAGGATTGATGGTCACGAAGTCAATGAAGTTAAGGAATTCTGCTACCTAGGCAGTAAAATAACCAATGACGGACGGAGCAAGGAGGACATCAAAAGCAGACTCGCTATGGCAAAAAAGGCATTTCTGGCCAGGAGAAGTCTACTAATATCAAATACCGGCCTTAATTTGAGGAAGAAATTTCTGAGGATGTACGTCTGGAGTACAGCATTGTATGGTAGTGAAACATGGACTGTGGGAAAACCGGAACAGAAGAGAATCGAAGCATTTGAGATGTGGTGCTATAGACGAATGTTGAAAATTAGGTGGACTGATAAGGTAAGGAATGAGGAGGTTCTACGCAGAATCGGAGAGCAAAGGAATATGTGGAAAACACTGATAAGGAGAAAGGACAGGATGATAGGACATCTGCTAAGACATGAGGGAATGACTTCCATGGTACTAGAGGGAGCTGTAGAGGGCAAAAACTGTAGAGGAAGATAGAGATTGGAATACGTCAAGCAAATAATTGAGGACGTAGGTTGCAAGTGCTACTCTGAGATGAAGAGGTTAGCACAGGAAAGGAATTCGTGGCGGGGCGCATCAAACCAGTCAGTAGACTGACCGGAAAAAAAAAAAAAAAAAAAAAAAAATGTCTCTGATGACCTCAGATGTTTTGTCCCATAGTGCTTGGAGTCATTTCAACTACTATGAAGGACAGTAACAGGTACAACATGTAACTATTTTGTATCGGTTGTGAATAAATAGTTGCCACTATTTAATTTCCAACCCTCGGATATTTGACAGGTTGGTTTTCTGTATCTCGTCTAGTTGCCTCGCACTGTTTCCTTGTACAGATGCTCGTATGCTTGTAAGTAGCTTTTTATAATTAACGGCAACGATGTGCCGGATATTGCTCCTAAATTGAGTACCCAAACATTTCTACTTTCATGGTGTCTGACTCCCTTCAATTTAGTTTGGCATCAGAAACGAGTTGGTATATGTGTACAATCTGAAGATCTTTCGCCACTTCATTCATAACCAGGACGCCCATATCATCTGCGTAAACTTTTCGCACTATTTTCTTGCATTTATATGTAATTCATGTAGGTGATGCGTGAGTGTCGCGAGGAGAGGTTCTGGTGCTATTGCGAAAAGGTCCATTGACATAGGGCAAGCTTGTCTTACGGATCCAGTCATCTCAATCTCTTCACTTACCTGTCCGTTTATCATTATTCGTGCTGTATTGTTTTTTTTTAATTATTTGTCGAGTAATACTCACGAATTGTGGTGAGAATCCCACTACTTCCATTATTCCGAGGAGATATGATCTACTCTATCAAACGCCTTCTCGAAATCTAATGACACTAATGCACATTTTATTCGGCAGACATCTGCGGTTGATATTAGATCCCTATATTCGGATATATTCTGGTGGATGTTTCCGTCTTTGCCTACACATTTTTGCTGTGGACCAGATATAGAGTGCATTACCATTTTCATTCTTCTTGCTAATATGCGGGCCATGACCTTGTAGTCACTGTTGTGTAATGTGATTGTGCGCAGATTTTAGTTTCTTTGCTAACTGACTTATTAGGAATTAGAAATGTTATCCCTTCAGAAAATTCTTTATTAACGTCCACAAAATGTCCAAATGTGTGTGAATATCTAAGGGACCAAACTGCTTAGATCATCGGTCCCTAGACGTACACACTACTTAAACTAACTTAAACTAACTTATGCTGGGAAAAACGCACACACACCCCTGCCTGAGGGAGGACTCGAACCTCCGGCTGGAGGGGCCGCGCATTCAGTGACATGGTGCCTCTAACCGGGCGGCCACTCCGCGCTAACGTCCACATTTCCGTTCATGAGTTCGTTGAACATGTGTAGCAACTTTTCTTTTGTGGACACAACATTTGGTAGAATGCCACGAGGATACCATCAGGTCCTGGAAAATTAGTTTTAGGACTCTGTGCTACTGCATCTTTCAGTTTTTCCTCCTTTACCTTAGCCGTCAGTTTTTCTACTCGGTCTGTGCTAACTGTACCTGGTAATTTCCTAAAAAGATCTTACCACGCCATGGTCTCCGAGCTGATTGTCCATGCTGCTGCAAACGTCGTCGAATTGTTCGTGCAGATGGTTGTTGGCTTGCAAACGTCCCCATCTGTTGACTCAGGGATCGAGACGTGGCTGCACGATCCGTTACAGCCATGCTAGTGATACGAGGCCGTTGGGATCCAGCACGGCGTTCCGTATTACCCTCCTGAACCCACCGATTCCATATTCTGCTAACATTGGATCTCGACCAACGTGAGCAGCAATGTCGCGATACGATAAACCGCAATCGCGATAGGCTACAATGCGACCTTTATCAAAGTCGGAAACGTGATGATACGCGTTTCTCCTCCTTACACGAGGCATCACAACAACGTTTCACCAGGCAATGCCGGTCAACTGCTGTTTGTGTATGACAAATCGGTTGGAAACTTTCCTCGTGTCAGCAGGTTGTAGGTGACGCCACCGGCGATTAACTTGTGCGAATGCTCTGAAAAGCTAAACATTTGCATATCACAGCATCTTATTCCTGTTGGTTAAATTTGGCGTCTGTAGCACATCATCTTCGTGGTGTAGCAATTTTAATGGCCAGTAGTGTATGTTAAACTATCATTTCTTCTCGGCCCTGTTGCTGTGGTAATAATTATTAACTTCGGATCTCCATGTACACACTTTCATTTTGGTCAGATACGTTTGGAGTACTCTGGGCATCAAGTAACTCACAATTTGCTCATGGCCTCATACAGATGAATGGCGATGATGACAGCGACTGGGAACGAAACAGGTGAAACTTCCTGGCAGATTAAAATAGTGTGCCGGACCGAGAATCGAACTCGCGGCCTTTGCCTTTTGCGGACTATTACTCTGCAGGCTTTTTTCTTAATCTCATTTTGTTTGTTTCATTTGTTCGGGGCTGACGTTCCATTATATCCGTTTAAGATCATCGTTGGTCGATTAACATTTTTTTTTATTGTTATTATTATTACGGAGAGCAGCTATCGACTGAGATACCCAAGCGCGACTCACGGCTCATTCTCACAGTTTATTTCGGCCAGTACCTCGTCTCCTACCTTCCAAACTAAATAGATGTTCACACTCGGAAACGACCTAAGAGTTGGTCTCACGATCCGCCCATGTACTGCCAAGTAGATAGTAGTTTGTCTCCTGATGGCATCGATTCAGCAGCCGGGAACTAAGTAGCGAGTATATTTATGTTGAGTAAATCCACGATGCGTAAGCACTTGCAGCTAGTAAACTAGCCCCGTGACAAATTTACTTTACAAGCATGCTGGTTCCGTGAAGTGCAACATTAGGCCACTCTCGAGTAAGCGTATCATCATTAGCGTCAATGCAATGTATTTGCATAGAGAAACAACAGTGAGAGTCGGATTTACAGCAAAAACCGGTTGCGGAAACGGAACTCTCTAGTTCTGTCTCTGCTAACTATACTCGCCGTAACCACGTTCTCCCGTTACTCACGACCGCTGAAATGGAAATCGCACTATTATGTTTCCCTCGTTGCGACGCTATCACAGGATGTGAAAATTCCAGCAAAAGCTATCTCAGACCCCATTCTGCAGCTAGCCGGACAGGAAAGCCCTAAGGGGAGAATTCAGGGGCGTAGCGGCCGTTGCAGTTTGACCGCTTCGGTAATCGATATAGGTAACGACATTTGTAAGGTTGAGATTTATATGGAATGTTTCCAGATAAATGCTCTCTCACGTTAGTTAAAGTTACTCCGCTTCCATTAGAGAAGTATTTCTGACAGAGGGGTCATTACGAACGGTGAGCTCCGCCCAAGTGGTTGACAAACAGAGCAATAAGAACAGCGCGATCGGCTATATGTCTCCTAATGAGCTTTAAATGCGCCGCCCGCTGGAGAGAAAGGCACCAACCGAGACCTCTCCGCTCTTTTCGAAGGTCGACGCGTTACTGGTCGGAGGGCGACATGAACAGATGGTGAAGCTGCCTGCCAATCAGAGGCGACCAAAGTCCCACCACTCGTCCGTCAGAGGCACGTTACACTTTCTTACGCTAATACTGTGGCATCGTACATAGATCGCGTTACTAAACGGAATTTGCAAAGCGAAACGGTACCACAGACGATGGCTCACTACAATCTGCAATGACGTACGGCAGCCCCTCCTGAAGGCCACACCTCCCCATTCAGCACAGCAGCGCCCTCACGCTGAGGTCAATATAGTAGCAGCTCTGCCCAATTCCTGATCTCATCTGAAGGAGTCAACATCGTAGTACAGGACCAACACGATAATAAAGTTTATGATTGACTGGTTCGTTTACATGTTGAATGTTGTACTGAAAGAGGAAAGTTTGTTAACCTGTGCATCATATGGTGATTTAATAATGAATAACAGTTCTAACTTATTAAGCAATTTGTGGCAAAGATCTGTGTCAAAGGTAAGTAAATCATTTACACTACTGGCCATTAAAATTGCTACAACACGAAGATGACGTGCTACAGACGCGAAATTTAACCGACAGGAATAAGATGCTGTGATATGCAAATGATTAGCTTTTCAGAGCACTCATACAAGGTTGGCGCCGGTGGCGACACCTACAACGTGCTGACATGAGGAAGGTTTTCAACCGATTTCTCATACACAAACAGCAGTTGACCGGCGTTGTGGTGCCTCGTGTAAGGAGGAGAAATGCGTACCATCACGTTTCCGACTTTGATAAAGGTCGGATCGTAGCCCATCGCGATTGCGGTTTATCGTATCGCGACATTGCTGCTCGCGTTGGTCGAGATCCAATGTCTATTAGCAGAAAATGGAATCGGTGGGTTCAGGAGGGTAATACGGAACGCCGTGCTGGATCCCAACGGCCTCGTATCACTAGCAGTCGAGATGACAGGCATCTTATCCGCATGGCTGTAACGGATCGTGTAGCCACGTCTCGATCCCTGAGTCAACAGACGGGGACGTCTGCAAGACAACAACCATCTGCACGAACTGTTCGACGACGTTTGCATCAGCATGGACTATCAGCTCGGAGACCATGACTGCGGTTACCCTTGACGCTGCTTCACAGACAGGAGCGCCTGCGATGGTGTACTCAACGACGAACCTGGGTGCACGGATGGCAAAACGTCATTTTTTCGGATGAATCCAGGTTCTGTTTACAGCATCATGATGGTCACATCCGTGTTTGGCGACATCGCGGTGAACGCACATTGGAAGCGTGTATTCGTCGTCGCCATACTGGTGTATCACCCGGTGTGATGGTGTGGGGTGCTATTGGTTCTCGTCTCGGTCACCTCTTGTTCGCATTGAAGGCACTTTGAACAGTGGACATTACATTTCAGATGTGTTACGACCCGTGGCTCTACCATTCATTCGATCCCTGCGAAACCCTACATTTCAGCAGGATAATGCACTACCGCATGTTGCAGGTCCTGTACAGGCCTTTCTGGATACAGAAAATGTTCGACTGCTGCCCTGGCCAGCACATTCTCCAGATGTCTCACCTACTGAAAACGTCTGGTCAATGGTGACCGAGAAAGTGGCTCGTCACAATATGCCAGTCATTACTCTTGATGAACTGTGGTACCGTGTTGAAGCTGCATGGGCAGCTGTACCTGTACACGCCATCCAAGCTCTGTTTGACTCAATGCCCAGGCGTATCAAGACCGTTATTACGTGCCAGAGGTGGTTGTTCTGGGTACTGAGTTTTCAGGATCTATGTACCCAAATTGCGTGAAAATGTAATCACATGTCAATTCTAGTATAATATATTTGTCCAATGAATACCCGTTTATCATTTGCATTTCTTATTGGTGTGGCAATTTTAATGTCCAGTAGTGTATTCATTAATGTAATAGAGTGACCTAATATTTCATATGTTCTAGTTTACTGTGCCTCCTCACTGAGCAATCAAATAACTCACAGTAGTGGCCAGACTATTGTGTTTTCGTCTGCCCACAAGAAGTACTCCACATGAACATTATGAGCGACTTTCTGAAAATAAATTTAGTCACTCTTTTTCACTTGGAAATTTAATTGCCCCCGCCGCCCCCCCCAAAAAAAAAAATCCAGCATGAACTATACATCTTGCACTATTTTTCGACATAGTCGTCATCGACATTGAGACATTTGTCATAGTCTGCTTCATAGTGTGCAGTCAGTTTGAAAAAACCACACTGGTTAAACTCAGTGCCCAGAGATGCAAGGAAATGTCACACAGCCTTACTACTGCAGGCATATGCTTCCACATCACTGAGGTGACCTTTAATTCTGGGGTAAAATGGTGCATCCGTTCCTCATCGCCTGCGATGATTCTGAACAGTAACTCATTTCCCTCTCTTGCGTACGACATCAAGTGATCGAGGCTGATTCCAATTCTTGCAAGCTTGTGACCCAGGGTCAGGTTTCTTGGCACCCATCTTGCAGACACTTTTCGATAACACAACACATCATGTAGGATGTGATGGACCTGAGCAAGGCCAATACGCAGTGTGTATGTCACGTCTGACATTGTCATACACTTGTCTGCTAACACAATGACCTGTACTCTAGCTAAGTTGTTTTCATTCGTGGATGTGGAGGGACTCCCTCTTCGGCGTCTGTCCTCCACTGTCTACCTTTCTTCTCTGCTCATGCAGCACCAGCCATCAACCATTTTATGAGACATGACCTCTTTACCAAACACGGTCTGTAGGCGTTCATGGGTGATGGAAACATAGTCTCACGTGCCCATTCAAACCAGATAATAACGCGCACTTTCATTGTCGACCACATTGTCAGTGCACGTCCGTCTGCCATCATGATGTGTGCTCGAATACCCTTGGACACACCAGTCTGCTGCGACTCTCTTTTCTGTGGCGCTCTACACATGTATCATTCTCCTCTGCTGACACTTCTTCCGTCGCTGAACCAGCAAATGGTGTGAACTCATATGGCATTTGTTTGTGTATCCTGGTTTACCATTTCTCTTCCAAAAACCATGGGAAAACTTATCGCTCGTAGTAGAACAACAATTTGTCATATAGTGCAAGAGGGGGAAGGATAGGAAAAGAAAAAGGATGCAATGTAGAAGGACAATCAGGGTAACAATTGACAAGATGAAAGAAAATGTAGAGGAGCAGGAGCACAAGGGTGATAAGGAGGGGAAAGTGGTAACAATAAGGGTGTTAACGAGGAGGTACATGAGAATGAAGGGATCTTTGGGTTTGTCTTGTCACCAATGATGTCATTAGAGATGAAGCAGCCATGTCCTTTACAAAGAAATCGTCCCAGCTTTTCCTTTAATCGGTTTAGGGGTACCACTAGAAATCTAAATCAGAATGAAGAAAATGGGATTTGAACGATTCACATCTCTAATGTGAGTAGAATACTTAACTGCTATGTTACCACAGTATGAGGTGGAGAAGAAGGTAGGTCAGTAAGAGGAGCAGAAGAATGAGTCGGGAAATGAGAAGAAAGAAGAGGAGAACAGGAGGAACTGCCTAAGGAGGAAGAAACTAAGGAGGAGGAGCAGGAGAAAATTTAAAACGGTGTCAGAAGGGAAATGAGGAATCGAGAAGGGGAAGCAAAAGGGCTTAAGAAGAAACAGGAGGAGACAAAGAAGGAAAGGATGGGGACGAGAGTTTGAGTTTATCTCGTCGAGTCAGAGGTAACTAAAGCCGTAACACTAACTGAGTCGCGCCGGCCGCGGTGGCCGTGCGGTTCTAGGCGCTGCAGTCCGGAACCGCGGGACTGCTACGGTCGCAGGTTCGAATCCTGCCTCGGGCATGGATGTGTGTGATGTCCTTAGGTTAGTTAGGTTTAAGTAGTTCTAAGTTCTAGGGGACTGATGACCTAAGATGTTAAGTCCCATAGTGCTCAGAGCCAACTAACTGAGTCGCGCAGTCATAGTGGAAGGAAACTGTGACTAACTGGAGACACTGTTGCGCCATCGTACAGAAGTGATTCGGAAAAACTATGGAAAATGTTAACGGGATAATTGTATTGGAGTTTCGGACATAGCTGCTCCTCAGACAAATGTAACATCAACTACACTCCTGGAAATGGAAAACAGAACACATTGACACCGGTGTGTCAGACCCACCATACTTGCTCCGGACACTGCGAGAGGGCTGTACAAGCAATGATCACACGCACGGCACAGCGGACACACCAGGAACCGCGGTGTTGGCCGTCGAATGGCGCTAGCTGCGCAGCATTTGTGCACAGCCGCCGTCAGTGTCAGCCAGTTTGCCGTGGCATACGGAGCTCCATCGCAGTCTTTAACACTGGTAGCATGCCGCGACAGCGTGGACGTGAACCGTATGTGCAGTTGACGGACTTTGAGCGAGGGCGTATAGTAGGCATGCGGGAGGCCGGGTGGACGTACCGCCGAATTGCTCAACACGTGGGGCGTGAGATCTCCACAGTACATCGATGTTGTCGCCAGTGGTCGGCGGAAGGTGCACGTGCCCGTCGACCTGGGACCGGACCGCAGCGACGCACGGATACGCGCCAAGACCGTAGGATCCTACGCAGTGCCGTAGGGGACCGCACCGCCACTTCCCAGCAAATTAGGGACACTGTTGCTCCTGGGGTATCGGCGAGGACCATTCGCAACCGTCTCCATGAAGCTGGGCTACGGTCCCGCACACCGTTAGGCCGTCTTCCGCTCACGCCCCAACATCGTGCAGCCCGCCTCCAGTGGTGTCGCGACAGGCGTGAATGGAGGGACGAATGGAGACGTGTCGTCTTCAGCGATGAGAGTCGCTTCTGCCTTGGTGCCAATGATGGTCGTATGCGTGTTTGGCGCCGTGCAGGTGAGCGCCACAATCAGGACTGCATACGACCGAGGCACACAGGGCCAACACCCGGCATCATGGTGTGGGGAGCGATCTCCTACACTGGCCGTACACCACTGGTTATCGTCGAGGGGACACTGAATAGTGCACGGTACATCCAAACCGTCATCGAACCCATCGTTCTACCATTCCTAGACCGGCAAGGGAACTTGCTGTTCCAACAGGACAATGCACGTCCGCATGTATCCCGTGCCACCCAACGTGCTCTAGAAGGTGTAAGTCAACTACCCTGGCCAGCAAGATCTCCGGATCTGTCCCCCATTGAGCATGTTTGGGACTGGATGAAGCGTCGTCTCACGCGGTCTGCACGTCCAGCACGAACGCTGGTCCAACTGAGGCGCCAGGTGGAAATGGCATGGCAAGCCGTTCCACAGGACTACATCCAGCATCTCTACGATCGTCTCCATGGGAGAATAGCAGCCTGCATTGCTGCGAAAGGTGGATATACACTGTACTAGTGCCGACATTGTGCATGCTCTGTTGCCTGTGTCTATGTGCCTGTGGTTCTGTCAGTGTGATCATGTGATGTATCTGACCCCACGAATGTGTCAATAAAGTTTCCCCTTCCTGGGACAATGAATTCATGGTGTTCTTATTTCAATTTCCAGGAGTGTATTACATTGGAGAAACGAAGTCTTTACTCAACACCTGAAGAAGACATCTAGGAAAGTTGCGAGAGTATCGCATAAAGGGGAAATGACAACTCTACTGTAAACCCAAAGACTTATAAACCAACAATTTCTGAGTTTTCGATTTACTTGTGACTTAGGTGCAGACTGCAGATTCTTTATACTTCTGTCACTAACGTAAGTATACAAGACTCCTAATCATAAAAATTTCAAATGTGTTCAGAGAAGAGAACAATAAAGGGAAAAAGCATGATTTCCTGTTTTTCAATCTTTCTACAAACGGCAACAATGTGTTTGAAACTTAAAGTGTTAAATATAATACTGAGGTTTAAATAGAAAAAGATGAAGCTTATCCATTACGGATATTTTAGAATCCGTGACTGTTAATTGAATGTAAATAAGTTACATAAAACTGCAACCAGCCACTTTTTTGAATAATTATGTTTTATTCCATGAACCGGTTTTCGAACCTTTTCAGGTTCATCTTTAGACGGTTTCTGGAGGTTACATCATTATTTCTAGCATAATGCTGAGTGCTGGCTTGCAACAGTATGGGCGACTTTTTTCTGTTAGTGTTCATCTGTCAGCTTCCATTTTGATGCCCAGTTCGTTTATCAGTTCACACGCTTTTACACAATCTATATTAAATTACAGTCAGACAGCGAAACTTTGACAGCATCCAGCATGTGCTGTAAAGTGATATACCAACTAGACATCAAATTGGAAGCAGACAGATGGACACCAACGGAAATAAGCCGCCCATACTGTCGTAAGCCAGCACCCAGCATTATGCTAGAAATGATGATGTAACCTCGAGATACCATCTGAAGATGACCTTGAAAACGTTCGAAAACATGCTCGTGGAATAAAACTTAATTATTCGAAATAGTGACAGGTTGCAGTTTCATGTAACTTATTTAGATAAATAGAAAAATTATGAAAAGTAATTTAAACCCTTGGGAAATGTTGTTTATTTGTGGCTCAGAACACATCCAGGATAGAATTTGGGAGTTTATCATGGCAATAGAAATGCCATAGATTAATGACGACTTACGCTTGTACGCCAACGTGCTGAATGCTTTCTAAATATTGCGTCCAGCACTGAAATGCGACCGAAGTAAAATTTACGTGCTTTGCATGCAAGAGTTTTTGTGGAGTTCAATACAAAGCGCAAATAAATTTTAAAAAAGATGTATCAAGAAATATCCCAAACTGACCTAACAGCAAGAAAATTTACTATGACATGTATACAACAGATGTGCGTAACACACTCGCGGCGGTATATAGTCTGAAGATTCTGATCGCGTAGACCTTGCAGACATTGTGCGACATTCAAATGTCCACATACCATTTGACTGGAAATATCCTTCTTCGTTCATCCGCAAACGGCTATTACGGATCTTGTACTATGGAATTAACTGTGCAGGAAGCTAAGAAACTCGTTATCGTTTGGACACAGACGCTTTCTCCTGATTGTACCTCACCTGTCCCACCTTCTTTCGAAATTGACAAATTACGCAATCCCATGTAAAGCGATGTTGCAGTTGGGTGGAAAACGTAAAGCGTTTTCCAAAGCAAGGCGGAAAAATAAAATTGTGGGAGTCAATTCGCGACGGATAACGTAACCTGTGTGTGACACGTGACGGCTAGGGAGCAAACTTAGTCGGAGAATTTCGCTTAGTGGTACAGCAGTTGTTTCTATTTTCCCTCTTCAACGGCAATTTATTAGGGACAAAATTTATCTTTAGTTCATAGTTATGTTAACGCCTGAGTGTGGGGCTTTCTCAGATTGTCCATACACTAATTAAAGCAATATAATGTGTTCCTGTTTAATGATTAAAAACGACACAGGTTACTCCAGCTCCCGCAGAATTTAAAGGCAATTACTATGATGAGTAAAATAACATGTAATTCTTACTGCACAACGTATTGTCGTCCCTTCCAGTTTCATTACTTGTACGCCTCCGTGCAACCTGTTATTAATCTACTTTTATGTACACGATTTCTGCGTGACTGATACGAGGTTTCCCAATGGCTGTTTCCGCTGTGCGAACCAGTTTCTATATTACCTAACAAGGTTTGCGCTTTATATAATGTGCATTTCTTCGAAAGCACGCCGCTTGAGACTTTTCTGTATTTCTGCTCTCTCCTGCCAGTCAAACAATTCTGTGACGGGTCACGTTGCCATCTTTCGTACGCACTCTATGTCCCTAATAAGACCAATGTGATACGAATTCCCTCCCTCCTCCCCTCCATACCGCCCGAGCAATATTCTGCTATCAGCCGTTGGGGAAAATTGGCTAATATTGAACAGCGGACTGTACTAAACAACTATAGCGCTATGGCAGCACCTGTCCCGCCACTGAAGTGTGGGCTGTGGAGGAACAACAGCTACCCGATTTTGAATCAAAACAACACTGCGTTCTGGAGTGGATGCAAGTTATATGTTTCTAGAGAGTTATTCGATGCTAATTGAGTTCTATAATAAATTTCCCCTCCCCATGAACCATGGACCTTGCCGTTGGTGGGCTTGCCGTTGGCTTGCGTGTCTCAGCGATACAGATAGCCGTACCGTAGGTACAACCACAACGGAGGGGTATCTGTTGAGAGGCCAGACAAACGTGTGGTTCCTGAAGAGGGGCAGCAGCCTTTTCAGTAGTTCCAAGGGCAACAGTCTGGATGATTGACTGATCTGGCCTTGTAACAATAACCAAAACGGCCTTGCTGTGCTGGTACTGCGAACGGCTGAAAGCAAGGGGAAACTACGGCCGTAATTTTTCCCGAGGTCATGCAGCTTTACTGTATGATTAAATGATGATGGCGTCCTCATGGGTAAAATATTCCGGAGGTAAAATAGTCACCCATTCGGATCTCCGGGCGGGGACTACTCAAGAGCATGTCGTTATCAGGAGAAAGAAAACTGGCATTCTACGGATCGGAGCGTGGAATGTCAGATCCCTCAATCGGGCAGGTAGGTTAGAAAATTTAAAAAGGGAAATGGATGGTTTAAAGTTAGATATAGTGGGAATTAGTGAAGTTCGGTGGCAGGAGGAACAAGACTTTTAGTCAGGTGATTACAGGGTTATAAATACAAAATCAAATAGGGGTAACGCAGGAGTAGGTTTAATAATGAATAGGAAAATAGGAATGCGGGTAAGCTACTATCAACAACATAGTGAACGCATTATTGTGGCCAAGATAGATACGAAGCCCACACATATTACAGTAGTACAAGTAATATGCCAACTAGCTCTGCAGATGACGAAGAAATTGAAGAAATGTATGATGAAATAAAAGAAATTATTCAGATAGTGAAGGGAGACGAAAATTTAATAGTCATGGGTGACTGGAATTCGAGTGTAGGAAAAGGGAGAGAAGGAAACGTAGTAGGTGAATATGGATTGGGGCTAAGAAATGAAAGAGGAAGCCGCCTGGTAGAATTTTGCACAGAGCACAACTTAATCATAGCTAACACTTGGTTTACGAATCATGAAAGAAGGTTGTATACATGGAAGAACCCTGGAGATACTAAAAGGTATCAGATAGATTATATAATGGTAAGACAGAGATATAGGAACCAGGTTTTAAATTGTAAGACATTTCCGGGGGCAGATGTGGACTCTGACCACAATCTATTGGTTATGACCTGTAGATTACAACTGAAGAAACTGCAAAAAGGTGGGAATTTAAGGAGATGGGACCTGGATAAACTGAAAGAACCAGAGGTTGTACAGAGTTTCAGGGAGAGCATAAGGGAACAATTGACAGGAATGGGGGAAAGAAATACAGTTGAAGAAGAATGGGTAGCTTTGAGGGATGAAGTAGTGAAGGCAGCAGAGGATCAAGTAGGTAAAAAGACGAGAGCTAGTAGAAATCCTTGGGTAACAGAAGAAATATTGAATTTAATTGATGCAAGGAGAAAATAAAAAATGCAGTAAATGAAGCAGGCAAAAAGAAATACAAACGTCTCAAAAATGAGATCGACAGGGAGTGCAAAATGGCTAAGCAGGGATGGCTAGAGGACAAATGTAAGGATGTAGAGGCTTATCTCACGAGGGGTAAGATAGATACTGCCTACAGGAAAATTAAAGAGACCTTTGGAGATAAGAGAACCACTTGTATGAACATCAAGAGTTCAGATGGAAACCCAGTTCTAAGCAAAGAAGGGAAAGCAGAAAGGTGGAAGGAGTATATAGAGGGTCTATACAAGGGCGATGTACTTGAGGACAATATTATGGAAATGGAAGAGTATGTAGATGAAATGGGGGATGAGATACTGCGTGAAGAGTTTGACAGAGCACTGAAAGACTTGAGTCGAAACAAGGCCCCCGGAGTAGACAACATTCCATTGGAACTACTGACGGCCTTGGGAGAGCCAGTCCTGACAAAACTCTACCATCTGGTGAGCAAGATGTATGAAACAGGCGAAATACCCTTAGACTTCTAGAAGAATATAATAATTCCAATCCCAAAGAAAGCAGGTGTTGACAGATGTGAAAATTACCGAACAATCAGATTAATAAGTCACAGCTGCAAAATACTAACACGAATTCTTTACAGACGAATGGAAAAACTAGTAGAAGCCGACCTCGGGGAAGATCAGTTTGGATTCCGTAGAAATACTGGAACACGTGAGGCAATACTGACCTTACGACTTATCTTAGAAGAAAGGTTAAGGAAAGTCAAACCTACGTTTCTAACATTTGTAGACTTAGAGAAAGCTTTTGACAATGTCGACTGGAATACTCTCTTTCAAATTCTAAAGGTGGCAGGGGTAAAATACAGGGAGCGAAAGGCTATTTACAATTTGTACAGAAACCAGATGGCAGTTATAAGAGTCGAGGGACATGAAAGGGAAGCAGTGGTTGGGAAGGGAGTAAGACAGGGTTGTAGCCTCTCCCCGATGTTATTCAATCTGTATATTGAGCAAGCAGTAAAGGAAACAAAAGAAAAATTCGGA
Source organism: Schistocerca nitens (assembly GCF_023898315.1). Classification (NCBI taxonomy): domain Eukaryota; kingdom Metazoa; phylum Arthropoda; class Insecta; order Orthoptera; family Acrididae; genus Schistocerca; species Schistocerca nitens. The sequence goes on from NC_064615.1 coordinate 995,180,667, forward strand.
GTAGGTATTAAAATCCATGGAGAAGAAATAAAAACTTTGAGGTTCGCCGATGACATTGTAATTTTGTCAGAGACAGCATAGGACTTGGAAGAGCAGTTGAATGGAATGGACAGTGTATTGAAGGGAGGATATAAGATGAACATCAACAAAAGTAAAACGAGGATAATGGAATGTAGTCGAATTAAGTCGGGTGATGCTGAGGGAATTAGATTAGGAAATGAGACACTTAAAGTAGTAAAGGAATTTTGTTATTTGGGGAGCAAAATAACTGATGATGGTCGAAGTAGAGAGGATATAAAATGTAGACTGGCAATGGCAAGGAAAGTGTTTCTGAAGAAGACAAATTTGTTAACATCGAGTATAGATTTAAGTGTCAGGAAGTCATTTCTGAATGTATTTGTATGGAGTGTAGCCATGTATGGAAGTGAAACATGGACGATAAATAGTTTGGACAAGAAGAGAATAGAAGCTTTCGAAATGTGGTGCTACAGAAGAATGCTGAAGATTAGATGGGTAGATCACATAACTAATGAGGAAGTATTGAATAGGGTTGGTGAGAAGACAAGTTTGTGGCACAACTTGACCAGAGGAAGGGATCGGTTGGTAGGACATGTTCTGAGGCATCAAGGGATCACCAATTTAGTATTGGAGGGCAGCGTGGAGGGTAAAAATCGTAGAGGGAGACCAAGAGATGAATACACTAAGCAGATTCAGAAGGATGTAGGTTGCAATAGGTACTGGGAGATGAAGAAGCTTGCACAGGATAGAGTAGCATGGAGAGCTGCATCAAACCAGTCTCAGGACTGAAGACCACAACAACAACAACAACAATAAGTTTCACCTAATAATGGCGAGTACTTTGTTCAGGACTGACAAGAGGAGGAGGTATTGTTTGAAAAGGCAGAGAGACATGGAAAGATTTCAGATAGATTCGACACAGTCAGGCAGAGATTCTGAAATCAGACGTTGGATAGTAAGGTGTACGCTGGAGCAGAGATAGACCCAGATCACATTTGGTAATGATAAAGACTAGGCTGAAGCCTAAGAAACTAGTCATGAATGATCAGTATGCAAAGAATACGGAAATGTTAGGGAACGAAGAAATACGCTTGAAGTTCTAGGAGGCCATAGATAATACGATAGTGAATAGCTCAGTAGGCAGTTCAGTTCAAGGAAAATGGACATCTCTAAAAAGAGAAATCACAGAAGTTGGCAAGAAAAATATACGTACAACGGAGGTAGCTACGAGGAAACTACGGGTAGCAAAAGTAATACTTCAGCTGATGGATGGAAGAAGCAAATAAATCATGTTCAGGGAAATACAGGAATACGGAAATACATTTCACTTGGGAATGAATCAAACAGGAAGTTTAAGGAAGCTAAGGCGAAACGGCTGCATGAAAAATGTGAATAGATCGAAAAAGAAATGATTGTCGGGAAGACTGACTCAGCGTATAGATAAGCCTAAACAACCTTCGGTCCTTCAGTGAAATTAAAAGCGAGTGTGAAAACACTAAGAGTAAATTGTGGTTTCCACTGTTACATGTAGAGGAGAGTGTGAATAGGTGGAAAAAGTACACTGAAAGCCCCTATGAGGGGGAAGAGTTGTCTGTTGACGAGATGTAAAAAGAAACACCCGGCCTCTGTGGCTGAGTGGTTCTAGGAACTTCAGTGCGGTACCGCGCTGCTTCGGTCGCAGGTTCGAATCCTGCCTCGGGCATGGATGTGTGTGATGTCCTTGTGTTAGTTAGGTTTAAGTAGTTCTAAGTCTAGGGGAGTGATGACCTCAGATGTTAAGTCCCATAGTGCTTAGAGCCATACGAACAATTTGAAGAAGAAACAGGACTCCACAGGGGAGAGATAAGGCAGAAAGGTTACATGACATTCCATCGAAATTTCTAAAATCATTGGAGGAAGCGGCAACCAAACGGTATTCATGTTGATGTGTAGAATGTATGAGACTGGCGACATACCATCAGACTTTTAGAAAAACATCCACACAGTTGCAAGTGCGACAATTATCGTACAGTCAGCTTAACAGCTCCGCATTCAACTTGCTCTCAAGAATAATATGGAGAGGAATGGAAAATAAAATTAAGGATGTGTTAGATGACGATCATTTTGGCTTTAGGAAAGGTAAATTCACCAGAGAGGCTTTCTGACGTTGCGAGTGATGATGGAAGCAAGACTGAAGAACAATCAAGACACGTTAATAGGGTTTCTCGAACTGGAAAAAGCGTTCGACATGGTAAAATGGTGCAAGACGTTCGAAATTATGAGAAAAATAGAGGTAAGCTTAAGGTTCAAATGGCTCTGAGCACTACGGGACTTAACATCTGAGGTCATCAGTCCCATAGAACTTAGAACTACTTAAACCTAACTAACCTAAGGACATCACACACATCCATGCCCGAGGCAGGATTCGAACCTGCGACCGTAGCGGTCGCGCAGTTCCGGACTGAAGCCCCTAAAACCGCTCGGCCACCGCGGCCGGCTAAGTTGTAGGGAAAGCCGCGTTATATACAATATGTGCAAGAGCCAAGAGGGAACAAAAGAAGTGGAAGGCCGAGAACGAAGTGCTCGGATTAAATATGTTTCGCCGCAACAGTTCAATCTATACATCAAAGAAGTAATGAAGAAAAGAAATGAAAGGTTCAGGAGTGGGATTAAAATTCATTGTGAAAGGATATCAATAATAAGATTCGCTGACGACATTGCTATACTCAGAATGAAGGAGAATTACAGGATCTGTTGGATGGAATGCTCAGTCTAACGAGCAGAATAGGGACTGCGAGAAAGACGAAGGTAATGAGAAATAGCGGAAATGAGACCAGCGAGAAACTTAGTAACGCAATTGGTGATCACGATGTAGATGAAGTTTAGGAATTAGGATATCAGCAAAACAATCTATGACGGACGAAGCAAGAAGAAAGTAAAAAGCTGACTAGCATTGGCAAAATGGGTTTTCCTGACCAAGAGAAATCTGCTATTATCAAACATAAGCCTTAAATTGAGGAATAAATTTCAGAGGATGTACGTTTGGAGCAGAGCAATGTATGATAGGGAAACATGGACTGTGGGAAATCTGAAACACAAACGAATCAAAACATTTGCATTGTGATGCTGAAGCAGAATGTTGAAAATAAGACGCACTGACAAGGTGAGGAACGAGAAGGTTCTCTGCAGAATCAGCGAGGAATGGAATATATGGAAAATATCGACAAGAACAAGGGACAGCTTGATAGGACATCTGTTAAGATCTCAGGCAATAACCTCCTTGGTACTACAGGAAACTGTAGAGGGTAAAAACTGTGGAGAAATACTGAGACTGTGATACATCCAGTAAATAATTGAGGTCGTAGGTTGCAAGTGATAGTTTGAGATGAAAGGGTTGGCACAGAAGAGGAATTCGTTGCAGGCCACATAGATCAATTATCAAAACAATAATATTACATTTTTATTGTATTTTTAGACAGAATTGATATTAATCTCTGTGAGACGTCCGCTAAACTCGCTGTGCATTACAGGTGATTAGGATTGTGGAAAGGGCCAAATAAGTTGGGGTCACTTTCATCTTAAAATTGTAATTTAATAACACATTTACAGTCAAAGCGGCACATAGCGGAACCTTTTCAACTACATATATAAAAAACACAATAAAAAAATTCTTTTAAAGCATTGGCTATGATAGATTATAAACAGTCAACTAAACTCCATTGAGCAAGACAGTAAAGACAACAGCACTCAGAAGCCTTCAGGGAGTCGGTCTGTCTTCGTTCACTTAGGTGAGACAGGTGGCGAGCCCAACCACACTTGATCCATCGGAACTCAATCAAGGGACAGCCACAGACCGATCGGCAAACGACTAGCTTGCCACCAATCGGTACACGAGAATTCAAATACGAAGTGTTACGGGCGTGATTATCCACAATCAAATATGTATATGTACTAAGCTGTCAAAACTACACACCGTGTTGGAGAGCGACAACAGGTGAGGAAAGGACACTGCCTGAAATTACGTTAGTGTCCAGGGCAGGTAAACGGAGCACTAACGGCCACAAGATAGAAAATTCCGCTGGTAGACTTAAATTGTAGTCAACCAATATAGTTAATTCCACCGAATTGCAGCTAAATTTCACCAATTCACAGGAAAACCTCCCCAACAGCAAACCACTTAAACGAACCACACAACAAGAATGGACGTGGCTTGAATACTTGAAACCACTACCCAAGTTTGACGTCCTGCGTCGGTGAACCACGAAGCTACTAGCGATCGGACAGCTCCACACACACTACGCAGGGACGGCCAGCGGACCCAGTCGACTGTAAAGAGCAGATATATCTTCCTTGGTCCGCAGCAACCGACCGACTCCTGTCAATATGCCGACAACATCTAAAACAGTCGTCAGTGGAAACTACACACAGAACCTGACAAACACTTGTGCGAAGACCTGAACGATACCCAACAACAACTAAGCACGCATGAAGCTAAATCGGGAGTCGATGCAGACACAGACACACACACACACACACACACACACACACACACACACACACACACTTCTGACTCATGAACGATCGGCGAGCCAAGACGCGTCGTCCAGTAGGAAGACCGACCGATGATCCACCAAGACTGTGGCCCGGCTCAAGTGACGCATGACGGCAATGGTCAGGCGAGCCATGTCGACACAGACCACACTGCTGCTCCAACTCGACTGCACTAGTGCCGCATTGCAACTCCCTGACTGGCAGGTCTGGACTGCGCTCCAGACGCGTTCCAACTGACTGGCAGACCCGAACTCACTACCCGAACTGACTTGAGACAGTTTTTTTTCCCTTTATTGTGATTTCATGCCTCAGCTGAGGTGGGCCAGCAGTGGCCTACAGACACAGCTCTTCGGCCAAAAGACACAACATAAATACACGGAAGGCATAGGAAACATAAAAAACATGGTAAGCACAAAATGAACACTGCACAAGAAAATCAGAAGTCGTTCGACGGAAGACACTGTAATGAAGGGTGGCACCAGTTGAAAACAGATGAAGACGTCCAGGTGGCAACACGAATGTGATAGAAAACACTGATGAATACACTGTACACAAACGGAGAGACACATGCATGGAAAACACTGGCAACAATCATCAGCGAAGCACTCACTCTGATGAAGGGGGGGGGGGGGGGGGGTTCCTGCCTCCAGGTCAAAAGGAGAGGTAGGAGGGTGGGAAGGGGGGGTGGAGCCAGTGGGAGAAAGAAGAAAGAAGGGAGAGCAGGGGGGAGGAGAGAGGGTGTGGGTTGGAAGCCCAGGGAGAGGGGTGGAAGGAAGCAGGAGATGTGGGAGAGAGGAGTGGGAAAAGGAAGGGGAGGAGGGAGAGAGGGAGCCCTGGGGGAAAAAGAGGGGGAATGGGAGGGAAGAGTCAGAGCTGGTTGGAGAGGTAGATGGACGGGACAAGGACATCATCAGCGAGGGGGAGTTGGCAGAAGCCACCTTGGGAGAGGGTATGGAGAGTGTGAAGATAGAGAGCAGGTGGGATGCAAGAATAGAGGCGTGGCAGCAGGTGGGGATGGGCAAGGATGGGAGAGACAAGCAGGTGTGGGGGATCGAGCTTGCGGGATGTGTAAAGGATCAGTATCCGTTCGAGGAGAAGGAGAAGGTGCAGGAAGGGAATCAAGTCGTATAGGATCACCGTGCCGGATAGGAGACGGATGCGATAGGCGAGGCAGAGCACGTGGCGTTCAAGGATATTTATGACAGACAACAACCGGAAAGTAACAGCAGTCGAGCAAAGATCCTACAAGAGGGGATATATCGATACGTACTGCTAACGCCACTCATGGTCATGCAAAGCAGCAACTCAGTGACAGTAGTAATTTAAATTAACGTAGTGAGGTGGAAGTACGTTAGAAACAGGATGTAAAATAGATGATGGAGGGAACACGAGCCATGCACGGCTCACTCTGTATTGCAGGCTGTCACAATGTCTAGCGCAATTAAAAATAATGGAAGCGTTAAACTACCGCAGCGGTACGTTCGGGCTGTATCCGACAAAGCAATGCAGGGTGTTTCGGTGAAAACAGATATCACACAACTTAATTTTAACGCTTTTTTCCTTTAACAGCGGAATGTGGAGGACACAATACAGAAATGGTACGACAATAACATAAAAGAAGCTGTAGAGAAAACGAGTCGCATTTAAACGACATTGTAGGAACGGAGTGAGAAGTATACATTTGCAAGAAGTAGATCAGGTGACAGACTTAAAATTTTACGGAAAAACGAAGAGACTGCAGTGAAAGCTATTTAATTAAATATGAAATTATGAAAAGGACACAATATTGTATGATCAGTGAAACTTTCGGAGAAGTCTGGATTCAGTGCCACATTTGTGAGAGTTTGGTCCCTGAGAACTGTGCCCATACAGAGCTGAGAAATCTTTATTGTACCTGTGATAAAGTTTTCACTAAAGGTTAAACCGATATTTTGATTTAGGGCTATTCTGTTCAAAGATTAAACTTAATAACTTTATTATGAGTGTTTATTATGTAGGTCAACTTTTTTCTTGCTTACAGAGGGCCAACTCGTTTCAAAACTTGGACATAATAGAAAAATGGATACAAAATCCTACAAAGCTAGGAATCCGATGTCGGTATTACAAAAATCAAAATGGTGGATCCAATCTGGGAGATCAGTAATTGTAAATTTAGCAGATTCGATTGAAACTACGAGTGTTAAGTATTTTGATGTCACAGATAGTGAATTATCAATCTAATTTGCTGTATTGAAAAGTTTTATTCGATATTTTATATTTTTCATTCGCTTGTGCCATTATCGGTTTCAGAATGGTCGCTCTCGGTTTCTCCACTGAGAGATGGTTCAAAAAGTAGATCTTTTAGTTATAGTGGCATCTGCTGATCTTCTTCAATTGACATTCTCTGGAATTTCAAAATGAGTGGATCAGAAAACGTCTCAAACCGTTTTCTCACGGGAATATTTGCATTTAAAATCTAACATCGGATATCCTTATTCCGAGCTTCCTTCGCATCTTCAGATAGTCGACCAATCGGCAAAGAAGCAGCATCGATTATGGCATGTTCATGAATCAAAACTCAGGTTGGCATCGGATACTATTGCAGAACTTCGAGTCCGATGAAGGTGGCACCCCGCTTTCGAGAAATATACACTTTTTTTAAAAAAAATCTTCCATAGATAGGCTGTAGCTCTAGCCTTCTCTGTAGAAATTTGAGTCGTTCTCCAAAATTTCACAAAATAACAATAGTACTGGAGAAAATTTTAAACTTGGAAAAAAATTACTTTCTGTTTTGCAAAAATTTATAATCATAGTTCCCAATAGCTTCCCAACTGTTCTGAGGAAAGCCCTAAGGAAATTTCTTGTGTAGATAATAGTTTATGAGATAACTGGAATAATGAGGGAGTCGTTTTTACCGTGTGGCACTGTAGCATGATATGAAAACGACCGTCCACTAAAAGCGTTCAAATATGTGCTCACAAATACATTTGAACTCGTTAAGGTACTAGGAAAATCATTCGCGAAAATAGAGCCACGCAGAGGCAATTCTGTAGCCAGTGGTTTCGAATTCTATCGGGAGTAGTTTAGCTTGAAGTCGACAGACGTCATAACGCAGGTTAAAAATATCACAAACATACCTTATGGAGTGCTACCCTTCTTATTTTATCCTGACATCTGGGTAGGATCGCTATAATATACTTAACAAGCCGCACAAACAATACCCGAATCTGGCCTGGGTGGCCGAGCGGTTCTAGGCGCTACAGTCTGGAACCCCGCGACCGCTACGGTCGCAGGTTCGAATCCTGCCTCTGGCATGGATGTGTGTGATGTCCTTAGGTTAGTTAGGTTTAAGTAGTTCTAAGTTCTAGGGGACTAATGACCTCAGAAGTTAAGTCCCATAGTGCTCAGAGGCATTTGCACCATTTTTGAACCAATACCCGAAAACTGTCGCATGACATGTCAAAAAATGGTTCAAATGGTTCTGAGCACTATGGGACTCAACTGCTGAGGTCATTAGTCCCCTAGAACTTAGAACTAGTTAAACCTAACTAACCTAATGACATCACAAATAGCCATGCCGGAGGCAGGATTCGAACCTGCGACCGTAGCGGTCTCGCGGTTCCAGACTGCAGCGCCTTTAACCGCACGGCCACTTCGGCCGGCGCATGACATGTCCAGCTCACCTCAGTCTACACAGCTTTATGAACTTGACCACATCATCCTACTTATAGCAGCCATAAAGTTCGTCATTCCCTCGCCTTCTCCAGTTCCCACTTTCATATGTAGGTCCAAAAATCCTCCTCAATATATTTCTTTCATGTGATCTCAGTTTGTTTTCATCCTGTTTTGTAATTGGCCATGTTTCTTAGCCATAAGTAAATACAAAGGCCTCTCAGAGTTTCGTAAAGTCGACACTTAGTCCTTCGTGATAGAAGCTTGGATTCAGAATGTCGCAACATTCCAAAGTAGCATCAGTTGGATGCACTTATCCGTGCCATGATTTCAGTAACTCCATCTTTGAGCCCAGATAGGTGAAATATTCCACTCGCACAAATATCATTCCATCAAGGGTTATTGTGGGCTGTAAGGGTTGGTTAGTGCCATTATACATATACTTCGTCTTTCCTTCATTAGTTCTCAGACCCATCTCCTTTGCACTCAACTTTAGAGCTGTAAAAGCACTTTGTAGATCTATAAGTGTTCTGCTCATCAAATCCAAGTCATTTGCATATCCCAGCAATTGTACACACTTATAGTAGATAGTACCTCTTGTCTGAATACCCGATTCGCGTACTATTTTTTCAAGTGCCCGGTGCCAGGTAGAAATATAGGCAGGAAAGCCCATCTCCTTGCCTTAGCCCATTCCGCTGAGGAGGAGGCAAGGGGGGGGGGGAGGCTGTCTATGGTAACTATAGCCCTCCCACCCTCCAATGGAGTATCATATTACACTGGATAAAATGACTTCAGAAATCAGCGGATATGTCACTCGAAGAGATACAATCTTTTTTTCATATAGTTATGTAGCAATATAGTTTATAATATATTTCAAACACATTTTAACAAAAGAATAAGAGTGGCAAATTGCTTAGTATCTAAAGCAATAAATGTCATTAAACTTAAAATGGGCGTCGTATTATTTATTAATACAAATTTTTTACCCTGATCTCCAAAGCAAACTACTTTAAGCAACACCAAATTTTACCAATTTGTCGGTGGAGGACCCCAACTCTCCTTTTGTTAAGCGATATTCCCTTCCCCCAAACCCCCTCCCCCCGCCCTATTACACCCCCCCCCCCCCTTGACTGACTTCTAGACTCATCCCAGCCAGTTGGAGTGCGAAACTGAGGTGTTAGCCTGGACTGCACTCGCGCGGTACACTGGGGGTACTTTAACGTGACCTCTATTAAACGCACCAATTTTCCAGACATTCAAAATCCCCGCATTGCCTCATAAATTTTGGCCCTGTTTATTGTGTCACAGTCAGATTTAAAGTCAATGAAAAGATGGTGCACAACAACATTGAATTCATTGGTCTTTTCTACTATTTGTCAGAGAGTAAATATCTGGTTTACAGTTGACATTCCTGGTCTCAAACGGCATTGATAGCTCCCACTAATGTCTTCTGCTATAGGTGAAAGTCTACTAAACAGGATATTTGATAGTAATTCATGTATAATATTTAAGAGTGTTATGCCTCTGTAGTAGCTGCATTCCAATAGACCTCCTTTCTTATGCACTATACACATTATCCCTACGTTCCATTCTTCTGGCAACTCTTCCTTTTCCCAGATGAGGCACACAGTCTTGTAGATTCTAAGATTTAGCTCAACTCCTCCAGCTTTCAGTAGTTCAGATGTTATATTGTCAGTCCCTGGTACTATACTGTTCTTCAATCGGGAAATTGCTTTGTTCACTTCGTCGATTCTCCTTGGGAAGGGGTAGGTACTATAGCACCATCTTCTGGAGGGACTGGGATATCTTCAATAGGGGACTCTAAAGCATCCAACAATTCACTGAAATACTCTACCCAATACTCTAATACCTCTTGATGATCGATTAGTAGTGTCCCATTTTTACTTTTACACAGGTTGATGCGTGGTTTAAATGCTCTTCTTTCACAATTTTCTAACATCAATTGTTTTTCAAGTTATCTCCAGTTATTTGCTCTCTTTCCCATTCCCTTTTCTTCCTCAGATACAGCTTCTTCTCTTCTTTCCTTTTATCTTGATAATTTCTTACCGCTAGACAAGTACATGATTTCTCAAGCATTTTCCTGAATGCCAGATTTTTCTCCTGACTTATTCTCTTACTTCATCAAACCAGGAATTCCTCTGTTATTTTCCTTCTTTCCCTAGCACTTCTTCTGCTGCCTTAATGACTGCATCCCTGCAAACATTCTATTCCTGATCCAGATTATCACTTACACTAGGATTGTATAATGCAGGATTCTCAGCAACCTTCTCAGAGTACGTTTGAGAGATGTCTTCATTTTTTAGCTTCGTAACGTTTTACTTACTTTGAGGTGTCCCATCCGTACTTACAGAGTAGTTAATGTAGATTTAGACCACTACCGTGTAATTTCGAAACTAAGAGCTGGAATATCGAATGCAAGAAAAGTCAAAGGAACACCTCAAAGTAACTACATGGTATCGAAGCTTATGTGCGATACTACCTTTCACAAATTTTAACGACAAAATTGTAGAGGGTGAAAAAACATGAAAAATAACTAACGATTGAGTCTTATAAGTCTGTTAAGTTACGTATGCTAGTATTGTTTAGTGCGAACAATATTCGAATACAACTTTCAGAAAAAATATAGCTTAATGCCTGGTTCGAGGCAACGTTCCACTATTAGTGTTTCGTAACTAATATTTTTTGTGACGAAGCTACAGTTTATCTATATCCTGCCGACAAATCGACACCTTTGCTGTCTTTGGCTGATAGCAGCCGCTACTTAGAAGAGATTGTGAAGTGTTCGCACCGAATAAACTGCTTCCGTGAATATTGTTAGTAATTATGTACAATGCTGTAATAACAAGTGAATGTACATGGTGCGAATGTGCTAGGTGAATCGTTGCGCGGTTGGGAGTGGCGTCCGACGCATCCTCAGCGATCCTCTCTAGTTGAATAGGCACAATATTGACCTTCGCAAAAGATACGTCTTGGTAACGGGAACGCATGCTATAAACATCCGCTGATGAATGGAAGTTTCATTATGCCACCTCCTGAAAGATTTCGCTGTGCGTTTCTCCATAATATCATCCACTTTATACTTCGTATAGGTTCTATGGCTGCAGGACAGCCTCTGCAGTTGGAACACTCTGGAACGAGGCTCTGAAAATGGAACGTGCTACATGTCGTGCTCAAATGACTGAGGGGGCATATCATTGAAAAAAACAAAAAACAAAAAAAAAACTAAAAGGTACTGAATTGTGTGAAAGTCTCTTATTAGTGATTAACATCTTAAATATGATTTTATGACGCATGCAGACGTGGAAAATATGTGCACAAGATATTATAAATGAGGCACAATATTTAACTTGTCTTTCGTTCGTCTCTACGAAAGCTGACTGTACTCGCCATTATAATCCAACAATATTAATGACTCCTGCAAGTGGAAGTTGTGCTACTGGTTATCTAATAATTAATTTTTTCTGATTTCGTCAGTTATATTGATTTATTTGCATTTAATTAGAAAGTGTTTCTTTGTGCAGTAATATTAAATGTCACAGTTGATTCAGGCTGGGGCCAAATCTAAACTAAATCTAATTCACGGTAGATGTTTTCATCTAAGATTCAGGGATATTTGTACAATTCAAAAACTCACAGTGAATATACAGAAAAATTATTTTTTGTAAGTAACTGATTTCTAAATTAAATTTTTACACGCTAATAACAAGCATTCAGATGTACATAAACAAGAAATGAAATAGCTGTTTGGGACATTACAGCTTTACATTGTGATAAAAGATTGTGCGTAGTTTTTTGCATGTGACAGAAAATACCCGCCAGCATTACTTGAAATAGAAATCTATAATTATATAGCGATCAAACTGTACCTCACATCACGAAAGTGTCATCGAGTTGACTGATACAACGTCGGACAATTAATGAGAAGACAGAATCCTATGGAACGAAATTCCGTACCCCTAAAGACATTACAACTTTCAATCAATTATAGTCTATAATGACTGTTCATCGTGACACTAGTCACTAGTTTATTACTGAGGCATCAGTTATCAGTATCGAGCGAGGTGGCGCAATGGTTAGCACACTGGACTCTTATTCGGGAGGACGACGGTTCAATCGCGCGTCTGACCATCCTGATCTAGGTTTTCCGTGATTTCCCTGATTCACTTCAGGCAAATGCCGGGATGGTTCATTTGACAGGGCACGGCCGACTTCCTTCCCTAATCCGATGATACGGATATTTCGCTGTTTGGTCTCTTCCCCCAAATCAACCCAACTCAGTTATCAGTGTGCTTCATTCACTCCAGTCAGCTACGTCTTTTGTGAAATCGTAGACGCTGTGACGGTAGTTTTAGTCCGACACGGCCTATATAAATGTTTTCACAGAAGTCGAATTCTCTATTTCCGCTTCGAGACAATCAGGGGAGCTACAGTATCGCGAATAACATGCTCCCTGTGTTGCAAGGAGGACTTGGCCAATTGTGACAGATTTCGAAGTACAATACATGCTAGCGTGCAGTATTCGAAATGAAAAAGTGTAAAAAATTGTAGAAACAAATACACAAATATATTTTATGATGACTGTTGCGACGACAGCGTTCCAAATGACTCAGCATATGAAGTGTGTTGGCTACATGCGTACAGCAACAATAATACTTCAACTGAAACTGCGAGTGTTCACATTGAAAAGACAGACTGAAAACCTCCGGCGCAGCTCATTTTCCACATTCGACGACTAAGCAATAAAGAAATTGATTAACGCCATTTAATAAGAATGATGATACTGGAGTATGATATATACAGCCAAAACCTTATGATCACTACCCACCGCGCCGTAGGATGTCTCCTGATTGTGTTGCGGGTACGCGACGCGTAACAAAAGTCTGTAAGAGGAGTAAATACGGACGTGGATTACAGTAGCAAGAGACGGGCTGAAAATGGGGAAATCCATTGGTATAAGTGACTCTGACAAATAGCAGATTATTATTATACAGAGCCTGTGGACGAGTATCTCTAAAACGGCGAAGCTGGTCGAATGTTCACGTGCTACTGTCGTGAGCATCTAGGGACAGAGGTACAAGGACAGTGAAATTAGCACTAGGCGCTAAATGGTTGGACGTCCAAGACTCTTCACAGAACGTGGAGTTCGGAAACTTTTCACCTGCGTAAAGTAGGACAGGTGGTCATCTGCGGCACCTCTGACGAAAGAGCACAAAGCTGGTGCACGCACAAGTGTTTCGGAGATACTGACGGAGCCCTATTTCTGACGGTTAAATGTTGACGTCATTGCCCATAAGCTTATAAGCAAGAACGAGGACAAGGAGGAGCTGCTTTACATTTTACGTACAGTATAAGTGATGGTGTCAATAAATAAACAAAAATAAATCATAAAAGTCAGTCACAATGACCTTAAGGAAAATGTCGTTTTTTTCCTAATATTTTGAGGTGTTCTGCCCATTAGGTAGTCCCATCATTGCAAGTTCAGCATTCTTCAGTCCTCTCAGTGATACGTCAGTCTCTTCATAACTGAGTCTGATGCTTTTAGCTTAATGCCATCTGGCGGGTATTTTCTGCTCTGGTCGTCTTCCCAGCCATCCTTGTGCATCCTCTGTGGGGCAGGCTCATCTCTTCTAGGGTCCTACCCAATTCCTTTACCTCTTCTTAATCATTTCAAGTACTCGCCTTTCCTCATTCATCTTGCGTAACACAACTTCACACATTATTTTATTTGTCCATCTCAGATCTTCAGTTTTGCTCAAAAACCATGTCCCAAAAGCCTCTAAGCATTCCTGCTCTCTCTGGCTCATGTCCATGTTTCGATACCTTACAGAGTGGCACTCGGGACAAAACACCTCACTGATATTTCCTGTAATTATTTACTTAATAGACCACTTAAAGTACGCACCTGCAAGACAAATATAAAACGACCATTAATAATAATAATAATAATAAATACATTCTCAGCAACCTACATATATTTTGTTGCTGTACAGTGATCTCTCGGGTTTTGGAAATTATTTCGCACAGAAAACCAAACTACAATACGTTTTTGCGCTTGCTAAGGCGAGAGCAGAAACATGCCCAAGGTAGGACTGTTAATATTTTTAAAACTATAGGAAATCCGATATATGAATATTTAAAAACACATTGTTGTCGGCACTTGATATAGACATATCGACGGCAAAGATTTCGACGTACCGGCCTATATAAATAACAGCTGCACATCGCAAATATGCTGCCGTTTTTAGAGCTGCATTGTTAAGTATTTATTTAGTATTAGATATTCTGTACACCAACAAGCTAGCAGCCTGCTTATCCCCATTAGAGGAAAAATAGAAAGAAAAACGATGCACGTTCACACTTAGCGATAACCACTTTGCTAACATTGGTAATTGCATGGAAGTGGCACAATAAAAGGTGAGCGATCGGTCCGTCGTTCGGTTTCGTCACGTATCGGATTCGTCCAGAACACTTCATGTCGACTTCCCGGTTTTTTCATTTCTGCCAACGCCAGCGACCTAGCAGTTGTAGTGTCAAAACTACGTGGTGAAGTTAAACGTTGCAGTTTCTGCTGGTAACGCCGAACGCCGATTACGCTAGCATTTCACTCACACGTCTCCACCCACCGCAAAGGCCAATCTTGCCATTTAGATTTTTGTACATCATTTTCGGCAACTGTTTCAGAAGAACGCCGATGTGAAGAAGTAGCACACTAGTTGCTTTAAAAACTGCTTTTAACGCAACTGGTGTGCTATTTCTGCACATCGGAAATCTTGTTGCTCCATTCGTACCCAGTGCAATCGGAGTTCTTGTTTGAGCCAACTATACTTGCTTTACGCAGTCAAAGAAAAAGACTGGAAATGATGAACGCTCAAAGAGTACTAAGAGTCCTCCATACTATGTTCTATTTTTGTGTCGTCTCGTTGTAGTGTTGTAGAGTCTTGTACCATGGAAAGCAAAGAGATGTTGTTTGGTGACTGGTATCCTCTTTCTACAACCCAAAGTGCACACACGTGGTAACAGGGTTCTTTATTAACTGGAATAGAAAGATGCTTATCTTTAAGCTAGTCCTTGTGATGCGGTACAAGCTCTTCTGTAATAGTCCACTTTTGCCTCACTGCAGGTGAAGTACAAGTTCCACGATGTACTCTATCCTGGTCACTAGGTACTTACTGACTCTGAGCTAGAGACGGTGATTGCGACTTACTGGGTGATTGTCTGTGACTGACTGCGACCTCCGGTCTTCGACGGCGGTCGAAATACTTTCCGTCGACAGGGCGTTGGCGGCGCATTGCTTGCAAGTCTGTCTTTGGCGCTTCATTCAGCGTCTACTACTGATCTTCTTGAACCTCTTTACTGACCAGTGTGCTGGCGACAGTTTACACCAGCACATCTATTACAAATTCAAAAGAACAATTTCAAATTTTTAGCGAAAATTGCGAAAAAAATAATATAAAATAAAAATATCGACACTCGATATCACCATTGCTGTATCCATATACCGGTGAGAAACTTATTGAAATATGTACTGATACTTTTGAAAAAATAGCGATGCATCAATGTATAGATATATTATGAACAGCCCTAGCCCAAGTGTGCCACAATGCTGTATGGCGAGGAAATTCTCGAGCATTAATTGTGTTGATCTTCACGCACCCACGATCTCTTTCACAGAACCTTTTGAATGAAGGGTTCGGTATTACTTATAAGTTATAAAGTGAGGCAAATTCTTTTTGCGGTTCCATCAGACTGATGGCTTCCGCGGACAGACGAAATGCGGTTTAAAAAAATAAAAGGAGTGAATCTGTACTCACGACTTTGCGTCCACAGCGCGTGACCTTTCATACTAGACCAAGAGGGGATATAGAACTAGAACAGCTCCAGCGGAAAACACCATTAACTCTAGAAACTTACTCGTTCTACATATTGCCAGATCGTGCAGATGGCCAGATGTAGAATTCTATTTTATGTGCACCTATAACGCACTAGGCAGCCTGGCTGCGACATCCAATAAAACAACGACTCACAGTAGCCCGCACACTAGGCAGTTAGGAATTCCTGGTTGCGGCAGTCACGAGAACACGACTGATTACCTGGCAGTAACATGGCTCCGCGCTGTCAGTTGTGAGCAGGGTGTCTTCTGTAGAACGTATGCGGTTGCCTTCAGTCTCCGAGCACTTGTCGAGGCATTCAGACCATATTTGTGTCATAAGACAATATTCGTGATGACTTTCGACACATAGATATTCCGCTATTTTCTCGACTTGTCGCTGCTAAGTTGTTTAATTCCACAACAGACCCTAAATATTCGATGCGACTGACGACCTCGTGGCTAGAAATTATTGCACTGTTGTTATTAAAGGAAGGAAGGAGCACACTGATGTAAGAGATGGAACATAAGTTCGGATTGTGTCAAGGACGGGGAAGGAAATCGGCCGGGTTCTTTCAAAGGGACCATGGCCGGTCGCGGGTCTTGAACCGTCGTCTTCTCCAATGCCATCCAGTGAGATAACCACTGTATCACCTCGCTCAGTCTGTTGTTGTTAGGGCGATATACAATCGTCACTTTGATCTGTGTGTTGTTAATTTCAAGAGCATCTTCTCGGCTTCGTTTGGCGAGCCACCGCATAAAGGTTTCCTGTCGACGTTCGTCTGGAACATCGACGTTCGTCTGGAACATCAAATCCTTCATCATCAATCGTTGTGAGATTCGCTGTCAGCCCTCTGTCGCACAGCTCATACACATATGGCCTGGTGGCTTTGGATTTTGAATGGAAACACGTGTGGTGCTTAGTATTTTCTAAGTGCTTGCTGACATCTGTCTTTGAGCTTGGAATTTGTTCTCGTTGTTTCGTTATTTCGTCTACCCCCAAAGTTCCACGGGAGACCAGACAGGGGTCCACGTCACGTTGGCGTGGAAAAAAAAAATGGGGGTACACAAGTCGTAAGTGAGAGTTCATGAAAATTTTTAACCACCTTAATTTTTTTTTGAGTACCTAGTGTATTTTAAGAAGGTCAGCGACTGCTACTTGTAAAAACAAGCATATTCGATATTCAGTACAACGCATGTAGAGGCATGCAAAGTGCCGCCCGAATGCTTGCTGAGACGTGCAAAGGAACGAAATTCGACTTGTGCTGTGCTTGCAAGCTTCACTAATATAAATACAAATGCCAAGGACAACACGTTACTCATTTGTTTCCGGAATTTTGAGAATAAAATTGTGAGTGATTCGATGTCAGTGTTTGCCAGTGCCGAAAAAAGTAAGTACCTGCCCATTTGTTACTCATATTTTTATTTTATATTGTAATCATATTATATTTGTTATATTTGCGTGTAGTAGTTACGTAACAAAAACTAAGTACTGAGAGGATCGATTATTGAATACATCTATAAAACAACAAAACGCCAAGAAAGATTGAACTTTTAGTACTTTTTATTATAATAATATTAAATTACGCGACAGTGACGATTCATTAAAAGAGAGATGTATGATTGACCTGCATGTTTGTACATATTTCAGTGTCCTCTTAGCTGCTAATGCTAATCGACAAAAAATATTTGGAAGTGTATTAAAACGTAATTAATCAAAAAAATATTTTATATTAGAATAAAATGGACTCAGCCTTTTTGTGAAAACCTCTATATGGGTGTTAAAGCACAAGTGAAACGTAACGCTTGTTCCCGCTATTAGCAGACGCAAAGAATAAGCTAGTTAACGAATTCCCCGCCTGGTGGACTATTTCTATAAACGAGCATCTCTCCCACCACTGGAGTGAAACGTGTAACGCTTAAGCATCGCGATACAAGAAAGCGACACACCTTATTCTTCCGCTCTCTCTTTTGACATGCGAAACAATATCGTCGTTGACGAACGCATTGGTGTCGTGAATTTGGTATATATTTTCTTTAATCATTAATTAAAATCCGGCTATTCAATCTCATGGCTGCTGAAGATTCGACGATTAAAAAATGGGTCTTAGCAGTTTATTGCTTTTAATAATTAAAAACAGTTTTTCAGCTGGCATTTTGGTTTTTTCATTGCAATAATTAATTCTATTCTGTTCTGTTAAAATAGTTATATCCTATTAAAATCGCCTCTGCTTACTAAAACAAACATTTTTTTTTCTTTACAGGTTACAACTGATACGAAAAATGGCTGAATCTGAGAGGAAATTTTGACAATACAGTGTTAATTATTTGAAATTTGGTTTTCTTCTATCAAAGTCAGACGAACGATTGCCCATTTGTCTTTTATGCAACAAAGTTTTGAGCAATGACTCTATGAAACCATAGAAGTTCGAAGATCATCTAAGTAGGCGTCATCCTTATGAAATAGGAAGATTTGAAGTACTTTCAAAAACTGAAGAAAAAACATGAAAAGAGACCCAACGTCGACAGTATATTCGCTTCAACATCTCAAAGTAACTATGATAGCTTGCGGGTATCTTACAACATCTCATTGCTTAAAGAGAAATCTGGAAAGCCTCACACCATAGGAGAACAATTAAATTTACCCGCTATTGATGAGGTTTACAAAACTGTTTCGCACAATCCTCCATTTGATGTACTCAGAAGAATTACTGTAAGTCAAAACACTGTACAAAGACCTATTGATGAAATGAGCTCTGATATTGAAAGCTTCTTGTGTAATTATCTGCAAACCACTCATTTTTCTATTCAGCTGGACGCGTCAACTTAACCTGATAATGAAGCGTTATTATTGGCATATGTTCGATTTGTTATGGACGAAGAAATCCGTGAAGAGGTGCTATTCGTGAAAACTTTCAAAACGGACACTGCATTTAGTGTCCTAAGTGATTTTTAAAGGAAAAATCGATTCCATTTACAAACATTATTTCGGCGGCAGCTGGTGGAGCTCCTGCCATGTTCGGGCGATATAATGGGTTTATAAGCCATCTTAAAAGAGTGCTATCGGGACTAACTGCAATTCACTGTGTCATCTACCGACAATAACTTGTAGCGAAAAACTTGAGTGATAAATTCCACCAAACGCTTCAATTTGTGATTAACGCAATTAATAAAATAAGAAGCAATGGGTTGAATACCCGTTTATTTGCACTATTGTGCGATAAAAATGATGAAGATTTCCAACGATTGCTCTTACGCACTGAAGTACGCTAGTTGCCGAAAGGTGCATGTTTATCAAAATTTTACTCACTTTCCGAATCAGTTATAGAATTTCTAGAAACTAAAGATCCAAATTTAAAAGAAAATCTGATCAAATTTAAAGCAGACATTGCGTACTTGACAGATTTAATGACAAATTTAATGATGCTAACTTGCAGTTACAAGGGGGCCGCTTAAATTTAATAAAAGCAAAGGATCTAATTTTGGCTTTTCTTGGTAAATTGAAATTATTAGTCGACGCAAAGTCTCCTAGTTTCCAAACTTGTCACAGGCAAAATGTATTGATGAGGATACTCAGATATATGCTCAACATTTAATTACCCTGCGTGATGACTTCAAAAATAGATTTGAAGATATTCTGACGATGGAAATACCACGATGGATCATACATCCATTTGGTGAAACGGGAGTTCCGAATGTGGTATTATAAGAGGAGCTGCTTGAGCTTAGCACCAATGAGGAGCTGAAGGTGAAATTTAAAGAAGACTATCAAACATTTTGGCTGCAGGCAGAAATACCCGAAAAATATCCTGGGTTGTGGGAAATTGCGAGAAAAGTTTTGATAGCGTTCCCCTCGTCATATCTTGTCGAAAAAAGTTTTAGTGTCATTACCAACCTATTAACAAAACAAAGGAGCAGACTGAACATCACAGAAGGTTGAGATTTGAGGTTATTACTTACAAAACTGATGCCAAATTTTGATGATTTACTGTCAATTCATCAAGTACATCCGTCTGATTAAAAGTTTTACTTTTTTAAATTGTTTATTTGCATTTTAGAGTTTATTCTTGATCTTTTGTCGATTGTTGAGTAGGACGTTATCAATGTGTATTTTTATTCATATTAAGTGTTTAGTCATCAGTATTATTTTAATAAATAGGACACAAGAAAAAGTACTATTTTTATTTTTATTTTTACCACTCCGAATTTAGGGTTAGGACTCGACCGCGACGTTTTTTAGAAGTTTCGGAAATATAGTACAAATGTAGCAGAACGGGGTCTACCGAAAACAGCAAAACTTTGAAAGTGGTCTATGAGGAAAAAAGTTTGGGAACCTATGGTCTACCCGTTTTGGTAATTTCATTAGATCTCAGGGAGTTTCTTTCATAGCCTCTCTTCCCTCGCATCTTTTAGTCCCTTTTCCTCTAGACATTTCTCCGTTTCTTTCTTTGCCTGTGTGCGAACACTATTAATTAATGCTACAAATGCTTGGAGATATTACTTGCCATGAAATTTTGCAAGAGCAAATACTTTCTTGTTTGAAAAAAGAAAGAAGTAAACTGCGACTATCGTAATTTTACTACAGACCCTTCAATTATTTTCAAATACTATTGGAGATAATCATTTTTGATTTTAGTACTTACTTGAAAGTAATTAATAATTTTTCTTCCGGAGTCATGCAGGCTCGCAGACGTGTATCAGTGTTCACAATAGAATTTATTATATTTTGCAGAGTGTTATCAAATGATCGCACTGACATTCTTGTACAGTTAAAAAATCTGTCCGATTAGTTTCGAAAATCCTTAAAATAATTTTGAAGTATAGCTTTGTGTGCTGCCCCAGAAGTAGAAGATTAATCCAACGTCGTTTTTTGGCTCTGCATGATGCCTCGTGCGTTGTTACCATAACAGTACAAGAAATCGTGGTTTCATTACAAGTTTTTATTTCTGGTCTGCTAGTAATGAAATGTCATAATTTTATCTTTATCTTTGCGAGTAAAGTTTGCTTCTAATTCCGTTTAGACTGTGTATTCACAAAATACCGTCTAATTCTTTAACTATGTATGCTTTCTCTTTCTTCCTTCCTTTTTTGCATTTTTTACAAATAAGGCAATTGCTGTACTCTTCTGTTGTTAACTTATGA
Source organism: Schistocerca nitens (assembly GCF_023898315.1). Classification (NCBI taxonomy): domain Eukaryota; kingdom Metazoa; phylum Arthropoda; class Insecta; order Orthoptera; family Acrididae; genus Schistocerca; species Schistocerca nitens. The sequence goes on from NC_064615.1 coordinate 995,201,896, forward strand.
CTGTTGTTAACTTATGAGTGAGAAAATATTTTATTCAAGAGAGGCACAGGCTTACAGGTAGAAAATTATCAAAAATCTTACAATGGTTATGATAAAAGTCCTAGAAAAAATTATGCTTCAAAACACGTGCCGTGAGGTGTCCATGAGCGAGCGGTATCTACAGGAACAAAGCTTTAGCAATTAGCGCCAAATTATCATGACTGCTGTACTTGGCAGATGTTTTCTTTCTCCTATCTGCTCCCTTTGCTACATTAAAGGTATTTTTTTTATGACGCCTTGTAATTAGTTTGTTATGGTTCCCCTCGATTTTAAGTCAGGTACCAATCTCTTTATCTAACTATAGGATGTAACACCAAAATCCACAATTGTTTGGAAATGTATTCCAATCTCTGTCTTCGCCTATAATTATGGTCATCTACAGCTGCTTCTAGTAAATCTTGTACCCTCTTCTAATTAGTGATTTCTACATTTTCCTTTCCTTGCCGAACTTGGAGGACTCTATCGGTTTCTTATTTTATCAGACCACCTACTTTCAGCACATTTATAGTAAAACAACACATCTCTAACGATACTCGTAAGGTTCTCGTAATTCCCGGTATTGAATATCGCTATAAAATAACAGCACAATGAAAATCTTGGGTTTTAGATGTCATTTCGTAACGATCTGGTGGAATCTGTAAAACCGGCCAGCTGAAAGCTACTGCCTTGCAACGCCGTATACTGTCAGACAGGAAGCAAGAAAGAATTTTACGAGCCGACCGCAGAAGAGGAAGAAGCAGAATTCCAGTGCGACTGACTGAGTCGTTTATCCTGTACGTCGCACTAAACTAGAATCCCCCCCGACGGGGAACGATCAGCCGTTCGTGGCTCAGCTCGCTTGATTGATGCTGACGAAAGGCTTTTACCGTACAAGCAGTGTACGGACGTCAGGCATTAGAGGGCAGCGATTCACTGGGCGGGACGTGAGTTAGCATTCCACACTGATCCAGAGTGGTCGCAATTTTAGTATATTATTTAGCTGAATATATCTCCTACACTGCAGTTCCTGGAATTATCAGTATTTATGAAACCCAAGAATGCGAAGTATAATGGAGGTTCAACGACATAACATTACTTATTTAGGATGTTTAGTTATTTTCATGTTCTGTGGATCAATTTACAACTACTTAAATATTATACTAACGTGTTAGTAGGTTTATTGATATCATACATTTTCTTAGCGGAAATGTGACTGCATGTGGAGCATACACACGAATGGAGTATTAGTTTAAATTAATACGCAATATCCAGTGGAAAGATTTACTATCTTATCAACAATATTCGGACATTTCTACACCTATCGAAAAACGTTTCGCAGCACCCCAGTTCCCAGAACTCCTGAAGATAGACGTTGATTATGGACATTGTATCACAGACACAGTCCCTTTGACTGTTCAGAGATGTTGCTAAACCCGCTCAAAGATGTAAACAATCATGCATGAGCAACGTCTATTAGACGGAGGGGTTCCGACACCCGATCAGTTCCAGTCATTCCACCAGGAAGCAGGTACACAGCTTGTGTTGTCTGTAGTTTAACCATGCCTAGACGGTCAATACCGCGGTTCGATCGCGTCCGCATTGTTTCTTTGTGCCAGGAAAGGCTCTCAGCAAGGGAAGTGTCCAGGCGTCTCGAAGTGAACCAAAGCGATGTTGTTCTGACATGAAGGAGATACAGAGAGACAGGAACTGTCGATAACATGCCTCGCTCAGGCCGCCCAAAGGCTACTGCTGCAGTGGATGACCGCTACCTACCTACCAGGGAGAAACCCTGACAGCAACGCCACGAAGTTGAATAATGCTTTTCATGCAGCCACAGAACGCCGTGTTACGACTCAAACTGTGCGCAATAGGCTGCATGAGGCCGAACTTCACTCCCGACGTCTATGGCGAGGTCCATCTTTGCAACCATGACACAATGCCATGCGGTACAGATGGGCCCAACAACACACCGAGTGGACCGCTCAGTATTGGCATCACGTTCTCTTCACCGATGGGTGTGGGATATGCATTCAACCAGACAATCGTCGGTGACATGTTTGAAGGCAACACGGTCAGGCTGAACGCCTTATACACACCGTCCACCGAGTGCAGCAAGGTGGAGGTTCCATGATGTTTTGGGGTGGCATTATGTGGGGCCGACGTACGCCGCTGGTGATCATGGAAGGCGCCGTAACGGCTGTACGGTACGTGAATGCCCTCCTCCGATCGATAGTGCAACCTTATCGGCAGCATATTGCTGAGGTTTTCGTCTTCTTGGACGACAATTCGCGCCCCCATTGTGCATATCTTGTGAATGACTTCCTTCAGGATAACGACATAGCTCGACTAGAGTCGACGGAATGTTCTCCAGATATGTACCCTATCGAACATGCTTGGAATGAATTGAAAAGGTCTGTTTATGGACTGGGTGACCCAGCGACCACTCTAAGGGATCAACGCCGAAACGCCGTTGAGGAGTGGGACAATCTGGATCAACAGCGCCTTGATGATTTTGTGGATAATATGCCACGACGAATACAGGCATGCATCAATGCAAAAGGACGTGCTACTGGGTATTAGAGGTACCGGTGTGTACAAAAATCTGGACCACCACCTCTGAAGGTCTCGCTGTATGCTGATACAAAATGCAATGTGTGGTTTTCATGAGCAATATAAAGGGTGGAAATGATGTTTACGTTGCTCTCTATTGCAGTTTTCTGTACGGGTTCCGGAACTCTAAGAACCGTGGTAATGCAAAACGTTTTTGGTATTGTACCTACCGAGCGAGGTGGAGCAGTGGTTAGCACTCTGGATTCGCATTTGAGAGGGCTACAGCTCAAACCCGCGTCTGGCCATCCTGATTTAGATTTCCCGTCATTTCCCTAAACCGCTTCAGGCAAATACCGGGATGACTGGTTTGAAAGGGCATGGTCGACTTCCTTCCCCTTCCTTTCCTAATCTGATGGCTGGTTCAAATGGCCCTGAGCACTATGGGACTAAACTTCTGAGGTCATCAGTCCCCTAGAACTTAGAACTACTTAAACCTAACTAACCTAAGGACGTCACACACATCCATGCCCGAGGCAGGATTCGAAACTGCGACCGTAGCGATCGCGCTGTTCCAGGCTGTAGCGCCTAGAACCGCTCGGCTACACCGGCCGGCTAATCTGATGGGACCGATGACCCCACTGTTTGGTACCCTCGCCCAAATCAATCACTCTTGCTCCTATCTAAAGCTGAATTGGCCACTAGACCTCACGAGAGACAGACTCGTCAGTATAAAAGGACGCTGGGAGTATTGCGTTCTTAGTAGAGAATTAGTAATTGCAGAATGAGCCGGTCAAGAGAGCTCATTGACTTGGAATGTGGACCAGTCACCAGACATCACCTGAGTAACAGATCCACGAGAAATACAGGGTGTCCCAAAAAGAATGTCCCGATTTTAACTTGTAATAATATTGAGACAAATGTCACTAGGTAACTGAAGCAGCACTAGATGTAATCGGCATGGTCTAGAGTTTCAGAAAAATCCGCTAGATGTCGCTATGAGCGCTGACCTGGAACGTGCAGCCAGTCTCGCGCAATATGGCGTCCCCGCAATAGAATGCGTATTGTGTTACTGAATTTAGTCGTACTCAATCAGTGATCGCAGTTCGGTGGGCGTTTCATATTCGACTTCGTGCTAAACCACCATCACCAAAGAACTTTCGATGGTGGTATAAACAGTTTGAATAAACAGGGTGCCTCTGCAAAGGCAAAAGTCCAGGCCGGCCACGCGTTCCTGATCAAACAGTGGAACAAATCTGACGAGCATTTCAACGGAGCCCGCGCAAGTCTACGCGTTGTGCTAGCCGAGAACTTGCGTTACCGCGCATGACAGCGTGGCGTGTGTTATGGCGTCGTTTAGCCCTCAAACCGTACCGATTACAACTGGTACAAGCTCTTCGAGATACTGACAAAGTGAAGCGAGTGGACTTTACCAATGCTTTTCTGGAGGACATGGAAGATGACACTTTTATGTCACAGTTGATATTCAACGATGAGGCAACTTTCCATATTAGCGGTAAGGTTAACCATCATAATGTGCGTACATGGGGATTAGAAAATCCTCATGAAACAATTGAACACGAACGTGATTCACCTGAAGTGAATGTTTTTTGTGCTGTTTCGCAAAGCAAGGTTTATGGACCCAACTTTTTTGAGGAAGAAACTGTAACAGGACAATGATATCTTGCAATGCTACAGAACGGGTTATTCCCACAACATGACTCTGACAATTTCATCTGTCAGCAAGATGGAGCACCACCGCACTGGCACAACAAAATGCGCAGTTTCCTCAATGTCAACGTGCCTCAACATTGGATAGAGCGTACAGGACAGGGACACCAGGCTTTACACTCATGTCCTCCTGGGTCCCCTGACTTGACACCATGTAATTTCTTCCTGTGGGGATATGTTAAACAATGTGTTTACGTTCCTCCATTACCTCGTGACACTGGTGAACTAGAAACCAGAATATCAGCTGCTGTAGCTTCAGTGACAGAATACACCTTACTCTCAGTTTAGGATGAATTCGGCCATCGACTAGAAGTCGTCCATGCAGCCAGTGAAGGACATATTGAAAATTTATGATGGTTTTTATAAACTTCTGTATTTTCTGAGTAATTTAGTATGCAATTTGTTGGTAAGCCCTTCTTCCCAATAAATAATTCTATTTAAAATCGGATAATTTTTTTGGGACACCCTGTATTTCAACCCTTCTAAAGCAGCCCATTTCCTCTCTTTCCTGATGGAAACGCGAAGGAACAACCACAGTAAAAACAAAGACCAGGCAGACCTGATTAACAGTTTCTGTACAGCCCTGAATAATGTAGTACTAAGCAATGGACGTCACCAGAAGAGCGCCCACTTGTACGCAGGTAGGCAAGGAGTATTTTGTTGTCAAGAGAAGCAGTAACAACAGAATGGGTCTGCCGGAAGATCTCAGTAACTTCGAACGTGGACTAAGCATTAGAAGTCACCTGAGAAACAGGTCCATCAGCGACATTTCACTCCTTCTGAAACTGCCCAGACCGACTGTTGATCATGTGAACAGATCCATTTTTTGCTCCTGGTATTCTCAAAATAAATCCGCTTTTCATCCCCTATAACTGTAATTTGCCAAAATCGTGGTCGTGCGGTAGCGTTCTCGTTTCCCAAGCCCGGGTTCCCGTGTTCGATTCCCGGCGGGGTCAGGGATTTTCTCTGCCTCGTGATGACTGGGAGTTGTGTGCTGTCCTTAGGTTAGTTAGGTTTAAGTAGTTCTAAGTTCTAGGGGACTGATGACCATAGATGTTAAGTCCCATAGTGCTCAGAACAATTTGATTTTTTTTTTCGAGCGAGCAAAATCTCATGTGTTTTTGCGCTTTTCTATTTTCCTCTCGTTCAGTTCATGTGGTAGCCATAATGCTAGTCTCGATCTTTCCCATCTCTCGCAGCCAATTGGAAACAGCTTGTTGACTAACGCACGATTGCTCGGTGCGTTGTTTTTGTGTCTACGAATCATCTTCGCTCAACAATGCTTCCAATAGCGCACCTTCGTAATTTTTGGCGGTTTTAGACGTTCCTTGTTTTCAACATCAAAGTCACCATTTCTGAAACGCTGAAACCATCGTTCACAGGTATCTTGCTTTTTCCTTTTTTTTTCCTTTATTGAGTTTCGATTCCCCGGGAGGGGGGCGGAGGGGGGGGCTGGCAGCACCTTAGCACGCCGCACTTCAGTCCACACAATAGTTAGAAACATAATAAGAAGATAATAAACAATAAAAAGAGGCGATAGAAGTGGTGACTTTCTAAAACCGTAACATGGCCGAAAGTTGTGGAAGTTAAAATATAAAAGCAAAGGGTTGGTGATGCTTATTAAGACAGGTACAATAGTAGACAGACATTAAAAAAAAAAAAAACACAGTGACAGTCTGGTTTCTGTTCGGAAGACATAAAAAAAATTTAAAAAATCACATCTAGCGACAGTAACAGTATGGTTTCTGTTGGCAACACGTAAAAAAGGGGACGCACAACACTGAACACTCACATAAACACTGCACTATAGAGTAATAGAGTAGACACGAAGATGACACACCACAGCCTAAGGCACATTGCGGTGAGGGGGGCGGGAGTGTGAGGAATTGATGGGTGTGATTCAGGAGCAGTTTTCTTCAAATGAAAACAAAAAGTTATGCTGGCTGCGAATGCTTTTTGTTCTGTGTAAAAACATTATGCACACATACTTCCAACTTATCACTCGTGCGCTTCTGTTATCTGTTATCTGAAATCCGCATTTCATACTTGTACACCGCGATTGTTTGTATAAGCATGCTGATACATAAAACAGCAACTTTGGAGCAATGTTTTGTGCATAATAACAACCCTGGAAGGGACTCGTCTGTTCAGAGTCCCGTTACGAACCGAATGGAACACCTTCGGGGTATGGTTGTCAGGCGGCAAGAATCAATTCGCTCGTCCTGCACATCTCAGCGGTGGTCTATAATAATATGAATATATCAACTACGAGAAGAATCCAAAAAGCCAGCTAACGTTAAGAGCTTCTTAATAGCGTAGTTTTGCTGCTAGTAACAAACAAAAATACGTACAGAGAAAGCATTATTTAAAAATGTTACTTTATTCTATCTGATGTTGGTGATCTCGTTATCTCATTGGCAGTAGGATGAAGATCGCGACTACTACGGGGTTAGTAATATGGGGGGTGGGAGGGGGGGAGGGGGAAGTTTTGTTGTTTGTCTTCCAGTATTGACAACTCAAGGGCGGGCGCGACCCTTACCGATTACCAGCTGTGTTATAAATACTTATGCGGAAGTAACATGGCTTCGTGAATGCGTGTTATAGGTTCGGCCATTTTCAAATGCGGTACATATTTGTAAAAAGGAATATGAAAATAAATTGAGGCTGTCGTTTAACGGAAACCACCTTGGCTGTGTTAGTGCACATTCATTGAGCTACGGACGGTTTCGTTCCAAGCCAATCTTCAGGTTGCCATGTTTAGTCTTTTTTTAGTCTATTTACTCTTGTTAAACTTTGGGGTACTACACTCCTGGAAATTGAAATAAGAACACCGTGAATTCATTGTCCCAGGAAGGGGAAACTTTATTGACACATTCGTGGGGTCAGATACATCACATGATCACACTGACAGAACCACAGGCACATAGACACAGGCAACAGAGCATGCACAATGTCGGCACTAGTACAGTGTATATCCACCTTTCGCAGCAATGCAGGCTGCTATTCTCCCATGGAGACGATCGTAGAGATGCTGGATGTAGTCCTGTGGAACGGCTTGCCATGCCATTTCCACCTGGCGCCTCAGTTGGACCAGCGTTCGTGCTGGACGTGCAGACCGCGTGAGACGACGCTTCATCCAGTCCCAAACATGCTCAATGGGGGACAGATCCGGAGATCTTGCTGGCCAGGGTAGTTGACTTACACCTTCTAGAGCACGTTGGGTGGCACGGGATACATGCGGACGTGCTTGTCCTGTTGGAACAGCAAGTTCCCTTGCCGGTCTAGGAATGGTAGAACGATGGGTTCGATGACGGTTTGGATGTACCGTGCACTATTCAGTGTCCCCTCGACGATCACCAGTGGTGTACGGCCAGTGTAGGAGATCGCTCCCCACACCATGATGCCGGGTGTTGGCCCTGTGTGCCTCGGTCGTATGCAGTCCTGATTGTGGCGCTCACCTGCGCGGCGCCAAACACGCATACGACCATCATTGGCACCAAGGCAGAAGCGACTCTCATCGCTGAAGACGACACGTCTCCATTCGTCCCTCCATTCACGCCTGTCGCGACACCACTGGAGGCGGGCTGCACGATGTTGGGGCGTGAGCGGAAGACGGCCTAACGGTGTGCGGGACCGTAGCCCAGCTTCATGGAGACGGTTGCGAATGGTCCTCGCCGATACCCCAGGAGCAACAGTGTCCCTAATTTGCTGGGAAGTGGCGGTGCGGTCCCCTACGGCACTCCGTAGGATCCTACAGTCTTGGCGTGCATCCGTGCGTCGCTGCGGTTCGGTCCCTGGTCGACGGGCACGTGCACCTTCCGCCGACCACTGGCGACAACATCGATGTACTGTGGAGACCTCACGCCCCACGTGTTGAGCAATTCGGCGGTACGTCCACCCGGCCTCCCGCATGCCCACTATACGCCCTCGCTCAAAGTCCGTCAACTGCACATACGGTTCACGTCCACGCTGTCGCGGCATGCTACCAGTGTTAAAGACTGCGATGGAGCTCCGTATGCCACGGCAAACAGGCTGCCACTGACGGCGGCGGTGCACAAATGCTGCGCAGCTAGCGCCATTCGACGGCGAACACCGCGGTTCCTGGTGTGTCTGCTGTGCCGTGCGTGTGATCATTGCTTGTACAGCCCTCTCGCAGTGTCCGGAGCAAGTATGGTGGGTCTGACACACCGGTGTCAATGCGTTCTTTTTTCCATTTCCAGGAGTGTATTATACATTTACTGTGCTACGCAGCATATAGTGCCTACTTGCCATATCCCACCAATTGGTTGGCAAAATGTTTGTGATCATTGTTTCTGATTTTGGTCTTCTATATTACACTACATACGACAAGGTGACCATTTATGCCATGACTTTAGCACAGCTCGGCAACTTAAAGGCATTCTAAGAAAGAAACCGTTTGTAGCACAACTAATGCGTAATGATACAGGCGAGCTGGTTATTCATTAACCGTTAACATTAGCGCAAGCTGTAGTGATCAGCGTGATCACGATTAGAACAATGAACACAAGAAAAATGACATTCGAGATATTTAATAAACATTTGTTTTATTGCCTCATGTTTCGTAATGCATTTAAATGTACAGTGAGGTAGGATGTGTCCTAATATCCTGTCGAACTTCCTGTAGTGCAGCAACTAGACGTAGCATAAACTCAACAAGTCGTTGGAAGCCCCTGCAGAAATATTGAGCCATACTGTCTCTGCAGCCGCGTATAATTGCAAAAGTGTTGCTGGTGCAGGTGTCTATGCACGAACTGACCGTTGGATTATGGTCCGCAGATGTTCAATGGGATTCATGTCGGACGATCTGGGTGGCCAAATCATTCGCTCGAACTGTCCCGAACGTTCTTCAAACAAATTGCGAATAATGGTTGCCCGGCGATACGGTGCATTGTCATCCATAATAATTCCATCGTTGTTTGGGAATATGAAGTCCATGAACGGTTGTAAATGGTCTCCATTTAGCAGAACATAACCAGACACTCGCCTCGGTCGTCTGCTGTCATAGTCCGTTAACACCAGAATTCGTCGCACTGTCCTAACGGATTCGTTCGTCGTACGTCCCACATTGATTTCGGCAGTTATTTCACGCAGTGTTGCTTGTCTGTTAGCACTGACATCTACACCCAAACGCCGCTGTTCTCGGTCGTTTGGTAAAGGCCGTCGGCCACTGCTTTGTCCGTGGTGAGAGGTATTCTCGGTATACTCTTGACACTGTGGATCTTGGAATGTTGAATTCGCTAACGATTTCCGAAATGGAATGTCCCATGCGTCTAGCTCCAACTGCTATTCCGCGTTCAGATTCTGTTAATTTCTTTCGTACGACCATAATCGCGTCGGAAATACTTTTTGTATGAATCCCCTGAGTACAAACTACAGCTCTGCCAATGTACTGCCTTGTTATACCTTGTGTACACGATACTACCTCGATCTGTGTAAGTGCATATCGTTATCCCACGAATTTCGTCACATCAGTGTACGCACAATAACTGTTGTTAATGAATTAATCAACTCCTCGCACAAACAACACAACGACACTTCGTCAGGCAACTACATTATCACGTCTTTGGGGTCGCTAAGAGTGGCAGCAGTCTGAAACAGAGATACATCAACACGAAGTGTTCCGAATGTTGCCGGAAGTTTAACGATCAGTACTTCAAGGCCAAAGGCCACCTTATCGCGTCCTTACTATAGCTCGTCTGTTGAGGGTACACAACATATTAATTTATGTAGGTTACTAATTAATAAATAGAAACCATGAAACAACTCAAAAATAACAATGCATCAGGAGTAGAAAATACAGTTGCCGAATTGTGGAAACATCCTCATGAAACATTATTCTATGTATAACAAAATACATAAGTGTTCAGGGAAAATCAGGAGTACACAAGCACAAGTCGCTGAGAAATGAAATAAATAAGAAGTGCGGGATAGCTAAGCCGAAATGGCTGGATGGAAAATGTGAAGAAATCGAAGAAGAAATGACTGTCGGAAGGAATGATTCAGCATATAGGAAAGTCAAAATAACCTTCGGAGAAATTAAAAGCGAGGATCTAACATTAAGAGGGCAACGCTAAATCCACTGTCAGATGCAGAGGAGAGCGGAAAGGAGGAAAGAGTACACTGAAGGCCCCTACGAGTAGGAAGATTCGTCTGGAGTGATAGGAGAAGAAAAGGGAGTCGATTTAGAAGAGACAGGGGATCCAATATTGGAATGAGAATTTAAGAGGGCTTTGGAGGATCTAAGATCAAATAAGGCAGAAGGGATTGATAACATTCCATAAGAATTTCTAAAATTGTTGGGGAAGTGGCAATAAAGCGACTATTCACGTTAGTGTGTAGAATGTATGAGTCCGGCGACATACCATCTGACTTTCGGAAAAATATCATCGAAACAATTGCGAAGACTGCAAGGGCTGACAAGTGCGAGAATTATAGCAGAATTAGCCTAACAGCTCATGGATCCAAGTTGGTGACAAGAATAATATACAAAAGTATTTAAAAGAAAATTGGGGAGTGTTAGATGACGATCAGTTTAGCTTTAGGAAAGGTAAAGGCGCCAAAGAGGCAATTGTGACGTTGCGTTTGATAATGCAAACAGTACTAAAGAAAAATCAAGGCACGTTAACAGGATCTGTCGACTTGGAAAAAGTGTTTGACAATGTAAACTGGTGCAAGATTTTAGAAATTCTGAGAAAAATAGGGGTAAGTTATAGGGAGAGACGAGTAACATACAGTATGTAGAAGAGCGAAGAGGGAATAATAAGAGTGGGAGACCAAGAACGAAGTCCTCAATTAAAAAGGTTGTAAGACGAGGATGTTGTCTTTCGCTCCTACTGTTCAATCTGGACATCGAAGAGGCAGTGACAGAAATAAAAGAAAGGTTCAGGAGTGAAATTAAAATTCAAGGTGAAAGTATATCAATGATACTGATGCGATTCGCTGATGACTTGCTATCCTGAGTGAAAGTGAGGAAGAAGTACATGATCGTAATTCGAAGAAAGACGAAAGTAATGAGAACAGCGAGAAACGTATCAGGATTGATGATCACGAAACGGATGAAGATAAGGAATTCTACTACCTAGGCAGCAAGATAACCAATGGCGGATGGAGCAAAGAGGACATCACAAACAGACTAGCGCTGGAAAAAGGACATTCCAGGACAAGAGAAGTCTACTAGTATCAAACATAGGCCTTAATCTGAGGAAGAAATTTCTGAGAATGTACGGTTGGAGCACGGCAATGTATGGTGGTGAAACATGGATGTGGGAAAACCGGAACAGAAGAGATCCGATGTATTTGAAATGTTATGCTACAAACGAATGTTGAAAATTTGTTAGAGTGATTAGATAAGGAATGAGGAGGTTCTGTGATCAATCGGAGAGGAAAGGAATATATGGGAAACACCGACAAGGAGAAGGGGCAGGGCCGTAGTGAATGACTTTCGTGGTACTAGAATGAGCTGTAGAGGGCAAAAACTGTAGAGGAAGACGGAGATTGGATTACATCCAGCAGATAATTGAGAACGTAGCTTGCAAGTACAAATACTAAATCTAAAGAACATAAAAAGAATGAGGAAAATTAGAAACTTCAAATACGTCATGACTTTCATAGATTTTGATAAGGCGTTTGATGCAAGTAACAGAAGTACACTAACCAACGTATTAAATTAATTCGGACTCGGTAGTAAAACAACAGAAATAAATAAAGGAGCTTTAACAAACACAACATCAAAAGTAAAATTTATGGGGGAACTGTGAAAAGCTTTTGAAATGAAGTCAGGTGTCAGACAGGTAGATGGTTTATCACCCCAACGTTTTAACTGCGCATTAGAGAAATAACGTAGAAAATCTATCAACATTAAGGGTGTTCAACTAGGAAGAAAACCAAATAAATTAACCATAGATTGTTTAGCTTTTGCAGATGACACGGCATTAATTACTGACTACTGCATTGTGCCAAAGAAGAAATCACAGAATTACAAAAGCAAGCAGACAACATAGGACTAAACACATCATTTGAAAGAGGAGAAACGAATTTCATTACATACATCAATGATGCCCATCCAAATTTTAAAATTAACCCAAGATCTAAAACATATTATTTTAAATGCATAGGAGTATAGATGGTAAGCAACACAAAAAAGACAATATCGAAAATACAGAACATAAAATGGAAATGACATTTCAAGTGGTAAAAATATATATAATAAAAAAACTTTGTCCTGGAACAGAAAACTAAGACACTATCGAACATTGGTAAGGCCTGAAGCACTGTATACAGCAGAAACACTTAGACAAACAAGATTTGGGTATCTTGAAAAACTGGAAAAAGTTGAAGGAAGAATTCCAAGGAAAATAATGGGACCTATAAGTGATAGTAATGTTGGGTACAAATTTGGATCAAACAGAAAGCTCTACTTGAAAATGGAAAAGCTAACTTGCGTAATGAGCAAAAGAAGGCTACAGTTTTATGGACACATATACCGAATTATATAAAAAAAAACAAGACTGGATATTATAGATAACAGAAAACTATTTACAGAATCAACACAAAAGTCAGGATTTCAGGAAAGAAAGAGGTCTGCAAAAGGGAGAAAGTGAACCCAGGAAAAAAAGGAACGACACTCTCCCAGAACAAAGGAAGCCTGGGAGCAACGACAATTGTAGACTCCAAAAGGGTTATTCGAGTAAATAAATAAAATAAACAGATATGTACATAAGCGGCTCGGGGTGCCGCCCTACAATGTCAGTATTGTCCCTGTCCGCTGCTCGTGGTCTAGTGGTTGGCGTTGCTGCCAGTGGATCAAGGTGTCCCAGGTTCGATTCTCTGCCGGATTGGGGATTTTCTCCACCCGGGGACTGGGTGCTTGTGGTATCCTCATCATTTCATCATCATTCAGGAAAATGACAAACTGCCTATTTGCTTCTTTCTCGGGTTCTTCGGCCGACGTTCGTCTGTTGATTTTACTGACGTTTCGCCAGCACGAGTGGCTGGCATTGTCAAAGCAAACCCTCCATTGCCGGTGGTGAACTGGAGCCGAGCTCGCGGCCGCAGACTGTATGTACCTGGCGCGCCAACGTCCGAGGGCTTCTCCGCGGCCATTTCCGGTGCGGTTCTCCTCTTGCTACCTGCGACGGTCGTTCGCTCCAGTACGGGAAGGAAGGATCCGTTTACCTTAAGGCTTTCCTCTTTGTTGTTGAAGCTGTTCCCGTGTTTGTGTATTTCTACAACTTCTCTAAACAAGCGGGTGTGATAGTGCTTCTCTACAGCCAGAACTTACGTGTCGGAGAATTTTATTACTTGGTCGGTCTCACTCAGCTGCTCTGACACGGCCGATTTCTCCACCTGCCCCAACCTGCAATGTCGCTTGTTGTTATTGTTGTTGTTGTCTTCAGTCCTGAGACTGGTTTGATGCAGCTCTCCATGCTACTCTATCCTGTGCAAGCTTCTTCATCTGCCCGTACTTACTGCAACCTACATCCTTCTGAATCTGCTTAGTGTATTCATCTCTTGGTCTCCCTCTACGATTTTTACCCTCCACGCTGCCCTCCAATGCTAAATTTGTGATCCCTTGATGTCTCAGAACATGTCCTACCAACCGGTCCCTTCTTCTTGTCAAATTGTGCCACAAACTCCTCTTCTCCCCAATTCTATTCAATACCTCCTCATTAGTTATGTGATCTACCCATCTAATCTTCAGCATTCTTCTGTAGCACCACATTTCGAAAGCTTCTATTCTCTTCTTGTCGAAACTATTTATCGTCCATGTTTCACTTCCATACATGGCTACACTCCATACAAATACTTTCAGAAACGATTGCTGAGACTTAAATCCACACTCGATGTTAACAAATTTCTCTTCTTCAGAAACGCTTTCCTTGCCATTGCCAGTCTACATTTTATATCCTCTCTACTTCGACCATCGTCAGTTATTTTGTTCCCCAAATAGCAAAACTCCTTTACTACTTTAAGTGTCTCATTTCCTAATCTAATTCCCTCAGCATCACCCGACTTAATTCGACTACATTCCATTATCCTCGTTTTGCTTTTGTTGATGTTCATCTTATATCCTCCTTTCACGACACTATCCATTCCGTTCAACTGCTCTTCCAAGTCCTTTGCTGCCCCTAACAGAATTACAATGTCACTTATGTTCTTTTATCCTGGTGTTGATTGGTCGTCCAGTCACTCCGACGTAAACTTTTCCTCATGTGCATCAGGGATTTTCTCTGCCTCGTGATGGCTGGGTGTTGTGTGCTGTCCTTAGGTTAGTTAGGTTTAAGTAGTTCTACGTTCTAGGGGACTGATGACCATAGATGTTAAGTCCCATATTGCTCAGAGCCATTTGAACCTCATGTGCGTGGTAAGCGGTATATTCCCGACATTGCAAGTTTACGTCGGAATGACTGGATGATCAATCAAATACACAAACACGGGAACAGCTTCAACGACAAAGAGGAAAGCCTTAAGGTAAACGGATCCTTCCTCCCGTACTGGAGCGAACGACCGTCGCAGGTAGCAAGAGGAGAACCGCACCGGAAATGGCCGCGGAGAAGCCCTCGGACGTTGGCGCGCCAGGTACGTATAATCTGCGGCCGCGAGCTCGGCTCCAGTTTGACTGGCTTTGACAATACCAGCCACTCGTGCTGGCGAAACGTCGGTAAAATGAACAGACTAACGTCGGCCGAAGAACCCGAGAAAGAAGCAAATAGGCAGTATGTCAACAACTGGCCACGAAAGCCTTAACAATTTTGTATTCAGGAAAATGACGAGACTGGACAGTGAAAAACACTGGGAATTTGTAGAGACACTGACAACAACGCCATTGAGAGCCACGCAAACCAAAATCATCATCGTTATTGGCCGCTGAGCTAAAAAGTTTGACGAACACTGTCTTACAACTTCGCTTCGCTCCAGCCACCAGTGTGGTACCTTCTCCATTTCCGGCACTTGAGGGAGAATGGGCGCGGATGCCGCACGGCTAACGCAAATGAGATGCGTCTCGGTTGGAAAAACATACTCGTGGGAATGTCGGCGCGGCGGCGACGCGGTCGATCATCCACGACGGCGACAGCTGCGGTGGCCTACCACGTGATGCCCCAGTCGCGTCGTCGCCGTCCGGACGGCGCCGGGGCGTTACGCGTCCGTCATGCGAGCCGACGCCGCGGCCCACGCCACATCGCAAGTAGTTCGCGCTCCGGCCGGTCGCTATCGCGTCGTATCGTCACGTCGCCTCTTCACGGACCGGTTAGTTACGCGGAGGAATGCCGACGACTGGCGCAGGCGCTACGTGTGGCCAGTCGCGGTCCCACGCGCGTGCCGCTCTGTGGGAACTGTGCGCGCCGAGAGATAACCGTCGTGAATGTCGAACGAGATAGACATCTCCCATCACCTAGCCTTGCAGGGAGGGTAACTGGCGCCATTGCGCATTCACTCGCTGTGTGAGAGAGGAGCAGTTATATTCAGCTCTTTATAGCAGTGTAACGGGGAACAGAACTAGCAGTTACTGCATCTTCTGCAGGAAGATTCACTACCGATAGCTTTTACTGGAATGCGGGGCATTCAGCAAGTAATACAACACTTTTTTCCCTGAAAGCCGGTTGGTTTTATTGACGATTTTAATACGCCATTCCCACTCTTTTTCCATGCAAAACACTACGTTTCAACATAATCTCCGCATGGTACCACTCCACTGGTCGACCACGGAGCCAACGCTCCCCCTCCCTCCCCCTCCCCCCCCCCTTCAGCCATGTACTGCTTCCCGCGGAGTACATCCCTCACTTGACCCCACTGATGGAAGGTGGAAGGTGCGAGGTCCTGATTGTAGAATCGATGAGGAAGAATACTCCAATTCAGTTTCGTGGGCTCTTCTCGGTTCCACAAATGTGTAACACCTTGCGTTGTCATGGAGAAGGAGAAGTTCGTTTCCATTTTTGTGCTGACAAACACGGTGAACCTGTTTCTTCAATTTCCTGAGGTTGTGTGTAAAGCCGGTCTGCACGTGGGAGGTCGGACAGGTTAACACGACTGTGTTGCTATGATGACAGACGCCTCGCCCGACGATTCACCGTGCTTTCGTTCACTTACAGATCTTCCAATCCACATGTGGCATACAGCAAACCAGTGCTTAACAGTATTGGCAGTACTGGTTGAAAACAGTCTTGGTTGCAATTTTATTTTTCTTATTTTTCAACTACGCGTTTCGCCTTATTTAGGCATCTTCAGGCTCATTTTAATTTGGTATTTCCTAGACCGATCCTTTAGACAGTGTAGCCAAAGGGCATCGTCGAATACATCAGGCCAACATCACCTTCGTTAAACTCAATGAAAACTTTTCTAGATGGACACGAGTGATTCCAAGACCTGCATAACGCGATCCCGTTCACAGGAGCGAGTAACAATAAGATGGGGCTCAGGTAGTAAGCATAATGCACTACAGCGTCGTGTGCTAGTACTAGCACCACGGTCTAAGAAATACCAAATTAAGATCAACCTGAAGATTCCTAAATAAGGCGAAAGGCGTAGTCGAAAAATAAAAAAAATTTAAAATTGCAACCAAGACTGTTTTTAACCAATACTTACAGATCTTAGACTCGCTCCTAGCGCCTATGAATATCTGCGATGCTCCGGTTTTCCAGGAAAACAACCTCGATGACAGCTCTCTGCTCGGAACGCGCTTCCGTTACTGAGCCAATTTTGAAGGTTATGTAAAGCGCCGTCACCCATCGGAACTTCATGAACTGAAGTGGGAATATTACACGAAGTCACACAAGAGAGTCCGCATTTCTTCAACCGAAATTGGCCGCGAAAAAAAATGTGTTGCAGTACTTATTAAAGACCCCTCGTATATAGCCTTCTAGCAGAAAACACGAAGTAAGGAACGACGATTAGATTTTAACCTCCACTTCCCCATTTCCTTGCCCTCCACCCCCACCCCCTTCCCCACACACACCTACTTCTTAAAGAATCGAACTCCTATGTATGAAACAGCTTGAAAGGTCTGATTACTCCACAAATTTTCATTACAATAAATTGTTGAGCTGTAAGCGGGAAATATTTTAGAAAAGATTTAAAATTATGTTTGAAGTTTGTTGGGACTTGTTCTTTCCCTCATTATCAACCACTGAAAGAGCACAGCCCGGATAATTGGTGCCCCGTTTTAACAGTAGCTACTTTTACACGACTGTCAATGTTTGTAAAGTCGTATCGCATGAACTACATTTCGTACCTTGAAAGCATGATTACACCTCCTAACCCATTTATGCCTCAATTAATTTTCACTTTTGAATATACAAAATCACCTATTTACATGTCAGACCCCGGTAGCTGTGTGGTCAGCGGGACAGAATGTCAATCCTAAGGGCCCGGATTCGATTCCCGGCTGGGTCGGAGATTTTCTCCGCTCAGGGATTAGGTGTTGTGTTGTCCTACTCATCATCATTTCATCCCCATCGATACGCAAGTCACCGAACTGACGTCAAATCGAAAGACTTGCACCAGGCAAAGGTCTACCCGACGGGATGCCCTAGTCACACGACATTTATTTACCTATTTACATGTTTTTTATCATCAAAACCAATTTACAACAAGCAATATAAAAATAATTGATAATTTGTAAGTAGGCTGTTCAGGTTTTTATATTGGTAACGCCACGTAGCGCTCTGTATGAAAATCACTGGCTGTGCTGTGTGCAGTCTGTGGCTGGTTTGCATTGTTGTTGGCTATTGTAGTGTTGGGCAGCTGGATGTTAACAGCGTGTAGCGTTGCGCAGTTGGAGGTGAGCCGCCAGCAGTGGTGGATGTGGGGAGAGAGATGGCGGGGTTTTGAAATTTGTAAGACTGGATGTCATTAACTGCTATATATATTATGACTATTAAGGTAAATACATTGTTTGTTCTCTATTAAAATCTTTCATTTGCTATCTATGCCTATCAGTAGTTAGTGCCTTCCGTAGTTTGAATCTTTTATTTAGCTGGCAGTAGTGGCGCTCGCTGTATTGCAGTAGTTCGAGTAACGAAGATTTTCGTGAGGTAAGTGATTTGTGAAAGGTATAGGTTAATGTTAGTCAGGGCCATTCTTTTGTAGGGATTATTGAAAGTCAGATTGCGTTGCGCTAAAAAAAAATATTTTGTGTCAGTTTAAGCACAGTTATGTATGATTGTTCAAAGGGGATGTTCCATATGGCGACCCTGCCAGGATACCTCACTGGAATCTACTGATTTTTTCTTGTAGTTTGTGTAATTAGTGTAGCTTTAGTTTATTGCTAGCGCGTAGTTGTAGAGAGAATCTCCTTTGCAGTTGCAGTCTATCACTGTTGTTGAGGCATGCATGTAGATTTGCACGAAGTATTTCGCAGCTGCGCTTGCAATTAACTAGATATTTTTTTCAGTGCTATGTTAATGTGTTCTCTTATATTTGCTCTTCAAATTGTGCTTTTCTGTGTTATCGTGTGAAATATTGTGACAATAATGGCGTGTGAAAAACGTAACACTAGGCTCCAAAGTAAACTGAGAAATAATAGTGACGACGAGCGTAGCTTATCAGCACCACTGTGTAATGAATTAACAGACATTCAAAGTAGTAATTTGGTAACTGCACATAGGGAAATGGAACGGGCGGCAAATAATGGTGTAGACAGTGAAACAATTAGTGAACAGGGAAGCATTATCGATCGATCGGTCGGCAACAGCTCGCCTCAGGATTCCGAAATGACAGGACACAATATTGCAAATACTGTAGACTCAGGTTTTGGGTTCTCACCGTTTTCTCAAATGAGTCAAGACACATTTTCCGCTTGTCAAAATGTGAATGTTGCCAGTGCAAATTCACTGCCGAAAAGCACGGAAGAACATGTTTCAGACACCAGTGCATTGTTATTGCAGTTAATGCAACAAATGGGACAAAGGCTACAAAAGTTAGACACAATGGAACAAAATCTTCACACCACGCTTGAACAAACACGTGAAGATTTAACTACTGAGTTACATAAAATCGAATCGAAATGTCAAAAAGTCTGTAACGACGTAAAAACACAAATTTGTGAGCATTTCCAACCAATTTTTTGCGTCATGAAAATGCATTACAGAATCACGAAGCAGCCATAAAGGAACTGCAAACTATTGTTCATGAAAATCACGACATCTTGCAAGCTAAAATTGACTCAGCTGCATCTACCGATTCAGTTATGCAGCTTGCAAAAACTCAGGAAAACTTAAAAGACACAGTAGATACGATTTCAACACAAATGGACACTCTGAAACTTGGTTCAGAAAAACACACAAAGGAAATAATTTCACTTACGGATAAAGTAGCCGAACTTTCAGATCAGTTCACTAACTTATCTACAAAGGTAGATGATGATCTGAATGACACAAGACCTGTAGCCTTCACGGACACTGAAGAGTATGAACAAATTAGAAAATTCAAACAAAATCAAAATCAAATCAATACACAGTATAAAAGAGAAATCCGGGAAGTACAATATCAGTTGGCACAAGTAATACAAGAATTACATATTTCAGAGGACACTCGCGCTCCAATACGGGAAGAGGGACATAGAAATGCGGAACAACCACAAAATAATAACACTGGACACCGGAAATTATGAAAGAAATTGGCAAGGCGCATTGGATTTTGAGATGGAACCGCCGAAACGAAGTAACAATGAGCGATGTGCGACTCGCCGACACGATGATTTCGACTATAAGCTGTTCATTACTACACGTAAATTCAAAACATTTAAGAATTCTGACGACATTCATCCACAAGCATGGCTTCATCAATTCTCTCATTCTTTTCCTCCCAACTGGTCATTAGAGCACAGATTAGAATTTATGTGTGGCTACTTGGAGAATGAACCAGCTGTAAGAATGCGATCGGTCATTCACGATTGTCACAGTGAAGGAGAATTTTATCATGCCTTCCTCTCAGCGTATTGGTCTCAAGCTACACAAGACCAAGTAAAACATAGCATCATAATGATGAAACGTTTCGAACAATCTGAATTTTCCAGTCTTATGAAATATTTTGAAGACATGTTGCATAAGAATCAGTATCTTTCAAACCCATACAGCCCCTCAGAACTCATCCGCATTTGCTTAATCAAACTGCCTGAACATTTACGACATATTTTGGCAGGACGTTGCAAAGACGACATTGAAGCTTTTCAGGGACTGTTACAAGAACTGGAAATTGACACTGTCAATCACGGAATGCGAAAACAGGAGCACAACAATTACAGGTCACATCTGTCACAATTCCGCGATGAAAGAAGTAATAACTGGACACGACAAGGCTATTTTCACAACAAAAATCGTGACCAAAAAAGACACCACCCTTATGACAACTGTTGGCAGAATAATAGGTACAGAGAAAGATCGCACTTCCATAGTAATGAATATGACAGAGATAACCACAGAAACAGACAAAATGGGAAACAAAATAAGTATTATCAAGGGAGAAAGAATAGCTTTAGATGCAACGGTCCAGGGCGCAATTACGATTCAGGGAGAAATTCTCCACCACGTGACCGACAAGAAAGAAACTATGGAATCTACCGACATGACGACAGACGATATGATCGTAACGACAGACCTGAATTTCATCAGAACTGGCGGGATTCAAACAGAGTAGGGCACTCTCGACAAGGTGAATTTGTAGAAGTTAGGTCTCCTAATCCTAATAACGACGCGCGCCAACAAAGAGACAGACAATGACTCGCACAGCATGCAGCCGTGTGCGCCATCTGGCTCAGAGAAATATAACATAGATGCTAACCTTGAGAAAAATTCCAGTATTCTTTACCGACATATACCACACAATGATTCCGTTGAAGCTGGAGCTCTGCATAGTAGTAAGAATAAAGGATTGCGCCACATTTCACATGTAAAACCGTTTCTTGAAAGATAATCTGCTTTTTAACTTTGTCTTTGCCATACAACTTATCATTTCACATTTCTAGTATGGATTGTCAGACTTAGAAACTGTTAACATGCAACAATGTTTGAAGTTAAATATCCAGTCAAGAACCAAGAGAACATATTTAAACAGAAATTACGAATGCATTGTTATGGTGAACAGACGACACAGTGTTATTGTGTGTGTACATTCTTGCTTGTTAGTTGCACGATTATGTAACGAATATAAGGCTCACATACTTAGAACATTTACCAGTACTGCTAATGAGATTTTAATGCAACATTTAGGTTTACTTGAAAATACATTCTGGATTTAAAGTACTTTCTGTGAGATACCAGATGACACAGTGGTTAGTTTATGTGACAGCTACACGATTTTATCACAACGCTACTAATGAGTGACAATTTACAATGTTGTTTTTGTGGTGTATCTGTTTTATATCTGCACAGGTTTTCTGAATTCTTCTGGAAAGTAAAACATGTTTTAGTAGTACCTTTTGTGGTATAGCTACAATGAGACAGCCTTTTTCGTAGCACAACAATACGTTACACTATAGTACTTTCTTCATCAAGGCAATAAGCATAATAACTACGATATCTATACGCAAAGCATCTCACTTTTGTTTATGATGAGGTGAGTACATTGACTTCAGCAGAACTTTGCTTACAGAGGACGATAACTACGACACTTCAACAGAATTATCTTACAGCAAGACGCACATTTAGCGCTACAGGACACGCATTTCAGTGATTAATTTTGTACTCAAAACATTTATTTTTAAAGATTTTTGAATTACAAAGAAAGTTTTCTGTGATACATTTCATTCCATTGCTGTAATCTGTAACACCTGAGGGTATAATTACATTAATCCTCAGGGGGTACACGCCTACTTTGTGTACCATGTGTTTGGCAAGCACAAGGAGCCCTAGCTAATATGGTATTTGCTTATACAACTTTACACATCGGTACCATATTTATCTAACACAGAATTACACAGCTATCTGATCATTTACCTGAGAGAGACAAACATTTTTTTTACTACATCAGGTCTAGAATTTACGTAATTACACCGTTGTGTAACTTCACACTTATGAAATTGTATTTTGTCTGTACTTTGTGAACTGTTCATATATTTTTCGGAACCATTGTGATACTATGAGAGCTTTGAATGATGTATATGGTATGGGATCATGATTTTTAAAGTACGTTTGGGGTAGATGAGACTATTTAAATGAGCAGAGAATTTTTTTTAGGTTTTGACATTATTGCAAAGAGCTACGACGTTTTTGAGATTTGACTGAGGTGTTATGATGTTATTTTTACGACGACGATGTGTATTATGCTGTTGAGGTATGTTCATGATCAATAAGCTGATGTTATATGAGGAATTTGATTATGTTACGTATTTATTAAGATGAAATATTGAAGAAGTATCGACGAATATGTATATGTGTAATAAGGTAAGGAATAATGAGTAGTGGTTAGGGACTCTGACTTGTGAAAAAGGATGTTGGAAACCAAGAATCGTACTTTAAGAGTTATGAAATGTGTGTAAATGCGTGAATGTACCACAATGCCGAAGAAAATTTTTTGGACACTGTTATATTTACAGGATTTTGTTTCTACAGATTTGTAACGCAAATTCTAGACCTGTGAAATTTTTTATATGAGACTGTCACTGTAGTGCAAACTGGTGTAAATATTTCGGTAAGAAAGCCAAGTGACCTTGACATAATGAGTCTTGAGCGGCCAGCTGTGTCAGACGCCTGGAGAAAAAGCCATTAGTGTGTGCCTTTTCAGAGGCACAGGTAAAAAAAAGAGGGAGGCCATTATCCTCGCTATTGACATTCCTTTGTAGAAAGCATCGTAAATACGACACCCTCAAACTTGAAAACATGATTACACTGTAGAGTTCTTAATTTATGATATTTACTGAAATGAAATGATGAGAAACATTTCATGTCTATTGTCTTGCTAGTTGAAAGATTGTCTACTGCATTATGAAATGCCACATGGCTAGTGAATGACGTTTCACGCCTTGCTTTGCCTATTTTGTTTAATATCTAGTTCCTAGCTGCACTGCAGCATTGGTTAAAATAAAATTTTATTGTTGTACTAATATAAATATTTTATGCCTACATATCCAGTAAAAAATAACTTTATGATGGATGTACTCAAAAAAAATGAGGGAGCACAAATAGACATTTCCACTTCACAGGAATTGCATACATAATTTTTGTCAGTGACTTGGTAACTTGTCTGCTAGAGCAAGTTACAGTGATGCATCACTCTAGTGTTAA
Organism: Schistocerca nitens; assembly: GCF_023898315.1. Lineage (NCBI taxonomy): Eukaryota > Metazoa > Arthropoda > Insecta > Orthoptera > Acrididae > Schistocerca > Schistocerca nitens. The sequence continues at coordinate 995,225,430 of NC_064615.1, forward strand.
GATGTGACATAGGTATTAGACATGGCCATCTTTACTGTAATATTTTTTCTGCTTGAGCTTTTTCATGATTAGATATAAGTTATTGCATTTGCTGCTGCTGTTTGCCAGGCATAGTGTTATTAAATTTCACTTTGTATTACTCTGCTGATCTAGTTTTACTACTGATTTATTTTTCTTGTTTGCTGCGCATTGCCTTATATTAGTTGTAACATTGCATTTGCTTTGCTAATTTATGCTGCTTGCTTTGCCATTTGTATTTTTTATCATTGCTGTGTGTGTTAATTGTTTTGTGCTGCTGCATTGCCTCGTTCCTTAGTTTAGCATCTGAGCTCAGTAGATTTAAGTTAGCTTAAGATGGGGTACGCTATATGAGAGGACGAGTTGTGATGAATTGGAAGAAATGCATTGAGAAGCTATAAGAAAATGGTTTGGCAAAAAAAGTATTTTGAAAGAGGATATGAGCAAAAAAGTAGGGTTTAGGGACAACAGGTTTACGTAGGATTTTCTTGGAAATAAATGATGAGGTAAGATAATGGAAAATAAATAATGAGGTAAGAAATATGTGAACATATAAATACAGAAAGTATGCTTGGATAGGATTTTTTAGGTGGAAACAAATGTTGAAATAAGACGAATGATCTATGGAATGAAGTTTTAGGTTGGACTGCAGTACCGAATGTTACACTGAAAACAAACCCTGCCCTTTCCTCTTGTGTTATTCTGCTATGTGTTTGTGTACTCTTGTATATTTGTGTTTTTCCTGTCTTTATGTGTTTAGCTGATATGAGTTACGGTGTAGAATTTTTCTAATACTATGTTATTTACTTTGTAAAGATGTTTAGACATTATTTATCTGTTCTGGTTTGTTGCTCATATGTGAAGTTGATGTTACAAAAGTTATTCTGATCTTTATGTATGTACTTATGTCATAATTCTTGTAACACTGATGTGCATGTTTATTTCTATTCTTTTGTAAAGCCTGTTTTACTACAAATGTTATCTGTACTATTATGTTCTTTAATGATGTATTTTGTACCTTTGTTATTGTATTCTTATGTTATAAAATTGTAATTGACACCAGTTCATCAAATTAAGTAACTTGTAAGTTACATTTCACTGCACACGTCTCTGTTGGTCATAGTATATGGACAATATGTGAGAAGTAGGGACTGTTAGTGTTTGCACGTGTGTTAATAATTCAGCAAGGGACTGGATAACAGCATTGCTGGTTCTAAGGACAATTCCAAAAACTGTGTGAGTGCACAAGTGGTGGTTTATGGACTTGCTATATTGTCCGCAAGACTCTTTGATGGTGATTGTGCACCTGCACAGTCGCAACAGACAGTTGCTGGCTGTCTCTACAAGGACTACAGTGGGTCTATACCTTTGATGATCCATCAATACCATTATTTCTACAAGGACTACTGTGGGTCTGCACCTCTGGTGGCCCACCAATACCGTAATCTCTACCAGGACTACGGTGGGTCTACTCTGTGATGACCTACCTACTAATATTCTTCAAAACTTCGACTAACTCTGCGGTGGGTTTGCTCTGTTGTGGCCCATTACCTGTCTGCATATCAAGAGTCAGCACTGTCTTTTCATTGGAAGGACAATACTACTTCTTCAAGACTGCATGGAAATCCACTACTTCCGTGTGCATTTTCTTCTACTGCTCAGACTTCGAGAAAAACACTGCTATTTTACTGTGATGAACGATCAGCACTGTCTTTATGGACCGTGAGAAAATTTTAGCTTTTGACCAACATTGTATCAATAAGTGTGTGCATTTGATTTCTTTGTTATTGTAATTATGAAAAATTTTATCAAATCATTATTGGCCACTGCCCAAAACAATTTGTAAAATTTTTTGTGGGGAGCATGGGGGCTATGTAAGTAGGTTTTTGAAGTTTTTATATTGGTAACGCCACGTAGCGCTCTGTATGAAAATCACTGGCTGTGCTGTGTGCAGTCTGTGGCTGGTTTGCATTGTTATTGGCTATTGTAGTGTTGGGCAGCTGGATGTTAACAGCGTGTAGCGTTGCGCAGTTGGAGGTGAGCCGCCAGCAGTGGTGGATGTGGGGAGAGAGATGGCGGGGTTTTGAAATTTGTAAGACTGGATGTCATTAACTGCTATATATATTATGACTATTAAGGTAAATACATTGTTTGTTCTCTATTAAAATCTTTCATTTGCTATCTATGCCTATCAGTAGTTAGTGCCTTCCGTAGTTTGAATCTTTTATTTAGCTGGCAGTAGTGGCGCTCGCTGTATTGCAGTAGTTCGAGTAACGAAGATTTTTGTGAGGTAAGTGATTTGTGAAAGGTATAGGTTAATGTTAGTCAGGGCCAGTCTTTTGTAGGGATTATTGAAAGTCAGATTGCATTGCGCTAAAAAAAATATTGTGTGTCAGTTTGAGCACAGTCATGTATAATTGTTCAAAGGGGACGTGCCAAATTTATTTGTTACAGGATGTAACATACATCCCACGCTAGGCACGAAAGCAAATAAAATGATGCAGTATATGTCATTTATATTTACTTCTGCGATACGGTACAAAGAATTTTAAGCACAAATATCACATTTACAGCACGCTGTTTTTGCAGCTGCTCTGCAGTTTCTGCAGTGCAGCATCTCCTTTTTCCTCTGTATTACCATAGCTACTAGCACTGTACCTTGATATGAATTACCTGCATGGCAACCAGTACCTAGCCGGCCGAAGTGTCCGAGCGGTTCTAGGCGCTCCAGTCTGGAACCGCGCGACCGCTACGGTTGCAGGTTCGAATCCTGCCTCTGTCATGGATGTGTGTAATGTCCTTAGGTTAGTTAGGTTTAAGTTGTTCTAAGTTCTAGGGGACTGATGACCTAAGATGTTAAGTCCCATAGTGCTCAGAGCCATTTGAACCTTTTTGAACCAACCAGTACCTCTAGGGATGCTTGCCCTGGAAGTCAGTTAACATTTCACAGTGCAGCTGGGAAACTGCAGCTGTGACATATTTATACCCGTCTTTCTCTAGAGAAGCCATCTATTATGTACCCACATATCCAATAGCCACGTAAAAATTTTTCCTCCAGTACTCACCATATATAACGATGTATTTTCGTCCATTCGGTCGGTTCCCACCATATTCTTGTTGTGTCCTGCAGTAACATGTGGTCGGAGAACAAGCATTATTTTCTTCCCTTTTCTGGTGTATCCGCCCACAGAGCTGACAGAACTCACGCCACTGCTAATCCAAGCAGTTATTGCTGAAGAATTATGTAGCCACGGTCATTCCAGTTTCCTAGCTGCTCTTGTACTCAAAAACACCTCTGTTATTCCTATTAGACATAGTCCTAGGGAGAATAAATTGATGTTCTTTAGCCAGATGATTTCACGAATAGTCCCAGTTACACAATACCTAGTTCCTTTAGCTAAACCAACAATGTCTGCGGTGTAAACAAGATGTCAAAATAAAAGCTGTAGGGTAGATTGTTTTGCTTTATTCACCAGGTGAATCGATCTTTTGAACAAGGGGAAGCACATTTTCCAAATGTTTTCCCGTGCACTTCATTATTTTCTTTACCAGCTCTTCGGTTTATTTGAAATTCCGCTATATAACCCAACTTTATGTCTAGGCACCTAGGTTTGTACCAGAATCTAATGTGTTTACGTTTCAGAAATTGTTGGCATACGTGTCTGCCAAAATACTTTATCATCCTCTCTTCATAATTCAAGTATTGGCTGAAAGTAGAGACAAAACCATATTCCTAATATATCTATTAATGAATAAAGTTTCCACATTTTGTCATTTACATTGATTTGCGTATTATCACATGACTGAATGAATCTCATAATTATTTCAAATCTGTCTCTCCATATCATGTAATGCACTATTTCGTTCTTCATCTCCAACCCCTTATCCCATAACTTCTTCTGCTAGGTAGAGGATTAGAGCTCGAGAGAATTAGAAGTCCCAGAAATTATTTTTAATTATTAGTTATTTTGTGGCCAGGAGTGGTTCTCGAACACAGCATATTTTGTTGATTCAGTGATGAGAAATTTAATTATTTCCTCATTTCAAAGAAATTCAAAGTGAAACATCCCCTTTTGAACAATTTATACAAGACTGTGCGTAAACTGACACACAATATTTTGTTAGCGCAACGCAATCTGACTGTCAATAATACCTACAAAAGAATGGCCCTGACTAACATTAAACTATACCTTTCACAAATGACTTACCTCACAAAAACCTTCGCTACTCAAGCTACTGCAATACAGCGAAAGCCTCTACTGCCAGCTAAATAAAAGATTCAAACTATGGAAGGCACTAACTACTGATAGGGATAGTTAGCAAATGAAAGATATTAATAGAGAACAAACAATGTATTTACCTTGATATCATCATATATAAATATAGCAGTTCATGACAAATTTCAAAACTCCGCCATCTCTCTCCCCACATCCACCACTGCTGGCGGCTCACCTCCAACTGCGCAACGCTACGCGCTGTTCACAGCCAGCTGCCTAACACTACAATGGAGAGTATTACAACAATGCAAAGCAGCCACAGACTGCACACAGCACAGCCAGTGATTTTCATACAGAGGTGGCGTTACCAATAAAAAAACCTAAACAGCCTACTTACAAAAGCACTGAACTGGCGACAAGCTTCTGATTTATTTTGAATGCTGTCTGGGAGTATACTGATGACAATTTGCACGTACTCCTTTCTCCTATCTCCCATTACAGTTTTTAAGATCTGTAGCCTTTCTGTTTCATCTGAATTGACATTTTCTGGTTTAGCATCATGAGAGGAATCATTCTCAGGTTCACCAACTAACCTGGTTTTGTCAGTCAAAACCACTCCTTCACCAGCCTGAAGTTGCTTTGGTGCAAGATTTTCTATCTTTCCATCACCATCTTCTTAAGCATATTCTTCATCCGACTGCACCTCAGTTTCAGGAGGCTCAATAAATATATCTGTTGCTTCTTCTTCCTCCTTCTCAAGTAAAGCCAGGATTTCGTACACAGACAAGCCACTCAAAAAGAAGGAATCATTACACTAACTGTTGTGTCTAGAATAACTTATATCCAACAAACACTTAAAAAGTGAAACTTCCTGGCAGATTAAAACTGTGTGCCCGACCGAGACTCGAACTCGGGACCTTTGCCTTTCGCGGGCAAGTGCTCTACCATCTGAGCTACCGAAGCACGACTCACGCCCGGTACTCACAGCTTTACTTCTGCCAGTATCTCGTCTCCTACCTTCCAAACTTAACAGAAGCTCTTCTGCGGACCTTGCAGAACTAGCACACCTGAAAGAAAGGATAAAAAGTGGATTACGAACCACAACAATGAATTATATTTTGTAACTAACCTATATTATTAACTGCAGCATGTTTAGCATTATAATCAAGGAAAAGCTATGAAGATAAAACAGCTTCAGCTCTAAGTACTTTATTTACAAGCATGACCGGTTTCACAGTATTTTAGTTGCATCATCAGGTGCAATAAATCAAGACATGTTCTGACCAGAAACTAGAACAGGATGACCCAGCGTTCATAGTCAGCAAGTTTTCGCCAAGTAGCGGACGTCAGTCACGAGATAGCATAAAAACATCGATCGCTCCCGTTTCACGGGAGCTTTCTATGTTGTTTAGTGTTTCTTTATAATTATACGCAAAATATAAGAACAGTAATCTGCTGTAGTTTCATGACACCTATGTGAAATGTTTCCATTGAAGAGGGGTCTGATCCCTTCATACAGTGGGAGAACTGAGGCTGGTGTGACACATTTGTTACACCCCAGACTGTGATAAGTATCCCAGTCGTCGATAGTGAAGACATTGAAACCAACATTGTCGAATATATTTTGACAGAAAGTTGCTCTTGGACCAAGTCCTTCAGACTGACAGGCAGTTGATAGCTCTAGCTTTTGAGCTTCGTGATTATTTTCGCTCGCTGTAACAGTTCGCAAGTGGACTGTTAATTTCCTGGCAGATTAAAATTGTCTGTCGAACCGAGACTCAAACTAGGGACCTTTGCCTTTAGTGGGCAAGTCCTCTACCGACTTTTTTTTCGTTCACAGACCTCTTTCCTCCTCTTGAGCCCTTCCATGTGCTTGCCTTAAGCGCCTTTGTCATCGTGGCTTCGCAGCCATTATTGTTCCTATTTTCATAACAGAAGTGTCTTGAATGAAGTAAGTAAGCTATCTCTTCTTGAATGAAAGAATAATGTCTTCCTCGTAAAGAACAGAAAGAAATAAACACGTACTTTATGAACAAAATTTTGCAGGCAATGAGAAAACAAATAAAAATGTCTGTTGTTTGAAAATAAAAATATGACATTCTTCATAAAATAAACAATTTTTCTTGAACATAAATATGTATAGTTTCTCAATACCATTTTTTATAGCAGAACACATGAGAAAGGAAAACGAATAAAGCTGCAGATGCATAGCCATCCGTGAATAAACATGGGTAAGGAAAAATATTTAGAAGATGAAGAGAAAAAGGAAGTTAAAGAAATTAGGAGGACTTGCTGCGCCATGCTATAAATTGTCGAGCCGTCAGAAAACCATCCGTTCTACCAACCTTCCTGGCAGATTAAATCTGTGTGCCGGACCGAGACTCGAACTCGGGACCTTTGCCTTTCGCGGGCAACTGCTCTACCATCTGAGCTACCCAATTCTCATTCTGGAATCCGTTCTATCGTTGGAAGGGGGACGTGGGATCACCCTGGCTTGGTGGCGCGTTTCGTCAAGATTCCAGATCCTGGCCGGGTTGGCGAAAATACACTGTAAATGGTTCGCGAAAGTGGCCCGATAGCATCGATGTCGGCGCAGGGTGTAGTGGTGTACTTGAAGATGTGTCCAGAAGGCCTCTGGATCGACTAAGTCATCCGAGAAGAGGTAGTTGATAGCCATGCCACTGATCCATGTGATGGCGTGCCACTTATTCGCGGTGGTGTCAGTGGTGTGATATGGTTGATGGATCGTTTTCCACACTGTAGGCCGCAAAACATGGTGGCGACGTGCTTTAATGGGGTTCCGGAATGGGTGTGTTTGGAGAAGGCGGTAGATGTCGCGGGTGGTCGTCTTACTGGTCCTGAGGAGCTAGGTGCATATTTAGATGCATTCCAAAAAGAATCGCCGAATGTGTGATATCGGAGATGCGATATGTGCCAATGACGTCGGCGGGCGTCTCGAAACAGGTGCGAACTCGGTGGCCAAATTCCAGTGAAACTAATATCATGGCTTTTCCATAACCGGAGCACAGTATTGGTGTAAAGTGCCGTGGTCCTAGCTCTAACGTTAACAGATCGAGGCCACCATCCCATTTTGCTAAGGTTAGGGTATCATACTGGAGTTTGAACATGTGTCCAGATCATATAAAATACCCGAAAGCCGGTTGTAGTACGACCCCCATGTCGCAGTGATGAGCACAATCTGCGCGATGTGGGCTGTCTGGGCTGCCAGATGGGTACTGACGAACGTGACTTTCTGGGACATATTCAGCGGGCGTAGTAGGTGATTCTGTGTTGCCAGGATGCGTCGTAGTACCGCCCAAAAACTGGCTTCATGGAGCATGGTTTTGCGACGTTCATAGCGCTCCCCGCCACTGCACTACGGCGGATAATCCATTGCATCGTAGCTTGTACGTCGGCAGCTGAACGTACCACGAGGGCCAAGACGACAACGTAGGCTCGGCAGCGGAACACGTGGTCCCGGAGCAGAATACCTGTCAAGCGTCGCCGTAATCGGAAGATTAGTGGTTCCATCGCAATGGTGTAAAGCACGGTCGACAATAGGCACCCTGCCGTGTACTGAGCGTTCGATCAGTACAGGTTCTGTAAGTCTACCGTTGATGAGAAGCCTGGACGTTGCCCCTTGAAGGAGCCGCATAATCTCCTGCTTGAACGTCAGAAGAATCGCCATCCGGTCCATTCACTGCATTCAGGAATGTATGATTGACACGGTCAAACATTTGGTTGAAGTCGATGAAGAATAAAACCCTTGGTAGTCGGGAGTGTGTTGCCGCAGTGATTACATCCCAATATTCACTGAGGGCTGTATGTATAATGGGATTACCGCCTAAGAATGTTTGTTCGTGGGAAACAGTTTCTCGCAATACATGAACCATGGACCTTGCCGTTGGTGGGGAGGCTTGCGTGCATCAGCGACACAGATAGCCGTACGGTAGGTGCAACCACAACGGAGTGGTATCTGTTGAGACGCCAGACAAACGTGTGGTTCCTGAAGAGGGGCAGCAGCCTTTTCAGTAGTTGTTGGGGCAACAGTCTGGATGATTGACTGACCTGGCCTTGTAACACTACCCAAAACGGCCTTGCTGTGCTGGTACTGCGAACGGCTGAAAGCAAGGGGAAACTACAGCCGTAATTCTTCCAGAGGGCATGCAGCTTTATTGTATGGTTCAACGAAGATGGCGTCCTCTTGGGTAAAATATTCCGGAGGTAAAATAGTCCCCCATACGGATCTCAGGGCGGGGACTACTCAGGAGGATGTCGTTAGCAGGAGAAAGAAAACGCGTTCTTCGGATCGGAGAGTGAAATGTCGGGTCCCTTAATCGGGCAGGTAGGTTAGAAAATTTAAAAAAGGAAATGGATAGGTTAAACTTTGATATAGTGGGAATTAGTGAAGTTCGGTGGCAGGAGGAACAAGACTTTTGGTTAGTTGAATACAGGGTTATAAATACAAAACCAAATAGAGGTAATGCAGGAGTAGGTTTAATAATGAATAAAAAAAATAGGAATGCGGGTAATGTACTACAAACAGCATACTGAACGCATTATTGTGGCCAAGATAGATACGAAGACCACGCCTACCACAGTAGTACAAGTTTATATGCCAACTATCTCCGCAGATGACGAATAGTTTGATGAAATGTATGATGAGGTAAAAGAAATTATTCAGATAGTGAATCGAGACGAAAATTTAATAGCCATCGGTAACTGGAATTCGATAGTAGGAAGAAGAAGAGAAGGAAACGTAGTAGGTGAATATGGAATGGGAGTAAGGAATGAAGGACAAAACCGCCTGGTAGAATTGCGCACACAGCATAACTTAATCATACCTAACACTTGGTTCAAGAATCATAAAATAACGTTGTATACATGGAAGAGGCCTAGAGATACTAGAAGGTTTCAGATACATTATATATTGGTCAGACAGAGATTTAGGAACCAGGTTTTAAATTGTAAGACATTCCCAGAGGAAAATGTGGACTCTGACCACAATCTATTGGTTATGAACTGTAGATTAAAATCGAAGAAAGTGAAAAAAGGTGGGCATTTAAGGAGATGGGACTGGGATAAACTAACAAAACCAGAGGTTGTAGAGAGTTTCAGGGAGAGCATTAAGGAACCATTGACAAGAATGGGGAAAAGAAATACATTAGAAGAAGACTGGGTAGCTTTGGGAGATGAAATAGTGAAGGCAGCAGAGGATCACGAGGTAAAAAGACGAGGGCTAATTCAAATCCTTCGGTAACAGAAGAAATACTGAATTTAATTGATGAAAGGAGGAAATATAAAAATGCAGTAATGAAGCAGGCAAAAAGGAAAACAAACGTTTCAAAAATGAGATCGTCAGGAAGCGTAAAATGGCTAAGCAGGGATGGCTAGAGGACAAATGTAAGGATGTAGGGGCATATATTACTAGGGGTAAGATATACCACCTACAGGAAAATTAAAGAGACATTTGGAGAAAAGAGAACCGCTTGTATGAATATCAAGAGCTCAGATGGAAACCCAGTTCTAAGCAAAGAAGGGACAGCAGAATGGTGGAAGGAGTATATAGAGGGTCTATACAAGGGCAATGTACTTGAGGACAATAGTATGGAAATTGAAGAGGATGTAGATGAAGATGAAAAGGGGAGATATGATACTGCGTGAAGAGTTTGATACAGCACTAAAAGACCTAAGTCGAAAAGGGCTCCGAGATTAGACAACATTGCATTAGAACTACTGATAGCCTTGGGAGAGCCAGCCCTGACAAAACTCTACCATCTGGTGAGCAAGTTGTATGAGACAGGCGAAATACCCTCAGATTTCAAGAAGAATATATTAGTTCCAGTCCCAAAGAATGCAGGTGTTGACAGATGTGAAAATTACCGAACTACGAGTTTAATGATACACAGCTGCAAAATTGTTGTTGTTGTTGTGGTCTTCAGTCCTGAGACTGGTTTGATGCAGCTCTCCATGCTACTCTATCCTGTGCAAGCTTCTTCATCTCCCAGTACCTACTGCAACCTACATCCTTCTGAATCTGCTTAGTGTATTGATCTCTTGGTCTCCCTCTACGATTTTTACCCTCCACGCTGCCCTCCAATGCTAAATTTATGATCCCTTGATGCCTCAAAACATGTCCTACCAACCGGTCCCTTCTTCTAGTCAAGTTGTGCCACAAACTTCTCTTCTCCCCAATCCTATTCAATACCTCCTCATTAGTTACGTGATCTACCCACCTTATCTTCAGCATTCTTCTGTAGCACCACATTTCGAAAGCTTCTATTCTCTTCTTGTCCAAACTGGTTATCGTCCATGTTTCACTTCCATACATGGCTACACTCCATACAAATACTTTCAGAAACGACTTCCTGACACTTAAATCTATACTCGATGTTAACAAATTTCTCTTCTTCAGAAACGATTTCCTTGCCATTGCCAGTCTACATTTTATATCCTCTCTGCTTCGACCATCATCAGTTATTTTACTCCCTAAATAGCAAAACTCCTTTACTACTTTGTCTCATTTCCTAATCTAATCCCCTCAGCATCACCCGATTTAATTTGACTACATTCCATTATCCTCGTTTTGCTTTTGTTGATGTTCATCTTATATCCTCCTTTCAAGACACTGTCCATTCCGTTCAACTGCTCTTCCAAGTCCTTTGCTGTCTCTGACACAATTACAATGTCATCGGCGAACCTCAAAGTTTTTACTTCTTCTCCATGAATTTTAATACCTACTCCGAATTTTTCTTTTGTTTCCTTTACTGCTTGCTCAATATACAGATTGAATAACATCGGGGAGAGGCTACAACCCTGTCTTACTCCTTTCCCAACCACTGCTTCCCTTTCATGCCCCTGGACTCTTATAACTGCCATCTGGTTTCTGTACAAATTGTAAATAGCCTTTCGCTCCCTGTATTTTACCCCTGCCACCTTCAGAATTTGAAAGAGAGTATTCCAGTTAACGTTGTCAAAAGCTTTCTCTAAGTCTACAAATGCTAGAAACGTAGGTTTGCCTTTTCTTAATCTTTCTTCTAAGATAAGTCGTAAGGTTAGTATTGCCTCACGTGTTCCAACATTTCTACGGAATCCAAACTGATCTTCCCCGAGGTCCGCTTCTACCAGTTTTTCCATTCGTCTGTAAAGAATTCGCGTTAGTATTTTGCAGCTGTGACTTATTAAACTGATAGTTCGGTAATTTTCACATCTGTCAACACCTGCTTTCTTTGGTATTGCAAAATACTAACACGAATTCTTTACAGACGAATGGAAAAACTGGTAGAAGCCGGCCTCTGGGAAGGTCAGTTTGGATTCCGTAGAAATGTGAGGCAATACTGACTCTACGACTTATCTTAGAAGGTATCTTAGAAGGCAAACCTACGTTTGTAGCGTTTGTAGATTTAGAGAATGCTTTTGACAGTGTTGACTGAAATACTCTCTTTCAAATTCTGAAGGTGGCATGGGTAATATACTGGGAGCGAAAGGCTATTTACAATTTGTATAGAAACCAGATGGCAGCTATAAAAGTCGAGGAGCATGAAAGGTAAGTAATGGCTGGGAAGGGAGTGAGGCAGGGTTGTAGCCTATCCCCGATGTTATTCAATCTGTATATTGAGCAAGTAGTAGAGGAAACAAAAGAAAAATTCGGAGTAGGCATCAAAGTCCAGGGAGAAGAAATAAAAATCTTTGTGGTTTGCCGACGACATTGTAATTGTGTCAGAGACAACAAAGGACTTAAAGAGTAGATGAACGAAATGGACCGTATCTTGAAAGGAAATTATAAGATGAACATAATCATAAGCAAAACGAGGATAATGGAAGGTAGTCGAATTAAATCGGGTGATGCTGAGGGAATTAGATTAGGAAATGACACACTTAAAGTAGTAAAGGAGTTTTGCTATTTGGGGAGCAAAATAACTGATTATCGAAGTAGAGAGGATATAAAATGTAGACTGGCAATGGCAAGGAAAACGTTTCTGATGAAAAGAAATTTGTTAACATCGAGTATAGGTTTAAGTGTCAGGAAGTCGTTTCTGAAAGTATTTGTATGGAGTGTAGCCATGTATGAAAGTGAAACGCGGACGATAAGTAGTTTAGACAAGAAGAGAATAGAAGCTTTCGAAATTTTGTGCTAGAGAAGAATGCTGAAGATTATATGGGTAGATCACGTAGCTAATGAGGTATGGAATATAACTGCAGAGAAGAGATATTTGTGGCACAACTTGTCTAGAAGAAGGGATCGGTTGGCAGTACATGTTCTGAGGCATCAAGGGATCATCAGCTTAGTATTGGAGGGCAGCGTGGAGGGTAAAAATCGTAGAGGGAGACCAAGATATGAATACAGTAAGCAGATTCAGAAGGTTGTAGGTTGCAATAGGTACTGGGAGATGAAGAAGCTTGCACAGGATAGAGTAGCATGGAGAGCTGCATCAAACCAGTCTCTGGACTGAAGACAATAACAACAACAACAACAACAACAACATGTTTGAATCGCACAGCTAGAAGTGGTGTGAAAATCTTGAAGCTGGAATTGAGTAACCCGATCGGCCAATAACTGCCTAGTTGTGATCCACCTGCAGATTTCGGGACTGGTATGAGTAAGCCTTCCATGAACGTTGGTGGGAGGAGTTTCGCGTCGGACAGAAGTTCCCGGTACATGTCTCTCCATCATGGCAACATCAGATCTTGGAAGGTTCTGCAAAACTCGATCGGTAAACCATCCTAGCCGGGAGGCCGATTCAGTTATCCTTTGGCCACAGCGCCAAGGACATCGTCTATGTTACTTCCGCAGTCCGGAGGGTTGCTGCCGCGGCTTCCAGTGTACGATGGATTTCCTCGGTAACCTCAGCAGTGGCATCTGCACCGTCCGGTACTTGTTGAAAGAGACGTCTGTAGTGCGTTGTGCAGGCATCGGCGATGGAAGCTTGCAATGTCAGCCGTCGTCCTTGAGGTAAATCTAAAGTTGACACGTTCTGTCGTCGTTAGAAAACATTTTGAACGATATGAGCACAGAAGATTCTTCAACGTGAGCCTTGTCCTGGCTGCATGTTCGTTTAATGGCCGTTTCCAGACGGCACCTGGTGAAGGTTATAATTTTTGCCTTGATGCGCTGAGCTTCTTCTTGATGGTCCACGGACGGTGGATGGTCCATGAGGTCGCGTAGAGCGCTATATTAGAAATCTTTTGTGTGGTGATGCCACATAATTTTGGATCTGATGTATTGGGTCAAGGTGCGGCGGATGGCCGATTTGTAACACAGTATCCGCCATTGCAGGATGGTCTCGTAACGCATGATGCTTTTAACACAAGTGTACCACGCGTCTGTGACCTGCAGTTGTCGTCATTCGGGGCCGCTCAGTAGCGTGGTGTCGAGTTTCCACGGTCCTGCATTGCGCCGTGTAGATTGTCTACGTCGGTTATAGTACAGATGCAGATGTCATGATCCGAAAAGTTAGGCGGCAGCGCGGGGTAGCCGCGCTGTCTAGGCGCCTTGGTTCGGGTCGCGTGGCTCCCCTCGTCGGAGGTTCGAGTTCTCCTTCGGGCATGGGTGTGTGTTGTGCTTAACGTTAGTTAGTTTAAGTTATATTAAGTAGTGTGTAAGCCTAGGTACCAATGATCTCAGCGGTTTGGTCCCACAGGAACTTACCATCAAAAACGGCAGACGGCCAACGTTCCCCATCGATAAAATCGGGTTTTAGAGCGTCAGCGATGTATATTCTATCGAGTCGGCTGGCGGAGTGGCTCGTGATATGTCTATGCCCCAGACGGTCAGCGTGTACCACTCTCCAAGTGTCGACGAGACGAAAGCGGCGGAAGAGGAAGTGAAGTTCCAGACATGTGGTGAAATGTTGATATTTGTCTGTACGCTCGAGAACTTAGTTGAAATCTACGCCCGCGATTAGGCAATCGTATCTAACGAGAAATAAAGGAGTGATATCTTCTGCGTAGAACTGGGAGCGATCTCTCCCTTTATCTGTGCCAGATGGGGTGTAGAGATTTATGATTCTGATTCCCTGAACGGTTATGACTACCCATCCCTCCGTTTGGAGATATGTGACGTCTGAAACTTCAGCCCCTTCTCAGAGGAGGATGGGTGCGTCTATGTGTTCCATATCCTCCGGACAGCGTACGCCTCGTATCCATAAGACCCGGACCAAGTTGCTGTCCTCAATTCTTGTAGCATGTCGATGTCGATGTCTTTTGCTCTTAGCGTGTCGCGAGACAGTTGAAGTTTAACGTGGAAGCCGATATTATTGGTATTGACTTTAGCTATACGGTATGTCTGGTGGAAGATCCGTGCTGTCGATATGCTCACAGCTGGTGAAGGATGTCATGGAGGTTTGTGGAAGTCCACAGTGGTCGGCAGGATTCGTCATAGGTACGTCCCCCATTTTACTGTTTGTCTAGCAGAGGCACAGAACTGATTTCCGCCCTTGAAAGCAGTCCGTCAGTTATCTTTGGTAAAAGGCGGCGGCGCTGACCTAGTCAGCTTAGTCGTTTCGGGGACGATGGGCGTGCTATTTTCCATGGCTTCCGGGCGCGGTTCTTGCTCACATTCTCTGTTGGACGGCTCACTGTCTTGTGGAGAACGCGGCTTCGTGGCAGTGGAAAATGATTTATCGTGTATGCCATCAGATTTATCAGCCACCTCTTCGTCCTGCGAAGGTGGTTCAGTGGCTGATTCTGATGTCTTACGGCGTTTCCTTGCGGCATTGGGCGACTTTAATTTTCGGCAATGTGTAGCGTTGTCTGAGGAAGGAAGATTCGCTTCGTTCCGGTACAAAAGCCGCGGTTGCTATTATGCGGTCTTCAGTCTCCTTAACTCTAGCTGGTATCCTTGTGAACTTCAAGCAGGCGTGTGTCCGGCTGTAAGTCCTGTTCGCGAGCAGCACTGCCGGTAACAAGGTGTCGTGACGCCTCCAAGTGTATCAGTCCTCAGAGACGCTCATGAACTGCGTCTTGTGAGGGCTGGACATGCAGGGTCGCCGCGTAGGTGACTGGAAGGGCGGCAGTGGTTAGGTCGGTTTTCGTGTCGTCGTACCGTAGTTCTGTGATGCGACAGTGCAGGCATTCATTACGGACGTGGCCTTTTTTGCCACGACCAAAACACGTTCGAAGTTGTCCTACATCTGCCTATAGAAATGTATGATGGGACGTGCCGTTTGAGATATGTTCACATTTGCCTCACACCATTAAGCGCCGGATACGCAATACATTGTTCCCATGTTTCGGCTTCATGACTGTGGACTTTTCCACACGTGCTTAGCGCCGCGATGAATTTGTCTTCATGCAGCTCGAAAGACAGTTCGAAAACACGGATTGTTCGAAGGCCAAGTCCTGTGTGGTCCAAATCCACTGGCACGGCGTTGCCGGAGGGAGTGTCCAATGGTCGACAGGTGTATGCCAATGAGATCGTCAAGGGAGATCTTCGCGTAGAATCGTGCTGATTCATTCTAAAAGGTGAAGTTAAGAGTGATCTTCCTGTAAGAGTTGGCATTGATAGTTTTTTCGACCAAGAGGTGCGGTGACGTGGAAGTAAACAACCGCTACATCTGCGCAGCGGCGTGGACGGCCGAACGCTTTCCGCACTGCCGAACTGCTGCCCTGCCAAAAGCAGGCTGAACTGAGCTACCCAAGCACGACTCACGACGCATTCTCACAGCTTTACTTCCGCCCGTACCTCATCTCTTACCTTCTAAACTTCATAGCAATTCTCCTGCAAAACATGCACTACTGGAAGAAAAGATAATGAAGTGAAATGGCTTAGCCACAGTCTGGAGGCTCTTTCCAGAATGATATTTGCCGTCTGGAGCGGAGTGTGCACTGATGTAAAACTCCCTGATAAATTAGAGCTTGGGTAGATTAGTCGGTAGAGCTCTTGCCCGTGAAAGGCAAAGATCCCGAGTTAGAGTCTCGGCCTGGTGCACAGTTTTAACCTGCCAGGGAGCTTCAAATCAGAGCACACTCCGCTGGCAGCAAGTAGACTGCTTCCTTTGAACGAAGAGAATAGTGGAATCTAGTACAGGAGATATTAATGATCGAGGACGAATGGCAGCAGCGAGATATCATTGTTTTTAATTTTTCTGTATTGTCCCATTTTTCGCTACAATGCAGTCCAAGAAGACGCGGAGCAGATGAGCCTCACCATAGAATTTTCTAGAAGGTAGAAACATGGAATTTTAATACATCATTTCCTCAATAGTCCCTTGTGAGGCAAACTGAGCAGCTACTTGAGTGAGAAGTAGCGGCTCAGGTTTCATAAACTGACATACGACCAGGAGAACATATGCCCCTCCCTATCAGCATCCAGTGTCTCCTGTGGGCTGAGGATGACACGGCGGCCGGTCGGTACTGTTGGGCCTTCGTGGCCCACTCTGATGGAGTTTAGTTCAGTTTATTGACTCAATATCTTCGAAGGATATTGTGGTAGGTGCATTTACGCGTCTCTCTTTTTCTGCTTGTTCGTCTTTGCACTCTGAAGAATGCTACATATCGCTCAAAATCTTTTTTTCATCTGAACTACGAAGGCGCACAACAGACTTCCCAGCTTGAATTGAGCCACAAACAATGCCATCCTCACATTTTCTGTCGTTTTGTCCTTGACTGACTTTATATGAAGTGTTGTTCCCGAAACCTGCTCCTACAACTGGTCTGAGCTTCCGTCGATGCAAAAATTTCTTAATCCTCAGGGCATTCTCTTTTTTCTCGATGTATGTGCTGAGTCTATAAAGAACTTTTTGTAGCAATCCTCGTGATACTTGGCAGCGTCTGGATCCCCAAAAGAGCAGTTACAGGAGTTGAACAGAAATACGGAAACAACACGGTAAAAGCGTGCTTGAACATAAATGCAGATGCTAACAAAGCTTGCAGGTTTCACTGTTGTGTTTGATCACCTATGCGATGGCCTCAATACGTTCCAAGAGTCACTCGTTCTCTGAAGAGTGTTCTGCATATCTGAGCTGTGTGAATTCGGACGTGGCAGACTCATGGAGCTGCGTACTTCCGTAACCAAGGTAGACGAACTATTCGGTACTTCAAAAGCCATCTTATTTTGTGCGCCATACAGGGAAAGCGGAAAAATATCATCCACTAATTCACAACGCGGTTGAAAGTGTGTGTTGAGAGGTCGTAACGGACAGTCATTGCAAACGATTGTGACGAAAAATAGGACGACAGTTGCAAAAGTCACTGAAAAACTGAATGTCGCACTCGCGAACCCTGTCAGCACCAAAACAACTCTAAGGGAGCTTCAGAAGCAGGGAATTGCAGGGCAAGGTGGAATTCCAAAACTACTCATCAGCAGCCCAAATTCCCGTAAGAGGAAAACATGGTGCTGAAGCTGTAAAACCTGGTCTATGGAGTAATGGAAGTAAGTCATTTGGTCAGATGAGTGGTGTTTTACGTTGTTTCCAACTTCTGGCCGAATTTACACCCCAAGAGTGAAATGTGGCAGGGGTTCGGTGATGATTTGGGAAGCTATACGAAGATATTCCATTGGCCTCATCGATATTCTCTGCAAGGTCGCATCACCGCCAAGGACTACACAACCATTTTGGCTGTTCAGGTCCTTCCATGGTGCACCATTTGCTTCCCAGCGTTGATGAACCGCCTCTATTCACACAGCTCGCATCGTCCAGGATTGGTTTTTTGGGCATGAGGATGAATTGCCGCATAACCAAATCTCAATATTTTTTAAATGCTTTTATGTTACCTCCAGCTAACATTTTCTTTATTTTGTGTATAATTTTACAACTTCGGCGTTAACGCTATTTTAAAGCGTTTAAAACGTAAGCATTATGCACTGAAAGCATTAGTATTACTTAAGGACAAGCCATATCCCCAGATATATGGAGATGATGTTTTAACTACTGACGATGCCTTTGGCACGATTGTTTTATGTATCTCCACTGCAGGATGTGACTTTAGTGACTAAAGGTTTTTGTGCTTTTAATACTTCGGTAATTTTACAGTTACTTTGAGAGGTGGCATGAGCCCCCTCTCATATTTCTATCTTACGACTCTCCTCTCTATTTGCATGCGGTGGAGAGCTGCTATTCCTTCACACGCGGACTTCCCATGCAGCGTCTCTCGTCACCCGGGTGGTCCAGTGACAGGCGGGCTCTTCTGAAAGGGTAGGCCGACAGGCGTGGGGGGTCGAGTGAATGCTTTCCGGACGCCGGCATTGTCAGGAGACGCGCCCGTTTGGAGCCGGAAGTGGCGGCTGGGCTGGAGGTTCCATTGCTTCGCAGAAGCTTAGCGAAAACACTTTCTGGCGGGCTACCAGCGAGGCGTGGGAATGACTTATGTACCCAGGCAGCTGTGGCGGGAAAATTCCCGCGCTTTCTGCAAAATAGGAACTGTGATTGGCTTGCTCAGGGCATAGCTCCGTGACGGAGCAAAATCAGCACAGAAATTGGCGCCAAGAATCTCCATTGGTGGAATGGTAGTGCCCCGGCAATGGAGTGGAATTTCCGCCGGTTTTCGAGTTGCTGATTGGAACGTAACCACAGCCACTGTCGTGGGGGCGGGAATGTTGTGTGTTCGGCCTGTACGGGTGCTCGAGGGAGTCGGCAGTCGCCTTTCGGTCGAGGACGTCGAAGCAACCAGCCCTCGCCTGCGGTACGCCAGATCGTGTTCTGGCAGTCAAGAAGACAGTTTTGGTAATGTATGTCCGCAGCACCGGCAGATAGGGATTTTCCTAGGTGATAATCAGAGCTCAGCAGAGCGCGCCTGTTCGTCTTTTTCTAACTTTGTTCTGTCTTGAGCAGCAGCAATTACTGTTGGGTTAGCGGTGTGTCTCTCTTGAGATTTGAGTGGCAAGGAATTGGCTCCACATACCACTTCGTCTTAAACCTCACGATCTAGTTTAGGGACAACTTCACCTTTACAGTGTTTGTATGAGTCTCCAATTCGAGCCAATTTAATGTATCATAAATTAGAATTCATGTGTTTTTGTTTATTAATTTGTGTTTAGTCTTAATAAATCATATTGTTATTTTGGACAGAACTTTCATTCTGTTAATCGATACAGCAACCCTATCATTCCTCACTATGCTAATGAAACCTTTGTTTATTTAACTTATTTATCAAATTAAATTATTGCAGGTGCCAAACTCTCTTCTACTCCACTGGCAGGGTTGATTAGAGTCAGTTCGCGTATTTTTTTATCCTTGTGCAACAGCAAAAGTCGGAGTTAGAATAGGGGGGGCTTAGAGCATGATTTACATATGTGGATTCTAGTGGAATTTAGTGATAAATACACTGCTAGCCCCGGCACCTCGCAACTTAAGCTATAACTTTTTTCTCTCTCAGTTCCGGTGCTAAGTTTTTGCTAATGAAGGTGACTTCCTGCTCAGGTGTATTTTACTTCCGATGAAGGTATATTTAGATATACCGAAACCGTGGTCAAGGATTTTAATAAACCTTTATCCTGCAACTGGTTGGCTGTTATCATTTACTGTGAAGAATTTCAACAGTTGCTGTTCCAGCCACGTTTAAAATCTTTAAATACAGTACGAGGATTATACCTTTCTTTACAGAACATTCGTTAATGGTGTATTACACCATATACGTCTTTGCTCCTATGTTGTAGTTCTGACTGCATATAATCATCATGAAATAAGTGGGAAATACGTTTGAGTTATTGTGCAAGCATTTTACTGCTGAGTAGTTGGTACAAAGCTCTGGTATATAATGCTGATGTTTTTAACATAGATATACTAGGAACATTATAAATCTCTCTACAGAACTTCGTTAGTGGTACATATGGCCAAATATGCCTTTGTTCTTATGTATATTTAGCCATCGTTCATAATTGTTGTAAGTATGATTGCATGTAAATTCGATAAAATAAGCTGGAAATATTTGTTCTTTTATTATGGAAGCCTATCTCTTTTAGACATCCAAGATCTTATATACAGTAGATATATTTTGTGCATGTAGGTGGGAACAGTTGTTATTCTTTTACGTGGATCTAAAATATTAACACATTTTCGATTAAAACAAAAAATCGAATAAAACCTTTTATGACCTGCCTCACAGATGCATGATCTTTGGTTTTACAGTCATATTTGTTAATTAATATGGTGATAACTGTGCATTCTATGATTGCATAATGCTTTGCCTTAGAACTTGCGAAGCTTCCCTGAAATTTTCCATCTATTAGGTCTTTTTGCTCATTTAAAATGATTAAATACATAACAATGCTAAACACTGCATGTAAAGAATCTTCAAATTCTTTCAGAAAGAAAATTTCACAAATGTTAGGCTCCTCCCACAGAAATTAACTCAATAAATAAAGGTCTCAAATTTAACATAAAATCCCATCAGGCAATAGTATGATTAAAAATCTTACTGAAAACAATGAAGTTGTGCTCGATATATCTGAATTGCCACTTCATGAGCAAAAGAACATTACTTGCAAAATTACAAAAATAACACAAACACCAATGTAATAAGATAGTAGAACCACTATAAGAACAAATGATAGTATATCAAGTATTAAATTAATAACAAGTCTGAAGAACAAAGCAATTAGTGCAAAATCAGATTAAGGAAATACATGAGTGATTATGTCAGAAGAAGATTAAAACAGAAAAATTCTAGAATTTTTTGAACAAAGTTATAGTAAAAGTATCTAGCACATGACCAATAAATTTAATGTACACATAAAGAAAGTACTTAAAGGGTGTAACTTCATATCCACAGAAAATAATATAAGATTTCCATAATAATGAATTCTACAATACCATCATTGCGTGCCCAACGTAAGATATATAAACAAGATATACCATCACATCCGATTGTTAATATGATTAATACGCCAGTACATGCTCTTAGTAAAAGACTCAATACATTCTGCAACCTTCCGCCACCAATAAAATTAAAAATATAAAAATACCAGAAAATTTGAAAGGTTTATCCCACGATATCTCAAACATGTATACAAACATTTGAGTAACATACACTACAGAAATCATTAAAAATAACGTTATCAGATATAAGAAATCAACCAAGCAGAAGCTTGTGAAATAGTAGAGCTACTACAATTAATAACTGCATACAACTACTTCCATTCCAGGCCAAACTTTATCTCCAAAAACATGGGCTCAATGGATTCATGCCTAGCAAGTACATCAGCTGATATTTTCATTATCACTTTAGAAGAAAAATTTAACAGGTTCGCTCGAGCAATCCAAAAAATCCGTTATTACTTTAGGTATGTCGACGACGATTTAATCCTATTCGATGGCAAAACGGACGAGAGCGACATCATGCATTCACAATTCAACAGCGTATATCATTAGATTAAATTCGCTATAGAACGAGAGAAATAAAAAAGCATCAACTTTTTAGATTTAAAAATTTCAAACGAGAAATCTGCGTCTGACGACGAACGTAAATATCCACAACCAATCATGCCAACTGAAGCCACACAAACTTACATACTTTCTTTTCGCGCTTTGATACAGACACTGGTCACTTTTACCACTGGAATAAGAGAAAAAATTGAGATAGGTTTTCTTTTATTCACATGTGTCTCTCATTAAAGTTATTTCTAAGTTTTTGTTTCCGAAAAAACAATTCGATATTTCAAGCTTACAAATTTAAAAACTAGCTACAGAAACAACAGCAATCTATAACGATTATTGAGGCTTTTACCAAGGAAATTAGAAGCTTTTTCACAGTCAAGAAGAGAGAAAATTAACTGAGGATTGTTCAAAACTTTATTTGGACAAACGAGAAGGAAAGTTTGCACTCGATTTAACGAAGACATGATAAGAGACGATAGCCCATCCACCTTTGCTACGCATTTAAAAGACGCCAACCACAAAATATTAAATATTAATAAATCATTTTAATATTACATATGTTGCAGAAAGGTAAATTCATGGATATGATGGGGGAATTTGAAATTCACATCCATGTAAAAGACCAGTCGGAGACAGTTTTAAATGAACAAAAAGATCTGGTAAATGTAAACTTTCTAGGATACTTTTCGCCAGTTTTACGACGACGCGCTATAGAAAAATACACTCCTGGAAATTGAAATAAGAACACCGTGAATTCATTGTCCCAGGAAGGGGAAACTTTATTGACACATTCCTGGGGTCAGATACATCACATGATCACACTGACAGAACCACAGGCACATAGACACAGGCAACAGAGCATGCACAATGTCGGCACTAGTACAGTGTATATCCACCTTTCGCAGCAATGCAGGCTGCTATTCTCCCATGGAGACGATCGTAGAGATGCTGGATGTAGTCCTGTGGAACGGCTTGCCATGCCATTTCCACCTGGCGCCTCAGTTGGACCAGCGTTCGTGCTGGACGTGCAGACCGCGTGAGACGACGCTTCATCCAGTCCCAAACATGCTCAATGGGGGACAGATCCGGAGATCTTGCTGGCCAGGGTAGTTGACTTACACCTTCTAGAGCACGTTGGGTGGCACGGGATACATGCGGACGGGCATTGTCCTGTTGGAACAGCAAGTTCCCTTGCCGGTCTAGGAATGGTAGAACGATGGGTTCGATGACGGTTTGGATGTACCGTGCACTATTCAGTGTCCCCTCGACGATCACCAGTGGTGTACGGCCAGTGTAGGAGATCGCTCCCCACACCATGATGCCGGGTGTTGGCCCTGTGCACCTCGGTCGTATGCAGTACTGATTGTGGCGCTCACCTGCACGGCGCCAAACACGCATACGACCATCATTGGCACCAAGGCAGAAGCGACTCTCATCGCTGAAGACGACACGTCTCCATTCGTCCCTCCATTCACGCCTGTCGCGACACCACTGGAGGCGGGCTGCACGATGTTGGGGCGTGAGCGGAAGACGGCCTAACGGTGTGCGGGACCGTAGCCCAGCTTCATGGAGACGGTTGCGAATGGTCCTCGCCGATACCCCAGGAGCAACAGTGTCCCTAATTTGCTGGGAAGTGGCGGTGCGGTCCCCTACGGCACTGCGTAGGATCCTACGGTCTTGGCGTGCATCCGTGCGTCGCTGCGGTCCGGTCCCAGGTCGACGGGCACGTGCACCTTCCGCCGACCACTGGCGACAACATCGATGTACTGTGGAGACCTCACGCCCCACGTGTTGAGCAATTCGGCGGTACGTCCACCCGGCCTCCCGCATGCCCACTATACGCCCTCGCTCAACGTCCGTCAACTGCACATACGGTTCACGTCCACGCTGTCGCGGCATGCTACCAGTGTTAAAGACTGCGATGGAGCTCCGTATGCCACGGCAAACTGGCTGACACTGACGGCGGCGGTGCACAAATGCTGCGCAGCTAGCGCCATTCGACGGCCAACACCGCGGTTCCTGGTGTGTCCGCTGTGCCGTGCGTGTGATCATTGCTTGTACAGCCCTCTCGCAGTGTCCGGAGCAAGTATGGTGGGTCTGACACACCGGTGTCAATGTGTTCTTTTTTCCATTTCCAGGAGTGTAGAACGCATATTTATCACTATACTGATTAACAAATACGACTGTAATGCGGAAGATCATGTGACTGTAAAACAGGTTACGGAAGGTTTTATTTGACTTTTTACTTTAATCGAATATGTCTCAATATTTTAGATTCACATCAAAGAATAACAACTGTTAACAAAAAATGTTTCCACCGAGAATATCCTCTTAAGATATTATGGTAGAAATTTCGACGATCTGCCGTGAACAGAAATTATAGAAGTGGCCATCCTCACAATTGGTGGTTTTCGTACCCAAAAATCATTATTTTTCAAGATTTTCTCAGGATCTGCCCATGAACAAATAGTGCTTTCACAAAACGCCTAAGGTTCACCTTAGACTGCACCTAATGAAAAAAACCATCTGCTCAATTTGCCTGGGCTGAAGGAAGTATGTAACGTTTAAATTTTGATCATGTACAGTAGGACAGCAACAGTATGCTTGTTCTTCCGATAGGTATCCAAATGGTCACAAGGCCCAAAGAACCCACTATCTCTGCGATCAGTAGAACCCGAGATACGACCAATTTTGCGCGCGGCTTTTTCAAACATATTGATACCGTCCCATGTCATGCACGGACCTATTTTTCTAACATATTGGTACAGCGCATTGTGAGACCGAGACACAAAATCGCGTTACTATTACCTCCTTTGTGTAGTTACTCTGAAATACTCGTATCTGCATATTCAAGTATGTAGCTCATTTCAGAGTATTTTCGCGTTTATTGCATGCCACCTTGTTCGTATCATAAACTCAGTGGGTACAGAATGAAATGTCTGTGTCGCCTCCATCTGAACGCGCCTTCTTGAAAATGTCCAATAGCACAGCAGTTATCGTAAGATGTAAGACATGGCGTGGTGCTGTACAATAAATTGAGACGCACGGCGACACAGCTGCAGCAAAAACTGCGCTTGCGCAGGAATGCAACTGACCGCAAACTCCAGGCATGATAAACGTAGCACGTGAACGCGGAACGGGAGTTCTCGCTCAACAGCAAATCTATACAAGTCATCATTCTTTGCGTAAGCAAAATTTTTAAGAGATGTTATTTCCTAAAGTTCAAGCGATTGTGCGATTACAAAGAAAATCTCACAGATATAATATTTGGTAGTGAATAAAACGTTCTCGGTTTCCAAGACGCATCGATTCGAATAAAATTCTCGAGCTTTTGATGATACGTTGATGACACCTTCCGGATGTGGCCTCATGGTGAAGATACACTACAGCAGTTCGTCGATCACATGAATGATGTCCATCCCAACATTAAATTTACTGTCGAGATGGAGAAGCACGGCAAGCTACCATTCTGGGATGTTTTGGTTGAGCGGAAGGTAGGAGACCAGACTGGTCATTCAGTGTACCGGAAACCAAAACACACTGATCGCTACTTGAACGTCAATAATTTCCACCACCCTGTACACAAGGAAGCGGTCCTGAACACGTTGGTTCATAAAGCCGAGATTATCTCTGACTACGACCACCTACAAACTGAATTGCAGAATTAAAAACGTGTTTTCGGGGAAAATGGATACAGCAAAAGAGACATCGAAAACGCTTTCAAAGGCCGCCGACGAGAGACACCTGGTGAATCAGTAGCAGAGGCCAAACGGACTGCATTCCTGCCATACAGTGGAGCAACTAGTAGTAAGTTAGGACGTCTGCTGCAGGAACATGGGCTAAGACCAGAGTTCCGGCCCGCTCCCAAGATACGAGGTATGTTGCCCCCTGTTGAAGTCGACATTACTCTTCGAGTGTCCGGCGTGTATGGTGTACCCTGTGAATGTAACAGCGTATATACCAGACAAACAATTCGCACGGTTGCAGAGCGTTGTACTGAGCACAAGCGCCCTATAAAACAAAGAGAGCTTGACAAGTCGGCCATAGCGGAGCATTGCCTAGAAAACGGACATAAAATACAGTTCAAAAATACAGAAGTGTTGGCTCATGCATCTGCATATTCGGACTCCATTATAAAGGAAGCAGCCGAGATTCGTTGAAATAACAGTTTCAACAGAACCAAAGGTAAACACTCTGCAGGGCATGGGGGCGGGCGTTGGTCATCGAAAGAAAGCAAAGACATGCGCGACGCGGGAGCGGCAGTTTCAAAGGTGGCGCCTGCCCCTGGCGCCACCTGACGTCACCGGTGCTGCCACGGGCAATAGCTCCGCCAGCTGCCCGGGTCGACTTACGCACGAGCGCCACATTGGGTCTAT
The DNA here is from genome assembly GCF_023898315.1 of Schistocerca nitens. NCBI lineage: Eukaryota > Metazoa > Arthropoda > Insecta > Orthoptera > Acrididae > Schistocerca > Schistocerca nitens. The sequence goes on from NC_064615.1 coordinate 995,251,356, forward strand.
CTGATTGGCTGCTGATGGTGTCATCATGCCTATATAAGCGAGAAACCGTAGCAGCCCCGGCATCCAATCCTACTTCCTCTCCCTCTCTTGTATTGTGAGTCTTTTGAAACTCTCCATGAAGTTACTGAGATGGTGCTTCGTGTCTTCGGTAGCTGGTTGTGAGTACTTTTTAGCGTATGCGTTAGATGAACGAAGAATCTGAGGATATGTGTAAAAGTATATGGTTAGTCAGGATGAAGTTTTTACGTCTCTGAGTGGTCGCAACGCATTAGATGCAGTCATTATAAATCAAAACAAAGAGGATATTTGGGGCCCAGCATCTCATTTTATCGCTGACGATCTTTGTAGGCTAGACTTCAATATTATTTCGAACGGAAGTAAAGTTGGCAACACAAACAAGTGCTGTGGTAGCACCACTTCCTAACAGTGTGCGAACTAGTTTCGAACCGTTGCAGTGGTGGCGACTCTTGCGGAAAATATACTAACTATACAAGATTTGTTGGGATACTGTTTCGTAAAAGATAAGTAACTTCGATGCGTGGAGTACGGTTTAGTTCCGAATATGTAGCAATTCCTGAGATAGTGATTCGTTGTGACTTATTATCACAGTTTAAATTACTACGACTGAAATGAGCAACAATGATAGTTACAACTCTGTCACACAGTATTGCTAGTTTTTTCGGCAAATGTCGCAGTTTCAATGGGATTTACAATCGTGACTGTCACACAGTATTGCAAGTGTTTTTCGTTTATAGGCCTATGTTGTGGTTTTCGAGGTGGTGATTAGTTTGGGACCTGATAGCACAACAAAAATTTATCAACACATTCCTCTCTATTCACGAACTTACACAATAATATAATGATGCGCGGAAACAATACAACCGCTGCCCATCGCGAGTTTGAATGCTGCTTTGTCGCGCTGTGGGTGAGTGACGCGTTAACGAAAATATACAGGGTGTTCGAAAACAGTCCGAAAAGCTTCTAAGCTTCTAAGCGTATTACAGGCGAGGCTGTAATGAGAAACAATTATTAAGAAAAATATTAGATACGTTGTGCTGTTTCCCAGTTATTTAGACTTGAAGTTTGCGAATCAGGTCGTTGCGTGCGCGAATTCAAGCACTTTCAGGCGCTAAAATGAGGTAAAGCACAGACATCTGAGAGTCTGTGTAGTCTGTGTATGACCACTTGTTCAAATGCTCATTACCAGTTTAAATATGCAAGCTGAGTAAAAGCTACGTTTGTTCGTTTTGAGGAACCAAACGTAGGACAAGTTTGGCGACAGTCTATGTGGCAGGATGGTTGACTTCGTGCGCTCAACGATCTGACTGGCTAACTTCAATGCTAAATAATTCGGAAACGGCGCAGTGTAGGCTATCTAGTTTTTTTCTTGACAATTACTCTCACCAAAACCTCCAGATGTCAGAGTCAGATAGGTACCAAACGTTATATATCGACATAGTATCTGTAGTGGACTGTTAAGGCAGCCAGTCCACAGTGAAGTAGCCGAAAGGGCACGCGTCAACTCACGCCGTCTGGCGTTAAGTCTGGAACAGGATTCGTAATGAATGTGATAAAGAAAAGAACGTAGCTACTAGAACACTTAACTTTTATATTGTCCTTTGGTATACAGCATTCTGGATGATACAAGTGAGACTCTATCTACATGCAACGTTACAAATGGTTAATGGCGCCTTGCTAGATCGTAGCCATTAACTTAGCTGAAGGCTATTCTAACTGTCTCTCGGCAAATGAGAGAAAGGCTTCGTCAGTGTAGTCGCTAGCAACGTCGTCGTACAACTGGGGCGAGTGCTAGTCAGTCTCTCGAGACCTGCCGTGTGGTGGCGCTCGGTCTGCGATCACTGCCAGTGGCGACACGCGGGTCCGACATGTACTAATGGACCGCGGCCGATTTAAGCTACCACCTAGCAAGTGTGGTGTCTGGCGGTGACACCACAGTATCAACCAAAACTTCTAAATATGTGCTGTTGTCTAGCAGTACGAGTGTAAACGGTATGTAACGGGTAGCACTTACCTACGAAGCATATGAAAAGCAAAGCTATGAGCGTCTCTCGTGTGAGTTCCCGTGAGCAACTCAGTAAAGCGTTAATTTGTTGTACTGAAGGTCTTTGGTTCAAGCCCTGTTCTTGCCGGTTTCTGTTTTATAAAAGGATTCTTTGGAGTTTACAGCAACGTTCTATTGGCAGTTCGCTTTCGGCCTGTTTATCTGAAAGTAGAAAATCTATAATGTACATTTTTAGTTTCACAGAATAGAAACAATCGGAACAGAAGAATAAGAAACAATTGCATCACATTTGCGGAAGTATTAATAGTAATAATAAAAAAAGTAAGAATAATAATTGACTGCTAGATGGTAGCACAACCGTACACTATAAACTCCGAATAGTCTTTTACATGTCGGGAACATGTCCCATGTGACTGTTTCACAAGTACTTCACTACTAAAAGTGGCACGAACAGGGCTCGAACCCTTGGTACGCCGAACTGACGCTCCACCGATTTTCCCACGGGAGCTCCACACGACAGGTGCTCACAATTATGCTTTTCCTGTGCTGTGTAGGTCATATGGTACTTATTACCTACCGTTTACCCACGTTCCCCTGGACGACAAAACACAAATCACTCGGTGTTTTAGTTGATACTCTATTGATATACAACGTTTGGTACCAATCTGATTGTCTGAAACCTGGAGGTTTACGTGTCGGCACATCTTCTGCAACACCCTTCAAACCCTTTCAGACCGTTTCTAAACAGCGGAAAAGAGACGAATGCAGATCACTCCAGTGACAACACGGGACGCAAATAATGAAATACACTGTCACAAATGACTTGCAAAAGAGTTGGTACACTATGTGATCAAAAATATCCGGACGCCTGGCTGAAAATGACTTACAAGTTAGTGGCGCCCTCCATCAGTAATGCTGCAATTCAGTATGGTGTTGGCCCACCCTTAGCCTTGATGACAGCTTCCACTCTCGCAGGCATAAGTTCAATCAGGTGTTGGAAAATTTCTTGGGGAATGGCAGCCTATCCCTCACGGATTGCTGTACTGAGGAGAGCTATCGATGTCGGTAGGCGAGGCATGGCACGAAGTCGGCGTTCCAAAACATCCCAAAGTTGTTCTGTAGGATTCAGGTCAGGACTCAGTGCAGGTCAGTCCATTACAGTGATGTTACTGTCGTGTAACCACTCCGCCACAGGCCATGCATTATGAAAGGGTGCCAGATCGTGTTGAAAGATGCATTCGCCATCCCCAATTTGCTCTTCAACAGTGGAAAGGAAGAAGGTGCCTAAAACATCAGTGTAGGTCTGTGCTGTGATGGTGCCAAGCAAAAAACAAGGGGTGCAAGCCCCCTCCACGGAAAACATGACCACACCATAACACGCCTCTGAATTTTACTATTGGCATTACACAGGCTGGCAGATGACGTTCACCGGGCATTCGCCATACCCACACCCTGCCATCGGATCGCCACATTGTGTACCGTGATTCGTCACTCCACACAACGTTTTTCCATTGTTCAGTCGTTCAATGTTAACGCTCCTTGCACCAAGCGAGGCGTCGTTTGGCATTTACCGGCGTGATGTATTGCTTATGAGCAGCAGCTCCACCATGAAGTTTTCTCACCTCCCGGCTGGCCGGAGTGGCCGAGCGGTTCTAGGCGCTTCATTCTGGAACCGCGCGACCGCTACGGTCGCAGGTTCGAATCCTGCCTCGGGCATGGATGTGTGTGACATCCTTAGGTTAGTTAGGTTTAGGTAGTTCTAAGTTCTAGGGGACTGAGGACCTCAGCTGTTAAGTCCCATAGTGCTCAGAGCCATTCGGACCATTTTTTTTCTCACCTCCCGCCTAATGGTCATAGTACTGGCAGCGGATCCTGATGCAGTTTGGAATTCCTGTGTGATTGTCTGGATAGATGTCTGACTACCACACATTACGACCTTCAACCGTCGGCGGTCTCTGTCAGTCAACAGGCGAAGTCGGCCTGTACGCTTTTGTGCTGTACGTGTCCCTTCACGTTTCCACTTCACTATCACATCGAAAACAGTGGACCTAGGGATCTTTAGGAGTGTGGAAATCTCGTGTACAGACGTATGATACAAGTGACACCAAATCACCTGACTACGTCCGAAGCCAGTGAGTACCGCGGAGCGCTCCATTCTGCTGTCTCACGATGTCTAATGACTACTGAGGTCGCTGATATGGAGTACCTATAGTAAGTGGCAGCGCAATGCACCTAATACGAAAAACGCATGTTTTTGGGGGTGTGCGGATACTTTTGATCACATAGTGTATGTTCTGGAGCTTGGGAAAGTGTATGTCGGAATCAGCGAAGCTAGTTGGCTGTTGGCGTGCTACTGTCGTGAGCATCTGGTAGAAGTGATAGAAAGATGGTCAGCCCAGAGCAGGCGACAAGGTGTTGGAGTCCACACCTCATAACAGAACTTTCCGGTCTGCGGCTTCCTGCTCTGTATAGGAGCACACATTGTTAAACAAGGTTCAGCAGCAGACGATCCCTTCATTCCTATGTTGACCCATCGCCATTGTCAGTTTCAGTTAAAGTGCGAACGGGATCGTGAAGATTGGGCAGTAGAACCAAACTGCATCAACATGAGGTCGAGCAGGTGTTCACAACCTCTTAGCTCATTGGTATACACTTCTAGGTACGAGCGTCGACCGCTCCACGCTGTATCTCGCCCTATGCCACCTGTAGACGCACGACGTTTGTCATTCGTTTTAGCTTCTACCCAGAGCTAGGAGGCGGTTTGGGGAGAGGGGCTGTGGCTTGCCTTTACTCATAGGTAATGCCGGTTAGTAGGAGGAAGACCCTTCTGAAGGAAGAACGTATTCTAAACCGAATCTAAAAACTTGATGATAACTTTGAAGTGGGTGGAATTAGATCCAATCGCTCATGAACAACAAAGGGGGAAAAACGGTACCACGTAATATTTAATACAAAAAATACTGATTAGCAAATAAAACATTATTAAATGGTCGCAAGTCCGCTAAGGCAATTACTATCTAGAATCCTAAGAAAGGTAATGGCAAACAAAATTAAACAAATAATCACTGGCGTGGCAACAAAAGGTTATCGCGCTTTTCCACAACACAACAGTTTACGAGAAAATAAATGAATTAGAAATCACTCGTTTGCAGTTACTTACTCTGAAATATTAAACTTTGAAAGCAAAGTTAAATGAAGTTACTGGCTAAATAAATGACTAACTGAAACTTCGTTACGTAAAAAAAAAAATATTAGTAACCCCAGGAGAACTTAACGCAAAATTTGGAAAAAGACAAACAATTTACTTTTAATTATTGAAAGACTGAACTGAATTTCCTTCAAGCAAGAGGGCCAGAAGAACAAACAAGGTACGTACCAAGCCAGTAGAAGTCACTCGCTAAGGTAAATACAGAATAAATGAAATTACACACTTAATTTGTGCTTTATCTGAAGTCATTAGTTTTGCCAATGAAATTTTGCGTTACTTTAAGTGAGTGAAGTTAATACTCAAAATTGCAAATTCGTTAAGCCTCTGCTTATGCAATACAAGAATGAACAGTTACTAAGGCAGCAAAATTAAGACCGAAATTGGTCATTAGCAAACAAAGAAAACTGCCAGTAAATAGCTAATCATATTTTTACGACACTCGATGATTGCATGGAAAGGAAAGGGACTCTGCTTGATAAAATGCCTAGCAGACTGACAACACAGGTGCCCTACAAGTTTTAACCATTGCACGTTATTAGTCAAGAAAATTAGTCAAAGTTTGTGAAAGAAATGTCACTCGGTAATGGCTGTTCAGTATCAGTTATACTCTGTCAGTTAAGTTTTACGATGTTGTAGCTGTGAAGACGACGAAGTATGTAGCGAAATTAGAATTATTTTAATACCGTCAGCTGCTCACGGGCGTTGATGTATATCAACGGGGACAGGTGAAAATGTGTGCCCCGAACGGGATACGAACCCGGAATTTCCTGATTACATGGCAGACGCTCTATCCATCTGAGCCACCGAGGGCACAGAGAATAGTGCGACTGCAGGGACTATCTCGCCCACGCCTCCCGCGAGACTCACATTCTCAACAAAAAAAAAAAAAAAAAGGTTCAAATGGCTCTGAGCACCATGTAACCTAACTTCTGAGGTCATCAGTCCCCTAGAACAGAGAACTACTTAAACCTAACTAACCTAAGGATATCACACACATCCATGCCCGAGGCAGGATTCGAACCTGCAACCGTAGCGACCGCGCAGTTCCAGACTGTAGCGCCTAGAACCGCTCGGCCACTCCGGCCGGCTCACATTCTCACCTTGTATGTCCACACACTACATTCGTAGTGTCACACCCCAACACAATCATTACTCGTGGAAGACTTCGTTACCAAGTCCCGTAAGATTTCGGGGAATATGTGCGCATCCGCACAGAATAAGAAGGTCGTGGCCGGTATTGCCATAATTATATACTTATGTGGATATGGTGTCTGTTCTTTCGGACATGTCTGAATGAACAGACACCATATCCACATAAGTATAAAGTATGTAGCGACGCCAATGCTGAGCTGCCGTTGTTGCTGCAGCTGGCTGAGAACCACGAGTCGACTCCAGAGCCACGGATAGTTTTGGGATAGGCAACAGTTAGAAATGCAGCTTCTTCCACCTGTCCACTTCTACGTGCTCTCAATACTCGTAATTTGTAGTCGTCAGGGACTATCTGTGTTACTAATGCTGGTTGTAAGTAATTTCAGCCGGCCCGGGTGGCCGAGCGGTTCTAGGCGCTACAGTCTGTAACCGCGCGACCTCTACGGTCGAAGGTTCGAATCCTGCCTCGGGTATGGGTGTGTGAGATGTCCTTAGGTTAGTTAGGTTTAAGTAGTTCTAAGTTCTAGTGGAATGATGACCTCAGAAGTTAAGTCCCATAGTGCTCAGGGCCATTTGACCAATGTAATTTCAAACTTTTCGTAACCAACAATCAACTAATTTACAGGGTGTAGCATATGAATTGTACTAGAAGAACTGTCCAAAACTATGATACCTTTACAGGCGTCTCTGGTACGCATTTGAATATTTAGATATGTGTTCTGAATGAAATTGTAGCACTTAAGTAAAGACAAGTAACTGGAGCACATTAACAAAGAAGTAAAGAAAATGAAGTAGAATACCTACACACGTAGTTATACACTTTTCGTTTCACTTTACAGGCAAAAGAGAAGAATAGCACAGTTTGCGCGTCGATAAATTCCAAGCGTGCTTTTTGAAATGAAATGTGACGTACATGAGGTATAATGTAACGAGTCTCCAAATTTCAGACACGTGCTGGTCACATATCCGGTATCTAGAAAGCAGGAAATGCGACATATGTTAGCCGCCTCCACAGTTCGGAAAATGCCTTACATGATGCAAGCGGCAAGGTGAAACACCGTAGCCCCCTTCGTAAATGTCACGATTACCTGGCCGCCTCGAAAACCAAACAGACCATGTCAAGTCACGACGCGTCAGGACCTCCCGGCTTGCACAACGCCCTGTCGTGCAGTCTCAGACCTAAGCCCGCACGACATCCGTCAGCTGCGGCCGCTGCTAACTCACGTTAGCCGAGTGTCAACTCCGTTCTCCTCGCTTCCCCATTTTCTCTGCCATTGTGCGCTATCACTTCCCTTTCAGAACTAACTAAACTGCACAACGAGACCCAAGAATCAGTCTGATACCTGCCTACCATATGTCATTCTGTGGCTATTGGATCGCCTTTATGGAGCATAACAACCCGGTGGTATGGTGCACTTTTAATATTTTGGAAGACGAGTGGCGACATACAGGGTGGTCCATTGACCGTGACCGGGCCAAATATCTCACGAAATAAGCGTCAAACGAAAAAACTACAAACAACGAAACTTGTCTAGCTTGAAGGGAGAAACCAGATGGCGCTATGGTTGGCCCGCTAAATGGCACTGCCAATAGGTCAAACGGATATCAACTGCGTTTTCTTAAATAGAAACCCCCATTTTTATTACATATTCGTGTAGTAAGTAAAGAAATATAAATGTTTTAGTTAGATCACTTTTTTCGCTTTGTGATAGATACACTGTAATAGTCACAAACATATGGCACACAATTTTAGACGAACAGTTGGTAACAAGGTAGGTTTTTTTTAAATTAAAATACAGAACGTAGGTACGTTTAAACATTTTATTTCGGTTGTTCCAATGTGATACATGTACCTTTGTGAACTTATCATTTCTGAGAACGTATGCTGTTACAGCGTGATTACCTGTAAATGCCACATTAATGCAATAAATGCTCAAAATGATGTCCGTCAACCTCAGTGCATTTGGCAATACGTGTAATGACATTCCTCTCAACAGCAGGTTGTTCGCCTTCCGTAATGTTCGCACATGCATTGACAATGCGCTGACGCATGGTGTCAGGCGTTGTCGGTGGATCACGATAGCAAATATCCTTCAACTTCCCCCACAGAAAGAAATCCGGGGACGTCAGATCCGGTGAGCGTGCGGGCCATGGTATGGTGCTTCGACGACCAATCCACCTGTCATGAAATATGCTATTCAGTACCGATTCAACCGCACGCGAGCTATGTGCCGGACATCCAACGTGTTGGAAGTACATCGCCATTCTGTCATGCAGTGAAACATCTTGTAGTAACATCGGTAGAACATTACGTAGGAAATTAGCATACATTGCACCATTAAGATTGCCATCGATAAAATGGGGGCCAATTATCCTTCCTCCGTTAATGCCGCACCATACATTAACCCGCCAAGGTCGCTGATGTTCCACTTGTCGCAGCCATCGCGGATTTTCCGTTGCCCAATAGTGTATATTATGCCGGTTTACGTTACCGCTGTTGGTGAATGATGCTTCGTCGCCAAATAGAACGCGTGCAAAAAATCTGTCATCGTCCTTTAATCTCTCTTGTGCCCAGTGGAAGAACTGTGCATGACGTTTAAAGTCGTCGCCATGCAATCCTAGTGCGTAGAACGATAGTACGGGTGCAATCGCTATTGATGTAGCATTCTCAACACCGATGTTTTTGAGATTCCAGATTCTCGCACAATGTGTCTGCTACTGATGCACAGATTAACCGCGACAGCAGCTAAAACTTCTACTTGGGCGTCATAATTTGTTGCATGTCGTGGTTCATGTTTCACACGTGGCTGAACACTTCCTGTATCCTTAAATAACGTAACTATCCGTCGAACGGTCCGGACACTTGGATGATGTCGTCCAGGACACCGAGCAGCATACATAGCACACGCCAGTGGGGCATTTTGATGACAACAGCCACACATCAACACGATATCGACCTTTTCCGCAATTGGTAAACTGTCCATTTTAACACGGGTAATGTATCACGAAGCAAATACGGTGGGCACTGGCGGAATGTTACGTTTCAAAAATGGTTCATATGGCTCTGAGAACTATGGGACTTAACATCTGAGGTCATCAGTCCCCTAGAGCTTAGAACTACTTAAACCTAACTAACCTAAGGACATCACACATATCCATACCCGAGGCAGGATTCGAACCTGCGACCGCAGCGGTAGCGCGGTTCCAGACTGAAGCGCCTAGAACCGCTCGTCCACAACGGCCGGCTGCCATGTAGCGGGCCAACCATAACGCCGTCTGGTTTCCCCCTTCAAGCATTCGGGAGGACGACGGTTCAATCCCGTCTCCGGCCATCCTGATTTAGGTTTTCCGTGATTTCCCTAATCGCTTCAGGCAAATGCCTGGATGGTTCCTTTGAAAGGGCACGGCCGATTTCCTTCCCCATCCTTCCCTCACCCGAGCTTGCGCTCCGTCTCTAATGACCTCGTTGTCGACGGGACGTTAAACACTAATCTCCTCCTCCTCACCTTCAAGCTAGACGAGGTTCTTTCTTTGTCGTTTTTTCGTTTGATGGTTATTTCGTGAGATATTTGGCCCGGTCACTATCAATGGACCACGTTTTATAAGAACCGATAAAAATTTCTTAGATCCGATCATGTTAAAAACATGTGCAATGCTGACTTTTAAATCGTTTTCGTGAAAGTTAAACACCTGAATATTTCGTACTTTTTTCCTTCCCTTGAGAGGTAGGCGGTGGTTAACGATGAACGGGGAGGGGGGGGGGGGGGCTGTGGCTCCCCTTTGCCCATAGGTTCGGGCGCCTTGATTATGTAATAACAATGCGGTGTGTAGCATTGTAGTAGCCACTATTGTGTGTAGTAAAGGGCCTCGTGAGCTGTCGAGATTGGCAGTGGAACGAACAAAAGACTAGCGCCCCGAAGTTTACCATCTACCAGCAGTTACTACCGATTCATATCTAGGGAGAATGTGCGCAACAAAAATTTATCATTCAATACTTCTTAGGAGCTCACGACTGTTTGCGTAAATGATGTTTCCTGTTGCATCGAAATTATCACCTTCTGGCATACGTCACGAATGTTCTTTCTACTTAGATCGGTTGTTCCACAACTATATCTCTTACGAAGAAGGTAATTGGCCTGTTAACAGCACTCACCTTGACTGCAATGAACATCGCTGTTAAGCCATTGGCAATGAATTTTTAATTAATTTTTTAGAGTTGCTTTGATCTTTTATTTATCACGGTAACTATTCTCGTTGAACTTATAGTACCTGTACCGAAAAGCATTTTGAAAATACTGACACACAACTGAAATAGACTGAAATACTCCATCGCATTACGTCCGCACTTCTGCACATTCACCCTCGCACTGACACCCCCACCCGCCCGCCGCCCCCCTCCTGCCCCCTCTCCCGCTCCCCGTTTCATGTCGTTCTGGAGTTTCTATTTGGAAAAAACTGTCAATCAGAGGGAATAAAAGTCGGTACATTTTTATAAAGGCATGCTCTGGACAGCCAAAGGGAGACACGAAAAGTAATTCTGAGTCGTTTCTCGTCATCAGCCATGCACTTAGCACGTGATCATGAAGCAATAGGGATCTTCCAGGTAAGTTTATCACGTATTTCACAACATCACAGTTTCCATATACCGCATTTGGCTGGCAAATGACTTTCTCACAATAAAGTAATATCAAGTTTCAGATCTGGCAGGCGTCAGCATAGAGCCAATTAGCCAAAAGCATTATACCCCGTGCATTTTTATTCCAAACACTAAAAACAAGTCCTCACATGACACCATCTGTCGTTTCGAGCCTAAGAAGGAAAGATGTAATGGGGAGTATGAATTTATATAGATCCGACGCCAAAAAATTTATGATCTCGCTCTCAACTTAGTCTTCGTTTCAAGGTAATGAAAACTACTGGTCCAGGTGCTCGATCCCTATCACGCATAGCCCCTATTATTACTACACAGAAGCAGACACTTGTGCATTGACGTTGGTGCCTGACTGACGCACTGGAGAAATCTGATTCACTGAGGGAGGCAAGATGAGGTTACCTCGAACAAGCGATAACATCGTGTACAAGAATGCAGAAATCTCCTAGTTATTCAGTGTTGCAATTTCTTCTGAAATTGTTCCTCTCTGTCGTGGCGCTATCATGCTGTCAAACGGTAAATTATGGGTTCTGATAAAATTTCGTGTAGCTACCATTAACAAACGAAAAGTCAGGATGCCTTCATGGTGCGATTTTTGTACTAAAATAGTGGTACGATTCAGTTATTAAGAAACGTAATTATCTCTGAATGGAAACGTTTACACTCCTAGCCTCGTTTGGACCATTTCTTTGGACCATTTCTTAGCTCCGGCTGACGCACTTGGCGCCTTACAAAACCTACTAAGTGACTTTGTATCTTCTCGTATATTCGCGGGAGACACTCTCTTCGACACTTATTTAGCAAAATCTGAAGTTCACTGCAATGTAGTAATGCCAGAATAATGGCCTTAACTGAGAGCTTGGCAGCCGCAGTGGCCGAGCGGCTCTAGGCGTTTCAGTCTGGAACCACGCTGCTGCTACGGTCGCAGGTTCGAATCCTGCCTCGGACATGGGTGTGTGTGATGTCCTTCGGTTGGTTATGTTTAAGTAGTTCTACGTCTAGGGTACTGATGACCTCAGATGTTAAGTCCCATACTGCTTAGAGCCATTTTGAAGTGAGAGATTTACCTGACATTTTCAACATAAAAAATGAATTTCTGTGATTATATGTATAACGAAGGTTATAACTGTTTGGCTCCCGTTCTCCGGGTCATCCCAGATCAATATGTCACCGAAAAAGATACATTCTCGCGAAGCGAGTGCTTGCTGACTCCGTCGAGCCGCTACAAGCACTGTGCTATGGAGCAACTCACGCGCCGCTCGGGTACTACGCCAGTGGGAACAGCCTCCTGCTGTAGTCTGGTAGCTCTATAGCTCTCTGCTGAAAAAAAACCTCGGAATGTTTGAATGTCCGTAATGCTTAGAACGTCCGATTAGAGAAAGTACTTGAAGGGCTGGATTTTGATAAGGTACTTCACGGTGGGATTTTCCGGAGATGTGCAGCGGTGAGCGAGGTACTAAGTGCTGCGCACTGAAATTCGCTCACCCTTGCACATCTCCGGATTTCCTGATCCCGAGACCAGCGGTCTGATACCATTTAGAGACGAGGCTTTCGTTTCTAGGACAAATTTTCAACCTCCAGCGGAGTGTGCGCTGATTTTAAACTTCCTGGCAGGTTAAAAATGGTTCAAATGGCTCTGAGCACTATGGGACTTAACATCCGAGGTCATCAGTCCCCTAGAACTTAGAACTACTTAAACCTAACTAACCTGAGGGCGTCACACACATCCATGCCCGAGGCAGGATTCAAACCTGCGAGCATAGCGGTCGGGCAGGTTCCACACTGTAGCGCCTGGCAGGTTAAAATTGTGTCCGACCGGGACTCGATACTGAGACAATCCACTGTCTATGGCTAAGTCTTGTCTTTTCTTTCTTCCAGGAATGTTAGACCCGCATGGTATGCAGGAGAACTTCTGTGAAGTTTAGAGGGTCTGAGATGAGGTGCCGACGGAAGTAAAGCTGTGAGGACGAGTCTTGGGTTTTCCTCGGGTAGCTCAGTCGGTAGAGCACTTGCTCGCAAATAGCAAAGCTCCCAGTTCCGAGCTGCGGTCCGGCACACCGTTTTAACCTGCCAGGTAGTTTCAAGGCTCTCGTTGCTTGATTATTTGTTTTGCTAAGCTAACACGACGCCTTTCACCATTTAAACAAAACTGAAAGTTATTTACGTAAATGGTTCAGTGAATTGAAACTTGTCTTTGGAAATCTTACTAAAAACCCAGAGACTTAAGTGCTGAGCGTAACGGTTGGGATACCTGATACTAATTTTGTTCTTTGGGACAGAGCCGGCCGAAGTGGCCGTGCGGTTAAAGGCGCTGCAGTCTGGAACCGCAGGACCGCTACGGTCGCAGGTTCGAATCCTGCCTCGGGCATGGATGTTTGTGATGTCCTTAGGTTGGTTAGGTTTAACTAGTTCTAAGTTCTAGGGGACTAATGACCTCAGCAGTTGAGTCCCATAGTGCTCAGAGCCATTTGGGACAGATCTGGACTGTGCGCAAAATAATAAGGCAGCACAGAGTGAAAGCTGACCACTACGTTTATAGCTGTGAGTGCGTAGAAAATTAATGCCCTGAGAATATTTCCCTCTGTAAGAAATTTGACCCATGAATGACCAATAAAGCGGCATGACTACCGTTAATTAAATACGAAATACTAAGCAAACTTACATGGCGCAACAGAACAGGTAAACGGACCCACCGAGCGAGGTGGTGCAGTGGTTAGCACACTGGACTCGCATTCGGGAGGACGACGGTTCAATCCTGTCTCCGGCCATCCTGATTTAGGTTTTCCGTGATTTCCCTAAATCGTTTCAGGCAAATGCCGGGATGGTTCCTTTGAAAGGGCACAGCCGATTTCCTTCCCAATCCTTCCCTAACCCGAGCTTGCGCTCCGTCTCTAATGACCTCGTTGTCGACGGGACGTTAAACACTAATCACCACCACCACCTAAACGGACCTTTAACATAAACTGACGCACAAATTGCAATCAAGGTCTTCAACCATCTTAATACAAGTTATCAGTGTTAAAGCATGCTAGGCAGATGTAACTGCACACATTGCGCTAATACCTAAGGACACGAAAATTATTCTGAAATGTAAAGTCTCGAAACATTCGTTGCTGTAGGACGAGTATTGACGTTCTCTCCAGCTAGCACTTACCTTGCTTAACTGGAAAATGAACAAAAAATACGGAAATGCTATGTCTGCTGTAGGCAATTTATCATAATATTAATTCTGCTGAAGGAAGTTCATTTTAAATATGTTGCAATCGGACACTAACATGAACAAATGTTAGTTAAGCACATGTGTATAGTAGCATAAAATATGTAGGACCGGAAAATAACTTCAAGATTAAAACATCCCCTTAGAAAAATTATATAAATGACAATGCTGGTAAACCTCTTACGTTATTTGATTTTCAAACAGCTGAGCAAAACTGAACGTACTCAGGCATTTCTCTCTTTACTTATTCTGATCAACACTAAACTGACACACAATATTTTTTTTAGCGCAACGCAATCTAACTTCCAATAATCCCTACAAGAGAATGACCCTGACTAACAATAAACTATACCTTTCATGAATCACTTACCTCACAAAAATCTTCGTTACTCAAACTACCGCAATACAGTGTGCGCCAATATTGCCAGCTAAATAAAAGATTCAAACTACTGATAGGCATAGTTAACAAATTAAAGATTTTGATGGAGAACAAAAAATGTATTTACCTTAATAGTGTTCAAAAGTCATTTTATATATATCAGTTCATGACATCCGATCTTACAAATTTCGTTTTTCTGACGGACATACGTCCAGATCGTCCGCCCTCAAAATTCTGCCATCTCTCTCCCCACATCCACCACTGTTCGCGGCTCACCTCCAACTGCGCAACGCTAAGCGCTGTTCACATCCAACTGCCCAACACTACAATAGAGAATATTCCAACAATGCCAACCAGCCACCCAACCAGCCACAGACTGCACACAGCACAGTCAGTGATTTTCATACAGAGCGCTATGTGGCGTTGCGAACATAAAAAGCTAAACAGCCTACCTAGAGGATGAAAACCTAAACGAAAACCTGAACGATATTACATTATCCTCAGTTATTATTCAGAAAACAGACGCGAGAATTCTTAAATAAGACATAAAAATATCCTCTAACGAACCACGTGGGTGCACAATACCACATATGCAGAAAAATAACCCCATGTGCTTTACAATTCCCGTAATACTATTTAGAGATTTAGAAATAACGTAAAAAACAATTTACGTCGTCGTATGACTCAACTGAAAACAGGTACTGATATTTGCATATCCAAACTACGCAACTTTGCTTTCATGGCTATACTACTACAAAAGCATGTCCGCAGGTGGAACTGATATAGAGGAAAGGTGCCTAATATGAGACACACTTTTGTAAACCCATTTGAAAGAGCTAAAAGTAAGTGCAATTGTATTTTTATGATGGTAATAATATCGTGCATTATTTAATTTTATCATACAATTATCGTATTTGCAATAATAAACAATCTTTCAGAGTAGTTATTAAATCTTCACAAACAAGGCATTTCGTAGAAATGAAATCAAGGTTTCCTAATATGAGACAGTAATAATATTTTGCTTTAATTATTTTATTACAGAATAATGACTTATGAATATACAATTTTTACATGTTCATTCATTTATGTTATCCTTCACTCATTTCACACTACTTACGTTTATATTTACAACATCCTGGGCATACGAAATTGTCTTCTGTGACACCGAAATCTTCATGAGCCCAGCGATAAAATTTCGTGCACTGTGCCCATTTCTCCCAGTGTTTGTCTTCAGAAAAGCGCCCAGTACAGAACACACACTCTGCGTCATCGTCATCACTGCTATCTTAATCCCCAATGTCATTAAGATGGACACCGGATGCCGACTCACTAGACGGTTCTTCTGCTTTAGGTCTACGATTTGAAGATTTTCCACTCTGCTCCCCAAATAACTTTCTGGCTGCTTTCTTAGCTTCAGCCTCTGATTTCTTCTGTTTAGATTCTTGCAATTGCTTCACATAAGGAGTTGAAGTTAGTAACGCAGGAGAGCAAGAACGTGATGTTTGACCTATTTGAATATCTCCAGGTGGTTTTGCGATGTGTGGGAGAGGTCTGATGTCTGCCGGGCTGACAGCTTGACCATCACCATCAGTAGTTTCGTTTTCGTTTTTGGCATCTCTTTCTTGAAGAGCGTCAGCATGGCGATGAATTGAAAATTCATGTTCCCTAAAGATGTTTCTGTTCCATGGGATGAGACCTGTATTTCTGAAGGCATTCACAGATACTTCCATTGTTGCTGCTCAGTTGTAAGCTGCCCCAAATAACCTGGCTATTAAAAATGGGTTGACAACACGACCTGGGTTACTTGCCAACCACGTTTCTATCTCTTCGGTATAGCAGGTTTTCAAAGGCCCCATAAATCCGACGTCAAGTGGCTGCATTTTATGTGTTGAGTGAGATCGCAAACATACAATATGAACATTGTTTTCACGTGCTTTATCTAACACATTGAGATTCTTTGGGTGGGAATAATGCCCATCAAGAATCAAAATGACAGGGTCATTTGAAGACGGCTTTACGTGACTCACAAAATGATCGAACCACTGAGTAAAAATGTGAGTTTGTATCCAGCCACTTGGATGACAAGCTGATATTGATCCTGCAGGTGCACCGTCCATCAATTCGTGCTTCATATTCTTCCTTTGGAAGACGAGTAGTGGTGGAACGTAAGTGCCAGCTGCGTTCATACATGTTACAACTGTGATGAGATTTCCCCTTTCTACTGAAGTCAAGACAGCAACTTGTCTCTTCCCTTTCATAGCAATAACGTCGTTGTATTTGTGCTGCACAGACGTCATCCCAGTTTCGTCAACATTGAAGACTCGATGCTGGTTATGGTTGACTTTAGATAGCACAGATTCGTAAATATCAAAAAATCTCCCCACATTTTGTGCAGTGAAGCTTTCACTCTTGCTGCTGCAAGACCCTGAGGAGTTCTCATTGATAAAATGGGATGTCTCTTAAGGAAAGCTCGGAGCCATTTCTTTCCTGTTGAATCCTTTTCTGACGTGAAGGGATTCTTCAGCCTATTGCTGACAGCTAAGTGGAAGGCCATGCTTCGTACGTCCTTACATTTAAGAGCATAAAATCGCTCTTCCATTCTAAGGCAGTATTTCACTAGTTCATCTTCCAGTTGAGATGAGAGAACAGGCCTTCTGCCAAGATTAACACCAACCAGCTTGTCGGGTGTACGAGTTTTATCCCTCACATACCTTTCCAAACTACGTTTTCCTACAGCAAAAACTTATGAGGCTTTTAAGTACCCCATCTCGCCATTTCTCACACATGTAATGGCACGAACCATGGCGTCTTTATCCCACGTTTTCCTTTTAGGTGCAAATGCCATTTATAAAGAATAAATACAATAATCAGACATACTTCTTAAAGGACTTCAACTTCTATGATTTTATTTGTTAGGTTATTTTTTATAAGTACTGTGAACGGAGTACTTTGAATCTGGAGTAATTTTGATCAACGTCTGAGCAAAATACTGCCTTGAAAGAAAGTTCCAGAAAACATTCCAAATTCTAATCATAAGACTAGACAAAGTAATGCCTGTTTATGATAATTTAATCGAATTAAAATAAACGCAGTTGCCAAAATTTTACTACAATAAATGATAAAATATTGTTATCTGATGATAGTATTGCGTAAATTAAACATAAATCGTGAGAGAACGAGTCCCCCCAATATGCGATAGGTATCGTAATATGCGACACTGTCGCGTATTTGGATCCCCATACTATAGCATATTAGAAATTTCGCCATCTTACACAAAGAATCACGCACTTGCTAACAACGTTAGATGGAAAATGAACCTAATTCTCAATAATTATAGGTAATACTGTCACAAATAACAACAATAACAGAGTGCAGTAATATCCACTCACCTTTAAGCTGAAATATTGTCTTGACACCGATGTCGCAAAAACTCCAAACACAAGAAATTTTGTATTAACCTCTACGTACTGTGTCCGGCTCAACTATGGCGTCCTACTCGCTGTGTCGTCGTCTGGCACGCAATAGAGGTGTTTGAGGAACTCCCCACCAGAGTGCAACCCGTAACAGGAGCACAGTTGGGGTGTCTCATATTAGGGAACTATCGCATAATAGGCACCTTTCCTCTATCGTATAATATCAAATTACGTCAATGCAACGCAAGCAGGCAAGGCTCTCGCCATTATTCCTGGATGCCGCACCTTAGAAACGCCCAGCTCAGTAACACACAAGACAAATGTCTGAGCTTTACAAACTGTCAGCAGGCTGTACGATGTAACCAGATTCATGAGGAGACCAAGAATAGTGCATCTCTGCTGGACAGCATGGGCCAGTCGAATCTGAAAATTTGTGCCAAGCTACCTGATCGTTGGCAGGGCTCAAAGTGCGTCTTGAAGACAAGCTTTTTCACTTCTCATCTAAAATTAAGACTTCTGTAGGAGACAAACATGAACTGCAGGAGTCTTAGGGTTATGCAAGTAATGCGCAATTCGCGCACTGATACGTAAAATGAAAGACCATTACATATAACTGACAACTGATTTCGGCTTGGCAGTCATCATCAGGTGTAATAACTGCAGCAGTGACATGTAGGAGCCTAGTCAGTAGTTTAATGATTTATATATTAAGGTAAATGGTATTGGAGCCTCACTAGAGTAAGATAGTCTTACGCCGAGCCCAAGAGAAGACAGTACGAGCATTCCAGAGCTTCTTCACTTCGGAACTGAGAAATAGGGGTTGCACGGTGGGACTTTAATGGGCTTATCTCAGTGAATCTTTTGAGAGGAAATCTCTAAAAGAATGCAACAGTGGTATGAAAATGGAGGTGAGAATACACGCATTTTACTTCCTGATAAGATGTCGACGAAAGCTCGAGTTCGGATACTGGTGAGAAGACACAGACTGTTCATACCGAAGAGCTGAATGAGAAACAAATGACTGTCTGTAGCTTAAACTGAATTACTACTGAGTTACAAAGTGTGGTAATGAAATGTGAAGGACCTTGAGTCAGCACAACTTTTATTCGCTGTTTTTGTGTTACATGCAGAAGAGTCTTACAGTGATCATCCAGAACAGTACTACCACCTGTGATATTTCTGGCTGTAGCAGTCATCACATCTAGCTTCAAAATTCTTTCCTCATAACAGCAGAGACTGCAGAATTACTCATATGTTGTAATAAGTAGTGTGAGGTAACAGTAGCCAATGGTGGGCCTACCTTTCCTGTGAGAAAGACCACCAGAATCACTCTGATTGGATACTGTGCGCCAAAACGATAACTTTTTATCATTAATATTTTATTGGCTATGCATCAAATTTTCTTGTCATTCAAATACGCGTATCTCTAAAATGTAATCTGTCATACAATCATTTCTAAAACCATAACAGCAATCAAAACTAAAAAAGAAAAACCAAAAGGCAGAGGAAGCTCTTCGAATATCTTCAGAGCCTGCCGAATCCGCGCGCCCAAGAGAAGTGGTTCACGCTGCCTAATCACATCAGAATGGGCAGTCATGGGGCACAGATGTTTTGTATTCCCAGTCATGTCTCAGCTTTACTCAGAAATGTTGAGTGTAGATAGGTTTAAGACGAAGTAAAGAGTAATCAGTTACTTATGTTGAGAGAGAGGGCTTGTGAATTTGAGAGACGCTAACCATGTTTGGCTTAACCTCTCTCATCTATTTTCTTTCACTGCTCTCTCAAGGGGCGTCAACGTGAAAGTGGTCGGGTAGGAAGGACTGCAATTACTCTTTGATCGAATTAAATCAGGTGACGGCTCTTGTTGTATCCACCATTTTCCAAGATCTGTACCGAGAAAGTACAACTGTACAACTGGAGTCCGGCAGGGTTGCATTTTGTCACCAACACTTTTTCTACTCATTCTAGACTCTGTTATGAGAAGAGTCACAGCACGCAGGAAACGAGGAATCCAGTGGGGGATCCACGAACGTCTGGAGGATTTGGATTTTGCAGACGACATAGTTTTATTAGCTCCAAGGCTGACTGATATGCAAGCTAAATTAAACTTGCTGAAAGAAGAAGCAGAGACTGCTGGCCTCAAGATAAATACAGGCAAAACAAAGGAAATGAGAGTAAATTCAGGTAACATGGAGATGCCCGTGTTAATAGGTCAGCAGCGAGTGGAGACTGTCAACTCATTCCTGTATCTGGGTAGTATAGTGGCAGAAGATGGTGGAGCTGGAGATGACGTGAAAAACCGCATTAAAAAGGTAAAAGCTGCCTTCATACAATTATATCCAATATGGAAAAATAGAAATATCACATACAAAACAAAAATCCGTATTTTTAATACAAATGTGAAGGCTGTCCTTCTGTACGCCAGTGAAAGCTGGAAAATGGATAAAAAGATAACAACCCAGTTACAAAGCTTCATAAATAGATGTCTTCGACGCATCATGAATATCTGGTGGCCAGAAAAAATATGTAATGAGGAGCTCTGGCGAATAACAAACCAGATACCTGTAGAAGACCAGATACGAGAGAGAAAGTGTGGCTGGTTGGGGCACACCTTGAGAAAACCAGATGGAGCCATCGAGAAAAAAGCATTGGAATGGAATCCCCAGGGAACAAGGAAGAGAGGAAGACCAAGGGGCACATGGAACAGAACAGTGGAAGGGGAAGCAAAAAGAGTTGGCAAGACCTGGGCAGAATTGAGGCAAATGGCCAAAGACAGAGACGGATGGCGAGTTCCCCTGGATGCCCTATGCCCCCATAGGGGCCAAAGGAATTAAGTAAGTCAAGTACCGAGAAAGGTAGGGCACTGGATTGCACACTGGACTCGCATTTGGTAGGACTACGGTTCAATCCCACGTCCGGCCATCCTGATTCAGGTTTTCCGTGATTTCCCTAAATCGCTCCAGGTAAATGCTGGGATGTTTCCTTTCAAAGGGCACGGCCCGCCTTCCTTCCCCATCCTCCCCTCATCCGATGAGACCAATGACCTCGCTGTCTGGCCTCCTCCCGCAAAACAACACAGCCCCCCCCCCCCCCCCCCCCCTCGCCGCCAATATCTGTTGGTGGACATTCTGTGTGGGTGAGGCGTCCGAGATATGTGTTTTCTGTGATCTGAGTAGGGTGGGTTCCAGGAATGTCGTGCCCAGATGACAATAGCAGTGAATGGGAGCGCTATTTTTCGTAGGGGACCTCGGTTTCCTCTGGGCTGGAGGGAGGATAGCGAGGATTGTGTGGAATCTGTCAGCGCGGTACAGTGTCGCCTGCGCCTGAGTGGACGGGCTTTGTATCGTTGGATTCATGGAATCGCGGCTCAGTGACAGTGGGGTGTACGCACGTACGCACTGTATTTTGTTATATCGGTTACTCTTCCCACCCACTCCGATGTCTTCCTGTGCCCTCTTTAAAGGAGCAAGTTGGTTGGTGGAGAGCGGGTGACGCTTAATGACGTAATAAGGCGCTGCTAGTTTTTGGCGGCGAACCTCTCTATTGGAGTAGGGTTTCTCATGGTGTTTTTGGACAGGTTGTGTGCGGCGATTTGTACATTTGTGACTGACGATCAGACGCGTAACCAGCCATTATTGGCAGCTATGTGTCTTGGTGGGGTCAGCGTGTTTTAATTTTTTTCGGCCTTTGTGAAGAGAACCGACTTTTCGAGGACTCTATTTCGGACAGCCGTCGAGAGGAAACATGAAGTAGAAAACGGAGATCGGTCGAGTTAAGAGGATTCTCGGTCTCGGTAGTCCAGATAGAGATTTTCTTAGCTCTGATTGGGACAGATAGCATAACTCGGGATTGATGTTGCCTCTTATCGGAACATCGCCCATGGCCGCAGCCCTTCTGGGTGGTCAGCAGTTCTGATCACAGCTTGCAGCGCAGTCCGTCGCTGATAGCTGACTCCACACAATTCGAGCGCTGCTGTTTGGTGAAGTATTTGGCAGCTCTGGCAAAGTACGGAATCAGTTAATTTGAAGCCCCCACTGTCATGTCTGCCCCCTAGTGCCCACAGCGGATCAGATTTGCATGTGGGATTTTATAGTTGACTCCTATTACTCGATCACTGCACCAGAAGTTAGGGAATTAGCACTCTGATAGGATAATCAGACGACTTCCAGTAGAGGGAAGGGAACTACAATCATTGATATGCGCCCACTTCAACTTTGCCAACTAATTATTCGTGGAAAACTGTTGTACTTATCATGTGTTAGAGTAGTCATGGATTGTCATGATATTTGAAGACTGGATTCATTTGTGCCTGAAATCAACATATCTCATTGTGATACTAAATCTCGTTATCATTTCAGTAATTTATAGACCCACAGTAGGGTAACCTGTACTTACCGCGTTTTTGGGAGGTATTCAATACATTGTATATTATGTAAAGGGGGTCAGCCCATGAATTACCTTTAGAGACAGGGCCAGATAGATTCTTACGCATTGTGCCGTCCTTGCACGTGATAGGGAGAATGCTATTTTCCGTGAATCATGTCTATCTTCACAACCGTGGGATATAGGTGTTATTCATATCGGGTTAGTAATTTCACTTAATCGCCAGGTAACTTATCAAATTCATTAATAATGTGTGACTTGTTGAATAGACAGTCGATGATATTTCTAAGTTACAGTTTCTTTTATTCTGTTGAAATAAATACGAGTTGAGTAGTAAATAGTGAATGAACCAGTTATTTACGTAACATCAGTTCCTCGCTAACAGTTCATTACAGCCTCAAGACAATGAGTTCACGACTTCTGTGCTGTTTTCTGCACAGCGGACATCTTTAGAAGACTGCAGGTTGGTAAAACTTAACAAAACTACTTGCATTTCCTCTGGATGGTGAAAGCAATTAAATACACCACGTGTATTGCATGCTCAGAGCAAATGGGATCAGTGATACGTCATCCATGGTAACATAGAGAAGGTTAATATAGGATATTCTTAATAATCATACATATTTACGCCGTACATGGAGTCCTTTGTGGGGATATCTTTGAAGCTGAAGTGCTTTGGTGATATGAGGTTTGAAATTACTAGCGAGAACAGCGCGCCGAGGCAGGAAAAACAGCGTAGTGTTCATGTTTGCCAACCGCAATTTAAAGCCATATAAAATGTGTGTCCCTTTGGAAGTCAGATTTGGAAGCTGGAGAGATCGGGAAACACTAAATAAGAGTCTCTAACCGTTTTTTCCAACAACCTGACGTCTTCTAAAGTTGTGTCCCCAGCGCAAAAGACAGCTCGTCGCTCTTCGGCAGAGGCTGCTGTGCTGCCATCTCGAACCCGTGATTGTGCTTTTTATGCGATGCCACTTGCCTAGGTTAGTCTCTGTATCTACAGAGGGCAAGATCAGTAGTACTGACAAAGATGGTAGCGACACTTCTCATTAATGTATCCTGTTTGGTTATTATTTAGATATTCACACATTTTACACTGTCTTTTACAACGCTCGATATAGCTCTCTTAGTTCTACGGCAACGTTTCCATCCAACTTCCGATATAGATTGCGACATGTCCGTCCCTCCAGAACGCCCAAAGCAGAGTCACTAGCGCAGTCGAAGGACCTCGTCTGCCAGGCGCGCCAGAGCGACCCGTAGGTGTCCGAAGCACTTCGGTTGCATTATCGTTACTCTTTGTTGTTGTTGTTGTGTTCAGTCCAGAGACTGGTTTGATGCAGCTCTCCATGCTACTCTATCCTGAGCAAGCTTCTTCATCTCGCAGTACCTACTGTTTAGTGTATTCATCTCTTGGTCTCCCTCTACGATTTTTACCCTCCAAGCTGCCCTCCAATACCAAATTGGTGATCCCTTGATGCCGCAGAATATGGCCTACCAGCCGATCCCTTCTTCTAGTCAAGTTGTGCCACAAATTTCTCTTCTCTCCAATTCTATTCAATACCTCCTCATTAGTTATGTGGTCTACCCATCTAATCTTCAGAATTCTTCTGCAGCACCAAATTTCGAAAGCTTCTCTTCTTGTCTAAACTACTTATCGTCCCCGTTTCACTTCCATACATGGCTACACTCCACACAAATAGTTTCAAGAACGACTTTCTGACACTTAAATCTACACTCGATGTTAAGAAATTTCTCTTCTTCAGAAACGCTAACCTTGCCATTGCCAGTCTACATGTTATATTTTCTCTACTTCGACCATCATCAGTTATTTTGCTCCCCAAATACCAAAACTCATTTACTACTTTAAGCGTCTCATTTCCTAATCTAATTCCCTCAGCATCACCCGATTTAATTCGACTTCATTCCATTATCCTCGTTATGCTTTTGCTGATGTTCGTATTATATCCTCGTTTCAAGACACTGTCCATTCCGTTCAACTGCTTTTCCAGGTCCTTTGCTGTCTCTGACAGAATTACAATGTCATCGGCGAACCTCAAAGTTATTATTTCTTCTCCATGGATTTTAATTCCTACTCCGAATTTTTCTTTTGTCTCCTTTACTGCTTGCTCAATATACAGATTGAATAACATCGGTGATAGGTTACAACCGTGTCTCACTCCCTTCCCAACCACTGCTTCCCTCTCGTGCCTAATGGTCAAAGGAGGCTGCACCACTACAGCCACGCACGGTGAGGTGACGGCCGTCCGCAGTAGTGATGGCCTAATCAGCGCCCTTCGTCGTAGTGTACGTTTTCGAATGACATGGTACATTGTGGGTCATTCCGTTGCTACACTGTCGTCTGTTCGCGCTCGGACGGTAGTTCCTTCGAGATGTCGGCGCGTGTGGGCTACGGTCTGTGCTTTCGCACGGTGTACTGTCATCTGTCGTTCCACCGTGGGTGGCAGATAGGCACATTCATGAAGGACCATGAAATAAAAATCGTGCCCCTCGTTACTCTTACGTTTCTCAAAACTAGTGAAATTTAATAAACAAAAATGATAGACTCGAAGGTAAACTATGAGAGATTCTCATACTAAAAGCTGGGTTAAATACAATGAATAGTACATAAACAATTAATTAGGGAAGTTAGGCGTTTTGGCTCCTAGCACCCGAATGTGCCGACCAATCCGAAGCAAGTTCAGCACAATAGGCGGACTCTCCCACGGGACTGGTACATACTGTACCATCTGTCGCTTGTACCTCACTCCACTTTTGTACACTATGCTACTTCGCGTGTATCAAGCTGAATCAAGAGGAGCTACTAACAAAATAAAATACTGGCAGCCACAGCCAGGAATATCACAGCCGGTAGCTGAGATGTACAGGCACTGCATAAATTAAAAGCAGTTTAACTGGATACTGCAGTAGTTAAGATAGTAATAAATTTTTGAATTGAATCTTATTTAAATTATATTAATTTCGATAAACTGTCTGAGGAAAATGATGTGAGATATGTTCTCAGAAGTAGACAGGGAGTGCAATCTAACAGCATCATCGACGACACAAAATAACCAGCAGCGAAGTCAGATATGTCATTAATGATCTAGTAAATTTAATTAAGAATGACTTGTTACGTGTATTTAGCCGAGCCGAGCTAATCGGTTGCCCAGTACTGGTACGAGGTAAGATGAGTTTGTTGTATGGATGATACCTGGCGGACGGCCCCAGAGCCATCAAAGCGCTGCGGCCAGTTTAGAGGCAGCGACCATTGGTGGTGAGCCCAGGTGCGGAAACAAAGTCTTGTCTGGGAACAGAAAAAATTCTGATACAGGGAACTTTGACACTTAAGAGGACAGGCAATGCTCCAAGAAATAGCGGAGCGTCAGACAAGCTGAAAGATGGCTTTTTACAGTTTTTCGAGGGTCTATAATAATTTACAGTCGAATATTAATGGAAGTCTGAATACATTTGCCATCTCAGAAAAATGCAGCACATGCAATGATACAAAAATATTTCAATACCTTTAAGACTACAGAACTAATATTGTAAGTAGGCTGTTTAGGTTTTTTTATTGGTAACGCCACCTCAGTATGAAAATCACCGGCTGTGCCGTGTGCAGTCTGTGACTGCTTTGCATTGTTGTAATACTCAACCATTGTAGTGTTAGGCAGCTGGCTGTGAACAGCGCGTAACGTTGCGCAGTTGGAGGTGAGCCGCCAGCAGTGGTGGATGTGGGGAGAGAGATGGTGGAGTTTTGTAATTTGTCATGATATCAAGGTAAATACATTGTTTGTTCTCTATTAATATCTTTCATTTGCTAACTATCCCTATCAGTAGTTAGTGCCTTCCATAGTTTGAATCTTTTATTTAGCTGGCAGTAGTGGCGCTAGCTGTATTGCAGTAGCTTGAGCAGCGAAGATTTTTGGTGAGGTAAGTGATTTGTGAGACGTATAGGTTAATGTTAGTCAGGGCCATTCTCTTGTAGAGAATTTCGAAAGTCAGATTGCGTTGCGCTAACAAAATATTGTGTGTTGAAAGTCAGATTGCGTTGCGCTAAAAAAATATTGTGTGTCAGGTTAAGCACAGTCGTGTAAAATTGTTAAAAGGGGACGTTTCATATGTCGACCCATAGCCTAGGATACCTCACTGGAATCTTCTGATTTTTTCTTGTAGTTTGTGTAATTAGTGTAGCCTTTGTTTATTGCTAGCGCGTAATTTTAGAGAAAATCTCCTTTGTAGTTGTAGTTTTTCATTGTTGTACAATAAAACAGTTGTGGTATGCATGTAGATTTGCACCAAGTATTTCGCAGCTGCAATTAACTAGATATTATTTTCAGTGTTATGTTAATGTGTTCTCTTATTTTTGCTCTTGAAATTGTGTTTTTCTGTGTTGTCGTGTGAAATACTGTGACAATAATGGCGTGTGAAAAACGTAACACTAGGCTCCAAAGCAAACTGAGAAATAATAGTGACGACGAGCGTAGTTTGCCAGCACCACTGTGTAATGAATTAACAGACGTTCAAAGTAGTAATTTGGTAATTGTGCATAGGGAAATGGAGCGGGTTGCAAACAATGGTGTAGACAGCGAAACAATTAGAGAACAGGGAAGCATTATCGATCGATCGGTCGGCAATAGCGCGGCTCAGGAATCCGAAATGACACGAGACGATCTCACAAATACTGTAGATTCAGGTTTTGGATCCTCACCGTTTTCTCAAATAAGTCAAGACACATTTTCTGCTTGTCAAAATGTGAATGTTGCCGGTGCAAATGCACTGCCGAAAAGCGTAGAGGAACAGATTCCAGACACTAATGCATTGTTATTACAGCTAATGCAACAAATGGAACAACATCAGAGACAAACACAACAAAAGCTTGAAAAATTAGACACAATCGAACAAAATCAGAAACAAATGGAACAAAATCAGAGTCAAACACAGCAACAGCTTCAAAAGTTAGACTCCACGGTTGAACAAACACGTGAAGATTTAACTACTGAGTTACATCACATTGAATCGAAATGTCAAAAAGTCTGTAATGACGTAAAAACACAAATTTGTGAGCATTTTCAACCTATTTTTTCGCGGCATGAAAATGCATTACAGAATCACGAAGCAGCTATAAAGGAACTGCAAACCATTGTTCATGAAAATCATGAGACCTTGTCGGCTAAAATTGACTCAGTTGCATTTACCGATTCGGTTACGCAACTTGCAAAAACTCAAGAAAATTTAAAGGACACAGTAGATACTCTGAAACTTGGTTCAGAAAAATACACTGAGGAAATAAGTACACTATCAGAGAAAGTAGCCGAACTTTCGGATCAGTTCACTAATTTATCTACGAAGGTAGATGAAAATCTGAATGACACAAAACCGGTAGTCTTTAATGACACAGAAGAGAGCGAACAAATTAGGAAACTGAAACAAAATCTGAATCAACACCAAAGAGAAATCCGGGAAGTACAAGATCAGCTGACAGAGGTAATACAAGAATTACGTATTTCAGAGGACACTCGCGCCCCAATACAGGAAGAGAGACATAGAAATACGGAACAGCCACAAAATAATAACACAGCGCATTTCGGAAATTATGAAAGAAATTGGCAAGGTGCACCGAATTTTGAAATGGAACCGCCGAAACGACGTAACAATGACCGATATGCGACTCGCCGACATGATGACTTTGACTATAAGCTGTTCATTACTACACGTAAATTCAAAACGTTTAAGAATTCTGCCAACGACATTCATCCACAAGCATGGCTCCATCAATTCTCTCATTGTTTTCCTCCCAACTGGTCGTTAGAACACAGATTAGAATTTATGTGTGGCTACTTAGAGAATGAACCAGCTGTAAGAATGCGATCGGTCATTCACGATTGCCACAGTGAAGGAGAATTTTACCATGCCTTCCTCTCCGCATACTGGTCTCAAGCCACACAAGACCGAGTAAAACATGGCATCATAATGATGAAACATTTCGAACAATTTGAATTCTCCAGTCTTGTGAAATATTTTGAAGACATGTTGCACAAAAATCAGTACCTGTCAAACCCATACAGCCCCTCAGAACTCATCCGCATTTGCTTAATCAAACTGCCTGAACATTTGCGACATATTATTTTGGCAGGACGTTGCAAAGACGACATTGAAGCATTTCAAGGACTCTTACAAGAACTGGAAATTGACACTGACAATCGCGGAACGCACGAACACAACAATTACAGATCACATCCGTCGCAATTCCGCGATGAAAGAAATAATAACTGGACGCGACAAGGCTATTCTTACAACACAAATTGTGACCAAAAAAGACACCACCCATATGACAACAGTTGGCAGAATAATAGGTACAGAGAAAGATCGCACTTCCATAGTAATGAACATGATAGAGGTTACCTTAGAAACAGACAATATGGGAACCAAAACAATTATTATCAAGGGAGACAGAATACTTTCAGACGCAACAGTTCAGCGCGCAGTTACGATTCAGGGAGAAATTCTCCACCACATGACCGACAAACAAGAAACTATGTAAACTACCGACATGACGACAGACGATATATTCGTAACGACAGACCTGAATTGCATCAGAACTGGCGGGATTTAAACAGGGCAGGGCCTTCTCGTCAGAGTGAATTTGTAGAA
This sequence comes from Schistocerca nitens, assembly GCF_023898315.1. Taxonomy (NCBI): domain Eukaryota; kingdom Metazoa; phylum Arthropoda; class Insecta; order Orthoptera; family Acrididae; genus Schistocerca; species Schistocerca nitens. The sequence continues at coordinate 995,280,430 of NC_064615.1, forward strand.
GTTAGGTCTCCTAATCCCAATAACGGCGCGCGGCAACAAAGAGACAGACAATGACTCGCACAGCAGGCAGCCGCGTGCGCCCGCTGGCTCCGAGAAAAGTAACATAAGACGCTAGCCTTGAGAAAAATTCTAGCATTCTTGACCGACGTATAAAACATGACAATTGCTTTTCAGTTGAAACTCTGCGTACTAGGAAGAGTAAAGGTTTACACCACATTTCACACGTAAAACCGTTTATTGAAAGATAATCTGTTTTTTTTTTAATGCAACATTTTGGTTTACTTGCAAATACATTATGGATTCAAGGTGCTTTCTGAGAGGTACCAGGTGACACAGTGGTTAGTTTATTTGACAGCTACACGACTATATCACGACGCTACTAATGTGTGACACAATTTACCTTGTTGCTTTTGCGGTGTATCTGTTTTATATCTGCACAGTTTTTCTGACTTCTTCTGGAAAGTTAAAACATGTTTTAGTAGTAACTTTTGTGGTATAGCTACAATGAGACAGCCTTTTTCGTAGCACAACAATACGTTACAGTACAGTACTTTCTTCATCACAACAATAAGCGTAATAACTACGATATCTATACACAAAGCATTTCACTTTTGTGTATCATCAGGTAAGTACATTGACTTCTGCAGAACTTAGCTTTCGGAGGACGATAACTACGACACTTCCACAGAGATTATGTTGCGACAAGACGCACAGTTTAGCGCTACAGTACACGCATTTGACTGATTAATCTTATACTTAAAACATTTATTTTTAAAGATTTTTGAATTACAAAGAAAGTTTTCCGTGATACATTTCATTCCATTGCTGTAATTTGTAACACCTGAGGGTATAATTACCTTAATCCTCAGGGGGGTACACGCTTACTTTGTGTACCATGTGTGTGGCAACCACAAGGAACCCTAGCTAATATGGTATTTGCTTATACAACTTTACACATCGGTACCATATTTCTCCAACACAGTATTACACAGCTATCAGATCATTTAACTGAGAGAGACAAACATTTTTTTTACTACGTCAGTGACAGATGTTTACGTAATTACACAGTTGAATAACTTCATACGTATGAAATTGTATTTTGTCTGTACTTTGTAAACTGTTCATATTTTTTCGGAACCATTGTGATACAATGTGAGCTTTGAATGATGTGTTTGGTATGGAATCATGATTTTAAAGTACGTTTGAGGCAGATGACACTTTTGAAATGAGCAGAGAATTTTTTTTAGGTTTTGAAACTATTGGAGGAAGCTACGACGATTTTGAGATTTGACTGAGGTGTTATGATGTTATTTTTTACGACGACGATGTGTATTATGTTGTTGAGGTATGTTTATGATTAGTAAGCTAATGTTATATGAAGAATTTGATTATGCTATGTATCTAATGATGAAGTATTGAAGAAGCGTCGACGAATTTGTATATGTGTAATAAGGTAAGGAGTAATGAGTAGCGGTTAGGAACTCTGCCTTGTGAAGACGTATGTTGGAAACCGAGAATCGTACTTTTAGAATTATGAAATGTGTGTAAATGCGTGAATGTATCACAATGCCGACGAAAATTTTTTGGACACTGTTATATTCATGGGATTTTGTTTTTACAGGTTTGCAACGCTAATTCTTGACCTGTGAAATATTTTTATTTAAGACTGCCATTGTAGCGGAAACTGCTGTCGTAAATATTTCCGTACGAAAGTTAAGTGACCACCTGCACGTAATACGTCGTGGGCACACAGCTGTGTCAGACACCTGGGCGACAGCCGCCCGAACAAAAAAAAACCATTAGCCTTCCAGCGGCACAGGTAGGAAAAAAAAAAAGGGGGAGGCCATTATCCTCGCTATTGAAGTTCCTTTAAAGAAAGCATCACAACATTTCACGGCTCGTGCTAATTGAGGGAAATGCCATATGGCTTGCTTTATGTATTTATTAACTCATTTTGTTTAATATCTAGTTTCTAGCTACAATGCAGCATTGGTTAAAATAAAATTTTATAGATGTACTAATATAAATATTTTCTGTCTACAGATCGAGTAAATAATAATTTTTGTCAAAAAAAAAAAGGGAGTGAATGGTAATATTTTTTTTCAATAAGTTGTTGTGGTGCACCACTTTAATTACTTAGACATTAAGATGTGATTATACATTTCCCTTATCTGCATTGTTATCTTTAGTCTACTATTTTTTCTGCTTGAGCTATGTCATGTTTAGGTATAAGTTGCTGCTGTTTGCCAGGCATAGTGTTATTGAATTTGACTTTGTATTATTCTGTTAAGCCAGTTTTACTAATGATTTATTTTTATTATTTGTTGCACATTACCTTAGATTAGTTGTAATATTACAATTGCTTTGCTAATTTCTTAATGCTGCTTGCTTCGCAAATCTGCGTTTTTTTTATTGCTGTTTATATTAATTGTTTTATGTGATGCTACATTGCCTCGTCCATTAGTTTAGCATCTGAGATCAGTAGATTTAAGTTAGCTTAAGAGGGGTAGACTATATAAGAAACAGATTTGGCAAAAATGAGTATTGTGCACTAAGAAATAATTATTTCGAAAGAAATATGAACAGAGTAGAGAAAGCAGGTATAGATGGGACTTTTTGGGAATAATGATGAACGAAGGGAGATCTCCAAGAACAAAAAAGGTTTTGTTCGCAAAATACTGCAGTACCAAAAGTTACACTGATAACGAACCCTGTCCTTTCCATTGTGTTACCCCACTATGTGTTTGTGTTCCCTTGTGTATTTATGTTTTTCCTGTATTTATGTGTTTATCTGATAAGACTTATGTTGTGGAATTTTTCTAATACTAAGCTGCATTCACTATGATGAGGAATCTATCCTCAAATAGAATTGATATTAATAATATGTTATTTAACTTGTAAATATGCTTAGATATTATTTATTATGTTCTGTTCTAATGCTCATGTGTAAAGTTGATGTTTCAAAAGCTATTCTGATCTTTTATGTATGTACTCATGTCATAATTCCTGTAACATTGATGTATATGTTTATTTCTATTGTGTTGTAAAGCCTGTACTACAAATGTTATCTGTATTGTTATGTTCTTTAATGATGTATTTTGTACCTTTGTAATTGTACTCTCATGTTATAATATTGTAATTGACACCAGTTCTTCAAATTAAGTATCATTTCACTGCACACGCTTCTGTTGATCATAGTATATGGACAATATGTGAGAAGTAGGAACTGATAGTGTTTGCACATGTGTTAATAATTCAGCAAGGGACTGGTTAACAGCATTGCTGGTTCTAAGGACAATTCCACAATCTTTGTGAGTGCACAAGTGGTGGTTTATGGACTTGCTATATTATCCGCAAGACTCTTCATTGGTGATTGTGCACCTGCACAGTCACAACAGATGGCTGCTGGCCATCTCTACAAGGACTGCAGTGGGTCTGCTCCTCTACCATTATCTCTACAAGGACTGCAGTGGGTCTGCACCTCTGGTGGCCCACCAATACCGTAATCTCTACCAGGACTACAATGGGTCTGCTCTGTGATGACCTACCCACCAATACTCTTCAAAACTTCGACTGACTCTGTTGTGGGTTTGCTCTGTTGTGGCCCATTACCTGTCTGCATGTCAAGAGTCAACACTGTCTTTCTGTTGGAAGGACAACACTACTTCTTCAAGACTGCATGGAAATCCACTACTTCCGTGTGCATTTTCTTTTACTGCTCAGACTTTGAGAAAAACACTGATATTTCACTGTGATGAACGATTAGGACTGTCTTTATGGACTGTGAGAAAATTTTAGCTTTTGACCAACATTGTATCAATAAGTGTGTGCATTTGATTTCTTTGTTATTGTAATTACGATTATGAAAAATTTTAACAAATATGTATTGGCCAGTGCCCAACAAAATTTGTAAAATTTTTTGTGGGGAGCATGGGGGCTATGTAAGTAGGCTGTTTAGGTTTTTTTATTGGTAACGCCACCTCAGTATGAAAATCACCGGCTGTGCCATGTGCAGTCTGTGACTGCTTTGCATTGTTGTAATACTCAACCATTGTAGTGTTAGGCAGCTGGCTGTGAACAGCGCGTAACGTTGCGCAGTTGGAGGTGAGCCGCCAGCAGTGGTGGATGTGGGGAGAGAGATGGTGGAGTTTTGTAATTTGTCATGATATCAAGGTAAATACATTGTTTGTTCTCTATTAATATCTTTCATTTGCTAACTATCCCTATCAGTAGTTAGTGCCTTCCATAGTTTGAATCTTTTATTTAGCTGGCAGTAGTGGCGCTCGCTGTATTGCAGTAGCTTGAGCAGCGAAGATTTTTGGTGAGGTAAGTGATTTGTGAGACGTATAGGTTAATGTTAGTCAGGGCCATTCTCTTGTAGAGAATTTCGAAAGTCAGATTGCGTTGCGCTAACAAAATATTGTGTGTTGAAAGTCAGATTGCGTTGCGCTAAAAAAATATTGTGTGTCAGGTTAAGCACAGTCGTGTAAAATTGTTAAAAGGGGACGTTTCAATATTTCACAGCAAATTAATACCTTTTACATGCTATTTACTGCGGAAATATTTGTTAGAACATCGTATTCTCCACAGTTGCACGGTAAAGAAATACAGCATCAGTATCTAATATTTTATCATACTTGTGTTTTTATTTAATAAACAGTTTGCTATTTTACTAGTAACTTTATTTAAAGTTGATTGTAAGTATTATTGAAAATTTGTGGTAATTTAAAAGTGGTCAATCGCATATGTCAGCAGACAAAACCATTGAACACAGAACGAAAAGACGCATCTGTCAGGAAGGCATAAATAATTGTTTAAACAATATTTAACGACAATTCGTTGTGATTTAAAGTGAGCACACTTGCACAAGAATACTAGATTATTTATTAATGAACAAACCTTTATTTGTAATTATTGTGAACGATCTGAATGTGACCGAGTATTTAAATCATTTTTTTATTTAAATATTATTGTAATATATTAGTTTAGTTCAGGAAGTGATCATGTTGAGTCAAATAACATCTGTAGAGCTTAAGAACGATGTATTTTTGGAGGGGACAGCCTTCAGCTAACGGAAAAGTAGGCAGTAATTGAACACTAAAGGTGTCAAATGGAGACAGCGACTTTTCGAGTGAAGGGCTCAAAGGAGTGATTCTGCACACTTTATGTCAGGTGCTGGAAGAAGGCAGACATGGCTCTGTCAACGTGCATGATTCAGCCCTATAGGCGATTCTGGGCGGTGAACGGAAGCTACAAAACTTCTGAATGGACTTTATATTTTGAGAGGTATGAATGTGCTCCCGAGTAGGACTCTACTTTCTCCGCTTGCATTCTGGAACTAACGACAGACAGAGTATGATTTACTATTCTTTGCATCGGGAGTGTTAATTTGTAAATCATCATGTTGAAACCTGAACTGTTTTGAGCTGGTGAATATTTCTTGTAACGCTCTTAACGTAACTTTACTGTGTTTGATAAGGGCGTTTTCTGTCTTTTGTAATGGAATATAGTGTGGTGTCACCGCCAGACACCACACTTGCTAGGTGGTAGCTTAAATCGGCCGCGGTCCATTAGTACATGTCGGACCCGCGTGTCGCCACTGTCAGGATCGCAGACCGAGCGCCACCACAAGGCAGGTCTCGAGAGACGTACTAGCACTCCCCCCAGATGTACGACGACGATGCTAGCGTCTACACTGACGAAGCCTTTGCTCTCATTTGCCGAGAGACAGTTAGAATAGCCTTCAGCTACGACCTAGCAAGGCGCCATTAGTTACTTCATGAATCTAAAGAGTCTCACTTGTATCATCAAGAATGCTGTATACCAAAGGACGATATAATAAAAGTTAAGTGTTCTAGTAGCTACGTTCTTTTCTTTATCACATTCATCACGTATCCTGTTCCAGACTTCGCGCCAGTCGGTGTGTGTGTACGTGTGCCCTTTCGGCTACCCGTCTCTGTGGACTGGCTGCCTTGTCAGTCCACTACATATAGTTTATCTGAGATGTCTTTTCTTTAGAGACTGAAGACCTTAGCAGTTAAGTCCCATAAGATTTCACACACATTTGAACATTTTTTTGTCTTTTCTTGAATAAACGTTATTCAACAAAATCCTTTGTTGTCTACAACAACTATAAACGTCAGAATAGAGCCCTTGTTATTAATGATTTAACTGCAGGTTCACAGCTACAGGTTGTTATTTGCAGCCAATTAGTTACGGTGCATGAAGGCAGATGTGTGCGTCTCGACCATACTTGTTTGCTAGTATGGACTGCTTTTTAGAAGAGCGACTACTCAGCAGTAACCACTAGGTAACTTCACATACTCCAGCGAAAATGTAGCTTCAAACCTTTAGGAAGTATCTCGACAGAAAATTCAACTACAAATGATTTCACTTTAAGTTCGGAAGTAGCTAAAAATCGATGAAGGGATTAGGGACCAAGTTGATGATGATGATGTCCCATACTCCTTGACAGAGCGTAGGGTAACGATGCGGGAGACCAGCACTGCCGTACTAGGCAAGGTCCTAGTGGAGGTGGTTTGCCATTGCCTTCCTCCGACCGTAATGGGGATGAATGATGATGATGAAGACGACACAACACCCAGTCATCTCGAGGCAGTTGAAAATCCCTGACTCTGCCAGGAATCGAACCCGGGACGCCGTGCTAGGGGAAGTGAGAGCGCTACCGCGAGACTACGAGCTGCGGACAGGGAACAAGAAGAAACATATAAAAATATAAGGAAATTATAGCCAGGAATAACTCAAATTATCAGTAATTTTGTACGAAAGGATGAAGCTAAAAATGCGAATGTTTGAAGTGGGTAAATCAAGATACAAAAGAATGTGGAAAAATTATATGATTGTAAGATTGAAATCAAACAAAATTTTGACACTGAAATCATAAAGGTAACTGGTATTCTGTGGGCTCAGGATACTGTTACGAAACAAATAAATAATTACATTCATCAAACGGGAAATGAGCAAGTTAAAATTAATAAAGCATGTTGCAATAGACACATACAGCTGCTGAGCAAATTAACTAATGTTAAAAGTAATTATTATGTATTTAGGCATAATATTTCAAACGTAGAATCTTCTTGTAAAGGCAACACATATGCGATTCAAGATAAATCGAGTTAAATTGAGCAGAAGGTAGAAAGCTTCCTGAAATAAACAATGTAGCTAACGAGTTACATAAGACAGAAGGTGAAATTAAATCAAAGATTAGAAATATGTTATAAACAAGAAAAGATGAAAGATTATGTTCAGATTAATGATTCAGCAGATTGCCTAAAAGCATATAAATCCATCATTTCTCTATTAAGAGAAGCCTACTCCCAGAAGCTTTCATTCTACAGTTTGAGGGCATCATCTCTGAACACTAGAAAGAACAACTGAAAATAAAGTGAGGCTAGTAGGTTTGAATGAGACATAATGGCATAGGGGACAGGAGTCATTAACACATGCAGAACATACAATGACTTCGCAAGAGCATTCTTAAGTCAATACTGGAATGGTAGTACATAAAACAACGTGAGAAGGGAAATACTTGAAGACAGAAGCTTCGCCAGTAGCGGCTGTATTAGCTGTAAAACGTTTTCCCAGCACTACTGGGAAAAGAATCTGTACTTAACGCATCTGTTGTGGATTGGCAAGAGAGCCAACCCACTATGAGAGGAAGCCGAAAGGCACGCGTTTTAGCTCACGCAGGCTGGCGTGAGGTCTGGAACAGTTAAAGGAGTTGAGACTAGCAAAAAACGTACGTAGCTGCTGGAATACTTAACTTTAATCCATAATTGGTGAACATCGCTCTTGACGGTACATGTTTTACAGCATCAATAGTAACTGGTAATGGCGCCTTGCTAGGTCTTAGCAAATGACGTAGCTGTAGGCTATGCTAACTATCGTCTCGGCAAATGAGAGCGTAATTTGTCAGTGAACCATCGCTAGCAAAGTCGGCTGTACAACTGGGGCGAGTGCTAGGAAGTCTCTCTAGACCTGCCGTGTGGCGGCGCTCGGTCTGCAATCACTGATAGTGGCGACACGCGGGTCCGACGTATACTAACGGACCGCGGCCGATTTAAAGGCTACCACCTAGCAAGTGTGGTGTCTGGCGGTGACACCACAGCATCCATTAAAAGAGTAAGATCTTATTGCAATAATTATACTTACATTTCCCTATGTCAGAGCAAGAGAAGTTAACCATTAACAACAAAGTTGACATCAATAACTAAATATGCATCTTTGAGCAGTTAGATTCACTGTCTGGCAATAGACAGGGCAGGAGGAGTGGAGAAAGAACAAACGGCGAACAGGCAGCCGTAATGATGGCGAGGCAAACTGAAGCAGTTGTATAGATGGGAACAAGGTACATTGTGATTGGGAGGAAAACAGACCCGTACCAAACAACCACAGCCCCTCAAAATCTTCGGAAGTTGGTAGTGGATCTTAAGGTTGGCCTTGATAGCGGTAAAGCAGATAAAAGTATCCAAACGAGGTTTGCTTACGATGCTTGTAGAATAATACAAAAAGAGTGTCTAGGTAGTAATACGTTCACGAAAGATATGTGCAATGTTAAAAACATTAACGAAAAGCTAACAAATAATGAAGCCCTGATAACTAAGCCCGATAAGGGGAACACGATTATCGTATCTACAAAAAAAGAATATATTCAGAAAGCGGAAATGTTCTTTGTAGAGAATGGCATCGTACCACTAGAGGTAGACCCAACGCCCGCCATACAGAGGGATATTAGAGCGAGTCTTAGCAATACTAAGAAGTTGATCGGAGAATTTAGAAAAAAGGCATTGATAAACATGAACCCCACGCCCCCGACGTTAAGGAGTCAATTTAAGCTCCACAAAATTTCCCATCCGATCCGACCTATTGTGGATAGCACCAATAGGGCTTATCATAAATTAGCGAGACACTGACATTATAAAATTAAAGAATATTTCGTGTTTCAAAATAATTTTTAGATTAAAAATTCAGTAGACCAGACTTAAAACCGTAACATGTTCCGAAAACACCAAATTGGTCTGACATGATTAGCTTGTACACAAACGTACCAGTGGATCTGATCTTCAACATTATAGAACAAAACTTAAGGTACCACAAAAAATTATCCACCATAGAAATTGATGAGCTAATGTTACTTCTTAGAACGACTCTTAAATACAGTTATTTTTCATTCAATAAAAAATTATATTCACAGCCATGTGGCCTAGCTATGGGGAGTCCACTTGCATGTATCATGTCTGAAAATTTTTATAAATTCCCTGGAATTGTTTTTTTTTTTCGAAATTACCCGGAATTAGTGAGCAACATCATCTTTTATGCGAGATACGAGGATGAAATTCTTCTACTGGTTAATAACTCTCCAGAAGGAATAAAGCAAATTTTCGCAACGTTTAACAGTCTACAAGGAAAAAAAAATTAACCTAAGAATTGGAATCAGCTGAGAGATCACTAAATTATCTTGATTTAACGTTGACTATTAAAGATGCTAAAATAGAGTTCAACATATTGCGGAAGGCAACTTATTCAGACAACGTCATCCCGGCCGATTCAACCCACCCCCAAGCGCATAAAATGGCGTTTATCTATTCTAGTACCCATCGCGTGATTTCTGTCCCGTTGTCAGATGTCAACCTCGAAAAAGAATTACAAATTCTCGAGAGTATTGCACAGAATAATGCCTATGATCCAAAGACAGTGAGGCAATTATATCATAAGAAAACGCGAAAAAGGACAACGACTTTAGTAAACACAAATACTCAAACCCAAGATCAGACCAAGAAATGGTTGTCGAATCCTTATATATATAATGTCTCCTACAAGATAGGGCGCCTGTTGAAAAATCCAGATTTTAAAATTTCCTTCTCGACGAGTAATAGTTTAAAGCGAAATTTTGTTCATACCCTTGAGAAAGACTGTGATAAGTCAACGAAATCAGGCGTATATGAGATTATGTGTGATGTTTGCCCATGTTATTACATAGGTCAAACAGGCAGAGCTATAGCAGTAAGGTTTAAAGAACATCTTCCAATAAAGGGCGTAGGAACACGGGGATCAGCCTTTGCGGAACATCTGGTGCAAATGGCTCATAAACCTTTACGTGACATAGAGCTACTACATCATAAAGTTAAGGGCTATAGACTCGACACGCTTGAGGAACTACAAATTTATGCAGACCTAATTACAGATAGAGGCAATTTACTGAACGATCAACTGTATCTAAAAAATAGGGCACACTTCGAAGGCTTCCTGCCTATATTAGGTTTACAATAATTCATAATGCATGTGACCATTACAGTTTCTGTGATAATAGAACCTTTACTACAGATGTTCATACGAGATTTGTTGGTCAGTTTATAAGGCTCTGTAGTAGAATGTAAAACGTAGTCTGCTGGATACTGTAATTAACTTACAATAGTAAAGTATAAAATTAATTCATAACAAAAATGTTATCTGACGCGTGCGTAGTAAGAGTTTGATTCTATACGTCTCGCGCATGTGCGCCACCCTCTGTGAAGCAGACCGCGAAGCCCTCGCGGTCCGCAGTCTCTAGTCGCACGACGAGGCCCATACAACGGGCTTAAAGTGAATTTTCTACAGCTTGTTTAATAAAAGTGATAAAACCTTACGGTTATGCATCAAGTTTTATAAAGTTGACTTAGGACATGGCTTGTTTTAGGCAAACATTTAAATAATATTTTATGTAAGTACTACACTTTGCATCCTGTTGGATGACCATATCTAATATAATTTACTAGCACATTATAATATTAACTTTTTGCAGGTTCTGAAGAAGACGTTATTACTAACGTTGAAACCTAGGTAAACGATAAAGTTAACCTGCAACTGTAGGCTGTATATTCTTATATAATCGGTGATACGTCATTTGTGGAAACACAGAGGAGATTAACACGCCCTGAGAAAGAAAAGACACACCCAGAAGGAATTATCGGAATGGGACGGTAAATGGTAGATGTTGTGTACATGTACAAACAAAAAATGGCTCTGAGCACTATGGGACTCAACTGCTGAGGTCATTAGTCCCCTAGAACTTAGAACTAGTTAAACCTAAGGACATCACAAACAACCATGCCCGAGGCAGGATTCGAACCTGCGACCGTAGCGGTCTTGCGGTTCCAGACTGCAGCGCCTTTAACCGCACGGCCACTTCGGTCGGCCATGTACAAACAACTGATAACAATTTAAGAAATACTGGATGATTTATTCAAGGGAAATAGCTCCACAAATTGAGCAAGTCAATAACGCGTCCGTCCACCTCTGGCCTTTATTGGAGAAATCATTCGGCTTGGCTCTGAATGACAGAATTTTTGGATGTCCTATTGAGGGATATCTTACCAAATAATGTCCAACTGGCCTGTCAGATCGTCAAAATCCCGGGATGGTTGGCGAGCGATGCCCATAACGCTCCAAACGAGATCAGGCGACCTTGTTGACCAAGGTAGGATTGGCAAGCACGAAGACAAACAGTAGAAACTCTCGCCGTGTGAGGGCGGGCATTACCTCGCTGAAATGTAAGCCCAGGATGGCTTGAAAAGAAGGGCAACAAAACGGGACATAGAATGTTGTCGACGTATCGCTGTGCTGTAATGGTGTCGAAAATGACAACCAAAGGGATCCTGCTATGAAATAAAATGGCACCCCAGACCATCACTCTTGGTTGTCGGGTCGTAAGCCGGGCGTCAATTAGGTTGTTATCCCACCGCTATCGGTAGCTTCACCAACACGTCTTTGGCCTGGTATCTCAGTTGCTGTAGTAGAATTGTCTTCAGTGATGAGCCCCGCATCGAACTGACACCCCATGACCTGCAAGACTGGAGATGACCCGCCCCATTCCGGTAATTCCTTCGTGGTGCGTCGTTTTTTTTTCCTATGTGTATATGATACTCATGATATTATTAATAATCGCATACGAGTGTTTCTACCCCTTGCACCACCGACCGAGAGACTGAATGCCACTTGGTGATGATGGGGGACACATGTCGCGTAAGGAAAGTGTACAAGCGAACCAGAGACGAACGGGGAATCATTCTGACGGCGGGACTGGTCGAAAATGGGGAAATCCACTGATAAAAGCGCTTTTCACAAAGGCTATGTTGTTATGGGCAGACCCACGGAGCGAGTATGTAGGAAATGGTGAAGCTGGTCTGCTATCCAAGTGCGAATGTCGTCAACATCTATCAAAAGTGGTTGAAGTGGAAACAACAGCAGACGGCAGGGTGTTGGATGCTCACTCCTCACCACACATTGTGGAGGTCGGAGGCATGCCCGGTCTGTGAAGCAGGATGCGCCGACTTGTGGTAGATCAGACGACGGTGTAAAGTGCTGATGTTGGTAGTAGTGTTTCCCAGCACACTGTTCAGCGCATACTGTTGAACATGGGACTCTACACCAGACACCCCTACGCGTTCCCATGATGACTCAACGACCGCGTCACTTGCGACTGCATTTGGCACAGGATCTTCTACATTGGACGATGCATCGATGAGAACGTGTAGCGTGGTCGGATGAATCACATTTCTTGTTACACCAGGTCGACGATCGCGTCCAGATACACTGACATACAGGCGAACGGCTGCTTTACATAACATTACACTAATGCTTTCCCGCAGCTCGTGGTCTCGCTGTAGCGCGTTCGATTCCCGGCGGGGTCAGGGATTTTCACCTGCCTCGAAATGACTGGGTGTTGTTGTGTCGTATTCACCATCACCATTCATCCCCGTTACGGTTGGAGGAAGGCAATGGCAAACCACCTCCGCTAGGACCTTGCCTAGTACAGCAGTGTGTGTCTCCCGCATCGTCCCCTACGCTCCGTCAAGGAGTATGGGACTTCATCATCATCATCACATTAATACTTGTTTCATAGATCATGAATACAACATTTCGTAATGATGTGGACCGTGTCAGTTTATCACAAGTTTTCACTACACAATATCACTTTTTTTTTATTTTTGTTTTTTGAGTTACTACTTCATTTCTAAAAGTTCATCTGTTGAGCAAAAGGAGTTGTCATTCAGAAATTATTTTAATTTGTTTCTAAATAATGGTTGTCTGACTGTCACATTTTTAATGCTATTTGGCAAATGACAAAAGACTTTTGTGGCAGAACAATTCACCCAATTCTGTGTCAAAGTCAGATTTAACCGATAAACGTAACCCCCGCAACGGACGTAGGCCGTTGGGCGCAGTATTATACTATGCGGAACGTTAACTTGGCCTCCCTGTTGTAGTAACCAATCACGATAGCTGTGGACTATGTCAAAATCACTGCGGACCACCTGCATACTTTCATGCCTCAGGTCTTCCCCGATGGCGACGGCACCTTCCATTAGTAGAACTGACCACATTACAACGTAAAGTCGTGTTACAGACCTTCGAGGAGCCCAGCGGGATACTCATGTTGATGTCTTGACCACAAACTTCGCCTAATCCAGGCCCTATTGGACACATCTGGGATACTATTCGACCAAAGTTCTGCGCCCACAAATCGGCCAGTAATTCAAAGAAATTAAGTGACCTGCTCATAGATATTGCTGTCATTACCTTCCGCAATCTACCAGGGACTTGTCGAATCCTACATATTCTGAATCGCTGCTTGTATTGCGATCCAAAGGCGGCCAACACATTATTACCTGATTGGTCATAATCTTTTAGTTCATCAGTGTATGAAGTTTTATACAGGCTGGAGTAGACAGGTAACGGTATAAACATAAGCTATCAGACAATGAATGTGCTGTCCGAATTTTTCTTTTTTTGAGTCATCAGTATTCTGACTTGTTTGATGCAGACCGTCACGAATTTCTCTCATGTGACAACCTCTTCATCTCAGAGTAGCATTTGCAGCCTACGTCCTCAATTATCTGCTGGTTGTATTTCAATCTCTGACTTCCTCTACAGTATTCGCCCTCTACAGCTCACTCTAGCATCATGGAAATCAGTCTCTGATGTCTTAAGAGGTTTCCTATCTTCCTGTCCCTTCACCTTATCAGTGTTTTCCACAGATTCCTTTCCTCTCCGATTCTGCGCAGAACCTCCTCATTCCTTACCTTATCTGTCCCACCAAATTTTAACATTCGTCTGCAGCACCACATCTGAAGTGCTTCCATTCTCTTCTGTTCCACTTTTCCAACAGTCCATGTTTCACTCCATACAATGCTGTGCTCCAAACGTATATTCTCAGAAATTTCTTCCTCAAATTAAGGCCTATGTTTGATACTAGTAGACTTCTCTTGGCCAGGAAGGTCCTTTTTGCCAGTGCTAGTCTGCTTTTGATGTCCTCCTAGCTCCGTCCGTCATTGGTTATTTTGCTGTCTAGGTAGCAGAATTACTAACTTCATCTACTTCGTGACCATCAGCCCTGATGTTAAGTTTCTCGCTGCTCTCATTTCTGCTACTTCTCATTACTTTCGTATTTCGTCAATTTACCCTCAGTCCATATTCTGTGCTCATTAGGCTGTCCATTCCATTCAGCAGATCCTGTAATTCTTCTTCACTTACACTCAGGATAGCAATATCACCAGCGAATCTCATCATTGATGCCCTTTCACCTTGAATTTTAATTCCACTTCTGAATCTTTCTTTTATATCCATCATTGTTTCTTCTATGTACAGACTGAGCAGTAGAGGCGAAAGACTACATCCCTGTCTTACACCCTTTTTAATGCGAGCATTTCGTCCTTGGTCATCCATTCTTATTATTCCCTGTTGGTTCTTGTACATATTGCATATTATCCGTCTCTCCCTATAGCTTACCCCTACTTTCCTCAGAATTTCGAACGGCTGTCCATTCCATTCAGCAGATCCTGTAATTCTTCTTCACTTACACTCAGGATAGCAATATCACCAGCGAATCTCATCATTGATGCCCTTTCACCTTGAATTTTAATTCCACTTCTGAATCTTTCTTTTATATCCATCATTGTTTCTTCTATGTACAGACTGAGCAGTAGAGGCGAAAGACTACATCCCTGTCTTACACCCTTTTTAATGCGAGCATTTCGTTCTTGGCCATCCATTCTTATTATTCCCTGTTCGTGGCTCTGGGCACTATGGGACTTTTGGTCATCAGTCCCCTAGAACTTAGAACTACTTAAACCTAACTAACCTAAGGACATCACACACATCCATGCCCGAGGCAGGATTCGAACCTGCGACCGTAGAGGTCACACGGTTCCAGACTGAAGCGCCTAGAACCGCACGGCCACACCGGCCGGCTATTCCCTGTTGGTTCTTGTACATATTGCATATTACCCGTCTCTCCCTATAGCGTACCCCTACTTTTCTCAGAATTTCGAACATCTTGCACTATTTTGCATTGTCGAACGATTTTTATAGGTCGACAAATTCTATGAAAGTGTACTGAATTTTCTTTAGTCTCGCTTCCACTCATCAACAGCAATGTCAGAATTGCGTCTCTGGTGCCTTTACCTTTCCTAAAGCCAAACTGATCGTCGTCTAAGACAACCTCAATTTTCTTTGCCATTCTTCTGTATATTATTCTTGTCAGCAACTTGGATGCATGAGCTGTTAAGCGGATTATGCTATAATTCTCGCATTTGTCAGCTCTTGCAATCTTCGGAATTGTGTGGATGATATTTTTTCCGAAACTTAGATGGTATATTGCCAGACTCATACATTCAACACACCAACTCGAATTGTCGTTCTGTTGCCAATTCCCCTTACGATTTTAGAAATTCTGGTGGAATTCTCCCCAAAGCTCTCTTAAATTCTGATCCTAATACTGGATTCCCCATCTATTCTAAATCGAATCTTGTTTCTTCTACTATCACATCAGTCAAATCTTCCACCCCACAGAGGCCTTCAACGTACGCTTTCCACCTAACCGCTCTTTCCTCTGCCTTTAACAATCGAATTCTGGTTGCACTCGTAATGTTACCACCCTTGCTTTTAATTTCACCGAAGGCTGTTTTGACTTTCCTATATGCTTAGTCAGTCCTTCCGACTATCATTTCTTTTTCGATTTCTTCACATTTTTCATGCAGCCATTTCGTCTTAGCTTCCGTGCACCTCCTATTTATTTCATTCCTCAGCGACTCATTATTCTGTATTCCTGAATTTCCCTGAACATTGTTGTACTTCCTTCTTTCATCGATCAGCTGAAGCGTTCCTTGTGTTACCCATGTTTGCTTTACAGTTATCTTCTTTGCGCAAATGTTTTTCTTACCAGCTTCTGTGATTGCCATTTTTAGAGATGTCCATTCCTCTTTAACTGTACTGGCTACTGGACTTTATTGCTGTATCTACAGTCTTAGAGACCTTCAAGCGTATATCTTCATTCCTCAGTAATTCTGTATGCCCCTTCTTTGCTTATTGATTCTTCCTGACTAATCTCTTAAACTTCAGCCAGATCTTCATCGCTACTACGTTGTGATCTGGATCTATATCTGCTCTTTGGTTTGTCTTACCATCCAGTAACTGAGTTCGGAATCTCTGTCTAATCATCATGTAATCTAACTGAAATCTTCCCGTATCACGTGGCCTTTTCAAAGTATACCTCCTCCTCTCATGATTGTTGAACAGAGTATTCACTATTATTTGCTGAAATTTATTACAGAACTCAATTAGCCTTTCTCCTCCCTCATTCCTTGTCCCAAGCCCATATCCTCCTGTAACGTTTCCTTGTACTGCTTCCTCTACAAGTGCATTCCAGTCCCCCATGACTATTAGATTTTCATATCCCTTTGCGTATTGTATTACCCTTTCAATATCCTCATATACTTTCTCCATCACTTTGTCTTCAGCTTACGATGTCTGCATATATATGTGAAATATCGTTGTCGGTGTTGGTTTGCTGTCGATTCTGGAATGAATAACCCTATCACTGAACTGTTCACAGTAACACACTCTCTTCCCTATCTTCCTACTCATAACGAATCCTATTCCCGTTATACCATTTTCTGCTGCTGTTGATATTACCATATATTAACCTGACCAGAAATACTTGCCTTCCTTCCATTTCACTTCACTGACCCCTACTATACCTAGATTAAGCCTTTGAATTTCCCTCTTCAGATTTGCTAGCGTCCCTGCCACATTCAAGCTTCTGACAATCCACGCACCTACTCGTAGAAAGTTAGCCTTTCGTTGATTATTCAATCTTTTTCTCATGATCATCTCCCCCTTTGCAGTACCCTCCCGGAGATACGAATGGGGGATTATTCCAGAATCTTTTGCCAAAGGAGAAATCATCATGACATTTTTTCAATTATAGGCCACATGTCCTGTGGATACACGTTATTTGTCTTTAATGCAGTGGTTTCCATTGCCTTCTGCATCCTCATGCCGTTGATCATTGCTGATTCTTCCGCCTTTAGGGGCAGTTTCCCACCCCAAGGGCTAGATTGTGCCCGGAACCTCTGTACGCTCCTCCACCCTCTTTCATAAGGCTGTTGGCTGAATGAGGATGACTTCTTATGCCGTAAGTCTTCGACCGCCAATGCTGATTATTAATCAAAATTTAAGCGGTGGCGGGTTTCGAACCTGGATCGAAGACGCTTTGATTCTGAATCAAAGACGCTACCCCTTTTGTTCGTTATAAATCGTTACATTTGTTCGGGTCAGAAGTCTGATGACACCCGCTCAAGTTCATGGTTAGTCCGTTCACTCAGTTTCTTTATTCCAGAGGGCAGCTAACCCTCTGACCGAACACGCTGAGCTACTGTGCCGGCGCCCGCTAGACCACAGGTAGCTGTGTGAATTAGAGACTTGTTAAAATGGTGTAGTGGTACCAATGGTTCATTAACTTCCATGTATGCTGAAGTTAGGATAATTCGATACCTATTCTGGAAGATATTGGAACTATGAGAGGCGTCAAATATCCCATCATGTGCAGGGACATGACGTTTTCCGTTAGAGTCACTGTGATCATAAGTCTGACAGCAGCAGCGGACGAGGACAGACATAAATAGAGGCCAGCATTCTTACATTACTACATATACCAACAGCGAATCTGTAGGAGACGTATCTTGGCTGCTGATCAGTCATAAAACCTGTGGCGCTCCATTTGTGGGAAGTGATACTTCATCTGTCATGAGTTGTTTTCTTTAGGTTAAATGATGTTTCAATTTACTTCAGGCATACAACTATTTTTACTGTTCATATTTCTTGAAGAATCTTCATCATTTGCACAGCTATACAATACAAACTCTCATGCGAATACTTTGCCGCTCTCGAATGCAGCGAGATCTGTCATTTGAAACGGCGAAGTGGCTATACCTGCTTTTTATTATTGTCCTAACACAATGCAAAGGTCTCTCCAAATGGCTATATTCAACATGGCCAGTTATTACTGACTGATTGCTAGTACTCAAGGTCTCAGAAAGTTGCCATTAAAATAATGGTCGACAGACAGTCTTCAATTATATGGCAAAATAAAAAGAAAAAAAGGAAAATAAACTGGTATGTAATAAGCAGTGCGCTATTTCGACGGGTTATTATCAACACTAGAGTTCTGTTTTAGGCTTTATTGTCCACAATCTGTGTTACATTTTATTGCTCCAAGTAAATTTAAATGGAGTGCGTACATTTGTTTCCGATATTTTGCATCAGTACGTTTTCTTGACGGTGAGACAGGATAGCAAGCTATCCCTCCACATTCTTCATTCTGCGCATAGAGCAAACAATAAAGTAATCCAAGGGTAGTTTAAGATTTACGGATGACATTGCAATTCTGCCACAGGCGACAAAGGACTTGGAAGATCGGTTGAACGGAATGGACGGTGCTTGAAAAGAAATTACATGGTAAACGTCAGTAAAAGTAGAACAAGCGTTAACTAGCACGCTCTGGCTTCTGCATTCTTACACTTTAATTATGAGAGTAAAGTGCGAGAGGACTCAGTGCCCTCCCCTTACCAAAACTTTACGATTGAAAACACAAAAAGCGACTATTAACGAAATTCTATAGGGCAAAACCTGTCCTCGTGGAAGTGAATGCTAGACCCTTGCTAAAATAGTTGGGAAGATTGTATGAAAACAGACATCATTCGAAATAAAACATTTAATTTTGTAAAGAATGTGCATTTGGATATAATATGCTCTGAAAGATTATCCCTGAAAGTTAAAAATTAATTACTAGAACGTGATGGGGGAACAGATAACGCAACAGACGTTTACTGAAACAGACTACATCACGTAATAAATGTAGTGAAGCAGAAGCTAACAGTTACCCAGTTACTCACCTGGAAACGACCTTTGTTGGTGTGATGGGTGTGAAGATAGCTTAAAACGTGTCCCCTGGCGTCCACTTTACCCTTGTCAAGCATCTGTCAAGGAACTGGAGTTGTTAAGGATGTATTGAAAAAACTCACTGGCGTATATTTCTGTATTTCATAGTCCCTGAAATGCACGCCGTTTCGGCCTGTTTTAAACGCCGAGAGTAATCCTATGACTGTATTAGGTGAATGTTTAGTTATACTGCCCAATCCCTGTTGATTCTACGTTTGTCTCAACACCTCCCTCAGAATTTTAAGCACCTAATTTTACTTAACATTTTTGGATGCTTCGCAACATGTTGCTTAAAGCTATTCTTTGTTTGTCGCTTGTCAAATGATGCTACTGTGTTGGTACATTGGCTGTGAGCTGTATCCTGTTTGAGGCTCAGACAAAGCGAATACCGACAATATGTGTCTTTGTTAGCCATGGTAGTCGATAGTTAAATAGGCTGGGTGGAAAGGTCAAGTTCCATTAGTGGTGCAAACGTCACTAATCGAATGCTGAAAGTGAAATGGCGTTTTCTTGTGGCTGACTGGGAACGGTGGAAGCTTCGGGTGTGATGTTTTGAGCTGTGGCTGAAGGGACGACGCTCCAGGGTGTGAAGTGTCAAATAACAAGTCATTAAACAATCAGATTACAGACTAATAGCGTCCTAACTACACAGAGCAGAAAATTACATTCTGCTGCAGTGCCATCTGCTGCCAACTGACACCGCCCTATCTAGAAATGACAAACTTTCTGAAGGCTCGATATACCGAGTTTTCGATAAACCAACTGAACATTGTCGATACAGATACACCGGATGAAAACTGTGAGGTTTGCGTGCCATCTTCATTATACTGTATATAGGGCAGTCCATTGATCGTGACCGGGCCAAATATCTCACGAAATAAGCGTCAAACGAAGAAACTACGAAGAACGAAACTCGTCTAGCTTGAAGGGGGAAACCAGATGGCGCTATGGTTGGCCCGCTAGATGGCGCTGCCATAGGTCAAACGGATATCAACTGCGTTTTTTTAAATAGGAACCCCCATTTTTATTACATATTCGTGTAGTACGTAAGGAGATACGAATGTTTTAGTTGGACCACTTGTAACACCATAGCTTACACACTGCATACCTTTTGTTGATGCATTTAGCTTTCTGTTTTGCTCATCATCCCATCGTTGAACTTTTGTAATTAGTGTATGATTAATTCAATAATGTAATGAAGTGTAATCTCTGTAATATGTACAAAATGAGCAAATGATATATTTTGTTTTTCTCACATAAACTCTTTGGTTATCTTTTGAATAATTTTGTTTAAATAATTTTTTTGTAGAAATGTCAATATGTGCAGATGTTCTGTTTTATTTAATATGTTTGGTTGCTGTTATGTAAACTGCTGACCTTCACTTAGGGTTCTTAGTTATCTTGTATGTAAAAGGTGTTGTGGTTCCCGTCGGGAACGGAAGCATGTAGCGCGCTAAATGTGGTGCGCATGGATAGAAAGGTGGAACAAAGAGTCAGTCGGAGGTGAGCTACTGAAACACCAACAGCTCACGAAAAGGTTGTAAATTGTGCTAGTGCCGAGAGGAGCTTTTTGTGACGTTTTCCAATGTGCCAAAGCCTCACATGGATGCAGCAACTAGCTGGAATTATGTTGGAATTGATATCTATCATCGCCACCAAGAAATGACAGAGTCCAACAATTCTACTTGCAAATCCACCTACCAACATGCACTCGCCGCCACATAGCGAAATCACTGTAATGGAACAGAAGAACTATAGTAATGTACAGTGAAGGATCAGCTCATAGGATGTTATAGTGTACTCAAATATAAGGTAAATTTTAACTGAACTCTTGTACCTACCGTGATTTGTCCTTAGTCACAAATCCACTTAGGGTCCCTCCCACGCGAAAGTGCTTACCGAGTGTCCTTTATTGGAAGCATATTAAAATTAATATGGCAATAGAGTGTGCTAAAATTAATATTGTATGTTGAAGGGATCTTAGAAATATCTCAGTTTCGTGTTTCACTGCAGTAGAAGTTCAGAACTGCAACTGTTGAGAGTCAAATGTTTATGCTTGCTAAGTGCTCGTTTCACTAATGTAATGAAAGTGCATTTATTTTGCTCTACTACAGTGGTCAAGATTAAGCACCCCCCAATTGAAGGTAGTCAAAATACTCAAAGTTACTTAATTATAGAAAGTTTCAGTTACTCTTGCTATTCCTATCAAGTTCTGTACAATATTGGGTACCTCTTGTATATTAAAAGAGCATATTAATGGTGTAACAGGATCCACAGTTTGTCCATTGTGCTCATGATAGATAACAATTAACAGAAAGACCACTTTCTATGAAAACAGTAATTTCTATTATTCAGAGAAATAGTTTCCTAATGAAATTTTTTTCCATGTCAGTCAGAAAAAGTAACGTAAAAGAAATACTGAATCTATGTCCATTTTATGATTCTACAGTGAATATTGATAGTAATATTATTGAGACCAATCAGTTTGACCAAGCCTTGAAGATAGTAGTGTGTATTGTTATCTGTTATATTTATGCAAATAGTTCGTTCTGCTCTAACTGTCAGCTCTAACCTTAACGTCAACATATGCATGTGCCAGAGTTCATTGCACTCTCGTGCTGCAAAGTATAGGTTGTGTTTTTCCGTTAAAGTTACTCACACCTACTTTCTTGAACACGAATGTCAATCATTCTTTTGCCTAATTAGGCTGGCGACAGTTTTCTTTATCCTTTGAACAGTGTGGATAAGTAAAATATTGCTTGTTACTGTTTTACGTAATTCTGACTTTCACTTCCGATAAGCCACCTCTGTCATGTACATCGCGGTCAACACAACAAAATTCCTTTCAGGGGGTAACACTGCTCTGTTGCTTTATACCATAATTGCTTTAACAAGATAGTTCCATTTTACGATCTGCTTCCAACTTTAAGGTTATGGTATAACAGTGACAGGTGATAGTGTTATACGTGCCTTTTCCGTGAGACGACTACTTGTTCTGTTAGGCATTGTGCGTAATAAACCAAATTTGGTATTTGATTGCACAAGCTACGTAAATGCTGTTACAGTGTTACACACTTTTTTCGCTTTGTGATAGGTGGCGTTGTAATAGTCTCAAACATATGCCTCACAATTTTAGACGAACAGTTGGTAACAGGTAGGTTTTTTAAATTAAAATACAGAACGTAGGTACGTTTGAACATTTTATTTTGGCTGTTCCAATGTGATACATGTACCTTTGTGAACTTATCATTTCTGAGAACTCATGCTGTTACAGAGAGATTGCCTGTAAATACCACATTAATGCAATGAATGCTCAAAATGGTGTCCGTCAATCTCAATGCATTTGGCAATACGTGTAACGACATTCCTCTCAACAGCGAGTAGATCGCCTTCCGCAATGTTCGCACATGTATTGACAATGCGCTGACGCTGTCAGGCATTGTCGGTGGATCACGATAGCAAATATCCTTCAACTTTCCCCACAGGAAGAAATCCGGGGACGTCAGATCCGGTGAACGTGCTGGCCATGGTATGGTGCTTCGGCGACCAATCCACCTGTCATGGAATATGCTATTCAATACCGCTTCAACCGCACGCGAGCTATGTGCCGGACATCCATCATGTTGGAAGTACATCGCCATTCTGTCATGAAGTGAAACATCTTGTAGTAACATGGGTAGAACATTACGTAGGAAATCAGCAGCATACATTGCACCATTTAGACTGCCATCGATAAAATGGGGGCCAATTATCCTTCCTCCCATAATGCCGCACCATATATTAACCCGCCCAAGGTCGCTGATGTTCCACTTGTCGCAGCCATCGTGGATTTTCCGTTGCCCAATAGTACATATTATGCCGGCTTACGTTACCGCTGCTGGTGAATGACGCTTCGTCGCTAAATAGAACGCGTGCAAAATATCTGTCATCGCCCCGTAATTTCTCTTGTGCCCAGTGGCAGAAATGTACACGAGCAGTTCATTGATAGATTTCTTCTCATCAGATTCCATAGCAAAGCACCGCCGACAATGATAGTCATGTATACACGCCAACGACGCAAGTAGACGACGAAGAGACAGGTAATGTAACTGAGGCCATTGAAAGGTTAGTTCAGTGTGTAATGGGAGATGAAAATATAATAACCATGGTGGATTCGAACTCGATTGTAAGGGAAAGAATGGAAGAAAGGGTTACGGAAGATATGGGCTCTGCAGCAGGTATAAGAGGGAAAAAATACTGAGTTCTGCAATAGATGTCAGATGATAATAGAAAATACTCTGCTCATGAATCACAAGAGGAGGAGGTATACTTCGAAAAGACCCGGAGACACGGGAATTTCAATTGGATTACATCATGGTCAGACAGTGATTCTGAATTCAGATATTGAATCGTAAGTCTTACACTTCAGATACAGATTAAAAGTTAATAATGATGAAGAGTGGACCGGAGTTTAAGATAATAGTCCATAAGACTCAGAATGGAAGAAGTGGGATGCTAAAGTAGTGAGGAATGACGAGAAGCATCTGAACTAAGGATGTGGATACTGAGATAAGGAATACCAGGATGGCTATTTCAGTTGAAGGGAAGTTGATATCTCTAATGAGGGAAATCACAGATGCTGTACAGGCAAACATATATACAGGGAAGATAACTGCGAAGAAACTTGGAGTAGCACAAAAAAAAAAACTTCAGTTAATCAAAGATAGAAGGAAGTGCAAGAATGTTCAGGGAAGAAGAGGAATACAGCAATATAAATCCCTTAGGAATGAAATAAATAGGAACTGCAAGACAGCACAGGTGAGACGCCTGCTGGGAAGATGTGCAGATATAAAAAAAAAAAAAAATTATCCTCAGGAGGACTGACTCAGCGTATAGAAAAGACAAAACAACTTTCAGTGAAATTAAAAGCAGTGGTAGCAACATTAAGAGTGGAATGTAAACTCCACTCTTAAACGCATAGGAGAGAGCGGATATGTGGAAAGAGTGTAGAGAAGGCCTCTATGAGTGAGAGGACGTTTATGATGATGTGATAGAAGAAGAAACTGCAGTCGATATAGTATTAGAATCAGAATTTAAAAGATCTCTGGAAGACCTGAGTTCAAATAACGCAGATGGGATAGATAATATTCCATCGGAATTTCTAAAATCTATGGTGAAGTGGCAACGAAACGGCTTTTGAAGTTGCAGCCAATGGAGTAGTCAATCAGATTGACCATATTTTAGTGATTGCACGCCACTCCACGTCAGTTACGGATGTACGGAGCTGCAGAGGACCAAACTGTGATTCAGACAACTTTGTGATAAAATCAGTCTTAAGAGCGAAACTGTCACTAACAAATGGCAACAGAATAGGAAGGATGATGAACATCCCTGATGAAGTAAAAAAATACCAAGTAACACTAAGCAGCAAGTTGAGCAATGAAGAGACCACAGTAGGAGTAGATGAAATTTGGAATAGGATTGAGAAAACCATTAAGGACGCTGCAGAGGAAATAACAGGCATAAGAAGGAATAGAAGAACCCAGGAATGATTTGATGAAGATTGCAGGTCAGCAATAGAGGAAAATAAGAGGGCAAGAACAAACGTGCTACAGAGAGAAACCAGAAATAATGTGGAACAATATAGAGAATTAAGAAGAAGAGCTAACAGACTGTGCAAGAGAAAGAAAAGAGAGTCGAATAAGAAGAAATTTCCAGAACTAGAAGAAATAAGGGAATAGAGTGAAATAAGAAAGTTCTATCATGCCACAGGCAAAATGAAGAATAGATTCCAACCAAAAACAATGGCCCGTTCCAGTTAAGATGGGAAAATGATAAGGGAGGAAGAACAGATAGTGGGAAGATGGGCAGAGTATTTCAAAGGTACACTAAGCACCAGCCTAGAAGATGAAGAGACAGCTGCACAGGAGAAAAGAGTGGATCTGGAAGTAGACAATGAAACCAATGAGGAAAGAAAGCCAACACTACAAGAGGTCTCCCAGGCTGTGCACAAGTCAAAAAACAATCGAGCCCCTGGGGAAGACAGCATAATTGCTGAATTAATAAAAACTGGTGATGAGGCTGTAATAAAGGAACTGCACACAATAATATCAGATGTATGGGAAACGGAAACTATGCCAGATAACTGGAAAATTGGAATAATGATCCCCATTTATAAGAAAGGGGACAGAACAGCATACGAAAACTATAGAGGTATAACACTCCTAAGCACAGCTTATAAGATCTTCACAAGTATATTAAACGAAAGGATACAGAAGTGTGCAGGAGGCATACTAGGGGAATATCAGTGTGGCTTTCGACCAGACAGAGGAACAACTCATCAAATATATTTGATAAGACAAATGATGGAAAAGTTCTATGAATATGATATAGATATGCATTTCCTATTCATCGACTTCAAACAAGCCTTTGACAGCAAAATCGGCAAGAACTATACAGAGTACTGAATGAAGTCGGTATATGTGCTAAACTAATAAGACTAATCAGAATGACAATGTCAGAGACAAGAGCAAAAGTAAAGGTCCTTAGCAGAACAAGTGAAAGCTTTGACTTTATTAAAGGTGTGAAGCAAGGTGATAATCTCTCCACTGTCATATTCAATATAGCCCTACATAGTGTAGTAAATAAAATCAGAAAAAGAGGCACCATATTTATGAAAACTAGTCAGATATGTGCATACGCTGATGACATTACTATAGTAGGAAGGAAAACCAATACACTCCTAGAAATACACCGGGCAATGGAAACAGAAGCATTAAAAATTGGCTTCATAGTAAATGAAAACAAAGCAATATATATGGTAATGTCACAATCTTAGGCCAGAAGAACCCCTAAAAACCAAAATATCAATGTGAAATGCATCAAACGAGTGTCATCTTTTAACTGCTTGTGAGCCCCAAATAACAAATGATAACAGTATAGGAAAGGCTATAAGGGGAAGAATACAAGCAGGAAACAGAGCTTACTTTGCAAATAAGCAACTTTTCAAAACTAGCCTTGTTATAAGGAAAACTAAACTGCTAATATAGAATTCCCTAGTTCACCTAGTTATCACATACGGGTCAGAGGTATGGACGTTTACAGAATACGATGAAAATGCACTAAGAACCAGTGAACGGAAAATACTACGCAAAATCTATGGGCCAATAAGGGAGGAAGAAGGCTGGAGAATACGCTACAATGCCAATTACAAGAGTTAATACATAGTAAAATTTGTGAAACCACAGCGAATACCATGGCTAGGACACCTGAAGAGAATGGCAGGGGATAGAATTCCAAAGAAAATGATGAAAGGTGTGATCCATTCAGCTAGGCGAAAAGGGAGACCTAAAAGAAGATGGATCGACGAGGTAATAATGGATATGACCAGTATGGGAGTCCGGGGGTGGAAAAGAGCAGCAAATAACCGAGAAGTATGGAGGAAGATTGTTGAAGAAGGCAAGGTTCACCAAGGGCTGTAGCGCTACTGAAGAAGAAGAAGAAGAGGGCGTAGATGAAGATGAGACGGGAGATATGATAGTGCGTGAAGAAGTCGAAACAAGGCCCCTAGAGTAGACAACATTCCGTCAGATCTACCGACACCCTTGGAAGAACCAGCCATGACAAAACTATTACACCTGGTGTGCAAGATGTACGAGACTGACGAAATACTCTTCAGGCATTAAGAAGAATGTAATAATTCAAAATTCAAAGAAAGCAGGCGCTGCCATGTCTGAAATTACCAAACTACCCGTACCAGTTTAATAACTCATGGCTACAGAATGCCAGCACGAAATCTTTAGAGAACCTGCAACATGCGGTCGTGCGTTATCCTGCTGATATGTAGGGTTTCGCGGAGATCGAATAAAGGTTAGAGCCACGGTTCGTAACACATCTGAAATGTAAGGTCCACTGTTCAAAGTGCCGTCAATGCGAACCAGAGATGACCGAGACGTGTAAACAATGGCACCCCATACCATCACGCCGGGTGATACGCCGGTATGTCTATGACGAATACACGCTTCCAATATGCGTTCACCGCGATGTCGCCAAACACGGATGCGACCATCATGATGCTGTAAACAGAACCTGGATTAATCCGAAAAACGACGTTTTGCCATTCGTGCACCCAGGTTCGTCGTTGAGTACACCATCGCAGGCGCTCCTGTCTGTGATGCAGTGTCAAGGGTAACCGCAGCCATGGTCTCCGAGCTGATAGAGTACATGCTGCTGCAAAGGTCGTCGAACTGTTCGTGCAGATGGTTGTTGTCTTAGAAACGTCCCCATCTGCTGACTCAGGGATCGAGACGTGGCTGCACGATCCGTTACAGCCATGCGGATAAGATGCCTGTCATCTCGTCTGCTAGTGATACGAGGCCGTTGGGATCCAGCACGGCGTTCCGTATTACCCTCCTGAATCCACCGAGTCCATATTCTGCTAACAGTCATTGGATCTCGATCAACGCGAGCAGCAATGTCGCGATACGATAAACCGCAGTCGCGATAGGCTACAATCCGACCTTTATCAAAGTCAGGAACGTGATGGTACGCATTTCTCCTCCTTACACGAGGCATCACAACAACGTTTCACCAGGCAACGCCGGTCAACTGCTGTTTGTGTAAGAGAAATCGGTTGGAAACTTTCCTCATGTCAGCACGTTGTAGGTGCCGCCACCGGCGCCAACCTTGTGTGAATGCTCTGAATAACTAATCATTTGCATATAACAGAATGTTCTTCCTTTCGGTTAAATTTCGCGTCTGTAGCACGTCATCTTCGTGGTGTAGCAATTTTAATGGTCAATAGTGTATGAACGTCAATATCATTCAGGTGAATCCGATACGTCGTTGCCATCACTAGACCAATCTAGTGATTGTCCGTCGGCAGTGAACTGGGACCGGTCTGCTGGCGGGCAGCTGCGTGTGGCGCGACTAAATTTTTTCCCGTTCCTGGCTGAGCCAGGTGTGCCGATACCGACAGCGGCAGCCGCAGCCACAGGCACGAGGTCGCACGCCGCGGCCCTTCACCGCCGCTACAGCCGCTCTGGCACTGCCTTCCTATTTTTCCGTTTCCTCAGCTGCGGCTGCCGCCGAGGCCATTCGAATGGCTACTGGAAGGTTGCTCCCGCATTCAGTCAGTCCAGTCCCTCTTCACTTTCCCTTTCTCTCTCTCACTCTCTCTCTCCGAGTATCAACATGGTACTGTCGCTGGTACTTCGTCTTTGGGATGCTTAGAACTCGTAACATGACAGACTTCATCTGCACTGTTACTTTGTGTCCGACTTGCAAGCTAGACATCATTGATACTCGAAGGTACGGTGGTTCCTCAGAGAGGTGAGTTCCAGTGCGTATAATACGCACACTCCAGAATGAGATTTTCACTCTGCAGCGGAGTGTGCGCTGATACGAAACTTCCTGGCAGATTAAAATTGCGTGCCGGACCGAGACTCGAACTCAGGACCTCTGCCTTTCGCGGGCAAGTGCTTTACCATCTGAGCTACCAAAGCACGACTTACGCCCCGTCCTCGTACTTGCCCCCGAAAGGCGAAGGTCCCGAGTTCGAGTCTCGGTCCGGCACACAGTTTTAATCTGCCAGGAAGTTTCATATCAGAGCGCACCCCGCTGCAGAGTGAAAATCTCATTCTGGAAACATCCCCAAGGGTGTGGCTAAGCCATGTCTCCGCAATCTCCTTTCTTTCAGGGGTGCTAGTTCTGCAAGGTTCGCAGGAGAGCTTCTGTAAAGTTTGGAAGGTGGGAGGCGAGGTACTGGCGGAAGTAAAATTGTGAGGACGGGGCGTGAGTCGTGCTTGGGTAGCTCAGATGGTAGAGCACTTGCCCGCGAAAGGCAAAGGTTCCGATTTCGAGTCTCGGTAGGGCACACCGTTTTAATCTGCCAGGAACTTTCAATACGCACACTGTAAAGCCGTCCTAACATGGGACATGTTTCTCATCGTCAACTCACACGCCAAACGTGCCTTGCACCACGTCTGATGTATGCTAAGAAACCAAGTAATACACCACACGGAATGTGCTCCAGCAGCAGTTGATGGCTATATCTTGCACGAAATCACAGAAGATAATGGGCGCGGCGTGCCTAAAACTGCTAAGCTATTTCTATAAAGCATACATTTGCTCCTGTGTCCACGTGCTAGTCACGTACTTCTGTCAGAAGAAAATGTCAGTGAAAACTTCAATATCAATGAACATTACGTAAGCCAAGACCAGAAAGCTCCATGTTGTGTCAGCAACTCTTCCACATAAGAAAACATTTACTCAACTGCACGTCGCACAGTCGTATAATTTTGCCGGCCCACTATGTGAGTATATAAAGATACTGACTGCAAAAATTGTTGCGACTAGCGTTAGTAATAAAGAAATAATAAGTTCAAAGTTTTTCCTGGTGCTGAAATTTTACTGCATGAACGGCGAAAATGTAAAAAGCCGTAAACTTTCTTCCCTACATTATATTGTAGGGTTAGGAGGTCGGTCTCAGAGAGAAAAATTTTCGAAAAGAACTGAAATTATGTGTAAACTTTGCCTTGAACTTAATGCGCGCTCTCATTGTCAAATACTGGATGAACAGAATCTGTCAAACATGCGCTCCATGAGTTACGCCGCCTCAAAGTTGTAGAAGGAGACCAAGAGATGAACATGTAAACAAGTTGAAAATGGTGTAGGTTACAAGAGTTATTCGGAAATGAAGAGGCTTGCACAGGATAGAGTGGAATGGAGAGCTGCATCAAACCAGTGACTGTCCGGTCACATTAACGTGGGCACCTGTCAAAAGTCTGAATGATCACCTTTTCCAGCATGGGCCGTGGCGAGACATGCTGGAGGAGAGTCAGTGAGGTTCGGGAAGGTCAAGCAATACCGACTCCTGTGCTATGAGCTACGCCAGGTTTTCGATTGACGATCCATGGAGCGAACAGCCTCATCGAGGTGGTCCCACAGATTCTCGATTGCGTTTGAATATAGAGAATCTGGTGCCCAGGGGAGTACGTTAAATTCATCCTTGTGCTCGTCGAACCACGCACGTACACTATGACTTATGTCACATGCTGCATTGTCCTCCTGGTAGACGCCAAAGTGTCGAAGAAAAATAAACTGCTTACAGGAGTGGACATGGTCCCCAAGGATAGATACATACTTGTGTTGATCCATTGCGCCTTCCAGAATGACGAGATCACCCAGGGAACGTCCGCCCCAGTAGCTGAGTGGTCAGCGCGACAGAATGTCAATTCTAAGGGCTCGGGTTCGATTCCCGGCTGGGTCGCAACTTTTCTCCGCTCAGGGACTGGGTGTTGTGTTATCCTCATCATCATCATTTCATCCCCATCGACGCCGAAGTGGCGTCAAATCGAAAGACTTGCACCCGGCGAACGGTCTACCCGACGGGAGGTCCTAGTCACACGACATTTATTTACCCAGGGAATCTCTCGAAAACGTTCCCCAGACCTAAACGTTCCCCAGACCTAACAATCCGTCACCTGGTCTGGACGCTTCAGACGATTGTAGGTGGGTGTTTGCTCTCAGACGATTCACGCCGTACACGCCAATGGCCATATGCCCGATGAAGCGTGATTCATCTGGAAAGATCACCTGTCGCCTTCTTCTGGACGTCTACTTGCGTTCGATGAATAGTAGGCAGCATGGGTGGGTGAACCAGGCGGCTACTGCGGCGGTTCATATGCAGCAACGTTCGCTGTACAGTCGTTGAGGAGACACTGTTGTTATACCACTGGTTCATCTGGACGGTCAGTTGATCAACGTTTATTCGTCCTTACGCATCTCCGCAGCCGTTGTTCACCCCTGTCATCTGTGCTCGTGGTGCACCACAGTTGACTCAACGCCTGTTTTGGATAGCGGAGTTTTGCCATGCACGGTATAAATCAATCACGACGGCTCGCGCACAGTTTACAGACTCAGCTGAAAGCCAGTAATCATGCCTCTTTGGGAGTCAGATAAACCCCTCCGTTTCCGCATTACGAAAACTACTTCACTCTTTTCCGATCCCCCCCCCCCTCCCCCTCTCCACGACAAGCTGTACATACCCTCTACTGGTAATGCTGCCACCTGCCAATCTGTGGGTGTTTATTTCACGTTGACATCGAACATAGGCGGTGGTCACAAAAATGTGATTGGATCGCGTAGAGGCCGAGCAGTTCTAGGCGCTTCAGTCTGGAACCGCGCGACCGCTACGGTCGCAGGTTCGAGTCCTGCCTCGGGCATGGATGTGTGTGATGTCCTTAGGTTAGTTAGGTTTAAGTAGCTCTAAGTTCTAGGGGACTGATGACCTCAGATGTTAAGTTCCATAGTGCTCAGAGCCATTTGAACCATTTGAATTTGGACGGTGTAGAACTTGTGAAGTACAAGAAAATTGGGACAAGATATCGTAATCTCTCCTACTGCAAGTAGTGCAGGCTCTATTCCAAACAAAAAAAGATATCTACTTCAATATTACTGTTAAATTTTCTTTACTTCATGTAAGAGTAGGTGTGAGCCACTTGCCTAGACGTCTGGTGACTCATACAGGCGGAAACCTACCATGGACATGTCGAAACCATGCTGTTGTACCGCCTAACTCCAAGTCAGAGGCTTACTTATTCGAAAAGCTTGTTAATAACATACATTAACTACCTGAAACGGAAAGGCTAAGTCACTAGAATGTCAAAGTCCGAAGAGATGACTGTCAAGGAACGCTTAACACCTGGCTGCAACGAAAACTGGTTCGTGTGGAAACTTCTATATCAGTGGCTAGGCTCAAAGTTAAGCTATCGAGATGGGCTATATCGGTGCTGATACAATCAAGTGCGAATGCGTCGAAGATCAAACTAGGAAAAATACTGTATATTCTATTTTTTATCCTGATCTCCTTCTTCTATTAAATATTAACTGTTTCAAGGCGTACAGGGCGCGTTAGGTATTCCAAAATGATGGTCAAATGTGATATTTTACATAATATTTTTGCATGATTGTCATAGTTAACCTAGCACTACGTACGTATGCATGGTGCTCCTCAGACGATATAATAGTATCTGGTTTCACTCATCGTGTTGCGATCTTAAGTCCGAACAATGTTTTGATGCAAGTCTTGTGGGAGCTTCTTCATCTACTCTAACACAATATACATCGTTTTGAATTTGAGCACTGTATTCAACACTTGATTTAGCTCTGAAATTTCTACCCTGCACACTACTCTCCATTACCAAACTGACGATACCTCAGTCTATGTTCTACAACCAGTCCACTCCTTTGGTCAACTTATGCCATAAATATTTCTTCTCCAACCGGGTTCAGTACTTCCTCATTAGTTATTCGTTCTATCCACCAATTCTTCACCACTCTTCTATAGCCCCCCCCCCCCCCCCACCACCACCATGCTTCTGTTTTCTTCTTTTCAGATTTGCTTTCTCGACATTTACGTTTATATTCGGTATTAAAAAATTTCTGTTTTTTTTCCAGAAATGCTTAATTTTTTATTGTTAATCTGCATTTTATAACCTCTCTACTATGTTCATCAGTTATTTTGCTGCCCAAATACCAAAACTGACCAACTTCTTTTAGTGTCTCATTTCCAAATCTAATTCCCTCAGCAACATATGATTTTACTTCGATCTATTATCCTTGTTTTACTTAGATGATGTTCATCGTCTCTTGAAAGTTCTTTCCCGTTTCCGTCATATCATACAGAAACTGCCGGCCGCGGTGGTCTCGCGGTTCTAGGCGCGCAGTCCGGAACCGTGCGACTGCTACGGTCGCAGGTTCGAATCCTGCCTCGGGCATGGATGTGTCTGATGTCCTTAGGTTAGTTAGGTTTAAGTAGTTCTAAGTTCTAGGGGACTGATGACCACAGCAGTTGAGTCCCATAGTGCTCAGAGCCATACAGAAACTACGTCGGCAGTAAGTAGAAGAAACACACGGAGTCAATTGTAGATTCATTACCAGGATATTCGTAAACTGCAGTTTTCATGCGAAAGAGCTGCCCGAATTAAATTCAACCACATTGGAACAATTTTTAAATGTCTTTGAGCCATACTAGGTGAAACTACCAGAAGTTATCAAGCATCTAGAGGTCTTGTTGCTAAAATAAAATTTGACACACATTTATAATGGAGGTAGTATTCGTCAAAACTAGAAGAAAAGGTCCTATAAAGATGTCATTAAACCAATACCTTCTTAGACATGGGCTAATCTCTCGTCCAGTTGACACCAATTACCTAGAAGTACACGTTGTAGGCAGTGCTACATATAGTTACTACGCATCCTGACACATCCTTCAGCTCTTCTTTCAAGTACAATACAGTGTATGGATTGCGTCACATGCATTGATGGCAATCTTCTGTAACATCTGCATATTTTCAATGGATTAGGCGTGCAGAAGTACCTTTAAATGTCCTCACAGCCAGAAATACAACCGATTCTGGTCTGGTGAAAGGGATAGCCATGTTACCGTACCCGTTGACCAATCCAATGAAGCTCTGAGGTGAGGTACTGTCGCTTGACCCCTAAAAAATGAGGTGGTGCCCCGTCATGCATAAACCACAGACTCTTCCTCCAAGATAAAGTCCTACAATAGCGCCTGTAATCTATCGCGCAGGAAATATCGGTTATACACAGCATCTGCTACTCTCTTTGGTAAAGTCTGTCACCGACAAATCTTGCCCATATGCTGATTATGAAGCGATTCTGATTGGTCGCCTCCAAGATTCCTGCAGAATTTGCATCTGCTCGCACGTGCGTATTGCGGTAATTTACTATGTCATCTCTTGTGAATCTTGCGCCCTTCCTGAGTATAAGGGGCGATCTAAATGTTTCCGTTCGATGGGAGTACAGTGCAAAATCGGTACGTCAATCGGGCAAAATCGCATTGAAGAGATCATCTCACCAAGCCACTAGCTTCAGGGTACCGGTTTGCTGAAACACTCTCTCCTGCTCCGTGAAGAAGTCCACAACAGCCTGCTGCACATGCTCATCCGACAGGCATCATTGACCCCTCACGGCCTTTTTTGAGGGAGTGTAGACGTGATAATCGCATGGGGAGAAATCAGGACTCTAGGACTGGTGCTCGAGTTTGTCCCCCTTGAAATGGCGTATCGTATGAGGCTGGCCTCCCAGATCGACCGGCGTCTATGTCGAATCGCGACCGGCGCAGCACTTGATACGCCATTCCACAACGGCGATTTTCGATGTACATACTGTCCCATACATATTCTTCACTCTCCGATGCTTGTCTACAGGTATCTGTCGCTCGGCAGCCAAGAAAAGACTAACTGCACGTTGGGCTTGTTTGAATGCATTTGGTAATAGCGTCTCCATAGTTCACATTTTTGCATTTAGCACACTCACCTCGTAAAGACAGGAATACCACACTAATCCATTGCCTACATGTCAGTGCTTACTTACCCACATCGGCGTTGCGCTACGTTGCATGTACGCTGCAGCAAAATCCTCAAACGGAAACTTTTTGATCGCCTCTTTAGTGCAGGCTGTGGACTGCGGATCTTCAACGGCCCATACCTCCAAAGGTATTGGTTTCTGAACATATAATGGGTTCCCTTCTGAGTTCACGGACTATCTCTGTCATATTCGAGTGTTTTTGAAACCATCGTTAACAAATCTAACAACATGCTACTGTACTGCTTCGATGTCTTCCTTTATTCCGACCTGGAAGTGATTGCAAGCATCGCCGTTGACTAACTGTAGGAGAGAACAGAATGACTTAGAATTTGTATTTGGTATGATGAATGCTAGCTTGCTCTAAATTTAGAAAAATCTATTGGCTGTAAGCACCGTGGGAGTTAACATCTGAGGTCATCAAAAATCAAATGTTTGTGAAATCTTATGAGTCTTAACTGCTAAGGTAATCAGTCCCTAAGTTTACACACTACTTAACCTAAATTATCCTAAGGACAAACACACACACCCATGCCCGAGGGAGGACTCGAACCTCCGCCGGGATCAGCCGCACAGTCCATAACAGCAGCGCCTCAGACCGCTCAGCTTGAGGTCATCAGTCCCCTAAACCGAAGGACATCACACACATCCATATCCGAGGCAGGATTCTAACCTGCGAGCGTAGCAGCAGAGCGGTCCGGACTGAAGCGCACAGAAACGCTCGGCCACAGCGGCCGGCAAATTTGGAAAAATGTAAGTTAATGTAGATGAGTAGGGAAACAATCCTGTAATGTTCGCTTACAGTAATAGGCGTTTGTTCCTTGACACTATCATGTGGATTACCTAACTAGGAGTAGGATTGGAAACCGACATGAAATGGAGCTAGCACACAAGTTTGGTTCCAGGGAAGGCGAACAGTCGATGTTGGACTTCCCGGCTCCGCGTCGCTGGGGACCACCAGCCGTCCACTGCTGCTCTCCAGTCAACGCTCCAGAGTCTGGAAAACGCCGTCGCTAGCTCCATCTCTGGGACGCCGAATCGCCATCCATTCTCACAGAACGCCTCTGGCTGCCCTTGCCGGACAGCAACCACCTAGTGAGCGCCTAGGCATTCGCCATATAAGCAGCTGCTTTACAAAGGTGTGAGAGCGCTGCAGACCATTTGCTATGCCTGTCGCGTCAAGTGGGAATGTTATGTGACAACGCCAAGTCCTGCCCTGAAAGAGGGTGGAACCAAGCAAATGTCCAAACCATTTACAATAATAAAGAAATGTTACCTTCACACTGACCATTTCTCTGCAGCCATCTTCTACATATCCCTGTCCCCTTAAGCATCACACGAACCCAGGACGCCCCAGGTGAGAGTCGAGAGCCTTTTGACAAACAAGACGACAGCTCCCACTACCCGGACCCTTTACATTCTGATGGGAATGGCGCGATGGTTTGGAGGCCATGAGATTTGGATCTAAGTACATGTTCCACTTATGCAGAAACTTCAGATCGTAATCGCAATGAACCCAAAGGCAAAAGTTAATAGTGGTAGAGCGAAAGGCAAAGGTCCCGAGTTCGAGTCTCGGTCCGGCACACAGTTTTAATCTGCTAGGAAGTTTCATATCAGCGCACACTCCGCTGCAGATTGAAAATCTTATTCTGGAAACATCCGCTAGGCTGTGGCTAAGCCATGTCTCCGCAATATCCTTTCTTTCAGGAGTGCTAGTTCTGCAAGGTTCGCAGGAGAGTTTCTGTAAAATTTGGAAGGTTAGAGACGAGGTACTGGCAGAAGTGAAGCTGTGAGGACAGGGCGTGAGTCATGCTTGGGTAGCTCAGATGGTAGAGCACATGCCCACGAAAGACAAAGGTCCTGAGATCGAGTCTCGGTCCGGTGCACAGTTTTAATTTTCCAGGAAGTTTCAAAAGTTAGTAGTGTTAGTCTGGAAATACGGTGCAGGAAAAAAAAATTGTCCTCTCTTTTAGAAGTTTCCATTTCACTCAAGATTTATTGTTATAACAGTGCATATGGAGCACACGAAACGATTACAGATCAGTAGCATAGGCGGTGCTGAGGTACGAGGTATTGACACATGCCGAAAACCATATGTATGTGGTGTAGCCTCAATGGGCAGCAATGCAAGTGCTGACTCTGGTATCCAGTTGACGGTACAGATGGTGGATACTGTGTTGGGATACATTATTCCACGCCTGCTCGCCCAGTTAACGTAGTTGTTTAAGAGTTGTTGGTTGACCAGTCACACAAATGACTTTTCGGCTTATCATATCCCACACGTGCTCGACAGGAAATACGTCCGGAGATCGAGCTGGCCAGGGAAGATGCTGCACCTATTGCAGAGCACGTTGAGTTTCACGGGCAGTGTGTGATCGAGCATTATCTTTCTGGAACAACACATCACATTCCTGTTGCTAGAACTGCAAAAGAACGTTCCAGAAACATTCTGCACATACCGAGTGCTGGCTACTCTCCGCTACAGAAACACCGAAGGTGAACGAGAGTTGTAGATTATCGGGGTGGGGCAAATGAGTCTTGGACGAATGAACTCTACGAGACAGCGCTCACCAGGGCTAGCTACGCCATTACGCCATATTTTGACGGACGACGTTGAAATTATTACCAGGACATCTAATATACCCAAGGTGATACAAGCCGCCATCGAATGAAAATCATCAGTGTATTAAGTAGGTAGGACAACGAAGTTATGCTGATACGATGCCTTCCTGTGCTGCATTCCCTTCCCACGTTAGGTAAAACAACACAGCTGTTAACTGAACTGAAACGTGAGAGTTGACTAAATATAGTACAAAACAACAATCTAGAAATTCTCTATTGTGAGACAGTGCACTGAGTGTATAGAGAAAAGTGACACTATAGGTGAAGGTTATTCAAGAATGTTTACCATGGACTGTAGTTGGAGAAAGTGATTTATGAAAAAAACTGTAACATAACCTGAAGAGCCAATATCGTGTGGGGCCCCCGCGAGCACGCACAAGTGCCGCAACACTACGTGGCATGGACTCGACTAATGTCTGAAGTAGTGCTGGAGGCAATTGACAGCATGAGTCCAGCAGGACGGCCCATAAATCCGTAAGAGCACGAGGTGGTGGAGATCTCTTCTGAACAGCATGTTGCAAGGCATCCCAGATATGCTCAATAATATTGGTGTCTGGGGAGTATGGTGACCAGTGGAGTGTTTAAACTCAGGAAAGTATTTCTGTGGAAATTCTAGACGTTGCCGATTATCCTGCTGGAATTGCTAAAGTCCGTCTAAATGCACAATGGACGTGAATGGATGCAGGTGATCCATACCACTCCAACTGCACACCAGTTCCACACCATTACAGAGCCACCACCAGCTTGAACAGTCCCGTGCTGACATGCAGGGTCCGTGAATTCATGAGGCTGTCTCCATAACCCGTACACGTCCATCCGCTCGACACAATCTGAAACGAGACTCGTCCGACCAGGCAACATGTTTCCAGTCATCAACAGTCCAATGTCGGTGCTACACGCCCAGGAGTACAGTGTAAAATCGGTACGTCAATCGGGCAAAATCGCATTGAAGCGATCATCTCACCAAGCCACTAGCTTCAGGGTACCGGTTTGCTGAAACACTCTCTCCTGCTCCGTGAAGAAGTCCACAACAGCCTGCTGCACATGCTCATCCGACAGGAATCATTGACCCCTCAAGGCCTTTTTTGAGGGAGTGTAGACGTGATAATCGCATGGGGAGAAATCAGGACTCTAGGACTGGTGCTCGAGTTTGTCCCCCTTGAGATGGACATCAAGGGTACATGAGTGCGCCTTCACCTCCAAGAGCCCATAGCGATGATGTTTCGTTGAATGGTTTGCATGCTGACACTTGTTGATGGCCCACCATTGAAGTTTGCAACAATTTGCGGAAGGGTTGAACTTCGGTCCCATTCTTGCAGGATCTTTTTCCGTCCGCAGAGATGTCAGAGAATTGATGTTTTACCGGATTCGTGATATTCACGGTACACTCCACACTTCATCACCTCTAAGATGCTGTGTCCCATCGCTCGTGCGCCGACTATAACACCACGTTCAAACGCCTTTTAATCTTGATAACCTGTCATTGTACAGCAGCAGTAACCGATCTAACAACTGCGCTAGACACTTGTTGGTTTACTGTGGTTTCCCAGGAAGTAATGCACCGCATTTTTTTCTCGGCCGAGCGCACCAAGTTTCCGTAGCGTAGCTGCAGGACAGTTTCAAAATGGTGTCTGTAGGTACTGTGTGTTACAAGCAAAGTGCTGTCGTTGTATTTGTCACTGCAGAGAAAGAAACTGTGGGGAATATTCACAAACGCTTGTGCAAGGTCTGTGGAGCATCTGCTGTCGGCAAAAGTCAGTTAGTCGCTGGGCACGAAGGGTGAGGTCATCAGAAGGCGGTTCGGCGGAGCTCCACAACTTGCAGCGGTCGGGGGGGCCATCCACGGCTGTCACACCTGACAGCCCTGACCTAGCCCCCTCGGACTTCTACTTGTTTGGGCCATTAAAGGATGCCATTCGTGGAGGACATTTTGAGGACGATGAGGAGTTGATTCACACAGGACAAGGATTGGTACCGACAGCGCATACAAGCCCGTATTTCGCGCTGGAGGAAGGCCATAGAACGGGATGGAGATTTCGTGGAAAAATAGGGTGTGCAGGCCGGCCG
This sequence comes from Schistocerca nitens, assembly GCF_023898315.1. Classification (NCBI taxonomy): domain Eukaryota; kingdom Metazoa; phylum Arthropoda; class Insecta; order Orthoptera; family Acrididae; genus Schistocerca; species Schistocerca nitens. The sequence continues at coordinate 995,319,766 of NC_064615.1, forward strand.
GTGTGGCAGAGCTGTTCTAGGCACTTCAGTCTGGAACCGCGCGACCGCTACGGTCGCAGGTTCGAATCCTGCCCCGGGCATAGATGTGTTTCATGTCTTAGGTTAGTTAGGTTTAAGTAGTTCTAAGTTCTAGGGGACTGATGACCTCAGGTGTTAAGTCCCATAGTGCTCAGAGCCATTTTTTAGGGTGTGTAAATAAAGCACCATTCTTTCGTGTGTGTAATTCTCATTATGTTCAATAATGAAGAATTATTGAAAAAATACGGTACATTAATATCTGGGCAACGCTCATATACCTGCGCTGCCGACCGCAGCGACGTATTCTGCCTGTTTACTTATGTCCGCATTTGAATACTCATGCCTGTGCCAGTTTCTTTGGCGCTTCAGTGTATTAGTGATTCCATTTCAGCCAGCAGAATCCTGAGGGCATGATTTTTCCTCAGAAGGGAAGAAGTGTAATGGCGTGAGCGACAGTCACAGCCAATAATTGTATGTGGGTGATTAGCAGCGTTCTCCATATGTCCCAGTCGTTGACCTGCCGACGCAGTGACCCAGCAGGAGAAAGACGCTTGTGCAGTTCCATCCACCGCCATGTGGAACAGCCGGGCTCAGGTCAGTGACTCCGGTTTGGGAAGCTTGCGTGTGACATAGAAACATGGCACCTTCTGCATGGTCAGCACTCGACAGCTGTAGTTAAAGTCGCGACACAGTCGACTGGCTCATCGGCACGGCAGTCTGTGTATCAGTCGCTGCTGCGAGATCGACAACGTTCTACTGACGCTGTAATAATCGTTAGAGGTGGACACGTTTGCGTCTTGAGACGTTGGACTTATGACAAAGCTGCCACTGTCGCCGCCGTGCCAGGAACCCATGTCCAGCCGCCCTCTGCTGCTCCGTAGTCAGCTGTGCAGACATCAACTGAGGGTCTGTTTAGGTTTCTATGTTGGTAACGCCACATAGCGCTCTGTATGAAAATCACTGACTGTGCTGTGTGCAGTCTGTGGCTAGTTGGCATTTTGGAATATTCGCTATTGTAGTGTTGGGCAGTTGGATGTGAACAGCGCGTAGCGTTGGGCAGTTGGAGGTGAGCCGCCAGCAGTGGTGGATGTGGGGAGAGAGATGGCAGAGTTTTGAGAGCAGACGATCTGGACGTATGTCCGTCAGAAAAACGAAATTTGTAAGATCGGATGTCATGAACTGATATATATAAAATGACTTTTGAACACTATTAAGGTAAGTACATTTTTTGTTCTCCATCAAAATCTTTCATTTGCTAACTATGCCTATCAGTAGTTAGTGCCTTCAGTAGTTAGAATCTTTTATTCAACTGGCAGTATTGGCGCTCGCTGTACTGCAGTAGTTCGAGTAACGAAGATTTTTGTGAGATAAGTGATTCATGAAAGGTATAGGTTATTGTTATTCAGGGCCATTCGTTTGTAGGGATTATTGAAGGTCTGATTGCGTTGCGCTAAAAAATATTGTGTGTCAGATTAGTGATGATCAAAATAAGTAAAGAGAGAACTGTCTCAGTACGTTCAGTTTTACTCAGCTGTCTTTGTAGCAAATAACGTAGAAGTTTACAAGCACAGTAATTTATAATTTTTCTGACGTGACGTTTCAACACCACTGTATGCCGCATCTCTGAGACGCCCGGCCGCCATCGCTGACGTCGGGCGCTTCCTGGCAAACACGAAGACCGCTCCCATCACCCAGTAGCGGTCACTGCACCCCATCCGCTACAAAATCATATAGACAGTCGTTTTTGGCACTCTTCATTTACGTACAGCACAGCAAAGGGAATGACTAGCGATGGTACATGCTACCCTGCTCCATACGCCGCATTGTGGCTTCTGGAGTGTGTACGTAGATGTAGATGTAGGCCTTGATGTAGCCATCTTGACACCGTGAGGAGCAGTAAAGGGAAAAATAGTAGGCGCAGAAGAAGACGAGACTGTGCAACACAGTTGATAGAGGATACTGGATACAGGCTGCAGGACGTAGAGTGTAGGATATAGGGTGTAGAAAATGTGAAGGATAGTACCAAACAAGTCGAAAGTTTGGTAACTAGAAACATCTACAAAGATTCTTCATCTGTTACCTATCGCCCACGCAGTGACGGTTAAGAAAAGAGAGAGGTGACTAATAATAAGACGTAAATGGGTAGAAACATTGATGTATCTCACACCCTGCCACGTTATTCATACTGATTCACAGAGTGTAGGTGTATATATAGACGTTGTTATGACTACCTCGGTGATGTGACGCACATACACAAAGAGAAGTCCTGTCGCGGAAAATGTCCTCATTAAACGACACCGCCTGCTTGCGCGTCACATCGTTGCCATTAAGGAGACGTTTTGACGTTTTCTTTGCCTAATACAGATCTAATACCAAGAATTTACGTTTCTTTACATAACTGAAAAAATACGTAGTGGGGTAAACATTTGGAAACGATCATGAGTTCCAAAAATTAGACGACGGAGCGTTTGGGTTACATTCACTATGTTGGAATGCAAAAGCTCGTAGCCATAGTCACAAAACGTTCTTTGATCGACGGAAAAGTAACTAAAAACATGTGTCAGTAGAACGATGAAAGGGAATTAAACTTGAAGGAGAGTAAATAAAACCTTTCAGGTTTGCCACTGACATTGTAATTCCGACAGAGACTGCAAAGGACTTAGTAGATTAATTGAACGGAATGTATAACATCATACAAAAAGGTATATGAACATGTACAAAACAGAAATAAAAATAAAGGAGAGTAGCCGAATTAGGTCAGACTGTGATAAGGGAAGTAGAATAGAAAATGCGACAGTAAGAGCATCAGATGCGTTTGCTATTTGGGCAGCAAAATAAGTGGCGATAACCGAAGTAGAGAAGATATAATATGCAGTCTCGCAATATCGAGAAATAGGTTTCAGAAAAGAGGAAAACTACGACTTCAACCATAAATTAAAGTGTTAAGGTATTTTTTTTTTTGAAAGTATTTGTCTCATGTGTAGCCTTGCATGGAAGTGAAACTTCGATCACAAACAGTACAGTCATGAAGAGAACAGAAATGTTTGAAATGTTGTACTAAAGAAGAATTCTGGGGTTTAGATAAGTATGTTGAGTTACCAATGAGAAGACACTGAATCAAATTAGGTAAAAAATATTTATGGCTCCACCTGACTAAATTTGGGAATCAGTTGATTGAACACATCAAGAGACATTGTGAAATAGGCAGTTTGGTAATTGGGAGGACGACATGGGAGTGGGGGAAAATGTACAGCGGACGAAAGTTTACTTCAGTCAGCAAGTTCAAGTGGATGTAGATCGTAACAATTACGTAGAAGTGAAGGAGCTTTCGTAGCATAAGGGAGACCAATCTTCGGATTGAAGACCACAGTAACGACAATGTACATCATACACTTATTTTTCTGCCGGCCGGGGTGGCCGAGCGATTCTAGGCGCTACAGTCTGGAACCGCGCTACCGCTACGGTCACAGGTTCGAATCCTGCCTCGGGCATGGATGTGTGTGATGTCCTTTGATTAGTTAGGTTTAAGTAGTTCTAAGTTCTAGGGGACTGATGACCTCAGAAGTTAAGTCCCATAGTGCTCAGAGCCATTTTTGAACTTATTTTTCCGATAACACTGCAGCATTTGAATTCATCTTTATAATTTTAGTGACAAAACTAACTTTAGTACGTCAGCTTAACGCTTATTCCCGCTGAAAGCTGTTGTCGCTGACTTCATTTACCGCTGTTTCCAAGCCGCACCCAAGTACTTCGTTAGATAATAGCGGGCGTGTTGGTCACGTTACGCCTCGGGCTGACCTAACTGGGCATTTTTTTCATGATTCAAGAGCGAAAACTCTGCTCTCAGACTGCAGCTTTAATTTCCTTGACGTTCCAATTTCTCTTTTTTTTTTTCACCTTACAGTGAAGTTGTAACCTTGCTACAATTCCTGTTTGGTCAATGATACGCTATTTATGAAGTCTCAAGAGCCTGCAAATTAGATACGTTCTTTGCAAAAGACTTGATATACCATTTTACCAAAGTAACATGTATATCCTTCCAGTCAGACACTTATATACGGTACGGTGACAGAAGTCATGGGGTACCTCCTAATATAGTCTCGGACCTCCTTTTGCACGGTGTAGTGCAGCGCCGGGCGGGGTGGCCGAACGGTTCTAGACGCTACAGTCTGGAACCGTGCGACCGCTGCGGTCGCAGGTTCGAATCCTGCCTCGGGCGTGGATGTGTGTGATGTCCTTAGGTTAGTTAGGTTTAAGTAGTTCTAAGTTCTAGGGGACTGATGACCTCAGATGTTAAGTCCCATAGTGCTCAGAGCCATTTGAACCATATGAACGTAGTGCACCAACTCGACCTGGCATGGACTCAACAAGTTGTCGGGCGTCCTCTACAGAAATATTGAGCAGTGTTGCCCCCACAGCCGGCCAAAACTGCGAAAGTGAAACCGGTGTAGGATTTTGTCCACGAATAGACCTCTCGATCATGTGCCATAAATGTTCGATGGGATTTGTTTCGGGAGATGTGGGTGGCAAAATGATTCACTAGAATAGTCCAGAATATTCTTCAGACCTGAGTGAAAATGACAGCTCCGCCAGTGCAATGAACTTTTATACCTTTTGTACGCGACACTGCCTTCCTCTGTATATGTGCACGTTGCTATCCCATGACTTTTTTTTTCCTTTATTGATTTTCAATTCCCCACGAAGGGGGCGGGCTGGCAGCAGCTTAGTATCCCATGACTTTTGTCACCTCAGTATATGCTTCGGAAACCCACACGGATGTTGCGCTTGTTCTGCGTGCATGAACATTTTCAGTGCGGCACAATGTTTCTTTTATGCCTCCTGTACTACGCTACTGGCCATTAAAATTGCTACACCACGAAGATGACGTGCTACAGACGCGAAATTTAACCGACAGGAAGAACATGCTGTGATATACAAATGATTATCTTTTCAGAGCATTCACTCAAGGTTGGCGCCGGTGGCGACACCTACAACGTGCTGACATGAGGAAAGTTTCCAAGCGGTTTCTCTTACACAAACAGCAGTTGACAGGCGTTGCCTCGTGAAACTTTGTTGTGATGCCTCGTGTAAGGAGGAGAAATGCGTACCATCACGTTTCCGACGTTGATAAAGCTCGGATTGTAGCCTATCGCGATTGCGGTTTACCGTATCGCGACATTGCTGCTCGCGTTGGTCAAGATCCAATGACTGTTAGCAGAATATGGAATCGGTGGGTTCAGGAGGGTAATACGGAACGCCATGCTGGATCACAACGGCCTCGCATCACTAGCAGTCGAGATGACAGGCATCTTATCCGCATGGCTGTAACGGATCGTGCAGCCACGTCTCGATCCCTGAGTCAACAGATGGGGACGTTTGCAAGACAACAACCATCTGCACGAACAGTTCGACGACGTTTGTAGCAGCATGGACTATGAGCTCGGAGACCATGGCTGCGGTTACCCTTGACGCTGTATCACAGACAGGAGCGCCTGCGATGGGTTACTCAACGACGAACCTGGGTGCACGAATGTTAAAACGTCATTTTCTCGGATGAATCCAGGTTCTGTTTACAGCATCTTGATTTTCGCATCCGTGTTTGGCGACATCGCGGTGAACGCACAATGGAAGCGTGTATTCGTCATCGCCATACTGGCGTATCACCCGGCGTGATGGTACGGGGTGCTATTGGTTACACGTCTCGGTCACCTCTTGTTCGCATTGACGCCACTTTGAACAATGGACGTTACATTTAAGATGTGTTACGACCCGTGGCTCTACCCTTCATTCGTTCCCTGCGAAACACTACATTTCAGCAGGATAATGGGGGGTGAAGCTGACTCCTGCACGTGGTGCCCCTGCATAGGTACTGGACTAGATTCTCCAGTACTGAACTGAACGTCAGCATTCCAAAAGCATTGCATTATAGGTTTCACTATGAATGGAAACCAAAGGTCTTTATCAAGACCCCACCTTGTGATTGTATCAATTAACATAGAAGGATTGTCTGTTGCCAAAGAAGAACTCCTGCAACATATTGCCAAGGAACCTAGGTGTGATATTTTATGTATACAAGAAACCCATCGAGATGACACCATGAGAAGACCAAAAATCCTTGGGATGAAACTGGCAGTTGAGCGACCCCATAGACAATATGGCAGTGCTATCTTTGTGAGGAACGATATAGCTGTTCTCTCTACCTCACTTACAGAATTCAACAATATTGAAATACTGTCTGTAGAACTGAATGGTTGTATTGTGTCGTCAATTTACAAACCCCCAGGAACAGATTTCCAATTTTCACCTACAGACAACTACTCCAATCAACAAGCTCACTTTATTGTTGGAGATTTCAATAGTCATAGCAGTGTTTGGGGTTATGTTGAGGACGACAGTAATGGTGAAGCAGTTTTGACTTGGGCTGAAACCAACCATCTTAATCTTGTCCATGATAATAAACTCCCACCATCTTTTAACAGTGGGCGTTGGAAACGTGGGTATAACCCCGACTTAATTTTTGTTAGCGAGAACATAGCTCACCAATGCAGAAAAACTGTCCTAAATCCGATACCAAATACTCAACACCGCCCCATAGGCTGCCAAGTGTTTGCAGCCATTACTCCTAGAATCACATCATTCCGAAGGCGATACAATTTCAAGAAAGCAGACTGGCAGAAGTTTGCTGATCTCCTTGACTCAGAAGTTTCACGCATAGAACCCTCAGTTTCCAACTATGATGAGTTTGTAGAAGCCGTGAAAAGATGCTCAAGACTCTCAACTCCCAGAGGCTGTCGAGTTAACTACATACCTGGCTTGACAGAAGAATCCGTGAAGCACCTACATAACTATATCCAACTTTTCAATGATAATCCTTACAGCATTGAAACTTTAACTGCTGGCCAAAATTTATCCTCAGCCTTAGCCAAATCCAAAAAAGAACGATGGATAGAGTTACTCGAGAACCTTGATATGTCTAAAAGCAGTCAGAAAGCCTGGCAGTTGCTGCGACGCCTGAACAACGACCCTGTCCACAACCATGGCCATGCAAACATTGCACCAGATCAAATTGCTCATCATCTAATTCAGAATGGCAGGGTCAATTGTTCTAAAGATAGAACAAAACTCAAAAGAGAACATGAACGTGAAAACAACCACCTATCCAATGACTTCACCTTACAAGAACTTAGAACCGCAATTCAGAAATGCAAAAATGGTAAAGCGCCTGGTCTAGACGACCTAATGATTGAGCAAATTAAACATTTTGGTCCCATCACGGAAAGATGGCTTCTACAATTCTATAATGGTTGCCTGAAGCGGAAACAGATCCCTGCCATCTGGAGGAAAACTAAAGTTATTCCCTTACTAAAACCTGGAAAGGGTGCAGCTGATCCCAAGAACTACCGACCGATTTCGCTCCTTTGCCATTTGTATAAAATCTATGAAAGAATGTTACTAAATAGACTCACTCCCATTGTTGAAAAACAACTCATACCTCAACAAGCAGGTTTCCGACCTGGAAAGAATTGTACAGCACAAGTCCTTAATCTGACTGAACATATTGAAGAGGGATATGAAAAAGGATACATTTCCGGGGCTGTCTTCGTGGATCTCACAGCAGCATATGACACCATTCAACATCGACAATTATTGCACAAAGTCTACTACATCACTAGAGACATTAATTTCACCACAACTGTGCAGACACTCTTGGAAAACCGGCGATTCTATGTGGAGTTCCAAGGAAGAAGGAGTAGATGGAGAAGTCAAAGGAATGGCTTGCCTCAGGGTAGTGTCCTTTCCCCCATATTGTTCAACATATTTACAAATGACCAGCCTCAACCTTCTCTTACAAAGAGTTTCATCTATGCAGATGACCTTGCCTTAGTCACACAAGCCAGAGATTTTGACACAGTAGAAAACCAGCTTACTGTTGCTCTCAAGGACCTATCTGAGTACTACAGAGTCAATAACTTAAGACCGAACCCTACTAAAACTCAAGTTTGTGCTTTCCACCTACGCAATCGAGAGGCCTACAGAAAACTTACAGTGTGTTGGGAAGATCAAGAGCTTGAACATTGTTTCTACCCCAAATATCTGGGTGTCACCTTAGATCGAACGTTGACCTACAGAAAACACTGCACTAACACTAAGCAGAAAGTTGCTGCTCGTAACAACATCCTGCGGAAGCTCACTGGCAGCGTTTGGGGTGCAGATCCCAAACTACTAAGAACATCAGCCTTGGCCTTGTGCTATTCCGCAGCTGAATACGCATGTCCTGTATGGTACAAGTCATCTCATGCAAAGCAGGTTGATGTGGCATTGAACGAAACCTGCAGGACAGTAACGGGATGCCTCAAAGCTACACCTATTGATAAACTCCATAAACTAGCAGGTATTGCTCCTCCAGACATAAGGCGTGAAGTCGCAGCCAAACTTGAGAGACATAAAGCAGATCATAACACCGATCACCTGCTACATGGATACCAGCCACCAATTAGTAGACTCAAATCTAGGAGGAGCTTTATGAGAACTACTACACCCCTCACCGGTCGGACTGGAGCAGCCAGACTATCTCAGTGGACAGCAAAATCTGACAGCAATGATTGGATGACTCCTTCTGAGACCCTTCCTCCTGGTGGAAATCAAGTCTGGACAGTGTGGAAGTCTCTAAATCGGCTCAGGAGTGGCGTCGGACGAACTAAGGACAACCTGTTTAAATGGGGCTTCATGAAGGAATCTTCCACCTTGTGTGACTGCGGAGAAGAACAGACAACCAAACATTTAATTAACTGTCCTAGATGTCCTGTATCATGTTCCACACAAGAGCTTGTTGATGTTTCAGACAATGCTGCTGCCGTTGCACAATTTTGGGCTAATACCGTTTAGTTTGTTCTTTTATGATTTGACCTGATTTGTTATATTGTATATATTGTAAATATTGTTGTAATGTTTTTGACTCGAAATAAATAAATAAGCAGGATAATGCACGACCGCATGTTGCAGGTCCTGTAGGGCCTTTCTGGACACAGAAAATGTTCGACTGCTGCCCTGGTGTGGTGTGCGTACTGTAAGACCTTCGATACACACACCATCAGATTATTTGGCATGTCGCTCTAACGAAGTAGGCGAGTGTCAGCAATATGTCTCGTGGTCTTATCGTGGCGTGTTTATCTTCTGCTGTTAGGTCAGACGATAGAAATGCCACTTGAACGCTTAGAGTAGCAGATTGACGGTGACCAACTTTAAACAGAACTTGATTAATTTTCACACACATTTATTAAAATATAACAAGCATAAAAATAACTTAACTTGGTTCTGGATTCTATTTACAATTGATAATCTGAAGTTCCTATGGTCTTGGTACGTTAATCTTATTCTCACATATCTCTGATACTTGACAAAAGTGTGTATACATTTATCTTCATGGCTATGTACAGGAATATGATAATCTTATTAGACGCAGACTGAAACTTGACTATAGACTAATGCAGACTAATGCAGACTGACTAATCGGAGGTCTGTACACTCGTTATAATACCTCGTGCGTTCATGTATCACTGCGCGAGTGTGATCCGCGAGGAGAAAAGATTCTACGTTAGCAGCAATCTCATTGGCTGCGTTACATTTTAATACGCGGATCGGCGGAAGCAGAATTTGGTCCGTCCTTATGGCAGCGCCATCTCGTAGAGCGGAGACGGACGAGCGCTGCGCCTGCGCTGTTGTGCTTAGCGGGGCGCGCTCTGGTGGGAAAGTTGTGTACGCGCTGACTACGCGGAACTATGTGCACAACACCTGGCCAGCACATTCTCCAGAGCTCTCACCAATTGGAAACGTCTGGTCAATGGTGGCCGAGCAACTGGCCCGTCACAATACGCCAGTCACTACTCCTGATGAAATGTGGTATCGTGTTGAAGCTGCATGGGCAGCTGTACCTGTACACGCCATCCAAGCTCTGTTTGACTCATTGCTCAGGTGTAACAAGGCCGTTATTACGGCCAGAGGTGGTTGTTCTGGGTACTGATTTCTCAGGATCTATGCACCCAAACTGCGTGGAAATGTAATCACATGTCAGTTCTAGTATAATATATTTGGCCAATGAATAATCGTTTATAATCTTCATTTCTTCTTGGTGTAGCAATTTTAATGTCCAGCAGTGTAGTTAGCTTCCCGTGCCTCGAGAGGCAACGATTCTCTACGAATATGCTTCGAACTTTGAGGCAGACAGGAGCGTTACCAGGGCTAGTTACTACTGGGTGTGGTTCAGAAAGGAAAATTTTCCCGGCTGTGACTTAAGACACCTAATGTGACTCCCCAAGCCACTTGTCTCGCTGATGGCATACTCGTGTCACGAGCGTGCTCACGTCACATCCACCGCATCTTCTGACATAACAATTTCTCCCTTCATTGGTTTTAATCGAAAGACTATGGAATTTTTAGTTTGGCATATAGGGTGTAAGAACCATTTTCATTTCAGTATTTAGTCTCTCTGTTTCGTTGTTTTGATAAGTTTGCAAATCTGCTCGTTCATATTTCTATACTAATCAGTAGGAGTCGTATTTCGTTAGTACTCGAGTTTTTATGGTATGTAATGATTCGTGTTTCACCATGTGTCAGTAATATTTAATTCAGAGTATGATTCTTCAGCTACTGTTCACCATAGTAATTCGATACATTCCGTACACTTGCTTGATAATCTCTTTTCTTTCATCTATGCCGTTTCTTTTTTTGTGTGAGTGAATTCCTGTTCACGAATTCCCTCCCCAAATAAAGTATCTTATCTGTAATAATTTGAAATGACCAGGACCAATCTATTTTTCCCCGTTCGCGGACAACATAGTAATTAAGCGTATAGAGGATATTGTAGAATGATGTTGGCGAGAGTGAATTTGCTAGAGACATTGTTACAAATCTACCAGTCCACGTGCGATTGTATTGCAAAGACATGCTCTTTGCTACCCGAATGTCGAGTGAATATTAGTTTTGCATGTTTCATAAAACTATTCTCCACTTAATCAATACTCAAACCGAGTGGTTATAATTATAGTGCAGCTACTCACACATGTCCATTGTGGCCTGTAATTATGGTATGGGAGCGAAACTTGGTGAACATGGTAATGCGTTAATGTGAAACCGACTTACGCAGTTTTAGCCATCAGGTGAAAACCTGGCGCTGTATAGCATCTCATCGATGTATCCAGTGCTCATATTAAACAAACTGTGTAAGCGGCAGTTAATAACAAAAACAACATTATGCCCTTATAACTAGTTTGACCTTTTCTGCCCACGTCCTTTACCTAATCCATTGCATATGGAAACATTTCCATACGTATTTCTTGCATTCACTGCGCCAGAGTTGCATCTGGTGGTCAAAATTGAAACTTATTTTTTCTAGCGTTAACCGATCCCGCTTTAACGCATTACATTATCTACAAAATTTCACTGCCGTACGAATAATTACAGCCCACTTTGGTCCCCTGTGAATGGTGAAGATGACGTCCCGTACTTCGAGGAGAGTAGGGGACGATGCGGGAGACGCGCACCGCCGGCTAGGCAAGGTCCTAACAGAGGTGGTTTGCCATTGCCTGCCTCCGACCGTAATGGGGCGGAATGATGATGATGAAGACAACACAACACCCAGTCACTCGAGGCAGGGAAAAATCCCTGACCCCGCCGGGAATCGAACCCGGGACCCCGTGCGTGGGAAGCGAGAACGCTGCCACAAGGCCACGAGCTGCGCTCACCTCTGTGAGTTGGTAGCTAGACTTTAATTGTAACCACCCGGTACATACATCCTTTCTGCAATTTTGTTGGGATTGTATGATCTTAGAAGATTATTAGTTTTCACGCCAGTCCACAAGAACTGATTTCCAAAGCCACAAGCGGCCATTCAAGGTAGAGCCTTTCTTCTAAGCCGTCACGTAGAGGAACGTCTTTCTGGGTTTTGAAGATAGGGTGACTTTCGTATAGTTTGATTGAAGGCCTTACTGTGTAGTCAGCGTGAATGAATCTTGTCTCCTCTGAAGTGCCTGACTATAAACGTTTTTCCGCTCTCTTATTCCTTTTGGTTATCTCTATTGTATAAATTGTGCTTTGTATGTGCAGACTAGGAGTACATGTGACAATGTTATGCAGTAGATTATAAGTGCTTATCAGGTCCACGGGAGAACCACCATGTGCCAAATTCCCAACGCATGTCTCACTGAAATAAACGTTAATTGTATTCTTCTTATGTTTCAATAAGGGTAATGGTGAAAACAATACGCAGTATAGATAGTTCAATCGATGATTATTACCCTCAAGAACTACTTAATCCATGTCCTATCATTTTTTAATATTAAATCGCGGGAAAATTAAGTTAAATGGAGTTACCTGTCATGGATTAGTAATACTCAAGCGCTGCTGGTGACCACGTGAATCCTTATTACCTGTGCATTCCGTGCTGGGGTTTTCCTCTGCGCCATCATTTTTCAAAATTCTAGGTTTGATTCAGTTGTCATTGCCCTACAGAAGGCAGCAGGCCTCCTTTTAATCATTTCTGTTAATGTGCATATGCAGCTTTCTTCGACGTTGTTCTTACGTCGCTTCGCACTCAATTACATTTAAGGATCCCGTACGTGGTATTCAGTCATTGTAAAAGCGATAAAGCAAGACAGAATGATTAACTGGTTTGTTATACTCGTAGAAATGATCTCAATAATGGAGGAAGTAGTAGTGATTACCATCATTTTAAAATGGGTATTGAGAACGATGAATGAATACACAATAATTTTCATGGTAGTATTACGGACGTCTAAGATCACGCAGTTTGAATAACCAATTTAATAAAAAGCCTTACAGTAATTTATTTACAGTGGAGAGATTACTAGCCTCCTCTAGAGACAGGATATTTGTGTGTAGTTGTTACGGTGGAATGGGGCACTGATGAATTAGATAAGAAAAAATTCAACGTCTGCTCCAATCTTAAAAGTGAGGTAAATAACCACCAGGCAAACACCATTTATCCAACCTTATTGAGACCTTCGTTTGCTGTGGAATCCTAAGTGACCACCGAAATACACGACTGAAATCCATCCACGAAAATCATTCTCATTAAATAAAATCAGACGACTTCACGGCAATTTTCAACCACAAGTAAACGCCCAGTTGTTCTTTACTCCTAATTAAATATGGTACAAGACTTGCCAGCATATACTGTTCTCATAGTATCTGCTGTACACTCACGTATCACTGGCATATGAGGTAAGTTTTGCTAACGCAACTGCCGGCCGAAGTGGCCGTGCGGTTAAAGGCGCTGCAGTCTGGAACCGCAAGACCGCTACGGTCGCAGGTTCGAATCCTGCCTCGGGCATGGATGTTTGTGATGTCCTTAGGTTAGTTAGGTTTAACTAGTTCTAAGTTCTAGGGGACTAATGACCTCAGCAGTTGAGTCCCATAGTGCTCAGAGCCATTTGAACCAGTTTTGCTAACGCAACTGGCAATTTTCACTCTTTATTACCGTCGTCTTGTAAGATTATGGTTTACAACCTGGGTCGCACACGATGAAGTTTTCAACTATACACGGCCATAGTTTTTTGGCTCACAATACGCATGCATTTCATTGCACGATTACAGCTAATGACGAGGTTTTTCAGTGCATATTCACCGCTTTTTTTACAATTTAAACGACATCGAGATGGCTGTAGAAAACAACCGAAACTAGTCATCGTGCTGTAATTGTGTACTGAAAATTGCGGTCTAGAGATAAATGCTTTTTTATTTAATAAATTACATTAAGACCACCACCTCCTCCGTGACGATGTTAGGCTTCACTAGAAAGCTAACTCTAGCTCAGTTTTGTTCACAGGATTTACGAATCAGTACACACTGTGCAATGTTCATCTATCAGCTTAGTTGTGCAACTTCACGAAAGTTCGTCTGTGTATGACTGTTTCTATTACACCTTAAGAATCAGATAGCGTTCCAAATTATTTTATGGGTCGTTAAAACGTTACACGTTTTTCATAGCTCGGAGGTTTCAGGGGTTAACTATCACTGCGTATAGGAGCAGTCCCTCACTCCATGAACCATGGACCTTGCCGTTGGTGGGGAGGCTTGCGTGCCTCAGCGATACAGACAGCCGTACCGTAGGTGCAATCACAACGAAGGGGTATCTGTAGAGAGGCGAGACAAACGTGTGGTTCCTGAAGAGGGGCAGCAGCCTTTTCAGTAGTTGCAGGGGCAACAATCTGGATGATTGACAGATCTGCCCTTGTAACACTAACCAAAACGGCCTTGCTGTGCTGGTACTACGAACGGCAGAAAACAAGGGGATACTACAGCCGTAATTTTTCCCGAGGGCATGCAGCTTTACTGTATGGTTAAGTGATGATGGCGTCCTCTTGGGTAAAATATTCCGGAGGTAAAATAGTCCCCCATACGGATCTCCGGGCGGGGACTACTCAGGAGGACGTAGTTATCAAGAGAAAGAAAACTGGCGTTCTACGGATCGGAGCGTGGAATGTCACATCCCTTAATCGAGTAGGTAGGTTAGAAAATTTAAAATAGGAAATGGATAGGTTAAAGTTTGATATAGTAGGAATTAGTGAAGTTCGGTGGCAGGAGGAACAAGACTTTTGGTCAGGCGAATACAGGGTTATAAATACAAAATCAAATAGGGGTAATGCAGAAGTCAGTTTAATAATGAATAAAAAAATAGGAGTGCGGGTAAGTTACTACAAACAGCATAGTGAACGCAATATTGTGGCCAAGACAGACACGAAGCCTACGCCTACTACAGTAGTACAAGTTTAGATGCCAACTAGCTCTCCAGATGAAGAAGTGTATGATGAAATAAAAGAAATTATTCAGATAGTGAAGGGAGACGAAAATTTAATAGTCATAGGTGACTGGAATTCGGTAGTAGAAAAAGGGAGAGAAGGAAACGTAGTAGGTGAATATGGATTGGGGCTAAGAAATGAAAGAGGAAGCCGCCTGGTAGAATTTTGCACAGAGCACAACTTAATCATAGCTAACACTCGGTTCAAGAATCATACAAGAAGGTTGTATACATGGAAGAGCCCTGGAGATACTAAAAGGTTTCAGATAGATTATGTAATGGTAAGACAGAGATTTAGGAACCAGGTTTTAAATTGTAAGACATTTCCAGGAGCAGATGTGGACTCTGACCACAATCTATTGGTTATGAACTGTAGATTACAACTGAAGAAACTGCAAAAAGGTGGGAATTTAAGGAGATGGGACCTGGGTAAACTGACTAAACAAGAGGTACAGAGTTTCAGGGAGAGCATAAGGGAACAATTGACAGGAATGAGGGATAGAAATATAGTAGAAGAAGAATGGGTAGATTTGAGAGATGAAGTAGTGAAGGCAGCAGAGGATCAAGTAGGTAAGAAGACAAGGGCTAATAGAAATCCTTGGGTAACAGAAGAAACATTGAATTTAATTGATGAAAGGAGAAAATATAAAAGTGCAGTAACTGAAGCAGGCAAAAAGGAATACAAACGTCTCAAAAAAGAGATCGACAGGAAGTGCAAAATGGCTAAGCAGGGATGGCTAGAGGACAAATGTACGGATGTAGAGGCTTATCTCACGAGGGGTAAGATAGATACTGCCTACAGGAAAATTAAAGATACCTTTGGAGAAAAGAGAACCACTTGTATGAATATCAAGAGCTCAGATGGAAACACAGTTCTAAGCAAAGAAGGGAAAGCAGAAAGGTGAAAGGAGTATGTAGAGAGTCTATACAAGGGCGATGTACTTGAGGACAATATTATGGAAATGGAAGAGGATGTAGATGAAGATGAAGATGAAATGGGAGATACGATACTACGTGAAGAGTTTGACAGAGCACTGAAAGACCTGAGTCGAAACAAGGCCCCGGGAGTAGACAACATTTCATTAGAACTACTGACGGCCTTGGGAGAGCCAGTCCTGACAAAACTCTACCATCTGTTGAGTAAGATGCATGAGACTGGCGAAATACCCTCAGACTTCAAGAAGAATATAATAATTCCAATCCCAAAGAAAGCAGGTGTTGACAGATGTGAACATTACCGAACTATCAGTTTAATAAGTCACGGATGCAAAATACTAACACGAATTCTTTACAGACGAATGGAAAAAACTGGTAGAAGTCGACCTCGGGGAAGAACAGTTTGGATTCCGTAGAAATGTTGGAACACGTGAGGCAATACTGACCCTACGACGTATCCTAGAAGACAGATTAAGGAAAGGCAAACCTATGTTTCTAGCATTTGTAGACTTAGAGAAAGCTTTTGACAATGTTGACTGGAATACTCTCTCTCAAATTCTGAAGGTGTCAGGGGTAAAATACAGGGAGCGAAAGGCTATTTACAATTTGTACAGAAAGCAGACGGCAGTTATAAGAGTCAAGGGACATGAAAGGGAAGCAATGGTTGGGAAGGGAGTGAGACAGGGTTGTAGCCTCTCCCCGATGTTATTCAATCTGTATATTGAGCAAACAGTGAAGGAAACAAAAGAAAAAGTCGGAGTAGGTATTAAAATCCATGGAGAAGAAATAAAAACTTTAAGGTTCGTCGATGGCATTGTAATTCTGTCAGAGACAGCAAAGGACTTAGAAGAGCAGTTGAACGGAATGGATATTGTGTTGAAAGGAGAATACAAGATGAACATCAACAAAAGCAAAACGAGGATAATGGAATGTAGTCGAATTATTTCGGATGATACTGAGGGAATTAGATTAGGAAATGAGACACTTA
The DNA here is from genome assembly GCF_023898315.1 of Schistocerca nitens. Lineage (NCBI taxonomy): Eukaryota > Metazoa > Arthropoda > Insecta > Orthoptera > Acrididae > Schistocerca > Schistocerca nitens. Next base: position 995,336,523 of record NC_064615.1, read on the forward strand.
AAGTAGTAAAGGAGTTTTGCTATTTGGGGAGCAAAATAACTGATAATGGTCTAAGTAGAGAGGATATAAAATGTAGACTGGAAATGGCAAGGAAAGCGTTTCTGAAGAAGAGAAATTTGTTAACATCGAGTATAGATTCAAGTGTCAGGAAGTCGTTTCTGAAAGTATTTGTTTGGAGCGTAGCCATGTGGGGAAGTGAAACATGGACGATTACTAGTTTGGACAAGAAGAGAATAGAAGGTTTCGAAATGTGCTACAGAAGAATGCCTAAGATTAGATGGGTATATCATATAACTAAAGAGGAAGTATTGTATAGGATTGGGGAGAAGAGAAGTTTGTGGCACAACTTGACTAGAAAAAGGGATCGGTTGGTAGGACATGTTCTGAGGCATCGAGGGATCACCAATTTAGTATTGGAGGGCAGCGTGGAGGGTAAAAACCGTAGAGGGAGACCAAGATTGAGAAGGATGTCGGTTGCAGTAGGTACTGGGAGATGAAGAAGCTTGCACAGCATGGAGAGCTGCATCAAACCAGTCTCAGGACTGAAGACCACAACAACAACAACAGGAGCAGTCGTTGCTTTTTATACCAACACACGTCTTTCAAAAAGGCAAATGATTTAATGTAAAATGGTCCGCAATTATCACTTTACACCAAAATAACAAGGTTAATGGGGTGAAGTCGAATCAATCCAGGCGATGCTGAAGGAACTTGATTATAAAATTACAAAATGAGACACTAAAAGTAGTAAGTGAGTTCCACTTCTTGATCAGAGAAGCAACTGTTGATGGACGAAGTAGCGCGGAAATAGCATGCAGTCCAGCAATAGGAAAATATGTGTTTCTGAAAAAGAGAATTTTTTTAGGAATTCTTCTCTGAAAGTACCCCTACACGGAAATGAAATGTATGCGATAAGCAGTCTCGGTAAGAAGAGAATAGAAGCTCTTGAAATGTGACGCTGCTGAACAATACCGAACATTAGATAGACAGATCGGGTAACTAATGACGAGGTACTGAATGGAATTCGGAAAAATAAGAGTTATCTCGCCCCTAAGAACCATGGATGTTGTTGGTGGGGTGGCTTGCGCGCCTCAGCGGTATGGATAGCCGTACCGTAGTTGCAACCACGTTGAAGAGGTATCTGTTGAGAAGCCAGACAAACTTGTGGCTCCTGAAGAGGTGCAGCAGCCTTTTCAGTAGCTGCAGGGGAAACACTCTGCCTGATTGACTGTCTGACCTTGGAAGATCATCCAAACCGGCCTTGTTGTGCTGGAACTGCGAACGGCTGAAAGCAAGGGGAAACTACAGCCGTAATTTTTCCCTATGGCATGCAGTTCTACTGTCTAGCAAAATGAAGATGGTATTCCGGAAATAAAATAGATCCATTCGGATCTCTGGGCAGGGACTACTCAGGAGGATGTTGTTACCAGGAGAAACAAACTGGTATTCTACGGATCGCTGAGTGGAATGTTAGATCCCTTAGATGGGCAGATAGCTTAGAAAATTTGAAAAGGGAAATGGTTAGGTTGAAGTTAGATGTAGTGGGAGTTAGTGATTTTCAGTGTCAGTAGGAACAGGATTTCTGGTAAGGTGAATACAGGTTTATAAAAACCAGATAAAATTGGGGTAATGCAAGAATAGGTCTAATACTGAATAAGAAAATGGAAATGCGAATAAACTGCTACGAACAGCATAGTGAACGCGTTATTATAACCAAGATAGACACAGAGCCCACATCCACCACTGTAGTACAAGTTCATATGCCAACTACAGTATCTCCACAGATGATGAAGAGACTGAAGAAATGTATGATCAGGTAAAAGAAATTATTCAGACACTTAAGGGATACGAAATTTTAATTGTGATGAGGTACTGGAATTCGAAAATTGTGGGTGAATATAGACTGGAGGAATGGACTGAAACAGGAAACCACCTGGTAGAATTTTGCACAGAGCATAATTTAATGTTTGCGAACACTTGGCTTAAGAATCATGAAAGAAGGTTGTGTACATGGAAGATTTCGGATTGATTATATAATGGTATAGCAAAGATTCCTGAACCATATTCTACAGGAAGATGAGGACTCTGTCCACAATTTATTGTTTATGCACTGTAGATTAAAACTAAAGACATTACAAAAAGAGAGAAAATTAAGTGGATGGGACCTGGATAAGTTAAAACAGAGATTATTGAGAGTTTGTGAAAGAGCATTAGGGAACGATTGACTAGACAGGGGAAAGGAGTACAGTGGGTCACGAGTGGACAGCTTTAAGAGATAAAATAGTGAAAGTAGCTGAGGATAAAACAGGTAAAGCGACAAGACGTAGTAGTAATCCTTTGGTGACACAAGAGAAACTGAACTTAATTAAGGAAAGGAGAAAATTTATCAAGAGCTCAGATGGAAAACCAGCCCTAAGCAAAGAAGGAAAAGCTGTAACGCTGGAGGAGGGTCTATACAATGGAGATAATCTTGCAGGCAGTATTGTAGAAATGGAATAGGACGTAGATGAAGATAAGATAGGAGATATGGTATTGCGATAAGAATTTGACAGAGCTCTGAAAGACCTAAGTTGAAACAAGGAACCGGGAATAGACAACGTTCCGCCAGAACTACTGATGGCCTTTGGAGAACCAGCCAAGACATAACTTTTCCATCGTCTGACAAGAAATACCCTCACACTTCAAGAAGAATATAATAATTCCAATTCCAAAGACATCAGGTGCTGACAGGTGTGAATATTACCGAACTATCAGTTTAAAAATTCATGGTTCCAAAATTCTAACAGGAATCATTTACAGAAGAATGGTAAAACGGGTAGAAGCCAACCTCTAGGAAGATCAGTTTGAATTTCGGAGAAATGTAGGAACACACGAGGCAATCCGATCCTACGACTTATCTTAGAAGGTAGGTTACGGAAAGGTACACCTACGTTTATAGCATTTGTAGACTTAGGGAAAGCTTTTGACAATGTTGACTGGAACACTATCTTTGAAATTCTGAAGGTAGCAGCGGAAAAATACAGGGAGCGAAAGGCTATTCACAACGTGCACAGAAACCAGACTCGAGTTATAAGAGTCATGGGGCATGAAAAAGAAGCAATGATAGAGAAGAGTCAGGGTTGTAGGTTATCGCCAATGTTTTTCAATCTGCACACTGAGAAAGCAATAAAGGAAATCAAAGAAAAATTTGGAGAAGATATTAAAGTTCAAGGAAAAGAAATAAAAACTTTGAGGTTTGCCGATGACATTGTAATACTGTCACAAACGGCAAAGGATTTGGAAGAGCAGTTGAACTGAATGAATAGTGTCTTGAGAGGTGGATATAAGATGAACATCAGCAAAAGCAAAGCAATGATAATGGAATGTAGTCGAATTAAGTCAGATCAAACTTAGGGAATTAGATTGGAAACGAGACACTTAAAGTAGTAGATGAGTTTTGGTATTTGGGAAGTAAAATAACGGACGGAGAGGATATAAAATGTAAACTGCCAATGGCAAGAAAAGCTTTTCTGAAAAGAGAAATTTGTAACATCTAAGTGTTAGGAAGACTGTTCTGAAGGTATTAGTAAGTGTATCCAAGTATGGATGTGAAACATGGACGACAAATAGTTTAGATAAGAAGAACAACATCTTTTGAAATGTGGTGGTACTGAAGAATGCTGAAGATAAGATGGGTAGATCACGTATCTTATATGGAGGTACTGAATGGAATTGGGGAGAAATGAAATTTGTGGCACAATCTGACTAGAAGTTGGATCAGCTGATAGGACACTTCTGAGACATTTAGGGATCACCAACTTAGTACTGGACGGCAGTGTGGGAGACCAAAAGATGACTACGTTAAACAGATTCAGAAGGATGTAAGCTGCAGTAGTTGTTCGGGGATGAAGAGGCTTGCACGGGATAAATTAGCATGGAGAGCTGCATCAAACCATTCTTTGGAATGAAGACCACAGCAACAACAACAACATGGCATAACTTGACCAAAGTATGGGAGCGTTTGATAAGGCGCATCCTGAGGCGTCAAGGATCAGCCAGTTCGGTAATGGAGGGACTTGTGAGGGTCTGAAAATTGTTGGGGGAGACGAAGGTTTGTTTGCAGAAACAGGTTCAAGTAAATGTAGGGTGCAGTAGTTACACAGAGATGACACTTGTACGGGATAGACAAGCAGGGAGACCTGAAAATTATTCTTCAGTGTGAACATCATACTAATGCCTTATATCTAGAAGTTACAAACGCATGTAGATCAATCCCGAGAAAGACTATCTAAGGGAGACGTTTCCTGCTAAATCCATGTCAAAAAGCGTTGACCAACATTGTCTGATTCATTTGATGATCGAAGAACAGCTCTTACTCCTTGTTCGTATGTGGAATGGTGTCCCGGAAACCCTCCCCCCCCCCTTCCCCGTGACCTGACCTTCATTTGTCCTCCTGGGAGCGGCACGGAACTCACTGTTATTTTTGAAGTGATGGGCTTCCTTTCAGGCATGGATGAAGAATACACAGAAGGTCACAACATTATGACAGACAAAGGATAACGATGTTCATGGTTCCAAATATACAAATACTGAGGAGTCATTTGCTTTAGTTCTGCAACTGCTGAAGAAGCTGATCTCCATTGTAATATGCACGATGTGATAAAACGTTGTAGGTTTCCTCGCACGATTTGTTTTCTAGATATTTCCCGTTTTTATTGCTGCGATTGCTGCAAGTCCACTTGCGCAATCGTTCTTCAAGGTAAAGGATGAGACGCTTCACCACTTCTATAACTGGATTAACGGTTCACAAGCCTGTAGTTTAAATTCCTATTGCTTGAGGATCAGTCGTAACTCTCCACGACAGCTTGACCCTAGAAGAGAAAGGAGTCATCGGAGAAGTAGAACTTGTTAGAGGCTGTAAGTACCAGTTAATCACAACTGGCACAAGGTAACTCAAACGATCACCACATAGGTAACACTTGTCCGCTTCGCAGAGAAATTTTATATCACAAACGCTCTTATCTTTTTATGTCGTCCCTCTTAAGTACAGTTGACTTTCTCTTACGTTTATCTAAAGTGGAAAGAACTTCGGTTCGAATTCCCACTGATCATAAACTAGTAAGAGACAAAAGCAATCTCCGACTGCGGAAGGAATTTGGGTGTAACCCTTTGAAACACTGCTTCTCAATATATTTATTGCTTAAAGAAATTTTTTACCAACAGTTTATCTCTCTTTCTCAAACCAACAGTTCAGAAGAGAGATTCGGTATCCGGGCTAGCGAGGTATCCGTTATTCATGAACAAATATTTTCAGTAGCTTGATAGTAATCGAAAAAAGGTTGGGTATTAATAAAGTACTATTTTCTCCACAGATAAGTTTATTAGCGGAAAAACTGATGTACTTCGATTGACGTTTAACAAGTCCTGGTTGCAAGACACTGAAACTGATTATTAACAGACGAATGGGAAAGTTGCTAGAGGCATACCATTAGTAAGATCGCTTGGGCACCACACAAATGTAAGAACACACGAAGGCTATAGTTACATAAATTGAAGGAAATGTAAGAGAAACGGTGGTTGGGAAGGGACTGAGACAGGGTTGAAGCCTATCCCCGATGTTACTCAGTCTATAAAGTAAGAAAGCAGTAAAGGAGGCAAATGTGAAATTTGGAAAGGGAATTAAAGTTCAGAGAGAAGAAATAAATACTTTGGGGTTTTGGGTGTCACTGAAATTCTGCCAGAGGCAGCAAATTGCTTGGGAGAGCAGTTCAACGGAATAGCTAGTGTCTTGAAAAGAGGTCGCGTCATGAGCATCACCAAAAGTAAAACAAGGCTAATGGAATGTAATCGAATTAATCAGGCAGAAATGAGATACTAAAAGTAGTAGATGAATATTTGTATAAGGGCAGAAAAATAACTGCTGGTGGCCGAAATAGAGAGGATAGAAAGTGCATGTCTGTCTATTGAGAGAAAAGCATTTCTTGGAAAAAAGAAACTTATCATCATCTAATACAACGGAAGGAAACGTGGGCGATCAACAGCTCACACAAGAAAAGAACAGAAGAATTTAAATGCGGTGGTATGGAAGAGTGCTGAAGATTATGTGGGTAGATCGTGTAACTAATGGGGAGGTACTGAAGCGAGCGTAGAAAAAATACACAGCATAGCTTGACTGAAAGAAGAGGTCGGTCGATAGGATATATCCTGCGACATCAAGAAACATTTTGATAATGGAGAAAGTGCGCGTGTGCGGGAGGGAGGGGGAGGTGGGAAGTGGAATTTATATAGGGAGACCGAGGAATAAATCCAGTAAGCACGTACTTTGCAACAGTTCTTTGGAGGGGAAGAGGCGTGAACAGGAAAAACTAACGCAGAGAACCGGGTCAAATCAGACTGAAGACTGCAAGAGAAACAATGAATAACTATCCAGTATTCTCAGATGTCGTAAGGCCCCCGTAAACTTATCTTGCCTTGAGAAAAGAGAGTTTGTGACAGTGAAAAGTGATCTGGTTACTGTACCGAACATTTTTCAAGCAATTACTGTACAATCCAGCAAAGAATCCGATTGTGTAATGACAGATGTGTGTGTCCATCGAGTGAGGAACTTGAAAACTCATCGCAAGCTGAAAGTAATGTGGTCATGCATCATACTACAGAATAGTGGTGTTCCAAAATATATCATAGTTACACTTGATTTGCTTGTATCACGAAAGCGAATAGTATATAATACCTCACTTCAGCAAGCTTTCAATGTTGTAATCAAATCTGTATGAATATGCCCAATGGAAGAGTTTTATTGTGCACTTTAGTATGTAAACGCGTATGTAAAGAGGCAGTCTCGGTTGCAGAGATATTTTTGTGACAAACAACACGGTTCACCTGATTAAGGCTTCCTCAGATTTTTGAATGGCCATCAAAGCAATGCCCATCACCGGTTGGTAGAACGGTTAGTCAGAACGATAGTAACAATCATCTAAAGGAAGAAACGTCGAACAAGATACACTTGAAATAGTCATAACCGCTACGTGAAGCGCACCCGCCCTACCAGCCCGTGATGTGTATTGCTTTGATAACCTTTCAAAAGTCTGAGGATGCCTTAATCAGGCGAATCGCGTTATTTGTTGTAAAAATAATTTTTCTGCCGAAACTGTCTCTTTATGGAATTATTGCTGTACCAATCTGTCTGTCATAGAAAGGAATCAGCTTTATTCTAAAAAATTCTGGAACGCTTTTTAAGTAACGAGTAAATAAAAATACGTAAAAAAGGACCATTTTCGCAGCATCATCTTACATGTGATGTGTGGCAGGAGCATAAACATATTCGCTATTTCGTGAATTTCTTCTTTAATTCGACCATTTAGTAGGTTTCGCTATTGTTTCGTCAACTTCGTCTACAGTTCGATCATTTACTATGTCTTCCTATTATTTAACTTCCTCTCTTTCCGGAATTTATTTCACACGATGTTTTCTGGCGAAACGACTTGGTTATGTTGCAGAATTGCATCACAACATTGTAAGCACTGAGCAAGGAATAGCGCGCTGCAGTACCTTCTGGTATTCACTGCAGTTGTCGGTTTGTAACCGTGCATAAACATTCAACAGAATTTGCTGGTATAGACTCCACTATCCCAGACGCTTCCACAGAGCACAACACCCAGAAGAGAGCGGAATATACAGGGCGACAATCATTGAACTATACGAAATAAAATCGTCATAACTTCTGAATGGTTTGTATTAGGACGTTCAAGCAGCACGGTTGACTGTGGGGCATAATGGGAATTGATATGTGCTTGAGCACGCATCTTGTTGTCAGTCAGTTGCACGTGAAAATGTCACGATACAGCGTGCCTGGGCGTATAGCGCTTGTGATGACCTACTATGCGAGCAATAACAGCCCAACTGCGGACCAAGCAAAGTTTCTGATCGAGTTTCAGCTGAAAACAACTGGTACAAATGTGCTAATAATCAAGAATTTGATTTGCAAGTTTGAGAGAATGGGTAGTGTTCGTGATGACAGTACTGGCAGTGTCGATCGTCCAAAACGGGTGAAGACGCCTGAAAATATCGAGCAGACACGCATTGTGTTTCAAATCAGACCCAGGAAATCGATCAGACGAGCTGCACAATAGGTGGGAATCAACCAGGAGACACTGCGACAAGTTGTTGTTTAAGACCTGCATCTCTTCCCACACAAAATTCAAACCCATCGAACATTTAAGCCCCGTGGCCATGAAACAGCGGTTATTTTCCGCCAACATTATTGTCCACAGGATTTACGAACAGGATATTGATGTGAATATGGTTTGGTTTAGCGAGGAAGCCCGCTTTCATTTGGATGGGTGCGAAGATAAGCGAAATTGGCCATTTGGGAGACTGAGAATCAGCATTTCGCCACCGAGAAATCTCTTCATCCTCAACGGGTGACTCCGTGGTGTGCAATGTCCAGTCACGGAATAATCGGTGCGATATTCCTTAATGGCACGGTGACTACTGAACGATACGTGGATGTTTTGGAAGATGATTCCATCCCCATTACCCAAAGTGACCCCCATTTCGACAGTATGTGGTTCATTCAAGACGGAGCTCGACCCCATCGAAGCAGGATAGTGTGTGATGTCCTGGAGGAGCCGTTTGAGGACCACACTCTGTATCTGGGGTACCCATAGGCCACTGACATGGGCCTCGATTGGCCGCCATGTTCTCCGAACCTGAACACATGCGACTCCTTTTTGTGGGACTATATTAAAGACAAAGTGTAGAGTAATAACCCCAAAACCATTGCTGAGCTGAAAACAGCCGTTCAGGAGGTCACTGACAGCATCGATGTGCTGACACTTCAGCGAGTCATGCAGAATTCGTCTGCACCACATCATCGCCAATGATGGCAGGCATCACGAGCATGTCATAACCTATATCCGAATGTCTATAGTCACGTCTGTATGTTGAATTAAGTGTGTGCCCTCCATAATTTGTAACTAATTTAAGTTTTTTTTTAATATGGCACAATAATTGTCACCCTGTAGGTGAAACCTAAACAGAGCCAACAGATTTCCCCTTGAAAATACAGATCTCTAACAAGAAACATAAATCACATAAACTACTATAAAAAACAACGGATATAGCCTTTAACTGATTAATACAATGTCACAAGGTAACACAAATAAGTTGAATAAACACCAGCAAACTGCACTCACAACTGATAGCATCTTAGCAGTTAAATGTGTAAAAGTATCGTAGCTTCTATAATGAGTGACAAATTAGTTAGGCTACCCACAAACACAAATGTAAGAATAAGCTTAGAATCTCTAATACTGCAATAGAAGGCTTGTTCACAACATAAAACCCAAATGTACAAACCTGAACACATGTGGCATCTACATCCGATAGCCAGAGTAACGTTTATATAGCCAAGACTTGAAGAAATTTCAAAATTCGATTGAAAGAGCAGGTAGATTGTTACTGGCTGGAGAAATATATCAAATTCCAAGTTGCATTGCTTATTAAAGCCACAGAGCACTCGACGAAAATTGAAGAAAATCTGGAAATTCTGCATTAAATTTAAAAAAATTAACTGATATTATGGAAGAAATGAAAATAATCATCCAGAATACAAAAATGACTGGATGAAGGCAATTATTGTTCCTATCTTCAATAACGCTAACAAGGCGCTCTGTGAGAGTTACAGAGTTATAGTACTGCTGCACAGCTGCATGAAGATTTATAAAAAGATAATTTTACAGAAAATCAAGAATAAGACAGAACCACAATTAAGGAGAGAACAACAAGGATTCAGACCTGGAACATCAACTATAGGAGCCATATTTGCAGTCAGGCAGGTTCTGTGAAGAAATGGAATTTGGGAAAAACGGCTCACGCACAGGTCCAAAAAAACGCTTATAACAATGTTAGAAGGGAAGAGATATGGCAAGGTCTGAATCGGCTGAAATTGTCAAGGAAATGCAACAGACATTCAGAAACATGTACAGGAAATGCCTGAATTCTATTATAAATGACGGAAATCAATCAGAATGTTTATAATAGACTGAGGAGTCCGGCAAGTAAGTGTGCTCTCACCAGTGCTTTTTAATATATTCAAGGGCAGATTATATGAAAATCGTAGCATACGCAGATAATGTGATGATTTGGGAAGAAAATGGGCAGAAACTGGAAGAACTAAATACCTGGAGGAGAGTAACTGAAGAAACAGGCATGGAAATAAGCCTAACAGGAGTGAATTAATGAAAATCAGTATAAAAACTGAAAAAACGGCTGTAACTTGCAATGGAAAAATTATTAAAGAAGTAAATGCTTTAAAGTATCTAGGACATATATAAAGCAAGAAAGGAAACATCAAAGATGAAATTTTGAGGTGGATATAAAATGTTCGAAATTCCATTATTGCGCATGGGACATAATTAGAAATCGGAAAATAGGCGCCAAAGCAAAGATCATGATACACAAGTCATATTATCTACCAGTTATCTATAGATCAGAGTACTGGATCTGGACAAAAAAGATTTCAGCAGAATACAAGCAACTGAGACGCGCCTTCCACGAGGAATCCTGTGTTAGACGAGAAGGGATATGATAAGAAATGAAACAGTATGAGCTATCCTGCAGATCATTCCCCTAAAAGAAACTATGAAGAGTAACAGGCTTAAATATTTTGTCCACATTAGAAGACCGAGACCATAAAGACTTAAGAGGAAAGCCTTAGAACGAACAGAATCTGGACGAAGATCAGTTAGAAGATCTCCAACATGATGGAGAGACCAGATGAAGGATGATGTGAACCGAAGAGGGCTGCAATAGGAGGAGATACTAAGAGCTTTGAAGAGGCTCTGTGAACGACCTGCATTTCTCATTGAAATAAAGAACTCTATATACTCAAAATTCTTCAGTAACCATGGTAGTGCCGTGGTCGTCAGTCCGAGGTCCGTTTTGATGCAAGTCGTCATGGTGGTCTGGTCTGTGGAAGCCTCGTCATCTCTGCATAATTTCTGCTACCTACATCCATTTGAATCTGTGTACTATATTTAAGCCTTTATCTCCATCGTCAATTTTTACACTCACACAGTTCGCTTCTTTTTTTTCGAATTGTGCCATACATTACATTTCTTCTCAGTTCGATTCAGTACCTCCTCATTAGTTATTTGATTTCTCAATCTAATCTTCAGTATTCTCCTGTGGGACATTTGAGCGCACTTCCAAGTGTAACTAACGTTCATTGTCTCACTTACGACATCAGAACACAACAGCCAGTTGTTCTTCCACGGTGTCCCAGTATGTGAGAATATCACCACTGGGGATTTCTGAGGACTGTAGATTCTCCACCCATAGGTAACATACAGGACAAAAGTCTTCCACTCTAATACCGCAGTGTTATTCCATGAATACTAACGCTGCAAAACTGTACATACGAAAATTTTGTCCCGTTTATATTTTCGGTGAAAATAGGCGTCAAAGAAAGACAATTTGGCAATGCTGTAATCAGACATACATCAAGTATTTTCATTCTGTACTGTCTAGCTCTGCCGTGCAATCAGTTCAGTGGGTGCAATTTTGCTTTAGAGTACTCGAGTTCAATTCTGGGTCATGGTGGACCTTTCCCCCCCCCCCCCCCCCCAATTTGTAACAGAGTAAACATTGAAAGGCAACATACGTCTTTAGGAGTGGGATGTTAAATACTCTGATTAGTATCAAATAATTGCATGTATTTTGTATAACACCTGCTGTAATTTCCGTATAATTATTCAGAAGCAGGTAACATCATATGAAGAATGAAATTATAAAAATAGACCTGGACTCGATGTCGTACGTCCGACCTTTGTGTCTGCATAGTGAGTGTACTAATGTGCGCAAACTTAATTTACCACTTAGCGCGCAAATGGACAAAACATCTTAAATGTCTTCTCAAGCCTAGGCCCTGTAAGGCAGCAGATATCAGGTGCGGATCGTAACAAAAATTATTAGAAATGCAGCTGTCACGTACCTATAATGCATGAACTAATAAAAGTGAAAGTTTGGGGTCTATTCTAGAAAGACAACACAGCTATTCCCTTTTTTATTCTCCATATAATTTATCAACTGTTGCTTTCAGAGGTCAAGTGATATACTACAATGATGTTCACTTACTTTTGACACTCAATAACAAAATATTTAATTCCTGAAGATACTGAAATGACGATTATTAAAATCGTTATCTCTAAACATTAAATTTTTCATCACAGGAAAGAATGATTATTAAAAATACTCATCAGCTCATTTAAATCTACATTGTCATAACTGGTCAATGCACTGAGTTGGTGGAGAATAAATTTACTTTTTGAATCAATGAGCCGGCCGGTGTGGCCGAACGGTTCTAGGCGCTTCACTCAGGAACCGCACGACCGCTATGGTCGCAGGCTCGAATCCTGCATCGGACATGACTGTGTGTGATGTCCTTAAGTTGGTTAGATTTAATTAGTTCAAAGTTCTAGGGGACTGATGACCTGAGATGTTAAGTCCCATAGTGCTCAGAGCCATTTAAACCATTTTTGAACCAATGAAATAATCTCTCATGTACCCAATCGTCAAAGCGTACTCAAGTTGGGGTGAGCAAGGTCTAGACTCAACATTTACTGTTGCCTAATGTGCGATGGTGCTGTACCAAGTGCCATCAGCAGTGGCGTTGTCTCCATGTTGGATCTGAAACGCTAATTCTCTACTCGGGCCTTGACTGCAATCACTCACTCGTAACTTTCCTGCGTTCGGTAGAACGTTAATCTTTCCTAGTTGGAATAATGCCTATTGCACACTCGCTATGGGTTGGAGCGACGTGCACATTTTCTTTTCCAACAAAAATTCACGCATGAATAATTAACTATCGCTTTTCTATCTGTCGCCACAATATGTGAAGTGTACGTCCTCACTTCGCAGAAAGCGAAACTCTCAATGCCCTCACTTATTTCCACACAAAAAATGGTTCAAATGGCTCTAAGCACTATGGACTTACCATCTGAGGTCATCAGTCCCCTAGACTTAGAACTACTTAAACCTAACTAACCTAAGGACTATATTGTAACAAATAAGCCCTCGGTCAATAATATTAAGTCAAAATTGACCTGGTTTCGACGCTACTATGAGCGTCGTCTTCAGAATTAGACTAACTGAACTAAAACATTAGGTATATCGTACATTAATAAAATTAAAGTTTGTACTGACTCGAAAAGATGCAGTACTTACAAGTCACATATTCAAAAAGATCTCAGCCGGAAAGGCGACGTCATGAACACTTGTGCGATGGCGAGCCGCTAAGGGCTGATCGTACTGTGGACAAGGGTTGCAACAAGACTGAGGTGCCCACTTTAGAAAGTGTGGGCAAGTAAACATGGTGTTGCTACCAGCGCCATCTAGTAGCCGCAGAAACAACTAGGCTACTGTGCATTCAAAATTAGACACATGAAATTGTGATGCAGCTGATTCAGGCATAACGTAAGCATTAATAATAACAGGATGAAGTTACATATTTATCTGCTTTAAATAGAGATACATTTTCTAACCTAAAAACGTTAGTTATGACATACAAGAAAACAGCAAAGATGTGACAGGAAAACAACATTTCGGTAAACTGCATGAGGAAATCTGAATCAAAGATCAAGCAATGGCGTTATACAGTCAAACAAGTTTTTATTTCGCAGCTGCAGCTGTTCGTCGAGAATGAGGCAATCATGACGAGTGAGATGTTTGAAAATCTCTAATTCCTGTAAGACATCTAACCTACGCCCCTTCTTTTCGGTATGCAGAATATTGTTATCGCCTATGGCTTTAGGCACGTGTCCAGTAATTGAGAGATGATCAGCAAACGATGAATTTAGGGGACTGGTGCCGTTCTTTCTCTAAAAGATGTTCTTTATATCTGACGGTGGAAGCACGTCCAGTTTGCCCTATATAATAGGAGGAGCAGGTATCGCAGATGATCTTATAAACGCCAGAACGTTCTGTAGGGGAGCGAATGGATTTCAAATTATGAATGAAATTTCTCTTTAGATTACTATTAGTAGAGAAGGCAATTTGCAGTTGTATTTGTTGCGAAGCATGCTGTGAATCTGATAGGAAATGGGTCCTATGAAAGGAATAGATAAACGTTTTTTTGGGTTAATTTCAGTGCGTGAGGTGTTGAGCGTGGTAGTTCTTGCAGTTTTCTTTTTTAGGATATCGTCCACTATATTAGGCGTATATTCATTATTGACTGCTATGGTTTTAAGTAAATTAGTCTCCTCATTAAACTTTTCTGTTGAAAGTGGTATGGAGGTGGCTCGGTGGACGGCAGAGTGAAAAAAGGCCATTTTTTGAGACTGTGGATGAAAAGAGGCAGCAGGCACGATTTGATAAGTATACGTTTCTTTTCGGAAAGTATTGAAAGTGATGTTATTGTCTTCTGTTTTAAGCGTCAAGTCTAAATAATTTAATTGGCGGTTATCGTTTTCGAGTTCAATAGTGAAAGAAATTTTTTCATGGAGGTCGTTAAAGAGTTTAAATAGATGATCAGTTCTATCGGCGGGTCCGTTATAGATGACTAGAATATCATCAACGTATCTTGTGTAAGAAAAGATACCTAGTGAAGCGGCTGAGACACGATTAAACAGCTTTTTTTCCAAGGAATTGACAAAGATGTCGGCGAGGATGCCGGCTAAAGGGTTGCCCATAGCGAGCCCATCAGAGTGCTGGTACAATTGTCCGTTGAATTCAAATTAGTTGTACTTGTCAACGACATTAATGAGATTCATAAAATCATTAATCTGATCTGATAGATCTTTTTTTAAATTGACGTAATTTTTCTTCCACAATGATGAGCGCCTCATGTACTGGGATATTGGTATAAAGATTTTTAATATCTAAGGAAAAAAGCTTGCTGTCTGTACTGCATACTAAGTTTTTAATATTTTGGACCAAAACGTGGCTGTTAGGAACGTAATAATTATTTTCGAAAACGAAGGATTTTTTCAAAGTTTCGTGTAGAAATCGGGCCAAATCGTGATATGCGCTATTCATGCTATTGGAGATTGGACGTATTGGATGATTAGGTTTATGAATTTTGAACTGTGTAATGGATCTGGGAGATGTGTTATTTTTTTATCGGATTTATCGATACCAAATTGTAAATGTTTTCTTATATTTTTTTGTCAGAATTTTTTAATTGTAATTTGCCTTATTATATGTTAATTTTCTTATATTTTTGAGAGTGAAAGCATATTGATTACTATTAGTAAATGTGTCGAAGAATAGCAAAGGGACTGATTACAAGTGGAAGCTTGTGTCTTGTGTAAAATGTCTTTGACGCTGGAGTTGTCTTTGACTATACTCATTCGGCAGTTAACTCTTGGTGTGTGTTGACAGTAAAACAATGTGCAGGTCGCTGTCATAAATAATTTTGAATTATGGTACTATTTCTTATATAAACTATAAGAAGGAACTACATTCGAAGAAATGGTATTTGAAGCACCAAAAATGAGGCAAACACATTGAACCACGTCATTTCTGCAGCCGACAAAGATGCATTGTGGAATCATACTTCCACTAGACAACTGAAGCCAAGACAAATATCGCCTTGTAAACATTTAACGGAAAACGCACTGTCACGAAATATGCCAAATCTAAGTAAATAAAATATAGTGAGCATATTTCAACTTTGTGTCTCATCCGGGATACCATATTTCAACTGGGGACTGTAGCCAGAATATTGTGTTCACGTGATCTTCGACAGTGCTACGAGGAAGAAAATTTTTGTGTGTTAATACCAGTTTTTTCAGAATATGTGTTACAGTATTTGTGTTCATCGGGAAGTAAAATTTTTGGAGAAGAAATGTTTCGGCAAAAAATATAATTTTCGACAGAAGAAAATACTTCAAGAATTTTGGTCAATAATCACATGGATGGAAAACGTGGATTTGCAACAGTAGAAGAGTGTTCCAGATGTCACGAAACCCTTGTACTTTATTAAAACAATATTTTTATCTTGTTTTGTATTGTTGTGTATAAATTTTTTTTCTTCACAATGACTTATGAGATTTTCGAGAGTATTGTACCTAAAGTAGAATGTAGTAATTTAATAGACTTCGCAAAATCAGGACAGGTCAAATGAAACAGAAAGAACCGATCAATTTGATTTAAAAAGTTTTCTTGTAAATTTCACGAAAGAAATTAAACAATCAGTTGACGACAATAAGACTTACTGGGATGAAAAAATTGATAACATGTTGTTGCAAGTCCAAGCAGTCAATACCCAAGTGGGTGATCTTTCGAACAGAGTTGGCATTGTTGAGGAACAAATTGAATCTTTGGAAGCAAAAGTAAATGAAATTGATGCTAAATTGAGTGATGAAATCAATACTGTAAAAAAATGAGTTACTGGTAGATAGGGAAAGAAATTTAATTGATTTTAATGAGATAAAAGGGGAAATTAAAAATTTGGATGAGAACACAAACGTTTTAGTAAAAAATGTAGAACAAAAAACTGACAATCGTTTGGTTACTCTATAAAAAAAGTAGAGTGCAATGATTTAGAAAATAAAAAATCTGTCAAAGAACTTAGAGAAAAAATTGAAAGTTTTGACATTGAATTTCAAAGCAAAAATCACAATGTCAACACATGCAATCTTGTATCTAATATTCCAGTGAAGCACTTTTCGGTAGATGGACCGTTACACCCTGTTGATTTTATACAGTATTGTAAGGTTGTTTTTTACCTCACTCACCAGATGATATGAAAATTAAATTTATGAAAAAATTCTTGGAAGGGGAAGCTTTGACTTGGGCAAACCAGATTGTAACTTTGGGGATGACCTTTTCAGAATTTGAATCAAAATTTCTGGAAAAATTTTGGGATGATCTTAAACAAACTAGAATCAAAAGTGAATTTTTGAATGGGAGAAACTATAGAGAATCAGATGGGAGCATGAAACAATTTTGCAAAAGTGAACTCCAAAAACTTTTTCATTTAACAAAACCTTTGGATGACTTGATCAAAACTGATACCTTAAAGAGAAGATTGCCATCAGCAATTCAGTTGAGTTTAGTTCATTGTCCTGATAGTAATGTAGAGCAGTTACTCAATTATATTGAAAAGTTGGATAGGGTAGCAACAAGAACACACAGTGGGTTTACTCAGAAAGGATATGGTCAAAATTGGGGAAATGACAACTTTCAAAAAAGGGAACAAAACAATTATCACGGTGTCAGTCAAAATTCACGGGGATATAACAATTTTCAAAAGAAGGACTATAATTTTTATCCAAAACAAGAACAACATTTTCGCGGAAATAATCAACAAAATAGAGAACACTTTAGGGATCAAAATCACAGAAATTTTGATAGAGATCAGTACAACAGAAACTACTAACAATCAGGTAATGTTTGGCATAGGAATGGGAACAGAAATGTTGATCAGAGACATTGTCAGAACCACAATCAGCAGTTCAAACAGGAACCAGTTGTAATTCAGGAAATAAAAAACGAGTAGACGCCCCCTTGAAGGTCCGCAAGGTTGAGGCAGAAGGTGAGCATGATGAAAGGACCAATGGATGTGACTATCATAAACTCAAACATGACAGTTCCAAACCTAAGCAATCACATGAGGTCATTAGTTGTTACTTATTGAAGAAATTTCAAGAGGAAAATAATGATGATATTGATAAAGATAAAATTTTCAGTACACAAGAACATACAGTAGATAAAAGTAATTGTGATTCATTTAATTTGACAGAGTTTTACACTTGGGCAGAAAAGAACAACACTTTGTCAGATGATGTAATTTGTAGTAGTTCAGAGACGTGTGTGAATGAAAGGGAGAATGCATGCTGTGAGAATGAATGTATTGGTGAAAGGGATCTGGTAACTTTAGAAAGGGGAAATTATATTTTGGGGGATAATTCGAATGTGTATGACCTGAATATGTGTAATGATAATTATGTTGATAATAAAGTTGACAATGATGGTAATGGTGTTGATGATGATGTTGAGGAAAGGTGTTTCATTAGTTTAAATAGGGAGTTGGGTATACACATGGTTGAAAATGTATTAAATAGTGAGAATATTATAGAAATTCCCAGGGATGTTACCAGGATGAATAAGGCTAACAAGCTGGGTGTATGTGAAAGCGTGAATTTTGATGTTGTTGGTAAAGAATCTGACTACACAAATAATGATGACACATGTATAACTTCTAGCCTAAGTGAAAATTTTACGGATACTAATGACACACACACATTTCTTATGAATCTATGGCTGAACAGTGAAACTATTTATTTTGACAAGAGCTTTAGAAAGATGCTTATTAACGTATGTGAAACTGTATGTCCTGAGTGGTGGAAAAAGATGAGATATTTTATTTTTGAAAAGCTGAAGGATAAGTACTTCAATAGCATACAATGTGATTTGGATGAAAATTCTTGGCTACTTGAGATAATAGAGAGTACTAATGACAAATTTGTATTTGTGAAAATTTTATAACTGTGACAAATAATACATATAATGGTATACCATATGATTCTGATAAGTATAGGTTTGGGGAAATTGAAAGTGATTTATTACATGAGGATACAGGTTCTGAGAAAAGTGATCAACTTTGCAGTCCTTGTATAAAAGTTAAAATTGGGTCATGGATTGGTAAATGTTTAATTGATACAGGAAGTGAGATCTTGGGAATATCTGAAAGGTTAAGCAAGAAATTGAAAGTGGGGAAAGATTATGTTGAAATGCCAGTTATTGGGGTAAAGATAAAAGGTGCTACTGGGAAGAGCAGTAAATTGGTAAAAAGCCAGGCTTTAGTGACATTTTTAACTGAAGGCAAGTTGTTCACACATGGATGTTTTGTAATTCAGGAATTTAATGAGGATTTTCTTTTGGGTATGAATTGGATAGTAAAAGTAAATACAGCATTTGATTGAGTTGGAAGAAAACTTTTGATAGAAACTAGTGAAAGGGAATACATTCAGACAAATTTTGTGAACACACTTGGTGATCAGAGTAATGGAAATTTTGACAGTATCAATTTACTAAAAGAAAATAGATTGGAGAATATTGAAACTCATAGATTTGATACTGATGAAGTTGAATTTGGGAATTTAGTAAATTTGAAAATTTCAGAAAGACGAAATTTATCTGGGGAGCAAAAACAACAGTTAGAAAATCTGCTGTGGGAATACAGTGATGTTTTAGTGACATACCTGGTAGGGTAAAGGGTTATCAGTGTGAGCTTCAGGTAAAACCTCATGAACCATTTTTCATAAAACCATACAGTATTGCAATATCAAAAAGACCTGCTGTTGAGAAAGAGCTGAAAAAGATGGAAGGATGTAATATAATAGAAAGGAGTATCAGTGCATATAATAATCCTCTAGTATCAGTTTCGATAAAATATGGTGGAGTAAGATTGGTTTTTGACTCTAGACACTTAAACAAAATTTTGTTCAGACAGACAGACCATCCCGAAAATATTGATGAGTTACTCTATAAATTTACAGATATAAAATAAATGTCAAGTTTGGATCTAACTTCGGGTTTTCATCAGGTACCACTTTCGGTTAATTCTAGGAAATATACTGCTTTCTTGTATAATGGTAAGAGTTACCAATATTGTGTTGTGCCATTTGGGTTAAATTCTTCTGTTTCCGAATTTACAAGAGCTTTGGATCATGTACTGGGGCAAGAACTTGCATCTAAACTGATAATTTATGTAGATGACATTTTGGTTACAGGGCAAAGTTGGGAGGAACATTTTTCGATTTTGAAGTCAGTTTGTGAAAAACTTAGAAAAGGGGGGATGACATTGAAAATAGAGAAATGTAAATTAGCAGTTTCTGAATTAAAATTTTTGGGTCATGTTGTCACAGACAAGGGAATTTTGGCAGATCCAGAAAAAATTAAAGCAATTTCAGAAATTCCTATTCCTAAGACTAAAAAACAATTAAAGTCGTTCTTTGGGTTATGCGGTTATTACCGAAAACATATAAGTGATCAGAGTCTGAATGCACCATGTTTAAGTCAGTTACTTAAGAAAAACACTGTTTGGGTTTGGGATAAAAGTTGTCAGGAAGAGTTTAATAAAATTAAGCAAGAGCTGAGGAAGCAACACTTATTACACAGACCTGATTTTAATTTACCATTTTGTTTGAACACTGATAGCAGTAATTATGGGCTTGGAGCAGAGTTATTTCAAGAAAGAGTAGAGAATGGACTTAAGATACATTGTACCATAGCATTTGCAATCAGAATGTTGCTCAAGCATGAAAAAAATTATACAGTCACAGAGAAGGAACTTTTGGCAATTCATTGGGCTTTTATAAAATTTAGAATTTACCTTATTGGACATAAAACCATAGTATTTTCGGACCACAAAGCTTTGAGTTACTTACAAGAGTGCAAATTATACCACAGCAGATTGACCAGATGGGCAATATTTCTAGAAAAGTTTGACTTTGAAATCAAACACATAAAAGGTTTTGAGAATGTAGTAGCTGATTCACTTTCAAGGTTACCAATTGGGGGAGAAAAGGAGATTTTTGAAAAAGAGGAGGAAAAGCAATTTAAAATTAGATACTTGAAAGGGGTGGAAAATGAGAAAACAATTAGAGCTATGTGTAACAAAATTAGAAAAAACGAAAATTTACATCAAAGTTGGAAATTAATTAAAGAATGTTTAGGCTAGAAGGGGTATGAGAAACTCGATAAATTTTACAAATTACATAAGGGGATTTTATTTCGGAGAACAGATGTCGATTCTAATAATTGGAAACTGTGTTGGCCAGAGGCAGGTGCTGATAAGCTGATCATTTACGTACATGAAAGTTTTGGTCATTGTGGGATACAGAAGTGCATTCAAAAGATACAAGAAAATGTTTATTTTTACAATATTGGAAAGAAGGTAAGAAAAGAATTGGCAACATGTGACAAATGTCAGAGAGTTAAAGTGAGCAATCAAAGATGTGGTGGAGAGATGCAAAACATTATTCTGGAAAAACCTTTAGATCTTATCGCAGTGGACTTATATGAAATGTTACCAAAGAGTAAAGGTGGTTACTGTTACATATTTGTTATGGTAGATGTATTTTCAAAATTAATTAAACTATATCTAGTGAAAAAAGCTACTAGCCATGAAATTATAATAAAAATTGAAAGAGATTATTTCGCACAGGTGGGTAAACCAAAAGCTATATTATCAGATAATGGTTCACAGTTCACCTCAAAAATTTGGAAAAAGTTTATTGAAAGATCAAAATTGAAGCATATACTTATATCTGTTTATTCTCCATCCACCAATCCTGCAGAAAGATATATGAGGGAAATTGGGAGACTTTGCAGAACCTATTGTAGCCATAAACATCCAACTTTGTTTGAGCACATTCGAAATTTTGAAGATATTATGAATAGCCTACAACATAGTTCCACAGGATTTTCACCGTATGAGCTTATGTTTAATATTAGACCTCCAAATCTTATATCAGAACTTATTGAATTTCCTAAATGTACACCTTTAACTATGCAAGAGAGAGAAGATATTGTCAGGGAAACTATGAGGAAACAAGGGGAAAAGAGGAATAAAAGACATAACAATAGGGTAAAATTAACCACTTTCAAACTTGGGGATCTTGTTCTGGTCAAATCTCATGAAAAATGTTAACTTC
The DNA here is from genome assembly GCF_023898315.1 of Schistocerca nitens. Classification (NCBI taxonomy): domain Eukaryota; kingdom Metazoa; phylum Arthropoda; class Insecta; order Orthoptera; family Acrididae; genus Schistocerca; species Schistocerca nitens. Next base: position 995,358,164 of record NC_064615.1, read on the forward strand.
AGAAATTAAAAAATTCTTTAATATCTATATTGGGCCTTTTGAAGTCATAGAAAATCCACACCCTAATGCTTATCGTTTGGTGTATCCTAAGTCAAAGAAATTATTTGGTCTCAGGAATGTTGCCTCTTTGAAACTATATAAACAGAAATCATAATTTAAAAAATTTAAATAACCTATTATCATCTAAAACAAAAGTCCTCCACTGGAATATGCTTGTTAGAACAAAACTGACTGTACAAGCAAGTACGTATAGTTGCATGTATAAATTAATAATTTGAAGTCACATGTTAATTGAAACTGATGAAAAAAACACTGTTGTAACAAAAAATGAGAGAAAGATTTATTTTTAATTTTTTACAAAAAAGTCTCCATAGTGAGCATTTCCGAATTTTTCTAATTTTTGGAAGCTAAGTCTTCCCTGTGGGTGAAGGCATGCATGTGCAGACATGCATGCAAAGGTATAAGTTTCAAAACCAATTTTAGATAAAGCCTCATGATATATGAGCAATTTATTGTTGTTTATACTGATGTTGTGGGGAACGAAAGTACTCTTCACAAGAATGTGACTTGTAGTAATATTGTAGTAGAGAGGCAAGTGTACATAAATAATTGCAAAAAATTTAGATAATACTGATGTATCTCTAGCTGTACTAAAAGAAAAAATCATAAGCAAAAGAAAAAATATACAAAAAAGAGTAAAAAAATATAAAATTAAAAAAATCTGAAGTATATATATATATATATATATATCTGTGGACGTCTATATATTTGCCTTATATATATATGTATATATAAAAGGCAAATATATAGACGTCCACAGATTCAAAGAGTCCAAATTTGGAAGAGGTTATCAGACTGCATCATTAATGTACTATTTGTGTAATACAGATCCATTACTGAGTGTGATCGGGATTTTGTTGTATATGTCCATAACAACAAAAACCCTGGGGAGCAGTTGTAATGGATCTGGGAGATGTGTTATTTTTTTTACCGGATTTATCGATACCAAATTGTAAATGTTTTCTTATATTTTTTGTCAGAATTTTTTATTGTAATTTTCCTTATTATATGTTAATTTACCTATATTTTTGAGAGTGAAAGCATATTGATTACTATTAGTCGAAGAATAGCAAAGAGACTGATTACAAGGGAAAGCTTGTGTCTTGCGTGAAATGTCTTTGACGCTGGAGTCGTCTTTGACTATACTCATTCGGCAGTTAACTCTTGGTGTGTGTTGATGGTAGAACAATGTGCAGGTCACCGTCATAAATAATTTTGAATTATGGTACTATTTTTTATATAAACTATAAGAAGAAACTACATTCGAAGGAATGGTATTTGAAGCACCAAAATTGAGGCAAACACATTGAACCAGGTCATTTCTGCAGCCGACAAAGATGCATTGTGGAATCATACTTCCACTAGACAACTGAAGCCAAGACAAATATCGCCTTGTAAACATTTAACGGAAAAGGTACTGTCACGAAATATGCCAAATCTAAGTAAATAAAATATAGTGAGCATATTTCAACTTTGTGTCTCAGCCGGGATACCATATTTCAACTGGGACCAAAGTTTAGGGGGCTGAGGGTTCATATTGATGAGTAGTTTCTTTTGGAAAGGTTTTATAAGAAATTTTACATTGTTAATGGCTGACCTTACGTCTTTCTGTAATTTAGGAGTCGGATCATCATGCAGCTCCGATATGTTGTTTTCAATGAAGAAATTTTCAGTTTTAGAAATATACTCAGAAATATAAGCAATGACTAGACAACAACCTTTATCGGATTTAGTTATTAAAGCACTTACTGTTTTAAGTTTATTATTAATGGAAGTTACTAAAATTCTGTCGTTATGCGTAGCATTAGACAAAGTAGCTGCATTTTTACTCTAACATGCGGGTTACATCATACGCAATTCTGGCTTGAGAAGCATTATCTATCTTATTATAATCGAGACCGATTTTTAAATCAACAAGCATATTTTCTCTTACATTTCTGTCTGACAGGTTAGGCCTGACATTGTATTTTAGTCGTTTTCCTAACAGGACTTTTTCATTCTCAGTAAAGGCGATGTTGGTTTTATTTAAAATTCTTTCATGAAAGACGTGACTGCTTTTTTGAAATGTTTTCTGACGTAATTTTTCATTAGAAAGCAGACAAAAATGATTGCTGAGCTTCTTAACGTGTTTCTGCATTATACCTATTTTACAAATCTCTAGATGTTCGTTAATCCGTAAACCTAATCATCCAATACGTCCAATCTCCAATAGCATGAATAGCGCATATCACGATTTGGCCCGATTTCTACACGAAACTTTGAAAAAATCCTTCGTTTTCGAAAGTAATTATTCCGTTCCTAATAGCCACGTTTTGGTCCAAAATATTAAAAACTTAGTATGCAGTTCAGACAGCAAGCTTTTTTCCTTAGATATTAAAAATCTTTATACGAATGTCCCGGTACATGAGGCGCTCATCATTGTGGAAGAAAACTTGCGTCAATTTAAAAAAAGATCTATCAGAAGATCAGATTACTGATTTTATGAATCTCGTTAATGTCGTTGACAAGTACAACTAATTTGAATTCAACGGACAACTGTACCAGCAGTCTGATGGGCTCGCTATGGGCAACCCTTCAGCCGGCATCCTCGCCGACATCTTTATCAATTCCTTGGAAAAAAAGCTGTTTAATCGTGTCTCAGCCGCTTCACTAGGTATCTTTTCTTACACAAGATACATTGATGATATTCTAGTCATCTATAACGGACCCGCCGATAGAATTGATCATATATTTAAACTCTTTAACGACCTCCATGAAAAAATTTCTTTCACTATTGAACTCGAAAACGATAACCGCCAATTAAATTATTTAGACTTGACGCTTAAAACAGAAGACAATAACATCACTTTCAATACTTTCCGAAAAGAAACGTATACTTATCAAATCGTGCCTGCTGCCTCTTTTCATCCACAGTCTCAAAAAATGGCCTTTTTTCACTCTGCCGTCCACCGAGCCACCTCCATACCACTTTCAACAGAAAAGTTTAATGAGGAGACTAATTTACTTAAAACCATAGCAGTCAATAATGAATATACGCCTAATATAGTGGACGATATCCTAAAAAAGAAAACTGCAAGAACTACCACGCTCAACACCTCACGCACTGAAATTAACCCAAAAAAACGTTTTTCTATTCCTTTCATAGGACCCATTTCCTATCAGATTCACAGCATGCTTCGCAACAAATACAACTGCAAATTGCCTTCTCTACTAATAGTAATCTAAAGAGAAATTTCATTCATAATTTGAAATCCATTCGCTCCCCTACAGAAAGTTCTGGCGTTTATAAGATCATCTGCGATACCTGCTCCTCCTATTATATAGGGCAAACCGGACGTGCTTTCACCATCAGATACAAAGAACATCTTTTGAGAAAGAACGGCACCAGTTCCCTAAATTCATCCTTTGCCGATCATCTCTTAATTACTGGACACGTGCCTAAAGCAGAGGTCAGACATAAAGTTTGTTTGACCTCTGCTTAAGACAGTATTACTACTCAGGGCACATATTGGTTGAAAGCACCGATGATGGCTGTTAATCAGTTGAAATCAATTTGCAAAATTGAATGAATAAAACATGATTTTGCGACTGGTTGCTGCATAATTGGTAATTTTATGGTTTATGGTCGCTGCACGACCTGGGAACCACATGGAGCCCACCATTCATAAAATAACAAAAATTGTCAGCAGAGTTTTTCAACCACGATGAGACATTGTACTGTGCACATGTACAGGAAACGGGAAAGTGAGGTTAGATTGACAGTAAAGAGAATACCATCTGTTAACACAAACATAGAATCGACATTTTTTTGCCAGAAAATATTTTTCAGCAGTGCTACCAACGTCATCTACATTTATTACACCTCCTTTTTAAATTATTTTGACTATATAAAGACCGTAAAATTCTTTAAAAATCGCTTAATTTAATAAATTTAACTGTAAAATGTGAAGAAATGGTGGGTGATACAGTTTTTTAGGTATCATATTTGGATTTCCCACCCTAAAAAAGATAAGAATAAGGTATTTTCAGCAAAAAGTGTTTCCATCGTTGGCCTGTGTTATCTGTTAGCTTACTCAAATAATCATACCTCTCTACGATGTCTTTGCCGCACAGGCACGGTTCAAATGGCTCTGAGCACTATGCGACTTAACTTCTGAGGTCATCAGTCGCCTAGAACTTAGAACTAATTAAACCTAACTAACCTAAGGACATCACACACATCCATGCCCGAGGCAGGATTCGAACCTGCGACCGTAGCGGTCGCTCGGTTCCAGACTGTAGGGCCTAGAACCGCACGGCCACTCCGGCCGGCAGCACAGGCACGGTGGGAATATTTATTTATATGTGTAGCCCATTTAAAGAACCTACAAAAACGCCGATAACGGTCGTGCGGGATCTGGCAGACACAATGGAGCAAGCTGGCTGAGCCATGTCTCCAGCGGCTCTGGACTACGAGTGACCCCTGCTGCCACAATATGGGATGGCCGGCGGCAGCTACTCAGTCCACTCGCGCTTCGAGCCTCATCCCTGCGACATGCTATGCAGAAGCCACCTAGTTGTGTCTTCATCGTCACCCTTCATGCTTACTTTGGGGAGTCTCAGCCTAGCTTACACTGTAATACACTCCTGGAAATTGAAATAAGAACACCGTGAATTCATTGTCCCAGGAAGGGGAAACTTTATTGACACATTCCTGGGGTCAGATACATCACATGATCACACTGACAGAACCACAGGCACATAGACACAGGCAACAGAGCATGCACAATGTCGGCACTAGTACAGTGTATATCCACCTTTCGCAGCAATGCAGGCTGCTATTCTCCCATGGAGACGATCGTAGAGATGCTGGATGTAGTCCTGTGGAACGGCTTGCCATGCCATTTCCACCTGGCGCCTCAGTTGGACCAGCGTTCGTGCTGGACGTGCAGACCGCGTGAGACGACGCTTCATCCAGTCCCAAACATGCTCAATGGGGGACAGATCCGGAGATCTTGCTGGCCAGGGTAGTTGACTTACACCTTCTAGAGCACGTTGGGTGGCACGGGATACATGCGGACGTGCATTGTCCTGTTGGAACAGCAAGTTCCCTTGCCGGTCTAGGAATGGTAGAACGATGGGTTCGATGACGGTTTGGATGTACCGTGCACTATTCAGTGTCCCCTCGACGATCACCAGTGGTGTACGGTCTGTGTAGGAGATCGCTCCCCACACCATGATGCCGGGTGTTGGCCCTGTGTGCCTTGGTCGTATGCAGTCCTGATTGTGGCGCTCACCTGCACGGCGCCAAACACGCATACGACCATCATTGGCACCAAGGCAGAAGCGACTCTCATCGCTGAAGACGACACGTCTCCATTCGTCCCTCCATTCACGCCTGTCGCGACACCACTGGAGGCGGGCTGCACGATGTTGGGGCGTGAGCGGAAGACGGCCTAACGGTGTGCGGGACCGTAGCCCAGCTTCATGGAGACGGTTGCGAATGGTCCTCGCCGATACCCCAGGAGCAACAGTGTCCCTAATTTGCTGGGAAGTGGCGGTGCGGTCCCCTACGGCACAGCGTAGGATCCTACGGTCTTGGCGTGCATCCGTGCGTCGCTGCGGTCCGGTCCCAGGTCGACGGGCACGTGCACCTTCCGCCGACCACTGGCGACAACATCGATGTACTGTGGAGACCTCACGCCCCACGTGTTGAGCAATTCGGCGGTACGTCCACCCGGCCTCCCGCATGCCCACTATACGCCCTCGCTCAAAGTCCGTCAACTGCACATACGGTTCACGTCCACGCTGTCGCGGCATGCTACCAGTGTTAAAGACTGCGATGGAGCTCCGTATGCCACGGCAAACTGGCTGACACTGACGGCGGCGGTGCACAAATGCTGCGCAGCTAGCGCCATTCGACGGCCAACACCGCGGTTCCTGGTGTGTCCGCTGCGCCGTGCGTGTGATCATTGCTTGTACAGCCCTCTCGCAGTGTCCGGAGCAAGTATGGTGGGTCTGACACACCGGTGTCAATGTGTTCTTTTTTCCATTTCCAGGAGTGTAGTTGGACTCTATTTCTTACTGCCATACTTGTATTTATTTGTATTGAGTCCTCGTTCTCTTGGAGAAATATAAGTTAAGTAAATCTTCTGTTTACCGTGTTAATCTATTCGCCAATCATATGTGCTACTGTCCAAGTTTCCTACGACGACAGTTGCCGAAACACTGTGCAGCCCACCTCTCCTTAGCGTCGTGTACGAAGTTTTACACAACGCTTTGCATTCCAGGCTCAGCTCGTCTCACTTGTTTTCACTATTATCATTTCATGTCATTTTATCTTTATCAATTTCATCCTCGTTGATCCATTCAGGTCATTTCGGTGGATCTAATTTAATTTCTGTGTACCCCTCGTTACAGTGTAAAACAGGAGTATTCCCAAAATCTGGTCTCCTGATGGTGCCACAACGAATCACCCATGGCAGCAGGTCTGGTCACAGCGTTCAGCAACCTTGTGGTGGGTTATTAGTGACAATGAACGATTGAGTCAGGCATGCCGGAATATTCAGGTAGCTTAAAGGCTAAAGTGACTGCTCACTATAAACAGGGAATCCGAGTTTGAGTCTCAGTCTGGAGCGAGCTTGCAATATAACATGTCAAATCAAAACACACCTTCAACCATTTAAATTCCCCTTTTATTTTATTTTTGCTGTCACTTTGAGCGTTACACTATTCCATCTTCAGGTCTCCTGCCCGACGTATAGGAAGAGTCCCACCTCTTGCACAATCGAAATAAAGGTCAGCGTACAGTCACTGGTATCCATAGACTTCTTTTTATCAAAGTCATCTCTTCGATCATCACTTGATGAGAGTGTTTTATATTGGGTCTGCAAGTGATGATCAAAGGGATCGCTTTGTTAAAAAAAAAAAAAGTCCACGAATACCAGTGACTGTATGCTGGCCCCTATTTCTAGTGTACAAGAGGCGGGGGTCTCCCTAAACGTCGGTCAAGCGGGCCTGAAAATGGCGTAATGTAACACTGAAACTGGTAGCAAAAATAAAACAGAACTGGAAACCCAGACGGTTGAAGGTGTTTTGATTTGAGATTTTATACTGAACAGCCTAAGTCCCGCAACTATTGTGTATAAATATGGACTTACACAAAGTTATAATAGTCACGACGTCATTATGTTGCACGTCCAGCGTTTATGACCTGTTATCACTAATAATATCATATAATGTCAATGAATTTTCAGTGATTTTATCCTCCTTGACCCATTTATTTCTTTTTTGTGACTAATTCCATTGTCAATCTTTTATAGTCAGGACAGTACCTCAACGTTGCCTCCAATCCCTGACCTTCGCGAAGATTACACACAGACGAAGCCGCAAATCTACTCTTGGGTGTGATACAGACCATACAGATGGTCAATGAGTAGCTTCGTAGCTGCGTAGTCAGTTGCGCATCGGCGCTCGTAGCGGTTAGTCGCAGGTTTGTTTATTTGTGTGAGCTGCATTGTGTTTACAAATTACGCGTTACTCGTGCCGTCTCGCGTAGCATCTATTACACAGCTGTGTTATGCGAAAAGGGGCGTAGTCATTAGGCTGTCTTAAGTGTGCCAAAAACATAAACAACTATGGCAACGAAACCCCAGAAGAATGCTGTGAAACTGGATCTCTCCAAGAGTAATATGAGCTGCCAACAGCTATCGAAGTTCAGAACTGGGTTACAACTCTCGTGAAACTAACAAGAGATCAAGTAGACAGTGTGCAAATTAAAACTAGTGAGTCAGTCTAATATTTCAAACCTCGTTTTAACCTAGAGTATGAGCGGGTCATCTGGGAGTGCGCGTGAAGCTTTGAGTTTACATTAGCAGTGGAGTCTGTCTCCGTTCGCCTTTCGTCCAATCGAAGGCAGCTCCGTAAATTTTCGTGTTCTTAATATACCCGCTGAAGATCCAAACGAAACGATAAAGTTCAAATGTCAAACTTACGGGAACTTCCATACAAAGCGGAACGAGGCTTTGTCAGATTTTCATCCATTCTCTATCCCAAATGGAATAAGATCTACGAAAATGGAAGTTAAAAACCGATCCCGCTCGTAATAAGTATTGTGGGCTATCTAATATGGGAAACTACCAGCATGCTTCATATGCAATGCAAAAGACAGCCCTGTTTATACAGGACTGTCCCAGACGAAAATTTCGTCTTAGACTAAACCTAACTAACGTGAACCTTCATTTGCTGACTTTGTGACAGGAATAATTAGAGAATCTGAAACGTTCGGTGATAAACAGCTGAAGGCAGTTTAGTTGCTCTTAATGATGCCAGGAATTCCGAGACTGTAAACAATAAGCTGGAATACAGTAATGATATTTGAAATGTTTTAAAAAAATGGCTCTGAGCACTATGGGACTCAACTGCTGAGGTCATCAGTCCCCTAGAACTTAGAACTAGTTAAACCTACCTAACCTAAGGACATCACAAACATCCATGCCCGAGGCAGGATTCGAACCTGCGACCGTAGCGGTCTCGCGGTTCCAGACTGCAGCGCCTTTAACCGCACGGCCACTTCGGCCGGCTGAAATGTTTTAAACTAACGTGCATTTTCACCTTCGGGCGTACTTAGAGAGAATCATGACGATTTAGAAAGGAGGAATACTGATCATTTACCTAACATTCAAACACAGGCTACAAATATTGCTGATAATGATAGCACAGCAACATTGAGGCAACAAATCGTAAACAACGCGACCGTGAGAGTGAGAGTGGCACTGCATTTGCCGTCCGATAGCTTACATCAAATAACACAGAAATGCTCGCGACGATGGTGACGCGAAGAATGCAGCTCCAAAGACTGGCCTTGAAATACGATCGATGGTAGACCCAGTGGAAGCACCTTCTGATCCACCGTGTGAAACAACAGAACGAAGATAGACACAACTCATTTTGTTGATACAAAAGAGACGAGTCAAGATTTTTTTTCATTTCATTTTACTTATTTTTTTCTGAGACACCAGTCTTCTGACTGTCTGAAGTGACCCGCCACGAATTTCTCTCCTGTGCCAACTTTCTCATCTCACAGTAGCACTTACAACCTGCGTCTCCAATTTATTGCTATCTGTTCCCCAATCTCTGTCTTCCTCTACAGTTTTTACCATCTACAGCTTCCTCTAGTAGGGTGAAGGTTATTCCCTGATGTCTTAACACATGCCCTACCATCCCGTCACTTCTTATTGTCAGTGTTTTTCCCATATTCCTTTCTCACCAATTCCGCGGAGAGCCCCATCACTCCTTGACTTGTCAGTCCACCTACTTTTCAACTTGCTTCCGTAGCACCACGTCTTAAATGCTTCAATTCTCTTCTGTTCCGGTTTTCCCGCAGCCCATATCTCATTGCCGTAAAATGCTGTACGCCAAAGGTACATTCTCAGTCATTTCTTCCTCACATTAAAACCTATATTTGATTCTCGGATACTGCTCACGACCAGGAACGCCCTTTTTGCCAGTGCTAGTCTGCTTTTTACTTCATTCTTACTCCATCCGTCATGGATTATTTTGCTGCCTAGGTAGTAGAATTCCTTAACTTCACCTATTTCGTGACCAGCAATTATGACGCTAAGTTTCTCGCAATTCTGATTCCTGCTACTTCTCATTACTTTCGTCTTTATTCTATTTACTCTCAATCCATATTCTGTACTCATTACACTGTTCATTCCCTTCAGTAGATCCTTAAATTTGTCTTCACTTTCAGTAACAATAGCAATGTCATTAACGAAATTTATCATTGATATTCTTCCACCTTGAAATTCAATCCCACTTTTGAGCCTTTCTTTATTTCCGTCATTGATTCTTCTACTTATGGATTGAACAGGACGGGTGAAAGAGTACATTCCTACCTTCCATCCTTTTCATCTATGCACTTCGTGCTTGGTCTTCCACTCCTATTGTTCCCTCGTGGTTCTTGTACATGTTGTATACCATCCGTCATTCCACATAGTTTTCCCCCATTTTTCTCAGGATTTCGAACATCTTGCACCATTTCACACTGTGGAACGCTTTTTTCAGATCGACAAATCCTGAATGTGTTTTGATTTATTTTTTTTTTTTAGTCTTTCTTCCTTTATCAACCGCGGCATCAGAACTGCCTCTCTTTCCTAATTGATCGTCCTCTAACCTATCCTCAATTTTGTTTTCCATTCTTTTGTATATTAATCTGGATAGCAACTTGGATACCTGGGCTGGTAAGCTGATTGTGGGATAAGTGAAGCACATGTCGGCTCGCACTATCTTCGGAATAGTGTGGATGATGTTTTCCTTTCTGGAAGTCTTACGGTATAGTGTCAGTTTCATACCTTCGACACACCAAAGTGAATAATCATTTTGTTGTCACGTCCTCCAACGATTTTAGAAAGTCCGTTCTCTCTTATTTGATTTTAAGTCTTTCAAAGCTCTTCTGATTCTAATACTGGATCCCTTATCTCTTTCCTGTCGACTCCTATTTCTTCTTCTATCACTTCATCACACAAGCCTCCCCCTCATAGAGGCCATCAATGTACTCGTTCCACCTATTTGCTCTCTTCTGTGTATTTAACGGTGGAGTTTCCATTTCCCTATTAGTATTACTGCCCTGGCTTTTAGTATCACCGAAGGTTGTTTTGACTTTTTCTGTATGCTGAGTCAATCCTTCCGACAATCATTTCTTTTTTGATTTCTTTCTACTTTTCATACAGCTACAATCACCTGAGCTTCCTGCACTTTCTATTTAGTTCATTCGTGACTCGTATTCCTGTATTGCAGAATAAACCTGAACATTTTTGTACTTCCTTCTTTCGTCCATCAACTGAAGTATTTTTTCTGTTACCTGTGATTTCTTCTCAGTTGCCTTCCTTCTACCTATGTTTTTCTTTCCAAGTTCTGTGACTAGACTTCTTAGAGAAATCCATTCCTCTTTAACTGAACTGCGTACCGGGAAATTCCTTATCGCAGTATCTACAGATTTAGAGAACTTCCAGCGTATCTCTCCATACCTTAATACTTCCGAACCGCACTTCCTTGCGCATTGATTCTTCCTGACTTGTCTCTTAAACTTCAGCCTACTCTTCATCACTACTACATTGTCATCTGAGTCTATATATGCTCCTGGGTACGCCTTACGATCCAATAACTGATTTCTAAATCTCTGTCTGACCATGACTGAAATCTTCCAGTATCTTCCGGTCTTCTCTACGTATCCTCCTCCTTTTGTGATTCTGGAACAGGGTTTTCACTGTTGCTAGCTAAAATTTGTTCCAGAACTCAGTATTTTTCCTTTGTTATTCCTACAACCAAACAAACCTATATTCTCCAGTAACCCTTTCTTCCACTTGTTCTCCTAGAACCGCATTCCAGTCCCCCATGATTATTACATTTCCATCCCTTTTTACGTACTGAACTGCCCGTTCAATATTCTCATATTCGTTCTGCCTCTTTATCTTCTGCTTGTGATGTCGGCATGTATACCTGAAATACTGTTGTTGGTGTTGGCTTGCTGTCGATTGTGATGAGAACAACTCTATCACCGACTGTTCACAGTCACTCATTCTCTGTCCTACCGTCCGATTCATAACGAATCCTACTACCCTTATACCATTTTCTGCTGTTTCTCGAATTACCCCATATTAATACGCCCAGAAATCCTTGTCTTCTTTTCATTTCACTTCACTGACGCCCATTATATCTAGATTGAGCCTTAGCATTTCATTTTTCAGATGTGCTAGTTGCCCTACCACGTTCAAACTTCTGACATTTCACACTCCGAGTCGCAGAACGTTATTCTTCCGTTGGTTATTCAACTCTTTTCTCACAATCACCTACCCCTTGGCAGTCCCCTTTCGGAGATCCCAATGGGGCGACTAGTCTGACATCTTTTGCCAATGGAGATATCATCATGACACCTTTTCAATTACAAGCCACATGTCCCCTGGATACACATTTTCTTCTCATTTTAGTGGCAGTTCCCCCACCCCATGGGCAAGAGTGTGTCCTGAACCTCTGTCCGCTCCTCCACCCTCTTTGACATGGCTGTTGGCAGAATGAGGGTGACTTCTTATGCCAGAAGGAAGTCCTCGACCGCCATTGCTCATGGTTTTTATTTAAAATTTAAGCAGTGATGAGGTTTAATCCGGGGCCGAGGCCGTTTCGATTATTCAGCTGTGACGCTACCAATAGACCACGGGTGCTAATACGAGTCGATTATTGAGCGAAAAGTTAAGGAGAAAAATTTCTGCGAGTAGTAACGAAGAGGAGCAAAACTATGTCAAAAAAGAGCCTTTAACAACTTCTCATAGTGATCAAAGGCAAAACGAGATTGAAGACATAGCGATGTCCGAATCGGAAGCGATTTCCCATGCTGAAAAGAAATTGTCTCGGGACAGTCGTAAAGCCGTCAAGAAAATACATAAATTGCAATTGTAGGTTCAAGTAGAATCAAGAGGAAATACAGGAAAAGAGACACGCAGTATAATTTCAGTTCAAAATCCAGATGTACTGCATGATAACAAACAAGTGTAGATACCAGCCGGCCGTGGTGGCCAAGCGGTTCTAGGCGCTTCAGTCTGGAACCGCGCGACCGCTACGGCCTCAGGTTCGAATCCTGCCTCGGGCATGGATGTGTGTGATGTCCTTAGGTTAGTTAGGTTTAAGTAGTTCTAAGTTCTAGAGGACTGATGACCTCAGAAGTTAAGTCCCATAGTGCTCAGAGCCATTTTGTAGATACCAGGACTGAAAAGAAGTAATCTACAACCATAAAAGACGATAGTGAGCTATCAAAACTGAAGAATATTTGCTGTAAATATGTCCCTTGTGCACTTGAATATAATGGCGATTCAATAAGAAATAAGCACTACAACGCAAGAGAATGACCAAGTGATTGGGTAATACAATACCGGAATTGTTTGCATTTATAAATAATCATAAATTTTATTTTTAGAGCAATGAGACGTGAAGGATTTCTGAAGAGATGAAATTAGTTTAAATTTTAAGAGTGAAGGAAAATGTAGTCATCAAAAAAAATACAAGTTCCCACATATAAGGAACAGTATGAATTTCCTCAAGACGAAATGACTGATTTTCGGGAACAAAGTATGTTTTGTGAGACAGTGGAGAACTTAAGACAAAAATTAATTGGTGCAAAATACACAATTGGAAATGTATTTCATTAGAGGAGAAGTTATGTCTGGAAGGAGTTTCAGACGAGAAACGTACTAATGTCGTCCTTTCTGGGTGAGTCGAGTCCAATTGTACCCGTAAGCACACTCAGGCGACGAATGGGCTACGGCGGTGACTCACGAATCGAGTCGACAAGGCGAGTTCGGAGATGAAGAAACAGGACACTCTGGCGAGTTTAAAGGGAGTATATGGAGATCACTTCTGATCTCAACTATCAACATCAAAGCAGAGCAATGTGTCAAGACCTGGCAAGAAATCAACACCAGCCAGAAGAAAAAAGCATTCCTCTACACGCAGTCAGCTTCCCAGGAACACTCAGCCGCAATGAACCTCCAGCAGAAAATAACAGCAGTTGATAACAATCATGAATAGGGAACTACTCGTGAGTGAAACCGAAATACTTGTTTGTTGTGAATTACTAACATATTTTTATTAATTGTTATCTCTTTCATTATTCTCTTTCATGACACTGCTGTGTCAAAAAATTGCCCATTGCACAAACTTATGTAAGTAGGCTTTTAGGTTTTTATGTTGGTAACGCCACGTAGGGCTCTGTATGAAAATCGCTGACTGCGTTGTGTGCAGTCTGTGGATGGCTGGACTCATTGTTGGAATATATTCGCTTGTGTTGGGCAGTTGGATGTGAACAGCGCGTAGCGTTGGGCAGTTGGAGGTGAGCCGCCATCAGTGGTGGATGGGGGGAGAGAGATGCCAGAGTTTTGAGAGACGATCTGGACGTGTGTTCGTCAGAAAAATGAAATTTGTAAAGATGGATGTCATGAATTGATAGATATATATACGATGACTTTTGAACATTATTAAGGCAAATAAATTGCTTGCTCTCCATCAAAATCTTTCATTTGGGTTCCGCCTCCAAAACAAAATGGCACATATTCACCTACAATAACAAAATTTTCCACAGAATAGGCAACATATTGAAGAACCAGGGACTTCAAATAGGATACAAGACAAACAACACAACACAGAAAAAACACAGGAGACACTCATAGATAAATTCAAAAGATCAGGAACATATGAACTCACATGCAACACTTGCAAATCAATATACATAGAACAAACTTGCAGGAACTTTAAAAAAAGATACTTTGAACATCTCAGAGCCCTAAAAAGTAACAGTACCTGTAGCACATTTGCTGACCACCTAATAGCCCATAACCACCATCCAACTACAATAGCAGCAGACTTAAAAATACTGAAATACAGCCTTAGCCTATATCACAAATTAACATAGAAGTAAACTTCCACATACAGAAGGCAGTAGCGGAAGGAAAACAAGTTTTAAATGAATACACTACACTCTATAAAGGCACATTATTTAAAAGCATTAATGGAACTTTACAGAAAAGGCAAGGCAAACAGGTAAAGGAGCTCACACCCACACACGAAAAAAGAGAGATAAAAGTAAACAAAAGTCTGCGCCGAACTGCCTCGGTAACAAATGAACGCCGATGGGGTTATGACACACAACAGTATCGTGTATACCGCGTTTCGCGAAAAAGCGATTGCAAAACCGAAAATACTTAAGGTACGTTTATGTGTGTTCAGTGCTCTGGGAACGAGAAAGGAGAAGGATCAGTCACAACAAAACTTGAGTAATAACGAATATATACACAAAACATGTTGCCATACAAAAATCACGTTTTTAAAATGTCAAGGGATAGGTTAACTCGCAGATAAAATTTACATTTACATCGTTTGGTTTGCAGATGACAAGCTATCAGTGCAGGACACCATACAGATGGTCCTGCAGAACCACATAATGTAAAATAAAAGTAAGAACAAAAACGGACAAAAACTGTCTTTAGGCCCCATTTTGTTGGATCAGTTACAACCTAAAATATGTTCACTTTTACAGTTGACCAATAAACAAAACCCACTGATGATGTTACAGAGGTGCTGAAACATCTTTGGGTAACAAGAAAAAACAGTGTTTTGCAAAAAAGCTGGATACTACATCCATTGATTTAACTAAGTAAAATTCATGTTATAAAAACAAAAGTTACTTTTAAAAAATTTCGGGAATTCCAAAAAAGAACGGGGTCTACTCATCCTCGTGATACCGATTGACGAGCTGCTGGAATGTGAGGTAAAGGCTTAAAAGTCTTGAACGCCGTCTACGGCTGGGAGAGTCGCGTGCTAGTCCCATGCCCCTCCATACAGCATCCGAATGGCGCCATATGGCAGCCATGACACGGCGGCCGGTCGCCTTTGCATGGCCCTCTCAACTTGGTTGCGGAGTTAAGTGTTTTTTACTTCACGATACTAGTTAAGCTCTGAGTGTTGTGGCGCTGTACTTAGAGGGCTTAGCAGGCTACTGTGTCGTGCGGGTTGCCCATTAATCGGTGTCGCAGACCGTTTACCATTGTCTGCAGGCGTGCTGCCGTTAAAGCCACCCACCACGTCCCGGACTCCATTGTCTTTAGAGACCATATATGGTTCTGCAGAGACGGTTCCGCAGTCTTTTCCTTCTAGACATGGGCTGCTAATTTAGCGCACTCGGAGTGCTCCAACAGGCTCCAGCAGAGTTCAAAGTCTTGTAATATAGCTGCTCATACTCTCAATAAGCGATAAACAGCTTATGGGTGCGCTTGCACCTGCGCAACTTTCATTAAGTACTACGTGCATGAGGCCATTTCACGGAAGTGTTATGGGCGAATGCAACAGGGCAAAGTCAAGCATGCCTATGATTTATTAGTAGGAGCAGGAGTCTCAACGTACCAAACGCGTAGACATACGATATTGTACCCCTGTCTTCGGTTCTGTTCATTTGGTACTTCGCTTTGCCACGCCTCATTAAAAGTTGTTTTGGCATATGTTGAAAGTTGCCTTTGCGTTAGTATTTTGGCTGAGTGATCTACCGAGAAACACGAAGAATTTAAAGAATTTATCGTCCATATCCTTACTTGCGATTGTTTAATTCCATTGATTACAAACACAGAGTGAAACGAGATGACTGTCAGTTCCTCACAAATAAAAACAAAAAAAGAAAACCTGAACAAAATAAAAAGCCTTCATCTGTACTTCAGACAAATATATGGTGAAGAATGGGAGTGATCCTGGGGTTATTAACGCGACGAAGCACCTTCTGGTTCTTTAATGGGCCACTTCGGTACACAAATAGTTTGCATCGACACGAGCCGATAAATAGCTTCTTTCACTGACGTATTGTTACTGCAGCTCCATACGTTCCCCATCCAAAGCCTTAAAATGTACCTCAAATTATAGCACATTTCTAAATCTTTTGTGACATCCAACCACTCTTCTCAATAGTTTGGAGACTGAAGTTAACAAAAATAAAAATAAAATATCTCATTAAATGATTTTGACAAAATAAGGCGCTCAATTTTTCTCTGACACACACACACACACAAGCGCTAAAGGGATTTGACTGACGTAAATGTTACCCTTCCAGCACTCCATTCTATATACCTCTACAATATCGCACGTTAAGAAATAAACATATACTCGGATTACAGATCTTATATATGAAAGAAACGTTTTGTTTTCCAGAGACAGAAATGTCTTGTGGTCATCGACCCCCCTTAATGTAGTTTATCAACAGACATTCAGTCGCGGACCACCCGTGACTGTAACTTCTGGGTCATAGTTATATTAATTCATAATATTCTGTCTTTAGCCACAAAATTTTTATTATATAGCTATTGTCCCAATGGTTTCGGTGCTACAAATCCATTATGAAAGGCTTTGTAGATATAACGAGCGTTACATATGCTTCAGTATTTAACCTGGCGGTAACAGAAATATAGATTTGTTATAAGTAACGAGAAAAACTGTCTAGTACGGAATCAATGAGAGAAATACTGGAGTAATGAGAAAAATAAAGTACTGGAACATATTACTACCTTTTGGACATACAGCATACGTCATCTGCATTACTCAAAATGGTTGAAATGGCTCTCAGCACTATGGGACAACTTCTGAGGTCATCAGTCCCCTAGAACTTAGAACTACTTAAACCTAACTAACCTAAAGACATCACACACATCCATGCCCGAGGCAGGATTCGAACGTGCGAGCGTAGCAGTCCCACGGTTCCGGACTGCAGCGCCTAGAACCGCATGGCCACCACGGCCGGCCATCTGCATTACTCAAAAACTTCGACATTTGCATTTACAGTTCGAACGAATTCACATGTATGTGACAGTACTACATGACTCAAAAGATGGATGCTCAGCCTGTAGTACAGTGATGTGATGGAGTACTGACTTTCCTAGTATTTCCATTTACAGGGTGACAATTATTGAATTATATGAAATAAAATCGTCATAACTTCTGAACGGTTGGCGTTGGACCGTTCAAACTGCACGGTTGGCTGTGGGACATCATGGGAATTCGTATGGTGTGTTTAACGATAAAGACCACTCTCATTTGGATGGGTTCGAAAATAGGAAAAATTGGAGCATTTGGGGGACTAAGAATACGCATTTCGTGATGCAGAAGCCTCTTCATCCTTAACGGGTGACTGTGTGGTGTGCAGTGTCCAGTGACGGAATAATCGGTGCGATATTCCTTGATGGCACGGAACTACCGAACCGTACGTGAAGGTTTTGGAAGATGATTTCATCCCCATTATCGAAAGTGACCCTGTTGTCAACAAGAAGTGGTTCGTGCGAGACGGAACTCGACCCCATCGAAGCAGAGAGTGTTTGATGTCCTGGAGGAGCACTTTGGGGGCCGTGTTCTGGATCTGGGGTACCCAGTGGCCACTGTACGGCCATCGATTGGCCGCCATATTCTCCGGATCTGAACACATACGTCTCCTTTTTGTGGGACTATATTAAAGACAAGCTGTTAAGCAAAAACCTCAAAACCATTGCTGAGCTGAAAATAGACATTCAGGAGCACATCGACAGCATCGACGTCCCGACACGCCAGCAACTCATGCAGAATTTCGCTTTTCGTTTGCGCCACATCATCGCTAATGATGACAGGCATATCGAACATGTCATAACTTAAATCCGAATATCTGCAGTGACGTTTACATGTTGAATAAAATATGTGCAAGGCCGTAGTTTGTAATTAATTTACATTTTTTATGTAGTTTAATAATTTTCACCCAGTACGTATATTGACGAAATAAAACGAGTAACTAAAAATTGGAGAAGTGAATTCTAGCTTTACATTCTTACATATTCAGTGTTATTGAATACGTATGAATGTGAGACTAATAATAGTGATAACGCCTCGAAATTAGTCCCATCGTATTTCATTTCCTGACCATATTCGAGACAGTTTTCTGTGATAGCTAGTCGCCTGTTGTTGCAAATGTTCCTTTCTGACTGTTCTGATAGATGTGTCACAATCTAGGCCTTTCAAAGCCGAGTGTGTATCGCATTTCATGCGAATGGGAAATGTCTTACGTGGGACAGATTATCACAACAGTCCAGGAGAGGACAAGGAACATCAGCGACACTCCGGTAAAGCCACCAAGCAAATCATCTGTCGCCGAACAATGCCTTGAATATAATCGTTAAATGAAACACAATGAACCCATTATGGTGATACAAACGCTGATTTTCTTGGTCAGCGTAGTTAAGGAGTCTACCGAAATAAAGATGTCGAAAAATCTAATAAACTGGGACAAAGGTTTCATTTTAAACAACGCTTGGGATCCGGCACTCAGTTCATCAAGATCTCGTCGGCCGCCACATCCATTGGAGCTTCGAAATACTGACAGAAAGTTCGTTTCAGAGAATATCAAGATGGACTGTGAAAACCAAAAGAGCATCAAAGGATGTAGTGGGCGTCGAGAGTCGAACTCACAATCAGCTATAAATAGCGGCCCGAAATTAACAACAGTTCACAGCCTGGTTGGTGTCCAAGCAGCGAGTACAGCAGCATAACGGGCAGTTACTGAAGAAGATGGCTGGCTCTGTGAGCGAAATATTATGAAAAAAAGGGAAACAAGAGCTCTGTTGTATAGCGGAAAACATACAATTAACTGCTAGTGTACCTTAATTGATGAATATAGCATATCATCGATTTGAAATTTATTTTGCTTGTAATCATGTTGCTTCGATTTAACGTCAAATGTCAGTCTGGAGGCTACACACTTGATTCAAGAAAACTTATAAAGGGGCACACGTACATACTGCAGAAAAGTGAGCACCCTGGAGCTATTGTTGTTGTGGTCTTCAGTCCGAAGACTATTTTGATGGAACTCTCCGTGCTAGTCTATCCTATACAAACATCTTTATCTCTGAATAACTACTGCAACTTATATACATTTGAATAAGCTTACTATATTCAAGCCATGGTCTCATGGTCTTTTCCTACAAATCCTTCCACCCCTCCCGTCACCATACTTCTCACCATTACCAAACTGACGATTTCTTGGCCGGCCGGTGTGGCCGAGAGGTTCTAGGCGCTTTAGTCTGGAACCGCGCGACCGCTACGGTCGCAGATTCGAATCCTGCCTCGGGCATGGATGTGTGTGATGTCTTTAGGTTAGTTAGGTTTAAGTAGTTCTAAGTTCTAGGGGACTGATGACCACAGATGTTAAGTCCATAGTGCACAGAGCCATTTGAACCATTCGAACGATTTCTTGATGCCCATCAACCAATCCCTTTTTCTGTATGTTCATCCTTCTGATTGAAGGTTTGAGGGACTTCGACTGTTCACTCACGTAATAAAATGACAAACCTTGAGCCGTCTTTCGATTTAATTTATTATAAAGTTACCAGTTTCGGTGATACAGTACACCATCTTCAGGCCTAACTGTCGCTGAGGGGATGAGTCCATTTGTATACACGATCCCATCAGTGGCCAAGATCTATGAACTGGTTTCTATAGACAGCAATAAGAGCGGTGTTGTGTCTGCAATCATCAGCTAGCAACTGACTGGAGAAATATTCAAGTTTAATCAAGTTTTGCCATAAATTTCTTTTTTCCCTAATTAGAATGTGTAGCTCATTAGTTATTCCATCTACTCATGTATTCTTCAGCATTTTTCTTCAGCAAAATATTTCAAATGCTTCTATTTTCTTCTTTCTGAGTGGCATATCAGCCACGTTTCACTTTCGTGGAAGGTTCCACTACACATGAACACAATGCTAAAGGCTTGGTATTGACAGTGTGTGTTTTACATTGAGGTTACAAAAGTCATGAGATACTGGTACGCACATAAACAGATGGCGGTAGTATCGCGAACACAAGGCATAAAAGGGCAGTGCATTGGCGGAGCTCTCATCTGTACGTAGGAGACATGTTATACGGTTTCCGACGTGATTATGGCCGCACGACGTGAATTAACAGACTTTTTAAAGCGGAATGATAGTTGGAGCTAGTCGCATAGGACTTTCCATTTCTATAATCGTTAGGGAATTCAATATTGCGAGATCGACACTGTGAAGAGGGTGCCAAGAATACCAGATTTCAGGCATTACGTTGGCCGGGGTGGCCGAGCGGTTCTAGGCGCTACAGTCTGGAACCACGCGACCGCTACGGTCGCAGGTTCGAATCCTGCCTCGGGCATGGATGTGTGTGATGTCCTTAGGTTAGTTAGGTTTAAGTAGTTCTAAGTTCTAGGGGACTGATGCCCTCAGAAGTGCTCCGAGCCATTTGAACCATTTCAGGCATTACCTCTTGTGGTGTCTGTCTACAGGGACTCCCTAGCACTCACCCAGTTGTACAGCCGACTTTTCTAGCAATGGTTCACTGTCTACATACGCTCTCATTTGCAGAGACGACAGTTTAGCATAGCCTTCAGCTCCGTCATTTGCTACGACCTAGCAAGGCGCCATATTCAGTTACTATAATTACTTCAAGAATGTATTCTGAACAGATAACATTGTGAATCATGTACCGTCAAGAGCGACGTTCATCATTAATAGATTAAAGTTGAGTATCAAACTAATTACGTCCGCTTTCTGAATTCTCATTCCTGGTCATGTTCCAGACCTCACGTCAGTATAGTTCTTCCCTCCTCACGCCAACCTGCGTGAGCTTAAACGCGTGCATTTCGGCCTCCACTGGTAACACTGTGTTGGCTCTTCTGCTAACACGAAACCTCTCACCACAGATAACTTACAAGGGAACCTCCCCATCGCACCCCCCTCAGATTTAATTATAAGTTGGCATAGTGGATAGGCCTTGAAAAAATGAACACAGATCAATCGAGAAAACAGGAAGAAGTTGTGTGGAACTATGAAAAAAAATAAGCAAAATATACAAACTGAGTAGTCCATGCGCAAGATAGGCAACATCAAGGAGAATGTGAGGGAAGGAGCGCTGTGGTCCCGTGGTTAACGTGAGCGGCTGCGGGACGAGAGGTCCTTGGTTCAAGTCCCCCCTTGATTGAAAAGTTTACTTTTTTTATCTTCGCAAAGTTATGATCTGTCCGTTCGTTCATTGACGTTTCTATTCACTGTAATAAGTTTAGTGTCTGTGTTTTGCGACCGCACCGCTAAACGGTGCGATTAGTAGACGAAAGAAAGTGCCTCTCCAATGGGAACTGAAAACATTTGATCGCAAGGTCATATGTAAACCGATTCCTCCACAGGAAAACACGTCTATATTCTATACGACACTGGTGACGGCATGTGCGTCACATGACAGGAATATGTTGTTGACCCACCTAACTTGTACACTTGGCGAATGGGTAAAAAGATTCTTCTACCTTGCCCGATTTAGGTTTTCTTGTGGATGTGATAGTCACTCCCAAAGAAATAATGAAAACATAACGGACGGACAGATAATTGTCTGAACATAAAAAATTAAAATTTTCACTCGAGGTAAGACTTGAACCAAGGGTCTCTCGTTCCGCAGCTGCTCATGCTAACCACGGGACCACGCGCTCCTTGGCTCCCATTGTCCTTGATGTTGCCTATCTTCCGTATGGACTACTCAGTTTGTAAATTTTGCTTATTTTTTTCATAGTTCCACACAACTTCTTCCTGTTTTCTCGATTGATCTGTGTTCAGTTTTTCAAGGCCTATCCACTGTGCCAACTTATAACTAAATCTGAGGGGGTGCGATGGGGAGGTTCCCTTGTTAGTGGCTGGAGAGCAGCGGCGTTTGCGTAGAGTTGTCAATAGACAGACAAGCAACACACTGCGAAATAACCGTACAAATCAAAGTGGGACGTACGAAGAACGTATCCGTTAGGACAGCGCGGCGACATTTGGCGTTAATGGGCTATAGCAGCAGCCGCCCGACGTGAGGGCCTCTGTTCAGAGCACG
This sequence comes from Schistocerca nitens, assembly GCF_023898315.1. NCBI lineage: Eukaryota > Metazoa > Arthropoda > Insecta > Orthoptera > Acrididae > Schistocerca > Schistocerca nitens. The sequence continues at coordinate 995,380,634 of NC_064615.1, forward strand.
ACATCGCCTGCAGCGCCTCTCCGAGGCTCGTGACCGTTTCGGTTGGGCCCTGCACGACCGGAAAACCGTAACCTTGTCAAACGAGTCCCGAGTTCGTTTGGAAAGATCTGATGGTAGGGCTCGAGAGTGGCTCAGACGCACGAAGCCGTGGACCCGAGTTGTCAAAAGATACTGTGCAAGCTGCTGGTAGCTCCATAACGGCGTGGGCTATCTACTTGGAATGAACTGGATCCTCTGATCCAACTGAACCGATCATTGACGGGAAATGGTTATGTTTGGCTACTTGTAGACCAATGGCAGCCATTCATCTGTTTTATGTGCCCAACAATTACGGAAGTTTTACAGATAACAATGCGCCATGTCATCTGGCCACAACTGTTCGAGACTGGTTTTAAGAATATTCTGGACAGTTCGAGCAGATAATTTGGCCACCCGGACCGCCCACGTTAACGGCATCGAACATTTATGGGATAAAATCTTGAGGTCAGTTCGTACACAAAATCTCGCACAGGCAACACTTTCGCAGTCATGGACGATTAGAGACAGCGTGGCTGAATATTTCTGCATGGGACTTGCACCGGCTTTTTGAGTCCATGTCACGTCGAGTTGCTGCGCTACGCCGGGCAAAGTAGGTCCGATAAGATATTAGGAGGTATCCCATGACTTTTGTTACCTCATTATACTCGTATATCCTCTCCACTTCGGCGATCATGATTTATTTTGCTGCTTGTCTACCAAACCTAATCTACTACTTCCTGTATGTCATTTCCTAATCTAACTCTGTCAGAATAGCTTGATCTCATTCTGCTACATTTCATTAACTTTGTCTTACATTTTTTGACGTTCGTTTTCCGTTCACTGATCTTCCAACATGAAACGCGTATGTATTCAGTACAGCGATGGCGAGGCATGACAGAATCTCTGACCAGAGAGTTATTTATCGTTGCTAGTCTGCGCTTGACCGCGCGAGAGTTCAGTGCAGTTGCATGTAGGGAGTCGGTAGTTGCAGTTGCTACTTGCACTCAGTCAGTGCTAGTAGCACGCGCGAGACAGTCGGAGTTGTGTGAGGAGTCGGCGGGCGTCGACATGGCCCTCTGGTCAAGATTCAGGACGAGGTATATTTTTTAAATAAGGTAATGAAGCAGCATTGCGCACATCTGATAATGTAATGTATCTTAACTGTAATTAATTTGTTCAAGAATCGCCCCAATAATAATTTTGTTTTCAAACCAAGCATTTTAACAAAACAAACATTTTATTGAAAGAAAATTTCCCATGTATTTCCTTAAAGAAAAAATTTACTTAAGTTCAAAGAATTTTTGCGATGCATTTCCTCCAAGCTATGTCGAAAATAAGAGCAGATGCAGTTTTACTGAGGTAAGAATTTGAGTTTAATTAGGGCCTAAGATCGACATTTCGGTCTATTTGCGTTTTCATTGTCACTGAGACTTCATTTTTTTTATTGAATTGACTTTCATTTTTGTGGGGAGCTTACACATGGCTCAGATTACTAGTTCTCACATTTATTGTCATTGACTTACATTTTTGCTGGGAGGTTACACTTAGCACGATGAGTATTCACATTTAAGTATTGTCATTGCAAAATTCTCCGGTGAAATTACACTAATGCCTTTTCAAAATTCTCCGGGAGGTAACACATGGCACTATGTCCATTAACATTAGAATAATTTTCTTTAACATTATTTTGTGGGGAGGTTACAAACTCCCTTACTATCGCTGATAGAATTATGCTGTCAAACCTCCACGTTATTTCTTCTTCTTCTTGAGCTTCAATTCCCTCCCCGGCCGGCCTGTGTGACCGTGCGGTTCTAGGCGCTTCAGTCTGGAACCGTGCGACCGCTACGGTTACAGGTTCGAATCCTGCCTCGGGCATGGATATGTCTGATGTCCATAGGTTAGTTAGGTTTAAGTAGTTCTAAGTTCTAGGGGACTGATGACCACAGATGTTAAGTCCCACAGTGCTCAGAGCCATTTGAGCCATTTGAATTCCCTTCCCAAATTTCTGCTTGGTTTCCCTTACTGCTTACTCAGTGTACAGACTGAATAACATCAGGGATAGGCGACAGTCCTGCTCACTCCGTTCTCAACCACTGCTCCCCTTTCAAGTCCTTCGTCTCTAAAGGATCTGAATTGTAGTTGCTCAATAAATAAAATTACGTGTTTTGGTATCTGAACGTAGAGTTTACTCGTGCGTTTACGTGCAGTAGTACAGTTACTGTTGTACACGCTCTGTGCAATTGACTTACGTTTTCAGTTGTACTGCTGGTGTTGTGCTTTTGTCCTACTTAATGGAAATCGATATACTTGCAACTTTATCTGATAAAATCCTGAATTTCGAAAGATCACGAAGTAGAAATGTTCCTAACAGTGGTTATACTGTCAGCCGTTGCCGAACACGTTCGATGTAAGTACTCCCTCTTTAGTAGGCCTTTTACCGTTGCAGTCGTAACCTACTGTGAGCCCTAAACGCGAACGGAAATGCCGACAACCTATGCGACGAGCTTTCACCGGCGTACATCGGGTCCAGTAACAGTGCACTGTGTGTGCTGTGTAAACGTCTCGACCCAGTGATCCAACACTTGAAACCTCCCCTTTGTTTGTAAAGAATGACAGTGCTGAAAAAAATCTTACGTTATTTGATTTTCAAACAGCTGAGCAAAACTGGAAGTACTCAGACAATTGTCTCTTTACTTATTCTGATCATCACTAAACTGACACACAATATTTTTAGCGCAGTGCACTCTGACTTTCAATAATCCCTACAAAAGAACAGCCCTGACTGGCAAAAACCTATACCTTTCATGAATCACTTACCTCACAAAAATCTTCGTTACTCGAACTACTGCAATACAGCGAGCGCCAATAAATAAAAGATTCTAACTACTGAAGGCACTAACTGCTGACAGGTATAGTTAGCAAATGAAAGATTTTGATAGAGAATAAACAATGTATTTACCTTAATAGTGTTCAATAGTTATATATATATATATATATATATATATATATATATATATATATATATATATATCATGACATCAAGTCCTACAAACTTCCTTTTTCTGGCGGACATACGTCCAGACCGTCCGCTCGTAGTAACCTCTCAAATCTCTGGCATCTCTCTCCCCATATCCACCACTGCTGGCGGTTCACCTCCAACTGCCCAACGCTACACGCGGTTCACATCCAACTGCCCAACACTACACTAGCGAATATTCCAATAATGAGTCCAACCAGCCACAGATTGCACACAGCGCAGTCAGCGATTTTCATACAGGGCACTACGTGGCGTTACGACCATAAAAACCTAAACAGCCTACTTACACACTCTATCAACATACTGGTACAATTGCAACAGCTTTTACAGTTGTTATGTGTCTTTTGAGCCAGACTAAAGTGTTAAAGTGTTATGTGGAATTGAGCATTAGATGCCATAAAAGGGAGCGGGGAGCACTGTTTTGTCAGAAAAAGAGCACTAAAAGCAGAATGAATCGATCAGGAGAGCTGAATTACTTAGAACGCGGACTAGACATTGGATGTCACCTGAGTAATAAGTCCATAAGGGAAATTTCAGTCCTTCTAAGGCCGCCGACGTCGACTGTTGGTGATGTGAGTGTGAAGTGGAAACGCGAAAAAACAACCAGTAGCTAAACCATGAGCAGACAGACATTTAGTGATGGACAGGAACTGTCGAGCACTGGGGCTGGTGGTTGTAAAAAGTAGCATGAAATCAGTGGAAGGAGTCACTCGTGAGTACCAAAGATATACCAGCAGTCCAGCTTGCACAACTACTGCGAGTAGGAAGTTAAGAGGAATCGCGTATAATGGTCGAGCAGCTGGTCATAAGCCCGACATTTCTGTAATCAATACAAACAACAAACAGGAGTCTGAATAGACTACTGTATGTTCTACATCAGCCAATATCGCTTATTACGTGACACTATGGACGAATATCACTTCTTGTAATATGCACTGAAGACAATAAAGTAATAAAATGATAAATTGAAACCCTTAGCTGCCGACAGGTGTTGTTGATATACATCAGCGGAGACAGCTGAAAATGTGTGCCCCGACCGGGACTCGAACCCGGGATCTCCTGCTTACATGCGAGACGCTCTACCCATCTGAGCCAGCGAGGGCACAGAGGATAGTGCGACTGCAGGGATTTAGTCTGGCGAGAGTAATGAGTGATTGGGCAAATATCTATTTAGGAACACTACGAATGTAGGTTGTGGACAGTTGGGAATGTGGGTCTCACGGGAAGCATGCAGGGTGTAAGTCCCTGCAGTCGCACTACTCTCTGTGCCCTCGGTGGCTCAGATGGATAGAGCGTCTGCCATATAAGCAGGAGAGAGATCCCAGGTTCGAGTCCCGGTGTGAGCACACATTTTCAGCTGCCCCCATTGATGTATATCAACAACACCTGTCGGCAGCTATGGGTTTCGATTTAATTATCATTTCATACTAGAGAAGCTATGGGGCAACGACCTTGACACAGTGCATACGCCGGTTCCCGTCAGATCACCGAAGTTAAGCGCTGTCGGGCGTGGCCGGCACTTGGATGCGTGACCATTCGGGCCGCCGTGCACTGTTACCATTTTTCGGGGTGCACTCAGCCTCCTGTTGCCAACCGAGGAGCTACTCGACCGGATAGTAGCGGCTCCGGTCAAGGAAACCCATCATAACGACCGGGAGATTGGTATGCTGACCACATGCTCCTCCTATCCGCATCCTGATCTGATAATGACACGGCGGTCGGATTGTCCCGATGGGCCACTTGTGACTTGAAGAGGGAGCCCTAGAGAAGCTGCACAGTCATCAATGGTAGCCTTTCGGGAACAGATACCGTCTTCATATAATTACGTAATAGTTGAAATCTAGATATTCTGTAATAAAACTCCGGATTTCGCGAAGGCCGCGAGGAGTATCGGGCGGTTTGAGGCGCCATGTCACGGATTGCGCGGCCCCTCCCGCCGGAGGTTCGAGTCCTCCCTCGGGCATGGGTGTGTGTGTGTTGTTCTTAGCATAAGTTAGTGTAAATAATGTGTATGTCTAGTGACTGATGACCTCACCATTTTGGTCCCTTAGGAATTCACACACATTTTTGATTTCTCGATCTATTGATATCCTTTTCTCCATCACCTAAAGGCAACGATCACTACAAACAACAGTATCATATGGATTCGAATCTAATTAATTTCTGTAGTCAGTGTTAAGCCAGGTTTGAAGGGGTGTAAAGAGAGACGCCAGTGGACAGTGGATGACTGAAAACGAGTTACGAATCACGCTGTGACCTACTGCAGTTCAATGGAACGGTTTTTGTTGGGCGAATGCCTGGAGAGACCTGCTTATATTTATACGACTACCAGCGAAGCAAAGAGGAGGCTGTGTTACTACATGGCGGTGCTTGTCGTGGTTAGAGTGTTGTCTCATTATTGGGCTTAATAGAACGCTAAATGCGGAAGCATATGAATACATTTTAAAGTATTGCATACTGCACACTGTAAAGGAACAGTACGGGCATGGTGATTGATTGTATTAGTATTAGGGCTCTTAAGAAAATATCGACCTTTTACTAAAGATATTGATACAAATCAGAGATAGGTCTTACTCCGATATATTGACATCGAAATAGCAATATCGAATGCCGATATTTTTATTGTATATCATATTTTTTCGCAATTTTTGTGAAATATTTGAAATTGTTCTTTTGAAATTGAATTGTGGTAGAACATAATTTCACTTTCACTGCGTGAAGGAGAGTTACTAGTTTTTGAGCTTTCATCACGTCTAGTCCAAGTGGCATAAAGAAGAAGCCAGTTTGCTCTGGGGGTGGGGGGAGCTGAATAGGAAAAGAAGATTTCGGATGTGAAGAAACAGCACACGAAACAATTTTTTACGCAAGTATTGTGTTATTTCTTCTTATGGGCACTCTTCAAAAACACATTCTTAAAATGATGAAGAAAAATCTAAAGGACAAAATCGGTCCCTGCGGTGGGCAGAGACGTGTGAAGGGAAATGCTGACGTAATTGGCGCTCGGCGCTACCAAAAAGAAACAGCAATGTTTAACTTCATCGCGCAGCTTTTACACTGCAACTTGCCACTGTACGTCGCTGACATTTCACAAAGGAAAAAAAAAAAAAAAGAACAGTATAGTCGACACGAAGTGTTCCGGACAAATCCGATATGTGACGAAATCGAACGACGGACCCATCTGACACCTTTTACTGCGCCAAGTATATGCAGTTACCATTGTTAGGAAAGTGCTTATCGCCAAGCGTGAACGTGCATCGTTCTCTTTCAATTCCTGCTGTAAACATGCTGCTAACTTGTTGATGTGTAGAATATCTAATAATAATTCAATTCTTATACATACAGTTGTAAATCCGGGAGTATATTTACAATGTGCAGCCGATGTTTGTATAGGCCGGTACTTCGACGTCTTTTCCTTTGATACATTGACAGATTCTTTCCATATATCGATAGTCGTCCATGATATCTTTTTAAATATCGATACCCGAATTTCCAACATTCTTCAAAATATCAGCTGTTCTAATCAGTATTACAAGCATGCTTCATAAAGCGGCATGGGCGTGGCAATGTTTTGTGGATAGTAACATTCCTGAAGTTGAAACAAGACATTCAGCATTTGGTAGTTACAGTTTGTTGCAACTTCGACAGTTAATCATTGTTACATATTCTGTAAGTAAAAGATACCAAATAAAATGCGCTAGGTATAAAAATTAAGTTACGCATCTATAAAACTGAAACATAACGGTAGGTGCTTGGGATGTGGAAAAGCACTCTACAACATTAAACTGTTACATGCTGGAACATGGTTCCCAGCAGCCTGGAGTTGTTATGATCATCATCGACAAACAAGTCGTCAAAGTGGCATCAAATAAATAGACTTGCACCAAAAAGCCGAACATCCCAGATGGAGTCTACCGAACGCAAGTGCCATACGCACATTTCAATTTTTGAAGGCAAATACATAAGGAGATATAAATTTGCCCACTCTTTCATACACCACGTGAGCACACAACATGTATTTGATATACTAACAGCGAAGAGCTAACATCAGAATGAAAGCAACGTCCACTGTATGCACCGAAATGCAACGCTCTTGTAGCCAACTGAATGGACGGCTTACAATGGTGGTAAAATGACGAAGATGTAAACATACAAACAGTAAACATGTATGGCTATGGGGCAGGCACAAAGGCTATATTTACAAGACATTTATTCCATAGAGTAGACAGATGAACTCCCGAGAATCACTGTGAATGGAAGGAAAGTCCGGACCAACTGGTGTCTCACAAAACCCACAGAAATTCTGGTCATATGAAAGGTCTGTTAATAATGCCGAAGTTGGTGTCCAGACACTCATAGACGAGATAGGAACAGAAACAGAAGGTAGTAAAGCAAAACCATAAATACTGAACTTTCGTTTCCAAATTTTCCTTTACGAAAGAAATCCAGAGTCCATCGTCTTTGTAAGATTTCATTACCAGTACACAGTGTGATTGCGTGCTGCGTTCTAGTTTTGAGCTTGCTGCACGGTATAAGATGACGACGTGTGAGCCTTTGTCTGCAAGATGATCGTTATACACTCCTGGAAATGGAAAAAAGAACACATTGACACCGGTGTGTCAGACCCACCATACTTGCTCCGGACACTGCGAGAGGGCTGTACAAGCAATGATCACACGCACGGCACAGCGGACACACCAGGAACCGCGGTGTTGGCCGTCGAATGGCGCTAGCTGCGCAGCATTTGTGCACCGCTGCCATCAGTGTCAGCCAGTTTGCCGTGGCATACGGAGCTCCATCGCAGTTTTTAACACTGGTAGCATGCCGCGACAGCGTGGACGTGAACCGTATGTGCAGTTGACGGACTTTGAGCGAGGGCGTATAGTGGGCATGCGGGAGGCCGGGTGGACGTACCGCCGAATTGCTCAACACGTGGGGCGTGAGGTCTCCACAGTACATCGATGTTGTCGCCAGTGGTTGGCGGAAGGTGCACGTGCCCGTCGACCTGGGACCGGACCGCAGCGACGCACGGATGCACGCCAAGACCGTAGGATCCTACGCAGTGCCGTAGGGGACCGCACCGCCACTTCCCAGCAAATTAGGGACACTGTTGCTCCTGGGGTATCGGCGAGGACCATTCGCAACCGTCTCCATGAAGCTAGGCTACGGTCCCGCACACCGTTAGGCCGTCTTCCGCTCATGCCCCAACATCGTGCAGCCCGCTTCCAGTGGTGTCGCGACAGGCGTGAATGGAGGGACGAATGGAGACGTGTCGTCTTCAGCGATGAGAGTCGCTTCTGCCTTGGTGCCAATGATGGTCGTATGCGTGTTTGGCGCCGTGCAGGTGAGCGCCACAATCAGGACTGCATAAGACCGAGGCACACAGGGCCAACACCCGGCATCATGGTGTGGGGAGCGATCTCCTACACTGGCCGTACACCACTCGTGATCGTCGAGGGGACACTGAATAGTGCACGGTACATCCAAACCGTCATCGAACCCATCGTTCTACCATTCCTAGACCGGCAAGGGAACTTGCTGTTGCAACAGGACAATGCACGTCCGCATGTATCCCGTGCCACCCAACGTGCTCTAGAAGGTGTAAGTCAACTACCCTGGCCAGCAAGATCTCCGGATCTGTCCCCCATTGAGCATGTTTGGGACTGGATGAAGCGTCGTCTCACGCGGTCTGCACGTCCAGCACGAACGCCGGTCCAACTGAGGCGCCAGGTGGAAATGGCATGGCAAGCCGTTCCACAGGACTACATCCAGCATCTCTACGATCGTCTCCATGGGAGAATAGCAGCCTGCATTGCTGCGAAAGGTGGATATACACTGTACTAGTGCCGACATTGTGCATGCTCTGTTGCCTGTGTCTATGTGCCTGTGGTTCTGTCAGTGTGATCATGTGATGTATCTGACCCCAGGAATGTGTCAATAAAGTTTCCCCTTCCTGGGACAATGAATTCAGGATGTTCTTATTTCAATTTCCAGGAGTGTATATCGCTGCAGGACGTAATGCAATAGTGTAATCATTCATCCCGATGCAGTTTTCATCTACACTGCACTAAGGTGTGAAATGACTGATCAACCAAAAACTGTCAAGACGTCTTCTGATCCGTTTCTGATGCCTTTGCTTAATTTTACTGGTTTTAGTGTATTTTCATGAGTATACGGTGAATATCAGGAATCCGGTAAAACATCAGATCTCGACGTCGTTGCGGCCGGAAAAAGATCCTGCAAGAACGGGACCAACCACGACTGAGGAGAATAGCGCAACGTAACAGAAGTGCAACCCTTGTGCAAATTGCTGCAGATTTCAGTGCTGGGTCATCAAAAAGTGTCAGCGTGTGATCATTCAACGAACCATCATCGATACGGGTTTTCGGAGCCGAAGACCCACTAAACCGACATTGGACTATTGATGACTGTAAACACGTTGGCCGGTCGGACGATTCTCGTTTCAAATTGTATCGAGTGGATGGACGTGTACGGGTATGGAGACAGCCTCATGAATTCATGGACCTTGCATGTCAACAGGGCACTGTTCAAGTTTTTGGAGGCTCTGTAATGGAGTGATGCGTGTGCAGTTGCAGTGATATGGGACCCATGATAAGTCTAGATACGACCCTCAAGGTGACACGTACATAAGCATCCTGTCCGATTAACTGCATCCATTCATGTCCTTTGTGCATTCCGACGGACTTACGCAATTCCAGCAGGACAACGCGACACCCCACACCTCCACAACTGCTACAGAGTGGCTCCAGGAACACTCTTCTCAGTTTAAACACTTCCGCTGGCCGCCAAACTCCCCAGAGATGAACATTGTTGAGCATATCTGGGATGCCTTGCAACGTGTTGTTCAGAAGACATCTCCAACCACTCGTACTCTTACGGTTTTATGGAAAGCCCTGCAGGATTCATGGTGTCGATTCCCTCCAGCACTACTTCAGACATTAGTTGAGGCCATGCCACGTCGTGTTGCGGCACTTCTGCGTACTCGCGGGGGCCCTCCACGATATTAGGAGTGTGTAGCAGTTTCTTTGGCTCTTCAGTGTAGTAACTGATACAATGAGATGTACCCTCCACCATACACGTCACAGTGATGTCTGAAGCGTGAATGTTGATGTAGATGAAGAACCTCTTAAAATCCGTATACTTTACGGCAGTACCCCATTCCTGAAATTTCTGTGGGGAAAAAATATACCCCGATCACCAATAAGCATGCGAACCCACTCACTGCTAACTAGTGTTTTTCCGCGATGTACAAGAGATTCTGCATGTTACCGTATTCCTGCCAGACCAATGTGAGACGTGTGTATACAATCATTGTTGTGGATCTATTGGTGATTCGAACGTCCCTTCGGTCATTCGTAATCCAATTTTAACGTTGACTCCTCAAGAATACGGCTTATCTCTGCACTTTCACTAGCGCGATTTCTCATTCAGACATCGGGTAACTAGCACCCCTGAGACAATTGTAATCTCCGTGAAAAAAATGACATAAATGGGTGGAGCAGCGGTCAGCACACTGTACTTGCATTCGGGAAGAAGTCGGTTCAAACCCGCGTTCGGCCATCTCGACTTAGGTTTTCCATGATTTCCCTAAATCGCTTCAGTCAAATGCCGGTTTGGTTCCTTTGAAAGGGTACGGGCAAATTACTTCCCCATCCTTCTGTAATCCGATCGGACAGATGACCTCCCTGTTTGGTCCCCTCCCCTGAATCAGCCAACCAACCAATAATTGCCTTGCAGGATCATAGAATTTCGCTGCACAGTTATTGAAGTGCTGTGGAGTGGGAAACAGTTTTTTTTTAATTTTTTTGTTAGGGAAAGGCATCCGAGGGTTAAAATCAGCAGGTAATAAAAAATTCATATTTTTAATGTGTAAACATGCTTAGTTTTTATTTTAAGGCAATTTGAAGAAGATGTATTCGTAAGTGTTAAAAACCGATAATGCTTTTATAATCTTTGTTTCTTAATGCTGAGATGTTGCTGGTTTTCTTTCGGAAAACGCACGGGTATCTTTCATATGTGGAAAACTTGCGCTAGAAGAAAACATGTAACTTTACAGTTGTTATGTTGGTCGTACCAAGATGAAACGCGTAATTACAAACAAAAAAATCACAATTTTTTCTTTATTCTTGAAAGATGCATCGAAATACAAACGTAGGAACAGCAAGAGCTGTTGCTATGGTCTTCAGTCCGAACACTGGCCAGCTGAAACTCTTTGTGCTACACTATTCTGTCCAAGTCTCTTCTTGTCAGCGTAACTGCCATATCGTATGCCTACTTTTTACCCCCGTAATAAATTAACTATTTATTAATGGGTCAGGATGTGTCCTATAAAGTATAACTTCTTTTAGGCTGCACGTAGGTGGGATTCCAGACTGTGAACGTCGAAACATAGCGCAGACTTTGCTACCAAAAGAACGGTCCGAACGCCAGACAACACTTCTAACACAGTGGCTGTCTGTTCTATCTCGTTGTACGCGGTACACTGCATGGGGGCTTAATTAAATAAATATGAAATGCAAATACGTTTAATTTTTTTAGTCGCTGTCTGTCCGATTACGAAGTGTCGTAAACGGTTGGCCCTGACTAGTTTTAGTACGCAATCTGACTGCACAGAATAGCAACAAAGAATGAAAGAAAACTTCCGTTAACACAATTAATTAATTAAGTCCCCAGCAACTATGAAAGCTACGAAACAACAAGCCACAAGTGTCGCTGTTCTGTGTGTGGAAGTGTGATTCAACGTACACATCTGGCACGGTTCTTCTTCAATAAGACAAGAAATTTTAAATACCATTTATACTGAAGTAATTAAAAAAAATAGAAATACTATAATTGCGCAAGAAAACCAGAATTACACTTTAATACAAGAACACGAGCCAGATGCTTTGTTGACTGAACCTGTAATGACGCATTATTTAAGACATTGAAATAATGAAAAGAAAAGGGAATTTTCTTTACCTTCATATATATTGACGAAAAGCACTCTGATCATTACAATATCTCCATTCGAACAACATCTGCTGTCTAGCCCATCAAAACTGCATAAAACATGGAACAAGTACTCCCTACTACAACATCTCAACACCGACTCACTACTGCCACATCTCGATAAGCACTCTCCACCACGACTTCTCGACAAGAACTCTTCACTACGACATCTCAGCAAGCACTGCCAGTCGAGGCGGTGGAATAAAACTCTTTGGCGCAATCTCTGGCGCTGTGGCTCAGTGTAGCCACCTTTCAACACATATGGACGACTGACGTCAATTTTATAGTCGATACACTTTGTTCACGTGGGGATAGTTCTCGAACAGAAGGTTATTTGCGGTATCGGATAACTCGGAACAGTATTGTCTGCGTGTTACTACTGCAACTCATGACTGATGCAGCGGAACCTTTCAAGGTTCTTGTCCCAGTCTGCAGGTGTTCCGACAGTCATTGAACGCAGCGATAGCTAGGCGGCTGGCCTCGCACTGAACTGCCCGGTTCTGCTAATTCATTTAAGATCACCTTCTGCAGTGGGCTTGTCTCATGCAGATTAATTCCGCGATACAGAGCCGTTCCGAGTTAATTACCGAGCCCTGCTCGGGCGCACTGACCGCCACGCCGCCGCTTCCTCGTTCCTGACGAGCGGCAGGGCTGCAGTGTGCCGCTAACCGAGGGGCACATTAACTTGTTGAAGGTAAGAGCGATATTCTGAAAAATATTAGCATGCCATGGTTCTAAAAACAAATCAAATTTGTTTATATTTGACAGCTACATTCTAATCATTTGCAAGTTGGTTGCTGCGTGCTTTCATTCAAAGTGCACTAATACACTGAGGTGTAAGGAAAATGCTTGGCAAATGTTTTGTCTGGAATGTGGAACTATATGGGGCTGAATCATGGGCGCTGAGACGAGAGGATGAAAAAAGGTCAGAAGCATTTGGGATGTGGATGTAGAGGAGAATGGAGAGAATAATCTGGATGGAAAGAGTGATTAATGAAATGAAATGATAATTAAATAGACACCCTAGCTGCATACAGGCGTTGATGTACTTCATTGGGGACATGTTGAAAATGTGTGCCCAGATCGGGACTCGAACCCGGGATCTCCTGCTTACATGGCAGACGCTCTATCCATCTGAGCCACCACGGGCACAGAGGATAGTGCGTCTGCAGGGACTTATCCCTTGCACGATCTCCGTGAGATCCACATTCCCAACATGTCCACACCACTACATTCGCAGTGCGCCTAATAGATGTTTGCCCATCATACTCATTACTCGTGACAGATTAATCTACCAAGTCCCGTACGAGTTCGGGAATAGCGTGTGCGTTCGCACAAGAAAGTCAATGGCCGGGAAGCCATATTTTTAACTATATATGACGGTAGCATCTGTTCCCGAAGGAACAGTTACCGTGGATGACCATGCAGCTTTGCTAGAAATGAAATGATAATTAAATAGACACCCTAGCTGCATAAAGGCGTTGATGTACTTCATTGGGGACATGTTGAAAATGTGTGCCCAGATCTGGACTCGAACCCGGGATCTCCTGCGTACATTACAGACGCTCTATCCATCTGAGCCACCACGGGCACAGAAGATAGTGCGTCTGCAGGGACTTATCCCTTGCACGATCCCCGTGAGATCCACATTCCCAACATGTCCACACCACTACATTCGCAGTGTGCCTAATAGATGTTTGCCCATCAGAGATCCCGGGTTCGAGTCCCGATCTGGGCACACATTTTCAACATGTCCCCAATGAAGTACATCAACGCCTGTATGCAGCTAGGGTGTCTATTTAATTATCATTTCATTTCTAGCAAAGCTGCATGGTCATCCACGGTAACTGTTCCTTCGGGAACAGATGCTACCGTCATATATAGTGATTAATGAAGGAGTATTGGAAAGGGTTGGTGAGAGAAGATGTCTGCTGAAGTTTGTAAGAGAAAGGAAAAAGAACTGGTGGGGACATTCATTGAGAAGGGAGTGCTTGCTAGCAGATGCTTTGGAAGAATTGGTTTGTGGGAGAAGACTGAGAGGAAGAAGGAGATACAAGATGATACACGACATAAAGGGAAAAGGAAATTATGCACACCTGAAGAGGATGGGAGAAGACCGGACAGCCTGGAGAACTACCACGTGAAAACCTGCCTTTTGGCAGAGCACTGATGATGATGATGAATTCACCGAGGCGACAAGAATGATGGGACACCTCCTAATATCCTTTCGGACCTCCTTTTGCCTGGGGTAGTGCAGCATCTCGACGTGGCATGGACTCGACAAGTCGTCTCAAGTCCCCTGCAGAAATACTGAGCCACGCTGCCTCTCTAGCCATCATAATTGAGAAAATGTTGCCGGTACAGGAGTTTGTGCACGAACTGTCTTCTCGTTTATGTCCCATAAATATTCGATGGGATTTATTTCGGGTGATCTGGGTAGCCAAATCATTCGCTCGAATTATCCAAAATGTTCTTCAAACAAGTTGTGAATACGAAACTTCCTGTGTGCCCGACCGAGACTCGAAGACCGGGCGTGAGTCGTGCTTCGGTAGCTCAGATGGTAGGGCACTTGCCCGCGAAAGGCAAAGGTCCCGAGTTCGAGTCTCGGTCGGGCACACAGTTTTAATCTGCCAGGAAGTTTCGTATCAGCGCACACTCCGCTGCAGAGTGAAAATCTCATTCTGGAAACATCCCCCAGGCTGTGGCTAAGCCATGTGTCCGCAATATCCTTTCTTTCAGGAGTGCTAGTTCTGCAAGGTTCGCAGGAGAGCTTCTGTAAAGTTTGGAAGGTAGGAGACGAGATACTGGCAGAAGTAAAGCTGTGAGACCGGGCGTGAGTCGTGCTTCGGTAGCTCAGTTGGTAGAGCACTTGCCCGCGAAAGGCAAAGGTCCCGAGTTCGAGTCTCGGTCGGGCACACAGTTTTAATCTGCCAGGAAGTTTCGTATCAGCGCACACTCCGCTGCAGAGTGAAAAACTCATTCTGGAAACATCCCCCAGACTGTGGCTAAGCCATGTCTCCGCAATATCCTTTCTTTCAGGAGTGCTAGTTCTGCAAGGTTCGCAGGAGAGCTTCTGTAAAGTTTGGAAGGTAGGAGACGAGATACTGGCAGAAGTAAAGCTGTGAGACCGGGCGTGAGTCGTGCTTCGGTAGCTCAGTTGGTAGAGCACTTGCCAGCGAAAGGCAAAGGTCCCGAGTTCGAGTCTCGGTCGGGCACACAGTTTTAATCTGCCAGGAAGTTTCGTATCAGCGCACACTCCGCTGCAGAGTGAAAAACTCATTCTGGAAACATCCCCCAGACTGTGGCTAAGCCATGTCTCCGCAATATCCTTTCTTTCAGGAGTGCTAGTTCTGCAAGGTTCGCAGGAGAGCTTCTGTAAAGTTTGGAAGGTAGGAGACGAGATACTGGCAGAAGTAAAGCTGTGAGACCGGGCGTGAGTCGTGCTTCGGTAGCTCAGTTGGTAGAGCGCTTGCCCGCGAAAGGCAAAGGTCCCGAGTTCGTGTCTCGGTTCAAAAAAAAAAAATGGTTCAAATGGCTCTGAGCACTATGGGACTCAACTGCTGTGGTCATAAGTCCCCTAGAACTTAGAACTACTTAAACCTAACTAACCTAAGGGCAGCACACAACACCCAGCCATCACGAGGCAGAGAAAATCCCTGACCCCGCCGGGAATCGAACCCGGGAACCCGGGCGTGGGAAGCGAGAACGCTACCGCACGACCACGAGATGCGGGCTCGTGTCTCGGTCGGGCACACAGTTTTAATCTGCCAGGAAGTTTCGTATCAGCGCACACTCCACTGCAGAGTGAAAATCTCATTCTGGAAACATCCCCCAGGCTGTGGCTAAGCCATGTCTCCGCAATATCCTTTCTTTCAGGAGTACTAGTTCTGCAAGGTTCACAGGAGAGCTTCTGTAAAGTTTGGAAGGTAGGAGACGAGATACTGGCAGAAGTAAAGCTGTGAGACCGGGCGTGAGTCGTGCTTCGGTAGCTCAGTTGGTAGAGCGCTTGCCCGCGAAAGGCAAAGGTCCCGAGTTCGAGTCTCGGTCGGGCACACAGTTTTAATCTGCCAGGAAGTTTCGTATCGGCGCACACTCCGCTGCAGAGTGAAAATCTCATTCAAGTTGTGAATAGTTTCTGCCTGGTGATACGCTTCATAGTCATTCATAAAAACTCCGTCGTTGTTTGGGAACATGAAATTCATGAATTGCTGCAAATAGTCTACAAGTACCCGAAAGTCCATTTCCAGTCAATGATCGGTGCAATCGGACCAGAGGACCCAGTCTGTTCTATGTAAACACGGGCCACGCCATTATGGAGGCATCACCAGCTCGCACAGTGCCTTGTTGACAACTTGGGACCGTAACTTTGTGGAGTCTGCGCCACACTCAAAACATACCATCAGCTCTTACCAACTAGAACTTAGACTCAACCGACTAGGCCACAGTTTTCCAATCGCCTAGGGTCCAACCGATATGATAACCTGTCCAGAAGAGGGGCTGCAGATGATGTCGTGCTGTTAGCAAAGACACTCGCGTCGGTCGTCTGCTGCAGTAGCCAATTAACGCCAATTCTCGCCGCACTGTTCTAACGGATACGTTCGTCATTCGTCCCGCGCTGATTTCTGTGGTTATTTCGCGCAATTTGCTTGTCTCTTAGCACTGACAACTCTACGCAGTCGCCACTGCTCTGAACGCCGTCGAACACTACGTTGTCAGTAGTGAGAGGTGATGCCTGAAATTTTGTGTTCTCGGCACACTTTCGACTCTGCGGATCTTGGAATATTGGATTCCCTATCGATTTCCGAAATAGAATGTCCCATGCCTCTAGCTCCAACTACTATTCCGCTTTCAAAGTCTGTTAATTCCCGTCATGAGGCCATAATCACGTCAGAAGTATTTCGGTATGAATCACTTGAGTACAAATGTCGCTCGTTGTCCTTCCCTTTTACGAGGTGTGGCTAGAAAAAAACCGGACTAGTACTGGTGAAACAATAAAACGAATGCAATAAGGCTGAAAGTCGCGTGGCCTGTCACGTGACTCTCGCTCCGCCTACTGCTCGAGTTTCATCTGCCTCCTGCACTCAGTCTGCCCGTGGCGTCTGTTTTAAGTAGTTGACGTTTTGTCTGTGCGTCGGAAAATGTTGAGTGTACAGAAAGAACAGCGTGTTAACATCAAATTTTGTTTCAAACTAGGAAAATCTGCAAGTGAAACGTTTGTAATGTTACAACAAGTGTACGGCGATGATTGTTTATCGCGAACACAAGTGTTTGAGTGGTTTAAACGATTTAAAGATGGCCGCGAAGACACCAGTGATGACACTCGCACTGGCAGACCATTGTCAGCAAAAACTGATGCAAACATTGAAAAAATCGGTAAACTTGTTCGACAAGATCGCCGTTTAACAATCAGAGCAGTGTCTGAATTAACACGAGTTGACAAGGAAAGTGTTAGGCAGATTCTTCATGAAAGTTTCAACATGAACAAAGTGTGTTCAAAAATGGTTCCAAAGTGTCTCACAATTGAACAGAAGGAACGCCGAAGAATGATTTGTTCTGACATCCTGGAAAACATTGAAAGTGATCCCACCTTCTTACAAAATGTTATTACTTGCGATGAATCGTGGTTTTTTACTTACGATCCCGAAAATAAACGCCAATCGATGCATTGGAAAACTCCTGGTTCTCCACGACAAAAAAAAAAAAAGCACGAATGTCAAAATCGAAATTCAAGGCAATGATGATTGTTTTTTTTGACATCAAAGGGATTGTGCACATTGATTGGGTACCAGAGGGACAAACAGTGAATCAGCATTACTACATTAGCGTCCTGGCTAACCTACGTGAGCGAGTACGGAGAAAACGGAACGATTTCTGGAGAAAAAAGTCATGGATCCTTCACCAAGACAATGCCCCAGCTCACAGTGCGTTGTCAGTGAAGACATTTTTGGTAAAACACAACATTCCCATCTCAGATCATCCACCCCACTCACATGATTTGGCCCCCTGTGACTTTTTTCTTTTCCCTAAAGTCAAGTCAGCTTTGAAAGGAACTAGATTTGAGACTGTTGAAGCAGTAAAAGAAAAAGCGACGGAAGTAATGTATGGACTTACCGAAAATGATCTGCAGCATTGCTATGAACAGTGGAAAATTCGTATGGAGCGGTGTAGAGACCGAGGAGGAGAGTACATTGAAGGAGATAACATGAAATTGTAAATAATTGTAAATAAATGTTTTTTCCAGCATCAGTCCGGTTTTTTTCTAGCCGCACCTCGTATACCTTGTGTACGCGATACTAGCGCCTTTTGCATATTTGCATATCACTATCTCATGAATTTCGTCACCTATGGTACTTTGGAAATTATCTCCAGTAATAGAAATTTACAGGGTAAAAAAAGAGACAATATTTAAGCATTTTCCAGCATTGAGTAATCTGTCATTGTGATTAAAGGGGTGGTTAGAGACGCTTAGAATCCGTAAAATGGATATTTTGCTTTAACATGAATGCAAGCCCTTTGTTTTTAGTAATGATAGCCTAACCCTTTAACTTATAGGCCTACCTTTCTAACAGTAGCCTGTTTGCTTCCTTTCCCAGAATATTTCTCGCCAGTAACTCAGCCAGTTTTCCATGAATAACCAAACATATCACAATTCGAACGTGCGTCTACTACGATCATCTGCTTCATTTTACTTTTCAAATTCATTTTGAGGTTTTCAAAGAATGCTACACCATGGTTTGTGATATACCAATTGCCAGTCAATTAGTTTCATGTTCCATGTATCATTTATACGCTAAATGGTAATGATGTGGAACAATTCATTTGATATTAACATCTTTTTTTTGTTAAATATGCCACCATACTGACCATTTATTAGGTGTTTCTTTTTCTTTTTTAAAATTAAAGACAGACAGATGTTAGTCACTAACTCCTACACATTACAATAATAGATAGTGTTGTGTGGAATAGAAGGAATTGTCAAAGAAAAACGTTTTCAGCCAAGTTCCAAATTTTGCTTTGCTGTCTATCAGGCATTTTATATCACTGGATAAGTGATCAAAACTTTTGGCTGCAGCATTGAGAACCCCCATTTATGCAACATACAAACTTAATGTGGCATAATGAATGTTATTTATTTCTTCTGGTAGTGTAATTATGTGCAGCGTTGTTCCTGTTGGAAATGGAAATGCAGTGTGGATAGGACCTCCTGTCGGGCAGACCGTTCGCCTGGCGCAAGTCTTTCGAGTTGACGCCACTTCGGCGACTTGCGTGTCGATGGGGATGAAATGATGATGATAGGGACACACAACACCCAGTCCCTGAGCGGAGACGATCTCTGTCCCAGCCGGGAATCGAACCCGGGCCGTTAGGTATGACATTCCGTCGTGCTGACACTCAGGTACCAGGGGCGGACGTTGTTCCTGTTGAAGTACATGGATTTATTTACAACAAACTTCATGGGAAAATAAGTACCGTGAAGCGGATAGATTGATACTCACAGGCCGAACAGCAGGCAGTCACGATGAAAAGAGTGTACACGTAAATTTTCGGTCAGTCTTCTTCAGAATGGAAAAAAAGCGGGCGCGCGCGCGCGCGCGCGCGCGCACACACACACACACACACACACACACACACACACGCACACTCATATAATCATACACACATAACTCACACACACATGACCGCTGTCCCCGGCTGTCCTTGCCGGAATGTTTCTTAAAGAGGGAGGAAATGCGAACAACGGATAATAATCGGTGAGAGGAATTTAGGGCATGAGATCTACATCTACATGCCGTGTGTTGTGCGGGAACGATACCGTTGACACGGTGTGGCTCGTATGTCGGAGCGTATGCTGTTTAAAAGGCCATGAAAAACACAGGAAAGAATGAAAGTAAACAGCGGAACCATAGTTCACAAATACAAAAGAAAACACTGTTTGAACGGCTCCGCTTACGAATGAAATGTGATTCCATTAAACTTTACATTACAATCGGATCTATTAGTACACCCGAAAAAGACACTACCTGACATTCTTGATGAAACAGCTATGTCTCTACACAATAAAAGCACCAGATGCAATGTAGAATACGACCACAGAAGTCGACATACGTCCCCAACGGCCGAAACTAGGCACGGGCGCTTCAGAATGACATCACGCAGAAGTATCACTGCGGTGAACCATGGAGGTGTAAACGCGGTGAACCTTATATTCTGGGCTACATAAGATGGCAGACGTCGGCTTCAGGTTTGTGACGTAATGACAACTCCCTTCTTTTGTTACCTCGATCTAAAACCACAAAAATACTGTCTCTGAAAAATTAGGCGTGATCAATTGACTTTCCGCGGAATAGAAACTCCATTGTAAACATGTACCATCTCTCGAGCCGAAGCTCTCAGAAACGCTCTCAAAAAATAACCTTACAAGATCACATAAATAAAAAGTAAACAGTTAATAACGTGATCGTATCATAAGAAAAAGACAACCGATATTTGCACTCCAAGATGCCATATGGACCACGCCATACCAGCTAAGACGTAAGCATCTACTAACATAGACGTAGTGAACAACAATATATTATTATATCATCAGAAACATTTGATAATGGCAAATCACCGAAACGAGTTTTCGTGTAACTTGTATCACTACGTACAAATAAATAACTAGGGCAGCAAAAAACTTGTACTTAAAATGTGTCGAACTTTTACTATGATTTTATGAAAGACCTGAAGACTAGAGGCCAAGGGCAATTGAATTCATGAGTTTTCAGAGAACAGCACATTTCAGCGAAGAACAAGTTGACAGATTCTATGACAAGTTGAAGCTTATGAACATTTACGATCCAGTTAAAATTTGTGCAACAAAATAACATGTTTAAAACTTATGAATCCATCAAAATGAAGAGGATGGAAAAAATATTCATAAACCGACTAACATATAGTCTTAAGACAAAGTGCTTTGTAACTGTATGACGTGGTATATCATAGAATTGTTTAATGTAATTTTTACAAGTAATACGTATTACACTTACAATTACCGCGGCCCAAGTAGTGCCTTCTTGTTCTTCATTTCATGGCTACGGCATTCTTGCCTGTTTCGGCTTCACAGTTGCTTCCAGCATGTCGTGGGCTATCCTCGATCTCTTTTTCCTTTCGGTATGCAATCGAACGCCGCCTCGGGAAGTCTGGTATTTCCAGTGATTGGTCCAGTCTGTCTATTACGTAAGATTTTATGGGTGTACGGGATCTATATTTAATTGTTTCACAATGACTTCATATCGTATTATTTCAATGGTTGTACATCCTTTAACACTCCTCAGAAATCTCATTTCTGTTGATTTTATGCTACTCAGTTGTTTTTAGTAGCGCACAGGCATCGCTGCCATAAAACAATCTGGTTACTTTACAAATTTTTTTCGTCTCTTTCCTTTGTTTTTAAAAGAGCTTCGGATTGTCCCATACACATCTAGAAATTTGCTGTTTCTTCCGTGTCCTTGTCACTGTGCAAACTCACTTAACCAACAAGATATTTAAAATTCGATACTTGCTCTAAAATGTTCTCTAGCACAATTTTTGATCTGAGTGGATCCTTTCCCCTAAAAGCCATGACCTTCGTTTAGTTACTGATATTTAAAATTATAAGATATACGTATATTATTTAGAAAATACATGGATTTCTGTACCTGTCTCTGATTCACTTGAGTCATTATCTGATCGTCTGCAATATAAAGACTGTTTGATTAGACACATTTTGATAATTAAATTCCAGGATCTTCTAGCAATTTCCAATACTTTCAAATGTCATCAATATATGTATTAAAAATAGTCGACGGTAAGCTACATCCTTGTCTTAGTCCTGTCTATGCTAAAACCCGTTTGCTCCTCTTAATTCCCTTGTCTATGGTAAAATCAGTATTTATAAACACACTCCGTATTAACAAACTTAGCTGCGATGGATAACCCCATTTTATAATATTTGCCATAATTTTATTCGGTTTATCGTCTCAAACGTCGTTCCTAAATATATAAAAGAGAGATGTGTTTCCAAACTTTTTGCTCTACTTTGATCTATTATTTGTCTAATGATGGTGGCATTATCTTTCCTTCGTAAATCCACTTTATCCTTCTCCAAATAGACAATATGCAACAGTTTTTAATCTGTTACTAATTATTTCAATATAAATTTTGCATCCTATATTCACGAGACTAATTTCTGAGTAATTTTCACAGTTCTTGCAGTCTCCTCTTTTGAATAGAGTTTTAACTAGAGCTGTGTACCACGAGAGAGGTGTTTGGCAATTTTATGTGCATGTATTGATTACATATAAAATTAGTAATTCGCTAATTATACCATTACATTTAATATGTTCCATGCTCACTCCACCTAGTCCAGGTGCCTCCCTATTTTTTACGCATCTTAATACAACTACACCGACTATTACTATCCGAAAGTGGACCGCAGAGTAAGTAAACCAAATCGAATCGAACAGACTGAAGATGAAAAATGTGAGCACCCAAAAACATAATGTCCTACTTACCACAGTAAGAGGCTTACATCACTTTCAGTCTACGGTAGAATGACAGAATAAGTTTCATGCTCACTCATTATGACGTTTTTGGCGAATGAAAATTTTCTCTATAAAAATTAACATGGATTCCACAAACAAAGATGTTGCGGAACATAGCTCTGTATGTTCGTCCCGCCGGCCGCCGTGGCCGAGAGTTTCTAGGCGCTTCATTCCGGAACCGCGCTGCTGAAACGCTCGCAGGTTCGAATCCTGCCTTGGGCATGGATACGTGTGATGTCCTTAGGTTAACTGGTGTAAGTAGTTCTAAGTCTACGGGACTGATGACCTCAGATGATAAGTCCCATAGTGCTCAGAGCCATGTGAACCATTTTTATGTTCGTCCATGAAATCGAGAGCGCCGCAAACAAAGGCGACCAGGTTGATGCCGTGTACCTTGGTATCTGGAAGGCATTCTGTATGGTTTCGCAATACCGTTACCGAACAAGTATCGGACCAGATTTGTGACTGTATCCAGGACTTCCCACTGTTGACACTCAATAAGTTGTTCATAACGGATCGAAATAGACAGAAGTAAAGGTAATTCCGCAAGACCCAAAGGGGGTGTTGAAGGATCATCACTGCTTAATATATACGTAAATGATCTAGTGGATGAGGCTGTTCGCAGTGGGTGCTGTTGTCTATAGGAAGGATGTAACGCGAGTATACTGCAGCGAAACGCAGGAGGACCTGGGGAGGATCGACGGTCGGTGCCGGTATTGGCAGTTGAAAATGAACGAAGTAAATGCAATGTATTGTGGATAAAGAAGCAAAGATATCACTTAGCTTTCTGTTACGCTACTGTGAATAAACCACTGGAAACAGTAACAACCGTAAGATACCTAGGATTAACCTACGGAGAGACCTCAAGTGGAAAGCGAGGAAAACTAATTGTGCGGACGGTAGATGCATTGATGAGATTCATTGGAAGAATCTTATAGAAATACAGGGCTATTACAAATGATTGAAGCGATTTCATAAATTCACTGTAGCTCCATTCATTGACATATGGTCACGACACACTAGAGATACGTAGAAAAACTCATAAAGTATTGTTCGGCTGAAGCTGCACTTCAGGTTTCTGCCGCCAGAGCGCTCGAGAGCGCAGTGAGACAAAATGGCGACAGGAGGCGAGAAAGCGTATGTCGTGCTTGAAATGCACTCACATCAGTCAGTCATAACAGTGCACCGACACTTCAGGACGAAGTTCAACAAAGATCCACCAACTGCTAACTCCATTCGGCGATGGTATGCGAAGTTTAAAGTTTCTGGATGCCTCTGTAAGGGGAAATCAACGGGTCGGCCTGCAGTGAGCGAAGAAACGGTTGAACGCGTGCGGGCAAGTTTCACGCGTAGCCCGCGGAAGTCGACGAATAAAGCAAGCAGGGAGCTAAACTTACCACAGCCGACGGTTTGGAAAATCTTACGGAAAAGGCTAAAGCAGAAGCCTTACTGTTTACAATTGCTCAAGCCCTGACACCCGATGACAAAGTCAAACGCTTTGAATTTTCGGCGCGGTTGCAACAGCTCATGGAAGAGGATGCGTTCAGTGCGAAACTTGTTTTCAGTGATGAAGCAACGTTTTTTCTTAATGGTGAAATGAACAGACACAATGTGCGAATCTTGGCGGTAGAGAATCCTCACGCATTTGTGCAGCAAATTCGCAATTCACCAAAAGTTAACGTGTTTTGTGCAATCTCACGGTTTAAAGTTTACGGCCCCTTTTTCTTCTGCGAAAAAAACGTTACAGGACATGTGTATCTGGACATGCTGGAGACAGACAGCGCCGACTTCATCTTTCAACAGGATGGTGCTCCACCGTACTTCCATCATGATGTTCGGCATTTCTTAAACAGGAGATTGGAAAACCGATAGATCGGTCGTGGTGGAGACCATGATCAGCAATTCATGTCATGGCCTCCACGCTCTCCCGACTTAACCCCATGCGATTTCTTTCTGTGGGGTTATGTGAAAGATTCAGTGTTTAAACCTCCTCTACTAAGAAACGTGCCAGAACTGCGAGCTCGCATCAATGATGCTTTCGAACTCATTGATGGGGACATGCTGCGCCGAGTGTGGGAGGAACTTGATTATCGGCTTGATGTCTGCCGATTCACTAAAGGGGCACATATCGAACATTTGTGAATGCCTAAAAAAACTTTTTGAGTTTTTGTATGTGTGTGCAAAGCATTGTGAAAATATCTCAAATAATAAAGTTATTGTAGAGCTGTGAAATCGCTTCAATCATTTGTAATAACCCTGTACAATTCTTTCAAAACAGTAGAAAGTTCGATTCTTGAGTTTGGATCGTCAGTCTGGGACCCTTACCCAGTACAGTTGGTAGAAGGATAGAGAAGATCCAACGAAGAAGGGCACGTTTCGTCACGGATCGTTTAGTAAACGCGAAAGCATTGTGGAGATGTCGACCAGATTTCAGTGGTTATACATTACAAGAAAGGCGAGGCGTCGTATATGACGGAGAGGTTTACGGTTGAAATCCCCAGAGCGTGCGTTCCACGAAGGAGAACATATTAATTCTTCTCAGATATATCTCATGAAATTATCACGATGAGAATGTTAGAGGAATCAGAGCTCGTACGAAAGTTTATCGAAAATCGTTCTTCTAACTTGCTGTTCACGAACGAACAAGCAGGCTGCGCGAGGAGGAGAGGCTGTAAGCACTATGGGACTTAACATGTTGGGTCATCAGTCCCCTAGAGTCAGTATAAATTTGAAAACTTAATAAAACACGGAGTAATGTATATAGAGAGGTAAAAATTGACACACATGCTTGGAATGAAACGGGGTTTTATTAGAACAAAAAAAAAAAAAAAAATAAAGTTCACACAATGTCCGACAGATGGCGCTGGACAGCAGGTAACTGCTACCGTGACGGGTGAGAGGTACGCCGATATGTTAGAGAATCGCATCATCCCCAGCCTGGCTGATAAACACCTGCTGGAGTGTACGATGTTTATGCAGGATGGCGCTCTTCCCCATATTGCTAGACACGTGAAAGATCTCTTGCGCGCGTCGTTTGATCATGATCGTGTGCTCAGCCGCCACTTTCGCCATGCTTGGTTTCCCAGGTCCCCAGACCTCAGTCCCTGCGATTATTGGCTTTGGGGTTACCTGAAGTCGCAAGTGTACCGTGATCGACCGACATCTCTAGGGATGCTGAAAGACAACATCCGACGCCACTGCCTCACCATAACTCCGGACATGCTTCACAGTGCAGTTCACAACATTATTCCTCGACTACAGCTATTGTTGAGGAATGATGGTCTATATATTGAGCATTTCCTGTGAAGAACATCGTCTTTGCTTTGTCTTACTTTGTCATGCTAACTATTGCTATTCTGGATCGGATGAAGCACCATCTGTCGGACATTTTTTGAACTTTTGTATTTTTTTGGTTCTAATAAAACCCCATGTAATTCCAAGCATGTGTGTCAATTTGTACCTCTCTATCTACATTATTCCGTGATTTATTCAGTTTTCGGCCGACCGAGGTGGTCGAGCGGTTCTAGGCGCTACAGTCTGGAACCGCGCGATCGCTACGTTAGCAGGTTCGAATCCTGCCTCGGGCATGGATGTGTGTGATGTCCTTAGGTTAGTTAGGTTTAAGTAGTTCAATAGTGCTCAGAGCCAATTGAACCATTTATTCAGTTTTCAAATTTGTACTGACTTTTTGATCACCCGATACTTAAACCTAACTTACCTAAGGACATCACACACATCCATGCCCGTGGCAGGATTCGAACCTGCGACTGTAGCAGCAGCGCCGTTCCGGACTGAAGCGCCTAGAACCGCTCGGCCACAGCGGCCGGCAAGGAGAAGAGAGGAAGAGGGTGCAATGATTGTGATGCCACATGTATCCTTCACCAGACACCGTAAGTTCGCTTACGGAATATAGATGTAGATGAAACGTAGAATAAAACTTTAGAGACAATCGAGCAAAAGGCGGATTCATTTCAAGCACCAGTAGAATCTAATGATTCAAACCGTGCCAGATAGGACTTCAAAGCGATGTCTCCCAAAATGAATCGCAGAATTCCGTATGAGAAATTTAGAGGGGGTGCGCGAAATTTGTGTGTGCACCACCAGGTAGTAATCTGAATCTCGTCATACGGAAATATCTATCTACTGGCTTTACCATTTTGCTGTATTCGGGCCCATGATGGAGTTAGTTTTTAATTATACAGGGCATATCAGAAAAAGTCATCTGATCGTAAGAACTTGGCGTGCATATTAACTTATTAACTTACACACTGAACTGCAAAGTTTTTATTTGCCAAAGAAGCATCTCTAAAAACAGATTCATGCACATCCAAACTTGGGGTACATTTTACAATAACATTTTTCATCATAGTTTTCATTTATCTTTAACAAATGTACAATGTGCCCTCCACCGGAAGCAGGAAAGACATCCGAACGATCTTTTTTGACTTTTCCATTGTTTTCGAAGGAAATTGTATTTTTTAAATTTTTTGTTTTTAAAATTCAGTCTTGATCACACCACGTATGTCATGGATCTGATGATGGTCATGTGATATGACCGAAATCGGTCACCTATGTTGTTGTAACATACGTGGTGTGATCAAGACTGAATTTTAAAAACAAAAGATCTTAAAAAAATATTGATCACTGTTCCAAAAATATTTATTAAAATTGTATTTTTAAATCTGTAGCTGATAAACTACGTCTATATTTTGGAAACAGAAATTCCACAAATATACAATAAGCTGTTTAGTTTATTTATTTAGATTACATTATTCGTGACCCAAAAGTGCCCACAAAAAAGAAATGTAAATAAATTAAATAAAACAATAAAACATACTTATACCTACTAATTATATTCTTTTTAAGAGAAGCCTACAGAATTTATTAGTGTCCAGTTTCTTCAACTACGTTGACGTATTTCTTGGTAGAAACGTCTAGGGTGTGTATACCATTAATAAATTGAAGTAATGTATTACATAAAATCTGACATTGGGACATCTTCATTGCTGTAATGTGATCAAAGTAAAAATGTGTTTTAAACTGATTTCACTCTTTCATAGTACGTGGCTACAATAGCCTAAAAATTATCACATTCATCTCATTGTATTGAGCGTCTACGTGTTTTGTGACACGTTTGTTATTACATTTCAACTGAAAATATGTTTAAGATTTCTTGACTTCTCCCACATTCATGAGAAGCATTTCACATATGATATGTAGAAGATACTACCTAAACTACGACGGTGGCCCAGAAAGTAATGCACCGCATTTTTTTTTTTTTTTCTCAGCCGAAAACAACGCTACGAATGCGAAAATTTACGCGTGTATTATTTGAAGTCTCCTGAGCTAGAAAGCCAAGTTTCCTTCACTTCCGGCAGATAGTGTAGCTGCAGGACAGTTTCAAAATGGCGTCCGTAGGTGATGGAAATTACAATCAACGTGCCGTCATTGAATTTCTCACTGAAGAGAGAGACACAGTGGGGAATATTCACAAACGCTTGTGCAAAGTCTATGGAGCATCTGCTGTCGATAGAAGTGCAATTAGTAGCTGGGCACGGAGGACGAGGTCATCAGAAAGCGGTTCGGTGGAGCTCCACAATTTGCATCTGTCGGGGGAACCATGCACAGCTGTCACACCTGACATGTTGCAGCGAGTTGATGTTGACATTCACCATTAAAGTATGCCATGTGTGTAACACATTTTGAGGACGATGAGGAGCTGATTCGCACAGCGAAGCACTGGCTCCGCCACCACGACAAGGAGTGGAACCGCAGAGCATTCATGCCCTTGTTTCGCGCTGCAGGGAGGCCATAGAACAGGATGGAGATTACGTGGAAAAATAGGGTGTGTAGATAAAACACCATCCTTTCGTGTGCGTTAATCCCATTACGTTCAATGAAGAATAGCTGAACAAAACAAATGTGGTGAACTATTTTCTGGGCAACCCTTGTACGTTATTGCACTTGGCCATTACCAAATACACGAGCTGACTTTGTAGTAAGTATCAAAATGCTTATAGGTCAGCTGTGCATATACACTACTGGCCATTAAAATTGCTACACCAAGAAGAAATGCAGATGATAAACGGGTATTCATTGGACAAATATATTATACTAGAACTGACATGTGATTATATTTTCACGCAATTTTGGTTCATAGATCCTGAGAAATCAGTACCCAGAACAACCACCTCTGGTCGTAATAATGGCCTTGATACGCCTGGGCATTGAGTCAAACACAGCTTGTATGGCGTGTACAGGTACAGCTGCCCATGCAGCTTCAACACGATATCACAGTTCATCAAGAGTAGTGACTGGCGTATTGTGGCGAGCCAGTTGCTCGGCCACCATTGACCAGACGTTTTCAGTTGGTGAGAGATCTAGAGAATGTGCTCGCCAGGGCAGCAGTCGAACATTTTCTGTACCCAGAAAGGCCCGTACAGGACCTGCAACATGCGGACGTCCATTATCCTGCTGAAATGAAGGGTTTCTCAGGGATCGAATAAAGGGTAGAGCCACGGCTCGTAACACATCTGAAATGTAACGTCCACTGTTCAAAGCGCCGCCAATGCGAACAAGAGGTGACCGAGAAGTGTAAGCAATGGCACCCCATACCATCACGCCGGCTGATACTCCAGTATGGCGATGACGAATACACGCTTCCAATGTGCGTTCACCGCGATGCCGCCGAACACGGATGCGACCATCATGATGCTGTAACAGAACCTGGATTCATCCGAGAAATTGACGCTTTGCCATTCGTGCACCCAGGTTCGAAGTTGAGTACACCATCGCAGGCGCTCCCGTCTGTGATGCAGTGTCAAGGGTAACCGCAGCCATGGTCTCCGAGCTCATAGTCCATGCTGCTGCAAACGTCGTCGAACTGTTCGTGCACATGGTTGTTGTCTTGCAAACGTTCCCATCTGTTGACTCAGGGGTCGAGACGTGGCTGCACGATCCGTTACAGCCATGCGGATAAGATGCCTGTCATCTCGACTGGTAGTGATACGAGGCCGCTGGGATCCAACACGGCATTCCGTATTTCCCTCCTGAACCCACCAATTCCATATTCTGCTAACAGTCATTGGATCTCGACCAACGCGAGCAGCAATGTCGCGATACGACAAACCGCAATCGCGATAGTCTACAATCCGACGTTTATCAAAGTCGGAAAAGTGATGGTACGCATTTCTCCTCCTTACACGAGGCATCACAACAACGTTTCACCAGGCAGCGCCGGCGATCTGCTGTTTGTGTATGAAAAATCGGTCGGAAACTTTCCTCATGTCTGCACGTTGTAGGTGTCGCCACCGGCGCTAACCTGGTATGAATGCTCTGAAAAGCTAATCATTTACATATCACAGCATCTTCTTCCTGTCGATTAAATTTCGCGTCTGTAGCACGTCATGTTCGTGGTGCAGCAATTTTAATGGCCAGTAGTGTACTATCAACACTTAAACCCTGATCACGCGCTGAGTCACAATAAGCCGACTGAATCCAACGCACACCCACTCTCCCGGATCGACAGAGGTGGCGCTATTAATTTGCCTGCTCAAAAATGGTTCAAATGGCTCTAAGCACTACGGGACTTAACATCTGAGGTCATCAGTCCCCTAGACTTAGAACTACTTAAACCTAAGGACATCACACACATCCATGCCCGAGGCAGGTTTGGAACCTGCGACCGTAGCAGCAGCGCGGTTCCGGACTGAAGCGCCTGGAACCGCTCGGAATTGGCCTGCTATGTCAACTGATTTGACGTCACCGTATTTCTTCCTTTGTGGATATTTAGAACATAAAGTGAACCAGAAAGTGTCAGCAGGCCATGAGGACATGATCGACGGCATCAAAAACGCCTATGAGGACATTCACGCAAATATGCTTCTGTCCTGTGTACGATCTTTTGTAAAGCATCTCACTAAGTGTACTGAAGTTGGTGGTATTTTGTTTGAGCAGTTACTCTGATTGCAGAAGTAGAGTAGCGTTCGCCTCGAGCTACGGCAACAGTGGCGCGTCAGGTAGTCCCCTGTTCGACATCTCGGAGGGATGATACGAATGTTGCGAATGGAGTTTCCAATTAGAAGTTATGAAATACTGACCGCCCCTATCCTCGCAACATGGAGGAGGTGTCCTACGTGTCACTGTACATTCAATGGCCATAGAGTAACATGTCATCAATTACACTACTGGCCATTAAAATTGAAACACCACCCACGATGACGTGCTACAGACGCGAAATTTAACCGACAGAAAGAAGATGCTGTCATATGCAAATGATTGGCTTTTCAGAGCTTTCACACAAGGTTGGCACCGGTGGCGACACCTACAACGTGCTGACATGAGGAAAGTTTCCAACCGATTTCTCTTACACAAACAGCAGTTGACCGGCGTTGCCTGGTGAAACGTTGTTGTGATGTCTCGTGTAAGGAGGAGAAATGCGTACCATCACGTTTCCGACTTTGATAAAGGTTGGATTGTAGCCTATCGCGATTGCGGTTTATCGTATTGCGACATTGCTGCTCGCGTTGGTCGAGATCCAATGACTGTTAGCAGGATATGGATTCGGTGGGTTCAGGAGGGTAATACGGAACGCCGT
Organism: Schistocerca nitens; assembly: GCF_023898315.1. Classification (NCBI taxonomy): domain Eukaryota; kingdom Metazoa; phylum Arthropoda; class Insecta; order Orthoptera; family Acrididae; genus Schistocerca; species Schistocerca nitens. The sequence continues at coordinate 995,411,853 of NC_064615.1, forward strand.
GCTGGATCCCAACGGCCTCGTATCACTACCAGTCGAGATGACAGGCATCTTATCCGCATGGCTGTAACGGATCGTGCAGCCACGTCTCGATCCCTGAGTCAACAGATGGGGACGTTTGCAAGACAACAACCATCTGCACGAATAGCTCGACGACTTTTGCAGCAGCATGGACTATCAGCTCGGAGACCATGGCTGCGGTTACCCTTGACGGTGCATCACAGACAGGAGCGCCTGCGATGGTGTACTCAACGATGAACCTGGGTGCACGAATGGGGAAACGTCATTTTTTCGGATGAATCCAGGTTCTGTTACGGCATCATGATGGTCGCATCCGTGTTTGGCAACATCGCGGTGAACGCACATTGGAAGCGTGTATTCGTCATCGCCATCCTGGAGTATCACCCGGCGTGATGGTATGGGGTGCCATTGGTTACACGTCTCGGTCACCTCTTGTTCGCATTGACGGCCCTTTGAACAGTGGACGTTACATTTCAGATGTGTTACGACCCGTGGCTCTACCCTTCATTCGATCCCTGCGAAACCCTACAGTTCAGCAGGATAATGCAAGACCGCATGTTGCAGGTCCTGTACGGGCCTTTCTGGATACAGAAAATGTTCGACTGCTGCTCTAGCCAGCACATTCTCCAGATCTCTCACCAATTGAAAACGTCTGTCAATGGTGGCCGAGCAACTGGCTCGTCACAATACGCCAGTCACTACTCTTGATGTACTGTGGTATCGTGTTGAAGCTGCATGGGCAGCTGTACCTGTGCACGCCATCCAAGCTCTGTTTGACTCAATGCCCAAGTGTATCAGGGCCGTTATTACGGCCTGAGGTGGTTGTTCTGGTTACTGGTTTCTCAGGATCTATGCACCCAAATTGCGTGAAAATGTAATCCTTTGTCAGTTCTAGTATAGTATATTTGTCCAATGAATACCCGTTTATCGTCTGCATTTCTTCTTGGTGTAGCTATTTTAATGGCCTGTAGTGTACGATTGTGTACCCATTTCAAGTCCTGCGATTACAGTGTCATCTGAGGCGAAACGAAGAAAATGCTTCAGACAAAAAGTATGTAGTGTTTGCTGTAGAATCGTAATCTGTTATTAAAAACAGGAGTTCCCTTTGAAGTTTTCTTAAGTTGCCCGCCGACATCAACGCACGTGGTGGGATCGGGTGTTTAGTGTGGTATGTGTGGGTGCCGTCTGCGAGACAAACATATTGAAATTACAGCTTTTTTGGTCATATGTGTAGATTTCGGGACAGTTCAATGTCTTTAGTTAAAATGAACATCCTCTATAATGTGTATTCGTTTTTTGGCACGTTCTACATCCTTGAGATCTCCTCACTATGGATCTGTAGAACGAAAGCTATGACTGAAATAATCATTTCCAGAGCAAGTGCATCCGATAGTCAAATTTTTCCTCTATTTTTGCGAGCATATTCCGAGTGACTGCAACCACTGCTCTGCTATGCAGCGTCGCAAATCGCCCATAGTAGTTGGTAGGGCACACGCATAAAGGAAGCCTTACACAAACCAGCACAAAGAAAAATCACTAACCGGGAGGTCTGGCAATGGTGCAATGCGAAATCCTTACAACCCGTATGGTTGATGTGGTGTCACCGCCAGACACCACACTTGCTAGGTGGTAGCCTTTAAATCGGCCGCGGTCCATTAGTATACGTCGGACCCGCGTGTCGCCACTATCAGTGATTGCAGACCGAGCGCCGCCACACGGCAGGTCTAGAGAGAGTTCCTAGCATCGCCCCAGTTGCCGAGACGATAGTTTAGCATAGCCTTCAGCTACGTCATTTGCTACGACCTAGCAAGGCGCCATTATCAGTTACTATTGATATTCATTCATGTACCGTCAAGACCGACGTTCTCCATTAACGGATTAAAGTTAAGTATTCCACCTGCTACGTCCGTTTTTCTAAATTCTAATTCCCTTGTCCTGTTCCAGACCTCACGCCAGCCTGCGTGAGCTAAAACGCGTGCCTTTCGGCCTCCTCTAGTAACACGGTGTTGGCTCTCCTGCCAACCAAAACAGTTGACCCATCGTTGAGGTAGCAGAGTGTGTTTATTTTTCTGCCTTTACCTCTCTGTACCCGTGATCTTCTTTCGTATCTTCCAGACTGCAACATTTCTTTTGCCTCTGTAACTGCACAACCAGATTATGCTCCCTTTACTCCCGGAAAATGGCGTCGCGGCCAATCTACAATAATGAAATCTGCTGGATTTGATTAATACAAATGAAGAACGCGGAAGTCGGTATTTATATTAAGAGCTCCTTTAATTATGGAGAGGTAAAATTATAACATAGAACATTGCGTTATCAGTGCCTCGAAATATATGTAATGAGTCTTTCCTGTGCCAGGTCCAAAAAACGAACGAAGACTATATTATTTCCATCAGACAAGAGAAGAAAACGATAGCAGCGATACTATTGCTCTAAGATAGAACCTTTCCCGAAAAGTATCATCTTAAAACAACGTAATCTCCCGCGACACTAAACAGAAAGACTACTGATGCTGATGGGAAGATGTATATATCACCACAGCTACAACTAGTCTGCAGCTCGTAATCTAGTGGCTAGCGTTGCTGCCTCTGGATCACGGGATCCCAGGTTCGATTCCCGGCCGTGCTGGGGATTTTCTGTCCTCGGGGACTGGGTGTTTCTGCTGTCCTCATCATTTCATCATCATTCGTGACAGTGGCTAGATTGGATTGGGAAAAAATTGGACCGCGTAAAAATTGGGTCTTGTACGGGCGCTGATGACTGCACACTTGAGCGCCCCATAAATCTAACAACATCATCAAACGCCTATAACTGAGCAGTACCTGTTCAAGCGGAGAACATCTAACGTCTTTTGTTGCTGTCGTATCAGCTTTCGACTCGACGTACATTGAGTAAACGAAGGAGCCAACTAACTACACTGTAGAAACGCTTACCAACAACCACAGAATGGGCGGCAACTTACAGCTGGCACCAAGGAAAACTCATAATTTTGATGTGTAAGATAAAATTCAAACCTGGTTTGCATCTTCATTCATGTGGAAGATTTAGCCTTGACAAATCGGACGAATTTTTCCTAAAAAAACTGTATTTGTTGAATATGAAGAGGAAGAAAGGCTGTTGTAAGCTGCAGTGTGCAGTAAATGTCCAAATTATGCACACTGTAGACGCAGTCTTCACGCTCATATGTAACAGGCGTTTAACATCACGATAAATTTGCAAAGAAAATCATTTTAAAGTTGAAGGGGGACGTAAAACCATTAAGGGAACCCGGATTGAAAATCCGTCTAAATAACGAATTCTTTTTAATCTCTTGAACCAGAATACATACAGTTTCCGCACGTTTGGTGCATATAAACAGAAAAGAAACAGTATTTTCTAAACACCGAAACGTCTCTTTTTGTCTGGTGTCGGTTGAGCCGTGTTTATACCAGTTGCATCGGACTTTCTGTGTCTATTATTCTTTGACCACCTTTTTGCAAGTTGGTCAACGTGGCACCAGGCGAATGTAGGCAGAGGATGAACATCAGATCAGCATTCTCTTTTCATTTTACCCCTCGTAGTGATTTTAAATAGTTCTTGATATTGGGAAGTAATCTTATTGTGTTTATAGTTATATTTTATCCATGCAGATCGTAAATATGAGCAGAACAAGGAAGATTAACTGTAGGAACAAGTTTAAAGGTAACAGTGGAGCCCTGCTATTCTCTCTATCCAAAGGGCCTGTAGTCATGGTGTAAGTATCAGACAGCTAGTGTAACCGGTGACGAATATAAATATAAACATCACCTACCAATATCAACAGCAGATGTTATAAAACCTCTCTATTATAAACTCGGCTAACGAAAACTTGGTTACTAAATGCATCCTTGGCAGAACTCAAAATTCGAACGATAGTTTCAGTAAGTGTGTATGAGAAGCGTTGCGTGAAACAGTATTTGTGGTCCTCAAGCAACTAAAATCTAGTGTCGTGGATGCAGTGTTGTGTTTCAATGGTGGGTCAGACAGCTGGCTGAAAACTGTTAGTGAAAAAGGACATAGAACCGGGGGTGAACCTGAAGATATGCTTCTGACAGTTGACGAGCTGATGGTTAGGAAGGCTGACAAAAGGACTCTACAAATTACAAAAGAGGCCAGAACTCAAAACTGGGCCTCCAGACGTAAGCTGGAGGGTACAGAAACCCGCAACGATGACAGCTATGGACCTGGCGAGTTTTAACTTTAAATGTAGGTTGAAAAGATTATGTGAAAAACTTCAAATGCATTTTTCCAAAAGTGTGAAATTTTTAACTTCAGTTAAAATTTTCTCTGAAACTAATACATCTATGTCAAGGCCGCGCGAGATTAGCCGAGAGGTCTGCGGCGCTGCAGTCACGGACGGTGCGGCTGGTCCTGGCGGAGGTTCGCGTCCTCTCTCGGGCATAGGTGTGTGTGTTTGTCCTTAGGATAATTTAGGGTAAGTAGTGAGCAAGCTTAGGGACTGATGACCTTAGCAGTTAAGTCCCATAAGATTTCACATACATTTTTTGAACATCTATGTCAATGAAACTTGGTACAGAGATAACTACATGACTCTCATTAAAATGTACTAGAATTATGGCAGTCAAATAAAAGGTTTGAGAAATATTTAGATATAATTTTTTTGAACGCCAGTTTTTTTTACGCCACGTACGTTTTTGTAATTTTTACCGTGATAACAGTGTTACTCTCATGTAAGTAATACAATTTGAACAAAATATGATAACTTATCCATATTTAATTTTTTTAAAAATCTGATCAAATAATTTTTGAGAAAAGGCTCCCCACTGTTGCATGGTCAAGCATAGGAAATTCGCTGGCGAACGGGTCCTTTTAAAGAGCTGCCGGTACCCTTCTGACTTTCCAGTCGAAACTGCGTTTTGACGTGTTTATAACTTGACACAGGACGGAATTCTCCTCGCCACAACTTGGCCCATCTGCTCGTTTATCGTGAGAGCGAGCCTCCAGAACGAGTCTGAGCGCTGCTGAGCTGTTAATTAGTGCAAGATTGCGTTTTAATGTTGTGGCTAATCGCTCGTTTTATTAGCGTCATAATTTCCGGCTACGGCAGATACAACGGACCGGTCGCCGCCGCTGTTGCTTTCAGCAAACGCAGTCATCTAAAGAGCACACGGCAGTTTACATAACTGCCAATCACTCTCGTCCTGGTGCCCAATCCCGCTCTGAATCGTTAATGCGAAGGCGAAGACGCAACAGGGAACCCGTCGACTTGGGGCTGGTGCTGTCAGTAGCTCACTACTTGGACTGGGGCAAGCTGACTTGCAAATCACGGCAGTGAAGCACAGTAGGGTAATAGATCTTGTCTGTGTGTACAGTGCGGACTTTCTGTCCTTGCTCGACGAGAGTAAGGTCAGCTTTCACTGAGGCTTAATTTCGTTTTATACCCTTGGCACATTTACATTCAAAATGAGTGGCTTTGGTGCAGGAGCAAGACAGGTTTGTATTTGAAAGATACAGGTAATATCTTTGAACACAAGCACGTAGCTTTTGATTCAAGTGGTTGTTTATGTTAGTTACCAGGAGTAAAAGATAATTTTGTCTATCAAAAAACAACTCAATTTCGTCCTGATTGCTTTCCACACTATTAGTTCTTGTCTGGGTTATATCTGATATCTCACACAGGATTTGGTACTGATGGAAAACAGGAACCATTGACGACGCTACAATTTATGAACTTTATTAAATATTAGCCTTTCCCTGTAGCTTCAGCGTGTGGTACTGAACACATCTCCTCCTCCCTTTCTATATCTCAACTTCTTCCTCCCTCTGTCCATCTGCCTCTATCTGTCCATCTCATCCTCTGCATTCTGTCACTGCTCTCCACCAACCACTCCCTCTCTCTCACCATATCTTCCTCACTCTTCTCTCTCTCCATCAGTCTCCAGCTCCCCCTTCTTCCTTTTCCACCTGTGCACTAACTCTATATACCTTCCACCTGCTTCATGAATCTCATCTTCCCTTCTCTCTGTCCATTTCCCATCCCTCTCCCTGTCCTCTCCTCTATGCATCTCAATCTGTCCCCATCCATGCTCGTTGGCACATGTAGTCCCTGCAGTACAGTGCAATAAAGCAGGCAAATACTACTCCCACAACATATCTGTCATGCAGGGCAGGCTACTAGTCAGGGCCTGAAATTCATTTACTTGCCTCTTACATACAGGTTGCCATGCAAAGAAGGTTAACAAAACATGCCAGTACTATTCCAACACAATACGCTTTCTATGCAGGGTAGCCTATATGTTCGGGCTTGGAAAACTGTTCCTTGCCCCTAACATTTAGGCTGTCCTGCAAAGCAGGTTGGTATAGCAGGCTGATCTGTTCCCACACAAAGTGCCTATCACAAGGGGTAGACTATATGCCAGGGATGTAAAAACACACTGTTGCTTATATCTCTGCTACTATTGGAGCTGTGAGGTTATAAACTCCACAGTGCTGATGCTCATGAGGCCTGTTGTTTCTGTCTTAATTTGAGTGAAATCAATCAAGGGGTCTGGGAGGAGATCACACACACACATGTGTATATATATAGAGAGTGGTATATATATATATATTATTGGTGTTTTGTCTTAAAGGGCGCATTTGGACTAAACTACATGGCCAGTTCCTTTTGCTGCCTTCCTTGCTGCCCAAACTTCCCTCTTTCGCTCGCTGTGTTTCTGTTTCCGGTCCTCTGTCCATGCTTCTTGTCGGCTTTGTGTCTTCGGCTTCATCTTGATTGCCTTTTTGGTTGCCCATATTTCTTTCATCTTCTGGCTGTGATCTTGCTTGCGTTCTTCAGTCCATTTTACGCCTGTTCGTTTGTCATATTGTATCTCATGTAGTTTACTTTTCTTAATGATGTTTCCGAATTTTATTCTGTCGTTTATTGTGTCTGCTGTTATGTTGAGTTGGTTCAGGCCGTTTTTTACCTCTGCCACCCATTTGTTGTTTCTAGTGGTTACCCAGTCAAAGATCTGTTTGGTCAGTCTGTGTGATGGCATTCTGTATAGGTGTCCATAGAATTGTAGTCTGCGTTTCTAATCTTTTCTGTGATTGTCTCCATATGGTTGTATAGTTCCTCTGTAGGTTTCTTGATCCATATTCCATTGTTGTTAGTTGCGCCAAATATTTTCCTAAGTATTTTCCGTTCTACTTTTTCTAATTGTCTGATACGTGTATGCCCAAGGATTAGTGTGGTCTCTGCTGCATATAGTGCCTCGGGGAGCACCACCGTGTCGTAGTGGCGTAATTTGGCTTTTTGTGAGATAGACTTCTTGTTGTAATGATTCCACACTACTTTGTATGCCTTGTACAGTTTAGTTTTTCTTTCTTCGTTTGCGTTTCTGTTATATCCACTCATTTGTAGTGTTTCACCGAGGTATTTGAAGTTTGCCGTTTTGTAAATCGTGCCATACTTGAGTTTCTTTGTGCTCATAAACTGTGTCTTTTCGTAAGAGATCTGTAGTCCAGTTTTGGAAGCGATTTCGTGCAGTTTTTCAATAGTGTATTTTGTTTCTTTTATACCTTTCTTGACAATCGCCAAATCGTCTGCAAACGCCAGGCATTTAATCTGTAGGTTTCCTAAGGTTATCCCCTGTTATGATGTTTCCCATTCTTTTATTGCCTTATCTAACAGCAGATTGAAAAGGAGAGGTGAGAGGCCATCGCCTTGTCGGACTCCTGTGCGAACTTCAAAGGGCTCTGATAGTTCCCCACAGAACTTTACTTTTGAGGTCGTGTTGGTTAAAGTTTGCTCTATGATAGCCCGTGTTTTGTTGTCTACTTTGTACTCTGCTAGAATTTTAAAGAGAGTTTTCCGGTCGTACGCCCTTTTGAAGTCGACAAAGGTAATGATCAGGTCCTGTTTGTGTTGTAAGATCATTTTCAGATTCCAAATTTGTTCCGCACAAGACCGCCCTTTACGGAAGCCTGCTTGGTACTCCTCAATCAAGTGGTCGGTCTGGCATTCTAGTGTGTTTAGTAAAGCTTTAGAGAGGATCTTGTATGTGACCGGTAGAAGGGATACTCCTCTGTAGTTGTTCGGGTCTTGTCACCTTTTTTGTGTAGTGAGTGTATCAGGGCAGTTTTCCAGTCGTCAGGAATTTTCATGGTCTTCCAGATATCTTCCAAGATCCTGTGTATGTCTTTGGTGAGTTCTGGGTCTTGTAACTTCCAGATTTCCGCGATGATACCGTCTTCTCCTGGTGCTCTACGATTCTTGAGTGACTTGGTTATTTCTTTAACTTCTTCTAGAGTTGGAGGTTCACTATCTGGATTGTACGTGCTCGTTTCTGTCATCATTTCTTCCATAGGGGGGTCCGTGTTGAGCAGTTTTTCAAAGTATTTTGCCAAAATGCCACAATTGTTCTTCGTATTGGTTTCTAGGGTTCCATCCGCTCTTCTGAAGCACAAGTTGGGTGGTTGATATCCAGTCATATTTTCTCTGAACGTTCTGTAGAAGTTTCTTGTATTGTTCTTCATGAAGTCCGATTCGATCTCCGTCAGTCGCCGTTTATCATACTGTCGTTTTTCACTGCGAATGATTTATCTTGATTGCTTCTGTGTTTTCAGGAAGTTCATCCAATTCTCTTGGGATTTATGGCTACTAAATTTTTTCCATGCACTGATTCGTTGGTCAATAGCTTGGTCACATGTGTGGTTCCACCAACGTTGTTTCCTTGTGCGTGGTGCTTGTGCTAGTTTCATGGCCTCTCGGATTCTTCCGGAAAGTTGTGTCCAGTCTGTCGTTTTCTCCATTTTAATTTTGTCTAATACTTGTGTCTGGTTTAAAGTAAGGTATTCTGGATCTGGTCTAACAATTTTGTTCTTCTGGAGCTTTTTCTTGGGCAAAAGACGAATCCTGATCTGTAGTAGGTGGTGGTCTGAGTCGAAGTAGCCTTTACGTGTGTCTATATTCAAAATTTCTTTTTGTGAATCTTCCTGGACTATTACGTGGTCGATTTGTAGTTCTTGCCTTACGCTGGGGAATTTCCATGTGGTAAGTTTCCGTGTTGGTTTCCACCACCTGGGGAGGCGCTCGGTTGCGGGTCTACTAACCGCCCCGATATATATATATATATATATATATATATATATATATATATATATATGTGTGTGTGTGTGTGTGTGTGTGTGTGTGTGTGTGTGTGTGTGTGTCTGCGCGCGCGCGCTTGCGTTGTGCGTGTGTGTGCTTTCTGCTTGTGTGCATGTGCGTGTGCATGTGTATGTGTGTGTGTGTGTGTGTGTGTGTGTATATATGTGTGTGTGTGTGTGTGTGTGTGTGTGTGTGTGTGTGTGTGTGTGTGTGTGTGTGTGTGTAACAGACAGAAAAAGGTACTTGAAATAAACTTACTCTGCTGAACCAAAATCTCATGAACAAGTGCTTAACAACATGTTAGTTCATCCTTGGAATGCATACAGCAGCAATTCTCCACAGCATGGAATCTTCAAATTCTTGTCAGCATTCTGGTGCTACGTTACACCAGATGTATATGGACAAGCTACACATTCCCATAAATTGAGAGCTGTTATTTGCAGATGAGGAGCTGGTGCCCAATAGTGCCCCAGATGTGTTCCCTGGGTTCAGATCAGGTGAATTTGGTAACCATAATATCAATTCATAGTGGGCCAAATCAAACCAGTCAGAAGACGAAAGGCCCAAAAAAAAGAAAAACATCAACAAGAGTAACATTATTGCAGCCTTCTGACACAGACAGTTATTCAGCTGAAAAATACCATCTCCATCGGTTAAGATGTCAAGCATGAAGGGACACAGGTAGTCCACAGTAATACCTAGACTACAGTTATCATGGCGCTTTGGATTAGTACCACAAATCCCGTAAAACCCCTTGAAAAAGTCCCCCATAGCGTAATTATGTCCTCACTGGCCTGCATTAACGGCATAGTGTGTGCCTCGAGCCGCCATTCCGCTGGATAACGGCGTATCAGCCATCATTGTTGTCCTAGTGTAAAGATAAGCGTTATTCATCAAGCCAGGCGACACTTTTCCATGATTCATGTCCCAATCTCGATGACCCCATGTGCATTGCAATCGTGTTTAACTATGCCATTGGTCTCAACACCGAAACACGTTAGGGGGCGTCTACTGCAGAGTCTCATGTTCAACAACGTTCGATGAACCGTATGCTTGGAAACACTTGCGCATGTTTTACTGAGCGGACAAACCTCCTAGCTCTAAGTTCTGTTATGAGGTGTGGATGTCCAACGTATTGTCGATTCCTTCACCAATTCCCATAAATGCTTACGACAGTAGTACACCAACAGCCGATCATTTTCGCCGTTTCCGAGATGGTCGTTCCCAAGTGCCAAGCCCTACCAATCTCCCATTTGTCGAAGTGATTTATGACAGTGGATTTTCGGCCAGAATCGTCCCAATTGATAATTGCTCCACTTACGTACTCAGTGCCTGCAACGTTACCATACGACATTCGACCTCGCGATGGGGAGTGGTCATAACCTATTGGCTCATCAGTGTATTTCTAACTAAAAGATATGTATTGTTCATAAAAAGCTGAAGAGACGCTTTATTGTTCGATTTCTCGATTGGTGATCAGTCACTGGAAAGAGTCATAGCCGTGAAATATCTATGTGGGGATGTCTGGGATGCTATAAATGGAACGACCACGTAAACCACCTGTACCAAAAGCGAATTCCAGACTGAAATTCATTGGATAAATCGTACTGAAATACAACTATGAAGGAGATATCTTACTCCACTTACTCCTATTTTAATAAGCTATCGAATTATTTTAATAACAGTACACACTTCTATTTTTATAATGTTGTTTTATAGCTCTGTAGTGTGGCTTGATGGCTTTGTGAGTGTTGAATTACAGGCCCGAACATCTCAATTCAATCATCGGTCGGTCCTAGAATATTTTTACCTCTCTTGCTTCTTTCATCGTTGGCAATTATTATTCATGTGAATAATGCCAAATTTCACCGTGCTTCGGAGTCCATATAAAAACTATAGGGTATTTATGATCATAGGTAGAAAGAAGGCAAGGGAATGTCACCTCGAATAGGACCACGTCTACCTTCGGGTTGGGGACATCTTCCCCATACTTTATGCTGAAAGCTGTTAGTTGAAAAGTCGCTTTTCAAGTTATTCTGTTTATGCAAGTTCTGAGTCATTGGGCTCAACTTGGGAACACAAGGGAATCAATATTTTTATTACCACTTTATTTACCATGGAAAGACCAATTTAATATTCCCTGGGGCTCGAATAAACTTGAACAGGGCTTGAGTGACACGAGATGTCTTCTTGAAATAATGACAGTAATTAACACACAACAATTCAGTCTGGCCCCACTCGGGCAACGGAAATCATGAGATAATACTTTACAAAATACGGGTTTCGACCTACGGTAGTTATGATAATAGTAATTTATTATAACAGAAACTATTGACTTACCTGTAACAGAAAACCGAACAAAAGCACTGCTAGCTACTGCTTGTCTTGGTACTACTAGCTACCCCTAATCCCCAAGCACCAACTACCAGTACACTACTCAACCACCTATGGTTACGTCTAAGTGATTAGTTCACTACTTTCGTATGTAAGGAGTGCATTCAGTATAACACAATAAAGGAATTGTCAACACACATGAATGATCCACCAGATGATTAACAAGATCCGTACTGAATCAACATTAAAACCACATAGTATCGAACAGATTCACAACTGTAACAAGATTTTTAATTATATTTACCCTTCACCTAATCATGTGCACGTTGCGTACTGATATAAACCATCTTGCTTTATGACACGATATTAACTTAACACGCCCCGCATACAATACACAATATTCATTTAACTTCGGCCCTTGTGCAGTAACCACAACACGCCGTAACTGAATGCGCGCAGCTTCCAGAGGAAGCCAGTTACAATTGACTTCATTCAGTGCACCTTTGCATAGAACACGGTGACTCAAATCGAAGATAAGAGCACCAGGATACTAAAATTAACTCAAGAGCTCTTTGACTGTGTTCTTGGAATCTTTTCATATTATTTATTTACTTTTTTTAATTTATTGGCTTTCAGGACGTTCCCATACAGCCGACACATAGTGGAAAGCCAATTACAATACGATGCAAAAGTGAGGACGACACAGAACCTAGTTCCCAAGCGGAGACAATTTGTGACCCGGCTGGGAACCGAACGCAATCCGTCGCAGTGACCGCACATCTTCCTTGCAATCTTCTCAAGCCGTTCCTTGCCTTCCTGCACTGCCGTGAGCGCAACCAGAGGAAACAGCAGCCGTTCCAAAAGGTTGTCGACGATACACGAGAGCCACCAGTGCTCATCGTTCCACTCCATTGTCAATGTGCACTGCATGTCGGTGAGGGTTTGAACTTGGCTTTCCACAGCACTGCTTCCCTTGGTGTCTCTCCAGCAAGTCCTCGTCACTTGCTGTACATCTCCAAGCTCTGAGGAAGCCTCCTGCCTCTGCCTCTGCCACAGCCTTCCAGGCCCTGTGTTGTCGATAAAATGCCAACAACAGGGGTGCTATTCTGTATCGTTCATACCGATCGGTGCGGTAGGTTAGTCTTAGTAGTTACGTCATTTTCGCTTCTTTATCCGAAATTGCTATTCTTAAGCTTCCAGACCTGTTACCGATCGCTCCTCCAGCCGATTTCCCCGACAGCTATACCGATAAGTGGTTAAGTTTCGCTATCACAACTTATTCCAATCTGTGTGATGTGTTTGCAGTTAGAATTTGTTGTTTTAGAGTTATTGAGTGCTTTAGTTTCAGATTTAGTGATTACGTTTTACGGAAGAATTGCCAGGACATATCCGAGTAGAAAGTGATTTCATAATAGACTGTTTTCCTCTGTTAGAAATATGGTTTGTACTGTGTTACTGAGAATGATTACAACATCTGAGCAGCCGTCTTCGGTTGTTTTCAGATGACGCTGTCGTTTACCGACTAATAAAGTCATCAGAAGATCAAAACAAGCTGCAAAACGATTTAGAGGAAGTATCGAAATGGTGCGAAAAGTGGCAGTTGACATTAAATAACGAAAAGTGTGGGGTCATCCACATGAGCGCTAAAAAGAACGCGTTAAACTTCGGTTACACGATAAATCAGTCTAATCTAAAAGCCGTAAATTCAACTAAATACCTAGGAATTACAATTACGAACAATTTAAATTGGAAGGAACACATAGAAAATGTTGTGGGGAAGGCTAACCAAAGACTGCGTTTCATTGGCAGGACACTTAGAAAATGTAACAGACCTACTAAGGAAACTGCGTACACTACGCTTGTCTGTTCTCTTTTAGAATACTGTTGCGCGGTGTGGGATCCTTACCAGATAGGACTGACTGAGTACATCGAAAAAGTTCAGAGAAAGGCAGCACGTTTTGTATTATCGCGAAATATGGGAGAGAGTGTCACAGAAATGATACAGGATTTGGGATGGACGTCATTAAAAGAAAGGCGTTTTTCGCTGAGACGGAATCTTCTCATGAAATTCTAATCACCCACTTTCTCCTCAGAGTGCGAAAATATTTTGCAGGAACGATTACAAAGATAAAATAAGGGAAATCAGCGCTCGTACGAAAAGATACAGGTGATCATTCTTCCCGCACGCTATACGAGATTGGAATGATACAGAATTGTGAAGGTGGTTCTATGAACCGTCTGCCACGCACTTAAATGTGATTTGCAGAGTATCCATGTAGATGTAGATCAAAAAACATTTTCGGTCCATATTCTCACAAGACACCTGTTATTTTTAGTAATTAAGAGTTTAAAAATCATTGAATTTCAAGATATTGGCTCTACTTATGTATATTGCATGCGTGTTAGCTGAAATTACTAGTGACTTCGGGTATTTTTCCTGCAAATGGTTTAGTTATTAATTATCGAAACGCGTTTACAACTACTAAGTAACAACCGATAGGGATTTTGTCAAGCCTGACAGTGAAAACTTTCCAAACTTTCATGCATTAACGGGTAACACCTGCATCATTCGGGAACGAAGTCAGCCTGCATCCCTCTCCGTTAGGATGAGTAGGAATGAAGCACTCTCTGTGCACGACTTGAAAAAAAAAAATGGCTAAGTAATGAACTGCAGTGCTGAAGGTCTTAGGTTTGCATCCCGCTGGGTACAAAAACTTCCTTTCCCTCTTTGCGTTTGCAACACATTCTGAGGCTTTGTTATTCGTGAAAGTTAAGTGTTTTTCCATGCAGTGAAGGAAACAAAAGAAAAATTCGGAGTAGGTATTAAAATCCATGGAGAAGAAGTAAAAACTTTGAGGTTCGCCGATGACATTGTAATTCTGTCAGAGACAGCAAAGGACTTGGAAGAGCAGTTGAAAGGAATGGATAGTGTCTTGAAAGGAGGATATAAGATGAACATCAACAAAAGCAAAACAAGGACAATGGAATGTAGTCGAATTAAGACGGGTGATGCTGAGGGAATTAGATTAGGAAATGAGACACTTAAAGTAGTAAAGGAGTTTTGCTATTTGGGGAGCAAAATAACTGATGGTGGTCGAAGTAGAGAGGATATAAAATGTTGACTGGCAATGGCCAGGAAAGCATTTCTGAAGAAGAGAAATTTGTTAACATCAAGTATAGGTTTAAGTGTCAGGAAGTCGTTTCTGAAAGTATTTGTATGGAGTGTAGCCATGTATGGAAGTGAAACAAGGACGATAAATAGTTTGGACAAGAAGAGAATAGAAGCTTTCGAAATGTGGTGCTGCAGAAGAATGCTGAAGATTAGATGGATAGATCACATAACTAATGAGGAAGTATTGAATAGGATTGGGGAGAAGAGAAGTTTGTGGTACAACTTGAATAGAAGAAGGGATCGGTTGGTAGGACATATTCTGAGGCATCAAGGGATCACCAGTTTAGTATTGGAGGGCAGCGTGGAGGGTACAAATCGTAGAGGGAGACCAAGAGATAAATACACTAAGCAGATTCAAAAGGATGTAGGTTGCAGTAGGCACTGGGAGATGAAGAAGCTTGCACAGGATAGAGTAGCGTGGAGAGCTGCATCAAACCAGTCTCAGGACTGAAGACCACAAGAACAACAACAAGTATTTTTCTGCAATATTCGTTATTATTTACATGTAAGAGCGAGCTTTATCAGTAATGAGTATCTTCGATTTCGTGACTTCTGTATGTTTAAGAAATGAAAGATAAAACTGCTACAGATGACATTGTTGTGCGTGAAACAACTGACAGTGAAACTTACATTTTTTCTTGTCAAGCAATTCACCATTTTTTTCTGGAAACATAGCGTTTCCCAAGTGTGTGGTTAGACAGGAATCTAAGAGCACAACTTAAATTACTCCGAAAAACTAGCAGCAATCATAGTTATACTCCTGCTTGTCACAAGTATTTATCTGCAATCGAATGCTTAATAACAGTAGATAGAGATGAAAAATCCCCGCCAAAATACTTTTAGATTTTACCACCATACATGAAATATTTCGATTTATCAGGTGCATGTTATAAATACAACCAGCTTCAATAGCTCCACGCGCTCTCCCAAAGGCAGTTTTTAAATTTTGTTTTTAACACATAAATCATTGATTTATCGTATTGGGAAGTAGGCTGCTTTATCATTTTGATCTCTAGGAGCGAGGTATAACCACATTCTATGCATTTTATTTTCGTTTCACGCACTCTTAAATAATTTTTGGGTGTTTTTATAGACGTATTTGTCAATGTGGTACTACACACCATTCCCAACTCATATTCTGAAACGTAAAATCCAAGACAAGTTGTCGATGTGAACCAGAATAAAATGACATAATATGGCATTTATGACAATTTCCAGAACAGAGTCAGCCGGCCGGAGTGGTTGAGCGGTACTAGGCACTTCAGTCTGGAACCACGCGACCGCTACGGTCGCAGGTTCGAATCCTGCCTCGGGCATGGATGTGTGTGATGTCCTTAGGTTAGCTAGGTTTTTCTAGGGGACCGATGACCTCAGCAATTAAGTCCCATGGTGCTCAGACCCATTTGAACCATTTGAACCAGAACAGAGTAAAATAGCTTATCGATATCATGCATGCATGTAAACACGTGGTCAGCGAAATTTGAGCAGTACTACATACTCTAAACACATTTTCGTGCCTGTGTCGTCTGCTAGCGTTGTAGTGCGCATGCACGGATCAACGGCTGTTTGCTTTTGATTGACTGGCACTTGGACAAGTGACAACCTTTCACTAGAAATGCTTACAGAATAACGTGTAGGCTCTCCTCGGAAGAGAAGGCCTTTCGGTTGCGCTCGCCTACCGATCCGAACGACAGAGCAGTCATAAGATTTAGAATATGGCCGGAGCCCTGACCACAGACTCGGCGCTTGCTTCTGCGACATGTGTGTGTTCTACGTGAGTCCAGCTGACTGCCCATCATCGTCCGAAACTTCCCAGCACGGCCAAGGCGGCGCTTCCGTTGGCCACATCTCCTGCAGGGGCTACTCTCTGGTGTCATCAGTAGCACATAGCCAACAGCAAGGTCACTACCCCCTAAGAAAATAGCCATGCCCTTCAAGATGGCACAACAGTCTTTGGCTGATAAAGAGAAGGCACATCTGTAGGCGATACTTTATAGCTATAGTTAGCAGATCAAATGGCTCTGAGCACTATGGGACTTAACATCTGAGGTCATCAGTCCCCTAGAACTTAGAACAACTTAAACCTAACTAACCTAAGGACATCACACACATCCATGCCCGAGGCAGGATTCGAACCTGCGACCGTAGCGGTCGCGTGGTTCCAGACTGAAGTGCCTAGAACCGCTCGGCCACAATGGTCGGCTAGTCGTCAGCAGATCGATGAGGGGTTCATGCAGCAGGGTTGTGTGATAGCACGTTACGTTCAATTCAGGATAAAACATTCTACTTCCGTTTCCTCTTTTCTACAGACGACCTGCTTTTTTCTGTTTCTTGGCACTTTCACAGCTGGCTTAAAGATGCCGTGTGTTTAGCTGATGTTGCCTTCCAATGGCCATTCTCATGCCGCGAACTACGAGAATTAGGTGAGATCGCGGAATACTCGTGCAGCCAGGTGTAATATTTTGTTAGCAACTCTGTCAAGTCTACAGGTGTATGTTCAGTACCGAATGTAATATCCGTGCTTCTGTTGTTCAGAAAGATAGAGTTTGATCCATCCTCGCGGCACTATGCCGGCATTTCAACTATCCATCTGTACAGTTATATGCGAGTTTTGTTTTTATCGTTTCATCTAGGTTAACAATCAGTACGCTTCTACTAATGTACTCACAAGGGGACGCCACGACACTGGGATCAGGTATTTACTTTAAAGTTTGTACACATTTAATGCCCTATTAAAACAATATAATGTGCAAGTAGTAAGTTGCATTACTCTGGCAATTCTATGATAACCGCAAGATAAGTTTTATGCGTCTATTATGTAGAATATTTATCTGTGCTTAAGTCCCAGACAGTAGAGTTGATGGTGGTCAAGAGGCGCCGGCACGGTAGCTCAACCCTCTGTAGTAATAAAAAAATTGAGTAAATGGATCAGGATGAACTAAAACGGGTGTCATGGTACGTCCGCTCCAAACAAATGCAAGGAACAATAACGAACAAAATGGGATTAACCAAAAAAAAAAAAGGACGAAAGTGTATTAGGCAACAGTTCAACTCCTGCTCAGATGTACATTTCTGTAGTGCAAGTGTAAATTCCGTGATATTCAAAAAATTTGCAGCTAAACGATCTGTTCATGCTACATTAGCAACGTCTCATCGCTACGCAGGTTAGTTGTGGAATGGGGCCTGCCTCTGCATCTGCAGCTTGAAGCAGAGAGGTGCAAAGTAGTTCTGGGTACCTTAACGGATTGCATGTATAAGTGATTTTGCGAATTACAGAAGTCAAACGTTTTCTTCATTTACTTGTTGATAGTTATAAATATGTTTGATCTAGCTATTATTTTTAATTGAAAATAGTAAGTAGTCAAATAATATGAAATCCTCTAAGACTTCATGCAAATACGAGCGGTTTTTTTAATTGTATTACTTCTCAAATGTTATATAAATTAAATAATATGACCCATGATAAAAGAAATATAGATTAAAAATTAAGTTTGAGCAGGAGTCAAACCATCGCCTAATACACGATTGTTTTCCGACGCTCGAACAATAACCACCTTTTTTTCCCGATTTGGTTCGTTAAGTTTGATCTGAGCGGATGTCACAAGGCATCCGTTCAAGTTGATCGTTGATTCCTTGACTCAGTTCCTTTATTACAGAGAGCACGCAGCCGCCCCACTTGAGCACCATGAACTCTAACGTGCGACACCTACTACGCACAGACACATCAGTTACATAATTAACACTTAAAACTTCTCTTGCGATTTTCTCGGAATCGCCAGAGCAGTGCATCTTACTATTTGCGCATTATGTTGTTTTAATGGCCTACTACAACTGTACAAAGTTTGAAGCGAATCTGCGATCACAACGATGTGGCCTCCCCTTGTCAGTTGTAGTGTTCAATTTGCCTTTGGATTTAACAATTTCATTTTATATTGTGTGTCTGTAAAACTTTTGCAGTGACTGATAAATTGCTTGACAATCTATGACATAATGTAAGTGAACTGAATTGTACACTGCCCAACAATACAAAAGTAAGTTTCTGTAACTACGTAATTGTCTCCCAAGTCTGAAATCTGAAATTTGGCTCAAAGCTGCGTAGAACCTTCCTCTGCAATGCTGCAAAAGATTAGTCCCCTGTGACGTTACTCACGGGCTCGGCGATGCTTCAGACGGTTAGGTATGATTACGCGTGAAGAAAAGGTCACAGCTCAGAATCTCATTCGACCTGCAGGGTAGGTGAATGACATCACATTGGTGCCAGATTGCACCACAGTTCTGCTTAACACCACCGTGTGTCACGTTATGGCGGGTCATCACTTCCTCTCTTACCCTTATTTCACCCCCTTTTTCCACGTTACTGCGATGGAGGTCAGAACCGCGACACCTAGCGTTGAAATCACGTGGTTTTCGTATCGGTGGCCGAAGAAAACGTCCCAGACACACCGTCGCTCCGAACTGACAAGAAAAGGCCTCAGGGGATAGCACAAAGACATCAACGAAAGCACCCCTTTCCTTGGGCCAGTGATTCCCATACATTTCGAGGTCGGAAACGAGAGTACGCAATACGATGAGCAGCACTACAACGCTGCCACCCCATGGGCGTTTAAATCCTACTCTAAGAACATCGCAGGGCTGCAACCCCACTGAATGTGATCTCGCCCCACTGCAAGCTGTCAACGAAGATAAGAGCATTAGAAATAAGTTCACAGGTATGTAAGTGGCTCGAAGACTTCTTAAGCAATGGAACCCAGTATGTTGTCCCCGACTGCGAGTGTTCATCAGAGAGAAGTCTATCATCAAAAGTGTCCCAGGAAGTGTGGCACGACCTCTGTTGTTCTCTATATACTGTACACAAAAGATTTGAAGGACATGGTAGGCAGCAATATGCGGTTGTTTGTTGATGATGCTGTGGCGTACGGTAAGGTGTCGAAGCTGAATGGCATTAGGAAGATGTAAGACGGCTTAGACAAAACTTCCAGTTCGTGTGATGAATGGGGGCTAGCCTTAATTGTGGAAAAACATAAGTTAATGCGGATGAATAGGCAGATCAAACCCGTGATGTTCGAATACAGTACTGCTAGTGTCCTGCTTGACACAGTCAAATCGTTTAAATATCTGGTCGTAACGTTGCAAACCGATATGAGGTGACAAGGGCATGTGAGAACTGTTGTAGAGAAGGCAAATGGTCGATCTCGATTTATTGTGAGAATTTTAGGAAAGAGTGGTTCACCTGTAAAGAAGACCGCATATATGACGCTGGTGTCACCTATTCTTGAGGTACTGCTCGAGCGTTTGCGATTCGCACCAGCTCAGTTTGAAGGAAGACATCGAAGCAGTTCAGAGGCGGGCTGCTAGATTTGTTACCTGTGGGTTCCTGGAGGGAAGGCGATGTTCTTTTCGAGAAACACTATTGAGAAAATTTAGAAAACCGGCATTTGAAGCTGACTGCCAAACGATTCTACTACTGCCTACATACGAGGTGCGGCTAGAAAAAAACCGGACTGATGCTGGAAAAAACATTTATTTACAATTATTTACAATTTCATGTTATCTCCTTCAATGTACTCTCCTCCTCGGTCTCTACACCGCTCCATACGAATTTTCCACTGTTCATAGCAATGCTGCAGATCATTTTCGGTAAGTCCATACATTACTTCCGTCGCTTTTTCTTTTACTGCTTCAACAGTCTCAAATCTAGTTCCTTTCAAAGCTGACTTGACTTTAGGGAAAAGAAAAAAGTCACAGGGGGCCAAATCAGGTGAGTAGGGTGGATGATCTAAGATGGGAATGTTGTGTTTTGCCAAAAACGTCTTCACTGACAACGCACTGTGAGCTGGGGCATTGTCTTGGTGAAGGATCCATGACTTTTTTCTCCACAAATCGTTCCGTTTTCTCCGTACTCGCTCACGTAGGGTAGCCAGGACGCTAATGTAGTAATGCTGATTCACTGTTTGTCCCTCTGGTACCCAATCAATGTGCACAATCCCTTTGATGTCAAAAAAAAAAAAAAACAATCATCATTGCCTGGAATTTCGATTTTGACATTCGTGCTTTTTTTTTTGTCGTGGAGAACCAGGAGTTTTCCAATGCATCGATTGGCGTTTAGTTTCTGGATCGTAAGTAAAAAACCACGATTCATCGCAAGTAATAACATTTTGTAAGAAGGTGGGATCACTTTCAATGTTTTCCAGGATGTCAGAACAAATCATTCTTCGGCGTTCCTTCTGTTCAATTGTGAGACACTTTGGAACCATTTTTGAACACACTTTGTTCATGTTGAAACTTTCATGAAGAATCTGCCTAACACTTTCCTTGTCAACTCATGTTAACTCAGACACTGCTCTGATTGTTAAACGGCGATCTTGTCGAACAAGTTTACCGATTTTTTCAATGTTTGCATCAGTTTTTGCTGACAATGGTCTGCCAGTGCGAGTGTCATCACTGGTGTCTTCGCGGCCATCTTTAAATCGTTTAAACCACTCAAACACTTGTGTTCGCGATAAACAATCATCGCCGTACACTTGTTGTAACATTACAAACGTTTCACTTGCAGATTTTCCTAGTTTGAAACAAATTTTGATGTTAACACGCTGTTCTTTCTGTACACTCAACATTTTCCGACGCACAGACAAAACGTCAACTACTTAAAACAGACGCCACTGGCAGACTGAGTGCAGGAGGCAGATGAAACTCGAGCAGTAGGCGGAGCGAGAGTCACGTGACAGGCCACGCGACTTTCAGCCTTATTGCATTCGTTTTATTGTTTCACCAGTACTAGTCCGGTTTTTTTTCTAGCCACACCTCGTACATTGTGCGTAAGGACCATGAGCCGTGTGTCGGCTCTCAACATATATCGCGCTGTAAGGATTGTTCTGTGTCCTTCCATTCCTTCGTTAATTGATTCTTTCATATTTATCTTTATGCTGCGTACGATTCTGTTAAGATTCCCCTCTGGCGGCGTGTCTGGTCTTATCGATCTTCGAATCGTTGCTTCCTGTTTGCCTTGTGTAAGGGAATAAGATCTTTGGGGGGATAGCCGGTTGGCTGCCTAGTGGTGACGAGTCGGTCGGTCAGTTTTTAAAATCGGGAATTAGAGAATGTCGTAGGATGAAACCGCGGCGTGGCGTGGCGGTGGAGAGTTGGCTGTTGTTCCGAGAAGCCGCGTGGTCTATCCTGGGGGTGCGAGACGAGTGGGACGTGTTGACGGGACAAGGCTGTAAGCTCTTGCTGTGAGCACCCGGGGGCCATGGCTGTGGTTCCGAGTCGCTACTTGGTGGGAGCGGCAACGGATGTCTAAATTTTCCGTGTGAAGGCGGGAATGATGGACTAGTAACTCGCCTAACCTGAGGAGTGGTATTTCGCCGCCGTGGGTGCAGAGAAGACGAGGGCTCCGGTAACAGAGCGCATGGCTGCGTGACTGTGTCCAGTTGGGTACGCTGGCGACGTGTACACGGCCGGGCGTGAGTAACCTTTGCATCGGAGTTCACCTGCTGTTTCTCTGATAAACTGCAAGTTAAGTTGGTTAAAGGTTTAGATGTTAATTGAAGGATTTTGGTTTGTGCAACCAGCGTCTTTTCTGCCTTATGGCCGTCTGCGTTCGGGTTTCCTGTCCCTGTCGCCGATGTATTTATAGACACTGATCTTTTCCGCTTCTTATTAGTACTGCCTGGTACGAAGTGTATTTTTGAGCAGGGATTATGGTTCCTGATTTGATTCCTCCTCCTCCCCTGGCGTCGCGTGAGGCCGATGTGATTGCTGAATGTGAGGCGTTGTGGGTCTGTTAGTCCGCTTCTAGCCTGAGCATCCTTCGGGAGATAATTGTGGCCACCCTTACACCCGGTCGGTTAATTATTTCTATCCCAGGACATTTTGGTGGCAGGACATGGTATTAAAGTTGTTAGTTATTGTAAAATGTTAAATGGTTGTATTTTACTCTGATTGTTTTTGGCCACTGTTTAAAAAGGTTAAGTTTGCCTTTCATTGGTGGGTTTTTAAAATTAAGTGGCTTTAAAATTCCAGAATGAGATTTTCACTCTGCAGCGGAGTGTGCGCTGATATGAAACTTCCTGGCAGATTAAAACTGTGTGCCCGACCGAGACTCGAACTCGGGACCTTTGCCTTTCGCGGGTTGGTAGAGCACTTGCCCGCGAAAGGCAAAGGTCCCGAGTTCGAGTCTCGGTCGGGCACACAGTTTTAATCTGCCAGGAAGTTTCGGCTTTAAAATTGTTAGTCATTGTAAAAGGTGAATGACTGTGTCTTTACTTTGATTGTTTTAATCTACCTGGCATCCTTTGAAAATGGTAGTTCTGCCTCCCTATTAGCGAGCCCTTGTAATTTAATATCTTGTTGTGCCATAGTTTAAACGAAGTTGGCTCCCTACATGTTCGGTAGCGAAATTGTATGCAAATTGGTGGTTTTTTGTTTCATTACTTGGAAAGTTTTAATTTTGTTATTAAATGCTTTATCGAAGTCTGTTTTAAGTAAAATGGGTTTGCTATTAACGGTAAAGTAAAGTTCTTAATTTCATTACTTGGAAAATTTTGATTTGTTATCAAATGTTTTATCGAAGTCGGTTTTAAGTAAAATGGCTTGGCCGTTAACTGTAAAGTAAATTATTTTGAAAAGGCACTCATGCTTACTAGCTTTTTGGATCTGTTCCTGGTCAAATGATAAAGAAATGACTTTTAGTGGTTGAAGTAATCAATAAAGAAATTGTAAATTGCAACTCGACAGTAACCAACTAATTTTGGCCCCGTTTCCCAACTGGTGGTTTTCCTTGATTAACCGTAACACCTGTCTCAGACCACAAAGATAAGATGCGAGAAATTAGGAATCATAGGGAGTCATACAGACAGTTATTTTTCCCTCGTTCTGTTTGCGAGTGGAACAGGAAAGGAAATGACAAGTAGTGGTACAGGGCACATCTATGTAGATATAGGTGAAGTTTAGCGTGATAGGAATTTCTGCTGTGTCATATACGGTGGAGCCAGTAGCCTGTGTTCAAAACCATCTGATCCGAAGCAGTAAAGTGTTTTTATGCGTTTCAATGCACGAATAAAATGGCAAACTGTCTCTCTAAGATCACCCAGTTCAGCATGGGTCTTGAGCACGTTAATAGTGTACCAATCATAAACATCGACACCAATTCAGTTTAGGGGCTGCTCTAGCGCCTGAGGACTAGACAACCCCTTCGACAACCTTAGGTAGTTTACCTTCAGGCGCAGGAAACCTGAACTTGCGTCGGAGTTTCTGACAGGTACATTTTGAACGTGCTCAACAAAGGTGTAAGGATGACACCGAGGGTGTTGCCGAACTGAGTGGTCTTAGAGCCTCACTGTGTCATATTACTCACGAATGTGTCAGTGCTGAACCCTACCGTAATCACGCCACAAGCGGTCACTGGAAAGGAGGAATGGATAAGGATATAAACACTTTACTGCTTCGGATCACGTTCAAACTTCGCCGAATGGTTTTGAACGGTTCCTCGTGCTTATACCCTGTATGGCACAGGAAAAATTGCGGTCGCGCTACGCCCCAAGTGGGATTGCAGCATTGTGATGAGCAACAGTGTGGCAACAGTGTCCAGATTTGTCAAGAACGTCGTCGTGTTGCTCATCACACTGCGGACTGTCGTTTTCGACCGCGAAAAGTGTGGGAATCAGCGCCGCAAGGGAAGGGGTGGATTCACAGACGCATTTTATGCCATCCCTTGAGTCCTATTCGTTTCGATTCTGAGCAGCGCTGTGTGTGAAATGTTTTCCTCAGACACGAATACGAAAACTGTGTGTCGCGGTTCTGAGCTCTATCGCAGGGATATCGAAAGGGTGAAATGTCAGTGAGAGGGGGTGTATGACGACCTTCCCATTATGTGATACGTCCACTGTGGCGTTGAGCAGAATTCCGGTAAATTTTTATGCTAGGGTGACGTCAGTAACCTACTTGACAGTTCAAATGAACTTTTGAGGTATGCCCTCATCTTCGCATCTGTCAATACCTTTCTGTCTGAAGTGTCGCCAAGATGGAGAGTGTACACGCAGGGTATCAAGCTTTTGCACTATTACAGAGGAAGCTTGTAGGCACCTTTGAGCCACATTTCAAAATTATGCTTCGGAATGGGAGATAATTACATGGTTTCGAAAATGTGATCCTTTAATTTTTGTGGCGCTTTGTAACATGTACCTCATACCAAGACAAAGTCATTTTTTTTTCACCTGGTGTCTTAATTATCACAAAGTAGAAATAAACGATCAATATCTAACATGTGTGAGACTGGTTCTGATCTATCTTCCTACCACAGTTGTGAGCGTGTGGGTGCTATTCTGTCATTCTGCGCAACGGATTAATCTGAGATGTACCCTTTACCCTGTGGCTCCTGCAAGATGCAATTTCCACCCCCACACTACTACAGAAGTCAGACAGACGCTCCTAACGTTCTAAAGAGAAATGCCTGGTAAACTTTCAGAAATAAAAATCTTCTGGAGTCGTCCACTGTAAGGAAATTACACAAAAGAAAATGGCTCTGAGCACTATGAGACTTAACATCTCTGGTCATCAGTCCCTTAGAACTTAGAACTACTTAAACCTAACTAACCTAAGGACATCACACACATCCATGCCCGAGGCAGGATTCGAACCTGCGACCGTAGCGGTCACGCGGTTCCAGACAGAAGCAACCAGAACCGCACAGCCACACCGGCCGGCAAATGACACAAAAATTCACAAAATTTCTTACGTAACTAGTGGGATACTTGGGTACTGGAGTAGTGCTAGTTAGTGTAAGAAAAACATGAAACTAACGAAAATTATTATTTTTTTTTTTTGCAAAAATTCTGAGAAATCACAATGGCACTTTTAGTTATGAACTAAACAAGCTGTTTCCGGGTTGTTTTCGGAATGTGAAGTTACCTCTTAAGGATAGGATTCGCTAATGAAATTTCTATACAAAGTTTAAGATTGTTAGTGATTTGGCAGAATGGCTGAGAGCCGCACCTACTCAACTTGAATAATTATCCATTAGAATGTTGCTAGGCACAGTCGAGGCTGTCACATGAGAAATGCAGTGAAGTTTACTATTGTGGAGGAAATATGGGGCTTGCAAGAGCTGTAGCGCACAATACCATAAGCTGCAATGACTTCTGTCTGCGCCGCTCGCTGCTGACAAATAAGATAACTCTCGTTCTATCTGGATTGACCTTCGCCAATCAAAATCTCCCTACGCCTTGATGAAGTCAAGGACCCCTAGTCTAACTATTGGCGTGGTACACCGGTCAGATAACCAGTCCACTGTGATGCCATTCAAAAATTCGCTCACAGGCGTTTAACTATAACTCTGTCCGTTCACACCGCACAGTAAGTGTGTCAGCCAACACAGTGAACAATGCCTAATCGCAAGGACTCAATATAGAGTTGCACTCCTATTCGCTCTCGACAGAGGTGCTCTCCCAGTGAAGTACTGAGGAGAGACTTGTTCCTCACTCTTTGAGTACACGTACGAGCACGCTCTCATTATGTGTTCTCACTACAAGAGCGACAACGGAATGGCCC
The DNA here is from genome assembly GCF_023898315.1 of Schistocerca nitens. NCBI lineage: Eukaryota > Metazoa > Arthropoda > Insecta > Orthoptera > Acrididae > Schistocerca > Schistocerca nitens. The sequence goes on from NC_064615.1 coordinate 995,438,030, forward strand.
CTCTCCATGCCAAACGTGAAGGGGTATATCTTTCGGTCTCTTCCATTACTCCTTCAGCTCAAGGCGTCAGGAATATCATCTGCCAATCAGCATTGTTCTTCTAAAACGGGAGAATGACGTTTCGTTTAGGGCGACCAATCCAGAAAACTGTAGCATCGGTGTTTGGCATTTGCTGTCTCCCTGTGAAAACCTCTGAAACTGCGTGCTATGTTTGTAAAGAATGTGTAGGCTGGGTGCTCTCACACAGTGTAGCGGAATTTGCTATTAAGCCAAACACGGGGTCATTCTCCCTTTCACTCGGGCAAACGCTCTCTGCTCTACGGACGGTCGCCAGCCAATGTAGATAGGTTGACTCGTCCTCTGAAGAGACCGGCCTCCTGGCGTGTACTTTGCCTCTCCTGAACTAAAAGCTTTTGTGACCGTCATGTCTTGAATGAATGTGTGTATGCCAGCATCGAATATTTCACCCTCGGTGCACACCCACGATACAAGTGGAATGTGAACGTGTGTATAATATTCTTTCAATTATGTAATTATTTCTGAAAAAGATGATAATTATGTAAAACAGAGACAATATTTGTCTCACATTCTTTGTTAATCTATGTTATTCTTTTCTTTTGTTTTGTACCCTTTTGTCATCTTCTCCTGATGTACATCGCAAGATGCGAATCGATTTGAGGTCTGTTAAATGAAAAACATTGAATGTTAAATTATATTACTTTTATGTTCATTTGCTGATAAAAACAAATAGAGCCAAATACGTTAAAACTATTTATGATTAATTATTGAAAATTCACTTCCTGTTTTAATTATAATTTTGTATTAATTATTTTATCATAGCTGCAAGAAGCGCAGCCATTGTTAGTTGTGATTATATAGCAACTTCGTCTGTACTTCTAGTTGAAAATAGCGTGGGTTTGTGTTAAACTAATCTGAAAAACAATTTAATCATTTTTCTTATTGGTAGCATCAATTTAAATGATTTATTGGGAAAAGGAAAATCTTAATTAAAAAAGAAATCCTCCATCTTTTGTTGGCCGCCATCATAACTTTTATTACTGCGGCAAATTTAAATTACTTGAAACTGCAAACTTTCAATATTCTGATGTGTAAGAAATAAATGTGCACCAGTGGTACTGAACTCTATTTATAAAAGAAAAAAATTTATCGAATCAGACTGCATTTTATAAGAACAGTGCTGATGGTATTTATTGTTGAACAAGATTTCATTGCTGATGTATGTGACCAAAATTAAACTACTCACGAATCACGGAGAAAAATATTTTTAGTAGCAGATGTCAGTGTGTGTGCGGTTGGTATTCTCTGGTTCCCTTTCTTGATCAATCTGCTAAGAATAATTAAATCTATTGAAGACAAAAATTATAAAATCTCTGATGTACGATATGTAATTTTAGTGATATGAACACTGTGGTGTCACCGCCAGACACCACACTTGCTAGGTGGTAGCCTTTAAATCGGCCGCGGTCCATTAGTATACGTCGGACCCGCGTGTCGCCACTGTCAGTGATCGCAGACCGAGCGCCGCCACACGGCAGGTCTAGAGAGACGTCCTTGCACTCGCCCCAGTTGTACAGCCGACTTTGCTAGCGATGCTACACTGACACATACGCTCTCATTTGCCGAGACGATAGTTAGCATAGCCTTCAGCTACGTCATTTGCTACGACCTAGCAAGGCGCCATTACCAGTTTATATTGAGATTGTTATTAACGAATCAACAAGAGCGATGTACACCAATTATGGATTAAAGTTTATTCCAAGAACTGCGTTCTTTTCTTATTAGACTCAACTCCTTTAATTGTTCTAGACCTCACGCCAGTCTGCGTGAGCTTTGAACGCGTGCACTTCGGCTAGAGATGGGGGATCCGCTCTTGAACTAATTCATAGAGTTCAATCTTTCAAAGGAGTGAACAATCAGTGATTCAGAAAAAAAGAACGGCAGCTCCAAACGTTTCCCACGGCAGAGAGAGAGAGAGAGAGAGAGAGAGAGAGAGAGAGACGGAGCATATCAGCAGCGCCTCTGCTGGTCAGAGCACAGTGCACGCCACACAACACAGCCAGCGCCGGCCTCTGCCCTGCTTCTACCTTGGCTGCCTGCATTGTGCAGTGCCCCATTGGATTTTGTGTTTCACATATGCCGGGCCGTCTCTGTGCGTCGTCTGCCGTGTGCACTGTGCAGTGTCTGGCGCAGCTTAACTTCGCATCGCACTCTGTCGGCGATCGTTTCAGTCGCACGTCCTGCCCTCTGGGCAGTTGATGCGAGCAACAGGACAGAGAGCCACCTAGCGGATAACATAGGAACTACTTGCAAAAACCTGCTCGCAAGGGAATGGACGATTTGGCTCCGAGCGGGTGAGCTCCCCCCACCCTCGGAACTCGCCCGCTCAATGCTCACCCCACCGTCTCGACTCTAGCCAGAGCGTCGAGCAAAGTGACTCTGGTGTCACTCTGGTCTCTGCGGTCTCAGCTCACGCAGTAATAAAGCTCGCGGCTCGACCTGCTCGACTCAGCGCCTCTGCATCGGAGTTTGTCCCCACTGGATATTGTTCTTCGTAGTAATACCGCTATGTATATTACATTATTATGTTATGTATACATCAATTGTTTTTATTTTATTTTTATTTGTTTAAACTGATTAGATTAGGTTCCTGATGACTCCTCTTACTATAGGATTTTTATTATGGACACTCGAATTTACGCTTTAATTACGAGCGAACCGATAAACGTATCGCAAAATGTGATACACCAATATTTTCCTTGTTTTATTCTGCGTAAGGCTATATGCAGCACTTTCGTTTTACAGTCAAATTTATATTTTTTTTTCTTATTCTGGTACGGATTTTGCGATTTTAGGCGTATTCGAAAGGAAAAATATATGGCTTGCGATGTATTTGTATGAGGTTAATGAAATTTTAATACATTATAGCCAAATATATTGTTAATGTAAATCTCAAGTTACAACATTTTCCGATCACCCAAAAAACCACGCTAGTGCAAAATAAATCAATAATCAAAAACTTTGTCATATCGTGGAAATTTCAATAAACAATACAAAATTCTTACTCATTATCTGTGTTACTTCAAAATAGGATCAAATAAGATCAAAATACAGGTATAGTACTGGAATAAACCAAGTTTAAAGGGCAATGTGCCTTTCATTTATTTTCTTTTGTAAATGAGTGTTGAGTCATGAAAAAGAGCTAATTCATTTCAGGGAGTGAACAGTTCTGATCCAATCTCTGAAAAGAACAGTTTTGCCCATCTCTAACTTCGGCCTCCTCTAGCAACACGGTGTTGGCTCTTCTGCCAACACTACAAACACAGCTTACAGTCAACATTATTACACTACGTCAGGTGGAATTCTTGTGCAATTTGAACAAAATAATTATCCGGGAGAAGTTGTAGTTTGAATAATGCATTTATACATGTGTATAATATTGTCAGTATCATTTACAAAAACAAATCAAGCCAACTGCTAAAAAAAATAGAGTGAATTCAAACCTCAGAATACCATAGAGTATCGTATCATCCATATTCATTGCACTTGTCGATGCTGATGATACACACAAAAACCGCCACATTAGGCTGGGTGTTCCCACACAGTGTAGCGGAATTTGCTTTTAAGCCGAACACGGGGCCGTTCTCCCTTTCATTCGGGCAAACGCTCTCTGCTCTATGGACGGTCGCCGGCCGATGTAGATAGGTTGACTCGTCCTCTGAAGGGACCGGCCTCCTGGCGTGTGCTTTGCCTCTCCCAAACTAAAAGGTTTTGTGACCGTCATGTCTTGAATGTGTGTGTGTACGCCAGCAACAAATATTTCACCCTCGGTGCGCACCCACGATTTACTTGTTATTTGCATATTGTTCACATGAATTCATACAACATTGACTTCATTTTATCGAGTTTGGGTTCGATTGAAGTGTCTTGATGTGCGGAATACGATTGTGAGGGCGGAATATGTAAGCAATGAAGGTCAGGAGACCACGACGTCTTAATGTCGGTTCCACTACACTCCCTGTAAAGGAAACATTATCGATAACAGAAATTAGTGTACGGGTTCAGCCGTAACTATATGTTAGCACAAAAATTAAAATCTTTGATTTTCGTTATTAAGGTTTCGTTTTACTCAGCAATCATAATTATCATGTGTACAGGATAGTAAAATATTGATATTGGATGTTCACAACTGTGAAGCGAAATTCCTATTATAAGGTTCTTTAACAGTAAGATGGTTGACGACTATGTCTGGGAGTCGATAAAATACTAAAAATGCACAATGAAAATACACAAAATTGAATGGGGTCTGTATAGGGTACGTAAATATCACTGCAAATATAATTGCACAATTAAAACGGTTCAGAAACTTCTGAGTATAAAGCACTATGCAGTGGCTATTCAATCTTTTTCTTTAGATCAAATATCTCTCGTTTCTGCTTCCATTAAGCCCTACAATCGTGAATATGTTTAACTACAGGTCATGGCTGAATGTACGAAAAAATTAGGAGAGACGGAGACGACCGCAGTTCTGAATGTTAATTGAATATCACTTGCTGGCGTAGTGCGATTGCGAGTGTTTGCCTTTCGTTGGCAGCGGCAGTGGCTGCTGTCGGCGCGAGTTGTGAACCTCAGAATCTATTCCAAATCTCTCTCGACTGTTAAACACCAGTCCTATACATTTCCTACGTCTTTGGTGAAACCGGTACTCCTAGTTATTCCCTTGCTAAGTTAATTGGCATGGTACACACCATTTGGTTGGAATACCGTGTACGTCGTTGCCCTCAAATTGCTCGCAAGCGTTAACTGTCAGTGATCGGTAATTCTCCGTACTAGGAGACTTTGCAGTTTAAGGGGCTCCGGAAAGGCTCAAAATCATGAAAAGTTCAATTTTTACTTTTTTGCGTTTTCTGAATCTGCAGACTATTACCTTTTAATAGATATATAATTTATTCAATTCCGAAGACTACAACTATTTTTAAATTTTTTTTGAAATGTGTTCTACATGGGCGTGACCCACTGTGGCGCTGTTAAACTGCTGTCAAATGGTGTTATTATTAACGTCCGTGTTCATCAGGTACATTTTAGTGATGTGAGATAAAGTATGTGTTGTGGCTAACCTGTGATGGTTCAATATATATCGCTGGTGTGATTGTCGATTGTTTCATGTTTATTTACTCTGTCGTTATCTCGAAAATATTCGTAATTAATTCTGTTTCTTGAGTCTCTGTTTTGTTGAAGTATAATAATGAGTAAAAGTAAAGTTATTAGAAATCCTCTGAAGGCTTTTAAGAAAAGGAGAAATGTTGGAAAGCCAAAGGTATGTGTTATTACTGTAAACAATAAAGACGATGAAAATCCCCAACATAGCTTGTGTCCCAAAGAAGAAGACAGTTGGTGTAAATATAACAAAGGATTGCTAACTGGTGAAGTGTACACTCATAAGCATAGTCTGCCTCATGCAATAATGGAGGTGATAAAACCTATTTTCAGAGACTTAGCAGCATCTGAACTGTTGAAAAAGTGTATTCACGGAAAAACTAAAAACCCCAATGAAAGTGTAAATAGTGTTATATGGTCGTGAATCCCCAAGACTGTATTTGTTGGAATAGAAACACTTCACTTTGGTGTTTATGATGCTGTTGCGACTTTGAATGATGGCGACATTGTAAGGTGCAAGGTATTTAGAAATATGGGAATGAAGATAGGTTCTAACATGGTACGAGCGATGCTTGCTTTAGACAAGGAACGCCTTTGAGCTGCAGACAGGGCTGTAAAGAGTCTAGAAATACAAGCAAGAGTAAACAGGAGGAGGAACAAGAGGAAGCTGGAGGAGTAGTTTGCAGAGGATGAAGATAATCCATCCTATGGACCTGGAATGCACTAAAAAGTTAATCCAATCTTTGTCGCTCAATTCCCAAAACTTTTATTTTCTCATACTAATTGCATGTTTTCTAAGGATCTTCCAAACATATTTGTTTCAAACTTTCAGTAAATGTTACACAGTACCTTCTGCATAATTTAACACAGCCTTTTTCCAAAAAACTGTATATGTTTGAATATATAAATAAAAAACTGCAAAAAAATGTTGTGAATTTTCTTTACAATTGAAAAAAAATCATCTTTAATAACTGAACTAAAATTTTGTAAAATCCCTGTGTTACGTTGTAGCCCATATTCCAATAAATAACCTGTAAAAAGTTCAACTTCCTACCTCAAATACTTTGTGAGGAAAGATGTAATTTATAAGCGTTATTTTAACATTGCAAGTATAGGGCGTTCCGGAGCCCCTTAATTCCTTAAGAGTTAAGAAGAGCCTGTGAAAAACTGTTCACATAATGACTCTAGCAATCGTCTCATCGTGGCGCAAGTCGCCTTGCTCAAACACTCGACAATTTTCTCCAAGAGAAGACCGAATTTTCCTGTCTGTGTTGGCCTATATCAAAGCTGGTGGCTATGCGTTTTCTTTCTGGCCAATCGTAGCGTTCGCACTTGTTAAAACCCCACCACCTAGAGTTTCTGTAGCTTATCACAGGCGTCATTTCCTTCACGGGCCACAGTTTAACTTTTGCTACACAATACTGAGACAGACAGCATTTTTCCACGTGGGATTTAACACAGGCGGCTACAGTGAGTCACCAGCGTTTTGAGTTGGGTTTCTCCAGATGTTTATCTGCCTTCTCCAGCCATGTTGTTGTGGTTGTTGTCTTCAGCCCAGAGACTGGTTTGATACAGCTCTCCATGCTACTCTATCCTGTGCAAGCTTCATCATCTCCCAGTACCTACTGCAACCTACATCCTTTTGAATCTGTTTAGTGTATTCTTCTCTTGGTCTCCCTCTATGATTTTTACCCTCCACGCTGCCCTCCAATACTAAATTCGTGATCCCTTGATGCCTCAGAATATGTCCAACCAACCGATCCCTTCTTCTAGTCAAGTTCTGCCACAAATTTCTCTTCTCCCCAATTCTGTTCAATACCTCCTCATTAGTTATGTGATCTACCCATCTAATCTTCAGCATTCTGTAACACCACATTTCAAAAGCTTCTATTCTCTTCTTGTCTAAACTATTATCGTTCCTGCTGAAAGGCTTTCCGAAGTGTCGTCGGTAAAAGCAGTGACAAGGTCGGCTTTTACCGATGGCCTGTGCAGTGGCTGCGGCGTCGCATTGTGTCCGCCGAATGTCCCGCTGTGAAGGTTTCAGTCTAACATAGCATGGGCGCTGCCATTGTGAAATTCTCCTTCCTTTGGAACGGCATCTCGTTGCTCGAGTCTGGGAAATTACTTGCGTGCAATTACTAATGTGAGTATTAGTGGTTTATATTCACGAAATGTTGGCTTGTTTATTCGATTTGCATATCCATAAGACTCATACATTTTAAATTAACTGCCTCGTATGACACATTGATTTAACCGGAACAGTTTCAGGAATTCAATGTATGTTATTTGTCTGACACCTTACAAATGGAGGATCGTTCGGTTTTAGTAGATGTGCATGCCCCTGTGACATTTTCTTGCTTTCATTGTTATAAGCGGCAATTACTTACAGTTTCACAACTGTGTTTTCATAAATATTGTGTAGGCTATGACGTTTGATTCATGGGTTTTATCTCAGTTTACTGTCATTTTACGATTATGTATGTCTGTTAATATTGGAGTTACGCAAGACAGGTAAAAAATACTAACTATTAAATTAATTGCCTGCAAGAAGGATGAAAAAAAGCATTATTCTACTTGATGAACTACTGTTCAGTGCGCATGGTGGAAGGCATTTCGTACCAATTATCCATTCATGTACTGAGCTACAGAAAATGGCTGCCTATGTGCCTTTCACACAATCCACCTCTTTTATTACGAGGGCTATGCGGAAAGTAAGGAATGATAGGTCGCGAAATGGAAACCACAGTGAAAATCAATACTGATTTATTTGCAACAGTTACCTACAACTTCCAGATACTTATCTCCATAGTCGCCGATCCGACTTAGACATTCGTCGTAGCGTTGTACCAACTTTCCAATACCCTCGTTATAGTAGGCAGCCGCCAGTGCTTTTCGCCAACTTTCTACACTGGCCTACAGCTCGTTGTCTGTGCCAAAATGTCTTCATAGCCAGCGGTTCATGTGAGCAGAGATGAAACTCAGAGGGAGACAATTACGGGCTGTATTGTGGGTAATCAAACATTGTCAATTGAAAACGATGCAGGAGCATCTTCATTGCCCCTGCAGAATGTGGCTGACTATTGTCTTGAAGAAGAAAACACACGACACTTATGTAATGTCAGCTGCATAGCTTCAGGCGATATTTCTCACCAGGCCCTCGTACTTGGCGAGAGACACTATTGTTCTAGGTATCTTTAAGTGCTCCATGTGTGCTCAGAACTAAAAAGAAAGAAATAACTTGATCGACGGGCATACTAGAGACACTGTCCAACACACCTGTGCAAAACTTCACCGGATTTTACTGTGGTTTCCATTTCGCGACCGATCGTTCCTTTCCGAATAACCCTCGTATTTTGTTTTCACGTAATTAATGGTCGTCTCCTGAGTGAAATATTTTGAAACAGGGTGCTGCAGGCAGAGGAAATTCACACTCTCCACGCCAATAAGATGTCTCTTATCGGTGGCCTCTTCTCGTGCTGCGTCCACATCTCCTTGTTGAGTTTTCTTCATCGTCTAAGTCAGTGGTGTATGAATAACGAAAAGAGGCAGACATGACGAGCAGAAGGTATTGTGAGTGTCTATCCCAAAACAGAAACAAAATCGACACAATAAGTACTTCATTGATGATACAGATAAATGGTTTCAATTGTCTGTCAGCTCTACTTCTTTTTCACTTAATTGTTAACGTGAAAAATGTGTTTTGTGAGATACTTCTGTAGTAACACATCCAATTTACAGACTGCTTGTACGAGTGTATTTACCGACTGATGTGTTTTAATTTCTGGTTACTGACGTTTACAAGATAACTACTTGGTTCAGGAAAATTAAAGTCGAGGAATGTAAATTTGACCATGGATATTTTGCCAATATGTACAACGTGGATGATAATTACCTGTTACGTATTACGACTACAGTGTCAGCATAAAGTATATATATGTTGCATTTTCGTAAATCAGCTACTGTGAAACTGACTTTCCGTTTCTTTATGTTCTAGCTTCTCTAAATGTCAGTGCGGAAATACGTATTGCCAGGTACACCACCATAATGGAGAGTATGTTACGTGGAGATGGAAAAACGATGTTCAAACGGTAGGGCCTACTAACTTCAGCGAGCAGTATCCCAGCAGAAAAATTAAAAACGCTTCAGAACCTCTGAAATGAAACAAAGGGAACTTTTTTCTCTGTTTCCATTAATTCTAGTTAACTTTTATTAACAACGCATTCTGTAAAGAAATACTCAATGTGTAAATAGGAGCCAGAACATGAAACTATCTTTTAACACACACTAAGCAATACCAACATGTTTTCAATAACGTGCATTAGCAACGGAGGGATATTTTATGACCGCTAACAAAAAATAAAGATACAATTTTCGTTATTTTTTAGTTTTATTTACCACATACATTTTGATGAGAAATGAGAAACTGAAGAAATTCGAGTTTTTGTATATCCGTCCATTTGATTGGATGTCTGAGAGACTCGGTCGTTGTAAGGAGTGTGTCAGAACTCTCTACTACACTGAAAAGAATATAGTCAACTTAACGCTATTCTTTGCGTTGTGTAAACACTCAGATATCGACAGTAAAAATCTGGGGGCGAAACATGGGAGCGCGGTTCTAAGCATTGTTGTGAGACGAGGTCTGTCTGCGAGAGTGGAAGTAGTAGTGTCGTTCGAGAGCTCGTGTCATGCTGCCCTCACGTCGGTGATAGCAGATCTTACTACACTTCAGGCCTGATTTCATTTATGTAGTCAGGAGAGATTTACATGGCTTAACTACGCATGAAGATGAAATTCAAGGTAAAATTCGAAAGCATAACGCAAAAGCAATTGCAGGGTTAGTCCGAGTTTGCAATAATCCCATGTTTTGCTTTAATCTAAAGAAGCCTCCTTATCCTCCAAATAATAATTATTATTCTCCACATCTAAATAATATGGTGTGGTTATTAAATGTTAATTTAACTTCGAAATTGAAATAATTTGTTAAGCCAGCCGCTGTGGCCGAGCGGTTCTAGGTCCTTCAGTCTGGTACCGCGCTGCTGCTACGGTCGCAGGTTCGAATCCTGCCTCGGGCATGGATGTGTGTGATGCCCTTAGGTTAGTTACGTGTAAGTAGTTCTAAGTTTAGGGGACTGGTGACCTCAGATGTTAATTCCCGTAGTGCTTAGAGCCATTTGAACCATTTTAATTTGTTAATCTGGCACTTAGCTATGATTGATACCCATGTCATTGTCATTGTTATTGTCTATTGTTTCTGACGCTTTAAATAGACTTAATTTATGAAATCCCTTCTCACAAGTTATTTGATAGTTAACAGTATCCAAGCAAACTCTTCTTTATTAAATTAATTCTTAGTAACAATAAGCTTTAGCCGCTTCTGCTAAATGCTGCTGCGAATTGCTGTAAACCACTTGGAAAAAGGTAGTCATCTAAAGAGGTGAGTGCAAAACTTAGGGTCAAAACAGAGACACTGACAAACCACAACATGTCATGTACTGTAATCCAGTAAATTCCGTTGCACAAGCCGGATTCTGTATCACTTGTACGTTCTTGTTCAGAAACGCAGTCAGATAGCTTAGGTATTCATTATTACAGGTTCATTTGTTCCTGTAGTTTTTCATATTCAAATACGCAGTCAGATAGCTTATCCAAATGTTAGTTTTAAGTTTTTCATGCAACGATCTGTTGAGGGCTTAAATGACAGTGAAACTGACACTCATACAACATGCACACAGTATTATGCAGGTTAGCTTCCGATTACTGATAGCTCAGGTTGCTTATCGAGACCATTTTCACAGACGAATATAGGCATCCTGATTGTAGCTACGTTACACGTATTGGTTGTAGCTACATCATATTTGTTGCATATACGTTACATCGTTCATTTATGTAAGAAAATGAAATACCTACAGCCGTCCTTATGATGTTGTTTATTGGGTGGCTACCAGTTTCGGTGCTACAGTGCAGCATCTTCAGGCCTTAGCTGATGTCGATGGGGTTAACCCCACCCGTACGCACGATGCATCATTGGCCAACATCTATAACTGGTTTTGGCAGATTACCTGTAACTATGATGTTCTCTCTCCAGCCCTGCTTGGAGAGACAATCATGGTTGGAGAGACAAGATCGCGGTTAAAGGTAGTCTGCGAAAACCAGTTATAGATGTTGGCCACTGATGCATCGTGCGTACGGGTGGGGTTAACGCCATCGACATCAGCTAAGGCCTGAAGATGCTGCACTGTAGCACCGAAACTGGTAGCCACACAATAAACGACATCATGATGACGGCTGTCAGTATGACAATCGTTGCGAAAAGTCACTACTAAGGCTTAAAATTTTGCATTAAGTTTAAATGAAAAATAAAGAAAAAATATGGAACCTGAAGAAGAATTCACTAAAAACAATAAATATTTCTCCTCAGAATATTAAGATGGGAAGTACACGTTTCCCCCCAATTGGCGTTGCTAGTGTTAAACGTACAGCCGTACAGAAATGGAAAACATCTTGAGCACCTACAGGGTGTTTCAAAAATGACCGGTATATTTGAAACGGCAATAAAAACTAAACGAGCAGCGATAGAAATACACCGTTTGTTGCAGTATGCTTGGGACAACAGTACATTTTCAGGCGGACAAACTTTCGAAATTACAGCAGTTACAATTTTCAACAACAGATGGCGCTGCAGGTGATGTGAAAGATATAGACGACAACGCAGTCTGTGGGTGCGCCATTCTGTACGTCGTCTTTCTGCTGTAAGCGTGTGCTGTTCACAACGTGCAAGTGTGCTGTGGACAACATGGTTTATTCCTTAGAACAGAGGATTTTTCTGGTGTTGGAATTCCACTGCCTAGAACACAGTCTTGTTGCAACAAGACGAAGTTTTCAACGGAGGTTTAATGTAACCAAAGGACCGAAAAGCGATACAATAAAGGATCTGTTTGAAAAATTTCAACGGACTGGGAACGTGACGGATGAACGTGCTGGAAAGGTAGGGTGACTGCGTACGGCAACCACAGAGGGCAATGCGCAGCTAGTGCAGCAGGTGATCCAACAGCGGCCTCGGGTTTCCGTTCGCCGTGGTGCAGCTGCGGTCCAAATGACGCCAACGTCCACGTATCGTCTCATGCGCCAGAGTTTACACCTCTATCCATACAAAATTCAAACGCGGCAACCCCTCAGCGCCGCTACCATTGCTGCACGAGAGACATTCGCTAACGATATAGTGCACAGGATTGATGACGGCGATATGCATGTGGGCAGCATTTGGTTTACTGACGAAGCTTATTTTTACCTGGACGGCTTCGTCAATAAACAGAACTGGCGCATATGGGGAACCGAAAAGCCCCATGTTGCAGTCCCATCGTCCCTGCATCCTCAAAAAGTACTGGTCTGGGCCGCCATGTCTTCCAAAGGAATCATTGGCCCATTTTTCAGATCCGAAACGATTACTGCATCACGCTATCTGGACATTCTTCGTGAATTTGTGGCGGTACAAACTGCCTTAGACGACACTGCGAACACCTCGTGGTTTATGCAAGATGGTGCCCGGCCACATCGCACGGCCGACGTCTTTAATTTCCTGAATGAATATTTCGATGATCGTGTGATTGCTTTGGGCTATCCGAAACATACAGGAGGCGGCGTGGATTGGCCTCCCTATTCGCCAGACATGAACCCCTGTGACTTCTTTCTGTGGGGACACTTGAAAGACCAGGTGTACCGCCAGAATCCAGAAACAATTGAACAGCTGAAGCAGTACATCTCATCTGCATGTGAAGCCATTCCGCCAGACACGTTGTCAAAGGTTTCGGGTAATTTCATTCAGAGACTACGCCATGTTATTGCTACGCATGGTGGATATGTGGAAAATATCGTACTATAGAGTTTCCCAGACCGCAGCGCCATCTGTTGTTGACAATTGTAACTACTGTAATTTCGAAAGTTTGTCTGCCTGAAAATGTACTGCTGTCCCAAGCATATTGCAACAAACGGTGTATTTCTATCGCTGCTCGTTTAGTTTGTATTGCCGTTTCAAATATACCGGTCATTTTTGAAACACCCTGTATGTGCTACGTAATGAAATAGAACTGCTACTTTGTCGTCACTTAGCTGATTGATGTCTCGTTATAGCCGATAGGCGAATATGTTTCATGTACATCTGGCACGCGCTCAGGAAAAATACGTAGCATCTGCCTGACGACTGGCTACAGACACTCTCTCTCTCTATGCAGGATGTTTCAGAATCCCTATTACAGGCTTATGGGGGTTGTAGAGAAGACTTAGTAGACAATGTTCTGATAAGGAACCCATATCCGCAAATGTACTGTTTGGCTGTAAAATAAATTTGAAGATCGGATCACTTTCAACTCTCTCTTTGAGGTACACACACAAACTGTGAACAGGGCGCCGCCGTTAGTCCCTGACGTCGCATACCATTTCCATCGGAATACTACAACGGCTGCGAGAAACTGGCACGGTAGCAACTTGGAGGGTTGATTACGGTCCTCCACGGACGCTGGGTACATTAATCCTCGAAGAGGCTGTCCGTCGTCGCGGATAAGAGAGCACGACGACGCGTACTCCAAACATTATCCACGCCTTGGCCTCCTACAGAGTAGGACTGTTGATATTTTTTACAACCATCGGGAATTCGATATATCGATATTTAAAAGACGTTTTCCCTCCACTCTATACATCGTAAGAACGGATCGATACATCGACGGACCTGCCTATAAGAATATCGGCTGCCAGATTTAGAGCTGTACAGGGTGATTCAAAAAGAATACCACAACTTTAAAAATGTGTATTTAATGAAAGAAACATAATATAACCTTCTGTTATACATCATTACAAAGAGTATTTAAAAAGGTTTTTTTTCACTCAAAAACAAGTTCAGAGATGTTCAATATGGCCCCCTCCAGACACACGAGCAATATCAACCCGATACTCCATCTCGTTCCACACTCTCTGTAGCATATGAGGCGTAACAGTTTGGATAGCTGTTGTTATTTCTCGTTTCAAATCATCAATGGTGGCTGGGAGAGGTGGCCGAAACACCATATCCTTAACATACCCCCATAAGAAAAAATCGCAGGGGGTAAGATCAGGGCTTCTTGGAGGCCAGTGATGAAGTGCTCCGTCACGGGCTGCCTGGCGGCCGATCCATCGCCTTGGGTAGTTGACGTTCAGGTTTCATAACTAACCTTTTTCGTAGGACTCTCCATACAGTTGATTGTGGATTTTGCAGCTCTCTGCTAGCTCTGCGAGTCGATTTTCCTGGGCTGCGAACAAATGCTTGCTGGATGCGTGCTACATTTTCATCACTCGTTCTCGGCCGTCCAGAACTTTTCCCTTTGCACAAACACCCATTCTCTGTAAACTGTTTATACCAACAAAACTTCCTGGCAGATTAAAACTGTGTGCCCGACCGAGACTCGAACTCGGGACCTTTGCCTTTCGCGGGCAAGTTTCGCAGGAGAGCTTCTGTAAAGTTTGGAAGGTAGGAGACGAAATACTGGCAGAAGTAAAGCTGTGAGACCGGGCGTGAGTCGTGCTTCGGTAGCTCAGTTGGTAGAGCACTTGCCCGCGAAAGGCAAAGGTCCCGAGTTCGAGTCTCGGTCGGGCACACAGTTTTAATCTGCCAGGAAGATTCATATCAGCGCACACTCCGCTGCAGAGTGAAAATCTCATTCTGTTTATACCAACGTTTAATACACCACCTATCAGGAGGTTTAACACCATAGTTCGTTCGAAATGCACGCTGAACAACTGTCGTCGATTCTCTTCTGCCGTACTCAATAACACAAAAAGCTTTCTGTTGAGCGGTCGCCATCTTAGCATCAACTGACGCTGACGCCTAGTCAACAGCGCCTCAAGCGAACAAATGTAGAACTAAATGAATCTTTATAGCTCCCTTAATTCGCCGACAGATAGTGCTTAGCTCTGCCTTTTGTCGTTGCAGAGTTTTAAATTCCTAAAGTTGTGGTATTCTTTTTGAATCACCCCGTATATTTAAGTATTGACTTATTATTAGATATTCTGCACATCAACAAGGTAGCAGCCTGCCTATTGCCATTAGAGCAAGAACTGAAATGAAAACGATGCGCTATCATGCTTGGCGATAACCACTTTGGTAACATGGGTAGCTGCATGTGAGTGGCACAGTAAAAGGTGTCTGATGGGGCTGTTGTTCACTTTCGTCACATACCGAATTTGTCCGGAACCCTTCATGTCGATTTCCTTGCTTTTTTCATTTCTACCAACGCCAGCGATCTAGCGCTTTTACTGTCAAAATTGCGTGATGAAGCTAAACATTGTAGTTTATCTTGGTAGTGCCCAGCACCGAGTACATCAGTATTTCCCTTCCCCTCACTTGTCTCCGTCCATCGTAAAGACAAGTCTTGTCATTTAGATTTTTGTTCATCATTTTCAGCAACTGTTACCGAAAAATGCCAATAGCACAGTGCTATTTCTTCACATTAGACATCTTGTTATTACATTCACACTGCCAACTCCCAGTGCAACCGGACTTCTTCTTTTGAGCCACATATGCTTGCTTCACACAGTCAAAGAGAAAGATTGCAAGTGGTGAAAGCTCAAAAATTAGTAAGAGTCCTTCACACAGTGAAAGTAAAATTATGTTCTACTAAAATTTCGGAGGTATATCTCCAAATATTTACCAAAAATTGTGAAAAAATATAAAATAAAATAAAAATAACGATACTTGATATTGCCATTCTGATAACGATATATAGCTATATCGGGGGAAAAGTGTCACCGAGACATATAGAAATTTTTTGTAGAAAATTTCGATGTATCGATATTTTATCAACAGACCTACTGCAGTGGGCATAACGTGATCGGGCGATTCGATCTTCGAACTTATTTTACATCCAAACATTATACTTCCGGTCATGAGTCACTTACTAAAACATTATCTGCTGAGTCTCCTATACAAACCCTCGAAACCTGCTATAGGAATTGCGAATCACCCCGTATATACAGTTTCTACGCTCTTTGGAATGCCTCCTAAGCCCGGGTCGCGATGTATGTCAGCGACTGTGCCGTGTCGATATCGATATATGTAGGCGTCGGAATATGAACTGTCATTAGGCAAAGATACAAGAGTTCCCGCCCTATGGGCCATCCTGACAATGTGCCGGGGGAAGAATTCAGTACGAAACTCACTGTAGAGAATGGTTGTTCGCACAAGAAGCCCTCCGCGGTTCAAGAGAAACAGAGCACCGCAGATTTCTTCACGTCCGACAGCGTCTGACGTGACTGCCACACACCGTGTTATTATCCAGCGGATTGTTCCGGCTCCATTATACGGCACGCCGGGAAGGACCGCCTGATTTATTACGTGATCCACATCCTTTTCTTTTTTGTTTCTTGTTTTTTTTCTTTACTGTTCCGTAGGCGTGGGCGTGGTCGCCCACACTTTATTTAAAAAGAGACTGTTATTACCTCCCAGTCCGTTTGCGTTTCCCGCAAGGCCGACTCATACTTGAAATTACTATCCGCCTGTGCGCACAACTGAAACGACAGACTTTTAGTTCCAGTTCGCCGCCGCAGTTGGGGTTCGTGCGAATGTAGTTCTCGTCTGCAACAGACCCGAACACAGTGCATTACTACACTACCCTTTGAGAAAGACATGGATATTTAATAAATTGAATGATAACGAAGCTCGGAGAAAAAAAAGTTCATATACAAGAAATATGTAGAATAATGTCTTACACACTGTAAACTGTGCTGGGTGAAACAGCGATCATAATTTGCTGTTGCTGTCTTCTTCATTCATTGAAGTCTCCAGCGATATGTATCCATGTTGCGGCTGTATATTTTGTGATCTGAGCACTTTTCCAATGAATCTATTGCACGCATATGAAATTACGGAGGTAATGGGTCGAAAGTGTGATGACATGGAAAGCAGAAAATCCGGGTTTAACTTCAGATCTGGCACAAATTTTCATTAGTCACGACAAACCAGCACATTCCATTATGCCGTCTTCCTGTTTTCACATCTCTCGGAATAAAGCAAACAATTTCCTTGGTGCACCAAGTCCTTTCGGCATGTTACACAACCGCTCACTTCCATTTCGTTTTCCATTACAAATATTTGCTTCTGCCACTACAAGCAGATCCCATTCGTGGTCCATAGGTCCGTTTTGCGCTCTGACCTGGCAATTCACGTTATGCGTAACACTACCGGTTAATAACACGTGAGGAAGTCGCCAGTAATGTTACTCCTTCGACGGGAATTTACAGTTTGGCGGTGATAGAATGCTAATGGAAATACTGGGTGTTTCAAAAAGAACATACGTATTTCGAATGCATATGATTATTAAACTTTAATACATACGAATATGAAACTTTACACATATATTTACGAACCTCTCAAGTTCATATTACAGATGTTCAATATGTCCTCCATCAGCGACACGAACAATATCACATCGATACTCATATTCCTCCCATACTCGGACAAGCAGGTCCTTCGTCACTGATGTTATGGCAGTACGGATCCGGTTCTTCAACTCATCCAGGTTCTGTGGGAGTGGTGGTACATAAACGTTGTCTTTAATGAAACCCCACAGAAAGAAGTCAGGGGATGTCAAATTCAGTGACCGTGGAGCCCAGCTGAGACATGCTAAGTCGACAGCTCCTTGACGACCAGCCCAACGGTTAGGTAGAGTTTCATTCAGATATTGACGCGCTTGGCGACTTCAGCGAGGGGGTGCCCTGTCTTGTTGAAAAATGAAGTTGTCTTCGAGCAGCCTCGGAAACAACCAGTTTCGTAACATAACGATACACTGCTGACCATAACCGTGTTTACAACAAAGAAGAATGGGCCGCAAACAGATGATCGGGATATCGCACAAAACACATTGACTTTGGGCGAATCTCGTACATGTTCAATGGATGCATGTGGGTTCTGTACGCCCCAAATTCGAACACTGCGTTTATTTACCCAACCACTAACACGGTAGGTCGCTGCTTCACTGAACACGATGCATTGTGCGAAAGTGTTATCATTGTCAATAGCATCAAGAATCTCGTTACAAAATGCCACACGTTTGCATCTGTCATCAGGACGGAGAGCTTGTAACAGCTGTAACTTGTACGGCTTCATAACCAACCGACGGGTCAAAACACGCCAAATTGCTGTTGTAGGCAGTTGTAACTCCAAACTGACGAGTTCATTTTGAAGGACTATGTTGGAAAGCTGTTTGAATTCGTGCAACATTTTCTTCAGGAACACGAGGGCGGCCAGTAGTCATTCCTTGACATACAAATATTGTATCTAGAAACTGTCGATACCATCTGCGAATGTTCCACCTATTCGAAGGATAAATTTGGTATCTCAACCTGAAACGTCCTTGCACTGTAATCACGGAATTGCATTTCGCAAACTCGAGAACACAAAATGATTTCTGCTGCGGATAGCCATTTTAAACATATGGCGGTTACCAAGCTGAGTAGAAGACAACTGACATCTATCAGCTATTAACATAAACTAGTTCGTTTCTCCAATAGCCGATCCGAGGCGCAGCGATCGATAGTTTGGACAAAATAATACTTTGTAATATGTACGAGGGCTATTCCGAAAGTAAGGTCCGATAGGTCGCGAAATGGAAACCACGGTAAAAATCAAAAATGTTTTATTTGCAACAGTTAGATACACCTTGCAGCTACTTATCTCCATAGTCGCCGACCCGACTTAGACGTGTATCGTAGCGTTGTACCAACTTTCCCATACCCTCGCTATAGAAGGCAGCCGCCAGTGCTCTCCGCCAATTCTCTACGCTGGCCTACGGCTCGTTGTCTTGTGCCGAAATGTTGTCTTCATAACCAGCGGTTCATGTGACCTGAGCTGAAACTCAGAGGGAGACAATTACGGGCTGTATTGTGGGTAATCTCACATTTCCATTTGAAAACGATGCAGGAGCATCTTCATTGCCCCTGCAGAATGCGGCTGAGAATTGTCTTGAAGACGAAACAGCACGACAGTTATGTAATGTTAGCTGCATAGCTTCAGGGGAAATTTCTCACCAGGCCCCCGTACTTGGCGGCAGACACTATTTTCTAGACATCTTTACGCACTCACTGCGAGCTCAGAAATGAGAAGAGCGACGTGATGCTAACTGGGGTTATACTAGAGACACTACCCAACACATCTGTGCAAAGCTTTATCGGATTTTCATAGTCGTTTCCATTTCGTGACCGATCGGACCTTACTTTCGGAATAGCCCTCGTATATTCTTTTTGAAACACCCTTTATATAGAAGAGTAATTCGTTGCCAGAAGAGTTATGTTTTGAAAGGGAGCTGTTGGGGTAGAACAAGATTTAAGATAAAACTGTGCACACGTGAATTAAAAACGGTCAGCTGCCTAATTAGGCAAAGTATTTCCAATTAATTATACTGTTAATGAAATAAACTCTCTGCTGTATGCAACTTTACTTGCGCGTAAATCAGTTTTGTGAGTTGGACGCGAAAACAACAAAAACCCCTAGTATGTAATGGCAAAGTAGCTAGTTATGAACAACACTGATAATTGGTTAAAAAGTATTAACAAGAAACTGTTGAACGCTAACGTGTGCTGTCTGCTCTAGAGTATGAAATATGCTGTTCATTGCAAAGTTTCATTTAATATGGAAGCAGCACAGCTAAACTGGACATGAGGTTACTCTAATACTTTTTCTGTTGTAAGACAGTAATTTCGGAATGACAATAAAATATTAATTTTAAGAAACATGGACATTATTTTGTCTTGTGAAGCGTATAAGTCTTTGATTTACACAGAACCTAAGTGAAGTAATGGGATCATAAATCTGTTACGTTGTCGCCGGTTATGACTTCAACTGCACAAAATTCTCTAGAACAACTTCTGAACTTTACCAATACTTTCAGTGTAAAGTTTAATAAACTACTGGCTCAAGACAAGTTGGGGGGGGGGGACTGAAACTGTTCTGTCTATTGACTGGTTTAGGATTAACGCTTCTAACAAGACACGTAAATACGAAAATATGAATAAAAGCACCGTTACAGTCCCGTAAAGATAATTGTGTAGTCCTTTGAACTGGTACGGCTTGTACTTAGTTTTTTAACAGTATTCTTATTCTGTTATCTTTTGGTGCTGAGCAAAGCTTTTAGTATGGACTGAAAATAATTACTGCAATGAATCTTTTTTCTTACCACCCGTTCTTTTGAATTGCTTTAGCTATTCACTTTACTGAGCACGTAGAGTATTTCATACAAAAGTGTAACTAAACGCTTGATATAATTATTAATACACCAGAATCAATAAACACTTCTCGAACTGTAAGGAGTCCCTCGTTCAATGACTTTCGACACTCGGAATATGGCTGAGTACTATGGGACTCAGCATCTGCTCGCTTTCGGGAGGACGACGGTTCAATCCCGTCTCCAGCCGTCCTGATTTAGGTTTTCCGTGATTTCCCTAAATCGTTTCAGGCAAATTCCGGGATGGTTCCTTTGAAAGGGCACGGCCGATTTCCTTCCCAATCCTTCCCTAAACCGAGCTTGCGCTCCGTCTCTAATGACCTCGTTGTCGATGGGACGTTAAACACTAACCACAACAACAACAACTTAGCATCTGCGGTCATGAGTCCCCTAGAACTTACAAGGGAACCTCCCCATCGCACCCCCCTCAGATTTAGTTATAAATTGACACAGTGGATAGGCCTTGAAAAACTGAACACAGATCAATCGAGAAAACAGGAAGAAGATGTGTGGAACCATGAAAAAAATAAGCAAAATATACAAACTGAGTAGTCCATGTGCAAGATAGGCAACATTAGGGACAGTTTAAGCTGAGGAGTGCCGTGGTCCGGTGGTGAGAGTGAGCAACTGCGGAACGAGAGGTCTTTGGTTCGAGTCCTCCCTCAAGCGAAAATTTTACTTTCTTTATTTTCGCAAAGTTACGATCTGACTGTTCATTCATTGACGTCTCTGTTCACTGTAATAAGTTTAGTGTCTGTGTTTTGCGACCGCACCGCAAAACCGTGCGATTAGTAGACGAAAGGACGTGCCTCTCCAATGGGAACCGAAAACATTTGATCGCAAGTTCATAGGTCAACCGATTCCTCCACAGGAAAACACGTCTGATATATTGTATACGACACTGGTGACGGCATGTGCGTCACATGACAGGAGTATTTTGTCGACCCACCTAACTTGCACACTAGGCGAATCGGTAAAAAGATTCTTCTACCTTTCCCGATTTAGGTTTTCTTGTAGATGTGATAATCACTCCCAAAAAAGTGATGAAAACACAAGAGTTTGTCACATAAACTGCAACAAATGAATGCAACAGTTTCACAGTCGCACAGTTTTCCCTGTGCTCTGTCAAAACATATGTTTTTTACGTTTTCAAATGTTTCCGTGTGTAGACCGTAAAACTGTGCATATGTCCAAGCAAATCTGAACATGCCCTGGAATTTTGGAGAGCGAAGTTGATTATGTGTGAGAGGCTGAACTTTGATAATTGTCTGAAAATAAAAAATTAAACTTTTCTCTCGAGAGGAGATTTGAACCGCGGACCTCTCATTCCGCAGCTGCTCGCGCTAACCACTGGACCACGGCGCTCGTAGGCTGGCACTCCCCTTGATGTTGCCTACGTTGCCCATGGACTACTCAGTTTGTATATTTTGCTTATTTTTTCATATTTCCGCACAACTTCTTCCTGTTTTCTCGATTGATCTGTGTTCAGTTCTTCATGGCCTATCCCTGTGCCACCTTATAACTAAATCTGAGGGGGGTGCGATGGGGAGGTTCCCTTGTTAGAACTACTTAAACCTAACTAACCTAAGGACATCACACACATCCATGCCCGAGGCAGGATTCGAACCTGCGACAGCAGCAGTCGCGGGGTTCTGGACCGAAGCGCCTAGAAGCGCACGGCCACCGCGGCCGGCACACTCGGAATACTTCATCACTATGAAAAGGAACCTATCCACGTAAGTGATTCAGGAAAAATCAGTGTTCTCAACACAAAGTTGAAATTAGAACACCAAACGACCCACTGATCAATGAAAATGAATACAATACTAAAATTTACTTGTTCAAAAGGTGGTGACCTTGGTGGTCTTTCGTAGCTAAAGCATAAAGTCGTCAAGCTTATAGTACAGGGTGGCTAATCAAACTCGAAAAAAAAAACCGGAGTGAGGAGAAAGATGATGTCAAGAACCTGATAACAAATTAATGGCAAACGGGGTGTAGAGGGAGATACCAGAATAATGACTTTCCTTTCCTCCCGCTGAGATACACCAGCCTTAAATAGTAGTTTAACAGCAGTTTTTAAACATTGATAATTTATATGGATAATATTCACGTAACTAACACACTTCGAAACAGTAAGTATTTTAAAATTAGTGATTTACGTAGCTCAATGAAATTAAATTTCAATGCTGGGTAAAAGCACGGAATGCCATGAGATTGTATCAGATTCCGGAAATTCCTTGCAGGTTCCCTGATTTTCAAGCTAAAATATAATTCCTCGAGAAATCCAGGATTTCCAGAAGAATAACCACCCTCTCATGACTGTTGACGCAAAAATTCTGTTAAATTAAAAGGAAGGTCAGCGTTGGCCGTAATATTGATGGTTTATTGATCGCTTCTCAGTTTTGGTTACTTATCACTTGATACCAGTGTCTATGAGTTTAATTTGTACACCGCAGCACTGAAGATGATCACTATGTGATAGAAAATCGATTCTGCTACCAATAAACCATCAATATTACGGCCGACGCTGACCTTCCTTTTAATTAAACATATATGGTCGTTGTGCACACAGCACTTCATTGAGTCGCCAGTCAATTAAAATTCTGTGTAAATTATTTTCTTGGCGTCGGAATTTTACGATTGAGAATAAAATGTTAAATATCACTCTCAAATAGCCCATGTAAATCCACATTCGATGCATAATTAATCCTAACTTGCTACAATTTTTACCTCATTAAGAACTTGGGGTGTTACCCGGTTGGATGCTGGCCACCGACTTCGTCTGCGACAAAGAACTCCTGCGCTATTTCGCGCCAAACCACATTTTACACTACCGCCTACAGTTTTTCGTTACAGAGGCACTTCCCTCCAGGTTTTAGATTTCATACAGTCCGACCTAGCATATGTATGAACCACTTATACCTATAAGAAGTTTACACATTTTCATTATGTAAGAACATAGTTTTACAGAATTACATTCACAGATCAACCCATGTCAAATAACTTTACAGAAAATAAGAACATCTATCTTCATATACGTTGAGTCAAAGAAATTATAATACAGATATTACAGTATGCTTAGAAAACATCGAATTAACGTAAGAGAAATACAATCGATATTGTACATATGTGTTCGAATCTATCCACTGCTTGTTGTTAGGGGACACGAACCTCAGTCAGAATTGTTCGTTACGCACTCACACAGATCACTCGTAGGGGCAAAGATCGGTCATCGAGCCGGTGACGTACAGCACCGGGGTGATAATGGTGTTGTTGCTCGGTAACCAGCGAGTCGTTGTAGCAGTTTAGTAGATGGAGTGTGAACGGATGAAACAGCGGGTCAGTATGTCGCCTTCGCCGTGGATGGTTCGACATACACTACTGGCCATTAAAATTGCTACACCAAGAAGAAATGCAGATGATAAACGGGTATTCATTGGACAAATATATTATACTAGAACTGACATTTGATTACACTTTCACGCAATTTTGGTGCGTAGATCCTTAGAAATCAGTACCCAGGACAACCACCTCTGGCCGTAATAACGGCCTTGATACGCCTGGGCATTGAGTCAAATAGAGCTTGGATGGCGTGTACAGGTACAGCTGCAAATGCACCTTCAACACGATACCGCAGTTCATCAAGAGTGACTGGCGTATTGTGACGAGCCAGTTGCTCGGCCACCATTGACCAGACGTTTTCAACTGGTGAGAGATCTGGAGAATGTGCGGGACAGGGAGGCAGTCGAACATTTCCTGTATCCAGAAACGCCCGTACAGGACCTGCAACATGCGGTCGTACGTTATCCTGCTGAAATGTAGGGTTTCGCAGGGATCGAATGAAGGGTAGAGCCACGGGTCGTAACACATCTGAAATGTAACGTCCACTGTTCAGAGTGCCGGCAATGCGAACAAGGGGTGACCGAGACATGTAACCAATGGCACCCCATACCATCACGGCGGGTGATACGCCAGTATGGCGATGACTAATACACGCTTCCAATCTGCGTTCACCGCGATGTCGCCAAACATGTATCCGACCATCATGATGCTATAAACAGAACCTGGATTCATCCAAAAAAATTACGTTTTGCCATTCGTGCACCCAGGTTCGTCGATGAGTACATAATCGCAGGCGCTCCTGTCTGTGATGCACCATCAAGGGTAACCGCAGTCATGTTATCCGAGCTGATAGTCCATGCTGCTGCAAACGTCGTCGAACTGTTCGTGCAGATGGTTGTTGTCTTGCAAATGTCCCCATCTGTTGACTCAGGGATCGAGAGGTGGTTACACGATCCGTTACAGCCATGCGTTTAAGATGCCTGGCATCTCGACTGCTAGTGATACGAGGCCATTGGGATCCAGCACGGCGTTTCGTATTACCCTCCTGCACCCACCCATTCCATATTCTGCTAACAGTCATTGGATGTCGACCAACGCGAGCATAAATGTCGCGATACGATAAACCGCAATCGCGATAGGCTACAATCCGACCTTTATCAAAGACGGAAACGTGATGGTACGCATTTCTCCTCCTTACACGAGGCATCACAACAACGTTTCACCAGGCAACGCCGGTCAACTGCTGTTTGTGTATGAGAAATCGGTTGGAAACCTTCCTCATACCAGCACGTTGTAGGTGTCGCCACCGGCGCCAACCTTGTGTGAATGCTCTGAAAAGCTAATCATTTGCATATCACAGCATCTTCTTCCTGTTGGTTAAATTTCGCGTCTGTAGCACGTCATCTTCGTGGTGTAGCAATTTTAATGGCCAGTAGTGTAATTATTCTGATTAAGGGGTAAATGTATTAGTTTGTATTAAAATTGAACATCAGAATACAGAGTGTCACTTATCAGTGGTTGCGCTTCAACAACAACGGCCTATGGAATACAGTGTGGACAACGTATTAGCATCCCCAGAATAGCGTGTGACAATAACAGTTCGACGTACGTGGTCTGTGTTAAGATTAGACATGAGTAATGTGTAACAGGAAAGTACTGACTGTCTCCATTGTGTTTAAAAAACTATATTGATTTACAATATTGCAAACTAACAATGGCGTAAACACACACACACACACACACACACACCATCGACTCACAATCCCCCTTTCTTCGCGGCACTCCTACCCACTACCCTCTCTATTGTTGCACATACAGAAATACTTACCACCTCCCACCGTAAAATACCCTACAAAATGCCCACATATCATAACATTGTCATTCAATAAAGCGACTCACACGCTAAGCCCCATGTTTAATTCATAATCAACGTGTACTAAGCAAAAATAATGTACAACGTAATTTCGGTAGAACATAATAGATGAAATGTAATCCGCAGCTCTTTAGTTGGATAGACTTTGTAAGCCGCACGTGTAATTTTGAAACAACGAATACATCTTACTTTTGCAATAAATCAGTAAAATTATTTACTATCATCACTGTGCGAGTGTTGACGGAAGAAAAGCTCTACCCTGACGCAGTTTGTTTGAACATTAACTTTAATAACGTTCATTGATTTGTTTACATTCTGCCTTTGGCAATTTTTATATAGCGCAGTACATTTAATGTAGAGGGACAACACAATTCATGTTTTCCAGAGTAACGTGTGTAGCAGGAAGAAACGCACGAAAGCAACTAACTGTTAGTAATGTTTTTAAATCTGTCTCGCTCCATTCAGTGCTTCATTGTTTCGTTTTTCTGTCTGGCCACAGCTACAAGACCCCCACGGTACTACAAACATTCCTTAAAAGTGTGTACCATCTGATGATGAGGGTCTAGCCGATTCGAGACTGGTCATGAGAAATAAATAAAAATTGAATCATTATCAAAGGCGCCTGGTTGCAGTTATTTTCTGGAAACCTTTAATGACAATGATTGCCGTAAATACCTGTTTACGCCGTCAAGGTTCGTTGTAGCATCACCTGTGCCAGTATCTGTCATCGACAGCCATTAGGCCGCGGTCACAAATATCAAATTAGGCTGCTTTATTATTTTCAGTTTTTCAGCAATTAAATTATACTGGAGAGTTACGTTATTCTACCCTCAAATGGTTTCCGTGGATAAATTCCAAGCCTCACAGCGACGAGGTTGAAATGGTAATATAAGCTGATTATAAATTTTAAGTTTGAGACACACTGAAAGCTAAAACTATATTTAGATAATTTTTGCTCTTCTTTTTCTCTTGCTGCCCACCAACTCTTGTCATCAATAATAAATTCCATTCGTGACTATTTCCCTGATTTGGAAAATCGACATGCAAATACATTTTTTTTTTCAAGACCATGTTCACTGAGTGAAGGAATATTTTCAAATAGTAAGTTTGAGGCAATGTACTTGTGCATTTTCTTAGATTCCGTGAAGAAAACACACTGGCTGGCAACATTTTGTGGAGCGGTTGGTGGCAAGTATTCATTATCAAGAAAAGCCTTAAGATTACGAGTTCCGTACACCACAATTTGGAGGTGTGAAAGCATATTTTTGACTGTGAAATCAGTAGACACAAACGCAAAGAATAGGGATGAACTTGGAGTGCGATTTTCAGCGTGCATTGGCTGATATAATATCAAGGATAAAAAAGTTAACATATTTACAAATAAGCAACAACAACTGCCTCATTGAGTCATTATACACTCCTGGAAATTGAAATAAGAACACCGTGAATTCATTGTCCCAGGAAGGGGAAACTTTATTGACACATTCCTGGGGTCAGAGACATCACATGATCACACTGACAGAACCACAGGCACATAGACACAGGCAACAGAGCATGCACAATGTCGGCACTAGTACAGTGTATATCCACCTTTCGCAGCAATGCAGGCTGCTATTCTCCCATGGAGACGATCGTAGAGATGCTGGATGTAGTCCTGTGGAACGGCTTGCCATGCCATTTCCACCTGGCGCCTCAGTTGGACCAGCGTTCGTGCTGGACGTGCAGACCGCGTGAGACGACGCTTCATCCAGTCCCAAACATGCTCAATGGGGGACAGATCCGGAGATCTAGCTGGCCAGGGTAGTTGACTTACACCTTCTAGAGCACGTTGGGTGGCACTGGATACATGCGGACGTGCATTGTCCTGTTGGAACAGCAAGTTCCCTTGCCGGTCTAGGAATGGTAGAACGATGGGTTCGATGACGGTTTGGATGTACCGTGCACTATTCAGTGTCCCCTCGACGATCACCAGTGGTGTACGGCCAGTGTAGGAGATCGCTCCCCACACCATGATGCCGGGTGTTGGCCCTGTGTGCCTCGGTCGTATGCAGTCCTGATTGTGGCGCTCACCTGCACGGCGCCAAACACGCATACGACCATCATTGGCACCAAGGCAGAAGCGACTCTCATCGCTGAAGACGACACGTCTCCATTCGTCCCTCCATTCACGCCTGTCGCGACACCACTGGAGGCGGGCTGCACGATGTTGGGGCGTGAGCGGAAGACGGCCTAACGGTGTGCGGGACCGTAGCCCAGCTTCATGGAGACGGTTGCTAATGGTCCTCGCCGATACCCCAGGAGCAACAGTGTCCCTAATTTGCTGGGAAGTGGCGGTGCGGTCCCCTACGGCACTGCGTAGGATCCTACGGTCTTGGCGTGCATCCGTGCGTCGCTGCGGTCCGGTCCCAGGTCGACGGGCACGTGAACCTTCCGCCGACCACTGGCGACAACATCGATGTACTGTGGAGACCTCACGCCCCACGTGTTGAGCAATTCGGCGGTACGTCCACCCGGCCTCCCGCATGCCCACTATACGCCCTCGCTCAAAGTCCGTCAACTGCACATACGGTTCACGTCCACGCTGTCGCGGCATGCTACCAGTGTTAAAGACTGCGATGGAGCTCCGTATGTCACGGCAAACTGGCTGACACTGACGGCGGCGGTGCACAAATGCTGCGCAGCTAGCGCCATTCGACGGCCAACACCGCGGTTCCTGGTGTGGCCGCTGTGCCGTGCGTGTGATCATTGCTTGTACAGCCCTCTCGCAGTGTCCGGAGCAAGTATGGTGGGTCTGACACACCGGTGTCAATGTGTTCTTTTTTCCATTTCCAGGAGTGTACTTTGGTGTAATTAAATTCAATGAAATCACATTACTTTATTTTTTTGTCCATTAACTATATGAAATTACAATGAAATGAATACCCTTAGCTACATACAGGGGTTGACTTAAGTCAACGGGGACAGTTGAAATGTCCCGACCGGGACTCGAACCCGGGATCTCCTGCTCACATGGCAGACGCTCTATCCAGCTTTTCTTTTAATCTCATTTTGTTCGTTTTCGTTCGTTGCATCTGCTCGTCGCGGATGTCGCAAGACACCCGTTTCAGTTCGTAGTTGATCGATTAACTCAGGTTTTTTTTATTTTTTTATTTATTTATTTTTTTATTACAGAGGGCAGCTAACCCTCTCACCGAACACGCTTAGTTACCGTGCCGGCGTCCATCTGAGCCACCGAGCCACCGAGGACACAGAGGATAGTGCGACCTTAGGGACTTATTTCTGGCACGCCTCCCGTGTGACCCACATTCGCAACTTATTGTCCCACACTATATTCATAGTGCCCCTACCCATCATACTCATTACTCGCGACTTTACCGCTGATTCCCGTAAGAGTTCGGGCACTTTTTGTGCATCCGCACAGAAGAAGATGGTCAAATGGCCGGTGAGCCTTAACTGTATATGTGTATGAAGATGGTATCTGTTCTTTCGGACAGATACCATCTTCATATATATGTACATTATCTATACATTGACTGTGCGGCTGGTCCCGGTGGTGTACGAGTTCTTCCTCGGGCATGGATGTGTGTGTTTGTCCATAGGATAATTTAGCTTAAGTAGCGTCCGCAGCTCGTGGTCGTGCGGTAGCGTTCTCCCTTCCCACGCCCGGGTTCCCGGGTTCGATTCCCGGCGGGGTCAGGGATTATCTCTGCCTCGTGATGACTGGGTGTTGTGTGCTGTCCTTAGGTTAGTTAGGTTTAAGTAGTTCTAAGTTCTAGGGGACTGATGACCATAGATGTTAAGTCCCATAGTGCTCAGAGCCAGAGCCAGAGAGAGCTTAAGTAGTGTGTAAGCTTAGGGACTGATGACCTTAGCAGTTAATTCCCATAAGATTTCACACACATTTGGACTGTACATTATCTACCCTTCGTCACTTCAAAAAATGGAATATCCCATGCCTGTCCAACGTTTATTCAGGTGTGTAACATTCTTAGAGTTTCCAGAATGAGATTTTCATTCTGCAGCGGAGTGTACGCTGATATGAAACTTCCTGGCAGATTCTTAGAGTTATTTAAGGTATTTCAAATTTGACTTCTATTCTGCTAGAAACACATATTTGTTATATCACACGCGTTCCGTTTTATTCCCTTAAACATTTTCTGTGGTCTGCAACGAAACATATTTACACTTCTGGTTTGGTTCTAGATCGAGAAATAATTCGTTTCTAAAGTTACTGCATTTTCGTCTCATTTTTGTTTACATCTGGATGTGTCATGTGCATGCACTTTTTTCTTATATTTATGAGCTTTGCACTGGTGTTTATTTCCTTTTTATGCTGACTGCTGTTTATCGGTTATTTAGGCTGGAATTTGCACGCCAGTAGTGCAACTGGACATCCACAGAGTAACTACAGATGGCCTTTTCAGATGAATCACGTTTAATGCTCCATCGGACAGATAACCGTTGGCGTGTTTGGCGTGAAACATCGGAAAGCAAACACTCTGCATGCATTATCGTGTGGGGAAAGTTTTCGTGGCATTCGTTGGGTGACCTTGTCATTCTGGAAGGCACGATGAAATAACGCAAGTATGCGTCTATCCTTGGGTACCGTGTCCACCCCTACATGTATTTGTCTTTCTTCGGTACGATGGCATCTACGAGAAGGACAATGCAACGTGTCACGCAGCTTGCAGTGTACGTGCGTCGTTAGAAGAGCACCAGGATGGGTTTACCGCACTCCCCTGACCAAACCAATCGATCATCTGTAGGGCCATCTCGATCGCGCAGTTCGCGCCATGGATCTTCAACCGAGAAACCCAATGCAGTACTGGAGTCGGCGTGGCTCCACATCGTTGTCGGTACGTTCCAGAACCTCACTAACTCTCTTCCAGCAAGTCTCACAGCTCTTTTGGCTGCAAAATTGGTTATTTAGTCTTTTGACAGGGGGCCACATTAATGTGACTGGACAGTCTAAATATGGCAGTTACACAAACAGATTTGGAATAATATTTCACCATACTCGATTTTATGTCGATAAACACATAAGCTAACACAAGTTTCTTGCCAGCAGCGCACCTTTCAGGAAAGTGATGCTGGGATTCTCGTACGAAGGTCACGAGGAATGGGGTGAAGCACCCTTGCCTGCCATAAAATGCTGTTCCCGAGACGTCTGTCATCGTCTCTCACAATTAAAATGTACAGAAACCACATGCGCTGGCATTACAACCAAGGGACAGAATTCGCGAACGTCCTAGCCTTTTCGCCGGTCGGAGCGGCCGTGCGGTTCTAGGCGCTACAGTCTGGAGCCGAGCGACCGCTACGGTCGCAGGTTCGAATCCTGCCTCGGGCATGGATGTGTGTGATGTCCTTAGGTTAGTTAGGTTTAATTAGTTCTATGTTCTAGGCGACTGATGACCTCAGAAGTTGAGTCGCATAGTGCTCCGAGCCATTTGAGCCATTTGAACCTAGCCTCTTCGTTACCCTGAACTGCAACGCTTCGCCGTATTTTACACAACGTAACAGCTAAAGGGACAGAGTGCTATCAACATACAGACAACTCACATGTGTTCATAGTGGTTTCTTTTTTTTCCTGCTAACTGTTTCTTTGTGTCTCCCTACGATTTCCCCACCTGTGCTAACCTCCTCATCTCTGAGCAGTACTTGCAATCAACTTCCTTAATTATTTATTGGACGTAATCCTATCTCTGTTTTCACCAACAGTTTTTACCCCCTGCATCTCCATCTGGCAGCACGAAGGTTGTTCTATGATCTTGTAACACATGTCTTCTCATCATGTCCCTTCTTTTGTCATAGTTCTGCAGACGTTTCTTTCTTCACATTCTGTCGAGAGCCTCCGCATTCCTTACCTTGTTAGTTCATCTATTTTTCAACATGCTTCTGTACTACTGTATCTCAATTCTCTTCTGTTCCAGTTTTCCCACAGTACAATGCTGTGATCCAAATGTACATTCTCAGAAATTTCTTTCTCAAATTAAGGCTTATGTTTGATACTAGAAGTCTTTTCTTGAACATGAAATGTCCTTTTTACATGTGCTAGTATACTTTTTATGTCTTCATTTCGTATCTTGTCGGTCCATCTAATTTTCAACATTCTTCGTAGCATCACATCTCAAACGCTTCGCTTTTCTTCTTTTTCGCATTCACTACCATACAATTCTCTGCTCCAAAGATACATTTCTAGAAAGTTCCTTCTTAGATTAAGGCTGAGATCTGCAGACTTCTCTTGCCCCGTAATCCCTTCTTTGCCTGTGCTAATGTGTGTTGAATTTTACGTCCGTCATGAGTTATTTTACTTCCAGGAGAGCAGAATTCCTTAGCTTCGTGGTCCCCAATTTTGATGTAAAGTATATCGTTAACCTTATTTCCGCTACTCTTCGTTACCTTATCTTTCTTTGGTTTGCTCTCGATCCATTTTCTGTGATCATTTGACTGTTTATTCCATCCAACACGCCCTGTAATTCTTTACTTTCGCCGAGGACAGCAATGCCACCAGCGTATCTTATCATTGATATCGTTTCACCTTGAATTTTATTCCACTCTTGACTCGACCTTTTATTTCAGTCATTGTTTTTCCATGTTATAGATCGAATAGTAGGCGGGAAAGACTGCAGCCCTTGGTTAGGCATGATTTGTAATGTTTCAATAAGGTGAGGTTCAACAGTCGTAAAGTATTTTATAAAATGCATTCTAACCATCAACTGTTTATTTGTCCCATTATCATCTAACGTTTTCGGTCATTAACCACCATCCAGGTGCCCTTGTCTCATATGGGATGCTTTTACCTAATCTGTTGTACCCTACGTCCTGGATTATGGTTAATAACCGAAACCGGCAGATGATTAACGGGACGAATAAACAGTTGATGGTTACAATGCATTTTACATAAAAAAAGCTACAGCTCTGTCTTACACCCTTTTCGGTCCGATTACTTTGTTCTTGGTCTTCCATTCTTAGTGGTCTCTGTTGGTTCTTGCACATATTGCATAGTACCCGTCTTTCCATAAAGCTTACGCCTACATTTCTCAGAATTTTAACATGTCGTACCACTGCACGTTGTGAACGCTTTCCCCAGGTCCACAAGTCCTCTGAACGTGTCTTGACGTTTTTAAAGTCTTGCTTCCCCTATCAGTTGCACTGTCAGATTTTCCTCTCCAGTGCCCTTAACTTCCGTAAGTGAAACTTATGGTCGTCTAACAGACACTCAAGTTTCGTTTCCATTTTTGTGTGCGTTATTCTTGACAACAACTTGGATAGGTGAAATGTTAAGCTGATTGTACGATGGTTCTTGCACTTACCTACCCTTGCTACCCTCGGGCTTAAGCGGATATTTTTCCGAAAGTCTGATACTTCGTATCCAATATCACACAATATCACAGACTATGCACACTGATCTGAATATTTCCCCTAATGATCTAATGATTTCAGAAAATACGACGGAATGTTATCCATCCCTTCTGCTTTATTCGATCGCAAGTCTTCCAAAGCTCCATTTCACTCTAATACTGGACACAAAGTGTCTTTCATATCTACCCCAATTCTTCCTCAGTCACGTCATCAGACAAGTTGTTCCCTTGCAGACGCCTTCATTGAACTCTTTCCGCCTATCCGGTCACTGGTCCGAGCCTAACAATGAAATTCCCATTGGACTCTTAATTTTTGACGCCCTTGCCTTCCATTTTATTTTCTATACATTGAATCAGCCCTTCTTGACGACCATTTATTCACCAGTTTGTTCACATTTTTACTGCAACCATTTCGCGTTGGCTTCTCTACATCTCATATTTATTTCATTATAAGTGAAGTATTTCTGCACACCTGAATTTTCTTAAACATCTTTGTACTTCCTTTTTTTCATCGATCAACCTTAGTATTTCTTCTTTTAGCCGAAGTTCCTTAGGTACCTTTCTTATACCTTTGATTGTCTGTCTTAGTTCTGTGACTGCCCTGGTTAAAAATTTTCATTCCTCTTCAACTACTGTGGTATTTACTAGCGTAGCATCTCTAGCCTCAGAGAACTTCAAATGCATTTCATCATTCGTCAGTGCATCGGTATCCAACTTCATTGCACATCGATTCTTACGAACAGGTCTCTTAAACATCACCCTACTCTTCATCATTACGCAATTGTGATACGAATCAACATCTCTTCCTGGGTAAGCCTTACGATCCAATACCCGATTTCGATATGTCTTTCTGATCATAACTCAGCTATACCTCCTCGTTTTGTGATTTTTTAACTAAAAATACTTTAACACTCTTGTAATTACTGTTCATATGGAACAGTTCGTCTATACATAGTTGCCATTAACGATGATACACCTATCGCAGTGGTAGAAGGGAGTGGATAGCTTGTGCAGAAGGGTTGCGGAGGGATCCTCTTTTCCACGGTGTCCTGCACCTTCTTGTCACAGGAGACACTCTGACGTTTCAGAGATTGTTTTCAGGGGCCGAAGATAGTGGGTCACATGGGGAGACAACGGCTCTGTAAGGGGGATGTTTCAGGATCTTTCATCGACACTGATGAACAAGTTCGAGAGTCGTCTTACAAGGAGAGGTCCCTTGAGGTGCGAACGACTTTTCGCAACAACGTATATAGTGATGTAGGTTAAGATCGGAGGTAGCACACATTACAACGATACACCCTTGCTTGCGAGTAACAGACGAAAAAAGAAATTCGGAAATTTGCGTGACACGCAACTGCGACAGAAAAGGTGACTTATGTTGCTTGCTTATGTGGTCTAATGGATAGGTTAACAGCTACGCCTGAAGGAGTTTGTGAGTTCGGATCGGTGTAGATGCACTAATTTTTTCTTATTTTTAAGCTTTATCGATATGACTTTGATCATCATTTTTGTTCAGTTAACTGATTTAAATGTAATTTTTTAATTCCATACCTTCCTCACATAATTTTAATCATAATATCAACTTCATTTGCTCTCATTTTTCTCCCTATCATTCTTTCTCGACTTGAAATCTTTGTTCATATGTTTTAATTAATTTCGATTTAATTTATTTTATCACCTTGCTTCTTTGTCCACATTATTCCGTTCATTATATTTGTTTCTTATTTAAATTTTCATCTGAGTTATTTTTTCCGCAGCGCATAGGCATTTAAGTTATGTTTTAAGTGTTCGTATGTTGATTACCCGCTACGGTCGCAAGTTCGAATCCTGCCTCGGGCATGGATGTATGTGATGTCCCTAGGTTAGTTAGGTTTACGTAGTTCTAAGTCTAGGGGACTGATGACCTCAGATGTTATGTCCCATAGTGCTCAGAGCCGTCTGAACCATTTTTTGTTGATTACCGTACAAAAGAAATTGCACATCTGGTAACAAAAATACATTTTTCACACCATTCTACAAATATAAATAAATTATTTCGTCATTTGTTTTCTTAACTGACAGATCGGAATCTTCAAATAACAAAATATTATAAAAATGGCTCTGAGCACTATGGGACTTAACATCTATGGTCATCAGTCACCTAGAGCTTAGAACTACTTAAACCTAACTAACCTAAGGACATCACACAACACCCAGTCATCACGAGGCAGAAAAATATTATAAAAGATAAATCTAATTAAATTCATATTCACAAAAATTCCGATTGGAGAATAAATTATATAAAGAAAAAGGAAACAAATGGAAAAGTTCATGCAGCGATTAAATGATTTGACATAGAAACAGAAATAAAAAATTATGTTTAAACTAAACAAATTAATAAAAATAATGATCGAAGTAACGTCGATAAAAATTTTAAAAATGTTTAGTGCACCTAGCGAAATTTGAACCCATAGCCTCCTATGTGTGAACCTATTATTCTATTTATTACATTAAGCAACCAAGTTCTTTTTGGAACTCTTGACGATCACACAAAATTACGAATTATTTTTTCGTCACTTACTCGCAGACGAGACCCGCTAGGGCAAATGGGCGCAGGGTGTGATACCGTATAGATAGTTTCAAGAAGTAGATCACACCACTGGGGACCTATCACTGTTAGCCACATGGGGCCTAGCGTTGTCTTGGAGAAGCACTGTCCCATTCGAGAGCTTGCACCTGCATGTGTTCTTCATGGCCTGTTTGAGTTTGACAAGGGAAACTCCCCATCGCACTACACTCAGATTCCAGTGGATAGCCTGTCGAATATTGAACACAGACCAAGCACGAAAACAGGAAGGAGGTGTACTGAACTGTGAAAAGAAATCGCAAAATAGAAACAGTTGATACTCCAAGGAGTAGAGGTCCCATATAGGGCAACTCAAAACTGCAACGGCGTCACGGTGTGAGCGTGCAACACGGCCGGTTCGTGTTCAAACCCTCCTTGCAACATTTTTTTTTTTCCGCTGTTGCTTTATTCAGATTCGTTTCTGTGTCTGGTGTAACGTCCGTTTGCAACACCGAGGTGTAAGGAAGGAACCTATAATGACAGTTGATTCTGCACAAATCATCTACACTCCTGGAAATGGAAAAAAGAACACATTGACACCGGTGTGTCAGACCCACCATACTTGCTCCGGACACTGCGAGAGGGCTGTACAAGCAATGATCACACGCACGGCACAGCGGACACACCAGGAACCGCGGTGTTGGCCGTCGAATGGCGCTAGCTGCGCAGCATTTGTGCACCGCCGCCGTCAGTGTCAGCCAGTTTGCCGTGGCATACGGAGCTCCATCGCAGTCTTTAACACTGGTAGCATGCCGCGACAGCGTGGACGTGAACCGTATGTGCAGTTGACGGACTTTGAGCGAGGGCGTATAGTGGGCATGCGGGAGGCCGGGTGGACGTACCGCCGAATTGCTCAACACGTGGGGCGTGAGGTCTCCACAGTACATCGATGTTGTCGCCAGTGGTCGGCGGAAGGTGCACGTGCACGTCGACCTGGGACCGGACCGCAGCGACGCACGGATGCACGCCAAGACCGTAGGATCCTACGCAGTGCCGTAGGGGACCGCACCGCCACTTCCCAGCAAATTAGGGACACTGTTGCTCCTGGGGTATCGGCGAGGACCATTCGCAACCGTCTCCATGAAGCTGGGCTACGGTCCCGCACACCGTTAGGCCGTCTTCCGCTCACGCCCCAACATCGTGCAGCCCGCCTCCAGTGGTGTCGCGACAGGCGTGAATGGAGGGACGAATGGAGACGTGTCGTCTTCAGCGATGAGAGTCGCTTCTGCCTTGGTGCCAATGATGGTCGTATGCGTGTTTGGCGCCGTGCAGGTGAGCGCCACAATCAGGACTGCATACGACCGAGGCACACAGGGCCAACACCCGGCATCATGGTGTGGGGAGCGATCTCCTACACTGGCCGTACACCACTGGTGATCGTCGAGGGGACACTGAATAGTGCACGGTACATCCAAACCGTCATCGAACCCATCGTTCTACCATTCCTAGACCGGCAAGGGAACTTGCTGTTCCAACAGGACAATGCACGTCCGCATGTATCCCGTGCCACCCAACGTGCTCTAGAAGGTGTAAGTCAACTACCCTGGCCAGCAAGATCTCCGGATCTGTCCCCAATTGAGCATGATTGGGACTGGATGAAGCGTCGTCTCACGCGGTCTGCACGTCCAGCACGAACGCTGGTCCAACTGAGGCGCCAGGTGGAAATGGCATGGCAAGCCGTTCCACAGGACTACATCCAGCATCTCTACGATCGTCTCTATGGGAGAATAGCAGCCTGCATTGCTGCGAAAGGTGGATATACACTGTACTAGTGCCGACATTGTGCATGCTCTGTTGCCTGTGTCTATGTGCCTGTGGTTCTGTCAGTGTGATCATGTGATGTATCTGACCCCAGGAATGTGTCAATAAAGTTTC
The DNA here is from genome assembly GCF_023898315.1 of Schistocerca nitens. Lineage (NCBI taxonomy): Eukaryota > Metazoa > Arthropoda > Insecta > Orthoptera > Acrididae > Schistocerca > Schistocerca nitens. The sequence goes on from NC_064615.1 coordinate 995,475,503, forward strand.
CCCTTCCTGGGACAATTAATTCACGGTGTTCTTATTTCAATTTCCAGGAGTGTATTACCAGCCTGAAGAAACAGCATTTCAAATATGAACGGCAAACATTTGATGACAAGTTGACAAGTCAACCGAATCCTCTACCGAAAAACTCGTCTGGTGTGTGATACACGGCATTCGTGACAGTACGTGTGCCGTATGATAGGAATCTCTTATCAACGCACCTAATTTGTGTTCCTTGTAAGTGAGTGAGATATGCCTCCTTGCCCGATTAAGGTGTTCGAATGAATTTTAATGTGATCACTCCCAAAGAAATGATGAAAGCAATTGAACGCAACAGTTTCATTTCACGCAGTTTCTCTGTGCTCCGTGAAAACATATGTTTTTAACGTTTTTCCATGCGTTCCGTTTTAGAAGTTTTGACACCTGGATTCCTTTGTTGCAACATAATTCACACTCGTTTAATTGGTGATTTCATTTCTGTGAGGCGTCTACGTGGTATCTCGCCTGCTGTGACTATTCACCACATTTATTTGCGACGGTAACGTATTCTTCCATGACTCATGTTCTATAACCAATGACTGTAGAAAGAGAATAAACATTTCAATGACCGGGCGGACAGTTCATAATGTTGAGAAATAAAGAAAATAAAAATAAGTGATACGTAGGAGTTTTGGACACGGCGCGTCCACAGTATAGGCGAACACCCTCATCACTTAACCACGACGCCACGGTTCTTCACTTTCTCTCAATATCACACTTCTGTCTCCATTTTTTTTTGTTTTTTTTTTTTTATTTTGTTTAGAGTTGATCTGTGTTCAGTTTTAGACTGGCTATCCACTGGACCCTCTTACCATTAGTCCATCAACAAAGGAGGTGGCTTACATAACACTCCTTCGACCTATACTTGAGTATTGCTCATCAGTGTGGGATCCGTACCAGATCGGGTTGACGGAGGAGATAGAGAAGATCCAAAGAAGAGCGGCGCGTTTCGTCACAGGGTTATTTGGTAAGCGTGATAGCGTTACGGAGATGTTTAGCAAACTCAAGTGGCAGACTCTGCATGAGAGGCGCTCTGCATCGCGGTGTAGCTTGCTGTCCAGGTTTCGAGAGGGTGCGTTTCTGGATGAGGTATCGAATATATTGCTTTCCCCTACTTATACCTCCCGAGGAGATCACGAGTGTAAAATTAGAGAGATTCGAGCGCGCACGGAGGCTTTCCGGCAGTAGTTCTTCCCGCGAACCGTACGCGGCTGGAACAGGAAAGGGAGGTAATGACACTGGCACGTAAAGTGCCCTCCGCCACACACCGTTTGGTGGCTTGCGCAGTATAAATGTAGATGTAGATGTAAATCTGAGGTGAGTGCAATTGGGAGTTTCCCTTGTCAGTAACGTGTTACGATACCGTCTGAGTTAATTGTCGCATCTCATTATAGTCGGTCATCGAAAAAGAAATGAGGACCACTTCTGCGACCTTCAGGGCAGAGTGGGCATTTTTTGGATGAGGCCAGCCAGAATCCGTCACTCCGTGCTCATTCCTTTGGAGGCAGGGTCAAAGTGCTGACACCACGTTTCTTTACACGCCAGTGTATTAGCAATGAAATCCGTTCCTTGCTCCATATATCTCAACAGGTGGGTCAGCCAAACACCCATTCTCGCCGCCTTCTGATAAGCTGAAATATTTTAAAATAAAGTTAGGACAGCCTTGATCGTAGTAGAACATTTTCACGGCAACTAACTGTCTTCAGACGGCATGCACTGAAATGTAGTACAATATACCCGTAGATTTAGAAGGAAATCTAATAGTAACCGTTAATGTAGGATATGTAAAATATGACTAAAATTAAAATAAATTATTCCCTTTGACACAAGTTGTGGCTGTGAACGGAGGAGGTATCGTGGATGAACGAAGGTCAACCACTGCTTAGGGTAGAGGGGGCACTGTGTTAAACTGTGTTAACTATTGGATGCTCCGCCCAGTGCTTATCGCATTACGTCAGTAAGAGCCAATCAGGCAAATAGTACACATGAAGCGTTATTACAAATACTTTTGTTTATGTCGCACAATTCCTTCTTTGTGTTGTGGCTTTCTCCGTCAGAATATTTTGTTCAAAGAACATACACCAGGCATTTCAGACATCACAATCATTCTGTAGGACCCATTACGTATAATTTGAAAAGTCTTCTGAATGTACCAAAAAAACGTTTACTGGATACCTCAGAAGAGAATTACACTTTTTATAAAAATAAGCCTTCGAATTTTGCATGGGTGCTTAATTAAAAGGAAAAGACTTATATTAAAGAATAAATGCAATAATTTTACTTGCTGTGTGACCGGTTACGAAGCCTCGTAACCGGTTGGCCCTGGCTATTATTAGCACGCAATCTGACTGTATAAATTAAAAATTAAGAATGACAAGGAATTTCCATTAACACAATTGATTAATTAAGTCCCCTGCAACTGTAAAAGCTACGAAACAACAAAGCACAAGTGTAACTGTTCTGTGTGTGGTAGTGTGACTCAACGTACATGTATCTGGCTCGTTTCTTTCTCAATACGACAAAATATTTTAAACACGATTTACAGTGAATTAATTGAAAACCCAGAAATACTGTAATTGCACATAGAAACCAGAATTACGAGTCTGATAAATGAACTCGAGCCAGATGCTTTATCGACTGTACCTGTGAGCAAGAGGGATTGTTATTAAAGAAAACTGTAATACATTTTTACCTCATTATATATTGACGAAAATATTCCATTACACCAGCATCATAAATCAAAAGCCCATCTCCTTTCTCAAATATATTCTGACAATTGCGTCTTCTTCCATCTATACATTACACCAACCGAACAGTACAACATTTCAGTCAACACTCAGATCGTCTACTCTCTCGCCCAACAGAACAAACGACTGCTCTCGACATCCTCTGAACTACTACTGCCCCAGTGGAGGCGGCGGGATAATAATATTTGGCGCAATCTCTGGCGCTGTGACTCAGTGTAGCCACCTATCAACTTGCTGAAAGATCAATTAGACTTCAGAGGAAGATACTTTTTGAGCCTTTTTGATGACTTCCGTAGAACGCTTTTGCTCTCTTCTAAATGTTAACAACCAATTGTTTATTACTTTATATTTGTAATTTCACTTACATTGTATTTAGATTCTGCTTCTCACATGCTTTTCCACTATTTATCCTATGTGTAATTTTAGTTTAATGACTGATAATGACAGTGTTTGCGGTATAGCGCAGAGATCGAAGGGCTACACCACAGTCGCCAACGCACATCGATACCTACCACATTATCGATGTCTCACTTCATCCACAACGACGAATGGTAGAAGCTAAGGAAGACATGCCTTCTTTCTCGGCACAGAAGCGGCCTCACACGAAAGTCAATATAGATCCGAGTATGGTAGCGCTATGCCCCAGTTCATGACCTCAGCTGAAGCAGTCAACATCACCGAGTAAGACTAAAAAGTTGTTCAAAAAACGAATCGAAATATAGTTTCCTAAATGTTGAACGTTGTACTTAAAGAGAAGAGTTTGCGATTGCATACTTCAAGGGATGCTTTAATAGTCAGTGACAGTAGTAAATATTCAAAAAATTCCTGGGACGAGGTACTGTATGAAATTAGGCAAATTTCTTTACCGTTCATGTAACAGAGTGAACTAATATTTCATGTGTTGTACTTCCAGTGGTCCAAATCCCAGTGCAGTCAAAGTACCCGCAGTTATGGCCGAACGATTATAGTTTCGTCTGATTATAGTACTGCTCAAAATGTTAATATTTGACTTGATATTTCATAACTTGTGACATTTTTGTTTTATGTTCGCTTGGCGCTTTTATGGCAATACAAATACAGATGTTGCTCCTTTTTAAGCAATATACTACTCTAGACCTAGAATTACCTACATTTCTGTCGCCACTCATCATGGCACTGCCGATCTCTATAATAAATATATAATATGTAATAAACAACTTTGTACGTAATATTATCCACATTTCTATCGCCAGTCATCAGGATCGTTTCTTCTCAACGTTATTCAGCTGTTTTCACGCAAATCAACTGCTTTTATTGCCTGCATACTGGCACACTGTTGTAGACTGTTGCTCTAGCATCTTTGACATAGTTCACCACCAGCCCTGGATAGCTCATATCGATACTTCCACTCCATCTCCATGGAAACGAACGGCGGACGTCACATAGCTCTATCTTTGCTGTGATTTCGATCTACGAGTTTTCTTCAAATATCCTTAGAGGGAAATCGCTGAACCAACATTCGCTTTCAGTTGTCTGTTACTCTGCATCTACTGAAATGTAGTTTGACAAATTGCTTTATATAGCAGATTTTTTGTGACGTTATGTAGCTTTTTTTGTTATTCTTTATACACTTGTTTTATCTGTACGGTATTTGAAATAACGCTTTTTACGTGGTCAATGCCCGACTGGCTATTACTGCCGTAATGTGATAAGTTTGGGCCCCTCACCCCTAACAAGGGAACCTCCCCATCGCACCCCCCTCAGATTTAGTTATAAGTTGGCACAGTGGATAGGCCTTGAAAAACTGAACACAGATCAATTGAGAAAACAGGAAGAAGTTGTGTGGAACTGTGAAAAAATAAGCAAAGTATACAAACTGAGTAGTTCATGGGAAGATAGGCAACATCAAGGACATTGGGAAGGCAGGAGCGCCGTGGTCTCGTGGTAACGTGAGCAGCTGCGGAACGAAACGTCTTCGGTCCAAATCTTCCATCGAGTGAAAAGTTTAATTTTTTATTTTCAGTTTATGTGACAAACTCTTATGTTTTCATCACTTTTTGGGGAGTGATTATCACATCCACAAGAAAACCTAAATCGGGCAAGGTAGAAGAATCTTTTTACCCATTCGCCAAGTGTACAAGTTAGGTGGGTCGACAACATATTCCTGTCATATGACGCACATGCCGTCACCAGTGTCGTATAGAATATATCAGATGTGTTTTCCTGTGGAGGAATCGGTTGACCTATGACCTTGCGATCAAATGTTTTCGGTTCCCATTGGAGAGGCACGTCCTTTCGTCTACTAATCGCACGGTTTTGCGATGCGGTCGCAAAACACAGACCCTAAACTTATTACAGTGAACAGAGAAGTCAGTGAACGAACGGACAGATAATAACTATGCAAAAATAAAGAAAGTAAAACTTTCACTCGAGGGAAGACTTGAACCAAGGACCTCTTGTTCTGCAGCTGCTCACGCTACCACGGGACCACAGCTCTCCTGAACTGAAATTGTCCATGATGTTGCCTATGTGGCCCATGGACTACTCAACTTGTATATTTTGCTTATTTTTTCACAGTTCCACACAACTTCTTCCTGTTTTCTCAATTGATCTGTGTTCAGTTTATCAAGGCCTATCCACTGTGCCAACTTATAACTAAATCTGAGGGGGGTGCGATGGGGAGGTTCCCTTGTAAGCAGCAGTTATCGGGCGTTCATCCACGATACCCGTTCCGTTCACAGCCTCCACCTGCCGTCATGGGTATAACTTATTTTAATTTTTGTGTAATTTTGCGTAGCTTAAATTAACTGTTATTATTACAGAAGAATGTTGTAAATTAGATGGACTGATGATGTAAGGAATGAGGAGGTACTCCGCAGAATTGGCGAGGACAGGAATACATGGAAAAACTGACAAGAAGAAGGGACAGGATTGAAGTACATCTGTTAAGACATCAGGGAATAACTTCAACTTTCATGCATGGTACTAGAGGGAGCTGTAGGGAGTAAAGTGTATAGATGAAGATAGAGATTGGAATACGTCCACTAGTGCTACTCCGAGATGAAGACGTTGGTGCAGAAGAGGAATTCGTTACGGGCCTCATCAAACCAGTCAGAAGACTCATGACTTTAAAAAAATTCCCTCTTATTCTGTATTGTGCTTACATTTCAGTGCGTAGGGTCAGAGCACACTCCCTATTTGATGGAAACCCGTCCCATTTGTATTAACTTTTCTACTGCGATCAAGACTGTTTTAATTGTAATTTTTTAATTATTCCGCTGAGCTATAAAATGCTTCTAAAAATCACTGAAAGATTCTTGGGTACGCACTGTGGAGAAACTTCAAAATGACGAAGCTTCCCGTGGATTATGTGATGTTCACTTCCTTCGCTTATCGACAGTTCGACAGAAATGTCACGTGTGGTGATCTGACGATTCGTCCATATAATCTACTCCACAGCCCATGTGGCACAAGCGGTGACAACGTGCTCCTGTTTATTATGAATTGTCAAATCCTTCTCTTGCTTTGAGATAGCTGTAAGGGCACGTTCCGAAGGCCAGTTTAAATAAATAAAGAAGACTTTCGCCTGCCCAAGGTGTGGCGTGTCCTTGATGTTTACATGACCCACCTCATAACGCTGACGTAAACGGAATATTGTGCGCCGAACGAGACACTGCTCTCCGTACGTGTCTGTCATACTGCGATAAATCTGTGAAACATGCTCCCCTTCTGCGCGAAGAAACTGGATAAGCATACTTTGTGCTGATCGGGAGGTATCCATCAAGCAACGAACTGCGGAAACAACTGTCCAGAAATGAGGAAATTGCTGTGAAGCTGTTAACGTCGCTTGTGCAGCAAACACATTCACCACCACTCCAGCAAAGGTCTCCTTTTCAATTGGGCATACGTTATACTACAGGGCTATTACAAATGATTGAAGCGATTTCATAAATTCACTGTAGCTCCATTCATTGACATATGGTCACGACACACTACAGATACGTAGAAAAACTCATAAAGTTTTGTTCGGCTGAAGCCGCACTTCAGGTTTCTGCCGCCAGACCGCTCGAGAGCGCAGTGAGACAAAATGGCGACAGGAGCCGAGAAAGCGTATGTCGTGCTTGAAATGCACTCACGTCAGTCAAACAGTGCAACGACACTTTAGGACGAAGTTTAACAAAGATACACCAGCTGCTAACTCCATTCGGCGGTGGTATGCGCAATTTAAAGCTTCTGGATGCCTCTGTAAGGGGAAATCAACGGGTCGGCCTGCAGTGAGCGAAGAAACGGTTGAACGCGTGCATGCATGTTTCACGCGTAGCCTGCGGACATGCTGGACAATTGGCTCATGCCACAACTGGAGACCGACATCGCCGACTTCATCTTTCAACAGGATGGTGCTCCACCGCACTTCCATCATGATGTTCGGCATGTCTTAAACAGGAGATTGGAAAACCGATGGATCGGTCGTGGTGGAGATCATGATCAGCAATTCATGTCATGGCCTCCACGCTCTCCCGACTTAACCCCATGCGATTTCTTTCTGTGGGGTTATGTGAAAGATTCAGTGTTTAAACCTCCTCTACCAAGAAACGTGCCAGAACTGCGAGCTCGCATCAACGATGCTTTCGAACTCATTGATGGGGACATGCTGCGCCGAGTGTGGGAGGAACTTGATTATCGGCTTGATGTCTGCCGAATCACTAAAGGGGCACATATCGAACATTTGTGAATGCCTAAAAAAACTTTTTGAGATTTAGTAGCTGTGTGCAAAGCATTGTGAAAATATCTCAAATAATAAAGTTATTGTAGAGCTGTGAAATCGCTTCAATCATTTGTAATAACCCTGTATATGCAGTTTGTTGTAAATTTCAGTTAGTCTTTCTCCTCTCTCATTTCTACCACCAAGCTTATATTCTCCCAGAACTCTTCTTTTATTCATTCCCCTACCACCGCATTCCGATACCCCACGGTTATTAGGTTGTCCCCTCCTTTTACGTAGAGAATTACTGGTTAAATATCCTCATATATTTCTCCTATCTCTTCTAAAAATGGTTCAAATGGCTCTGAGCACTATGGGACTTAACATCTATGGTCTTCAGTCCCCTAGAACTTAGAACTACTTAAACCTAACTAACCTAAGGACATCACACAACACCCAGTCATCACGAGGCAGAGAAAATCCCTGACCCCGCCGGGAATCGAACCCGGGAACCCGGGCGCGGGAAGCGAGAACGCTACCGCACGATCACGAGCTGCGGACCCCTATCTCTTCTCTTCTGCTTGTAACGTTAACATAGATATCTGAAATACTATCTCTCGCATTGTTTTGCTGTCGACTCCGATGAGAACGGTCAATTCACTGAACTGTGTGCAGTAACATACTCTCCGCCCTTTTTTCCTGTTGATATTTATCTGAGCAGAAATCCGTTTCTTCATTCCGTTTCACTTTATTGGCCCCGCTGTATCTTGATCGAGCCCTTGCATTTCGTGTTTTATGTTTTCTAGCTTCCCTGCATCTGACACTCCAAGATTCGACTCTAAGAAAGTTGGTCTTCCGTTGGTAATTCGACCACTTCTTCGTGGTTACCTCGCCCTTTGCTGTCTCCTTCCGGAGATAAGAACGGCAGACTAACCCGGAATTTTTTTGCCAATTGAGAGATCATCACGAAACTTTTTCGGTTTCAGGTCAAATGTCCTGTGGATACATATTATTTGGCTTTGATGTAGTGTTTTCCATTGCCTTCTGCATTCTCATGCGTTGAGCACTACAGGTTCTTGCGCCTCTCAGGAGCTGTTATCCACCTCAGGAGGAAGACGTTGTCCTGAAACATTGTCCGGTCCTCCATCCTCTCCAACAAAGACATTAGCAGGACGAGGCTGGTTTCTTAACCCAGAAGTTTTCTGCCGTCATCGCTGATAATTTTTATTCAAGTTTAATTAGTGGCTCTGGACCCAGGACGTTCTGATTACTTGTCAAAGACGCTACCCATTGATTACGGCGTCATCATTCATCATCTTTCAAGTTTACAAATGGCCCCTGCTTTTATTCACAATACTACAAAAGGACTCTGTCATGTAACCATTCTCCATTGGTTTCATTTTTCGGCAGTGCTCAACGGAGTTTTTAAAAGGACATCAAGAAAATGATCAGCTTTAATTAATTATTTACACACAGAAAAAAACATCTTACTTTCGGTCATCCAGCTAAATGATATGAAACTTGAAATAAGAAAAACTGATCGCACTGTTGCAAAAATAGTAAATAGCTAAGAAATACCTACAATGTGCTTGTTGTGAATCTGTTTCCTTTTCCCGTATCCTTATAAGCAGTTAAGTTTGCTACGCTGTAGCGTGGATAAACAGAAAATTATGCAAAGCGTCCAGTACGAAGCAAGGAACCAGTAAGTTAATCCGTGCGAGCGCTGCCGATTTGCAAAAGATAAAAACAACCTGCAGTACGCCGCAACACTCCTCGCACATAACCAGTTGCAAGGACCGGTCGTCGGGTGGGAACATCTGTGCCATCAGTGTCCGATACAAAATTAGTATCCGAGGCTGTAGGCACTCACTCCACAACTTTATGGCTGGAAGTTCGAATTGCTCCGTCTGCAGAATGCCTCCTGCTAGCATTTCACGTATTCGTATGCTCTCCTCGCGCAGACGCAGACGCGTATCTAGAGTTCTGTGCAGTCACTGGAAGGGGCGGTGGAGGGCGTCACAGTTAGCCCTCCCCTCTTTTCCGCCAAATATAACTTACCATCATCCGCACATTCAGTGAACCACAGGTGCCTAAGATTTTGAAAATAATAACTGTATATTATTATGACTGTATTAAAACCAAGAGGGAATAATAAGAGTGGACGATCAAGAACGAAGTGCTCGTATTAAGAAGGCTGTAAGACAAGGCTGTAGCCTTTCGCCCCTACTCTTCAATCTGTACATCGAGGAAGCAATGATGGAAATAAAAGAAAGGTTCAGGAGTGGAATTAAAATACAAGGTGAAAGTATATCAATGATACGATTCGCTGATGACATTGCTATCCTGAGTGAAAGTGAAGAAGAATTAAATGATCTGCTGAACGGAATGAACAGTCTAATGAGTACACAGTATGGTTTGAGAGTAAATCGGAGAAAGACGAAGGTAATGAGAAGTAGTAGAAATGAGAACAGCGAGAAACTTAACATCACGATTGATGGTCACGAAGTCAATGAAGTTAAGGAATTCTGCTACCTAGGCAGTAAAATAACCAATGACGGACGGAGCAAAGAGGACATCAGAAGCAAACTCGCTATGGCAAAAAAGGCATTTCTGGCCGAGAGAAGTTTACTAATATCAAATACCGGCCTTAATTTGAGGAAGAAATTTCTGCGGATGTACGTCTGGAGTACAGCATTGTATGGTAGTGAAACATGGACTGTGGGAAAACCGGAACAGAAGAGAATCGAAGCATTTGAGATGTGGTGCTATAGACGAATGTTGAAAATTAGGTGGACTGATAAGGTAAGGAATGAGGAGGTTCTACGCAGAATCGGAGAGGAAAGGAATATGTGGAAAACACTGATAAGGAGAAGGGACAGGATGATAGGATATCTGCTAAGACATGAGGGAATGACTTCCATGGTACTAGAGGGAGCTGTAGAGGGCAAAAACTGTAGAGGAAGACAGAGATTCGAATACGTCAAGCAAATAATTGAGGACGTAGGTTGCAAGTGCTACTCTGAGATGAAGAGGTTACCACAGGAAAGGAATTCGTGGCGGGCCGCATCAAACCAGTCAGTAGATTGATGACAAAAAAAAAAAAATTAAAACATTTTATAAAATTCTTTTACATTACTGCTGACAACATCACTTCAGCGTAAGTGACAAGAAGCTGAAATTCAGATAAACATACCAACTGAAAACAATTTGTCAAAAAATTTGAAAAGTACCTGATGCCATGCAATTGTTTTAAGAATTATTGGGCAATATGTGCCCGCGGCTCTCGTTGTTGCTATAAACAGTAGGGAATGGATCAGCGAGACTTGAGCAGACGTGCAGCATGCCTCGCAACGCCCCAGAAGCCATTTTTCAGCAAGACAATGCACGACCACATGTTGCTGCACGAATATGTGCCTTCTTGGTAGCACAGGGTGTCAGCCTTTTGCCCTGGCTCGCAAGATCGCCAGACTTGTCGCCAGTCGAAGACGCGTGGAATATGGCGAAATAACGGGTGCAGTGCTGTGACGCAGTGCCAACCACCGCAGATGAACTTTAGAACCAGGTGAGTGCAGCAACGATGACTGTACCACAAGACGCCATTTTCGCGCCTTATACACATGCCATCACGCATGGAACAAGTTATTAGGACCCATGGCGGACACTGTGCCTGCCAGGTAACAGGACACTTGCTGAACCGAGGTGACTGGAATGCTAATCATTTCTGCAAAGCATACTAATGTACATGTCCTGTTGATATGAACGTCCTATCTCTAGTTGTTCAAGGTTTTCTGTTACTTTTCTGTACACGAGTATATGGATCCGTAAAGATTAATTTGAGAAGCAAAAAATTTCAGGTACTTTTGTTACTGCACTGCATTGCTTGCTTTCGCGTAATTTATGATGTGTATGAAAAGGAGAGAGTCCGAGTAGGATTTATCTTTATTGGTATGTGTTATTTTCACTGTTCAGAGATAATTAAGCGAAGTTATTTGTTCATACGACTTTTACTCAGAAATTACAGAATGACTTTTTAGTATTCACTATATAGTTTTTTTGTTTTTTTTTTTCAAAAGTTAGGCTTCTTTCAGTCATTTAGCATGTTTATATATCTTCTCGCCATCATGTTACAAAAATCTGAATTTTAAATTGCGTGTCGCCGCATTGCACTCTGCACAACACAGTGGCTAAAGTCAAAGCTTAATCTGCCTAGAATAGTTGCACGAACTTGCATTGCACTGCACAAGTTTTTCATTTATTTAGCTGGTTTGCTGTTGCGCTGTCTTTTTATGTCACCGCTTCCAGCAGTACCGATTTTCCGTTGCCACAGATAAGCTATGAAAACTTTTTACGGTCAGGTTTACATCACAGTCAGAACATAATAAGATGATTCATAATGAATCATTGCGCTTCAAAATTATTACCAGATTCAGTTTAGGTAAAACGGAGTTCGTATTACATTTCTTTGTCAAACAGTCTTTCCTACAGTGCAGTCTTACATTTGCGTGAGTATTATCTAATGTTCGGTTCAAATGGCTCTGAGCACTATGAGACTTAAATTCTGAGGTCATCAGTTCCCTAGAACTTAGAACTACTTAAACCTAACTAACCTAAGGACATCACACACATCCATGCCCGAGGCAGGAATCGAACCTGTGACCGTGGCGGTCGCGCGGTTCCAGACTGAAGCACCTAGAACCTCTCGGCGTCTAATGTTTGAAATTTTCTTTAGTTAGACTGTGAACGTAAACTGACAGGGCACTTTCATAGAAGCATTTTCGTTATTTATTCAGTCAATGTTAGATTTGTAATTCTCAGCATGATTTTTCATTCTGTTAGTTTTTTTGTGTTGGAATTGCAAGGCGTGCATTGTGACGTCGCGGCTCTGTAGCACTGGTCACTACACTGCACAATAGTTTCATAGGACAGCTTATTTAGTTCTCAGCTTTAGGTTTTTAAATTATTTGATTTAAGTTAATTGTAATAGATGTATATAGTTATACAGTTTCAAACGTTTGGTGGTTCATTTTATCAGATAGGGTTTCGTAATTACACCATCTGTATTGCTCAGGACAACAATATAGACAGATGAAGTCTAAGATAGGAAACCAGTCCGGATTCAGTTCACAACAAATAAAATTTTCATTATTCAGAAAAGTTACAATATCCATTTTTGATCAGAAGCCTCACGCCTCCTCATGTACTAAATCCTGTGGTAACCACCTGCACGAAACGAGAACATGGCGGTGGAGCTGCAAGCTAGGAGTGGTTTCCTTTCTCCTTCCTCTGGGAGTGCAAGGGGATGTCGTTTAGGTTTCCTATTTCAGACTTAGCTGGCGGGGCCACGCCCCGACGGCAGAGCGGAAGATTCCATCCTTCATTGAAATCTTACCAGTTAACTGGTTCTCTGGCCTGCCGTGTGGAATCTTAGAGAACTTATGTTAAAAAGCTAAAAAACCCGCCTCGATTGCGAAAAAAGCACCTAGTGTTGAGTGTTAACCCAGGTTTCGGCGTAGATAACTACACCTTCTTCAGAACAACAATAAAACCCACAAGTGCCTAAGAAGACCTTTGTCAATGATTAAAAGAACAGCATAGCTATAGATTTCTAAACGAAAAAGAAAAGGGAAACACAAACAGTACATATGTACAAAGTCAAAACCACTCCTTAACTTAATGGTGTACGCTCCACCTCACACCGGGCTATGTTCGGTGGGCCATGACTCGCCATAAACTGCAGCTACAAACGGTCGCTCACTTACAACCCTGACCCGCTATCTATGCACATGCGCAAGACAAGGGAAGTTACTTGAATGCGCATGCGCATACGAATACGAGAAAGTTTATACATGGGTCGGGGCTAAATAGCCCCAAGTGAGCGACCGTTTGTAGCTGCAGTATATGGCGGGTCATGGCCCATCGAACATAGGCCGGTGTGAGGTGGAGCGTACACCATTAAGTTGAGTAGTGGTTTTGACTTTGTACATATGTACTGTTTGTGTTTCCCTTTTCTTTTTCGTTTATAAATCTATAGCTATGCTGTTCTTTTAATCATTGACAAAGGTCTTCTTAGGCACTTGTGGGTTTTATTGTTGTTCTGAAGAAGGTGTAGTTATCTACGCCGAACCCTGGGTTAACACTTAACACTAGGTGATTTTTCCGCAGTCGAGGAAGGTTTTTAGTTTTTTAATATATTAACCAACGATTGCTGACGCGCTGCGATGTTGAAGGTTCTTATCTTCGAGAACCTTCTTGATTTCTCTGTTCTGAAAGGACTGAGGACAATGAACTCCCTGCGTTTTCCCAATCACTCTAATTGGTTTACAGCATCACGTTTCTTGGTAGGTGTAGGCAGTTGGTCGGCTAGCCGCCCGCTCCATAGAGGACGAAACCGAGCTTTGTGTCTCGTGTAGCGAAATGAGGATTGCGACAAGAGAATCTTCTGTGAGGGCCTGATGAGTATGGACGTTCTGCTGGAACCTGATCTAATTCTTTGTTAGGCTACAATTTGTGAGTTAGAACGCATTTAAACCTGTCGGTGTCAGCACCTTCATGCATAGGAAGTGACTACATACTCCCATCAGCCAGAGCATTATGACCACCTACCTAATAGCCGGTGTGTCCATCCATGACACGGATATTAGCGGCGACGCGTCGTGGCGTGGAAGCAATGAGGCCTTGGTAGATCGCTGGAGGGATTGGCATCACATCTGCTCACTCACGTCACCTAATTCCCGTTAATTCTGGGGATCGGGGCGATGAGTTCTGACGCCAGTTCAGTTGCGTACCAGATCCGTTCGATCGGGTTCAGATCTGGTGCCTTGCAAGAGCTGTACTCGGCCCGTGGATGCCAACATGAATGTTCCCAAGAGCATAACGGGGACGCAGCCAGCTTGTCTCCGTCCCGCAGTACAGGTGTCAAGGAGCTGTTCCCCTGCAAGGATTCGCGTCCTCCCACCGGCATGATGAAGGTATCGGGATTCATCAGACCACGAAACGTTCTGCCACTGCGCCAACGTCCAGTGCCGATGGTTACATGCCCATTTTAGTCGTAGTTGCCGGTATCGTGGTGTTAACATTGGCACATGCTTGGAACTTGTTATCATGAATTCAGTTTGTTGGATGGCCTTGTAGACGCCCTATGTTACCCGTGGTTGGGCTTGTACCGATGCCGCCATTAAAATCATTAAATTCAGGTTGATGTGTGGAGCATTAATTTGTTTTAAATGGTTCAAATGGCTCTGAGCACTATGGGACTTAACATCTGAGGTCATGAGTCCCCTAGAACTTAGAACTACTTAAACCTAACTAACCTAAGGACATCACACACATCCGTGCCTGAGGTACGATTCGAACCTGCGACCGTAGCGGTCGGGCAGTTCCAGACTGAAGCTCCTAGAACCGCTCGGCCACACTGGGATTTGTTTTATTCCTATTGTGACGGCGACTGAGTTTTTCTATTTATCACTGTGGTATGGAGTAGCACATGGTCTTCTACCAGTGTTATTAACTTAGCAGTCATTTTCGCTTGAGAGACCTCCGGCCTGGCTATCTAAAATGTTGCAATTATTTGGTATGCTAGAGTTTTGCTGTCAATGCTAGGCACCGTTTTCCCTCTTGCATTTGACAACACAACGCTTGTGCATGATAATGAACCCATCTGTAAGTAAATAATAACCTTAGAGTAGTAAGAGGTCTTCCAGTGCTGATCGTCATACAAATTATCTTTGTTCTCGCACCTCATAGCCGCGCGGGATTAGCCGAGCGGTCTAAAGCGCTGCAGTCATGGACTGTGCAGTTGGTTCCGGCGTAGGTTCGAGTCCTCCCTCGGGCATGGGTGTGTGTGTTTGTCGTTAGGATAATTTAGGTTAAGTAGTGTGTAAGCTTAGGGACTGATGACCGTAGCAGTTAAGTCCCATAAGATTTCTCACACATTTTTCGCACCTCATATGCAAGTATGGGACTACAGCTGTCATACGACTGAACAATGAGAAATGGTTGATACAGTTCTGTTGAGTGTTAAACTTTTTCAATAAATAAGTAGATTCCTGAACGCTAAAACCTTTAGCCACTAAGATTATTCAGAATCCCTTTCCTTTATACAGCTACTAGGTGTAACAACTCGACTGTTAAGAATAAATGCTGAAGTAAATTCGTCACTACGCGGTCATGCAGGATATCAGCGTTTCCATTGCAATTATTTTGTTTGATCATAGCTATTAAAATCATATGGCTTAAATGTTTCACGGCCACGTCAGAATCCAGCATCACAGTGCTTTTGTAGTGAACGAACAAGCGTAGAAGTAATGAGCGACAAACTGAACGCCGCGCCAATTCTGGCTGCTCTAACCGATGCGCTTCTCAGGCGTTTCGAGAAATTGATCTTTGAACTTTTAGAACTCTGCTGAATGCCACACTAGAGCGCCTGCTGTCAAACGGAGGCGTTAGCGCAAGCTGTCGAAACTTTCCTGAAGTGATTGCAGAACTCTTCTAATTGTTGCAGGTTGAGAGCTAAAAATCATCTCGGGAGGATAGCATTATTTTTGATTTCGTGACCTCAATACTAGCGAGTATTAATGAATTTGGGAAACGGAGATGACAGGTGACGCCATGAAGCAGTGCAATAACGACGATATTTTTTGCAGTACGAAAATGGCTCTGAGCACTATGCTACTTAACTTCTGAGGTCATCAGTCGCCTAAACCATAGAACTAATTAAACCTAACTAACCTAAGGACATCACACACATCCATGCCCGAGGCAGGATTCGAACCTGCGACCGTAGAGGTCGCTCGGCTCCAGACTGCAGCGCCTAGAACCGCACGGCCACAACGGCCGGCTTTTGCAGTACGACATCTGCGTTTATAGCATTAGTAGTTTCAGAGAAATATTTTGACAATGTTGACTGAAATACACTCTTAGATATTCTGAGAGTAGCAGAGGTATAAAACAGGCAACGAAAGATTATTTACAACTTGCACAGAAACCAGACTGCAGTTACTAGAGGCGGACATGAAAGGGAAGCAGTTGTTGAGAAGGGAGTGTCACAGGATTGAAGTCTATCCGCGATATTATTCTGTACGCTGAGTAAGCAGTAAAATAAACCAAGAAGAAATTTGGCGAAGAAACTCAAGTTCATGGAGGAAAAATAAGGACTCTGAGGTTTGCCGATGACATTTCAGTTGTGACAGAAAGAGCAAATGTGAGCAAAGAGCAACTAAAGAGAATGGATACCGTCTTGAAAAGAGATTATAAGACGACCATCAACACAAGTAAAATAAGTGTAATGTAACGTAGTCGAATTAAATCAGGTGACACTCAGAGAATTCGATCAGGAAATGATACACTAAAAGTGGTAGATGGGCTTTGCTATTTGTGACGAATGTCTCAGGATCTCCGTCGCAAAGTTGTTGCAGTTTGAGAGCTAAAAATCATCTCGTGAGGATAGCATTATTATTCATTTCATGACCGCAACACTAGCCAGTGTTAGCGAATTTGGGAAACGGAGTCGACTGGTGACGCCATAAAGCAATGCAATCACGACGATATTTTTTGCAGTACGACATTAGTAGTTTCAGAAAAATATTTTGAAAATTTTGACTGAAATACACTCTTAGATATTCTGAAAGTAGCAGGGGAATAAAACAGGCAGTGAAAGATTATTTACAACTTCTAAAGAAACCAGACTGCAGTTACTAGAGTCGAACATGAAAGGGAAGCAGTTGTTGAGAAGGGAGTGACACAGGATTGACGCCTATCTGCGATATTATTCTGTACGCTGAGCAAGCAGTAAAATGAACCAAGAAGGAATTTGGCAAAGAATCTCAAGTTCAAGGAGGAAAAGTAACAACTCTGAGGTTTGCCGATGACATTTCAGTTGAGACAGAAAGAGCAAAGGTGAGCAAAGAGCAACTAAAGAGAATGGATACAGTCTTGAAAAGAGATTATAAGATGACCATCAAAACAAGTAAAATAAGGGTAATGGAACGTAGTCTAATTAAATCAGATGACTCATAGAATTCGATCAGGAAATGAGATACTAAAAGTGGTAGTTGGTCTTTACTATTTGCGACGAATATCTCAGGATCTCCGTCGCAACGTTTACGCTACAGCGGGAGAGGTGGCTGCACCAGCGCAGACGTTGACACCATCTGCCACAGCATGACGTAATTACTGACCAATCAGAAGCCGTCTTTGCGCTATATAAGGCCGCCAGAGCAGCAGTTTTGACACTCAGTTGCTCCTGACGAAGATGATTGAGACAATCGTCGAAAGTTCGAGATTCTATTCTGAACTGACGCGGTAAGAAGTCCGAGAATGTTTCATACAACAGTGTCATCGCGAAAGAATTCGTTCTCCTGCATTTTTAACATTATCCAGAAGGGTTAGGATACTATTAGTTTCGCGTGCGGCGAGTCTAATCGATGTTACAAATCACAGAATGGTGTCGATCCTTGACATTCTTTCAGTACTATCATGAAGGGTAAAAATTTCTGAATGATCGTGATGAGATGATATACGAGTGCGGTAAGCGATATGTGAAACTAACGAACAGTCCGAACAGTGGACGTTCTCTCATTCTCCCACTGAGCCCAAAAAATCAGATACTATCAAATCTCAAAAGGATAAAAAATGGTTCAAATGGTTGTGAGCACTATGGGACTTAACATCTGAAGTCATAAGTTCCCTAGATCTTAGAATTACTTAAACCTAATTAACCTAAGGACGTCACCAACATCCATGCCCGAGGCAGGATTCGAACCTGCGGCCGTAGCGGTCGCGCGGTTCCAGATTGAAGCGCCTAGAACCGCTCGGCCCCACCGGCCGGCTCAAAAGGATAGTTACAGTTTTTTTGAGATCACAAAGGAATTTTGAAAACAGATTTGAGAGCAACGCGTGAGAATGCTGTGATATCATATGTTGATTATGACCTTCTTTCTAAACTCCGAAGGTCAGACAAAAACTAAAAAAGGCGTGGGATGATTACCAAATAAACCATTCTCTTTAACGGCAATGCATGACCCACACTGCTAATCGAATGACGGAAAGACTCAGCCTATTGCGCTGGGAGACTTTTCAACAACTTCCCTCTAGTCCGGATTTCAAACCCTTTTCCCAAGATGAAGGTCGGGCTGGCTTTTCAGCACTTCACGACCTACGAAGATCTCATGGATACTGTTAACAACTGGCTGAAGCATCAGGTGGCATCATTCTTTGATGAGATGGCGTCGCTGTGCGATAAATGTGTGAATTTGGGTGGTGACTTCGCGGAGTACCGTCAGAACATAAGTACAGACTGAAAATAAAAAAGTGCTGTTTCTTCTTTTGTTAATACTCAATCGAAATTCTGTCTATGACCAGCTCTCGAATTAAATCTTTTCTTTCGACAGTTAGCGGAGATACCTGGAATATGGTTGTGAAATAGTGGATTTCCAGATGTGCCGAGCTTCTGAATGCTTCTATCGCAACCATGCTGCCCTGAACTCAGTCGGAGCTATTTCCGTCCTGACCGCTAATCCCTAAGCCGACGATAAACGGCGAGCCAATTACTTTGTGTAGCCAGACGAGCTCGTGCCTTGCATTACCAACACGGTGCACCCTCTCTCTCAATCTTTCTCTCTCTATAAGAGCGAAAAAAAAAAAGACGGCACTTGGAGTTCCGTTTCAGAGCTTAGCGTGTCCCGTCGTTGACTCTCTTTGCGAACATAAATTTGAAAGACCGGTGCTGAATTTGCGCTAATTACATTATCTCCGGCTTCATTAAATCGACTAGGCAATATACTTGCGTGCAATGTTCAGGACACAAGATCCTGAATGTCATATAAAGAAAAGAGGAAAAATAAGAGTGGATAACGGCATTACAAATGCAACTTGTTGCGCCGCGTCTCTTCGACCAGGGTATGGAACGAGACTTCTAATAAATACTCGTATCCTGCCGACCGCAGTGGCGGCACATGAATCGGAATGAAAACCAGTATTTCGAAAGGAGGAATGCGATAATTTCCTTCCAGTGCCAGACCTGTCGGAGATAGTAATGAAATGTTGCGACGACGACTGCCAGAACCACACAATGAACTAATAACAGCTTTCTGTGAGCCAAGAAACGGCAGCCGTCTGCGGCATAGGCGCCGACATAACGGTATGTGATTCCCTACGCAATACTGGTGTGAAATCCTGTCACCTCTCAAGTGTTAATCTGCTATCAGCATCTAACATCTAGTAAGAATAACGAGAACGCAGCGATAGCAATTAGTTTCATTCTGTAGTTCGTCCTTCCTTAACGAAACACCTAATTAGTTCAGGTTTTTCGTTTTATTTCTATCATCAGTATGAGTTATATGTATTATGGACTGCATTGTGAGGACGCCGACTGTTAATTAAAACAAAAACAAATAAATAATTCTTCGTCAATCAAGAAGTTTATTCCATCAATCGTGCGTTCGAGGGATCAGCATCATCTTCCGGTTGATTGGTTTGGGATAGGGGGACAAAACAGCGAGGTCATCGGTCCCATCTTCAATTGGTAGGCATCTTTCACATGGTTGTTGTTAATGGTAAGCATTGGCGATTTCGTGCAGCAGCATGTGACGCGGCCGACAGGATACCTGTTACTTTGCGATGTTAATAATTAAGTGAATTAACCGCATAAAGATATGAAAGGTTATTACACTACTGGCCATTACAATTACTACACCACGAAGATGACGTGCTATAGACGCGAAATTTAACCGACAGGAAGAAGATGGTGTGACATGCAAATGATTTGCTTTTCAGAGCATTCACACATGGTTGGCGTCAGTGGCCACACCTACAACGTGCTGACATGAGGAAAGTTTCCAACCGATTTCTCACGCACAAACAGCAGTTGACCGGAGTTGCTTGGTGAAACATTGTTGTGATGCCTCGTGTAAGGAGGAGAAATGCGTACCATCACGTTTCCGACTTCGATAAAGGTCGGATTGAGCCTACCGCGATTGCGATTTATCGTATCGCGACATTGCTGCTCGCGTTGGTCGAGGTCCAATGACTGTTAGGAGAATATGGAATCGGTGGGTTCAGGAGGGTAATACGGAACACCGTGCTGGATCCCAAAGGCCTCGTATCACTAGCAGTCGAGATGACAGGTATCTTATCCGCATAACTGTAACGGATGGTGCTGCCACGTCTCGATCCCTGAGTCAACACATGGGGACGTTTGCAAGACGACAACCATCAGCACGAACAGTTCGACGACGCATGCAGCAGCATGGACTATCAGCTCAGAGACCATGGCTGCGGTCACCCTTGACGCTGTATCACAGATAGGAGCGCCTGCGAATGGCAAAACGTCATTTTTTTCGGATGAATCCAGGTTCTGTTTACAGCATCATGATGGTTGCATCCGTGTTTGGCGACATCGTGGTGAACGCACATTGGAAACGTGTATTCGTCATCGCCATACTGGCGTATCACCCGTCGTGATGGAATGGGATGCCACTGGTTACACGTCTCTGTCACCTCTTGTTCGCATTGACGGCACTTCCTTTCCTAATCCAATGGAACCGATGACCTTGACGTTTGGTCCCCCCCCCCCCCCCCCCTCAAATCATCACCCAACCTTTCAATGTCGTAGACTACCTGAAGACTACCTGAAGGTTAAGACCTGCTTTCCTGATTCTAAAATCACCGTCACTATAAATCTGCGTTGCACTAAATGTTCACAGATCGTAAAGAACGTGACAGGAGCAAGGCATAAGAACGAACTTGCAGAAAAACTGGGACATGCAAAATTCACTTTTCCTATTGATGAGTCACAAGACATAGGATCTGTTAAATCGTCGTGTGTCATGGTTAGATATTTTGATAAAGACACAAATGAAATTGAAAGTAAATTTTGGAATCTATATGAAATTTTTAAGCAGGGCGAATGTGATGAGGTAAACGAAGGTGCAGCAAGTAAAAACCTTTATTCGAATCTAATACTTTCACTTTCAGAGTAAAATGTTTCTTAAAACAATATTATAGGATTTGGTTCTGATGGTTGTTAAGTGTGTGATGGAGTCAAGAACTTGTAAGTAGGCTGTTTAGGTTCATATATTGGTAACGCCACCTCCACCTAGCGCTCTGTATGAAAATCACTGGCTGTGCTGTGTGCAGTCTGTGGCTGGTTTGCATTGTTGGAATTTACTATTGTAGTGTTGGGCAGTTGCCTGTTAACAGCGTGTAGCGTTGCGCAGTTGGAGGTGAGCCGCCAGCAGTGGTGGATGTGGGGAGTGAGATGGCGGAGTTTTGAGAGCGGATGATCTGGACAGAGACAGTAAATTTGTAATATTGGATATCAAGGACTGATATAGATATTATGACTTTTGAACACTATTAAGGTAAATACATTGTTTGTTCTCTATCAAAATCTTTCATTTGCTAACTATGGCTATCAGTAGTTAGTGTCTTCAGTAGTTTGAATCTTTTATTTAGCTGGCAGTATTGGCGCTCGCTGTATTGCAGTAGTTTGAGTAACGAAGATTTTTGTGAGGTAAATGATTTGTGAAAGGTATAGATTATTGTTAGTCAGGGCCATTCTTTTGTAGGGATTATTAAAAGTCAGATTGCGTTGTGCTAAAAATATTGTGTGTCAGTTTAGTGTTGATCAGAATAGGGAAAGAGCGAAATGTCTGAGTACTTTCAGTTGTGCTCAGCTGTTTGAAAATCAAATAATGTAAGAGGTTTATCAGCACAGTAATT
This sequence comes from Schistocerca nitens, assembly GCF_023898315.1. Lineage (NCBI taxonomy): Eukaryota > Metazoa > Arthropoda > Insecta > Orthoptera > Acrididae > Schistocerca > Schistocerca nitens. The sequence continues at coordinate 995,497,682 of NC_064615.1, forward strand.
CATTAATTTTTCTAAGGGGACGTTTCAAACTCTGTTGCTACTCGGTTAACCGAAAAATGTCCAGTAATTATTCTCAAATGTATATGTCACTCGCTTCACTTATATGGTAGTGAAGCTTGTAAATGTGCTAGTGAAACTTGAAGGCGTAGCTGGGAATATTCATAATAATTTTAAAACTAGTTCTAAGAGATAGGCACAACTGCATGAATATCAGAAGTTTTTAGATATCAAAATTCATAAATTGTTGCATCCATCACAGACAAGATGACTATCTTTTTGGGCCGTTTTGTGAGAAATTTTGAACTGTGGAACATATCGAGTCTCTATTTTGATTCTAAATACCTAGAGGAGCGGCATACCTCAATGACAATTTTTTTAAATTATTTTATATATTTTTGACCTGTATCCTAACGAAATTCATAGCTTTAAATAAGCATTTCCCGCTTGGTTAAAGTTGTTATTGTTGACTTCCATGAAAAGATGGTGGAAGGATACAAGGAAATGTTGCTTTGCTACATGGAGCAGCAGTATGTCGGTAAACTGATTGACATTGACCTCAACAACAGGTCGAAGTTTCTTCCTGACAGAAATATGTAATGAACGGGATGACATGAGAGACTTTTACCGTAAATCTATGGGTTTCATACAGGTGGAATGTTCAGAACTCAAAAAGAGATATAACATTAATGATGATTTAATGCCATTGCTTGCAGTTTTGACACCTGAAAGAAAGAGAAAAAATCCCTCTCTTATACCTCTTATGTTAAAATTGCCAATAATAGTCTCTCTAGATGATTGTCTACAACAAATCGATGGTAACTAGAGGAAACTTCCGATCGTAAAAATAGAAGAACATACTAAGAACTGTTGAGAAGTGGGTGTATTTTGGGGGAACATACTCAACACAAAAACTTTATTTGACGAGAGAGAATTGCCAGGCCTACCAGAGTTTGCGCACTCATGTTTATCCTTTCCAAATTCAAATGTTGACTGCGATAGAGTTTTTAGGAAGATGAATCTTATAAAACTGAAAAATAGGAGTAGGCTTGTTACTTCCACAGTGAAAGTATGCTTGTCTGCCAGCCAGTGTGTAAGGAGCAACAGCTGATACAAAAATTTAATTCCTACTGAAAATATGTTCAGTAGCATATTCGCGGCCTTCCACTTCTTCTGTTCCTGATCCTCCAGAGGAGCAAGATGATGATGAAGATGACGTATTCCATTTTTAATTCTTCTTCCGAGGTAAACAGATAACGAAGTAATTTTTCGTATAAATTTATGAGTCATATTTAATTTTTGTAAATTGTTTCCTAATAAAAAATTAGGCATCAATAGCATTAAAATGTGGAGAAGTTAACGTGAAATAATCGGAACGTCTATTTTATGTGGTATCAGTATAAAGCCCACCGCCGAGCCCGGCCACTAGCTCTTCCCAATACAGTGCAACAATCATAATAGCGCTATAATTCCGTTATTCTTGATGATAAGCTGTTAAGTGAGAGTTTAGAAAAGGATTGAAGTTATGCTTAAAATTTGTTTGAAGTCTTACGTGCTTCCACACTGGATAATTATAGGATAGGTGATTTTTGCTCGATTTTAAGCAGAAGCGCTTTTTATTTGTGATGTCATATCTCCTGAAGTGTGTGCTGTACAGTGATATCATGGTGCAGGCACATTCAGTGATGTATGTAGATGCTATATGCAAAATGCGTTGCGAATGGCATTAGCAGCAAAGAAGTGATAAATTAAAACGTCACTGCACACCAATGTAAGCAGAAACTAGTTTTTGAGACGTCTAAGTGTCTATCATGTCATACTCCCCTGAACTACGAGCCGCACAATGATATAATTTTGCAGGAGCATCCAGTGATACATGTAGATACCGTCGGCAAAGTGTGTTGCGAATAGAATTAGAAGAACAGAAGTAAAAAAATTAAAACTTCAGGGCAGATTCTTCTTGACCACATGATCAGCGAAAATGTAGCCAGCGATAAACTTCTTTCCTTCCATCATTTTGCAGGACTGTCAGAGAGAAAAAGTATCATAAAGGTTTGAAGTTATATGCGAGGTTCGTTGGAAATCGCTATGTGTTATCATTTTCAAGTAATGGATGAGCAGCAAAGCTGGAATATTTGAGCGCCATCAGCTTGAAAACAAATTCTTAATTTCTAATTTTAATACGTACTCATAGTGTTAATACGTACTTACCGTGTTAAACTTGACTTACTCGTGCTGAGTAAACTATGACAGCATGTTAAATTTTTAAATTCGGTCAATAATTACGCGAAATATTGAAAATTAACTTTCTGTTGCCTCTGGAAACTGTTAGATAGGCCACCTGGAACAAAAAGCTCAGGACAGACATTCAAAAACGGATTTTACATTGTAGATTGTAGATACGTAGGTCCCCTTAACGAAATGCGATCCAGTACACTGAAAGGTTGCGAACGCTGTCGCCAGACTATTGCCAGGGTTGCTGGATGACGTGCCACTCGCTACAAGACAGCACGTGTCATTCCAGAATGACGGGCGCCGCTGGCACATATGTCATCCTGTACCTCGATTCTTGAACCGACAGTTTCCATAAAAGTGGATTGGCAGTGGTGGTCCCGTACCAGGGTCTATTCGGTCCACTGATCTGCCCCCTTTGAACTGTTTCGTGTGACGATACATGTGCGATAGTGTTTACAAGATCCCTGAATCAGGAGAGAATCTGGTTGCCCAGATAGTAGCAGCAACAGGAGAAATAAAGGACTCTCCTGCAGTCTTTGACAGACCACGTTAGACAGAACATGATCCACCAGTGTAACCTTTGTTTGTGAATCAGTGTAGGTATTTTTGAACCTCTATTGTAATTGAAATAATTGTGTTGTGTTAATGTTTTCTTTTAGTAATAAAGAGTTAAAACTAGTTTGTGCTACTTTTGTCCTCACAGGATAACACATTATAAAATGTGCTTCCATTGTCGCATTCAATCTCCCGGAGTTTGTTACCTAAATTAATTTTCCTCCAGAGAAGAATCCTCTAACCGATTTTAAAAAATCCTGACAGAAAAATATTAGTTCCGTGTCCCGTTCAACCTCTGAGAGTTCGCTCGTTTAAATAATTTTCACCCTTTATTTGACTTTCATTCACTATTACACAGCAATTTCTAGCAGTGGATTTGTATAAGGGCCAGAACCACTTTAATCAGTTCCTCCTCTTGTTTAATGAATATAAAAAAAAAAAAAATCTACCTAGGCACAGAGACAAAGTAGCACAAGAAATGTAGATAATGTCTAGATCAATATTCTGTTAGCTATCATTTTCTTATGTTAAATATTTTATTTTATACTCTAGGGCGAAGAAAATGTAAATTGTTTGCTACATAAAAACAACGTTGTGTGACTGATGTACGGTGAGAATCATATGCTAATTTAAGCGGCACAATGCAGCAAACGTACTGCTCCTTCTACCCTGTAAATAAGTACCTTTAATCTTTACTTGTAGCCAAACTGGCTACGTATGGGAACTGTGACTATGGGGATTAATTACTTATTTGTATTTTCTGCAACCAGTCACTTTTCTTCGTTTTTCTGCTTAATTTAACATATTTCAAGGTGTTTCGAGCATATTCTTCAGGCGTTTATACATGCAGAAATTTTTATTTAAAAATGAAATGTACTGAACTAAATTACCATAGCACTTTTTGTTTATTGTTCGCTGCTGGTGTGGCTGTGGGCTTATTTAGAGGGAGATGGGTGGGGAGCAGTGGTTGGCCAGAAACTGATGTCCACTGATGTGATCTCAGAAGACATCACTGAACATAAACTACTGGCCAGCCACTGTCCACCTTCCTCCAAATACGCCAACAGGCACACTAACTGCGGACAACAACCTAAAAGGGCTATGTTAATTTAGTTTAAGACATTTTATTTTTAAGCAAAATTTTCCTGTACGTATAAACAACGCCTGAAGATGAGCAGAACATGTTCGAAACACTTTGCAATATGTTCATTTAAACAAAAAACACATGAAATTGACTGGTAACAGAAAAACAAATATAAGCACTACTGGCCATTAAAATTGCTACACCAAGAAGAAATGCAGATGATAAACGGGTGTTCATTGGACAAATATATTATACTAGAACTGACATGTGATTACATTTTCACGCAATTTGGGTGCATAGATCCTGAGAAATCAGTACCCAGAACAACCACCTCTGGCCGTACTAACGGCCTTGATACGCCTGGCCATTGAGTCAAACAGAGCTTGGATGGCGTGTACAGGTACAGCTGCCCACGCAGCTTCAACACTATACAACAGTTCATGAAAAGTAGTGACTGGCATATTGTGACGAGCCAGTAATTCGGCCACCATTGACCAGATGTTTTCAATTGGTGAGAGATGTGGAGAATGTGCTGGCCAGGGCAGCAGTCGAACATTTTCTGTATATAGAAATGCCCATACAGGACCTGCAACAAGCGCTCGTGCAATACACTGCTGAAATGTAGGGTTTCGCAGGGATCGAATGAAGGGTAGAGCTATGGGTCGTAACACATCTGAAATGTAACGTCCACTGTTCAAAGTGCCGTCAATGCGAACAAGAGGTGACCGAGACGTGTAACCAATGGCACCCCATACCATCACGCCGCGTGATATGCCAGTATGGCGATGACGAATACACGTTTCCAATGTGCGTTCACCACGATGTCGCCAAACACGCGTCGACCATCATAATGCTTTAAACAACTAAAAAAATGACGTTTTGCCATTCGTGCACCCAGGTTCGTCGTTGAGTACACCATCGCAGCCGCTCCTGTCTGTGATGCAGCGTCAAGGGTAACCGCAGCCATGGCCTCCGAGCTGATAGTCCTCGCTGCTGCAAACGTCGTCGAACTGTTCGTGCAGATGGTTGTTGTATTGCGAACGTCCCAATCTGTTGACTCAGGGATCGAGACGTGGGTGCACCATCCGTTACAGCCATGCGGATAAGATGCATGTCATCTCGACTGCTAGTGATACGAGGCCGTCGGGATCCAGCAAGGCGTTCCGTATTATCCTCCTGAACCCACCGATTCCATATTCTGCTAACAGTCATTGGATCTCGACCAACACGGGCAGCAATGTCGCGATACGATAAACCGCAGTCGCGATAGGCTACAATCCGACCTTTATGAAAGTCGGAAACGTGATGGTACGCATATGTCCTCCTAACACGAGGCATCACAACAACGTTTCACCAGGAAACGCCGGTCAACTGCTGTTTGTGTATGAGAAATCGGTTTGAAACTTTCCTCGTGTCAGCACATTGTAGGTCTCGCCACCGGCGCCAACCTTGTGCAAATGCTCTGAAAAGCTTATCATTTGCATGTCACAGCATCTTCTTCCTGTCGGATAAATTTCGCGTCTGTAGCACGTCATCTTCGTGGTGTAACAACGTTAATGGCCAGTAGTGTAGTACTCATCACGTCTTTCATGAGATGAACAGTATCGACAAAAACTGTAGATTTGCTTCCGTTACAAACAAAATTACTTTTAAAGAAGTATTTTTCCAGTTGATAGAGGGGTCCCACATTAGTCTGGTGCGATATTCACTTTTATCGATATACACTGAAGATCCAAAGAAACTGATACACTAGTGAAATATCATGTAGGGCCCCCGTCAGCGCGAAGAAGTGCCGCAACAGACGTGGCATTAACTCGACTAATGTTTGAAGTAGTGCTGGATGTAATTGACACCATGAATCCTGCAGGGTTGTCCATAAATCCGTGAGAATACGAGGGCGTGGTGATCTCTTCCTGGACCCACTGTGTAGCAATTGTGCGGTGTGCCGCATTGTCCTGATGGAATTGCCAATTCCGTCGGAATGCACAATGGGCATGAATGGACGTAGGTGATCAGACAGAATGCTTACATACGCGTCATCTGTCACATTCGTATATAGACATATCAGGGGTCCCAAATTACTCCAACTGCACACGCCCGAGACCATTAGAGAGCCTCCACCAGCTTGTACAGGCCCCTTTTGACATACAGGGTCAATGGATTCATGAAGTTGTCTCCGAACCCGTACACATCCATCCACTCGAAGCAATTTGAAACGAGACTCGTCCGACCAGGCAACATGTTTCCAGTCATCAATAGTCCAGTGTCGGTGTTGGCGGGCCCAGGCGAGGCGTAAAGCTTTGCGTCTTGTAGCCATCAAGGGTACACGAGTGGGCTTTCGGCTTCGAAAGGCCATGTCGATGATGTTTCGTTGAATGGTTTGCACGCTGACACTTGCTGATGGCCCAGCATTGAAATCTGCAGCAATTTGTGGAAGAGTTGCACTTCTGTCATATTGAACGATTATCTTCAGTCGTTGTTGGTCACATTCTTGCAGGATCTTTTTTCGGCCGCAGCGATGTCGGAGATTTGATGTTTTACCGGATTCCTGATATACACAGTACACTCGTCAAACGGTCGTACAGGAAAATCCCTACTTCATCGCTACCTAGGAGATGCTGTGTCCCATCGCTCGTGTGCCGACCATAACACACGTTCAAACTCACTTACGGTGGCCGTGCGGTTCTGGCGCTGCAGTCCGGAACCGCGGGACTGCTACGGTCGCAGGTTCGAATCCTGCCTCGGGCATGGGTGTGTGTAATGTCCTTCGGTTAGTTACGTTTAAGTAGTTCTAAGTTCTAGGGGACTTATGACCTAAGATGTTGAGTCCCACAGTGCTCAGAGCCATTTGAACCATTTGAAACTCACTTAAATCTTGACAACCTGCCAATGTAGCAGTAGTAACAGATCTAACAAATGCGCCAGACACTTGTAGTCTTATATAGGCGTAGCCGACCGCAGAGCTATATTCTGCCTGTTTACATATCTCTGTAGTTGAATACACATGCCGATACCAGTTTCTTTCGTGCTTCAGTGTATATTAACAGGAACAGTAAGAAACGTAGAACAAGCAGTAGTCGAGCAGCGACACCACAGCATGGTCCGCGCTGACTGCTACCATCATGTATGAGTCATGCTGAGTGGCTGCTGGAGCACCAGTTATTCTTCGTGTTTTACTGTCCCTGTTAATGCAAATCGATAAGTGGAATACCGGACTAGACGAATTTGGGACCGCTCTATCGCATGGGAACGTAAAATTCCGCTTTAAAAACAATTTTGTTTGTAACAGGAAACACACTGACGCTTTCCGTCGACACTGGACGTCGTATAAAGAAGTGATGAGCAATATTTGTTTTGGCTGACTCCAGCTACACATCACAGAAACGAAATTTCAAATATCTACCGAAAATCGGAGAAAATGTGCCTGACGATTCTCGGAAGGGGCACTCTGTATATATGAGCACTTCGGCTCTAAACAGTTGTTAGAGAGAGTCAATCAGAAACAAAGATACTGGGTGTAAAACAGAGTAAGTGATGTGTTTTATCTATATTATCTGATAGATCCTCCATAAACCGAGAGATGGAAGCCCTATCCCTAGTGTCAGATTCTTCATAATGGCAATTTTGTCAGTATTTGTGTATGCAACAGTGTTTTGTCCCACCAACGTGGGTGCCTGTAGTAGCAGCGGTGTTCTAATGAGAAAAATGTTTTTCAGGAACGATTTTTGTACTAATTTGAGTATGATATGGGTAACTACGATGGGTAAATGTGAATACTTATTTACGCGAGTAAAGAATGTTGTGCCGCTCACCATAGCTGACGTGAATTTACTTGATAGGATGACGGTAGAAATATTAAGTATCTTATTTAACATTGTTTACGGTCTGTAATACGTCGTGTAATCTACTCCTTCCTTCCTGCTTCCATCTATAGTCCACATTACCCAATAACTTTTATGAAAGTTTACTTAGCTTGTCATGTTGAGTTGGCTCCAGTTCTTCTTGCCTAGGGGTCTGATTCTTGAAGCTGAAAAACGTCACATCAGATCCTCACGGTTGGATTACATTAAATAAATTTGAAGACAGTTGTTGCACAATTTTTTTACGTAAATATATTTTCTCACAGTTTAGTTTGTGATACAGACTTTTGATTTTGCACATTAAGAAAGTGGAAATTACATTGTTCACTTGTTTACGACTCTTTCACCCTGCGGAAATAATATTCCAAAGGGTTTACAATTTTTTTATTACAAATGAATTCCTATCAGCTTTTGTTGCATTATTAATTTAGATTATTATTTCATATATGAATCCAGAAGTATTCGTAAGAAACAATGCAAATTGCGTAATTAATAATAAAAATATTAAGCATCCATATACTTCATAATTTCAATATTTTCTAAAAAATAATTTTAAATGTGCATTCAGAGCTAGTACTTATCGATTGTAAAATCGAGACTAAAAATTTTTATAAAGTAATTTCTTTTCATAAATTTTGGCTTGAAATATAACATACTGTGTATAACATTATCTGAAAGTTTCCAGTAAAACAGCTGAGATAATATTGACCTGTCCACCATTCGAAAAATAATACTGATATCGATGACTACTGTTGAAGAAAACTAATGCCACAGGAGGATGTGCCATTACAGGTGCTAGCTAAAATGAATTTAATATTGTTCGGAATCATGCTTTATCTTTAAAACTGTTAACGTAAATCTTAGTATAAAAACTGAAAAAAAATCGGACCTTTTAAGCTGGTATTTTTGAAAGATTTTGCAGTAATGTTTCGTCAATTCTCAATTCGTCCAGAAAGTAAGTCAGTGCTACCCATTCTTAAGTGTACTCAGTCGTTGCAAGTAAACAATTGACGACTTTGTAAGAATAAAATTTTGTGCAGAATTTAACATTTAAAAATATATCTGGATGCAATTGAAATATCTTATTTATGAGATTTCGTTGAAACTTTACTGTGCAATTTCTCAAGGAGGTTGTACGGGGCACGAAAACAAACATTTTTCGCTAATGTTATCATTACTTGTGAGCATTTTTAACCGCTTTTAGCACACGTGCAATTGCGCGTGTCATGGAGCAGTGGATGAATCGGACGAATGAGAGAACGTCTTCATGGAAAACTGTTAAACCATTTGACTTACAGCGTGTGCACAACCTGGAATCAGATGATCATCCACGCAGGGCACAGTTTTCGCAGTGGTTCGTGGAATAGTGTCAAAAGCATCCTATACTTCCGTCCTGTGTGCTGTTTGCAGATGAAGCAACGTTCGGGCGTGATGGGCTCTTAAACATCCACAATTAGTATATTTTGAGTAAGGGTAATCCGAATGCCACATTTACTTGTGGTCATCAAGCGCGGTTCTACGTGAATAAGTATCCATGTGTTGTAGGTGACTGTTTAATTGGGCTATATCTCCTACCTAGGCCATAGAATGACAGGCATTATTACAATTTCGTCGCCAGACAGCGTTGCCAACTTTACGATCTGGATCGTACATGTACTGCAATTTAAGGTGGTCTGCGAACATATGATCTGCCCATCTGATCGCACGTCTATTGTACGATCTTTTGAAACGCATACTACTGTTACGATTTCATATTTTTTATTACTTTAACTTTTATGTTTTTTTTTTAAATTTCTGTCAATATATTTCACTAATACAATGATGAATAGCCTACCAGCCAGTCCGTCCAGCCGTGGGATTTCCCAATTTCATTACGCTGCAACTGCATAAATCATTCCCCGAGATGAATCCCCGGGAAAATTCACCGTACTGACTGTTTTGCATCCTGCGCCGTGCGCATACATAAATGAAAACATAGTTAACTTATTGGCTCAGGGGAAGGCAGTGAGCGATTTATAAGGTGTTAAGTACTGCAAAATTGTGTCAGTGGAAACAAGAGACAGTGATAAGGGTCCTAGTACTCCCAAGAAATCTACAGCGGATGTGTTTAAATGTAATAGGCAAAAAGTGTGGGAAACTAATCCTGAATTTACACGTTGACTGTGCGCTGATGAATCTAACTCTGAAAGGACTAAATGCAGATTCTGTAACATAACTTTTGTGTCTGAATTGAGATGTGTTAAAAATATCCTGATTTAGGTTTTCCGTGATTTCCCTTGAAACGACACGGCGGACTTCCTTCCTTTCAGTTCTAGTATAATATATTTGTCCAATGAATACTCGTTTATCACCTGCATTTCTTCTTGGTGTACCAATTTTAATGGCCAGTAGTGTATTTCTTTATGCTGACACCAGCTACACATTGCAAAAACTAGTAGCAACTACGTGCCGGAACATCAGGGAAAACGCGCCTGACGACTTTTAGAAAGGACATCTTCTGAATACACATTGAGTCATTTGCCTCCACTGATGTTATTTTATGCAGTCCACTATTTTATATCTGACTTCCTCTTGCTCGCTACTCGCAAACAATTAGTCCTACGGAAAAAATGAACTGGGTATTTTTGTAGGAAATTTAATGTAGCTCAATTTTGTGCTGGGATACTTTCGCGCTAGTTTTCGTGGTATTCAAGACATACGTATAAAAGTGACCTTCAAACGGGCCCCATTCCCACACCAAGGCCCCACCGGTCAGGATTTCTAGTTATGTTGTTCATACTATTCACACCTACTGTCACTGCACAAGTAATTCCGACTGCACGAATTATTTCCCACATTGGACCTTCCTTGGTTGTCACCCACTGGCCTCATTACGCCACTGGCTTAGTAGAGCACTTACAAATTTTTAAAGTGACGCTTGTGTACATTTCACCTAACAGTTTGGTGAATTTTGAAAGCATAAAATAAACAATTACAGCGTAATATTCGTCACGCCTTCTGACTATTCTACTACTGTGCTTGCAAGTGTTAAGTTTGGATAGAATTGTCAACGTAATTAGTTTTAGCGTAACGTTTACAAAAGTCTTTTTTCTTTGATTACCCTCACAGTTACATTTAAATTAATAATTGAAACGTCCCCTTTTGAAAAATTATACACGACTGTGCTTAAACTGACACACAATATTTTTTTTTAGCGCAACGCAATCTGACTTTCAAAAATCTCTACAAAAGAATAGCCCTGACTAACATTAAACTATACCTTTCACAAATCACTAAATCACTTACCTCACAATAATCTTCGTTTCTCCCTCTACTGCAATACAGCAAGCGCCACTACTGCCAGCTAAATAAAAGATTCAAACTATGGAAGGCACTAACTACTGATAGGGATAGTTAGCAAATGAAAGATATTAATAGAGAACAAACAATGTATTTACCTTGATATCATCATATATATATATATATATATATATATATATATATATATATATATATATATATATAGAGCAGTTCATGACAAATTTCAAAACTCCGCCATCTCTCTCCCCACATCCACCACTGCTGGCGGCTCACCTCCCACTGCGCAAAGCTACGCGCTTTTCACAGCCAGCTGCCTAACATTACAATGGCTAGTATTACAACAATGCAAAGCAGCCTCAGACTGCACACAGCACAGCCAGTGATTTTCATACAGAGGTATTCCTCATCATAGTGAATGTAGCTTAGTACTAGAACAGAAAGAAATTTCTATGAAACAGTACACAGAGACAGGAAGAAAAGAAATACACAAGGGTACACAAACACATAGCATAATAACACAGGGGGAAAGGACAGGGTTTGTTTTCAATATAACATTTGGTACTGCAGTATTTTGCGAACAAAACCTTTTTTGTTCTTGGAGATCTCCCTTCATTCATCATTATTCCCAAAAAGTCCTATCTATACCTCCTTTTTGTATTCCAACCATATTTCTTTCAAAATAATTATGGCTCATTGTACAATACTCATTTTGGCCCAAAACGTTTTCATATACCTTCAATGCATTTCTTTCCATTCATCACAACTAGTTTCTTATATAGTCTACCCCCTCTTAAGCTAACTTAAATCTACTGAGCTCAGATGCTAAACTAAGGGACGAGACAATGCAGCAGCACATAAAACAATTAACGCAAACAGCAATGACAAAAAAGTGCAGATTTGCAAAGGAAGCAGCATTTTCGAAATTAGCGGAGCAATTGCAATATTACGACTAATATAAGGCAATGTGCAGCAAACAAGAAAAATAAATCTGGCTTAGCAGAGTAACACAAATTAAAATTCAGTAGCACTATGCCTGGCAAACAGCATAACTTATACCTAAACATGACAAAGTTCAAGCAGAAAAAGCATTACACTAAAAATGGCCATGTCTAATACCTATGTCACATCTTAACACTAGAGTGATGCATCACAATTTATTCTACAAAAGAAATTAACAAGTACTTGAAAAGAAAACTATGATTGCAGTTCCTGTGAAGGTAAATGTCTTTATGTGCTCCCTCATTTTTTTTGAAAAAATTATTATTTACTCGATCTGTAGACAGAAAATATTTATATTAGTACATCTATAAAATTTTATTTTAACCAATGCTGCAGTGCAGCTAGAAACTAGATATCAAATGAAATAAGCAATTACACAAACCAAAGCATAAAAATATCATTCAATAGTCATGTGACATTTCATAAGTTAGTAGACATTCTCTCAACTCTCGTAGAAAGACGCTTGTCATAATCAGGTGTGCAGATGTAAAAATATTTCTCGTCATTTCATTAGGCATTTCTGTAAATATCATAAATTAAGAGCTCCACAGTGTCAACATATGTTTTCAAGTTCGACCGTGTCGTTTTTGCGATGCTCTCTACAAAGGAACGTCAATAGCGAGGATAATGGCCTCCCTTTTTTTTTTCTACCTGTGCCGCTGAAAAGGGCTCGCAATAATGGCTTTTTCTCCAGGCGTCTGACACACCTGGCCGCTCACAACGAATTACTTCACGGTCACTTACCTTTCTTAACGAAATATTTACGACAGCAGTTTTCGCTACAGCGACAGTCTTATATAAAAATTTCATAGGTCAAGAATTTGCGTTACAAATCTGTAGAAACAAAATCCTATAAATATAACAGCGTCCAAAAAATTTTCGCCAGCATTGTGATACATTCACGCATATACACACATTTCATAACTCTTAAAGTACGATTCTTGGTTTCCAACAACCTTTTTCACAAACCATAGTCCCTAACTTCTATTCATTATTCATATACATATAAACACGTAATCACATTCCTTATATAGCATCAGCATTGACCATAAACATACCTCAACTGCATAATACACATCTTCGTCGTAAAAATAACATCATAACACCTCAGTCAACTCTCAAAATCGTCGTAGCTTTCTGCAATAATTTCAAATCCTAAAAAAAATATTCTCTGCTCATTTCAATAGTGTCATCTACCTCAAACGTACTTTAAAATCATGCTCCCTTACCAAATACATCATTCAAAGCTCTCATAGTACCACAATGGTTCCGAAAAAATATGAACATTTCACAAAGTACAGACAAAATACAATTTCATAAGTGTGAAGTTACCCAACTGTGAAATTGCGTAAACATGTGTCACTGATGTAGTAAAAAAAATGTTTATCTCTCAGTTAAATGACCAGATAGCTGTGTAATTTGTGTGTCAGAGAAATATGGTACCGATGTGTAAAGTTGTATAAGCAAATACCATATTAGCTAGGGCTCCTTGTGCTTGCCAAACACATGATACACAAAGTAAGTGTGTACCCCCTGAGGATTAATGTAATTATACCCTCAGGTGTTACAGATTACAGCAATGGAATGAAATATATCACGGAAAACGCTTGTATCATTGTACTTCAAATATCTTTAAAAAAAATAAATGTTTTAAGTGCGAAATTAATCACTCAAATACGTGTCCTGTAGCGCTAAATGTGCGTCTTGTTGCAACATAATATCTGTGGAAGTGTCGTAGTTATCGTCCTAAGAAAGCTAAGTTCTGCAGAAGTCAATGTACTTACCACATGATACACAAAAGTGAAATGCTTTGCGTATAGATATCTTCGTTATTACGCTTATTGCCGTGATGAGGAAAGTACTGTGTTGTAACGTATTGTTGTGCTACGGAAAAGGCTGTCTCATTGTAGCTATACCACAAAAGTTACTACTAAAACATGTCTTACTTTCCAGAATAAAACAGAAAACTGTGCAGATATAAAACAGAAACACTGCAAAAGCAACATTGTAAATTGTCACTCATTAGTAGCGTCGTGATAAAATCGTGTAGCTGTCACATAAACTAACCATTGTGTCATCTGGTATCTCACAGAAAGTACAGTACTTTAAATCCAGAATGTATTTTCAAGTAAACCAAAATGTTGCATTAAAATCTCATTAGCAGTACCAGTATGTGTCTTAAGTATGTAAGCCTGATAGTCGTTACGTAATCGTGCAACTAACAAGCAAGACTGTACACACACAATAGCACTGTGACGTCTGTTCACTATAACAATGCATTCGTAATTTCTGTTTCAATAAGTTCTCTTGGTTCTTGACTGGATATTTAACTTCAAACATTGTTGCATGTTAACAGTTTCTCAATGTGAGAAGCATACTAGTAATGTAAAGTGAAAAGTTTTATAGCAAAGACTAAGTTAAAAAGCAGATTATCTTTCAATAAACGGTTTTACATATGAAATGTGGTACAATCTTTTACTCTTCAAAGTACTCAGAGTTTCAGCTTTAACGCAATTATCATGCAGTATACGTCGGTAAAGAATACTGGAGTTTTTCTCAAGGTTAGCGCGTATGTTATTTTTCTCGGAGCCAGCGGGCGCACGCGGCTGCCTGCTGTGCGAGTCATTGTCTTTCTCTTTGTTGGCGTGCGTCGTTATTGGGATTAGGAGACCTAACTTCTACAAATTCGCCTTGCCGAGAGGGCCCAGCTCTGTTAGAATCCCGCCAGTTCTGATGAAATTCAGGTCTGTCGTTATGTCGGTAGTTTACATAGTTTCTTTCTTGTCGGTCATGTGGTGGAGAATTTCTTCCTGAATCGTACCTGCGCTCTGAACTGTTGCGTCTGAAGTTATTCTGTCTCCCTTGATAATAATAGTTCTGGTTACCATATTGTCTGTTTCTATGATTGTCTCTGTCATATTCATTACTACGGAAATGCGAACTTTCTCTGTAACTATTACTCTGCCAGTGGTTGTCATACGGGTTGTGTCTGTTTTGGTCACGATTTACGTTGCAAGAATAGCCTTGTCGTGTCCAGTTATTATTTCTTTCATCGCGGAATTGCGACGGATGTGATCTGTAATTGTTGTGCTCCTGCGTTCCGCAATTGTCAGTGTCAATTTCCAGTTCTTGTAACAGTCCCTGAAAAGCTTCAATGTCGTCTTTGCAACGTCCTGCTAAAATAATATGTCGTAAATGTTCAGGTAATTTGATTAAGCAAATGCGGATGAGTTCTGAGGGGCTGTATGGGTTTGACAGGTACTGATTCTTGTGCAACATGTCTTCAAAATATTTCATAATACTGGAAAACTTAGATTGTTCGAAACGTTTCATCATTATGATGCTATGTTTTACTCGGTCTTGTGTAGCTTGAGACCAATATGCTGAGAGGAAGGCATGA
Organism: Schistocerca nitens; assembly: GCF_023898315.1. Taxonomy (NCBI): domain Eukaryota; kingdom Metazoa; phylum Arthropoda; class Insecta; order Orthoptera; family Acrididae; genus Schistocerca; species Schistocerca nitens. The sequence continues at coordinate 995,513,112 of NC_064615.1, forward strand.
TAAAATTCTCCTTGACTGTGACAATCGTGAATGACCGATCGCATTCTTACAGCTGGTTCATTCTCCAAGTAGCCACACATAAATTCTAATCTGTGTTCTAACGACCAGTTGGGAGGAAAACAATGAGAGAATTGATGGAGCCATGCTTGTGGATGAATGTCGTTGCCAGAATTCTTAAATGTTTTGAATTTACGTGTAGTTATTAACAGCTTATAGTCAAAATCATCATGTCGGCAAGTCGCATGTCGGTCATTGTTACGTCGTTTCGGCGGTTCCATCTCAAAATTCGGTGTACCTTGCCAATTTCTTTCATAATTTCCGAAGTGCCCTGTGTTGTTACTTTGTGTCTGTTCCGTATTTCTATGTCCCTCTTCCCGTACTGGAGCGCGAGTGTCCTCTGAAATATGTAATTCTTGTATTACTTGTGCCAAATGATCTTGTACTTCCCGGATTTCTCTTTTGTACTGTGTATTGATTTGATTTTGATTTTGTTTGAATTTTCTAATTTGTTCATACTCTTCTGTGTCAGTGAAGGCTACAGGTCTTGTGTCATTCAGATCATCATCTACCTTTGTAGATAAGTTAGTGACCTGATCCGAAAGTTCGGCTACTTTCTCCGATAGTGAACACATTTCCTCAGTGTGTTTTTCTGAACCAAGTTTCAGAGTGTCCATTTGTGTTGAAATCGAATCTACTGTGCTTCAAGTTTTCCTGAGTTTTTGCAAGTTGCGTAACCGAATCGGTAGATGCAACTGAGTCAAATTTAGCTTGCAAGGTCTCATGATTTTCATGAACAGTAGTTTGCAGTTCTTTTATGGCTGCTTCGTGATTCTGTAGTGCATTTTCATGACGCGAAAAAATAGGTTGGAAATGCTCACAAATTTGTGTTTTTACGTCATTACAGACTTTTTGACATTTCGATTCAATGTGATGTAACTCAGTAGTTAAATCCTCACGTGTTTGTGCAAGAGTTTGCTCCAATGAGTCTAACTTTTTAAGATTTTGTTCCATTGTGTCTAACTTTTGAAGATTTTGTCCCATTTGTTGCATTAACTGCAATAATAATGTATTAGTGTCTGGAATCTGTTTCTCTATGCTTGTTTGCCGTGCATTTTCACCGGCAACATTCACATTTTGACAAGCAGAAAATGTGTCTTGACTTATTTGAGAAAACGTTGAGGACCCAAAACCTGAGTCTACAGTATTTGCGAGATCGTGTCGTGTCATTTCGGCTTCCTGAGGCGAGCTATTGCCGACCGATCGATCGATAATGCTTCCCTGTTCACTACTTGTTTCATTGTCTACGCCATTATTTGACGCCCGCTCCATTTCCCTATGCACAGTTACCAAATTACTACTTTGAATGTCTGTTAATTCATTACACTGTGGTGCTGATAAGCTACGCTCTTCGTCACTATTATTTCTCAGTTTACTTTGTAGCCTAGTGTTACGTTTTTCACATGCCATTATTGTCACAATATTTCACACGATAACACAGAAAAGCACAATTTGAAGAGCAAAAACAAGAGAACACATTAACATAGCACTGAAAATAATATCTAGTTAATTGCAGCTGCGAAATACTTGGTGCAAATCTACATGCATGCCACAACTGTTTTACTGTACAACAATGAAAAACTACAACTACAAAGGAGATTTTCTCTACAATTACGTGCTGGCAATAAACAAAAGCTACACTAATTACACAAACTATAAGAAAAAAATCAGAAGATTCCAGTGAGGTTATCCTGGCAGGGTCGCCATATGAAACGTCCCCTTTTGAAAAATTATACACGACTGTGCTTAAACTGACACACAATAAGTTAGCAAATGAAAGATATTAATAGAGAACAAACAATGTATTTACCTTGATATCATATATATATATATATATATATATATATATATATATATATATATAGAGAGAGAGAGAGAGAGAGAGAGAGAGAGAGAGAGAGCAGTTCATGACAAATTTCAAAACTCCGCCATCTCTCTCCCCACATCCACCACTGCTGGCGGCTCACCTCCAACTGCGCAACGCTACGCGCTTTTCACAGCCAGCTGCCAAACACTACAATGGCTAGTATTACAACAATGCAAAGCAGCCTCAGACTGCACACAGCACAGCCAGTGATTTTCATACAGAGGTGGCGTTACCAATAAAAAAAACCTAAACAGTCTACTTACATAATGTTAACGAAATAGCTGACTACGATGGTGGCGTAATAGCCCAACCTATAGAGGCCAAAAAAGTTCGAATATCGGGAACAGTTTGTGTAGTTTTAACTTTTTGTGCTGTGGTAGGAGGGAGCGCTGTACTAGAAATCCTGACGTGTTGATGAGTGTGAGGTTGGAGGTACCTTGGAAGGTCACTTCTTCTTGAATAACTCGGAAACTGTGGCCTCCAGCGAAAACGTATACCAGTACAAAAATTAACCACATTAAATTTCCTACAAAAAGGTACTGTTTTTTATCAGTCCTTGCAGTCCATCTCCTTAGCCAAGGGCTCAGTGCTCACGATTGCCATGCAGCAGGCCCGCGTTCGATTGGCGACCCGGGGCAGAGAGTTTTGTCTCTCCGAGGACAGGGTGTTCTGTTGTTCTCATCATCATTTCGTCGTCATCGACCAACAAGTCTTCCAATAAAGGCGTCAACTGGAGAAACTTGGAACTCGGCGGCCGAACTTCCCCTCCTTGGGACTTCTGGTCATTTTTGCCATGCGGTCATTTCATTTCATTTAGTAAGACTAATTGTTTGTACTTAGCGAGCGGGAGAATATGAAACTCTCGCACGTGGTTTTTGAAGTCCACATAAAACACTGTGGGTTGTATAAAACAACATCGGTAGAAGTAACTGAATCACACTGTATATGGCCAAAAAGTTACATTTTTGATAATTACTGACTTCAAGAGCTATTTTTCTGTGATAATGCATATGGCTATATTGGAATTACGACATATATGAGCAAATAGTGACACTCATGATAAAGATATCTGAATGAATTAAAAGTCCGAAAATCTATTAAACTCTTGAAAAGAAATTTCTTGATTTGCTTTTAGAATGGCCATCGAGTCAATTTTGTCCCGTTTTATTTTTATAGATGTAAATCTCCAGATCTTCGTAAAAGTCAGTTTCAAAGCCTCTATTAAAGTGTATAGTATCCTGAGGTCATCATTTATTTCGTAAAAGTTTTGGCCTGTGTCTTTGATATGTACGGCTCTTGCTGATTCATCTCGTATTTCATATCTGAATGGGATTATATGTTCCTTGAAACTAGTGTGAAAGTTACAACCAGTTTGTCTTTTATATTGTGCGGAGCGTTCATTACAGACAATTTTGTAGATGCCATATTTGTTTCATTTCTCATCATTAGTTTTATGGTTATCGAGCAGTCTGTGATACAGCTTGTTATTAGCTGAAAATCTATTCTTATTTTATGCCACTTTAACAGTTTTTTGTTAGTTTTTTCGCGAAATGCTACTTGAATATGGGATACACGCAGGGTATCTTATTTTGTTTTCTACTTTACTCATCGTTTTCTTTTTTACCTTTGCAACCAAGTTGTCTGTTAGTGTGGGTGCATAAACAAAACGGCAGCTATCTGCTTACTTAAATCCGTTTCCTCATGATTGATTCACTTCAGTCGCTGGCATTACAATAAAAACTGAGTTGTGTGTTTTAACGGCTCCTCGACGTCTTGGTCATTAGAGACATAGCTTGCTAAAGGACAGAACTAAAATTCGACTGTGGTGTCCTCTTCAACCATACCGGCATAAACAGTTTGCAAAGCCGGTTTTGTTTCATAAAATCTAAACATGAATTGTATAAACAAAGAAAGATTTACATGAAGTTCGAAAAATGTGTGTGAAAATGAAAGTCAAAAAGTTCGAAAGAAAAGCTATTCGAAAGATTTAGAATTGCTTGTGAGAGTTCATGCATCGTTAGCGAGAGATCTACACGACTGGGTGCTCTGATTTGTAAGGCAGATAATCATTCCCTAATTATAAGCTTTTTTTGTCATGGTTGAATAGATCCAGGAAATTATACAGAAAAGGAAGTCGCAAAATTATGAAATAAACGTGGGGAGAAGATGTCACTAATAGGTAAAACTACTGAGAAATTCGTAGCTGATGTGAAAATAAAGCTTCTTGTTAGCTCTCGAAATATTGCGAATACAGCCAGTCAGTCAGGTTTCGTGGAAACCGCGCTCTATCATTTCAGGTGGAAGAAAAAGAAAAAAAAAAACAGAGTAGCTTGTGCAGTCGTCGAATGCTGTGACACGTTCTTAAACAACAATGCTAGTCATAAGCAGAAGTGGATTACTGTCTCCTCAGCTTTATATCTGTCTTCAGGAACATCAAGGCAAATTAGGACACAAAGTTAAAAAGAAAGGGACTGCTTACTTGCGAAAATCTTGTAATCGACATAGCAAAATCTGAAAAAAATGGAAGAAAATTATTTTCAGTGCTAAATCAGAAATGTCATCTTATCATTTGTAGAAAATAACGCATTGTTATTGTTGGTCTCTTGGCCTTGACATAAAGACACCTCTGTCCTCAGAAGAACGACGAAAAGACTGTCAAGATGACTCGGACTGCATCCAGAACCAAAAGCGTGATTCAGCTTCTCGACAAAAAGAGATTTCAACAATTTAAAGCATTGTTAGAAAACGGTCACGCAATGTAGTTTCCGTCATCTCTTCGTCATTTCAGGCTTATCAACAGAACAGTATTGTTAAAAGTCAGTCATTTCTGCATTGTGAGTTTGCATCATCACATTTTCGGAATTTGCTCAAGCATGCCTGGTATGCTGTACAATATGTAGACCAGCGGCCACAACCTTATTTACGACATTCCAGTTCTGTAATTACTGTGAAGTGTCTGAATGCATTAATTTTTCTTTTATCAGATGTACCTGGTGTAAGGAAAGTATTCGTTTTCGTTGTCCAACAGACACTTTGCATTTTTGTGACGACCTAATGGACTAAACACGGAACTGTTTCATTGTTAACAAAATAGACATCATTCAAGAATCATCAAATGAACTGTGCTTTAGGAATTTATATAAAATATTTGCCAACAAATTAAAGTATCGATTGGTGGAAGTTGTATTGTAACATCGTGCACTGCCTTGATTTACTTTCCTATGTTAGTCACGTCTGCAGAAGTTTAGCAGTCAACATGAACTGCAAGTTATTCAAAACAGTTAAAGCTCTGAGACTTTTTGTTATGGTATAAGTGCTTAAAATTTGCGTGTGTGCACTCTGAACTTGGCGTTACGTAGCGCTACGTCCTGGCTGCGTCTGCTTATCCGCCGACTCGCGCACTAGGCGGAAACAGTTGTGCAAACCGCTGTTTCAAGCGGTTCGTCGTTGCGGCAAAAAGGAATAACATTTTCATTTTTTTAAAAATACTTGCAGTATGTCTAGCAGCTAAAACTTTGACACTGCAATTCTTTCAACGTATTCTTCCTGTGTGGAGAATTTCAGGTTAAGTTTCGATATGTCAGATTGAACCATTCTCTTGTGAGATACATAGTGCCCTGTAGAGGATAGGCATGTAGTTCACATCCGCTAGGGTTGTAGATGGATATATATACCCTTTTTCCTGCTCAGTTGCTCAGCTACACTCCTGGAAATGGAAAAAAGAACACATTGACACCGGTGTGTCAGACCCACCATACTTGCTCCGGACACTACGAGAGGGCTGTACAAGCAATGATCACACGCACGGCACAGCGGACACACCAGGAACCGCGGTGTTGGCCGTCGAATGGCGCTAGCTGCGCAGCATTTGTGCACCGCCGCCGTCAGTGTCAGCCAGTTTGCCGTGGCATACGGAGCTCCATCGCAGTCTTTAACACTGGTAGCATGCCGCGACAGCGTGGACGTGAACCGTATGTGCAGTTGACGGACTTTGAGCGAGGGCGTATAGTGGGCATGCGGGAGGCCGGGTGGACGTACCGCCGAATTGCTCAACACGTGGGGCGTGAGGTCTCCACAGTACATCGATGTTGTCGCCAGTGGTCGGCGGAAGGTGCACGTGCCCGTCGACCTGGGACCGGACCGCAGCGACGCACGGATGCACGCCAAGACCGTAGGATCCTACACAGTGCCGTAGGGGACCGCACCGCCACTTCCCAGCAAATTAGGGACACTGTTGCTCCTGGGGTATCGGCGAGGACCATTCGCAACCGTCTCCATGAAGCTGGGCTACGGTCCCGCACACCGTTAGGCCGTCTTCCGCTCACGCCCCAACATCGTGCAGCCCGCCTCCAGTGGTGTCGCGACACGCGTGAATGGAGGGACGAATGGAGACGTGTCGTCTTCAGCGATGAGAGTCGCTTCTGCCTTGGTGCCAATGATGGTCGTATGCGTGTTTGGCGCCGTGCAGGTGAGCGCCACAATCAGGACTGCATACGACCGAGGCACACAGGGCCAACACCCGGCATCATGGTGTGGGGAGCGATCTCCTACACTGGCCGTACACCACTGGTGATCGTCGAGGGGACACTGAATAGTGCACGGTACATCCAAACCGTCATCGAACCCATCGTTCTACCATTCCTAGACCGGCAAGGGAACTTGCTGTTCCAACAGGACAATGCACGTCCGCATGTATCCCGTGCCACCCAACGTGCTCTAGAAGGTGTAAGTCAACTACCCTGGCCAGCAAGATCTCCGGATCTGTCCCCCATTGAGCATGTTTGGGACTGGATGAAGCGTCGTCTCACGCGGTCTGCACGTCCAGCACGAACGCTGGTCCAACTGAGGCGCCAGGTGGAAATGGCATGGCAAGCCGTTCCACAGGACTACATCCAGCACCTCTACGATCGTCTCCATGGGAGAATAGCAGCCTGCATTGCTGCGAAAGGTGGATATACACTGTACTAGTGCCGACATTGTGCATGCTCTGTTGCCTGTGTCTATGTGCCTGTGGTTCTGTCAGTGTGATCATGTGATGTATCTGACCCCAGGAATGTGTCAATAAAGTTTCCCCTTCCTGGGACAATGAATTCACGGTGTTCTTATTTCAATTTCCAGGAGTGTATATTATTAGTGTCATACCACCTACTGCTTCGTGTCTTCGTTTGCATTCACAGCCGTCACATATGCCATGACCGAAACCTGCCAAATAGTGACGAGAAGGCTATTCCAAGACATTTTATCGTTTGCAGCGTTAGCCCCAACGTTCGAAACATTGTTATGTTTCACATACGACATTCACGGAAAAACCAAGGAAATTGATACACCTGCCTGATATCGTGTAGGGCCCCTGCGAACACGCACAAGTGCCGCAACACGACGTGGCATGGACTCGACTAATATCTCAAGTACTACTGGAAGGAACTGACACCATGAATCCTGTAGGGCTGTCCGTATCTCTGTAATACTACGAGGGGGCGGAGATCTCTTCTGAACAGCACTTTGCAAGGCATCCCAAATAAGCTCTATAATTTTGGTTTAAGTGCGGTATCCAGCACAAGTGTTTAAACTCAGAAGAGTGTTCATGGAGCCTCTCTGTGGCAATGCTGGACGTGTGCTGTGTCTCATTGTCCTGCTGGAATTGCTCAAGTCCGTTGGAATGCACAATGGACGTGAATGGATAAAGGCGATCAGAAAGGATGCATAGGTACGTGTCATCTGTCAGAGCTTTATCTAGATGTATCAGTGGTCCCATATCACCCACGCGCCACACCACTACAGAGCCTCCACCAGCTTCAACAGTCCACTGCTGACATGCAGTGTCCATGGATTCATGAGGTTCTCTCCATACCCGCACACGACCACCTGCTCGATACAATTTGGAACGAGACTCGTCCGGCCGGGCAATGTGTTTGCAGTCATCAACAGTCCAATGTTGATGTTGACGGGCCCAGGCGAGACGTAAAGCTTCGTGTCGTGCAGTTATCAAGGGTATACGAGTGGGCTTTCGGCTCCGAAAGCCCATATCGATGATGTTTCGTTGAATGGTTCGCACGCTGACACTTGTTGATGGCCCAACATTGAAATCTGCAGCAATTTGCGGAAGGGTTGCACTTCTGTCACACTGAACGATTCTCTTCAGTCGTCGTTGGTTCCGTTCCCGCAGAATCTTTTCCGGCCGCAGCGATGTCGGACATTTGACGTTTTACCGATTCGTGATATTCACGGTACACTTGTGAAATGGTCGTACTGGAAAATCCCCACTTCATTGCACCTCGCAGATGCTGTGTCCCATCGCTCGTGCGCAGACTATAACATAACGTTCAAACTCACTTCAATCTTTAAAACCCGCCATTGTAGCAGCAGTAGCAGATCCAGTAGCTGCGCTAGACTCTTGTTGTCTTATGCTGGAGTTGCTGACCGCAGCGCCGTACTCTATCTGTTCAAATATACACTATGCGATCAAAACTATCCGGACACTCTCAAAAACATGTATTTTTCATATTAGGTGCACTGTGCTGCCACCTACTACCTGGTATTTGATATCAGCGACGTCAGTATTCATTAGACATCACGGACTTCGAACGTGGTCAGGTGATTGGGTGTCACTTGTGTCATACGTCTGTACGCGAGATTTCTACACTCCTAAACGCCGCTAGGTCCACTGATTACGATGTGATAGTCAAGTGGAAACGTGAAGTGGCACGTATAGCACAAAAGCGTACAGGTCGACCTCGTCCGTTGACTGAAGAGCGCCGACAGTTGAAGAGGGTCGCAGTGGGTAATAGACATCTATCCAGACCATCACGCAGGAATTCCAAAATGCATTTGGAGCCACTGCAAGTACTGGCAGTTAGGCGGGAGATGAGAAAACTTGGATTTCATGGTCGAGTGGCTGCTCATGAGCCACACTTCACACCGCTAAATGCCAAACGACCCCTCGCTTGGAGTAAGGAGCGTAAACATTGGACGATTGAACAGTGGAAAAACGTTGTGCGGAGTGACGGTCCACGGTACACAATTTGGCGATCCGATGGCAGGGTGTTGGTATGGCGAACGCCCGGTGAACGTCATCCGCCAGCGTGTGTAGTACCAACAGTAAAATACGGATGCGATGGTGTTATGGTGTGATAGTGCATTTTATGAAGGGAGCTTGCACCCTTTGTTGTTTTGCGAGGCACTATTACAGCACAGGCCTACATTGATGGTTTGAGCACCTTCTTCCTTCCCACTTTTGAAGAGCAATTCGGGGACGGCGATTGCATCTTTCAAGACGATCGAGCACCTGTTCATAATACACGGCCTGTGACGGAGTGGTTACACGACAGTAACATCACTGTAATGGACTGACCTGCAGAGATTCCTGACCTGAAACCTACAGAACACCTTTGGGATGTTTCGTGCCAGGCCTCACCGACCGACATCGATACCTCTCCTCAGTGCAGCAATCCGTGAAGAAAGGGCTGCCATTCCCCAAGAAACCTTGTAGCATCTGATTGAACGTATGCTTGCGAGAGTGGAAGCTTTCATCGAGGCTAAGGGTGCGCCAACACCATATTGAATTCCAGCATTACCAGTGGAGGGCGCCACAAACTTGTAAGTCATTTTCAGCCAGGTGTCTGGATACTTTTGATCACATATTGTATCTGTATTTGAATATGCATGCCTATACCAATTTCTTTGGTGCTTCAGTGTAAATAATGTACGATATAAAATCAGCATACCGACATTCCCGTTAAATAAATGTACAAGTACACACTGCAACACTTATTACATTGAGAGGTGTATTATGTTCAATTGATAAACGAGCAACATTACAGATATTTCGCAGTACGTGATATGTGACGGAACTTGCCACGACTTTATTTGATTTAATGATATTGTGGAATTCAAAGAAAAATTTTAAAACAATGAGGTTCAATTAGTACGAAAGAAAACTCTCACATCACTCATGTAGAATATGATAGACTATGTTGTATTAAAATGTGGGCATGATCGACGTACATTACTAGGTCCGACATGAGCAGAGGAAAATTAGGCCAAACGTTAAGATGCCGTGAGAGCTCCAGCCGCATCGAACGGACTAAAGGAGTTACCAAAATTTTAATATTTGCAGGCACGAATATAAGATGCCGTGAGAGCTCCAGCCGCACCGAACGGACTAAAGGGGTTACCAAAATTTTAATATTTGCAGACTTGCCTATGCATGTAACGATAAAGGATTTGCAGGTGGAGTGCAGATGGAGTGTCGTGTCCTGTCGTAGGATAGAGAAAGCGTATGGGAATTTAAAAGAGTATTCGGGTCAAGCTGCAGTTTCCGAAACGTCAGGAGCAAATGCCGAGAGACTTCCAGTGAAGGCAGACGGATTGTTTGCAGTTGCGCCAAGCACTGTCACAGAGCACACAGGAGAGGTGAGCTTTTGGGACTCGGTAAAGATATTAGTTGGAGACTCAAGGAACTCAAGGGTCTGAATAGTAATTGCTTTGCATCAGACTAAACTAATGTACTAAAGATTGTTTCTAAACATTAGAAACGCAACGGGTCCGTCTCTTTGTATAACAGAAACCAGTGTCTGTCCCAGGTGTGAGAGCTAACGAAAGTGTCAATCACCAGCATCTTAAAAGCACGACCATTTGAGACAACAGACTTACCCGAGGCTGCGGTCGAGAGAAACGGTGTTGGTGCCCAAATGTTCTGACTGAGAACTCTATAAATACGAAAACCCGAGAGCTTTTAATGGGTTGTGATGGACTACTATATCTACCTGTATGTAGTCTATCTGCCACTCCAATAGCGCTTTGCAGGTTTCTTCAAGTCTGACGTGTGGCTCTGCACCTCCATGTCACCTCTGGCCAACCAATGTTCAGGGCCTTCCAAAATGGTTCAAATGGCTCTAGACACTATGGGACTTAACATCTGAGGTCATCAGTCCGCTAGATTTAGAGCTGCTTAAACCTAACTAACCTAAGGACATCGCACACATCAATACCCGAGGCAGGATTCGAACCTGCGATCGTTTCTGAAGCGCCTCGAACATCTCGGCCACAGCGGCCGGCTTCATGGTCTTCCCCTTCTCCTTCCTGCAGGTAGGGATATTCCCTGCCTTACACTAACAAATTCCATGTTTGGTAGCAACAGCATTCGGCTGAAAGCTAAACGTCACTACCCTTCCTGTTACGGCTAGCAACAACAGTGTTTTACGTCACTTTCCTCCTCTCGAATGATGGAGACTCCTCCATCGGCAGTGAATACCGATTTATTCGTCTCCCATCTCTCTGTAACCTGTATGAATCCACTGACGTTGCTGTTCGCAGGAGCAAGGACTATGCATGCTGCATGTGCTAAGACGTGCCTGCTTACTACCAACGTTTGCTTGTGCACCTTGCAACAGCGTGTATAAGGTGTATGGAGTTACCAATAAATTCTTTAAACTGAAATTTCTACCCTGAGACAACTGCTCTGAGTGTCTGCAATTGGTCGGCCGGGGTGGCAGAGCGGTTCTAGGCGCTACAGTCTGGAACCGCGCGACCGCTACGGTCGCATGTTCAAATCCTGCGTCTGGCATAGATGTGTGTGATGTCCTTAGGTTAGTTAGGTTTAAGTAGTTCTAAGTTCTAGGGGACTGATGACCTCAGAAGTTAAGTCCCATATGCTCAGAACCATTTGAACCATTTTGTCTGCAATTTGCAAGCTCCTCCTCTCAACTGTTTACCTTGTGTACCCTAACGCTGCCGTCTACTCCTGCCATCTGACTTATGTCTCTGGTTCCCTGCCTTGGAGTGTTCAACAGCCTCAAGCTTAACAATGAATAGAACAATACGTCATCAGTTCATGACAGCAGATAGTATTTACCTTATCCGTGTTGGTCTCTAGATATATGCTCTTTCCGTGTTAGCACAACATTTGCATGTGTTTTATTTTTGAGAGTTACACATAGCTGTTCGTTTTTGGCTTACCGGCAAAATTACTTCATTTTACTTTAATTACAGGTAGTTGTCCTATAGTAGAATTACTAAACGCAAGTACGGTGTTAAACACATGCTGAAGTGTCTAAACGTAACATACTAATACCAGTGCTTAAGAATTGGCTAAAGAACACTTCTTTTAGTTTGAAGTGCACCATAGTTACGCAGCTGTACCACTAGTTCTTTATCTAAACAGTGAATCTTACCAAATGTTTTCAAAAGAAATATTTGTGCGGCAGTAGAATGTTTTGGAGATTCTTTCCACATAAATAGGAAGAAATCCCCATTTCCGTATGTCTATACGACTGCATGACAATCACTGGAAACTGCCACATCCACTGACTATCTGAGAGTAAGGGTACTGAACGATTTAAAGTCGAACGACCACATAAAAATAATCGCACGTAAGGCAGATGCGAGACTAAAGTTACTGGATGAATTCTCAGGAAGTGTAGCCCATCTACAATTCAGGTAGCTTATAAAACTCCTGTCAGAGCGATACTTGAATGTTATCAGTCTTGGATTCATACCAGATAGTATACGAGGTGTGGCTAGAAAAAAACCGGACTAGTACTGGTGAAACAATAAAACGAATGCAATAAGGCTGAAAGTCGCGTGGCCTGTCACGTGACTCTCGCTCCGCCTACTGCTCGAGTTTCATCTGCCTCCTGAACTCAGTCTGCCCGTGGCGTATGTTTTAAGTAGTTGACGTTTTGTCTGTGCGTCGGAAAATGCTGAGTGTACAGAAAGAACAGCGTGTTAACATCAATTTTTGTTTCAAACTAGGAAAATCTGCAAGTGAAACGTTTGTAATGTTACAAGTGTACGGCGATGATTGTTTATCGCGAACACAAGTGTTTGAGTGGTTTAAACGATTTAAAGATGGCCGCGAAGACACCAGTGATGACACTCGCACTGGCAGACCATTGTCAGCAAAAACTGATGCAAACATTGAAAAAATCGGTAAACTTGTTCGACGAGATCGCCGTTTAACAATCAGAGCAGTGTCTGAGTTAACAGGAGTTGACAAGGAAAGTGTCGAACAAGTTTACCGATTTTTTCAATGTTTGCATCAGTTTTTGCTGACAATGGTCTGCCAGTGCGAGTGTCATCACTGGTGTCTTCGCGGCCATCTTTAAATCGTTTAAACCACTCAAACACTTGTGTTCGCGATTCACAATCATCGCCGTACACTTGTTGTAACATTACAAACGTTTCACTTGCAGATTTTCCTAGTTTGAAACAAAATTTGATGTTAACACGCTGTTCTTTCTGTACACTCAGCATTTTCCGACGCACAGACAAAACGTCAACTACTTAAAACATACGCCACGGGCAGACTGAGTGCAGGAGGCAGATGAAACTCGAGCAGTAGGCGGAGCGAGAGTCACGTGACAGGCCACGCGACTTTCAGCCTTATTGCATTCGTTTTATTGTTTCACCAGTACTAGTCCGGTTTTTTTCTAGCCACACCTCGTAGACAGTATTCGTAGATGAAATAAGGATCCAAAGAATAGCAACTTCTTTCACTACATTTTCATTTAGCAAGCGTGAAATAGTCAAGGAGATTCTAATTCCAGGTGCAGACGCTGTAATGGAGACGTTATGCACCACGGAGTGGTTTACTATTAAAATTCCGAGAGCGTACGTTCCTAGAAAAGTCAACCCATGTATTGATTTCTCCTATGTATATCTCACGGAAAGACCATGAAGGTAAAATTAGAGAGATTAGAGTTCACACGGAGGCCGCCAACAGTCTTTCTTCCCACGAACCATCTGTGTCAGGAACAGGAAAAGGCGGACGTGACACTGGAACACACAAAGTACCTCCCGCTAATCACCATACGGTGTGTAATTACAGTGCGCTACTACAAATTTATGGTTTCTTGTTTTACATTCCTAAAACTCTAACTCATTTTTTTCAAGAAGTTTTTATTTGCACCTCCTGATACCTTGGTGATCTCCCACTAGACTCCCATAGTCACCTTTACGGCTGTCAAAACTAATTCCTTTGATATATCAATGGAAAAATGCTCCTATTGGAGCACAAAAAAAGGCTGATATCCTATTAATTAAAAGACTCTGACTAAAATTTGAGGTACCAGCTCAGCTGCCCTCATTCTGTCTTTCTCAGCACCTTTAAAAACTTTCTCTAAAGTCGAGCTCTTTTTAACATGCAACTCACCGCTCACTCCCAGAAGCTCCCTAACTGTAACTCGCTCACATCCTCTAGTCTGTACCTGGTAGTCGCTCATACCCATCCACATACACTTGCCCATTCTCACTAATTCATTCAGTCCAACTCGTTGTCATTATCTCATTGTGTCTCTCTGTCATTCTCCCCTGTTTCACAGCTGCAGTCACCTTCGTTCTGTCCTACTACCGCTGTCTCCCCTCATTGTTAACTGTCTCCCTCTTGCTCTCTCTTACTGCTACTATCTAATTCATTCCTTCGACTGCTGCTGTCTGTTCTGACTGTTACCATCTCTCTTCCTCGTTGTCACTGTCATAGACCCTGTCTCTCATTATCACTGGCTCTCACCCACTTCCAGTTTCTCCTCCTCTTTATTCCACTGGCACATTAGCTGTCACTTTTTTACTAGCTCTGTTCTGTCACTGTCAAGTATGTTGCACTGCCACTGGGCCTCTATCTTTCTCTCAAACTGCCATTGCCTCCTTCTCTCTTTTTACACCATAAGCCATATCTACTATTTTCCACCATTACTTTTCTGTCTCTTTCCCATTGCCATTACCTCTCCTGTCTCAGTGTAAAAAAACACCATACGTTCGCATGCAACAAGTTTTGGGAAAATTTTTAAATTTTCTGAGTAAGGTAGTATGAGTCTTAATTTAATCAAGAGGGTATTCGACTTTTTTGTGCTCCATTAGGATCATTTTTCCCCTGGTTCCCTTCTTTTCCGTGCTACGGCAAGGCATGTCATTCATATGTAAAGAACTTTATGGGTCAGTAAAAGCCGGCCGGTGTGGCCGTGCGGTTCTAGGCGCTTCAGTCTGGAACCGCGTGACCACTACGGTCGCAGGTTCGAATCCTGCCTCGGGCATGGATGTGTGTGATGTCCTTAAGTTAGTTAGGTTTAAGTAGTTCTAAGTTCTAGGGGAATGATGACCACAGATGTTAAGTCCCATAGTGCTCAGAGCCATTTGAACCATTTTGGTCAGTAGAATTTTGTTAGTTTACTTATCTGAAACAGAAATAACGCAAAACTAATTTCAAAGCTCAGACCTCATTTTACGTGCACAAAAATTTTGCATGTGCTTCAGCGCTACAACGTTGGGTTCGCAGAACCGTTCTGATGATAACGAAGACACTTCACAGCGTGTTATTCCATGCTACATCACTTTATATATTATGTTCTCGCTTAATACAGGATTTTATGTGCGTATTTTACGTGTACAAGTAGGTATCAAGAAAAATTTCAAGGGTTATCGAGACCGGAATCTTAGGAACGTATCGAAAAAATTTAAGCCATTCAGTGTCTTGGAATCCCCGGCTTGGTGTCGGGACTCAAAAACCTTGTTTTTTGGGCTTTCTCATCATCCATCCATGAACTAAATGGTGCCTCTATAAGCTCCTTAAAACGCACCGTACACCACATCTAATGCAAAAAGAATCAATCGATTTTCTCCAATTGCCTAATCTCAAGGAAGTGTGTGATGTTCGAAATTTGACACTGGTCAAATGTGTGTGAAATCTTATGGGACTTAACTGCTAAGGTCATCAGTTCCAAAGTTTACACACTACTTAACCTAAATTATCGTAAGGACAAATACACACACCCATGCCCGAGGGAGGACTCGAACCTCCGCGGGGACCAGCCGTACAGTCCATGTCTGCAGCGCTTTAGACCGCTCGGCTAATCCCGCGAGGCAAATTTGACACCGTACTAAAGGACAGTTACAGGGTTACAGTAGGACGATCTTTCTGTTGGAGATACAGATGGCTCGTAGTGCAATGGCTATCCAAAACACTAGACCCCGTCTTTCTAGCACCGCGGTATGAGCCTCGGAAAAATCCCGTTTTTATGCGCAGCGTTTTGGAAAATATTAGGTAGCCGTTACTGCATCGTGCTTACGGACACAGACACGTACGTTACCAAAAAGTCAATATATCCAAAGCAAAGCAGCTGTTTTCAAAGTACAAAAATTGTATATCGTCGGGGACCGCTCATAAACTAGGTACAGCAGCGAATATCTAATGGTTGGTATCGACTGTTCACATATCGATATCGAGCGTGCAGAAAGCGATTTGTGCTCTTGATTTCTGCCAACGATAACTTGCCGATAACTGCCTGGCGCCACGCCGAACTCTGTATAGACTCGACATTCACTTATCACACACCATCGAGGACTGTTTCTGCAGCCACGAAAAAAGAAAAAGTCGCATTAATCAGCGTTGGGAGGAAAAACGCCCACTCGAACGTAATTACGGTGCGCTGCTATGAGCTGATTGTTTCTTGTTTTACATTCTCGAAACTTCCTTTTTTCTTCTTTCTCTCGTGTTACACACTACACGGCAATCGCCATGTATCAGTTGTAGCAAGCAATTCGCGAGCAAATGTATCATTACGGTCGCCTGTCCAAGTCGTTACTTCCTGTGCAGGAATCGCCTTGTAGCGACCGTTACGAGGAACCGATTAAGTCTTGGCAATGCTGAAGTAATTAGCGCAAGTGTTTAAAACAAACATAATCATTTGGGGAATCCTAATGGCATCGACACGGTTTTTTTTTTCGTAATTACTGGCTGCCGTAACAGCTACAGCCGATGTGGTGTGCACGACTTAATATGGGGAATCCCCAACTTCTTCGTACCGGACGAAACGTGTGATAGGAGGGCTGATAAGAAACAATTTTCCCTGCATTAGAAATCAGTGGGTGCCTACGTATTAGCAGGCGGGAGTCCTGACCACAGTGGAGAGACGCCCCGGGAACATTTCATGTCAGTACGGTTGATTTTCAACAGTATATCAGTGCATTCTAAAGGAAAGACATTCCTAAAATACAGATTATCTACAACTTCTGGAGAAACCAGACTCCATTTCTATAAGAGTCCGAATCGTTGAAAAGGAAGCAGTAGTTGACAAGGAAGTGAGACAGCGCTGTAGTACACACCCGACTTTATTCGGGCCGTATTTTGATCAAGCAGTGAAAGAAACCAACGAGAAGTTTGGCATGGGAATCAAAGTTCAGGGAGAAGAAATAAAAAAATTATGTTTGTTGATGAAATCGTAATTCGGTCAGAGACAGCAAAGGACTTGGAAGTACATTTGATCGGAATGAACAGTGTCTTCCAATGACGCTACAGGATGAATGGCAACAAAACTAAGACACATATGATGGAATGTAACCGAATTGAGGCAGGCGATGCTGAAAGAATTGGATTAGGAAATGAGACACTCCATGTCGCAAATGAGGTTTTTTTTATTTTTTTGTTATGTATGTAGTAAACTGAGCGATGACGGCCGAAGTGCAGAGAATATAAAATGCAGATTGGCAATATAAGGAAAACATTTCTGAAAAATATGTATTTCTTGGCATCGAATATACGATAAACGTAACAATTAACATAGTCGCTTTTCAGGTATTTTCCGCTGCTGTAGTCTTGTGTAGAAGTAAAACGTGGACACAGGTATGTTCCACTACTGCCATCATTTTCCAAACATTTTGAGAAGAGAATAGTATCCGACCTGAGTAACAATAATATCCTCAGTAAAGCACAGTTCCGATTTTAGAAGAGTTGCTCTACTGATGATGTCATTTACATGTTTAGTCACCAAATTTTACAAGCACTAAATAACAAAAGAATGTCCATTGCTATTTTCTGTGACCTGTCTCACTCATTTGATTGTTTGTATCACAATATTCTTCTAGATAAGCTGGGTTTTTATGGGGTTGGTGGTATAGCCAACCAACAGACAATGTCATATGTAACCAAGAGAATGCAGAAAATTGTAGGTAGTACCAGTATAGTACAGGGTCATTAGAAATCGCTTATGGGGTCTCCCAAGGCTCAATCGCAGGTCCACTACTATTTTTCATGTGTGTAAACGATCTTCCGAGTAATATACAACAAGCAGAATTAGCCCTTTCCGCATTTAACCAGTACAAGCATACATCCAGCATCAGAAGAAATGGTAAACACTTTTCTTAAAAGTACCATTGATTGGTTTCCTGCCAATGGTCTCACCATCAATTTTAAACAGACGCAACATATTCAGTTCTGCACATCTGGAGGTACTAGCCCAATGAGACGTGCAGCACGTTGAAGAAATAATAAATGATGTAGAAACATCAAAATTCTTATGTGTCGACATCGAGGATAATTTAAACTGGAAAAACACCTTTCGGAACTACTAAAACAACTTACTCTAGCCACATTTGGAAATCTTGGGGAGAGGCAAATTAGCATATTCATATATCCTGCAAGTTTTCATTCGATAACGTCATACAGAACAATGTTCTAGCGTAACTCCTATTTAAGAAAGACAGTCTTGATTGGTCACAAACATGCTGTAAGAATAATATGTGGTACTCACACACTGTCATCTTGTAGACATCTGTTTTAGGAGTTGTGAAGTTTGACTACTGCTGTACGTTACGTTTATTCCCTCATGAAGTTCATTATAGTTCAAAAGGTACAATATTGTACATAACTATATTATCAGAAGCAAACGTGACATTTATTACGCTATCTTAAGCACAAAAATGGGGCACAACGCTGCAACCAAAACTTTTGATCACTCGCCCAGTGATATAAAATATCTAAGAGAGTTCTTCTTATGGGGCAGTAGCAACTGCTAGTTTTTCTGTTTGTGTTCCCGATCGCGCAGCCAGAGGAGAACTGCTGTTGTGGAATTTTTGTACCTTTTAATCTTCTGAAACGGAACCTTGAGTTCCATGCCAACACTGGGGTGAGAATGACCTCAGATGATTAAGTGATTTTGTTTTTTTACACCAGGTGATGAAGCTGTAACTGTTCCTATACGCCGGCCGCGGTGGTCTAGCGGTTCTAGGCGCTCAGTCCGGAACCGCACGACTGCTACGGTCGCAGGTTCGAATCCTGCCTCGGGCATGGATGTGTGTGATGTCCTTAGGTTAGTTAGGTTTAAGTAGTTCTAAGTTCTAGGGGACTGATGACCACAGATGTTAAGTCCCATAGTGCTCAGAGACATTTGAACCATTTTGTTCCTATACCGGTCGTGTACCCAATAAAAAATTGTGGATTAAACAACTGTCCTGCGGTTTTCTTCATTTTTCAAAATAAAATGTCTGAAAGACAGCAAAGTACAATTTGAAAAGAAACTGAAGTCGTTTTTTCTTGACAACTCCTTCTGTTCCATAGAAGAATTTCTATTATTGTAATGTGTGAAAGATGGTGGGTAGGAATACTAACACGTATCTGCAAGCCATTTCTTAAATTGCAAAAAGGCACTTATAAGTGATCAGCATATTTACGAAATCATTTTTGATGTGAATATAAAATGTCTCGTTCCACTTCAGTAAAACGCATCGTGCAAACGATCCACTGACCATGAAAGTAACTAACAAACTAATTGTAGCGTTGCAGAAGAATGCTGGAGATTAGATGGTAGATCGGAACTAATGAAGCCGGCCGTTGTGACCAAGCGGTTCTAGGCGCTTGAGTCTGGCACCGCGCTGCTGCTACGGTCGCAGGTTCGAATCCTACCTCTGGCATGGATGTGTGTGATGTCCTTAGTTTAGTTAGGTTTAAGTAGTTCTAAGTGTAGGGGACTGATGACCTCAGATGTTAAGTCCCATAGTGCTTCGAGCCATTTTTGAAGAACTAATGAAGAGGAACTGAATAGAATTGGGAAGAAAATAAATATATGGCACAACTTGATTAAATGTGGCGTCGGTTCATAAGAAACTTGCTGAAGCCCAAAGGGACCGTCAGTTTGGCAGTGGAGGAGAAATATGGGGAACTGAAACTGTAGAGGCAGACCAAAGCATGACTAGAGTAACCAGGTTCAGATGGCTGTACGTAGCTGTAGTTATGCAAATGTTCAGAGACTTATACATTATGACCTGGCGTGGATATCTGCATCATACCGCTCGTCAGACTGAAAATGACAAATACAGCGTAACCAGGTTTCTGAGTGGATCGAAAATTTTCTGACTGGTAACACGCAGCACTGAATGAAGAGTCACCTATATACATTGAAGTGGTATGTGATGAAGGCCAGGGGAGTGTGTTATTCATATTAAATGTTAATGGTTAAGCCGATAGTATGAGTAACTACGAGGGTGAGTCAAATGAAAACCTTAAATATTTTTTTAAATATTATTTATTGTGCAGGAGTGGTACAAAGCTGTATCTCTTTTCAATATAATCTCCACCACGTTCAATGCAAGTCCTCCAGCCCTTACAAAGAGACTAAATTCCTATAGAAAAAACTTCTTTTGGTAGTACGGGCAACCACTCATGCACCATGACTAATCTGTAAACATGCTGCAGTGTCATTCAGTATCACACGGCGGTTTTCCTTCACTATGGCTTCAACTGCTGCCATGTTCTGTGGAGTCACAACTCGTTGTACCTGACCCGGACGAGGAGCATCTTCCACTGAAGTCACACCATTTGAAACTTCCTACTCCATTCGTAGACTTGCTGCTGCGACAAGCATGCAGCACCATACTGAACCTTCATTCGTCGATGAATTTCAATAGGTTTCACACCTTCACTACGCAAAAACCGAATAACAGAACGCTGTTCTTCCCTGGTGAAGTCACAAGTGGGGCGGCCATTTTTATACTGATACTGTGACGGTATGTGTGCACCTGCACTATGCTGCCACCTACAGGCCATTCTGCATGCTGTTTCTAGCACGCTTACCAGCTTACAGGATAACGGCGCGAAATTTCGATTTATCGTTGCAAATTTAAGGTCTTCATTTGACTCACCCTCGTATATCATACTTTTTGAAGAAGATGCAGTTACCTTCGAGGAAACTGTATCTGGTAAAAACTTATTTAGACTTCGAAAAATATCACAAATATGTCCTCCAGACGATACAGGACACAGCCTACACAAAAGAATGCTGAGCCGCCTACGACTCTGAGGCAGCTAGGTTAAGGTTGAATTCCTAAGAGTGCGCATATTATTCATAGAGTTGTTGGATGTCCTCGTGAGAGATAACGTGCCATATTCGGCAAAATAGGAGCGTTAGATCGTCAAAACCTCAAGATGAATTGAGGGCTCTACCCATAATGCTCCAAACACTCTCCTCTGGGGACTGATCCGGCGACCTCGGTGGCCATGGTAGGGTTTGGCAAGCACGAAACTCTCTCCGTGTATGGGCAGTCATTATCTTGCTGAAATGTAAGCCTTCACTGTACTGTAAGGGTGCCACAGATGATAACCAAATGGATCCTGCTATGAAAAAATATTCCCCCTCCCCTCTTCGGAAATCGCTCCTGGTTCTAAGGCCGAACAATGGGCGACTGGTTGGTATCCCACCTCTGTCCAGGGCGTCTCAGACACGTCTGCGTCCTGGAATCTCGTTGGCTGTTGTAGAATTGTCTTTATTGGTGAGTTCCGCTTCGAACTGTGCCCCGGCGACCAGCAAATACGTGTCTGGATACGCCTTGGACAGTGGTTGCATCTCATCCTCGATTGTCGCCTGCCGTACCGCTCGATAACGCCCCGAACAACGGTTGCATCTCATCCTTTCTATCGCCCACCATACGCCCGATAACCAGGGATTATGGTCTGGGTTACAATTAATTTTTGTAGCACAATCTATTTGGTCGTCTTTGGCGTCACCCTTTCAGCATAATGGCATATCGACGATACTTTAGGCCCCGTTTTGTGCCCTTCATGGTAACCCATCCTGGGCTGATATTTCAGCGAGATAATTCCCGTACACGGCGAGTCTTTCTACTGCTTGTGTTCTTGCGTGCCAAACGCTGCCTTTGCCTGCAAGGTCGCGAATGTATCCCCAATAACCTAACTTAACCTAACATAACCGACGTTTGCAGCATTATTTACAGGGCCCTCCAGCTAGTTCGGAATTTTCACGATATTTTAGCCAGTCGGAGAGAAAATGCCACGACATCCCTCAAGAGGACATCCAAATAATCAATCAATGCTAAGGCGAATAACTGCTTGCATTAGGGCCAAATGTGGACCAATGCGTTATTGACTTGCTCTATTTGTGAAACTCTTTCTCATGAATAAATCATCCATTTTTTTGCCGCTGACCTCTCTTATTTTCCACGGGTCACGTCGAATACATATGGTTCTTCTTGCTCTATCGTATACTGCGACCTGGAACTTATTCTGTAGCCTTGCGACTTTTATCGCTTGAGTTTTAAAAGTTTTGCTTTAATTTTTTTGTCTCTACGTAATTTTGTATTACCGAGGCATCTTATTTGTACAGATCTATGAGACGAGTAAAATAAAATCCAATTGTGTTCTTTTGCCATGAATACTTTTCTCTTGTGTGAGCTTGAAACGTTTTCATTATTTGTGGTTTGGCATGTTTTAGCAACCATTTCATTACCGAACTGCGTTTTGTGCTTTCTTTTCGCATTACCTCCACGTGTCGTAAAAGGCTCGGTGACATTACACATCTTGGAGATGGCTGTTAAGTTTCCATGTACCTTTGTACCGAAATGGTCCTCCTTTGTCCATGTTAACAGTGCATGTGTAGGCGATATGATCAGAAAAAAACTGTCGTCCGAACTTCGGAATGTGGGATTTGGGTTGTTAGTTGTTCGGAAACATAAATTCTGTCCAGCCGACCGGCAGAGTGGCTTGTAACAAGTGTTCAACCCAGGGGTCGTATTGTGCGTGGGTTCCCATGTATCAGTTAAACGCACTTCGCGAACGATACGATCCAGTTCTACAGATTTATTGAAGTCAGGCGTCTGGTCTCTTGGACTTAGCACACAGCTGAAATCACCTGCCAGTATTAGATAGTTTCAATTCCTCCCAAAAAGTGAGACTATTTCGCTCTTAAAAAAGTCTGCCCTGTCTCACCGATTCTTACTACCTGACGGACCGTACACTTTGTTTATGAGTGTGCGGTTGATGATGACAGCGATTCCTCAGCTGTTTAGTAGTTTTTTGACATCTCTCATGATAATCCTTCTTCTGCTAAAAATGTTGTCCCTAAATCCGCTCCAGTTCCCGGGTCTATATCTGCAGCATACAAGAGATCTTACAGATTCCGAAGGTGCAAATAAGACTGGATCTTATTTGTATTTAAAGTGTTAATTTTATAGGCTTGAGGCTGGATCATCTTGTAACTTACGTGTTGGGAGATGAATGTTCCTTATTTGGGCGGCAATTCACAGAAAGCCCATATTCCAAAGTCGGTGAGTGGTTGGAAATACCTCTTGTAGTTGTGTGCTGCTCCGTTTGAGATGACAAAAGCTGCTCCTCAGTTTGCGGGAGTGTAGCCGTGACAGTATTCATTTTGTCGCAGAAGAAGCTGTGAAGCACAGACACCGTGGTGAAGTGGTTATGATACGAGGGAGGGTCGTTTGTTCAAAACTCACCTGAGCTGTAAAATTTTAATTTCTATATTCGGTTCGAGTACATTCTAGAAGTATTCACAAATGTCAAGAATCATTGTACTGGAATGCTCTGTAACTGTATATGTATACTGTATGTGTCCAGGCTGGAGGCAGTTCGCTCCGCGCTCTTGTATGTGCCAGTGCTGAATAAACCTTCGTTAAATGAAGTTAGTGTTCGTCATTCATCTAATTACACCTTCCTCTACGTGACAATATCAATTTCTTCCATTTCCTCCCACCCCATCCCCCCCACCCCCCAATTTCCTGTTCGTGTGGTCATGTACAATGTGTCTCCGTATTACCTAGTTCGTGCAGAGGGTCTGCAGAGTATGTCACCAAGCGCCTCTTGATGTGAACACATCACAGAGGCCTCTGTCTCATCGCTGGCGGGATTCAAGAATTTCAGGAGTGTGAAGACCCACTTGGCTACAAATTCTTTTCACTTTTTCGAGAGGTAGTGGAGCTACTTGATTAGCACATTGATGTGTCAGTCTTCGTTTCTTGTGGTAGGAGCTCCTTTTAGAATTTTCCTTTTCATCAGCATCAGGTGTCCACTGGTTTGTCGAGGTTCGATGCTCTCTAGAGTCAATGTCTGTCCCATGTCCCACCCTGGCCTGGCGGCGTGAATATCATGGAGAACGTCAGTTCGCTCGTTTTTGGAGGAGCTCGCTTTGGGATCTTCCTTCACATTAGCATCCAGTTTCGACCGTTTTGTCGAGACTCGTTCCTGTGTAAAAGCGATGTCCGTTCCGTCATGGTGCCTGGCGGCTTGAAATTCACGAAGAACATCAGCCTGCTCGTGATGGAGCGCTATAGGCCCTGCGGCATCAGTCATAGTCACCGGAGTGCCTATATTAATATCTCCAGTTAATGGGGCTACGACGGTGTGAGTTACGGGTTTGAGTCCCGTAACGCTGAAGCGTACGTCAGGGGCAGGGCTGTGGTTACAGGAGGGCTCGCGGCTTCACCGGCAGGTACGTACGCACGGGCTGTTGCATGCACTGTGCGCGAACATGGCCTGGCACACCACGGCCAGCGCACATTCTTGGCTGGCCGTAGTATACCACTGTGCCACCTACATTAATATGCGACGATATGTGTTTGTAGGTCAATCATGACCTGGTTCGAAAATCCGCACTGTGTGGCTGCCAAGCCCCGCATACATACCTGTAAACTTCCATCTGTATGTTTAAATATCAGAATCTCTCCATTAGATTCTGTTACTTTGTCACAAATGTAAGAGCTCGTAAGTTTAACGTAAACAGCACTACTCACTATAGAGAAATTAATTCCCAAAATGTCAAATGGTTCAAAATGGCTCTGAGCACTATGGGACTTATCATCTGAGGTCATCAGTTCTCTAGAACTTAGAACTACTTAAACCTAACCAACCTAAGGACATCATGCACATCCATGCCCGAGGCAAGATTCGAATCTGCGGCCGTAGTGGTCGCGCGGTTCCAGACTGTAGCGCCTAGAACCGCTTGGCCACACAGGCCGGCTGACTTTGCTAGATAAACTTCTGTCTTGAATCTGTATGATCCACGCCAATCTCCAGGTGTGGTATTTTTTCTTTACCTTGTATGTGTGAAATATATAGGGTGAATGCGTGATGATGTTACAAACTTTCAGGGACGATGGAGAAGGATAAATGTATCAATCTGAGGTAAGGTACCCTGGCGCGAAAACGAAGACTCGAAAGTTATGAATGAAAATGGTGCTGATAACGCAGGCAATGGACCTCTTCTGCTGGAAGGTCTTTGCTTTCCATGTTTTGGGAGGAACTGGTATGAATCAAAACGAGAAAACATTGTCCAGTGAGTACGGACTCTACAATGCAATCTTAACAGCTATGAACACTTGTTCTGTAGAAGAGATACGTTTCACAGTTGCAAAGATGTACAAGTACTCAGAGCTTTTAAGGTATGCAGTTTAGAGGCAATTATCATGGAAATTTTTTTTTCTTCTTTTGGTTCTACTACCTCCTCCCAAAATATGGAAGGCAAAGAGCTTGCAGTAGAAGAGGTCCACTGTCAGAGGTATCAGAATAATTTTCACTTATAATTTCCGACTCCGTCACTTTCGAACTAGAGTCCACTATCTCATATTGATATGTATACCCATGTCCGTCATCCCTAAAAGTTTGTAACGTCATCAAGGAATCACCCTGTATGTAACACAATATTCTCTCTAAGACAAAATGCTCAGAAATTGATATTCACACAGATAAAGGCGGAAAATGCAAAATTGTAATCTTTGTTGGCCGACAGATGAATGTGTGACGCTGAAATTTCACCGCGCAGCTGGCAAGAATAGTAAACAGGGGACATGTCGACACCAGGGCATATGTCTTTGCAAATTTCATTCCGTGTACTCAATCAGACAGCAACTACGTCTCTAAGACAGCAGCTTGAAGAATGTAGGCGCAATTATTAGCATTAGAGAGAGGACGTGTAGTTGAGCTCAAACAAGCCGGTTGGAGTAATCAGCAGATCGCTCAACATTTGAATATGACCGATACCACCATTCGACGATGTTGTCAGAGATGGCTGAACCATGGCAGAATGCAGCGTCAAGAATGAAGCAGTCGACCTAAACAGACGACAGAACGAATCGACGGAGCAGTAGTGAGACAGGCACTCAGAGCTCCGGATTCCTCCTTGTCATCGATCCGACGTGACCACAAGGACCACTGATAGGCGGTTTACAGAATGGCAGCAGAGCTCAAGACGCCCCTTGCACCGACTAACATTCACCTCCGTACACCCACAAGCCCGTTTGCAGCGGTGTCGAGCACATTCGGCCTGAAATCTCATTGACTGAAGTAGAATTGTTTTCAGTGATAAATCCCGCTTCGAACTGAGCCCCGATGATTAGCGAAGACGTGTCTAGAGACGTCCCAGATAGTGGTAGTGTACCAGCTATACGATCCAACAACAAGGAGTAATGGTTTGAGACACCGTTTCATTTTTTGTTATAGCAGGACGTTTTTGGTTGTCATTCGCAGCACCATTAGAGCACAGCGGTACAATAACGATATTTGCCCTTCATTGCAAGCCATCTTGGGCTTACATTTCAGCAAAAGAATGACCGCCCGCCCGTGGTGTGAGTTTCCACTGCTTGCCTTCGTGCTTGCTAATCTGGTCTAGCAAATCGTTCACCAATTGAGAACGTTTGGGCCCTCCAAACAGTTTCGGATTTTGAAGGTCCGACGCGCCAATCGGACATAATTTGGCACGATGTCTCTCAGAAGGACATCCAACAACTCCGTCAATTAATGTGAAGTCAAGCTGCTTTCTTAAAGGCCAGAGGTGGATCAACGCGTTATTGACTTGCTCAATTTGCGAAGCTCTTTCTCTTCAATAAATCATTCATTTTTCCTGTAATCGTGTGTTTGTCTGTACATGTTGTTGTGGTCTTCAGTCCAGAGACTGGTTTGATGCAGCTCTCCATGCTACTCTATGCTGTGCAAGCTTCTTCATCTCCCAGTACCTATTGCAACCTACATCCTTCTGAATCTGTTTAGTGTATTCATCTCTTGGTCTCCCTCTAAGATTTTTACCCTCCACGCTGCCATCCAATACTAAACTGGTGATCCCTTGATGCCTCAGAATATGCCCTACCAACCGACCCCTTCTTCTAGCCAATTTGTGCCACAAATTTCTCTTCTCTCCAATTCTATTCAGTACCTCCTCATTAGTTATGTGATCTACCCATCTAATCTTCAGCATTCTTCTGTAGCACCACATTTCGAAAGCTTCTATTCTCTTCTTGTCTAAACTATTTGTCGTTCACGTTTCACTTCGATACATGGCTACACTCCATACAAATACTTTCAGAAACGACTTCCTGACACTTAAACCTATACTCGATGTTGACAAATTTCTCTTCTTCAGAAACGCTTTCCTTGCCATTGCCAGTCCACATTTTATATCTTCTCTACTTCGACCATCAAGAGTTATTTTGCTCCCCAAATAGCAAAACCCATTTACTACTTTAAGCGTCTCATTTCCTAATCTAATTCTCTCAGCATCACCCGATTTAATTCGACTACATTCCATTACCCAGTTTTGCTTTTGTTGATGTTCATCTTATATCCTAGTTTCAAGACACTGTCCATTCCGTTCAACTGCTCTTCCAGGTCCTTTGCTGTCATCGACGAACCTCAAAGTTTTGATTTCTTCTCCATGGATTTTAATTCCTACTCTGTACATATACATCACATATACCGAATTCCATCCCAACCGAATAATTCCTTCGTGATGCGTCGTATTTCTGTCTTGGAAACAAAAAGTTCGTAGTTTGCTACCTACAGTTCGAAACAGTTCACAATTTAGTAGCAATACTGTTGCAGTATGTAAAGTGGACTATATCACATTTTGCAAGGTTTTTTTACGGACTGCAGTGCTATGGTAGGGGGCGTTACGGTGCTCAAAGGAAAACGGCTTCGCCGAATCGTCCTTTCCCAGCCGTCAGCGAAATAGCCGCATTCAGAGCGCCCGTAATTCCCAGGGGAGGAGTTGGGTGGCACGTTGATTGCGTGGGCCGGACTCTGTAATTCCGGCTGATCCTGAGATACGGCGCCCATTCGTTCCCGCAGAGCTAGAGGTGTGAAACAATCAGCGCTCTCTGAAATCTACTACCCGTTCGCAGTACCTCTGGTGTTCCTCAAATGAAAACGGCCTCAGGTGCATATTGTTCTCCCAGTTTTCACTTACCCCACGTGTCCCCTATCCTTCGTATGTCTTTTTTCTTGTTCGGTTTTCGTCCATAAACATGTACAGACTGAAATCTATACTGTTTAAATATCAGAGCAGTACGTTAAAAAAGTAACTCTCATAAAATTCAATCATGTTACTGTACCACCAACTTTTCCTTCTGATATTAAGCAAATTACATAGTCGCTCGAAAATAAAACCAAATCTGCTTTTGATGGTGTTTCAAATAGAGTACTAAAGATTTGTTCCCATACAACAAGCCCAGTCTTATATGAAATATGTAATGCATCATTAACTCAAGGCACTTTTTCAGAAAGACTGAAACATGCCGTTGCCAGATCCCTATGTAAGAAAGGTGACATGAGAGATGTCAATAACTACCGACCCCTTCCGCTGCTGACATCGTTTTCGGAAATTTCTGAGGATGTGATGTATTTTAGAATAGTGTCTCATCTTAGCAGCAATAATATCCTCAGAAAATCATAGTTTGGGTTTCAGAAGAGTTACTCTACAGAGAATGCCATTTACACACTCACTCACAGAATTTTACATGCATTAAATAACAAAATAGCATTGGTTGGTATTCTCTGCGACCTATCTAAGGTATTTGACTGTATGAATCACAGTATTCTCCTAGATAAATTGAAGTTTTATGTTAGTGATGGCATATTCAACCAATGAATAATGACATATCTAACTAAAAGAAAGCAGAAAGCTATACTTAATAATTAGGCCAATATAGTCCGAGGACGTAATTCTGAGTGTGGAGAAATCACGTATGGGGTTCCCCAAAGCTCAGTCTTAGATTCAGTATCGTTCCCTCTTATATATAAACGAACTTCCGTCTAATATGCAATAAGTAGAATTAGTTCTTTGTACAGGTGACACTAGTAATGTAATAAATCCAAGCATACGTATAGAAAAAGAAGAAGTATCCTTGACTGGTTTTTTGTGAATGGTCTCAAGCTCAGTTAAAAAAAACACACACACACACATATTCAGTTCTGCACTTGTACTACATAAATGATAAGTGTAAACAGATTGTGAGAAAATAATTAATAGGTTGTAAACTTCAGAATTCTCAGGTGTCCATATTGATGAGAATTTAAACTGGAAACAGCACTTTTTGGAGCTCCTAAAACAACTTAGTTCAGCCACATATTTACTTAGAATCGTTGCAAATCTTGAGGAGACAGAAATTAATAAGTTGACATATTTTACATATTTTCATTCAATAAAGTCATGGAATAATTTTCCCAGGTTACATATTTTTAAGAAAGAAAGTAATCATTGCTCAAAAGCGTGCTGCAAGAATAATGTGTGGCGTTCACCAAAGATCATCTTGTAGACATCTGTTCAAGCAGTTGGGCATGCTGACTACTGTCTTAGAGTGTATTTATTCCTTTATGAAGTTCGTTGTAAATAATCCACAGCAGTTCAAAAGGAATAATGATAAACATAATTACAATATAATAATCATCACTCCACAATGAGGATGCATTTAGTACAAAAAGGGATGTACAGTACTGTAACTACAATTTTTGATCTCTTACCCAGTGATGTAAAATGTCTAATGGGCAGTAGAATAAAATTTGAAAACCAACCGAAAAAGTTTCTCCTTGACAACTCGTTCTCTTCCGTAGAAGAATTTCTATTATTTTAATGTGTGAAAGATGGTATGTAAATGTAAAATGACTCGTTCTGCGTCACTACGGTTTGTCGTGCTTTATGCTCCATGGAACATGAAAGTAATTAACTAACTACATTTGTAATAATAAGATTCATTTCACTATTTTAAGTGAAAATTTGTCTACCTATTATTAATCTAAGAACGCTGTGTAACTAATGACCTTTCATAACGATGGAATTACCATCCATTTAATTCCGAAGGTAGCAAGAGCAGTTACGTGTGAGAACTATGGCACAATCAGCTTAACGGGTCATACATCTAAGTTTCTGAGAAGTATAATCTCCGCTACATTGAAACACAACTCTTCTAATAAAGAGGTGCTCATAACTTTTAAGGTATGCATTTTAGAGCACATCTTTATTGATCTTTTTTTCTTGTTTTGGTCCAAACTACCACTTTCCAAAATATGGAATGCAAAGAGCTTACAGTAGAAGAGATTTGTTTCACATTATCGCAGATAAAGAATTGTTCATAGCTCTTAAGGTAAGCGTTTTAGAGCCCATGTTTACTTGACTTTTTTCTTTGGAATGATCATTCCTCTCACATACCTAAATATAGACCATCACTTCTGAAACACCCTGTATATATGATACAATTGTTTAAGAAGTTTTTGTTTATGTATATCCACATGCTATTCGAAAAAGGAACGGTCGAGATATAGTGTGAAAATGGTTCTACGCACCTCTGCCAGACACTCAAGTGTTCTGTCCAGAGCTTGTGCTGATGCAGCATGGGCACACACAGTGATATATATATATATATATATATATATATATATATATATATATATATATATATATGTAACTATGAGTGAAATTGAAATATCGCGAAAAAGATGTTGACTTATGAAAATCCCCCTTTTTTAATAGTTATATCCCAACTTGATTATCATATCCATGACACTCTCTCCTCCATTACGTGATAATACAAGACAAACTGCCATATTTGAACATTTTCAATGTCTTCCGCGAATCCTATCTGCAGGGACAAGCGCATTGTTGGTAGCATCTTTAACAGATTTATCTAATCTAACAATTTTTGAGAAATTATAACGATTTATACGTGCTGGGTTATCTGTAAATGCAGTTAAAATGCTGTTATGTTTCTCCCATTCCACCTTTCACTAGTTCAAGACTACCGGAGTATTTGTAAGTCGCGTTGCGTAGCATTCCAACTGCCGACTTTCGGAATAGTTAATGTTATCGCATAAAATCACGTATGCGTACTGAGAGTGCCGACGTCGCAAGAAATAAAAAAAGGCAACGCAGCACAAACTGCAGATGCAAAGTGCAAATAGCGCTGTAACGAGTCTGCCGACAGCATCTTAGCAGATTGTATCTTCACCGCACTGTAACTGTCAGCCTTATGATTACTGAGATAGCCTCGACACGTTCAAACTGCCACCCACATTTTGCTGAAATTACACGCTGCGAGAATGCATCAGCGTTGCGAGAGAAGTGGATGACCTCTCCCACAATGTCACAGCAACGTTATTCTCACCGCC
Source organism: Schistocerca nitens (assembly GCF_023898315.1). Taxonomy (NCBI): domain Eukaryota; kingdom Metazoa; phylum Arthropoda; class Insecta; order Orthoptera; family Acrididae; genus Schistocerca; species Schistocerca nitens. The sequence goes on from NC_064615.1 coordinate 995,544,473, forward strand.
TACGTACAACGTACTATATGGAGGTATTATCTGCGTTTCCCACATCCCAAGCATGACTACAGCCCCAGTGCTACATCTGACGTACTACAAGCCAAACAGACAGTAACAACAACTGCTGCAGAGCTTCTTGATGAAGGAATTTTCTGTACGCGAGTAAATCCCAGGTCATACTTATATCTCATCCAAAGTTAATCAGTCGGTACTTTCGCGAAACAGTCCCTCAAATACTCCTCAATGGTACCCAACTACCATACCAAAACACAGTAAAAGACCTTGGAATAATCTTGGATGAACACCTAAACTGGGAAGAACAAACAGTCACAGCTTGCCGGAAATCGCTCTCCTCCCTACATGCAATTCAAAAATTTAGAAAAATATTTCCAACCCATGTTAAACAAAAATTAGTCCAAACACTAGTCTTGCCTAATCTTTACTACTGTGATGTAGTTCAACACGGCACAAATAGTGAAAATTCGAGATGCCTCGAGCTAGTGATGAATGATTGCGTTAGATACGTATGCAATATACGGTTGTATGATCATATCAGTCCTTCATACTCACAGCTAGGTTGGATACGCCCACATAAGGCACGCGATCTCCACACGATGTGCTTACTTCATCGATTTCTTAGCCACTGGTGCCCCCAATACTTATCTTCTCACATTAAACACCTCTCATCATTCCACAACCGCAATACCAGATCGGATACGTCTAGCATCTTGGCTGTACCTTTACATAACACAAAATCTTTCTCCGTGTCATTCTCCATCTCAGCCATACGACTATGGAACGCGCTCCCCTGTGATCTGCGTCTTATCCAAAACCACTCAGCATTCAAGAGGGAACTCAAGACTTACATATTAGGGACGGTATAGCCACCATTGTTGTGCCCCTCTCATTTTTTTTTCTTTCTCCTCTCCATCATAGCTTCGAATTTCACCATTCTATTTCTCTTCCTCTAACCTATCTACCTCTTCTATATCTCTTTCACCCCATTCCATCGTCTTATGTCTCTGCTTGATGAGAATAACTCACAAGCTGCAAGAATATAACGAGAAAATTCCCAACTAGCAATAGGACTGACATTCATAAAAGAAAAATATCTTTACTTTCATATACATAGTCATTATTATTATTATTATTATTCTTGATTGTTATAATTATTTTTTGATTGTTATAATTATCATTGTACTACTTTTATAATCTCTATTTTTTTCTTTAACATTAATACTGAATAACATGTTATATGTCCTTAATGTTCTGTAGAAACTGAAATTTGTTGAATCTGAGTATGCCTGGTTAGGTGTAAGAGAGGGCCTGAAGGCCCTAATCTTGCCAGGTAAAATAAATGCATAAATAAATAAATAAATAAATAAATATGGATGAAGCCATGGAATAGAAACCGACCTAAAGAAACAGATGTAAAAAAAATAGCAGCACCAAGAAGAAGTTGTGCGACGTAAACGTAAGTTGGTAGGCGTATTTCCATTTGAAAGGTGATGGATATTCAAATTTCGCACCAGTCACATAAGAGTAGTAGAGTAGTGCTAGTAGCGTCACTATAAGGAAGCAAAGCAGGTTTGTTTTAAATACACGCTCTAACGGTCATGAGCGTCAGTCAACCTTTGAGATTCGACGTCGTCAGTTGATGTTAATCAAGCATCAGGCAACACAGACACCATTGCCATTATCAACAGCTTAGTGAGTTTGAACGACGTCGTGTAAAAGGGCTACAAAAAGCTACTGCAATATTGCAGAAAGACGGTAAGTGATTGCTGGCAGCGGTGATCACGAGGATGCACGGTAGCTAGAAGACCGAGCTCCGGATGGCGAAGTGTGCTAGCGAGAGGAAAAGCCATTGTGTTCGGCTGTTTGGCTCTGGCGCATTGTAATGCATCTGCAGCACCTATATGAGCAGCAGTTGACACCACGGTAGCAGAACGAACTGTTAGAAATCGGTTACTTCAAGGACAGTTCCGACCCAGACGCTCTGTATCGTGCACTCCATTGACCCGAGAGCACCACCATTTGCGACTGCAGTGGTGTCAAGCGAGAGCTCATTGGAGGGCAGGGTGTAGCTCTGCTGTGTTTTCTTATCTTCATCTACATCGATACTTTTCAAATCACATTTAAGTGCCTGGCAGAGGGTTCATCGAACCACCTTCACAATTCTCTATTATTCCAATCTCGTTTAGGGTGCGGAAAGAATGAACACCTATATCTTTCCGTACGAGATCTGATTTCCCTTATTTTATCGTGGTGGTCGTTCCGCCCTATGTAGGTCGGTGTCAACAAAATATTTTCGCATTCGAAGAAGAAAGTTGGTGATTGGAATTTCGTGAGAAGATTCCGTCGCAACGAAAAACGCCTTTCTTTTAATGATTTCCAGCCCAAATCCCGTATCATTTCTGTGACATTCACATATTTCGCGATAATACAAATCGTGCTGCCTTTCTTTGAACTTATTCAATGTACTCCGTCAGTCCTACCTGGTAAGGATCCCACACCGCGCAACAGTATTCTAAAATAGGACGGACAATCGTAGTGTAGGCAGTCTCCTTAGTAGGTCTGTTACATTTTCTAAGTGTCCTGCCAATAAAACGCAGTCTTTGGTTAGCCTTCCCCACAACATTTTCTGTGTGTTATTTCGAATTTAAGCTGTTCGCAATTGTAATACCTAGGTATTTGGATGAATTCACGGCTTTTAGATTAGACTGATTTATCGTGTAACCGAAGTTTAACGAGTTCCTTTTAGCACTCATGTGGATGACCTCACACTTTTCGTTATTTGGGGTCAACTGCCACTTTTCGCACCATTCAGATATTTTTTCTAAATCGTTTTGTAGTTTGTTTTGATCTTCTGATGACTTTATTAGTCGACAAACGACAGCGTCATCTGCAAACAACAGAAGAAGGCTGCTCAGATTGTCTCCCAAACCGTTTATATAGGTAAGAAACAGCAAAGGGCCTATAACACTACCTTGGGGAACGACTGAAATGACTTCTGTTCGCCGGCCGAAGTGGCCGTGCGGTTAAAGGCGCTGCAGTCTGGAACCGCAAGACCGCTACGGTCGCAGGTTCGAATCCTGCCTCGGGCATGGATGTTTGTGATGTCCTTAGGTTAGTTAGGTTTAACTAGTTCTAAGTTCTAGGGGACTAATAACCTCAGCAGTTGAGTCCCATAGTGCTCAGAGCCATTTTTGACTTCTGTTTTACTCGATGACTTTCCGTCAATTACCTCGAACTATGACCTCTCTGACAGGAAATCGCAAATCCAGTCACATAACTGAGACGGTATTCCATAAGCACGCAATTTTACTACGAGCCGCTTGAGTGGTACAGTGTCAAACGCATTCCGGAAATCCAGGAATACGGAATCGATCTGAAATCCCTTCTCAATAGCACTCAGCACTTCATGTGAATAAAGATCTAGTTGTGTTTCACAGGAACGATGTTTTCTATTCCCATGTTGACTGTGTGTCAATAGACCGTTTCCTTCGAGGTAATTACTTATGAACTTATGAATGTTGGTTCTACTCTGTACCAGTGATAGCCGAGTACTGGATAGGACGAGGCTAGTTGAGTGCCTGCAACCATCCTTTCTGCAGGCTAGACACAGTGGATCTGCACCTGGAGTTATGGTCTGGGGTGCGATTTCGAATGACAGAAGAAGCACTCTCATGGTTATCCTGCAAATTTGTCCGACAATCTGGTGATTTGACCTGTTGTGCTGTCATTCATGAACAGGAATCCAGGCGGTTTTTCCCAACAGGATAATGCTCCCACATACCGCTGTTATAGCCAAACATGTCCTGCAGGCTGCCAACATGTTAGACTGGCTTAGTCGATCAGCAGGTCTGTCTCCAGTCGAGCACATATGGTACATCATCGGATGAAAACTCCAGCGTCTTTCACAGACACCATTAACCGTCCCTGTATTGTCCGACCAAGTGCAAAAGGTTTCGAACTCCATCCCACAAACTGACATCCAGCACTTGTACAACACAATGCACGTACGTTTGCAAGCTTGTATTCAACATTCTGGGGGTTGCACCGGTTATTAATATACCAGCATTTCACATTTGCAATGGCTTATCTCGCGCTTACATTAACCTCTGATCTTGTAACGTTAATCACTTAAATATGTTAATGTATGCACAAAATTACTCTACATAATTATTTTCTGGTGTTGCAATGATTTTTCCGTCAGTGTACTTGAAATTGAAACCTTAAAAACTTCAATAAAATGCCTGGAATTTATATTGTAGATTTGGCATTTGGCAGGAACTATCCTTATGTTTTTACAAATGACTAACAGTTGGTAGTCTCTTGTTGTATCACAGAAAAGAATGATACGTCAGTACAGAGAAGCCACTTAGCCGACTTTCATTGTAGTCGAATTAAGTCGGGTGATGCTGAGGGAATTGCATTAGGAAATGAGACACTTAAAGTAGTAAAGGAGTTTTGCTATTTGGGGAGCAAAATAACTGATGGTGGTCGAAGTAGAGAGGATATAAAATGTAGACTGGCAATGGCAAGGAAAGCATTTCTGAAGAAGAGAAATTTGTTAACATCGAGTATAGATTTAAGTGTCAGGAAGTCGTTTCTGAAAGTATTTGTGTGGAGTGTTGCCATGTATGGAAATGAAACATGGACGATAAATAGTTTAGACAAGAAGAGAATAGAAGCTTTCGAAATGTGGTGCTACAGAAGAATGCTGAAGATTAGATGGGTAGATCACATAACTAATGAGGAGGTATTGAATAGAATTGGGGAGAAGAGGAGTTTGTGGCACAACTTGACCAGAAGTAGAGATCGGTTGGTAGGACATGTTCTGAGGCATCAAGGGATCACCAATTTACTATTGGAGGGCAGCGTGGAGGGTAAAAATCGTAGAGGGAGACCAAGAGATGAATACACTAAGCAGATGCAGAAGGATATAGGCTGCAGTAGGTACTGGGAGATGAAGAAGCTTGCACAGGATAGAGTAGCATGGAGAGCTGCATCAAACCAGTCTCAGAACTGAAGACCACAACACAACATTGCGTTGGATTAACAATCCGTCTTACGTTTCTTCAGTAGTAGAGTTGTTAAGCTTGTAGAAAAGCATCGCAGGATGAAAGCACAATATGTTGACTTGTGGTGTACCAGGAGCAAGTGTAAGAGTACAAAATTTTGAAAAACACAGCCCTCAGTCGCGAACACAATTAATTTGTGACCTTGTGTCACAAAGGACACCTTCTTCGCACAAAATTAAAACTAAATGTTACAGCATAACGTAGTAAAAATTACGAAAGCTGCAGTCATACCTGACAGCGTCAGATAGTCAGAATTAAAATAAAATGCAACAGAGGTGCAAGCTACTAGGGGCTGCTATGTGTCCTCTGCTACAGTCAACACAAAACTGAAACATCATGTGACTTGTGCGCCACGGCAACTTCAAGACAATACCGCCATCTGGTGGCTAATTGGTAAAACAAGCTATTCTGTAAAACTTTCGTAACTGCAGAGAGGGAAATAAACAAACACCTGAACGGTGTACATGAAGTAATTACAATAGTGGGATACTGCATGATATAAAATACAACTAATGAATGACTGGCTGTAGTACAAAAATTCCAGAATAAATGCATAAAGAAGACATATACGAAATAATCCATTAAATGACATTACTGATTGCTACAATAGATACGTTATAAAAAACAATATAGTTTTTTTAATTTACGTATATGAGCCGTAAAAAGTACAAAGAAAAGGTATCTCTGAAACTGCAAGAAGTAGTTGGTACATCAAAGTGTTAGATCTCGTCAAACAGCGGCTTTATACTATTGAAATGACTTCCTCCGCGCAACTGCACCTGCTCGTTGAGAAAAAGTCCGTCATTCGAAAGTAAATGCTTGACAATTTCCAGCTCCTCCACAATATCAAGTTTACGCCTTTTTTTTTTTCAATATGCAAAACCTAGGTCACAAATTAATTGTGTTCGCGACTGAGGGATGTGTTTTTCAAAATTCTGTATTATATAACAGTCGCTGACTGACAGCCATGTTAAAAACCTTAAGTGTTAGAGTGATGCAGGAAGTTTCAACGTCTGCCTAACTGCTGTGGAAGAAGCTCTGCGCCCAGGCCTCGCTCTGCCCCTCTTGACAAACGAAAAAATTGTGAAGGAAAGATGGCGCGTTACTGTAATCGAAGTAGGCACTAGTTTGAATTTTGGTGTTCGGGCAGCATACAGTGTTGTCCACTATATGCTGCGGTTCAGTAAAGTGTCCGTGAGATCAATGCTGCGTCAGTTGACAGTTGAATTGAAAGATCGTCACCTCGGTGCCTGCGAGGAACCTCTGCGTCGTCTCCAGACCGGAGGTAATGGATTACTGGACGAAACAGTTACAGGATATGAAACTTGACTGCACCAGCCGCAACCTGAAACGAAAAGGAAAAGCAGGGAATGGCGCCATAGCTTGTCACCAAATCAAAAAAGTTCGCACTAAACTATTGTCAGGAAAAGTTATGCTCACTCTCTTTTGGGATGCAAAATGGATAATTCAGGAACATCAAGTGGAAAGGGGATTAACAGTAAACAGTAATCCATACTTTAATGTGCTGCGTAAGCACCTTCGTCCTGTTATCAGGAGCAAACAACGATGACTGCTTCTGACTGCAGAAGTTTTGTTGCAACACGACAATACTCGTCCCCTGCCCCTTCAACCGTAGCAACAATACGAGATATGAAATCTGAATGTCTCGTACACTTATCTTGCTCGCGTGACCTCAGCCCGAATCACTCATGCGTTCCAACGGCCAAAACAAGTGCTGGGAGGCAAGATTTTCAGTAGTGACGAACACGGTGCGCGAGCGGACGTATTCACAACCAAATGAATTCTAATAACGTCACGTGCCTTTTTGCAAGTATATAATTTATTGTTTCGCTTTGTCAACCAGACATGTCTCACCACAGTTGTGGCATCCTCAGTGGGTTTCTAATTATTTTCCTGAAATCCATACGCATAGATTATTTTTAAGCTTAAGAAATATGATACATCAGATTTTGTAATCATTTAAACTAAATGTGCATTTTACCTTTCATTTTACATTGTATGTGTCTCTTCTGACTGCCCACCAAAACCACCCACAGGTCTAAATTAGTACACCATGTCATCTGCAAACATGAGGGATGTTAGAAAATCGTCTGCATTGAATTTTTTGTTTATTGTCCAATCTTTAAAATGTATGTACTGGTAAAACTCATGCCATATGCCCGTAGCCAGTATTACCTCTGTAGTATTTTGCTGCTCCTCAGCTGTGACAAGTTTGTTCTTATGTACTAAACGTGTTCTTGTGTAGTTGAGCTGATCCTGTGGACAATGTGAAGCTTAGGCGTGGCGAACTGTTTTGTATAGTTCGTTATACATGGACTTTTCTTCGCATTTTGAGAGTGTTTACCGACGTTTTCTCCTGCTCGTTTGTAAATACTGCTTCCTGTTATGTTACTGTGGGTTGGACACAAGTCTCGCTGCACAAATTTACGTTTGTGATGCGCTTCGGATTATTGTCTGTTAATTGTTTTGCTTTGGTTGACGTCCGCGAAATTTGAATCTGTTTCGTTTGTTCTCATTCTGTGTGTGTGTGTGTGTGTGTGTGTGTGTTTTATTTTGTGTTGTGTTGAATAGCGTTTTGTTACATAGTACTATTTGGTCACTGACACAGTTTTTGTCCTGCGTGATAGCTTTTTGGATGTGGTAATTTACTTCTAGTGTCGAAAACTGGTACAGATGGTTACTGTGTTTTATGATTTGGAGGCCTGTTTCTATGCCCCTAGGATGAGGGTTGTTTTTGATGAGGTGTGCTACAAATGTGGAACGTGAGCTATCACTTTTCAGTGCTCTTAAATTTTCTGAGTATCATATCCTGCAATTTTTTCATGTCTGTCCGATGTATACCGAATCACAATCTTCCAGGTTAGCTGGTATATACCTGTTTTGTTGAATTTATCTATGGTGGTGTTAGGCATTTTTAATCTTTTCTACAGAGTGTTGCTTGTATATATGCCACATTTATACCTTGTTTCCTTGTGATGTTTCGTATTCTGTGTGTAATTTTGTTGCAAAATGTCAGGGTGTGCCATTTGTTGTTTATGGTTTTTTCAACTTTTGTGCCTTGTGTTCTCTGTTATGTAGTTGTTGCTAGTGTGTTGTGCTGTGATACTGTTATTTTTATTCTGTGTCAGTTGTGTCCTTATTTTATGGTTTACTTTGTCCACCGCGTTTATTTTGTATCCATCATCTGTGGAAATCTGTCTATGTTTAGTTCTTGTGTGTAGCTATCTTTGCCCGTTGTGACAGCCTTCTAGTGAAACATTGCATCCATATCCTTTAAATGTCGTAAGAATTTAAATGTCGTAAGAATATTATTAGAAACATGTAAATTTATTTTCTCGTGCAAATGTGACGTGAAAAGTCGCCGAGGCTGAAAGAGTTGAGAGATGCAAGAGACACATCTACGCTCGCGAAATGGAGGATGGAAAAATATTTGCTTAACTACGTGAGGTCCTCTAGATACCTAAAGTGTCAACCCCCAAAGAGAAAACAGCGTAGAATTACGGTCATCATCATACACACTGTTAGGGAGTAGTCATTATTCCTTTTACGTCTTCGTGGGTCAGCTGTATCCATCCTTCTCTTTTTGGGTCTTGCAAGACTGTCCTTTTCCATTTTGTAAATACTTTTTGGATGTAGCGATAATCGTCGCTCTGACATTCTTTCTACATGGCCCTTCAATTTAACTCTATGTTTCAAATTTTAACTCTTTTCTAATGACTGAATATTTTGTTCTATTGTTTCATCTGATTTTGTACATCATTTCGCACCTTTTGGGAATTTCATTTCAGACACTTGAATCTTATACCTATAACATTTGTTAAACACCCAGCTCTCATTGCTGCAGCGAATATGATAAACTAAGATAGTTTTATAAAATTTTAAAGTTTTCTTTCTCCTCAGTTTATTTTTTAAAGTTCTGTTTACAGAACAAAACGTATATTTGAATTTCGGAAGTTAATTTTATCTACATCTTGATGTTTAAGATAACTCATTTCATGGATCGCACGTATACATCGTGACGTGTCGGTTGTGGCTGAATGCATAGCCCTATGACGTAGAGGACCAAATTCTGGTGACCAACAGAATGAAGGACCATCCCAAATGAAGTTGCATATTAATTTGATTCAAGGAAAACATCTTATTTAAATGAATATTAATAAGGGTGGCCCAATTAATCATGAAATAAATGGATACCGCACCACTTATATAGGCATATTAATGGGGGTAGAGATCTTCTAGAGAATTGCCCACTGGTATTAAAAAAGAACCATTGAAACTCTAAAGTATAGCCTTGGGAGACGGGAATGAACCACAGTTATGTAAGTAATCCACAATCAGACCTATGACAGCAAAAATTGTCAGTTATATGTAAGATATAGAAAGTATACGGAAGGATAGGAGCAAACATCATAAGATTCCCAAAAGGCTGTAATGGCACGCGAAATTAAAGCGTCACCCATGCACAAGGATCAGCTCAGTTTGCAGGCAAATATAAGTTTAATTTAGTGTTTTGTTTATGTATTTGTAATATTTTGTTATGTTTGTAAAATATTTAAAGTTCTGTGTTTTTTTTTTTTTTTTTTTTTGTATGTTTCATGTTTAGAGAGAGCAGCGCAAGTCGCGAAAACAGCATCTTCACTGCCGGAACCAGAAAGAAAATTGCCGGCCACTGGCCGTCGCGGGTCAACGGCCAAAGAGCAGCAGAAGATCCTGTGACCGGGTTGTTGCGTCGAACCTCCAACATTCAAATAAATAAAAATTTTTAATTTTCCATTGTAATGACGTCACAGAATGTTTAGTTCATGTTATATTTTGTTCAGTTCTGTTTTGTCGAGTCTGATGTTCACATCTGTATGTAGCGTATACGAAGACAATAAAACAGTGTATGCTCTAAAGCTTAAATACGTGTTCGAGAATTATTTATGAAGAGTTATACTGAGAAAGAACTGTTACTGAATTTTTCCAACATATTAATTTTCAGAAGAGTTTAATTTCGATTTTTTGAATCTTAAAGGTTTTACAGTCTGATTTTAATATGGGAAAAATCAGACAACTTGCGAGAATATAATTTCCAAGAAGAAAAAAACGACATCTAAGTTTCAAAAGTTTGCGCAAACCAGTTGGACTGAGTGACGTAATTTTGCTCAAACGACTCAACTGAAGGTGTTTTAATTACAGTTTCGTTCAAGAATCCCTTATAGAGAACTTTAAAAGAATTTAAATAAAATTTTTTGAGGTGTTTTGTAAACGACGTAGGTGACGAAGTCTGCACGTGGTCATATTTCAAACAAAAATCATTGAGTCCTACGCGTCGTTACACTACAAGGCGCATTGAGAGCAATAAGCTGGATGCGTGATTTTTAAACCTGCGTACTTGGCCCCTGTTGGGAGCGAATTAACTTCACATCTGAACTACGAGCTTGTGTACGACGATGGCTCACGTTAGCAAGCTCACGGAGCGTGGATAAATAAGCTGGCGGCAACAGGGTTGGAGAATATGTTTTTCACTCTCACTTTGTACTTACAAGGGAACCTCCCCATCGCATCCCCCTCAGATTTAGTTATAAGTTGGCACAGGGATAGGCCTTGAAAAACTGAACACAGATCAATCGAGAAAACAGGAAGAAGTTGTGTGGAACTATGAAAAAAATAAGCAACATATACAAACTGAGTAGTCCATGCGCAAGATAGGCAACATAAAGGAGAGTGTGAGCTGACGAGCGCCGTGGTCCCGTGGTTAGCGTGAGCAGCTGCGGAACGAAAGGTCCTTGGTTCAAATCGTCTCTCGGGTGAAAGTTTTAATTTTTTATTTTCAGATAATTATCAAAGTTCAGGCACTCACACATAATCAACTTCGCTCTCTACGCACGGAAACATTTGAAAACGTAAAAAACATATGTTTTGACAGAGCACAGGGAAAACTGTGCGACTCTGAAACTGTTGCATTCATTTGATGCAGTTTATGTGACAAACTCTTATGTTTTCATCACTTTTTTTGGAGTGATTATCACATCCACAAGAAAACCTAAATCGGGCAAGGTAGAAGAATCTTTTTACCCATTCGCCAAGTGTGCAAGTTAGGTGGGTCGACAACATATTCCTGTCATGTGACGCACATGCCGTCACCAGTGTCGTAAAGAATATATCAGACGTGTTTTCCTGTGGAGGAATCGGTTGACCTATGAACTTGCGATCAAATGTTCTCGGTTCCTATTGGAGAGGCACGTCCTTTCGTCTACTAATCGCACGGTTTTGCGGTGCGGTCGCAAAACACAGACACTAAACTTATTACAGTGAACAGAGACGTCAATGAATGAACGGACAGATCGTAACTTTGCGAAAATAAAGAAAGTAAAATTTTCACTCGAGGAAGGATTCGAACCAAGGACCTTTCGCTCCGCAGGTGCTGACTCTAACCACGAGTCCACGGCGCTCACCAGCTATTATTGTCCTTTATGTGCCTATCTTGCACAGTTTGTATATTTTGCTTATTTTTTCATAGTTCCACACAACTTTTTCCTGTTTTCTCGATTTATCTGTGTTCAGTTTTTCAAGACCTATCCACTGTGTCAATTTATAACCAAATCTGAGGGGGGTGCGATGGGGAGGTTCCCTTGTTAGTGTTCAAGTACACACATCCTTCTCGTACCAGCAAGGCTTGTAAGTGTCCGAAAATCTAAAGTGAAGCCATTACTCTGCAAAAGTCTAGAACCGAGTGTTTACTCCTCAAAGGTCTAACCCGAAGTGCTCTTCTTCTGGCTGCTTCGAAAATTTCCTGTTTCTCAACAGACCAGGAACTCGCTCGCCAATGTTGGCAAATATTCTGAATGCAGACCAATATAACTCAAGTGAAGATATTAAAGAATCTCCTACTCTCCAATATTTCCTGTGTTCAATCAATAGGGCTCTCAGGTATTTTGGAATAAAACAAATCACTGATTCTGCATATCAGGGATCCGACGATTTTTTGTTGGGTTTACGGAGGTTTGTCACATTAGATGTCTACACACAGATCTCGTAACTAAAGTAAATAACGGGCCGCTGATTTATGTACGCGTCCATGCAGCCTCATAGTGCCCAGATGGATTCCATAGGATTTACATCGACCAAATTTGATCGCCGGGACATCAGCGTCAGTTCACTATAATGTCCCTGAAACCACTATAGCGTGGTTCTGGCTCCGAGAGACAAACAACTATGCTACTGAAAGACGACCTCGTCGTCGCGCAGACATCAAGCTTGAAAGGATGCAGCTAGTTCGCAGCTGTCAGCGTGTCTTTGATTACCACCACAGATCTCATGCAAGCCCGGGAGAACGTCTCCAATAGTGCAATGTTGCTCCCACCAGTCTACGTTTGTGATAAGCTGCAAGTTTCGAGCCGCCCTTCACCTCGATGACGGCGTTTATAGAGGCGACCACCGACCTAGGTAGCAAAAATGTGATTCGTTCGAAGAGCCGAAACGTTTCCATTGATGGACGGTCGAATCTCGATGGTCCCGTGCCCACTGTAATCGTAATTGACAATGTCGTTGGGCCGAAATATGAACAAATAAGGTCATCTGCTGCAGAGTTCCATGTTCAACAATGTTCGATGAACGGTGTGTACCGAAACACTTTTGCGTGTTTCAGCACTGTGCTCTTTCGGCAGAGATGCCACAGATCACCATCTGTCCTACTTTACAGAGCACAAAAGCCTCCGAACACCACTTGTGTGAACAGTTGCGGGCGTCCAACCATTTAGCTGCTTCATTGTCCTTCTGCCTCTTTCTGTAGATGTTCAAGACAGTAGCCCGTGACCATTTGACCAGCTACCCCGTTTTCGAGATACTCGTTCACAGGCTCTGCGTATTAAAAATCTGCCCTTTGTAAAAGTCGCTTGTCTGAATGGATTTCCCAATTTGCAGCCCATATCTTCGTTAGGGGGAACCCCTGCCCGTGTCTGCTCCGCTTACATGCTTTTGTTACTGAGTCACTTGCCCGTATCGCCACTACGCAGCATCCAACGTCGTGGTGGGCAGCGGTTATAATGCTTTGGCTGATTGGTGTACTTGATCAAGGGAATTTTCATATCATCCTCAGAGATATGTTAATGGACAGTTTCGGAGAAAAATGTCCACGTTGCAATTTGAATTTTGCAAAATTATTTTTATTTACACTGTGATCTAGGTATTTACGAGAAGAAAATGTAAATAAAAGTAACTTTCAAAATTCCACTATTTTTGTAACACTGTAAACAGAAACGTAAGAAATAAGTTCAGGAAAAAATTAAAATTAAATTTTATAAAAATTATGGCAGTGTCTCCACTTTTCTATGGTAGTGAGATCTAAACACCTCCCAAGCGCCTGAAATAAGCTTCGTAAGAGCTAGAACTATAAAAGAATGTACCAAATTAGATAAACTAAAAAATATAGAATTTTGGAAAGAGCTAAAAGTTGATCCAATAATTAATATACAAGGTCTTTGTTTTAATTTGAGATAAGTAAATATCTTGAAAATAACGTATCGTCCAAAAAAACGTTCTAGGTAAAAAGTTAATATTTGTAAAGGGGGCATCTGTCTGTGCTACAGTCGGCCACCTCTTAGCCACCTCTCCTCTATGGGAGAGGTCAACTTTGTATTTCAAAATGAGAACCCTCCCGGAACCACCACCCCCCTCCTCATTTTTACTGCATATTCTGAAAATACTTACAGTTTACTCAAACCATTGTTTCCCATTCGTGATAGATGGCGCTGTAATCGACAGATATCAAATATGCCTGTTTTTGTTATTAAGAATCGATGCATCTGATTCTACATTTCATTTACGATGTAAATGAAAATCGTTTCTCTTGCGATGCTTCGTTTTAGAGATATTTAGTTGTCTGAAATTAAAACAAATACCCTGTTCAATTAAGATACCGGTATGAATTAAGCCATGGATGGATTACTAATAACATGCATGCTGTAGATTTTGCAGACTTCCTCTCCCACATTGACCGTACCTTCTCCTCCTACGTGATCGCCGCCGACCTCAACATCCATAGTCGTTCCGCCGCCCAGTTACGGCGGTGGCATCGGTTCCTCTCCTCCCTCCAAGGCGATCTCGTCCCCATTCCCCAGCACACAGGCCCTAAATCCAACTCCACTCCCGATGTCATCCTCTCCTCCCCTGCCGGCCGGAGTGGCCGAGCGGTTCTAGGCGCTACAGTCTGGAACCGCGCGTCCGCTACGGTCGCAGGTTCGAATCCTGCCTCGGGCTTGGATGTGTGTGAAGTCCTTAGGTTAGTTAGGTTTAAGTAGTTCTAAGTTCTAGGGGACTGATGACCTCAGCAGTTAAGGCCCACAGTGCTCAGAGCCATTTGAACCATTTTTTCTCCTCCCCTAACCTCCTTGGCCGCATAGCGGTGGATGTCCTGGAACCCATTGGTAGTGACCATCTCCCTGTCCTCCTGACCGTTTCAGACGGTCGTCGCCCTCGTCCCGACCCTCGTAATGACCCTCCTCCAAAATACGTCCATGCTTATTCCCGTGCCGACTAGAATGCCTACCGGGATGACCTCTACCCATGTCGAAAGCCACCCCTTCACCTACCACCACTCTGATGATATTACCCATGCCGCCTCCTTTCTCCAGCAGACCTTGTCTGAGGCCGTGAAGGCCCACGTCCCTTCCGTCGCCATCCACCCCCACCGTCCTACTTTACCCCCACAGGCTGTCCTCCTTCTCCTTGTATCCCGCCGTCTTTACCGTGCCTTCCTTCACACGCGTGACCCGGACACACTACGATGCCACTTGCTCACGGCTAAGAAACGCCGGGACTGGCGACAGACATGCACCCGTCTTAATGCTACACTTCCTATCAACTCGGCCAAGTACTGGTCAGCCTTCCGCTGCCTTACCGGATCTAACACCCCCCCCCTCCCTACTACCCTCTCCTTCATGATAATCGACCCTTCCCTGACAACCTTAGTAAGGCCAATCACTTTGCCTCCTACCTCTCCGATGTCTTTACCATTCCAGACGATCCCCAGTTCGATTACTGCCACTTCCCGGATGTTCACGATGAACTGACACCTCTGTCCCTCCTCTCGCTCCTGGTTTCCAGTACTTGGCCAACATTGCACACACTGAACGAAATGCCCCCATCACTACTCAGGATATCATTGCTACACTCCGCACAAAACGCAACACCCCTCGCGGTCACGATCGTGTCGCCTATCACCGCCTTCGTGAAGCCCCTGCCTACTTCCTCTCCACTCTGGCCAGGCTCTATAATGTAGTCCTGTCCACCGGCTACTACCCCGACCTGTGGAAAACCTCCGGGATCCTGATGTTCCTCAAACCCGACAAACCGCAGTCCGCTGTCTCCTCCTACCGTCCCATCAGACTTACCACGGTCTTCAGCAAGGTCCTGGAATCCATCCTTACCCAACGCATCCACCAGCATCTCCGCCAGCAGGGCCTCCTTCCCGTTACCCAGTGTGGCTATCGGCCGTCCTTCTCTACCGATGACCATCTCCTTCGCCTCACTCATCTCCTCTCCGAACACCTCAATTCCTGTCGCTCTGCTATCTTCCTCTCCCTCGACCTCGAACGCGCCTATGACCGTGTGTGGCATTCCGGTCTCCTCTTCAAGCTCCAAACCTACGCCCTTCCTGTTACCTACGTGCGTCTGATTGGGTTCTTTCTTACCCAAAGTCCTTCCTACATCACCATCCATAACACGGATTCCTACACCTTTGTCCTCTCAGCCAATGTGCCCAAGGTTCCGTCTTCTCCCCTCTGCTGTACCTTTACGGAGGACATGCCGCCGCCTTCACCCCCCATCCATCTTCTACAGTACGCCGATGACACCACCTTCCATGCCCTCGCCCCGACCCAGCAGTGCTCCCATCACCTTCTCCAATCCCATCTTGACCGGTTCATAACTTGGTGCAACCAGTGGTTGCTTAAGGTCAATCCTTCCAAAACCCAGACGATCATTGTAGGCAAAACCACCCCATCCCTCCGCCTCCTCGACTTCTATGTCACCATCTATGGCCATCCTATCGACCTCACCCCCACCCTTAAGTACCTTGCCGTCACCCTTGACCGTCGCCTCTCCTGGACCCACCATCTCCGGACAATCCAAGCCAAGGCATCCTCCCGACTCTGTCTCCTCAAGCTCCTTTCTGGCCGTACATGGGGTCTGGACCCCTCCACCATCCTCCACACCTATAAATCCCTCATCCGCTCTATCCTCTGCTACACCCACCCTGCCTGGATCTCTGCCCCTCCTACCATTTACAAATCCCTTCAAATCCTTGAACGCCATGCTCTTCGCCTCACCTATCGCATCCGTCTCCTCTCCCTCCGCGTATCCTGTACGACCTTATACCGTTCCCCCACCTCCTCTTTTTCCTCGAACGGATACAGATCCTCTACACCTCCCGTAAACTCACCCACTTGTCTCTCCCATCCTCTCCCACCCCCGTACGCTGCCGCGCCTGTATTTCCACGTCCCACCTGCTCTCTATCTCTCCACTCTCCTTATCCTCTCCCAAGGTGGCTTCCGCCAGCTCCCCCTCCCTGATGATGCCCTCCTCCCCTCAATCTACCCCTCCTATCACCTTTGATCCTCCCCTCCCACTTCCTGTGTTTTTTCCTCAGGGCACCCTGTCTCCCTTCTCTCTCTCTTTCATCCCTCCTCCCTTCCTCTCCCTCCTCCCCTGGGCTTTCCCTCCCCCATACCTTCATTCCTCCCCCATCTCCTCTGCCATTGGCATCTCTGCCCTCCCCTCTTCCTCCCCCACCACCTTCTTCCCCTCTTGGCAGGTCCCCGGACTCGCACACATTAAGTGGACATTCGTACGCCGGAGATCATCGCCATCAGTTTTTCGTGTGTGTGCCGTCGTGTTTGTGATTCAGTGTTTTTCGCCGCCCACGCTCCTTCTTTCACGTGTGTCGTCTAAATCATCAGTGTTTGTGCACAGTGCCGACAGTTTTCTTGTTTTTCGTCGAGTGCGAACGGCTTCTTGTTTTTTAATTACTGTATCTACTGTTTTTTAACCACCATTATGTTACTTTTCTGTCTTCATTGGTTTTCTCTCTTATTGTACTGCTTGTGGCTGAAGAGCGGAGTAAAATTTTCCGCTGCCAGCCCACCTTGTATGAGGTGCAAAATGACAATAAAGAAAAAAAATAGATTTTGCAGCTGCGAGTGGTAATGTATCCGTTATATTTGAAAAGCTGATGTACGTAGTTTCGAAACGAATTTCGTATGGATTGATGTGATTACCTGAAAACGGGTCTGTACCCACCATTGGTTTTTACACTGAAAAGGGAAAGAAAATTTTGTCTGATAGCATTTATGTGACTTATGAGTAACTGTGTAGATTAGAGTATTTTCACCGAATTATCTTGAGAGGGTGAACTCTTGTAAAACTGAACCAGCCAAGAGTTATTTTAAATCTCAGACCGGTTTTTAAGACACGCTTTAAAACTGCTTAATCGTATGTGTTCAGACGTTAAGGGCCCCAGTAAGTCATTATTTGCTAATTTAGGCGAATAATGTAATGTGACACACAGTTTTGATACCATTTAATAGTAACAACATTTACAGCCATTGAAATCAAAACTAATCGAAAGTACTTAATCAACTTAACGTTAACTAATCTAACGTCCAGAAGTAGCCAAAAATGAAGAATAGCTTTTAATTAGAATCTGTCTTATAAAGAGAGAATATTCAGAGCTCTTGGTTAAAGCGTATAATAAACAAATAAGAAGCTAAGTTAAGAAGATTGCTGTTTATAAAATTTTGAAGTCATTTATAGTTGGGTGTGTATCGAATAATAAAGTAAATATTCAGTGTGATAGCTACGTCGAAAAAAAACAATTCATCCCACTCATTTATCCAACACACATCCCACGTGATCATTCTTACTGTTAGTTGAAAGCAAAGGAACAGCTATTTAAATTCATTAACAACTCACTCAGAACCGATACAGAGGTTTCATGTAATATTAATTACAGGCTGTGGGAACAGTCGCCGACAGAAATGAATCAGCAGCTAATTTCATATTATTATAACACGGCGAGGTTGTAGCTATTAAATCAACTGAAATAAAACCGAGACATAGACGCATAGCTTATGACCGTGAGACGCAAGATGCAGAAGACTTGTTACTGCTGGACCCAAGATTTCTTAAAAACTCGAATGCCTATGTATAAACCTTCCACTTCATGCATCTCAATGTATATGACGTCATAACTACTGAACCATCTGTCATTAAACGATATAATTTTGGACGTACATTTAGTGGTACATGTGGTTTATTCTCTCCAAAATGTGTTGCGAATAGAATCAATAGTAAAGGTGTAATGAATTAAAACTTCTTGACTGCTGTTGAAGTTTTGATTGATAAACAACGAAAAGTTACTAAGCGATAAACTTTTTTCTTTTCATTAATTTCTCGACAATGTCAGCGAGCAAAACTTTAGAACTGGTTTGAAATTATCTATAAAGTTTTTGGAAGTCTCTGAGTGCTCTCATTCTCAAATACTGTAAGAATATAGTGTGTTCTGCGCCTTAAGTTACGGTGCAACAAGATATATACCTAAATTTATTTTGATTTTCTGTGTTAAACCTTCACCGTCAACCGTACCCGTAATGGGTAGAGTTTTAAGGCACTTAAAATTTTTAAATCTGGTCAATAATTATATGAAACACCGAAAATAAAATTTTTGTTACCCATGGATGCCCTTAAGTAGTCAACCCGCAACTTGTAACGTGTGGGTGACCGTTTTAGAGGTTTAGTAACATACAGGATGTTTCCCAATTTCTATTACAGGCTTCGAAGGGTTTAGAGCTTTCATAAGGAATCTATGAACGGAAACATACCGTCTGAAAATAAAATAAGTTTGATAGCAGAATCAATTTTCAAGTTATATCGTCCCTCTCTCCTCTTTGGTATTTAAGTGTTTGGATTTTAATGTAAGATGTGGTCGGCATTGTTGGGTCAAAGGTAGACGATATACACTCCTGGAAATTGAAATAAGAACACCGTGAATTCATTGTCCCAGGAAGGGGAAACTTTATTGACACATTCCTGGGGTCAGATACATCACATGATCACACTGACAGAACCACAGGCACATAGACACAGGCAACAGAGCATGCACAATGTCGGCACTAGTACAGTGTATATCCACCTTTCGCAGCAATGCAGGCTGCTATTTTCCCATGGAGACGATCGTAGAGATGCTGGATGTAGTCCTGTGGAACGGCTCGCCATGCCATTTCCACCTGGCGCCTCAGTTGGACCAGCGTTCGTGCTGGCCGTGCAGATCGCGTGAGACGACGCTTCATCCAGTCCCAAACATGCTCAATGGGGGACAGATCCGGAGATCTTGCTGGCCAGGGTAGTTGACTTACACCTTCTAGAGCACGTTGGGTGGCACGGGATACATGCGGACGTGCATTGTCCTGTTGGAACAGCAAGTTCCCTTGCCGGTCTAGGAATGGTAGAACGATGGGTTCGATGACGGTTTGGATGTACCGTGCACTATTCAGTGTCCCCTCGACGATCACCAGTGGTGTACGGCCAGTGTAGGAGATCGCTCCCCACACCATGATGCCGGGTGTTGGCCCTGTGTGCCTCAGTCGTATGCAGTCCTGATTGTGGCGCTCACCTGCACGGCGCCAAACACGCATACGACCATCATTGGCACCAAGGCAGAAGCGACTCTCATCGCTGGAGACGACACGTCTCCATTCGTCCCTCCATTCACGCCTGTCGCGACACCACTGGAGGCGGGCTGCACGATGTTGGGGCGTGAGCGGAAGACGGCCTAACGGTGTGCGGGACCGTAGCCCAGCTTCATGGAGACGGTTGCGAATGGTCCTCGCCGATACGCCAGGAGCAACAGTGTCCCTAATTTGCTGGGAAGTGGCGGTGCGGTCCCCTACGGCACTGCGTAGGATCCTACGGTCTTGGCGTGCATCCGTGCGTCGCTGCGGTCCGGTCCCAGGTCGACGGGCACGTGCACCTTCCGCCGACCACTGGCGACAACATCGATGTACTGTGGAGACTTCACGCCCCACGTGTTGAGCAAATGCGGCGGTACGTCCACCCGGCCTCCCGCATGCCCACTATACGCCCTCGCTCAAAGTCCGTCAACTGCACATACGGTTCACGTCCACGCTGTCGCGGCATGCTACCAGTGTTAAAGACTGCGATGGAGCTCCGTATGCCACGGCAAACTGGCTGACACTGACGGCGGCGGTGCACAAATGCTGCGCAGCTAGCGCCATTCGACGGCCAACACCGCGGTTCCTGGTGTGTCCGCTGTGCCGTGCGTGTGATCATTGCTTGTACAGCCCTCTCGCAGTGTCCGGAGCAAGTATGGTGGGTCTGACACACCGGTGTCAATGTGTTCTTTTTTCCATTTCCAGGAGTGTACTTCTCAAGTAGTTTTCTTTGGATGTTTCCATGTTGGGTCTTATGTACCCTCGTTACGTGGACTTCAGCCATAGCTTACAGTCTTTTTTGCAGTCCTTACAGTGAGCGCACGTAAGATCACTTTTCAGAGTACCAGAAGAAGAGAGTCGTCGAAACACTGTGCACACATTGGAATATCCGAGCGCGTAACATGAATGTGTTTGTTAATTGTGGCCAAGCACCAAAATACAATCGTCATTAACACCTGAACTAAATTAACGTAGTCTCATATTAAATTAAAATTAATCATCAGTCGAAACAAAAAAGTTATAAACTTGCATAAATACTAAAGAAAATTTGACAATAATCTGTAGTAACCACGACCTCGGTTTTATAGCTACGAGTATAACGGCTAAACAGTTTTTATTTGCTAGTGAGTAAAATTCTTTCCACACGTAGTAATTTAGTAACAGAACAGTAACTCAGTTGGGCTAGGTGAGGGGAAGAAGTCTTGCGATTAGTTATTATCTATCTACAGACGGATTTGTTTAGTAAAAAGAAAAAAGTGGGTTACGCATGTGTTACCTAAGACTCACAATAAAGATATTTTTGTATAAAATACACAGAAGCCACGTTTATATATCCTGTAGCATTATATACGAGGGGCGTTCAGAAAGTAAGCTCCGATCGGTAGCGAAATGGAAACGATTATGAAAATCCGATAAAGCTTTGCACAGATGTGTTGGGTAGTGTTTCTAGTATAACCCCAGTTAGCATCACGTCGCTCTTCTCATTTCTGAGCTCGCAGTGAGTGCGTAAAGATGTCTAGAAAATAGTGTCTGCCGCCAAGTACGAGGGCCTGGTGAGAAATTTCGCCTGAAGCTATGCAGCTAACATTACATAACTGTCGTGCTGTTTCTTCTTCAAGACAATTCTCAGCCGCATTCTGCAGGGGCAATGAAGATGCTCCTGCATCGTTTTCAAATGGAAATGTGAGATTACCCACAATACAGTCCGCAATTGTCTCCCCCTGAGTTTCATCTCTGGCCACATGAACCGCTGTCTTTGAAGACAACATTTTGACACAAGCAACGAGGTGTAGACCAGCGTGGAGAATTGGCGGAAAGCACTGGCGGCTGCCTTCTATGATGAGGCTATTGAAAAGTTGGTACAACGCTATGACAAAAGTCTAAGTCAGAACGGCGACTACATAGAGAAGTAGCTGAAAGGTGTAGCTAATTGTTACACGTAAAACATTTCTGATGTTCACTGTGGTTTCAATTTGGCAATCAATCGGAGCTTACTTTCTGAACAGGCCTCGTATTTGTTACAGTAAAAATTATACTGGACTATATGGATGAATTAAATATTGGCTTCTGAATAATTACATAAGAATTTGTAATCTTTTGGCCCAAACGATTCTTATTCTTTGTGGAAGTACAGAAAACAGTTCGTTTTTCCCTATGCACAAATAAACATTACGCTTCTCGCGACTAGATGGTTGACTTACCTCGCTGTTCACCATTTCGCATCTGCCTCCCATCTCAGACGCAACTGTCCAGCGTCTAACACCATCTTGGTGAACAACTTGGCTCAGAATGTTACAGAAAATATCAATAAATTGGCATCTTTTGAGAACTACTAATGTAGATAAAAGCTAAAACCTTGCCATCTTCAGAAATTACTGATACAACAACCCATTTTTGGCAGATGATTATCATCATCAGCATCCCTAGGGAAGGCACTCAGACAACTATCATCACTCTCTCCATCTGCTCCACCTGCCAACCATCGATTACGCTCCTGCTACTTACTTAGAATACCGCAGCATTAATTTTTTTTAAGATAACAGTTCATTTGTGGGTGCCTAAGATACACATATTTACTTCTTTACTTACCTAGTGGCGACACCGAACCCAGTTCATTGCCTCACTCCTTAATCTCTGCCAGTGTCGCTGAACATGTTCTCACGAGCTTCCAGGTTCTCCAGGCCTTTCTTTTCTGCATTTATAAACCTCAGTTTTAGTCTTGTTCCTTGCAGCTTCCCTTGTAGCACTGTGTGAGGTTACGACTGAACCATTGACAAATCCCTTGGATGTCAGAAAGAGCTATTCCAGGTGACCTTTCTGGTATTCAGCTCACTTTCCGAAGAATCACGTGAATTTGGTTTGGAGTCATGCAATGGATAACTTAATGAATTCAGTTTATTAAACAGTGGTG
Organism: Schistocerca nitens; assembly: GCF_023898315.1. NCBI lineage: Eukaryota > Metazoa > Arthropoda > Insecta > Orthoptera > Acrididae > Schistocerca > Schistocerca nitens. Next base: position 995,567,192 of record NC_064615.1, read on the forward strand.
ACTGTAGTACACGTGAAACATGGACTCTGTAACTCAAAAGACGATAAGATAGGGAGTTTCATCGAACTACTGACTGAAACGATGGTCACTATAAAGCCGTGTTTACTACTATTTACTGTGGACTTCAGGTTAAACATAAATACACAAACATATGAAATCATTACGCTAATTGAGTGTTAACAGAAGTTTACAATGGATACAAAATAACAGCACCTTGACTAAGGTCGGGCAATAGGAATTATTCTTCAAGAATCAAGTATACCAAGATCGTTAGCAATTCTTAAAAAAAGTTCTTGGCTAAGTTCGTCCTACGAGAATAATATAACTTTGAGATCGCCCCCGAACTGACCCAATGTCAAACATATACATTGGGTATTAAGGCTGAGGTTAATACGTTAGAGTCAACATGAAATTTGGGCGAACAATTAAGTTCGCGGAAGTCGCACAGTGATTGCCAAATGTTAATCATAGAGACTGATCATATAATGGTAAGACAGAGATTTCGGAAGCAGGTCTTAAATTGTAAGACATTTCCAGGGGCAGATGTGGTCTCTGACGATAATTCATTGGTTATGACACGCAGATTTAAACGAAGAAACTGCGAAAAGGCAGGATTTTAAAGAGATGGGACCTGAATCAACTGAAACAACAAGAGTTTGCAGAGATTTTCAGAGGGAGCATTAGGGAACGATTGACAAGAACAGGGGAAAGGAATACAGTAGAAGAAGAATGGATAGCTTTGAGGGATGAAATGGTGAAGGTAGCAGGAGTAGGAAAAAAAAGAGGGCTGGTAGATATCCTTAGGTAATACAAGAGATACTGAATTCTGAATTTAATCGATGAAAGGAGGAAATATAAAAATTCAACAAATAAAGCAGGCAAATGGGAATACAAACGTCTAAAAAATGAGATCAATAGGAAGTGCAAAATGGCTAAGCAGGAATGGCTAGAGAACAAATATAAGGATGAAGAAGCAAATACGAGGGGTGTTTTTTAAGTAAGTACCGTTTTGAAATTGAAAAATGACGTGCTAAAATATGTCAATAATTTTATTTTTACATGAAAGCCTGTACCTTCATCTACTTTTCTACATAATTTCCGTCAATATAGAGGCACTTGTCATAACGTTGTATCAGTTTTTGAATACTCTCCTCATAGAAGTCTGCCGCCTGACTTGTTAACCACTGCATCACCACTGTTTTGACTTCGTCATCGTCTTGAAGACGCTGACCGCCCAGGTGTTTCTTCAAGTGCAGGAACAGATGGTAGTCACTGGGCGCAAGATCGGGGCTGTACGGAGGACGATCTAGAGTTTCCCATCGAAAAGATGTGATGAGATCTTTGGTCCGATTCGCCACATGCGGACGGACATTGTCTTGCAGCAAAACGATGCCCTTGCTCAACTTCCATGGTCTGTTGCTTTGATTCTGGTGTGACGTAGGCCACCCATGTTTCATCGACCGTAACAGTTTGGCTTAAGAAATCATCACCGTCGTTGTGTTACCGCTCAAGGAAAGTCAATGCACTGTCTAGACGTTTGCTTTTGTGCACATCCGCCAACATTTTCGGTTCGGTACTCAACATGCGCACAATTTTCGGTAATTCAAGTGTTCGGTCATAATTCCATACAAAACACTACGAGAAACATTAGGAAAGTCATCCCGCAAGGGGGAAATCGTAAAACGTCTGTTTTCTCTCCCCTTATTGTCCACTTCCTGCACCAAACTTTCATTAACCACCGAAGGACGCCCACTCCGTTGTTCATCATGCGCATTTGTTCAAATGGTTCAAATGGCTCTGAGCACTATGGGACTCAACTGCTGAGGTCATTAGTCCCCTAGAACTTAGAACTAGTTAAACCTAACTAACCAAAGGACATCACAAACATCCATGCCCGAGGCAGGATTCGAACCTGCGACCGTAGTGGTCTTGCGGTTCCAGACTGCAGCGCCTTTAACCGCACGGCCACTACGGCCGGCTTGCGCATTTGTGCGGCCATCTTTAAATGCTCTTACCCACTTTCTTACCATTACATCACTGATAATGTTTTCTCGGTAACCTGGACAGATCTCGCGTTGAATATCGATCGCCTTTAGGCCTTTAGCACTAAGAAATCTTATAACAGCCCGTACTTCACAGTCGGCGGGACTCACGATTATCGGAGGCACCTTAAACACTCAGTACACAATGAAAACAAGGAAGAATCATACTGTAGTTTCATCAGTGCGTAGATAAAGGTACAGGCTTTCATGTAAAAATAAAATTATTAAGATATCTTAGCACGTCTTTTTTTTTTAATTTCAAAACGGTACTTACTTAAAAAACACGCCTCGTATCACTAGGGGTAAGATAGATGCTACCAGAAAAAGACGCCTTTGGAGAAAAGAGAACCACCTGTATGAATATCAAGAGCTCATATGGAAAACCAGTCCTGAGTAAAGAAGGGAAAACAGAAAGGTCGATTGAACATAAAGAGGGTCTGTATATTTAGTTTTAGCAAAGCACATTCTAGACAGCCTGATCAGCTTCGAAAAAAAACTGTCACACTTTTTTGTAATAATCTGTGTTACAGCAGTTTTTCGTCCAGATACACCTCAAAATTACATAGTCAAAAATCACTTTTATGGTTCACAACTTACTTTTTTTAAGGTATGAAGTAACAAACAACAACAGATTAAAGAAACGGGTTCTCGCTGAACAGAAGTGTCAAATCGGAGCTGCTCAAGTGATTCAATAAATTGACACGACACGGTATTTCTTCCTTTATTTGTAATCTGAAGTATTACAAACCTGTAACGTGCGGCAACTGCTAGAAAATCCTTCAGCACTATAAAGATACAAGAATCTATTGTGAGTGTTTTGTATCGCCCCTCCGCGGAGCGTTATGGAAATAATTCCAGAGTTCTTTGAGATCGTAATATACAAGATGATTCCGTAATGAATTTACAAACGTTCAGGGGCGATAGAGAACGATAAATGTTTCAATTTGAGGTAGGGGACCCTGGTCTGGAAAAACCCGGGTTCAAAGTAATGAACGAATATCGTTCTGATACCTCTGACAATGGAGTCCATGTACCGCTACCGTTGTTGCTAAGATATTAGAATATGCAACTTTCAGAGGTGGTAGTACGGACGAAAACAAGAAACCGCGCGAACCGTGCTAAGGCACCCCAGACCACGCGGGGCCAAAACGTTTTAACTTATTACACTACTGGCCATTAAAATTGCTACACCAAGAAGAAATGCAGACGACAAACGGGTATTCATTGGACAAATATATTATACTAGAACTGACATGTGATTACATTTTCACGCAATTTGGCTGCATAGATCCTGAGAAATCAGGCCAGGACAAACACCTCTGGCCGTAACAACGGCCTTCATACGCCTGGGCATTGAGTCGAACAGAGCTTGGATGGCGTGTACAGGTACAGCTGCCCATGCAGCTGCAACACGATATGACAGTTCACCAAGAGTAGTGACTGGCGTATTGTGACGAGCCAGTTGCTCGGCCACCATTGACCAGACGTTTTCAATTGGTCAGAGATCTGGAGAATATGCTGGCCAGAGCAGCAGTCGAACATTTTCTGTATCCAGAGAGGCCCGTTCAGGACCTGCAACATGCGGTCGTGTATTGTCCTGCTGAAATGTAGGGTTTCGCTGGTATCGAATGAAGGGTAGAGCCACGGGTCGTAACACATCTGAAATGTAACGCCCGCTGTTCAAACTTCCGTCAATACGAACAAGAGGAGACCGCGACGTGTAGCCAATGGCACCCCGTACCATCATGCGGGGTGATACGCCAGTATGGAGATGACGAATACACGCTTCCAATGTACGTTCACTACGATGTCGCCAAACACGGATACGGCCATCGTGATGCTGTAAACAGAACCTGTATTGATCCGAAAAAATGACGTTTTGCCATTCGTGCACCCAGGTTCGTTGTTGAGTACATCATCGCAGGCGCTACTGTCTCTGATGCAGCGTCAAGGGTAACCCCAGCCATGGTCTCCGAACTCATAGTCCGTGCTGCTGCAATCCTCGTCGAACTGTTCGTGCAGATGGTTGTTGTCTTGCAAACGTCCCCATCTGTTGACTCAAGGATCGAGACGTGGCTGCACGATCCGTTACAGCCATGCGCATAAGATGCCTGTCATCTCGACTGCTAGTGATACGAGGCCGTTGGGATTCAGCACGGCGTTCCGTATTACCCTCCTGAACCCACCGATTCCATATTCTGCTAACAGTCATTGGATCTCGACCAACGCGAGCAGCAATGTCGCCATACGATAAACCGCAATCGCTGTAGCCTCAATCCGACCTTTATCGAAGTCGGAAACGTGATGGTACGCATTTCTCCTCCTTACACGAGGCATCACAACAACGTTTCACCAGAAAACGCCGGTCAACTGCTGTTTGTGTATGAGAAATCGGTTGGAAACTTTCCTCATGTCAGCACGTTGTAGGTGTCGCCACCGGCGCCAACCTTGTGTGAACGCTCTGAAATGCTAACCATTTGCATATCACAGCATCTTTTTCCTATCGGTTAAATTTCGTGTCTGTAGCACGTCATCTTCGTGGTGTAGCAATTTTAATGGCCAGTGGTGTATTTCTTTACTACTAATTGTAATCGCAGTACATTTTCAGATAGAATCTACGTTCACCACTCATTGAATCTGCAAATTTATATCTTTGTACGACATATACGATGTCATAAACATTGAGATGTTTGAGACCGCTGTTTTAAACCTGGGAATTCAATTCTTGAAGGAATCTGGGGGAGGTAGACATAACAATTCGCTAAAACTAGACTGCGATTTAAATTCAACCGTCCCAGATTGCTACCACAGTATCCTTTTGACAAGTGACAAATGCGGTGCTCCGCGCACGAACGGTGAGGCCGCTGGTATTCGAGTTCAAATAATCGTTAATCCCGAGGACCGTGCTGTGATTCGACAGAGCTGGAGCTCGTAAGGGCGAAGGGCGGATGTTTTCTTAACAGTTTGTATTGTAGGGGGCGTGGGCGGCGGAGGCGACGCGCCGTCTATAAGAGGCGGCGCCTGCGAGGGCGGCGTCCACAAACAGCTGCAGTCGGCAGAGGGCGACACCAGGAAGCCATGGACCCTGTCAGGTGAGCCCGCAGCCGCAGCAGCTAGGGCGCTACACTGAATCGCTCTTTAACCTGCTCAGGTTCTGAACCTCTTCCCTTCTTCTGCGGGCCCAGTATTAGGCATTATGGCCTCTTTCAGTCTCGCCATCTCTTCCTCGGCCTTTGCACACTCCTTGTTTCAACAGAATTGTGTTCCATTACTCGTAGAGGAATTCAGTGAGGCAGTATACACAATACATGCTCTTTCCCGTCCTGCTTTTGTTGCATTATTTCTACAATTAGGCCTAATAGTTATACCCCAGTTCTTTCCTAATTTTTTCATTTCTTATTTCACAGATCTGACGAACTTCAAAACTGATGTTTCAAGTTGTCTTCAGTCTTTTGATCTCAATTTCCAGGCCGGCTGGAGCGGCCGCGCGGTTCTAGGCGTTACAGTCTGGAACCGCACGACCGCTACGGCCGCAGGTTCGAATCCTGCCTCGGGCATGTATGTGTGTGATGTCCTTAGGTTAGTTAGGTTTAAGTAGTTCTAGGTCTATGGGACTGATGACTTTTTTTTCCAATGTCCAGCTTTCTCTTCCATACAGTACTGTGAGCAGTTCCATGATTATACAAAATTTCATTTGATCTGCTGGTTTCAATCTTTAACCTTCTTCTTATCGTGCCACATAAATGTTGATTCAGCTGCCCTTTCAGATAGTTCTTATACAACCCACGATGTCTTCACAAGCCACACATGAGATTTTTATCGTCTCTCACTTGCTACGTGCTAACTGTTAGTCCTACAGATAAAATGAACAAGACCTTCTGGTAGGAAATTTAAAAATGGTTCAGATGGCTCTAAGCACTATGGGACTTAACATCTGAGGTCATCAGTCCCCTAGGCTTAGAACTACCTAAACCTAACTAGCCTAAGGACATCGCACACATGCATGCCCGAGGCAGGATTCGAACCTGCGACCGTAACAGCAACGCGGTTCTGGACTGAAGCGCCTAGAACCGCTCGGCCACAACGACCGGCTAGGAAATTTAATCTAGTTACATTTTTACTGGGATACCTCTTCGCTGGAGGTCGCAGTTTTCGAGTTATTCAAGACAAATGCGTTTGAAGATCTGCTTTATGGGTTTTTCTTGCGTAACTCGAAAACTACGGCCTCTAACGGAAGTTTAACATCGTTAAATTTCCTACTAATAGGTCCTGTTCATTTTTTGTTTTTTGTTTTTTGACTAATAGTTTGTGCGTAGTAAGGGAGAGAATATGGAAATTTTGCACATGACATTTGAAGGCGTTGCATGTTGCATAAAAGTAGTAGATGGGGGCAACTGAATTATCATGTATGTGTTGAAATGTGTTAATTTTCTTATTTATGTACTTCTCTTCCTCAAAAGTTATATCTCACTCTAGATCTGGAAATGGGATACCTCTTCTGTTATTATGTCTTTACTGTCCTGTGTAATTACCTGGACGTAGGCAAAAGCATAGTATTTACAAATTTATCTGTCCTAATTTATATACCTTGTGGTATTCTGTCCTGCATCCATTCCCTTATCACGTCCTCCATTTGGATATTGAACAGTCTTGGTGACGTACTAAAGCTTTGCTTTACTCCCTCGTTTATCTCTATTTCAGGTGCCAGATTTTTGCCATTGTTTGTTCTTTTTTTGCTGTTAAACTTGGCATACTTTTATCAGGTACCCGGGCAACCTCTTTCCTCCATTACTGACCATAGTTTTTTTCCTGTGGACAAGATCAAATGTTTTTTCACTGTTAATAAATGTTAGATGTGTTTCCAAACTGAATTCTAGTCTTTATTGTGCAAATATCGTCGGTACAGGATCTTCTCATAAAATTGAATCAGAGCTATTTCGAAGCCTTTCAACAATTATTTTGCTGTAGATTTTATAAGAAATAACTAAAAGACAATCTCCTGTAGCTAGCGGAGTTATCTCCGTCTCCTTCGTAACACATCTTATTCCTCATTGAATATGCAGAAAGTTGCTGGCAGTTTAAAGCTGTGTTCCGGACTTAGACTCGAACAGCAGTGTTGTCTTTCCTAGGTAGTGTTACTCACAGATCTATGTAGGAACGACTAACCACCCACTCTCATAGTTTCAACATCGTCAGTACCGCAACATCTCCTACTTTGCCACTTTCCAAATGTACAAATGTATGAAAGAGAGCTTCTTTGGGGACGGGGGAGTGGGAGAATCATGAGTCATGCTTGGATAGCTCCGTCTGTTAAGAGCATTTCCAGGGAAAGCAAGGTACCATGTTCGAGTCTCGACACGGTTTCAAGATTTGAAACCAGCATATAATTCGTCGTGAAAGTTTCATTCCAACATAACGTAGAGCTTGCCATGTTGTTGAAACTCCAGAGCAGTTTGTGAACGATACTCTCAAAGGTTTTAGAATCTGAATATCTCATATTAAACTTACTGGCAGATTAAAACTGTGTGCCGGACCGAGACTCGAACTCGGGACCTTTGCCTTTCGCGGGCAAGTGCTCTACCAACTGAGCTACCCAAGCACGACTCGCGCCCCGTCCTCACAGCTTTTACTTCTGCCAGGACCTCGTCTCCTACCTTCCAAACTTTACAGAAGCTCTCCTGCGAACCTTGCAGAACTAGCACTCCTGAAAGGAAGGATATTGCGGAGACATGGCTTAGCCACAGCCTGGGAGATGTTTCCAGAATATCTCATATAGCACAGAGTTAATGCCATGCCGTTGAGGCTACACCGGCTCTCGTTATAACAGTGAAGTTAAGCATTGTAAGATATGGTTGGCGCTTAGGTGGATGACTATTCGGGCTTTCCTAACCTACGGGAGAGCACTCAGCCTCGTAATTCCGACTGAGCAGCTACTTGACAGAGTAGCAGCGGTTCCAGACTGACATGCTGCATCAAATGACGCCATTGGCGCAGGATGGCACGGCGTTCGGTTGGTGCCGTTAAGCCCTCCGAGGCCTATTCGAACGCACACACACACACACACACACACACACACACACACACACACACACACACACACACACACACATATATATATATATATATATATATATATATATATATATATATATATATTACACAGACGGTTCGTCACAGCATATTTTCTCGAAGATATTATGTGTGCCTGTTGTGGAGTTCTGGAAAAGGTTTTACACTCACATATTATGCCATTTCTGGAGACCGAAAATCTCACCAGTAAAAATTGACGTTGGTTCCACAAACATAGCTATGTGAAATCCAGCTCGTTGTGTTCGTCCACGAGACCCAGAAAGCAGTAGGTATCGGCTCCCAGATTGATGGCGTGTTCTTTACTTCCGGAAGGCGTTCGGTACAGATCTACGGTACCGTCTAATGAACAAAGAGAGCGAGAGCGTACTGAATATGAGACTAGCTATGCAATTGGATTAAAGAACTTCTAGTAAGCAGAACAGAGAATGACATATTAAACGGGAGAAATTTTCAGACCTAAAAGTAATTTGACACGCACTCCAAGAGATCGTTAAAAGACTAAAATTTTTCAATTTTTCACAATACACGCGAGTGACCTTCTGGACATCGTCGGAAGTTCCATGAGGCTTTCCGCATATGCTACTGTTGTATACAGTGAAGTCGCAATGCTACAAAATTGTAGTGGAGTGCAGGAAGATATGCACAGAATCCACGCCTGGTGCAGGGATTAATATTTGGCACTCAATATTAACAAACGTAACCTACTGCACGTAAACAGCAAAACCCATTATTGTATCATTACAACATTGCAGAACAATGACTGGAAGCAGTCACATCCGTTAAATATCTAGGAATATACGTAATGAGCTATTTTCAGTCGAACGAGCACATAAAACCAACCGCAAGTAAGAGAGATCCCAAACTGAGATTCACTGGAAGCACCCTCAGGAAGTATAGTCCATCCGCGAAGGAGATAGCTTACAATATCCTAGTGCAGCCATTTCTTGAATAATGCTTCTCAGTCTGAGATCAGCACCACGTAGGACTGATAGAGGAAATAAAGAAGATCCAAAGAACAACAGCACGTTTCGTCACAGGTTCATTTAGTAAGAGCAGAAGCGGAGATGATGAGTCAGCAGCAGAGGTGACCGCTGGAAGAGGGGCGCTCTGCATCAAGACGTCGTCTACTCTTAGAGTAGATTTATTATTCGCCTTGGTCGCGTTATGCAACAGTATTTTGCAAAAGTGTTCGATACCACATTCTCTTGTACAGGGTGTTTCAAAAATGACCGGTATATTTGAAACGGCAATAAAAACTAAACGAGCAGCGATAGAAATACACCGTTTGTTGCAATATGCTTGGGACAACAGTACATTTTCAGGCGGACAAACTTTCGAAATTACAGTAGTTACAATTTTCAACAACAGATGGCGCTGCAAGTGATATGAAAGATATAGAAGACAACGCAGTCTGTGGCTGCGCCATTCTGTACGTCGTCTTTCTGCTGTAAGCGTGTGCTGTTCACAACGTGCAAGTGTGCTGTAGACAACATGGTTTATTCCTTAGAACAGAGGATTTTTCTGGTGTTGGAATTCCACCGCCTAGAGCACAGTGTTGTTGCAACAAGACGACGTTTTCAACGGAGGTTTAATGTAACCAAAGGACCGAAAAGCGATACAATAAAGAATCTGTTTGAAAAATTTCAACGGACTGGGAACGTGACGGATGAACGTGCTGGAAAGGTAGGGCGACCGCGTACGGCAACCACAGAGGGCAACGCGCAGCTAGTGCAGCAGGTGATCCAACAGCGGCCTCGGGTTTCCGTTCGCCGTGTTGCAGCTGCGGTCAAAATGACGCCAACGTCCACGTATCGTCTCATGCGCCAGAGTTTACACCTCTATCCATACAAAATTCAAACGCGGCAACCCCTCAGCGCCGCTACCATTGCTGCACGAGAGACATTCGCTAACGATATAGTGCACAGGATTGATGACGGCGATATGCATGTGGGCAGCATTTGGTTTACTGACGAAGCTTATTTTTACCTGGACGGCTTCGTCAATAAACAGAACTGGCGCATATGGGGAACCGAAAAGCCCCATGTTGCAGTCCCATCGTCCCTGCATCCTCAAAAAGTACTGGTCTGGGCCGCCATTTCTTCCAAAGGAATCATTGGCCCATTTTTCAGATCCGAAACGATTACTGCATCACGCTATCTGGACATTCTTCGTGAATTTGTGGCGGTACAAACTGCCTTAGACGACACTGCGAACACCTCGTGGTTTATGCAAGATGGTGCCCGGCCACATCGCACGGCCGACGTCTTTAATTTCCTGAATGAATATTTCGATGATCGTGTGATTGCTTTGGGCTATCCGAAACATACAGGAGGCGGCGTGGATTGGCCTCCCTATTCGCCAGACATGAACCGCTGTGACTTCTTTCTGTGGGGACACTTGAAAGACCAGGTGTACCGCCAGAATCAAGAAACAATTGAACAGCTGAAGCAGTACATCTCATCTGCATGTGAAGCCATTCCGCCAGACACGTTGTTCGGGTAATTTCATTCAGAGACTACGCCATATTATTGCTACGCATGGTGGATATGTGGAAAATATCGTACTATAGAGTTTCCCAGACCGCAGCGCCATCTGTTGTTGAAAATTGTAACTACTGTAATTTCGAAAGTTTGTCTGCCTGAAAATGTACTGTTGTCCCAAGCATATTGCAACAAACGGTGTATTTCTATCGCTGCTCGTTTAGTTTTTATTGCCGTTTCAAATATACCGGTCATTTTTGAAACACCCTGTATATTTGGTTGTTTCTCGGTATCGCCTGCTTCCTTTGAGCTGAAAGTCAACTGAAGAGTCCGATACAACTTTTTTTTTTTTTGCAGTTCGATATGTTGATTATGTCATGGCTAAAAGCAGACGGGTGGTATCCCATGCTTCAGTTATAAGTAATTTTCGCTGCATTATATCCAAGGTCGGAGTACCCTCAAACTTACTTTTAGAAAAAAAACCACTGCACTCGTCGATTTATTAGTCATAAGAGACTACGTTTTTTCTGTTTGTGAAATGTAAAATGTTAATTTCTGTAAATTTCTGTAAACTTTGCATCAGTTTGAAGTCACATTAAGAGGGACAGTACTTCATTACAGATAAGCACTTCAGATGCGAAAAGACTGAGGTTTTGGTGATTTACCTCGTTATAATATGCAGCCCGTCACCTTCTTGAATTTTGACAGGATTTGCTTTCTGTACCATTAACTGGTTTTCAAGCCACTGCAGCTTCACCATCAGACGGAGGTGTTACAGGAACATTATCTGGACCCTGTGCAGCTACACGCTACGGTAGTGTCGCTGTCGCGAGTAAAGGAAATTTAGTTCCCGATAACGAAAATTTTGTGAAACGTGAAGATTATTATGTTTTAGCATATTTACATTGGACTGCCTCGTGCTATCAATAACAAACTCACTCTCACTCGGTAAGTAGACACTGAACATCGCGATTGTTGAGTTAAGACGCATTGTTCGAAACGTGCAACGCGCCACGAACGCAGGCTGGTGGGAGGAGTATTATGCTATGGGAGGCATTCTTCTGGGCTTGCATGGCACCTATTGGTAGTAATCGAAGACAGGCTGAACGCTGCGAACTGTCTGCATCCCTTCATATTTGATGTCGCTCCCGACGGCGATATCATCTTTCAGCAGTGTAATTGTACCTGTTCCGGAGCCAGAACCGTGCTACGGTGATTTTAGGTGTATTAAAGTGAACTCACGTTGAAGCCTCGGCGAGAAAATTCACCTGATGTAAATTCTAGGAAACCTATCTGGGTTGCTATCGTGTGCCATTACCGTGTACATAAATCAGCGGCTCTATATTTACGCGAATTACATGACCTGTGCGTAGACATCTAATGTCACGTAGCTTTACAAGTGTCATTCAGTATGACGGGTCTAAAAATTCTATTTTATTTATTTAAAAGCAAAATTGAGAACAGCACCTTCAACCATACGTCTACCCTATGCAACTATCTTTCCCTAAAGTAATCTAATCGATTTCCATTGTGTACTTCCCCTGATCAAAAGAATGTCATAATTTCGTGCCGGATGGGATACGCTACTCAGACACTACAACTTTCGCCGACAGATACGTACCTTGATGTCTGCTGTGTTAGTCAGCAAGTGAATGCTGCTGCTGGTTTTTCCCCCTGCTTTTCAATTCAGATGCTGCATAATAAGCAGAGACATTTGACTGTAGTGCCTACATTACCAGGATTTTCAGTTTCAGTATTTCTTTGTAGCAATCTCCATATACTAGACATTATTCCAAGTGCACATTCTATCAGCTGTCGAACCTTAGAAAGACGCTTTTGAAAACTGTTTGCTTTGGTCAAAGTTTCGATACTGGTAGGTCTAATGGTCTCATCAGGTTAAGTCTTTAGCAAGTAGCCTACACCGGGCAAGGGAACGTACGGTACCACAATTTTTGTTCCTCGAAGAGTGCAGCGACGTCAAGCAACTAGCGCTCCTTCTCAAATTTTCTTAAAAATGCTCGAATGAGAGAATACAACACCTTCCCTCCTTTTGCCGTATGTTCTCACATGCATAGTTAGAAACTTGTAGCCTGGATCAGTTACAGCATACAAGACAATAAAGTAAAGAATAAAGTATTCAATGAACAGTGTACAAAGCCAGACCAACAGGCATTACATGCATTGACCAAAAAATAAGGATAGTGCATTGAGAATGGCTAGTTTCTAGCTGAAATATAGATCTGCCAATAAAAATTCCAAAGTACGACTGATAGCTGAAATCTATTATTTACAAAAAAAAAAGAAACTGCACGTAATTTCTTACCATGCTACCCGAATGACGTAGAGTCATTATTATCGGCCGGCCGGAGTGGCCGAGCGGTTCTAGGCGCTACAGTCTGGAACCGCGCGGCCGCTACGGTCACAGGTTCGAACCCTGCCTCGGGCATGGATGTGTGTGATGTCCTTAGGTTGGTTAGGTTTAAGTAGTTCTAAGTTCTAGGGGACTGATGACCTCAGAAATTAAGTCCCATAGTGCTCAGAGCCATCTCGTGCACCCAGGTTCGTCGTTGAGTACACCATCGCAGGCGCTCCTGTCTGTGATGCAGCGTCAAGGGTAACCGCACCGATGGTCTCCGAGCTGATAGTCCATGCTGCTGCAAACGTCGTCGAACTGTTCGTGCAGATGGTTGTTGTCTTGCAAACGTCCCCATCTGTTGACTCAGAGATCGAGACGTGGCTGCTCCATCCGTTACAGCCATGCGGATAAGATGCCTGTCATCTCGACTGCTAGTGATACGAGGCCGTTGGGATACACCACGGCGTTCCATATTACCCTCTTGAACCCACCGATTCCATGTTCTGCTAACAGTCATTGGATCTCGACCAACGCGAGCAGCAATGTCGCGATACGATAAACCGCAATCGCGATAGGCTACAATCCGACCTTTGTCAAAGTCGGAAACGTGATGGTACGCATTTCTCCTCCTTCCACGAGGCATCACAACAACGTTTCACTACGCAACGCCGGTCAGCTGCTGTTTGTGTATGAGAAATCATTTGCAAACTTTCCTCATGTCAGCACGTTGTAGGTGTCGCCACCGGCGCCAACCTTGTGTGAATGCTCTGAAAAGTTAATCATTTGCGTATCACAGGATGTTCTTCCTGTCGGTTAAATTTCGCGTCTGTAGTACGTCATTTTCGTGGTGTAGCAATTTTAATGGCCAATAGTGTAGCTTGCTTGTCCGACTTTGGAACGGAATAAATCACTGATTCTGCGTAATTGCGATCCGACAGTTTTTTGATAGGTTTGAGAAGGCATGTGGCATTAGCTGTCTACGCACAGGTCATGCCATTAACATAACAGATAGGTTCCATAGGATTTACATCGAGCGAATTTGGTCGCCGGGAGATCAATGTGAGTGTGGGATCTTGCCCACTCGTCCCTAATATGGTGCGTACGGGATGTAGCGTTATCGGATTGCTATAAAATAATTGCAAACAAACAACATTAGCAGTTTCATTTCCAGAAAGCAATTTGACAATACTTAACTTGACCATAGCAAATGTCGCTAGAGAGGGGCGACATGAAAACAGTGCAGTTCTTGGTATTCAAAGAATCCAAGGAAACACGTGATACTGACAGCGTAGTACTAATCACATTGCAGACCCTGGCCGATCATGTCCGGCCGAGGGTAGCAGGAGCTGCTTTTATATGCAGCTGTTGTACGGGGCGCGCCGGCGCGGTGCGGTGTGATTCAAATGGTTCAGATCGCTCTGAGCACTTTGGGACTTAACGTCTGAGGTCATCAGTCCCCTAGACTTAGAACTACTTAAACCTAACTAACCCAAGGATATCTCACACATCCATGCCCGAGGCAGGATTCGAACCTGCGACCGTAGCGTTCGCGCGGTTCCGGATTGAAGCGCCTAGAACTGCTCGGCCAGCGGAGTGATTGTGGTTACGCCAGAACAGTGAGTTCACTATAGTGCTCCTTATACCACTGTAGCGCAGTTCTGGGAACCAAGACACGGACAATTACAGTGGTGAAAGATGACGTTACCGTCGGAGAAGTCATCAAGCATGAGAGGATGCAGGTGGTTCGCAGCTGTCAGTGTGTCTTCGGCTACTACCACAGGTCACACGTAAGTGCACGAGAATGTCTCCCGCAGCATAATAGTGATCCCGTCAGCCTTTGACGGTGTTTGTGGAGACGACCATCGACCTAGTGTTGCAAAAATGCGATTTCACAAGAAGATCTGACTCGTTGCCATTGATCAACGTCGTATGCCGATGGTCCTGTGCCTAGTGCAGTCGTAATTGACTATGTCCTTGGGTCAACATGTGAACACATACGGGTGGTCTGGTGCGGAGCTCCATGCTCAGTAATCTACGATGAACGGTGTGCTTGTACCAGCATTGTGCTGATTGGGCATAGATGCCACAAATCACCGTCTGTCCTACGTTACAGAGCAGACAAGTCTCTGAACCCCATGTTCTGTCAAGAATCGTGGACGTCCAACCATTTAGCATATGGCGGTTGTTTCACTGTCCTACCTCTTTCTGTAGATGCTCACAACAGTAGCACGCGAACATTCGACCAGCTTCGCCGTTTTCTAGCTATCCGTTCACAGGCTCTGCATAACAATAATCTGTCTTTTGTCAAAGTCCTTTATCTCAGTGGATTTGCCCATTTGTAGTCCAATCTTCATTAGGGTTATACCCCGTCCGTGTCTGCTCCGCTTACATGGTTCTGTGACCGCGTCACGAACCCTCAACGCCACCAGGCAGCATCCAACGTCGCTATGGGAAGTTTTGGCTGATCGGTGTGTAGCCGACCGTTGTGGTCGATCGGTTCTAGGCGCTTCAGTCCGGAAACGCGTTGCTGCTACGGTCGAAGGTTCGAATCCTGCCTCGGGCATGGATGTCTGTGATGTCCTTAGGTTACTTAGGTTTAAGTAGTTGTAATTCTAGGGGACTGATGACCTCAAATGTTATGTTCCACAGTGCTTAGAGCCATTTGAATAATTTTTGATCGGTGTGTCTTCTGTGTGCTTTGTGTGCTTCAATTTCCTTTCAGGCAGTGTACCTTCAAATACTTCCCCACAGATTATAAAGTATCTTTCGACATTTTGAAGCTCAGGCGTGTTTATTCCGTAGTCTTAGAAGTGTTTTGTTTGCTGTCTTAACCACACTCTTGAACAACATAGTGGACTGTAAAAGTCACCTCCACTCGGTGCATATTCCACTTGGAAACGCATTTAAGTTACTGATGTGAAAGCCGGGATTTGCGATGAATAATCGAAAGCCTATAGCTCCAAGTACTGCAGCAGATCCCATATATCACGCGCAGTGCGTAGTCGAGCGATGTTTCTACTTTACTTAATAAACAAATTCGCCGCAACGTAGATAGTGTCCTATCGCAGCAAAGAAGTTACCGTTGCTCTGTGTGTTGAAAGTCCCGTTTTGACCTTTTTTTTTCAATGTTAGTGTGTCACTTATAATTTTATTTAGATTATTGCAAGTTACCCAGGTTTTAATAATCCTCACACCGCAATCCAAAAATCGTCTACTTGGTCTGCAACAAAACTACCTTTGAAGTTGACAGGATCTGCGTTCGACATGGCCACATTTTTCTCACTTTTCTAAAACTTTGGTCACGATTTCTGCACTTGGTTCTTTATCTTCCGGTAATCTACACATTTTACTGTTTTCTCAGCAGTCATACTACAGTCTCTCTCAATACGCACACTCCCCGTTTGGTTCGTTTACGATGCAGTATATAGAATTCCACTGTTCAGCTGATACGTTTTTCCGTAAAACACGACGATGATGCTATCGTATTTTATTAGGTGATCAAGTTTACTCTCAGGATCTTGCCTCCTTACATGACTGAAATTAAATTTGAGAGAATTATTTCCAGGAAATAGATACTCTCAAGATAATGAATTAATATACGAATAGTCTGATGAGCATTTAAGATAAAAGTATAATGGCGGGACAACATTTTGTTAATATTCATAACAATTTACATCTCCGATAAGAATTAGCTGCCCACATTCCGAAACGAAACCCGGCTTATCGTCACCTGCCTAACTCGTTTCCGCATACGACAGAAGTAGTGATCAGAATCAAACCTCATATTTTTTCCTCATGCTGCAATTAAACGATTAAACCCAGAACGTGACCCAAATTTTTGCGCCCTCAGTGGAATTTTGTTACACGTTTATTGCTCTAGCCTTTTTCACAGCGCTTGAAGCTTGCTTATTAAGCATCCAAACGTCGACACGTCTTAAATCGTTATTACAAAAAAAGAAAAAAAAAAGTCGGGCAAAGTGCGAATAGGACTCGCACACTGAGGGATCTGCACAAATTTAATTATCTATGCAGACAGTTCATCCGTTCTGAGAATCAAGGAACTCGACGACTCTTGCCTGTTATCGACATTGATACTGGGAAGACATCGGTTCCAGGGATCCCAAGAGTTTCGAGAAAATTGAATCCAAGTGTGAAGTCGGGTAAAAAATGAAAAAGAAATATTTTCTCGTATGATTTAATTACATATTCACAATTTTCTGATAGTTTTATTTACTTGTACTGCGATTCTAAACCAACGGGCAGTGAGTTTGCGAGTGTCAAAATATGTGACGCAAATGCTGTATCTTTTGTTTGCGCTGACTTAGAAGCCTCACTTTTTTTACATCGCGAAGGGACAGTAGACCTTAACGTGTACATAAATTTCAATTCGATAAGTCTACCCTTTCATGAGAAAAAGTGTTTTGAACAGTCGGACAGACAGACAACAAAGTGATCCTGTAAGGGTTCCTTTTTTATAGATTAAGGCAGAGATCCATCCATAATGATGGTACGCCCCAGCAGGGGCGTCTCCTTTGATATGGAACTGTTGTTATGCAACCCCAGAAGGTATTCGTTTGGTATATTTCTCATCATATCCTCCCTCAGTATGTATGCCTTTGTTTAGTGATCTTTATCAAATACATCTCTGGTAGAGTACATTTTAATTTCACTGAATTACTTTCTGTAAGTATAACAAATGGAAAATAAGGTTCACTAGGTGAGATCATTGCTCGAAGCGGGAACGCAAACAACATTCCAGTTCTATTTTGCTTTTTTTTTAGTACGTATGTTTTCTCATATGTTTAAATTTAAGATAATAATAGTAATGTTGCACGAATTGTCAGTTTCGCAGTTTCAAAGAAAACTTGCTATGGGACAACGACCTAGAGACTTTTATGAATGTCTACCTTCAAAGCGCCGTTACGTTTTTACAACATATTGGTACAGCTAATAGTTACATAAAATATAGCAGTCAGCCAACCGTTGCACACAACTCTTTTAAAAGACACGTTAATCAGGTTTCGATGGCTATTAGAGTATCTTCATCAGAATGGTAAAAGTTGCATGAAATCATACTACAACTTTAAAATTTTCAGCAACAGTGCTATCGTCAAATGGCATGTTTTTGTTCCATGTTTAGTCTGATGCTTCTTGCGCTGTGTATATGCCGGTCTTAGCCTGCTACAGCAATTAACTTGTGCCGCAGCTTGCAAATATGATTTTATTACTCTGTGATAACTGTCTGTCCTTTTTATTATGACCTATATTCTTGACCCATGGAACAAAAACATGTCATTTGATGATAGCACTGTTGCCGAAAATTTAAAAGTTGTCATGTTGTCGTTCTGATGAAGATAGTCTTAGAGTTATTGAAAACTGGTTAAAGATTTTTTTAAATTTATATGATTGCGTACGTGGTTCCTGGGCGCACAGCCACAAAATGTTTAAAATGACAGGCAATACTGCTTGCTCAATCAGTTAAATTGTAGCAGGGCCCCAGGGGAGTTGATTGGCTTCACGCAACCTGTTACAACTTTGCCTCCACTATACTCTGGCACTCTGAGGATATTAAAACAACCAAAAAAACTCGAATCAGCCTTGTGACCAAGCTAATTATCAGTTAACAGAGTACAAATACCAAAGGTTTCTGAACGACGAAAGAAGTACGTTGCGTTCCTGTGACGAAATACGACTTCTTTCGAGCAGGTAAGTGCCTTAGAAAAAGTGAACATTGGCCCGCTCAACATGTGCAGATTTCTAACAAGTTAGATGAAGTCAATCATCTGCTCTGGGACATTGGTACAATTTAACTGGGTGAACAAGCGGTAATAACCGTAAGAATATATAGAAAAAAAGCATAGCGGTGCTTTAGAGATACATATTTAGTTTTGGGAGATACTGCATCATCTAAAATTAATAAAAGAAAAAGGGTTTCTTACACAACATAAACACAGAATTTCCACAATACTATCGATTGAACAGACATTCGCAACATGTTGTTGTTGTGGTCTTCAGTCCAGAGGCTGGTTTGATGCAGCTCTCCATGCTACTCTATCCTGTGCAAGCTTCATTTCCCAGTACCTACTGCAACCTACATCCTTCTGAAACTGCTTATTTTATTCATCTCTTGGTCTCCCTCTGCGATTTTTAAACTCCACGTTGCCCTCCAATGCTAAATTGGAGACTCCTTGATGCCTCAGAATATACCCTACCAACAATCCCTTCTTCTAGTCAAGTTGTGCAATAAATTTCTCTTCTCTCCAATTCTGTCAATGGCAAGGAAAGCATTTCTGAAGAAGAGAAATTTGTTAACATCGAGTATAGATTTAAGTGTCAGGAAGTCTTTTCTGTAAGTATTTGTATGGAGTGCAGCCATGTATGGAAGTGAAACATGGACGATAAATAGTTTGGACAAGAAGAGAATAGAAGCTTTCGAAATGTGGTGCTACAGAAGAATGCTGAAGATTAGATGGGTAGATCACATAACTAATGAGGAGGTACTGAACAGGATTAGGGAAAAGAGGAGTTTGTGGCACAACTTGACCAGAAGACGGGATCGGTTGGTAGGACATGTTCTGAGGCATCAAGGGATCACCAATTTAGTATTGGAGGGCAACGTGGAGGGTAAAAATCGTAGGGGGAGACCAAGAGATGCATACACTAAGCAGATTCAGAAGGATGTAGGTTGCAGTAGGTACTGGGAGATGAAGAAGCTTGCACAGGATAGAGTAGCATGGAGAGCTGCATCAAACCAGTCTCAGGACTGAAGACCACAACAACAACAACCAATTCTGTTCAGTACCTCCTAATTAGTTATGTGATCTCCCATCTAATCTTCAGCATTCTTCTGTAGCACCACATTTCGAAAGCTTCTATTCTCTTCCTGTCCAAACTATTTATCGTCCACGTTTCACTTCCACACGCGGCTACACTCCGTACAAATACCTTTAGAAACGACTTCCTGACACTTAAATCTATACCCGCTGTTAACAAATTTCTCTTCTTCAGAAATGCTTTCCTTGCCATTGCCAGTCTACATTTCATATCCTCTCTACTTCGACCATCATCAGTTATTTTGCTCCCCAAATAGCGTCTCATATCCTAATCTAATTCCCGCAGCATCACCCGATTTAATTCGACTACATTCCATTATTCTCGTTTTGCTTTTGTTGATGTTCATCTTATATACTCCTTTCAAGACACTGTCCATTTGGTTCAGCTGCACTTCCACATCCTTTGCTGTCTCTGACAGAATTACAATGTCATCGGCGAACCTCAAAGTTTTTATTTCTTCGGCATGGATTTTAATTGCTACTCCAAATTTTTCTTTTGTTTCCTTTACTGCTTGCTCAATGTACAGATTGAATAACATCGGAGAGAGGCTACAACCCTGTCTCACTCCCTTCCCAACCTCTGTTACCCTTTCATGTCCCTCGACTCTTATAACTGCCATCCGGTTTCTGTACAAATTGTAAATAGGCTTTCGATCCCTGTGTTTTACCCCTGCCACCTTTACAATTTGAAAGAGAGTATTCCAGTCAACATTGTCAAAAGCTTTCTCTAAGTCTACAAACGCTAGAAACGTAGGTTTGCCTTTCCTTAATCTATTTTCTAAGATAAGTCGTAGGGTCAGTATTGCCTCACGTGTTCCAATATTTCTACGGAATCCAAACTGATCTTCCCCGAGGTCGGCTTCTACCAGTTTTTCCATTCGTCTGCAAAGAATTCGTGTTAGTATTTTGCAGCAGTGGCTTGTTAAACTGATAGTTCGGTAATTTTCACATCTGCTTTCTGTGGGATTGGAATTATTATATTCTTCTTGAAGTCTGAGGGTATTTCGCCTGTCTCATACATGTTGCTCACCAGATGGTAGAGTTGTGTCAGGACTGGCTCTTCCAGGGCTGTCAGTAGTTCTAATGGAATGTTGTCTACTCCCGGGGCATTGTATCGACTTAGGTCTTTCAGTGCTCTGTCAACATAGCTGCGTATAAAAATCGTGGACGATGATGCTTAACACATTCACGTATAGCATGGTTGTTAAACTGAACAACATCGGATGAGTGTTTCATAACAAGAAAGTTGGTATTCATTTTCGTTTATTTTCTTTTAAAACTTTAGCTCCCCACTCGTGTGAGCTGGGCAGGCAGTTAGTCGCTCTTTTCAGTCAAATATCCCAAAACGGTGGGATTGAGGTTTATTGGTTGAATATTAGTTCATTCTTGTTTGAAAATGTTGAATGGGGATTACTTTTCACGTAACGGATCAAATTTGGACTCCTCCTACTTTTATGATGGTTGCATGGCTCTCCCTATTCACGGACATCCCATTGGTAACCTTTGATTAATCGATTTTCAAACTGACTGCTGCATTTACGCCTCTTAGTAGCATCGAGTCAAACTCTTCCAAGGCCGCACGGTAGGGCGTCACCTTCCTTAGATTCATTACTTTTGAATACATTATGGGAGTGACAGTGATCAATATTTACTATTAAAAACAGTCTTGATCACAATTCATTTAGTACGGTGAACGGTTTCGACCACTACTGTGGTCATCTTCAGACCAATGAGTAAGAACCTCCTGCTAGAGAATCAATATTGGTGACTCTCTAGCAGAAGCAGGTTCTTACTCATTGGTCTGAAGATGACCACAGTAGTGGTCGAAACCGTTCACTGTACTAAACAAATTGTGATCAAGACTGTTTTTAATAGTGAAAATTCTTTAGATTCCACTTCTGAAGGAAGTGGTAGGCAGGCGAGATGTGCCACCAGAATTGCCGTCTGTTGTCAGTTGGCGGTGCGAGTGACATAACTTGTAAGTCGGCTGTTTAGGTTTTTTGTTGGTAACGCCACGTAGCGCTCTGTATGAAAATCACTGACTGTGCAGTCTGTGGCTGATTTGCATTGTTGGAATATTTGCTATTGTAGTGTTGCGTAGCTTGATGTGAACAGCGCGTAGCGTTGCGCAGTTGGAGGTGAGCCGCCAGCAGTGGTGGATGTGGGGAGAGAGATGGCAGAATTTTGAGAGCGGACTATCTGGACATGTGTCTGCCAGAAAAAGAAAATTTGTAAGACTGGATGTCATAAAATGATATATATATATATATATATATATATATATATATATATATATATATATATATATATATATATATATATATAGAACAATGTATTCGGTGAATACATTGTTTGTTCTCTATTAAAATCTTTCATTTACTAACTATGCCTATCAGTAGTTAGTGCCTTCAGTAGTTAAATCTTTTATTTACCTGGCAGTATTGGCGCTCGCTATATTACAGTAGTTCGAGTAACGAAGATTTTTGTGAGGTATTTTGTGAGGTAAGTGAACCATGAAAGGCATAGATTATTGTTAGTCAGGACCATTCTTTTGTAGGGATTATTGAAAGTCAGATTGCGTCGCGCTAAAAAAAAAATAAAATAAAATAAAATTTTTGCAGTGGTTGGGAAGGGACTGAGGTAGGGTTGTAGCCTCTCCCCGATGTTATTCAATCTGTATATTGAGGAAGCACTAAAGGAAACAAAAGAAAAATTCGGAGTAGGTATTAAAATCCATGGAGAAGAAATAAAAACTTTGAGGTTCGCCGATGACATTGTAATTCTGTCAGAGTCAGCAAAGGACTCGGAGGAGCAGTTGAACGGAATCGACAGGGTCTAGAAAGGAGGATATAAGATGAACATCAATAAAAGCAAAACGAGGATAATGGAATGTAGTCGAATTAAGTCAGGTGATGCTGAGGGAATTAGACCAGGAAATAAGACACTTAAAGTAGTAAAGGAGTTTTGGTATTTGGGGAGCAAAATAACTGATGATGGTCGAAGTAGAGAGGATGTAAAATGTAGACTGGCAATGGCAAGGAAAGCGTTTCTGAAGAAGAGAAATTTGTTAACATCGAGTATAGATTTTAGTGTCAGGAAGCCGTTTCTGAAAGTACACTCCTGGAAATGGAAAAAAGAACACATTGACACCGGTGTGTCAGACCCACCATACTTGCTCCGGACACTGCGAGAGGGCTGTACAAGCAATGATCACACGCACGGCACAGCGGACACACCAGGAACCGCGGTGTTGACCGTCGAATGGCGCTAGCTGCGCAGCATTTGTGCACCGCCGCCGTCAGTGTCAGCCAGTTTGCCGTGGCATACGGAGCTCCATCGCAGTCTTTAACACTGGTAGCATGCCGCGACAGCGTGGACGTGAACCGTATGTGCAGTTGACGGACTTTGAGCGAGGGCGTATAGTGGGCATGCGGGAGGCCGGGTGCACGTACCGCCGAATTGCTCAACACGTGGGGCGTGAGGTCTCCACAGTACATCGATGTTGTCGCCAGTGGTCGGCGGAAGGTGCACGTGCCCGTCGACCTGGGACCGGACCGCAGCGACGCACGGATGCACGCCAAGACCGTAGGATCCTACGCAGTGCCGTAGGGGACCGCACCGCCACTTCCCAGCAAATTAGGGACACTGTTGCTCCTGGGGTATCGGCGAGGACCATTCGCAACCGTCTCCATGAAGCTGGGCTACGGTCCCGCACACCGTTAGGCCGTCTTCCGCTCACGCCCCAACATCGTGCAGCCCGCCTCCAGTGGTGTCGCGACAGGCGTGAATGGAGGGACGAATGGAGACGTGTCGTCTTCAGCAATGAGAGTCGCTTCTGCCTTGGTGCCAATGATGGTCGTATGCGTGTTTGGCGCCGTGCAGGTGAGCGCCACAATCAGGACTGCATACGACCGAGGCACACAGGGCCAACACCCGGCATCATGGTGTGGGGAGCGATCTCCTACACTGGCCGTACACCACTGGTGATGGTCGAGGGGACACTGAATAGTGCATGGTACATCCAAACCGTCATCGAACCCATCGTTCTACCATTCCTAGACCGGCAAGGGAACTTGCTGTTCCAACAGGACAATGCACGTCCGCATGTATCCCGTGCCACCCAACGTGCTCTAGAAGGTGTAAGTCAACTACCCTGGCCAGCAAGATCTCCGGATCTGTCCCCCATTGAGCATGTTTGGCACTGGATGAAGCGTCGTCTCACGCGGTCTGCACGTCCAGCACGAACGCTGGTCCAACTGAGGCGCCAGGTGGAAATGGCATGGCAAGCCGTTCCACAGGACTACATCCAGCATCTCTACGATCGTCTCCATGGGAGAATAGCAGCCTGCATTGCTGCGAAAGGTGGATATACACTGTACTAGTGCCGACATTGTGCATGCTCTGTTGCCTGTGTCCATGTGCCTGTGGTTCTGTCAGTGTGATCATGTGATGTATCTGACCCCAGGAATGTGTCAATAAAGTTTCCCCTTCCTGGGACAATGAATTCACGGTGTTCTTATTTCAATTTCCAGGAGTGTATTTGTATGGAGTGTAGCCATGTATGGAAGTGAAACATGGACGATAAATAGTTTGGACTTTCGAAACGTGGTGCTACAGAAGAATGCTGAAGGTTAGATGGGTAGATCACATAACTAATGAGGAGGTATTCAAATGTTCAAATGTGTGTGAAAACTTATGGGACTTAACTGGTAAGGTCATCAATTCCTAAGCTTACACACTACTAAACCTAAATTATTCTAAGGACAAACACACATCCATGCCCGTGGGAGGACTCGAACCTCCGTCGGGATCAGCCACACAGTCCATGACGGCACCGCCTTAGACCGCTCGGCTAATCCTGCGCGGCAAGGAGGTATTGAATAGAACTGGGGAGAAGAGGAGTTCGTGGCACAACTTGACTAGAAGAAGGGACCGGTTGGTAGGGCATATTCTGAGGCATCAGGTGATCACAAATTTAGCATTGGAAGGCAGCGTGGAGGGTAAGAATCGTAGAGGGAGACCAAGAGATGAATACACTAAACAGATTCAGAAGGATGTAGGTTGCAGTAGGTACTGGGAGATGAAGAAGCTTGGACAGGATAGAGTAGCATGGAGAGCTGCATCAAACCAGTCTCAGGACTGAAGACCACGACAACAACAACAAAATAAAAAACAAAAAAGGGTGTCAGTTTAGTGTTGATCAGAATATGTAAACGTTCAGTTTTTTTCAGCACAGTCATTAATAATTTTCCAAAGGGGACGTTTCAAAGTGTCGGTGTGGGCAGGTTGTGGCTGTTGGCGGCGGCAGTGGCGAGCACGTGCGTCTGGTCCTCTCCGTCGCCCTCCCGCGACGCCGGCACCGACCTGCCCCCAGACGCCTGGCTACTGGCGGTGTCGTTGCCGATGCCACAGAGGCGTCGCGACGCCGATACCGCTGGAGGCGGTTCTGCGGCGACCAGCGCCGCCGCCGGCGCGGGTCTCTGGTTCGGACCCCGGCTGGGCCGCCGCTCGGCCGCTCCGACGCTGCTGCGCATGCGCCCTAGACCGCCGCCCGACGACTACGTTTACTGAGGACGCACTCCGGCGCCTCTGTCTGGCCACAGGCGTCGCATCTACTACGTGCCAGCAGTGATACACGTCCCTTCTCTTGTGTTTTAATAAAAGTCATTACGCTGAAACTTTTATCTTTCTCTTGGATTTATTCTCTGCTCATATTGGGCAAGATGTTATCAGTCAATGAAAAAGAGGAACATCCCATGCAGGATGGAACACCTAACGTCGACACTAAATTGACTCTTACATGGCAACTGTTGTGGCCAGACAAAACAATTTTCGTCCGGTCATGGCTGGGGCTCTTTGATTGCTCTGGGAGAAGGCTCTACTGGCCATTAAAATTGCTACACCAAGAAGAAATGCAGATGATAAACGGGTATTAATTGCACAAATATATTATACTACAAGTGATATGTGATTACATTTTCACGTAATTGGGGTGCATAGATACTGAGAAATCAGTAACCATAACAATCACCTATGGCCGTAATAACGGCCTTGATACGCCTGGGCATTGAGTGAAACAGAGCTTGGATGGCGTGTACAGGTACAGCTGCCTATGCAGCTTCAACACGATACCACAGTTCATCAAGTATAGTGACTGGCGGATTGTGACGAACCAGTTGCTCGGCCACCATTGACCAGACGTTTTCAATTGGTCAGTGATCTGGAGAATGTGCTGGCCAGGGCAGCAGTCGAACATTTTCTGTATCCAGTAAGGGCCGTACAGGACCTGCAACATGCAGTCGCGCATTATCCTGCTGAAATGTAGGGTTTCGCAGGGATCGAATGAAGGGTAGAGCCACGGGTCGTAACACATTTGAAATGTAATGTCCACTGTTCAAAGCGCCGTCAATGCGAGAAAGAGCTGACCGAGACGTGTAAGCAATGGAACCCCATACCATCATGCCGGGTGATACGCCAGTATGGCGATGACGAATATACGCTTCCAATGTGCGTTCACCGCGACGTCGCCAAACACGGATGCGACCATCATGATGCCGTAAACAGAACCTGTATTCATCCGAAAAAATGACGTTTTGCCATTCGTGCATCGGGTTTCGTCGTTGAGTACACCATCGCAGGCGCTACTGTCTGTGATGCAGCGTCAAGAGTAACCGCAGCCATGGTCTCCGAGCTGATAGTCCATGCTGCTGCAAACGTCGTCAAACTGTTCGTGCAGATGGTTGTTGTCTTGCAAACGTCCCCATTTGTTGACTGAGGGATCGAGACGTGGCTGCACGATCCGTTACAGCCATGCGGATAAGATGCCTGTCATCTCGACTACTAGTGATACGAGGCCGTTGGGATCCAGCACGGCTTTCCGTATTACCCTCCTGAACCCACCGATTCCATATTCTTCTAACAGTCATTGGATCTCGACCAACGCGAGCAGCAATGTCTCGATACGATAAACCGCAATCGCGATAGGCTACAGTGCGACCTTTATCAAAGTCGGAAACGTGTTGGTACGCATTTCTCCTCCTTACACGAGGCATCACAACAACGTTTCACCAGGCAACGCCGGTCAACTGCTGTTTGTGTATGAGAAATCGGTTGGAAACTTTCCTCATGTCAGCACGTTGTACGTGTCGCCACCGCCGCTAACCTTGTGTGAATGCTCTGAAAAGCTAATCATTTGCATATCACAGCATCTTCTTCCTGTCGGTTAAATTTCACGTTTGTAGCACGTAAATTTGGTGGTGTAGCAATTTTAGTGGCTAGTAGTGTATTATTTCACATTATCACATAAATGAATAAAAGATTCACTTAACATTGACAAAGTTCTTCTCCGCAGCATTGCTGGATAAATTACAGCTACCAGTGACGCGTAAAGCCTCACTTGGTACGCTTATTAACAACTGTTCTCCTGCACTGCCAAATACATTACGAAAGTACAATTCATCATAAACTTTAGCTCTCACTGCCCTACACGATGATGTTGACTGCTGTAGCTAAGTCTCGGCGCTGGGCTCTTGCAAACTCGACACTATTGATTGTATAATAAAGACATTTTTATCAACATCCTTTGTCGGTAAATCATGAGCAAAGGAAGTAGGTTACAGTACACTTGTTCGACCACTGCTTGAATATTGCTCACCGGTGTGGGATCCGTGCCAGATAGGGTTGATAGTAGAGACAGAGAAGATCCAACGGAGAGCAGCGCGCTTCGTTACAGGATCATTTAGTAATCGCGAAAACGTTACGGAGATGATAGATAGACTCCAGTGGAAGACTCTGCAAGAGAGACGCTCAGTAGCTCGGTACGTGCTTTTGTTGAAGTTTCGAGAACATACTTTCACCGTGGAGTCAAGCAGTATATTGCTCCCTTCTACGTATATCTCGCGAAGAGACCATGAGGATAAATCAGAGTGATTAGAGCCCACGCAGAAGCATACCGACAATCTTTTTTTCCCACGAACAATACGAGACTGGAATAGAAGGGAGAACTGATGGAGGTACTCAAGGTACCCTGCGTCACACACCGTCACGTGGCTTGCGGTGTATAGATGTAGATGTAGATATTGACCTCAGCGTGCGGGCGCTGCTTTCTGGGAGGGAGGGCGTGTTTCTGGAGCGCCTCCTGTTGGTTGTTCCAGATCGCAGAGTGCCCTCGCTAATGTCTACGGTATCAATTCACGTTGCCGATTTTCGTGTGGCACTGCGACCTCTAGACGGTACAACAGTAAGCTTGATATTTTCCTTCCGCTACTCCCTCCATCCCCGTTGGCTCCATTGCACAGAATAATGAGTTGGATGTATGACATGCTCATGATTTACCGACAAAGGATGCTGATAAAAACGTCTTTATTATACAATCAATTTCTGTACACGTTCCATCACAAGATATCGTTACATATTTACTACAGCTTAGAAGTCGATGTAAAATCGATGGTGTCAGATCTACCAGATTAATAATTTGATATTTTATCTTGATCTGTGTATATACAAATCAAGTTTAATGACGAATTATGGATTTCGGTCCACAGTCCACGACCAGGTATAATAGAACGCTTATAACAACTTACGATGTGATATGAAATCAGTGGCGTAAATATATATAAAATCTATATGAGGTCATTTCCTGTTGATCTCTACAAGCGCAGATACACATAAAATGTGTGTGTTACTGATTTTGACATCATTGATTTTTATATCGCCTTGTAAGGTGGAGGCACAGATAAGCACAGATGAAGATAAAAAGAGAAATTAAGAATTTTCTGTATTTTGATGCTACTGATTTCGTATCGCCTTTTAAGCTGCTGCAAATATTTTATAATACCCAACGATTTAAAAAAAAAAAAAACTGAAATATTTCCAACTGGAGGCATGCGACCTTTACAAATGTTTCTATAACAATTTATTGTGTCACGATCGGTTAAATGTATAAAAATACCCTCATTACCGGTTTTGCCAAGTATTTGTCATCTTCTGATACAATTAATTCACTAAAAAGCTTCCCAAAAATATATAACAAATACAGTTAGGCACTTTGAACATCATGAAGTCGCCTAAAATATTTCAGTGCATGTACGAGTACATCATTTGGCCACATAGTTAAAAAGGATTGAAATTAAGATGTCCTGTGCCATTATACAGGGACTATGGGAAAGAAGTGTACAAGTAGATGTACAGGAGGGGGGGGGGGGTAAAGCTGGAGGAGAAAAAACAGATGAAACGGGGTGGAAAAACATCCACTCTGCATCTAGTAATGTTTGCTGTAAGTTACATGTTAATAAAAAGACAGTTAATAGACATATTTTATATATAAATTACTATTCAGAACTAGCTGCTTAGCAAGTAACTTCATGTTTATTACTAATATTACTGTACTAACTTTAATAACACAATCTATACGGGTTCTGTGCACAACGTTTGTGACGCAAAAATGACGAGAAAGTCACGTTCCTTTAAAAAAAAAATTATTCTCTGATAGAGTATTATTGTAGGCCCTGGGAACTTATGACGTTACTTACGCTGAACCTGAAGCCCATTCAGCTTCTCTTTTTCCATTTTGTAAATTATTAATTTGATGAACGTTCACTAAATCTTTAATTTAATGCTTCTGCGAAGCATCTGTCTTAAGGAACTTTTCATTCAAAACCCAACCATTGAAAACTACTCCCACTTTGAAACTTCCTGGCAGATTAAAACTGTGTGCCCGACCGAGACTCGAACTCGGAGGTCCCGAGTTCGAGTCTCGGTCGGGCACACAGTTTTAATCTGCCAGGAAGTTTCATATCAGCGCACACTCCGCTGTAGAGTGAAAATCTCATTCTACTCCTACTTTATTAGAAACAAACTTTTAAATGCCGTTAAAGATAATTCCTAGGATTCTATTGATTTCTGCGTGAATTCTTTTAATCTTTTCGTCGGTTGGTTCTCACACGCGATTCACTGCATTGACCATTTCGGATTTGATTCAGAACTCTAATTTGGATCTAGGATGGCTGAGAACAGGAAACAGGTATTACAGACTAATTTTACAGTTTTATGAAGAATACATTCCAATAAATATTGTCAAAAGCTGTATCTAAATTTACAAATGGTATAGACGGAGCTTCGCCTTTCTTCATTGTATCTTCTAAGTCAAGAGACAGGATCAGAATGGCCTCGCGTTTTCCTACATTTGTCCGAAACGGAAGTGATCTTCCCCGAGGCGGCTGCTACGAGTCTCTGTGTAAATAATTTATCTTCTTATTTAGAAAGCATGATCTATTAAACTGATGAATCTACAGTACTCACTCTTGTCAGCCCCTGCCTTCTTTGGAATTGGAATTATTACATTCTCATTCAAGCCTGATGCTATTTCAAGTGCCTGATATATCCTGCACACAAGATGGTATAGTTTTGTCAAGGCTGGCTCTCCCAAGGATCTAGATAATCCTGAGGTATGTCATCTACGCCAAGGGCCTTGTTTGGACAAAGGTCTTTCAGTACTCTGTCAAATTCTTCTCGCATTATCATATCTGTTTCAGCTTCACTTCCTCTGTTGTTTCTAAACTATTGTATTCGCGTTCATTCCCTCTGTACAGGCTTTGCCTCCTCCTTCCCGCTTTCCCTTCCTTGCTTAGTATCCGGCTTTCCACTTGAGGTGCCTATGTCATACAGCTGATTCTGTGCTCTCGACAGGTCCCTTTAATTTTCCTGGACGCAGCATCTAGCTTTTTTATCGCTTTAAATAAAAAGCCTCTAAGGATATCTGCTAAAACACTTGTCTTGATTATAAATAGTCTTTCTCACACTCGTACATGCTTCTGTAGCTTTGAATTTCGCTTCTAGGTATTTCCACTTTCGCGTTTTGCACTTCACATCAATCAAATTTACGTATTTCAGTTGCTGTGTTTTATATTTTCTGTTTCCGCCAGTTAGATTTAATACTTCGTGTATTTTTACTAGGTCCTATCTCGTTGCCTACTTGTTTCTCTGCTGCCTTTACTGTACCATCTCCGTAAGCTACCCATTCGTCTTCTGTTACGAGGGGGGACCCAAAAGAAACCGGATTGTTGTCATAAAAAATTTATTGATAAACCTTTTTACAAAATTACTTCATTCACCTTCAAAATACTCTCCATTACATGCGATGCACTTGTGAAGTCTCTTTTCCCACTGTTGGAAGCATCTTTGGAACTCTTCAAGTTTGATATTGTCCAGTGCCCTTGGCGAAGCTGTTCTTACCGCCTCCACATCGTCATAACGCTCCCCTTTTAGCGTTTTTTTCATTCGTGGTAATAGGAAAAAGTCGCACGGGGCTAGGTCCGGCGAATACGGAGCGTGGGGAACGGCAGACCACCTCTGAGATGCCAAATAGTGGCTCACTCGTAAGGCTGTGTGTGCTGGAGCGTTGTCGTGATGCAGGAACCAGTCACCTGATCGCCAAAGTTCCTGGCGTTTCCTCCTCACATCCTCTTGCAGACACCCTGAAAACATCCAAGTAAAAGTGCTGGTTAACAGTCTGGCCAGGGGTTACGAATTCCCGATGCACAATTCCACGAACATCAAAAAAGACAATGAGCATCGTCTTCACATTTGACCTCACTTGCCTTGCTTTTTTTGGTCTTGGAGAGTTGGGAGTCCTCCACTGGCTTGACGCTTGCTTGGTTTCCGGGTCATACCCGTAACACCAACTCTCATCCCCTGTAATGACTTTGTTCAAGAAGTTTGGATCACGTGCAAGCTCTGTTTTCAAGTCCTGACACACATTCATGCGGATGGTTTTTTTGTTCCTGTATGAGAAGACGCGGAACGAATTTAGCAGCAACACGTCTCATGTGCAAATCCTCACTCAAAATCAGCTCCAACTGATTCCTGTCTCTGCTGAAATTTGGTCGATCGTTTGGCGACGATCCTCGTTGATCTTTTGGTGGACCTTTTCAATGTTCTCCTCATTTCGCGATGTTGAAGGGCGTCCAGAACGAGATTGGTCTTCAACACACATCTCACCACGTTTAAAGCGCCAAAACCACTCGAAGACCTGTGTGCGGCTCACAGCGTCTTTCTGGAAAGCTTCCTGAAGTATTTTGTGTGTCTCCGTTGCAGTTTTTTTTAATCAGGAAACAAAATTTCACACACACTCTTTGTTCTTTTAAAGTTGCCATAACGACTTCGCAGAGGTAACCCGCCAACAGTCAGAGAAACACAATACCACACTTGCACATTCAGCTCTACACTGACGCCGTCTGCACAGCTGTTTCATGAAGGTCTCTACTAACACCATCTAGCGTGAGAACCCTGTACTACGTCTACGAGTGGCAGCGCCCTCGGAGTCCGGTTTCTTCTGGGTCCCCCCTCGAATGTTCTTTTCCCTGTTGCACTCAGTAGCTGCCTAATGCTCGTGTAACTGTCAACAGCCTTCGGTTCATTCAAAATATCCAGATGTAGTCTCCTTAAATTCTTACTTTCTGCGATTTCTTCAGTTTTAATCTGCAGTTCATCACCAATAGAATATGCTCAGAGCTCACATCTGTCCCTGGAAGTATTTCGCATTATAAAATTTGGTTTAGAAATATCTGTTTAACCACAATGTAGCTTATCTGAAAACGTGAAATGTCTCTAGGTCGCTTCCACATATACACCCTTCTTTTCAGATTCGTAAACCATGTATTAGCAATGATTATGTTGTGTTCTGTGCAAAATTCCACCAGGCGCCTTCCCATTTCAGTCCTTCCCCTCAGTCTACGTTTTACTGCCCTTTTTCCTTCTCTTTCATTTCCTGCTATTGAATCCTAGTCTCTCATAACAATTATATTTTTGTTTCCTTTAATTTTCTGAATTTTTTTCATGTCATCAAAAATCCTTTCAGTCTGTTAATCATTTATGACGCTACTGGCCATTTTTTTCTACTGGTGATGGTTATTCGTAAACAGTGAGTCACAGCAGCATGAATAGATTTGCTGATGAAAGTATACAAAAGCTGCACACTCAGTAACCCACCCATGAGGTGCATATCGGTCGACTCGCCATCAGTAAACTTACCAATACTGCTGTGTATCTCTGTTAACATACACCAAACACAGTCAGAAAAACAAACACGAGACAGAACCGAGCAGTACTAATGCAGGCTTGAGTACCTACACTCCTGGAAATGGAAAAAAGAACACATTGACACCGGTGTGTCAGACCCACAATACTTGCTCCGGACACTGCGAGAGGGCTGTACAAGCAATGATCACACGCACGGCACAGCGGACACACCAGGAACTGCGGTGTTGGCCGTCGAATGGCGCTAGCTGCGCAGCATTTGTGCACCGCCGCCGTCAGTGTCAGCCAGTTTGCCGTGGCATACGGAGCTCCATCGCAGTCTTTAACACTGGTAGCATGCCGCGACAGCGTGGACGTGAACCGTATGTGCAGTTGACGGACTTTGAGCGAGGGCGTATAGTGGGCATGCGGGAGGCCGGGTGGACGTACCGCCGAATTGCTCAACACGTGGGGCGTGAGGTCTCCACAGTACATCGATGTTGTCGCCAGTGGTCGGCGGAAGGTGCACGTGCCCGTCGACCTGGGACCGGACCGCAGCGACGCACGGATGCACGCCAAGACCGTAGGATCCTACGCAGTGCCGTAGGGGACCGCACCGCCACTTCCCAGCAAATTAGGGACACTGTTGCTCCTGGGGTATCGGCGAGGACCATTCGCAACCGTCTCCATGAAGCTGGGCTACGGTCCCGCACACCGTTAGGCCGTCTTCCGCTCACGCCCCAACATCGTGTAGCCCGCCTCCAGTGGTGTCGCGACAGGCGTGAATGGAGGGACGAATGGAGACGTGTCGTCTTCAGCGATGAGAGTCGCTTCTGCCTTGGTGCCAATGATGGTCGTATGCGTGTTTGGCGCCGTGCAAGTGAGCGCCACAATCAGGACTGCATACGACCGAGGCACACAGGGCCAACACCCGGCATCATGGTGTGGGGAGCGATCTCCTACACTGGCCGTACACCACTGGTGATCGTCGAGGGGACACTGAATAGTGCACGGTACATCCAAACCGTCATCGAACCCATCGTTCTACCATTCCTAGACCGGCAAGGGAACTTGCTGTTCCAACAGGACAATGCACGTCCGCATGTATCCCGTGCCACCCAACGTGCTCTAGAAGGTGTAAGTCAACTACCCTGGCCAGCAAGATCTCCGGATCTGTCCCCCATTGAGCATGTTTGGGACTGGATGAAGCGTCGTCTCACGCGGTCTGCACGTCCAGCACGAACGCTGGTCCAACTGAGGCGCCAGGTGGAAATGGCATGGCAAGCCGTTCCACAGGACTACATCCAGCATCTCTACGATCGTCTCCATGGGAGAATAGCAGCCTGCATTGCTGCGAAAGGTGGATATACACTGTACTAGTGCCGACATTGTTCATGCTCTGTTGCCTGTGTCTATGTGCCTGTGGTTCTGTCAGTGTGATCATGTGATGTATCTGACCCCAGGAATGTGTCAATAAAGTTTCCCCTTCATGGGACAATGAATTCACGGTGTTCTTATTTCAATTTCCAGGAGTGTAGAATAAAATAGGCATGAATGTTGTCAAGAGCAATTACCGTGAATGAATCATACTGGCATCAGTCTTGTGTGCTCTGCTGCCGAGTACTGTGCACCTGTCTGGTTGGATAGTGTACATGTGGAGAACGTAGACACAAAACTTAACGACACAATGTGCTGCATTACTAGTTCCATCAAATCAACCCAATGCCACTGGTTACCTGTACTGAGTAATAACCCTCCACATCACTTCAGGTGCAAAGAAGCTCTACTAAGGGAGGCCAAGAAAATCTCTGCATCACCCTCTCTACCACTGCACCAAGTATTCTGTCATCCGCCACAGCAACGATTGCGATCAAGAAGATCAGCAAGTGTTACTGCAGGACAACTAATCGCGGATGGTTTTGATCTAAATGAAAGCTGGAAGCATGAATGGTCAACAAAAACATTGGGAACAAGAGCCCATCACCTTGATCCCACAAAGAAGCCAAAAGGTTTTGATCTACCGAGGAACCTTTGGTACCGCCTCAACAGGTTAAGGACTGGACATGGTAGTTGTAGGTACTTCAGGTACGCTGGATCAGTTCACCAATGTGTGAATGTAATCAAGAAGAGCAGACATTGAACGTCTAGTCCAACACTGTCCACTTCATTCATAGCCTGGAATTCCCGATGACGTGTTCACTCTCACACCCAGCTTAATTAACTGGTTGAAAAACACGCACTTTAAGGTTTAATCTTGTCTAATATCATATGTATATTGTATAAAATCATTTGCCTTATATCAACTGTATATTGTATAAAATCGCCATACGATCAAATAAATAAATAACCGTGAATGAACGAGGCAAATTTGCCTCCAAACAAGACAAAAGCAGATACCGTTGACATCTGAACTGTTGTGCAGATATTTTCAGTGCAATACAAATAGAAAGATAAATGGGGTAAGAAACCAAACAAAAAGCTATTACTCTGTACCACGTGTCCCTTATACTAAAATATTTCTGAACAGCTAAAAGGCGGCTTGGGTCTGCGGTGGCCGATGCCGAGTGACCAGTTTTCATCCGAAGCGCTGGGAGAGTTCATTCGGTTGTTCGGAAAGGGAGGCCAACAACTGTTTACCAACTTTCAGCCGGTTGGCGAATACAGAATCGAGGCGCACGCCCTGCAATCTTTCTGAAACGATTGTTCGGAAACTGTTCCGTAGAACAATCGTTTTTGCCTTACTAATAGCTTTATACGTCAGGTTCATGAAGATGTTCCCATCACCTCGTTAATTGTCATAGTTATTGTGAAATTTACGTGGAAATAACTCACTGCACGATATTCGAAAAAGTTTGCAATGAAAAACAGAGATCGCTATGATATTGTGTTTGGTGCATATTGCATGATATATTGCAAGGTATGAAATTAAGCTAAAGTTTTGAATTTTTCTATAGAATTGGGTCGAGGTCTGTATCTGATACCAATCTCGAAAAAAGTGATCTGACGTAGCACACTCATTTCCGATCGCTCCACGCCAGCGATAAAGCCAGAGCGAAATATCCACAACATTCCTCATATTTCATAAATGGTTTGACATATCGAAATTAGATTTTGGGAAATGACAGCAAGGAAAAGGAGACTGTTTCTCCATATATTTATTATGCAAAACTTCGGCCGGCCGCTGTGACCGAGCGGTTCTAGGCGCTTCAGTCCGGAACCGCGCTGCTGCTACAGTCGCAGGTTCGAATCCTGCCTCGGGCATGGATGTGTGCGATGTCATTAGGTTAATTAGCTTTAAGTAGTTCTAAGCCTAGGGGTTTGATGATCTCAGATGATAAGTACCATACTGCTTAGAGCCATCTGAACAATTTTTATGCAAAATTTCATTGTCTATCTTGTTATTCAACTAATTACAGACTTTTTCGATGAAAGACTGTGATTTTAAAGACCACCGATATCTGGTGAAACGAAAAATGCTATGGGTTTTGGAGCAACATAAGTGAAGACACTACATCATATATTTATTACATTATTTGGTACCAAAGGTTTGCTTTCTATAAGCTACTGATTTTACATTCTCAGTCCCACACTTAATAAGCTTTATAAACAACTGTTTCAGAATCCTCTCCAGTTGTGTCTGCACAACATGCTAGTGAGGTGAGACTGCGTAAACTCCGCTGTATTTTGGCAAAACAAGCCAATTTTAAGATGGCAACAAGAGAAATGTGTAGGTTTTATTCAAATTCGCTGCTCCACTCCCCACTTTTGTTTCAAACAGAAGCACACTGGATTTTACATAATACCTATTTCTTACATTGTTCTTAAGCGTAACCATTTCTTACAACTGTCAAATTTACATCAACATTAACAGTTTATACACACAAATATTTTTAAATACAAAATGTCATCAGAAAATTATTTAACGTTATAAACAATTTGCATAGTATTTTACATACATCACTCACATACAATCAAAGAACTTCAAAATCCAGTATAGCATACTTTACATACACAGAAAATATAGTGTCAATATGCGAAAATTTTAAATCAAAATATTACAAAAATATAGATGAACCACAAAATAGTGTTATAAACCATCCCTGCATTTTCCAGGAGCGATTTGGGGAAATCAATGAGAACGTAAATGTGAATGGTTGGTGTAGTGTTGGCAGACTTGCCAACACTACGCACACTAATTGAAAGAGGCGGCCAAGATGCACGCTCTAACTCACGAAGGATGGAGTGAGGTCTGAAACAGGATACGTAATGAATGCTATAAAGAAAAGTACGTAGCTGCGGATATACTTAACTTTATTCCATCCTTGTGGTACATCGTTCTTGATGACACATCTGGAGATTGTGCCGATACAAGTGAGACTCTTTAGATACAAGCTATCTAAGGCTAATGGCGCCTTCCTAGGTCGTAGCCATGGACTTAGCTGAAGGCTATTCTAACTGTCTCTCGGCAAATGAGAGAAAGGCTTCGTCAGTGTGGTCGCTAACAAAGTCGTCGTACAACTGGGGCGAGTGCTAGTAAGTCTCTCGAGACCTGCCGTGTGGTGGCGCTCGATCTGCGATCCTGACAGTGGCGACACGCGGGTCCGACATGTACTAATGGACCGCGGCCGATTTAAAGCTACCACCTAGCAAGTGTGGTGTCTGGCGGTGACACCACAGTTGGACGCGGATTTGAACCAATGCGAGGCAAATTTGCTAATCATTGGGTCACTTTGCTTGACAGACAGTTTTGAGAAGCCTAGTTCCATATAATACGATGTGAATCAATACTGCTGTCCACAATGCGTCTTAATTTTGTTTCAAATGAGCTCTTATTTATTGGATTGTAGGGTAATAATTTCAGCCGGCCGCTGTGACCGAACGGTTCTAGGCGCTTCAGTCCGAAACCGCGCTGCTGCTACAGATGGTTACAGATAGAGAAACAGTGGTACGAAAGAAACTTGTAATTTTTTTTAAAAACGTTTGCGAGTTGTTGTAGCACTCATTTGTCAAAAGGCTGGATTGATGTGGTTCTCTAAGTCGCCTCTCCTGTGCCTTTCATACAACAACTGTATCCTACGTCTAGATGAACCTGGTTGCAATAGTCACTCCTCCGTACTCTCTACTATTTTCACCCCTCACACTTTTCTCCATTATCAAATTGACCATTCCTTAAGTGCCTGGAATGTGTCCTATCAATTGTTCTTTTAGTCGGTATCTGTCATAAACCGCTTTTTTCTCCAATTTCAGTACGTACCATTTCATTTGTAGCTTGATCTATCCTTCTATTCTCTTGTCTGTACTGTTAATGGACCACGTTTCACTTCTGCATTTCCACAGACATTCCAAATTAATACTTTTAGGAATTACTTCTTAACACTTAAATTTATTCTCGATGGTAATAGAGTCCTCTTTTTCAGGACTGACTTTCTATTTACATGAAAAATCTCGTCTACTACTATCAGATTCTCATTTCCTATTTTCCTCACTATTTCCTTACTTAACTAGATTAGCTCCCATTTCCCTTTATTTAATTTTATATATGCAGGTTTTCTAACATATTTGAGAAACTTTCCATTCCGTTCAGCTGATATTCGAAGTCCTATCTCGTGTCTAACACAATTACAATGTCATCAGCAAATCTTTCAGTTTTCATTTATTTATTATCCACAGTTTCCTTTACTCCTGGCTCAATGTAAATACAATCTTATTTGATATCATCACAACTATCTTCTGACTTTCAAAGATAGATTCCATCACTATGGTCAATAATTGATCAACTGCTGTATAATGGAATCTCCTTGGTCATGACTTAAATATAAGTAATATTTCAGTTAAATTTTACTTGTAAATAATGTACAGTTTTCAACCATAACTTCTCAGAAGCTTGATACAACACACATGTGTATATTTGTAGGTGAATCCAATACACACGTATGTTTCTCTATTGTTTTCAATGTCAGATTACGCTAACACTTTATGTGGTGTCACCGCCTGACACCACACTTGCTAGGTGGTAGCCTTTAAATCGGCCGCGGTCCATTAGTATACGCCGGACCCGCGTGTCGCCACTGTCAGTAATTGCAGACCGAGCGCCACCACACGGCAGGTCTAGAGAGACGTCCTGGCACTCGCCCCAGTTGTACAGCCGACTTTGCCTGAGATGGATTACTGACAAATACGCTCTCATTTGCCGAGACGATAGTTAGCATAGCCTTCAGCTACATTTGCTACGACCTAGCAAGGCGCCGTATTCAATTGATATTGAGATTCTATTAATGTATCATCAAGAGCGATGTTCTACAAATGTGGATTAAAGTTAAGTATTCCAGAAGCTACGTACTTTTCTTTATAGCATTCATTACGTATCCTGTTTCAGACCTCACCCCAGCCTGCGTGAGTTTAAGCGCGTGCCTTTCGGCTTCCTCTCATTGTGTCTAGGCTGTCTTGTCTAGACACAACACTTTATTTTGTTCATACCTGTGGTTCAACAGCTCCAGATTATTTCAACACAGATCGAAATGTCAGCCGTCAGTTTCACAAAAAACCTTTATTTGGTTCACTTAACCGATTTATACAGTTTAAACTGTGTGCTTCAGAAGTGAAATAGACCCAAATCATTGGCACCCCAACGTCAAAATAGGAATCGGACAGTAGTGTCCCACAAAGAATTGGCGAAAAATATATGTGCAAAGCAAGTACGTTAAAAACAAATCTACAAGGATTGAACATTTACTGAAAGAACACAGTACACCTTGTTACTGCTGTCGTAATAGGACTTTAGTATTACACTTTATCAAATATCGCCTTTACACAAGATATGTGAAGACATACGTACGTCGTATGACTTCATTTTGATTACATCACATACCAGAATCACTGCACTACTGATGACATAGCTTGTCAACCACTACGTTTCAGGTAATTAGAAGCAGTCAAGAGGCTATAATTTAACTGATAGTGAGTTAATGATAAATCAACAATAAAATACTAATTACTTATCGAATATTCATTCAGGACTCTTAATGACGGAAACAATCTTTACACATGTAACGCAGTCGAATGATCTACATCAATATGGATTTTTACCAGTTTTGTAGTTTAGCGAAGAAGATAAATTTTTATTCTTAAATTTTGTTCATACTATTTTCTTCTTATAAATTCAGTTCAATTAGTTAGTTATAAATAGTGATTCGATACCAAAAGAACTGGCATTCAGTAGGGAACGT
Organism: Schistocerca nitens; assembly: GCF_023898315.1. Lineage (NCBI taxonomy): Eukaryota > Metazoa > Arthropoda > Insecta > Orthoptera > Acrididae > Schistocerca > Schistocerca nitens. The sequence goes on from NC_064615.1 coordinate 995,607,233, forward strand.
CATGTAGCAGAAGAATGTATTTTTATTTGAATCTAGCCTTCAGCCATTGGTACAATCACTTAAAAACACAGTAACTACTTTATAAATCAAGAGTAGAAAAGCACTTCAAGTAGAATCAGTTAGACCGATCGGTGCTGGTCTCTTATGAGTGTCTGTCAACGTGTTCTGCAAGAAAAATTGTTTATCAAGTTTACGTTGTTAACTTAGGTGGCATGTGGGTCAGTTGTAATGTACGTAGTAATGACGTGTTTACTTCTTGATAAAATAAACACTTAATATAATAAATGTATATCGTTTAATCAATAGCTTGTCACCCATCGTCATCTTCCTCGACTACTACAGGTCCTCTTAATTTCCTCAACACAGTTTCGTGAGGCCAAAGTCGCCTTTCTTCCTAAGATTCCCATTTAAGTTCACCGATCATCGCTGCTGATCTTTCATATGAGCTTTACTGGCCTATTAAGATAATAACAGAGAATGTCAGAACTAGTGGTGTATCTGCTGTATTGCCTACTTGTAAAAGACTATGAAAACTGAAGTAATGGGCTAACTAGATAAAATGTTCCTCACTCCCTTAAAACAGCACACTGGTCACTTAGGAAGGCGGTAGATGTCTTAAAACTGGTAAAAGGAGGTCATACGACATTCTATGACTGACGTACAACGTGGCAGTGGAGTGATGTGTATGTGTCACTCGGTTGTATGGCATCGGGGGTCGATGTGGAGAAATCACAGAACAGACTGACAGTAAGAAGGCATCACGCGCTGTCCAGACACATTAATGAGACCACTGCTTGTGTTCGACGTCGACGTGCACTAACCAACCACAGACGGCAGGTGGCCTTTCTAGCAGTGGAGGGCGTATAAACGGTGTCGATGGGACGCGGATAACAGTGCAGCCATTGTCGTAATGCGGAAATAGAGAAATTTATTTCACGTCCAAAAGGGTATCGTCATTGGCTTTCAGACCTAAGGTGGAAGCATTTCTGAAATGGCTGAGCCTGTAAACTGTTCGCCTGCCGCTGAGGTTAAAGTACACCGTGCATGGCAAAATGGCGCTATCCAAAACCGGCGCCGAGGCAACGATGGAGCACAACGGGCCATACAGAGGCGAACGACGGCTGCGGAGATGTGTACGGGCGAATAGATGTGCATCTGTTGAGCAACTGACCGCCCAGATAAACCGAGAGGGTGCCAACAGTGTCTCCTCAACGACTGTTCAGCGAACGTTGCTGCGTATGGGCTTCTGCAACAGGTGCCTGGTTAAGGGGGGTAGGACGTCAAACGGGCCGACTTGGAGAAGGAGAGGCACCACAGGACATTTTAATTTCCACTGTCTATACTTTTACAAATAAATTCATAAAACTTTGTCAGCATGACCAGGAAGGATTAAAAATTCACACTCATAGCAGTGGAAGTTCGAAAACATAACGAAGTAATTTATTTACATGTAAAATTTCATCGGTTTTTTTTTCACTTACTAATGGCAGCATTTGTTGCTATAGGTATAAGTAAGAGAGAAGGTTCGATGAATTTTGCACAGCATGCAAACCATATTTAAAAGTGTATGAAACTCTAGAATTTTCCAAATCTCTTAAAAACTGTGGTAAAATTGAGGTAATTAACTACAAAATTTGTGTTTTTTCTAAACATGAAGTTTAAAATACAACAGATAATTCGTGTTTTCATAAATTAAATAAATTATAGAGTTTCATACACCTGTAAGTATGGTATGTATGCTGTGCAAAATTAATCGAAGAATCTCTCTAACTTACGAAGAAAAGTGTACCTACAGAAACAAATGCAGCCATTAGTAAGTGAAAAAAGATGAAATTTCACACGTAAAAAAAAATTATTTTTTTATGTTTTCGAACATCCACTGCAATGAGTGTGAATCCTGAATCCTTCCTGGTGATGTTGAAAAAAGTTTTATGAATTTATTTGTAAAAGTATAGACACTGGAAATGAAAATGTCCTGTGATGCCTCTCCTGCTCCAGGTCGGGCCGTTTGACGTCCTACCCCCCCCCCCCCCCCCCTTACTGCACCCATGCTGGCTGCTGATCATCGGCGATGAAGGCTGGCATGTGTACTTCAGTAGCACAACTGGACGTCCACTCAGTGGCCTTTTCGGATAAATCATGTTTTTTGCTACATCGGACAAACAATTCGTGGCATTCCATACGTGATCTCGTCACGCACAATGGACCTACACATGAATGCATCTATTCTTATGGACTATGTCCACCCCTACATTCACCTTGCTTTTTCCTCAGCACGATGTCATCTACCAGCAGGACAGTGCAACGTGTCACACAGCTAGCTGCGTACGTGCGTTGGTCGAAGAGCACCAGGGTAAGTTTATCGTTCTCCCGTGGCCATCAGACTTCCAGAATTTAAACCCAATTGAGAACCTGAGGAAGTGCCTTGATCGGGCTGTTTGCGCCATGATCCCCAACCGATAAACCTAGCGCAGTTGGCCAAGGCATCTCTGTTGGTGCCTTCGAGAATCTCATTGACCCTCTTCCCACATGTCGTGCTGCAAAAGGTGGTTATTACGGCTTTTGTCATGAGGTCACATTAATGTACCTGGACTGTGTATTTCTACGTGTCCGTGACCACATGGTGAAAGAAGTTGCTCGATTTATTGATGTGTGAATGCAGACTGTCCAACGTGTTTACAAGGAATGGTGTGCCACACTGAGCCATCCAATGCCGTGTAGGAACGCTGGTCTTAGCAAGATACTAACCGACAGGGACAGCACACGAGTTTCACGCCCCGCCAGTAACAATTTGTTTCAAACCTGACGGGGGTTGTAGCTATCAGTGAATGCAAGTCCATCTCAACCAGTTTCCGAGCGAACACTGCGAAGAGAACGACATGCAATGGATATCGGAACACAAAGTTGAACTTCGGGTTTTTGTATTATTTGTCCAGTTCAACTGGCCAAATAATACAAAAATCCGTCAGTGGCTGACTGGAGGCGTGTAATATCGTCGAATTGCGATTTTGCCGCTTTTTCGTAAGTGCAAGGTGTCTACTTCACCATCGTCCCAATGAGGAGTTCAATGGAGAGTGAGTGCAGGATGTGGTTCATGCCGTAGGTGATCCTGTGGAGTTTTGTGTGTCCTTTTCGTACTATAACCTGGGCCTACTCATTCAGTATACCGTAAACATTGACCAGGATTTAAAATCTTATGACTTGTTTGCCCGCGTTATATACCTTCTAAAGGATCGATTTTTTGATCCGGTTGCCGGACTCTTCTTCAGGATCTTGTGCTGCCCACTGTTGACTGAATACTACCAGAAACCAATGTCACGTTCAGGTATAAAGGGGAGTCCTTACGCGCATTAGCCTTTACAGCAGAAAGCTACACTGGTCTCTGACAGTGTTCAGTCAACAGTGGACTCCACAAGACCCTGAAGATTCCAGCACAGGGGTCGAATCTTCTTTTCGTTAAGAAGAGATACGAAGTGGCCTAACAACCCAGAATATCTTAACTTCAGTGACAAGGACCACTAGAACCTGCACAGTTACGTTAAGCAACATCTCCAACATTCTCGGTGATCAAATGTTGCCGTTTCTTCCATATCTTCATGATGAGCATGTTGTGCACACTTCCATCGCCCAAGATTACAGGTATGGTAACACGGATACGTTACTGATTTGACGAAAATTCACGCACGATATCGTACCTCCACTGGCCCGCTTTTCACCCGACCTTAATCGCACATATAATATCAGGAACTACACGCAACTGCGAGGAAAACGTTACAGTTAACATCTCTGTATTTGGTACTTTTACAGGGTTTAATCATTGATGACTGTTTTGAGCTGGATATGGTATATTTGAAGAAACTTGTGGGTTCTGTTCTTCACTGATTTGTCACCCTAATGGCGCCGTTACACGGTATTACTGACATGTCTCATAGGGGCAACTACTCTCTTGTCCCACTTTCTTACGTACACAATAAATAAATCTTGGGGGATTTCTCGTCGTTGCAAATCGACCGCTATCTCGCTCGTGAAATCTTCCTACTAAACAACACAATAATGGACTGTACTGGGTTGACAGAAATAATTTTATTCCTCTCAATATCGTGTCTGTCATTCTTTTGCCCAGCGTGATGCAGCAGCTCGGTGTGGCGTAGACTCAACAAGTCGTTGGAAGTCCACTGCAGAAATATTGAGCCATGTGCCTCTATAATTTCAGGTGCACGATTTTTTGTAAGAATGGCATCTCGATTATGACCTATAAATGCTAGACGGGAGTCATGTCGGGCGACCTGGGTGGTCAAATCATTCTCTCGAATTCTCCAGAATGCTTTTCAAACCGATCGAGAACAACGGTCGACCGGTGACATGGCGCACTGTCATCCACAAAAATTCCAGCGTTGTTTGGGAACATGGAGTCCATGAATAGCTGAAAATGATCTCCAAGCAGCCGAAAATAACCATTTCCAGTGCATGACCCGCGTAAACACAGCCCACACCATCAGGGAGCTACCACCAGCTTGCACAGTCCTTTTTGACGACTGCGGTCCCCCTCTTCGTGAGGTCTGCGTCACACTGGAATCATAGCAATTGAAATCGCGACTCATCTGACCAAGACACTGTTTTCCAATCGTCAAGTGTCCAGCAGATACGCTCACGAGCCCAGAAGAAGCGCTGCAGTTGATGTGGTGTTAGCAGAGGCACTCGCGTCGGTTGTCTGCTGCAGTGAGATGCTCCATGATCTCCCCTCGTCTCTCATAATAGTCAGTCGCCGTAGATTGTTAAAATCACTACTCCTGGAAAGCTATTTACAAACAAATTACACTGAAAATTATGCTGCTTAAGGGGCTCCGGAACGCCCTATACTTGCAATGTTAAAATAACGCTTATAAATTACATCTTTCCTCACAAAGTATTTGAGATAGGAAGTTGAACCTCATACAGATTATTTATTGGAATATGGGCTACAACTTAACATAGGGATTTTACAAAATTTTAGTTCAGTTATTAAAGATGATTTTTTTTCAATTGTAATGAAAATTCACAACATTTTTTGCAATTTTTTATTTATATATTCAAAAATACACAGTTTTTTGGAAAAAGGCTGTGTTAAATTATGCAGAAGGTACTGTGTAACATTTACTGAAAGTTTGAAACAAATATGTTTGGAAGATCCTTAGAAAACATGTAATTAGTATGAGAAAATAAAAGTTTTGGGAATCGAGCGACAAAGATTGGATTAACTTTTTAGTGCATTCCAGGTCCATAGGATGGATTATCTTCATCCTCTGCAAACTCCTCCTCCAGCTTCCTCTTGTTCCTCCTCCTGTTTACTCTTGCTTGTATTTCTAGACTCTTTACAGCCCTGTCTGCAGCCCGAAGGCGTTCCTTGTCTAAAGCAAGCATCGCTCGTACCATGTTAGAACCTATCTTCATTCCCATATTTCTAAATACCTTTGGCTTTCCAACATTTCTCCTTTTCTTAAAAGCCTTCAGAGGATTTCTAATAACTTTACATTTACTCATTATTAAACTTCAACAAAACAGAGACTCAAGAAACAGAATTAATTACGAATATTTTCGAGATAACGACAGAGTAAATAAACATGAAACAATCGACAATCACACCAGCGATATATATTGAACCATCACAGGTTAGCCACAACACATACTTTATCTCACATCACTAAAATGTACCTGATGAACACGGACGTTAATAATAACACCATTTGACAGCAGTTTAACAGCGCCACAGTGGGTCAAGCCCATGTAGAACACATTTCAAAAAGAAATTAAAAATAGTTGTAGTCTTCGGAATTGAATAAATTATATATCTATTAAAAGGTAATAGTCTGCAGATTCAGAAAATGCAAAAAAGTAAAAATTGAACTTTTCATGATTTTGAGCCTTTCTGGAGCCCCTTAATGACTTTCCCCTTATCATTGTCGGATGACAAATAAAATTTTGTAAGTATTAGTAACACAAAGAAGACTGATAGACGGGATATGGTTTGTTGCTTTAACAAAACATAAAAATGTTCATACTAGAATAATTTTATTGGTTTGCTTGCATACATCATGTAAGGTGGTCATATCATTTTGATTTTTGTATGTTATCGATGGCCACATCGGAGAGATAGCAGGCTACGTTACTGTTAAATAATGTTTGATGTTGTTGCGGCACAGTCTTTGCCTCTCCGTGGACTGTTCTGATACATTCTTGGTTGAAGTGTGGCACGTGATCGACTTATCCTTTAGTGCTGTGCAGACTTGTGATTGTTAGATAAAGAAGCATTTATTGTAAGGGACAGCAAGGATAAATATGATGTATTCATTGAAAGGTGAAAGGAATATAAATTTTGAATAATATTATTGTTTTTTGAACAGAAGAAGTTGAGGTAAGACTGCAGGACTGTGCACCTAATTTGTAGTAATGATTATTGGGAACCAGTTAACTACGTTCACTTGATCAGAGCTGAGAGAAAGACCACCCCACTTCCCTCAGTCATCCATTTACATATTAACTGATTAAGCTGTTTGATTTTTATAGACACTCTCTATTAATATTGTACCTTTCTAAAATCATTGTTCACTTTATTAAGCATAGTGTTGTTCAGAACTATGTAATGTGTGAAGATCACACGAAGTTTTACGCTGTCTTTTTGAATATATACCTCATTCTAAAACCGTTGTCTTGAAATACCATTTCATAGCAATAGTTACTCTCCCCACCCCACTGTTTATCATCACGCATTACCACATGTGGTTTGCAACTGTAAGAAATTTTATTGAGACATGTAAGTCTAGCTTATCCGCTGCCTGCTTGCTGTTTGTTGTTGTGCTTTCGAGAAATCTGCAACGTTTTCAAGACGCGAGATAAGAGGAAATTTTGATTAGGGCCAAATAACTGTTTTACTCCAGTTGCCATTTAGAACAAAGATAAGTTGCTTTCAGATCACTTAGAGTTCAATTCAGATTAGATTCTGTTTAGTCAAAAGTGGGATAACAGTTTGTGAATACATGGTTTTCGTAACACATAGATCTTATAGAGTGGGGCGTAAAACTGGGCTAAAAACTGGGCTAAACTTCATACAGAAACAAATATAGCGGGCAGGTTATAACGTTTATTGAAAGAACCACTTCACTTCAAACCCTTACAATTGCTAATGGTTCTCACTAAGTTTCCAAACTTCATTTTTATTGTTAAATTTCAGTTAGCCACATACAAATTTCGTTCAGTAGTTATACAGCCATTGTGAGTCACATGACAGGTACCTTTCGAACGAGATCATTAACGTTTGTTGCTAACAGTTTCTTCACACTTCTCACAAGGTTTGCTACAATGTCAACTCGTAACGAAGTTTCTTGAACTTCACGTACAACCATTTGCCATTAAAGCTTTTCTGAGTGTCTTACATACTCCTTTCTTGCAGTGAATCTTCGTCAGGAAAACAGCTCTTTCCTCTCTCGAGTTCTCGTTCCTCTAGTCTGGCTTTTTTCAGTTCATCCTCCGTCTTCGTGTACAATAAGTAACCAAATGTCACATACTGTGCTCATAAAACTGTTATTAAGCACTTTCATTACGTACTGACAGTTTCTTTCACAACCAACTTCACTTTATTCTAAGCTGATAAATCACTGTTAAATACTCCTTTTACCTGTACACTTCAAACTGCTGCTCCTCTACGTTTCAACCTTACTGAATTTTATAAAAAACCACCGATCTACCGCATTTCCATTTCCAGCTCACAATTGCTCGGTCAACAGTCTCCATCTTCCTACTCCACTTCACTCATATCATTTAACCCTAACTGGCCATAGCACATGTGCACTGATGAGCCAAAACATTATGACCACCTGCTTAATAGCTCCTTTGTCCGTCTTTGAAAAGAAAGAAACACATCACTGATCCTGTGTATCACGGATCTGACAGTTTCTTGGTCGGTTTTTTGAGCTATGTGGCATTAGATGTCTACGCGCAGGTCACGTAAGATGATGATGATGATGATGTCCCATACTTCTTTACAGAGCGTAGGGGAGCGACGCGGAAGACCCGCGCCGCCTTACTAGGCAAGGTCCTAGTGGAGGTGGTTTGCCATTTCCTTCCACCGACCGTAATGGGGATGAATGATAATGATGAAGACGACACAACAACACCCAGTCATCTCGAGGCAGAAAAAATCCCTGACCCCGCCGGGAATCGAACCCGGGACCCCGTGCTCGGGAAGCGAGAACGCTACCGCGAGACCACGAGCGGCGGACGTAATTAGCGTAAATAATAGGTCGCTGATTTCCCAACACGGTGATGGTGCCCGATAGCGACCCAAATAGGTTCCTTAGGATTTACAACAGGCGAATTTGACCGCCGAGACATCAACGTGATTAACCATAACACTCCTCAAACCACTGTAGCACGGTTCTGCCTCCGAGACACGGACAATAATTCTGCTCAAGGACGACATCTCCGTCGGCGAAGACATGAAGCATGAAGAGATGCAGGTAGTTCGCAGCTGTCTATACGTTTCTTCGGTTACTACCACAGGTACCATGCAAGAGCAGGAGAATATCTCCCATACCATAATTATGCTCCCACCAGCCCGCGTGCGCAGAGCGCTGCACCTTTCGAGTCACCGTTCACCCCGATGACGGCGTTTGTTGTGAAGACCATGGAGTGACGGTAGCAAAAATGTGAACACCTCAAGAGCCGACACGTATTCTCTCATAGACGGTCTAATCCCGACGGTCCTGTGCCCACTGCAATCATAACTGACTATGTTGTTGGGTCAACACACGAACACGCAAGAGTGGTCTGCTGTGGAGCTCTATGTTTAGTAATGTACGATGAACCATGTGCTCCGAAACACTTGTGTGTGCACCATCATTGTACTCTTTTGGTAGCAATGCCACAGATCACCATCTATCCTACTTTACAGAGCAGACAAGCCTCCCAACACGACGTTCTGAGAAGAGTTGTTAACATCCAACCATTTAGCACCTAAAGGTAGTTTCACTGTCCTACATCCATTTGTAGATGCTCAAGAGAGTAGCACGTGAACATTTGACCAGCTTCGCCGTTTTCGAGATGCTCTTTCACAGTCTGTGCGTAATAATTATCTGCCCTTTGTCAACGTCGCTTATCTCAGTGGATTTCCTCATTTGCAGCCCCTACCTTAAATAAGGTGATCCCCCGTCTGTCTCTGCCCCGCTTACATAGTTTTGTTATCGCATCACGTGCCCGCAACGCTACCAGGCGCCATCCAGTGTCGCGGTGGGCAGTGGTCGTAATGCTTTTTTACATTGGACACATTGTTATAATAATAATATTTTTGCCAGCAACAATTTCATGTAACAAAAAAACGTTTCTAAATATTTCACATCTGCATTAACAGCAATAGGGCAATATTTTATAAAAATAATTTTCACATAAAACAAAAGACAATTAGATAATCATTGCATACCGCTTCATCAGAGTAGATAATTATACGTTAGCAAACTTTGTCGCTATACGATAAAAAAGTCCCTGGGTGTAACTGCTTCACACTCCGACAGTTCGTTAGTACTATGGATCACTGTCTCTCAGTACAGTATTCAATCACGTGCTGCTTGTTTACATTAGTAGTCCACCTGCTTAGCTGAGTGATAATGTGCTCGCCACCCATGCAAGCTGGCCCGGGTTCGATTCCCAGCCGGGTGGGAAATTTTCTCCGCTCGCAGAATGGGTGCTGTGCTCTCCTCATCATCATTTCATCCTCATCACAGGCGCGAAAGTCGCCCAATGCGGCCCCGGATGGGGCGTCCCGGCCATCGATGCCATTCGTTCATTTCATTTTACACTACTGGCCATTAAAATTTCTACACCAAGAAGAAATGCAGATGATAAACGGATATTCATTGGACAGATGTATTATACTAGAACTGACATGTGATTACATTTTCACGTAATGTGGGTGCATAGATCCTCAGAAATCAGCACCCAGAACAACCACCTCTGGCCGTAATAACGGCCTTGATACGCCTGGGCATTGAGTCAAACACAGCTTGGATGGCGTGTACAGGTACAGCGGCCCATGCAGCTTTCACACGATACCACAGTTCATCAAGAGTGGTGACTGGCGTATTGTGACGAGCCAGTTGCTCGGCCACCATTGACCAGACGTTTTCAATTGCTGAGAGATCTGGAGAATGAGCTGGCTAGGGCAGCAGTCGAACATTTTCTGTATCCAGAAAGGCCCGTACAGGACCTGCAACATGCAGTCGTGTATTATCCTGCTGAAATGTAGGGGTTGCGCAAGGATCGAATGAAGGGTAGAGACACGGGTCGTAACACATCTGAAATTTAACGTCCACTGTTCAAAGTGCCGTCAATGTGAATAAGAGGTGACCGAGACGTGTAACCAATGGCGCCCCATACCATCACGCCGGGTGATACGCCAGTATGGCGATGACGAATACACGTTTCCAATGTGCGTTCACCACGATGTCGCCAAACACGCGTGCGACCATCATAATGCTTTAAACAACTAAAAAAATGACGTTTTGCCATTCGTGCACCCAGCTTCGTCGTTGAGTACACCATTGCAGGCGCTCCTGTCTGTGATGTAGCGTCAAGGGTAACCGCAGCCATGGTCTCCGAGCTGATAGTACATGCTGCTGCAAACGTCGTCGAACTGTTCGTGCAGATGTTTGTTGTCTTGCAAACGTCCCCATCTGCTGACTCAGGAATCCAGACGTGGCTGCACGATCCGTTACAGCCATGCGGATAAGATGCCTGTCATCTCGAATGCTAGTGATACGAGGCCGTTGGGATCCACCACGGCGTTCCGTATTACCCTCCTGAACCCACCGACTCCATATTCTGCCAACAGTCATTGGATCTCGACCAACGCGAGCAGCAGTGTCGCGATACGATAAACCGCAATCGCGATAGGCTACTATACGACAAGTCGGAAACGTGACGATACATATTTCCCCTCCTTACACGACGCATCACAACAATGTTTCACGAGGCAACACCGGTCAGCTGCTGTTTGTGTATGAGAAATCGGTTGGAAACCTTCCTCTTGTCAGCACGTTGTAGGTGTCGCCACCGGCGCCAACCTTGCGTGAATGCTCTGTAAAGCTTATCATTTGCATATCACAGCATCCTTCCTGTCGGTTAAATTTCGCGGCTGTAGCACGTCATCTTCGTGGTGTGGCAATTTTAATGGCCAGTAGTGTATTTTTATCAGATTAGTAATATAGTGCGAAGTCTTTCTCACTGATAATCTTCCAAGATCTGGGGTGGGGCACGGGCTGTAGCGAGTTAAAACGACTTTTGGAGCGATACATTTGGTTGTAGTTAGTCGAAGCGATAACGTAGTCGCCTGGTGGTATATGTGGTCGCACCTGTCAAAAGACGACGAGGTTCTGGAGGGAGCATGGCCAGCGGCAGTGTACTGATGGGCTATTTCAAGTCTTAAGTGGTGACGTGGCGGGGTGATGTGTGCTGTCGACCAAGACAACCTCGATATCGCATAAAAAAACTTGTAAGAGCATATGTGGTGTTTTTCGGATATTGTCAAAAATAAAGACACTATTTTGAATCTGCAGCCACTATGAATCAAGACACAAAGGAATAAAGATATTAAATGCCAGTGGTCAGTGATTTATGTCAATGAGGCAAACCGAAAATATGTGCCGAACCATGATTCAAACCCAGATCTTTTGATAGAACAGGCAACACATATATAGAATTGAAGTGGTGTCGGACAATGATCCCTTCAGTGCAGATGTACACCAAGCTCGATCTATTATGAGAACTGACTGTATGATTTTTATGAGCAGGGGCACTACATGAGTAGTGTTTGGTATAAGAATTTGGGTGTGGCGGGAGGCGCACTAAGGTAGTCCGTGCGGTTGTGGTGAGTACTGTGTCCACATGGCTAGGAGTCGGTGCATCTACCTAGTGAGCAAGAGCCTTAGGTTCGCATCCTAATCCTTGCCCCATTGATATAAATCAATTCCCTCTGGTAGCTGATGTCTTTAATTCATTTGTGTCTTGTATGAGTAATTGAAATTCATCCATACACGCATTCATTCCACAGTCAAACACACAGTGTCGGGTGTGGCGTACCACGCTCCATTCTGACATTCATTGCCGACTCTCCAGGTCTGCGAACACTGTTTATTGACATCTCTCTTCAGCTGTTAATTCTCACGTGCTGCTACGCCACGCCCTCTATTCAGTTGAAACTCTACGGTGGCATCTGGCACTTTATTCAGACAGATACATCACTCAACTTGGCACTGCAATGCTACCCCGTCATCTCTACAATCAATATAAGGTCGCGTTGCATCGACACTTCTAACTGTAGTATCAGCTTCAATCTCGTTGGTAACTATTCTTTCATTCGTAAACCTTACTAGAGTGGGTCCTCACATATACACATAACCAAATGAAAAGTGTTCCTGTCGGAGTACGAAAAAAAAAATATATGTTCCCCTTTAAAAGACTCTGGCAGAGAAATAGAGAAGCAGATTACTCAATCGTCACAGAAAATTTTGGCACGCGAATATATTCGCACTCTTGTAACACAGAATACTCTAAATCATTTTACCCCGTCTCTCTTTGCCGAGCGAGATGGTGCATTGGTTAGCACACTGGACTCGCATTCGGGAGGACGACGGTTCAAACCCGCGTCCGGCCATCCTGATTTATGTTCTCTGTGATTTCCCTAAATCACTTCAGGCAAATACCGGGATGATTCCTGTGAAAGGGGGCGGCCGATTTCCTTCTCCATCCTTCCCTAATCCGATGGGACCGATCGCCTCGCTGTTTGGTCCTCTTCCCCAAATCAACCAACCAACCATCTCTCTTTGTAGTTAAATTTTCATACTCAGCATCTCCCTCTCACTGCCATTGTCTATATACGTATCTCTCCCACTGTCTCCTTCATCTTCCATTGATTTACAGTACATCCTACTGCCACTGTCTCCTCTCTCACGTACACTGTCTCCTTTTGTCTTTCTTTCCCACAGCCACTGTCTCTACCATAACTTTGAAACTAGAAACTTCTGATGCGTTCAACTTACATTTTCTCCTAACACACACGTGTTTAAAATTTCGTTCCAAAATACGCTGTCCCCTGTTCCTACATGTTACAAGTTCGCCCGTCAGGGAGAATCCAGGTGCCCCAAGCCTACGTACGGTCTCCACTCACCTGTATTTTTCATTTCCACTGACTTCTCTCTCTTTTGCCCCCACCGCTTCTATCTCCACTCATCTCTCTTCCTCTTTTACTGTCACTGCCTTTCACTGACCGTCAATATCTCCTCTCCCTTGGGTTCCCACTGCTATTGTCTTCATCCATATCACTTTCTCTTTCATTACCACTTTCTCTCTCACACCACCACTTTCTCCTCTTTCTTTCTCTCCCAATTTGTCCCTGTTGGTTGGTTGGTTGTTTTGGGGAAGAGACCAAACAGCGAGGTCATCGGTCTCATCGGATTAGGGAAGGATGCGGAAGGAAGTCGGCCGTGCCCTTTCAAAGGAACCATCCCGGTATTTGCCTGGAGAGATTTAGGGAAATCACGGAAAACCTAAATCAGGATGGCCGGACGCGGGATTGAACCGTCGTCCTCCCGAATGCGAGTCCAGTGTGCTAACCACTGCGCCACCTCGCTCAATTTGTCCCTGTCCCTCTGTCTTCCATCGTCACTGTCTCTATGATATTCTCTTTTAGCAGGCAAAAGAGTGAATATGTTAGCATGCCAAAATTTTTGGTCAGGATTGAGGCTACTGGTTCCCCACTTTTCCGTCAGCATCTTTTAAAGAAGAACATTTTCTCTTTTTTTGGACTTCCTACATGAGCATTTTTCAGGTGGTTCCCTTCCTTTCCCTGCTACAGCTTTCTATATTCTAGTAAATTTTGACAGTTGATTTACATACATACACACATTTATATATTTTCTCACATATTACAAACGATTAAGCACACCTAATATAAAAACTCTGTCTGAAAAGGCCTCGGAAGGCCCATTGGTAACAACCGACGGCCGTGTCACCAAATAGGCGTCACTGGACGCAGATATGGAGGGGCATGTGGTCAGCACACCGTCAGTTTTCGTGACAGTAGCCGCTATACTTCAGGCACGCAGCTCCTCAATTGACGTCACAAGAGCTGAGTGCACCTCAACAGCAGTCCAGACGCAAACCCATTCTAGTGCTGACCAAGCCAGACATCGCTTAACTTCTGTGATCTGATGGAACCGATGTAAACACTGCGGCATGGCCGCTTGTACTCATAATACACCGAAGAGCCAAAGAATCTTGCACACCTGCCTAATATCGTGTAGGTTTCCCGCGAGCACGCAGAAGTGCCGCAACATGACGTGGCATGGACTCGACTAATGTCTGACGTAGTACTAGAGGGAACTGACACCATGATTCCTGCAGCGCTGTCCACAAATCTGTAAGAGCACGAGGCAGCACACTGCAAGGCATCCCAGATATGCTCAATAATGTTTGTGTCCAGGGAGTTTGGTGGCCAGGGGAAATGTTTAAGCTCAGAAGAGTGCTTCTGGAGCCACTCCTGGAGCCACTCTTTATCAATTCTGGACGTGTGTAGAGTCGCGTTGTCCTGCTGGAATTACCCAAGTCCGTCGGAATGCACAGTGCTCATAAATGGAGGCAGGTGATCAAAAAGAGTGCTTACGTACTGTCGCCTGTCAGAGTCGTATCTAGACGTATTAGGCGTCACATATCATCCATCTGCACACGCCCCACACCATTATAGAGCCTCGAAAAGCTTGTCTCCTGTTGTCATGCAGTGTCCATGGATTCATGAGGTTGTCTCCATACCCGAACACGTCTATCCATTCGATCCAATTTGGAACGAGACTCGTCCGACCAGCCAACATGTTTCCAGTTATCAACAGACCAATGTAGGTGTTAACGGGCCCAGGTGACGCGTAAAGCTTTGTGTCGTGCAGTCATCATGGGTACAGGAGTGGGCCTTCGGTTCCGAAAGAGCGTATCGATGATGTTTCGTTGACACTTGTCGATGGCCCAGCACTGAAATCTACAGCAGTTTGCCGAAAGGTTGCACTTCTGTCACGTCGATCGATTCTCTTCAGTCGTCGTTGGTCCTGTTCTTGCAGCATCATTTTCCGGCCACAGTGATGTCGGAGATTTGATGCTTTCCTGATTACCGATATTCACGGTACACTCGTGAAATGGTCGTACGGCAAAATCCTCACTTCATCGCTACCTCCGAGATGCTTTGTCCCATTGCCCGTGCGCCGACTTTAACACCACGTTCAAACTCACTTAAATCTTGATAACGTGGCATTGTAGCAGCAGTAACCGATCTAACAACAGCGACATAGGCGTTGCCGACGTCAGCGCCGTCTTCTGCCTGTTTGCGTATCTCTGTATTTGAATACGCAAGCCTGTACCAGTTTCTTTGACGCTTCAATGTATGAAGTAAACATAAAATCGTTTGCCTTATGTTTTTTCTAGATTCTTTGTTCATCGATCGCAATTCACCGAGGATGCCCGGCATATGATTTGAACCATCTTAAAAGCGTAAAAGTGTTGTTAGAAATATTTTACCAAATTTGCAGTCTTTCCACTTTCACATAATTTTTGGCCACGATGACAAGTTCATTTTAGGTATGTTAAGATCCTTTTTAGGCCCTTTTTGTTACTGCAGTACCACTTCGGGCATATTTGTAAAGACGTAATAGACCCAGTAAACAGAGACAACAATTCGCGAAGTCGAACTGGTAAAAAGAATGCTGATTAAAAACATAGCGTTGTGACCTCAGAGCCATTGCGATAACGCCTTCCATGTGTTCACTACGTCAGTTAGAATTACACTGATACCACTAACAGGCTGTTACATGCCTAATTTAAGTTTCATGATTCTCCTAAATTATAATCTCAAGAGCATATGGTAAAAATTTCGACGATTTGCCTACGTGGCCATACCAGAAAATCGGTGCGTTTGGTACCAAAAAATCATGGATTTTCGGGTGCATCCCGATAACGGAAATAGGCTTTTCAAAATGGGAAAATTGCTTTTCGAGGTGAGAGTATAAGGAATGCACAGTTAAAATTTGAGCCATTTCCTGCGTTTAGTTATTTAGATAATTGCAGCCCACTCTGCAAAAATGGCTTAAAACTGATTACTGCGGAAGTACGGTAACTATGGAGCTCTGGCCATGGTTAAAGGATAATGATATCGAAAAATGCTTCGAAGTACCCCGAGAATATCATCTTAATTTCGACGATCTGCTATGAATAGAAGTAATACAAGTGGCCACCCCCAAAATTGACGGTTTTCATACCCAACAATCATGGTTTTTCGGGGTTTACTCAGGAATCGCGCACGAACAAATGATGCTTTTATGAGACACTTAAGACCCACCGTGACCACGCCTAATGCAAAAGAACCAACCGATTTGCTCGATTTGCTTCTTCTGGCTTAAGTGTGTAATGTTCAAGTTTTGACCCTGTATTGCAGGATAGCTTCAGTACGCCCGTCCTTCCAATTAGTATACAAATTGTCGCTAGGGCAAAGGCTATCCAAAACACTTGACCCATTATCTCTGTGATTAATTCGCATCCATTTCTGTATCTCCCCATTCAGAGCCATCTTCATCTTTAATTTGCTTGTCATCTGTTGTTGTGACTCTGCTTTCAAATCCCGCATCCTCAGTCTCTGATCGTATGTCCTCTTATCTTGTAAATAGCAACTGATTTGTTCTAGCTCTTGCTTCTTCGTTGATCGTGCTTTCTGCATTCGTTCTTCAATAGATACTTTTCCCACCTTGCAGCAATTTGGAATAGTTTAGCTCTTGTAACTTCCTTCATCAATTCTACATCTGTTGTCTGTTTTCCATCACTTCCGTGTTTATTCTCTTATTTCTTCTTTCTTTATCTCTTTCATATTTACTTGTTCCCAACATGTCAATGTTTTGTCTATCATCAAGCCATGGATTTATACATAGGATGCCTTAACGATCAAGTTACAAATTATCTGCCTCTCTTGCCAAGTAGTCATGAGCGTTGAAGTCCACTTCTATACCAGTGCGTCTCTTTCGTCACGTTATTGCTTGTGATGTCACTCTTGTCTGCATGACACTCAGGTTTTATGGCTCAAATGGCTCTGAGCACTATGGGACTTAACAGCTGTGGTCATCAGTCCCCTAGAACTTAGAACTAATCAAACCTAACTAACCTAAGGACATCACACACATCCATGCCAGAGGCAGGATTCGAACCTGCGACCGTAGCAGTCGCGCGGTTCCGGACTGAGCGCCTAGAACCGCTAGACCACCGCGACCGGCCAGGTTTTATGGAATGCTCCTTTCGTGCCAAACAGTTGCGCATAAAATCATTCCTTTCTATGTAACCGCTGCTTACTTTACGTTTCTGGTTCACCACAAACGATTCATTTGAAACTTTTAACCAATCTTCAAAATAAAATCTGTAATTCCCGTTTCGTTGATGGTTTTTCGCTGATTCGTAATTATAGTACCTTTTTCTTGGTAGGTACAGGTGTATTGGCTCGGACAGTCTATTCTTGTATGTGAGGACCGCCACACATGTGTTTCGTGGTCTTTTGAATTATCTTTTTAATTGTTACTTCTATTATCATCCTCTTCCTCCAGTCTTCAGTTACTCTCTCCGCTGTTGGTCTCCCATGAGTTACTCTGTTACGTCCTCCACGTCCATTGTTTCCGTTGTTTGTTCGCTCACATTTCATAAAATTCAGATGTGATTCAAGCACTCTCTTATTACTGAAGTTAGCTTCCACTCATTCCACTTTCCTCATAAAATTATCTAAGATTTTTCATGGTCCTCCTCCCTCTAATCCTTGTAGTACTTTTGGCAGTTTCCTCCACAATTACGAGATCATCCACTCGTCCTTCGAAAATGTGTCTGTGTGACGAAAGTTAGTTGATCATTCTTTAGCAATAGGCTGAAGCGCTATGTCTGATATAACCTGGGTCCACCAGTCCCTCGATAGATTTGCCTATATTTTGGGTGACCAAAACTTTTTAATGAACTTTCAAAGGTTTGAGACTGATTTTGAATTTCATATGCCCAATGGTGGCTATCTTCCTCCATTAAATTGCATGTTGTTTTTATTTCCAGAACTTCACTCCAATGTGTAGGTATGTTTCTTTGCACTCATTGTAGAAATTCCACAGGGTGTACCAGTTCCCCTTCTCTTAAATACCAGGTTACAAAATTTGCCTTCTCACAGTACCACTCAAAATTTCGTGTGGCACTCCACACATAACGTTTCTTGAGCCTTCCTGTAATTGCTTCCTAACCTTATTGATCTCTTCTTCTACAACTGTAACTCGTTCATGTAAAGTTTCTACCTTAGCTCTTCTACAAAAACTTCTTTCACACCACCTTCTAAGCTGTTCAGATATTCTAGCTTCCAGTTGACCTACGACATCTGATATCTTTTTTATCAACAGCTTGTTCCGTCCCTTCCTTTATAACCTCGAATTTTCCTGCAAATTCTTGTCTGAAATTTTTCAGTTCCCCATTCAATCCAACCCCCATTTCTGCGACAGCGCACTCCAATCTACTCTGTCTGTCCGGAAATTTAGCTGCAAGTTGGCTTTGCCCTGCTCATATCGCAGTTTCTAGCTTGCTCTTACCTGATTCTAATTTATCTGCTAGCCTACTTTGCACTCCTTTCAATTCAGCTTCTGTCTTTTTTTTCCTGGTTTCATTTCAGTTTCTAGTTTGCTTTGTTCTACTTTCATTTATTTCGTCATATTAGCGAGGTAGCTCAAGGTAACTTTAGAGTTTAGTTATCCAGTGGGACCTGCTTCTCTCATTGTATCTGTTCGAGACAACTGTGTTTGACTGTCAGATGTACCAACCAAACTATCGTCACTTCCTCCCCAGCAATATGCCAGCTGGGGTGGCCGAGCGGTTCTAGGCGCTACAGTCTGGAGCCGCGCGACCTCTACGGTCGCAGGTTCGAATCCTGCCTCGGGCATGGATGTGTGTGATGACTTTAGGTTAGTTAGGTTTAAGTAGTTCTAAGTTCTAGGGGACTGATGACCTCAGAAGTTAAGTCCCGTAGTGCTCAGAGCCATTTGAACCATTTGAAACCTTCATTGTTACTCCTCATTATTCTCTCTGTTGTCTCTTCTATTGATAAGATGTAGTTTTCTTTTAATACTCATCTCTTTCCTTGAAATTACTGCAACTAGTCGCCTTTTGTTTTGTTCTTCAATATTATTATCCCATTACCGGCTTCGAACCGTCTAGCGATTGATCATCAGATGGTAAAATATGTATTGATTCTCTGCAGCAGTGAAAATGAAATGAGCATATGGCATTGGTGGCCGGGAGGACCCATGCAGGGAAGTTCGGCTGCGGAGTGCAAGTCTTAATTCAGTTTACGCCACATTGGGCGACTTGCGTGCCGGTGATGAGGATGAAATGATGATGGGGACAACAAAACAAGCTAAGCAGGCGGATTCTGCAGCAGTGTGGGAGTCGTGTAGGTGCGGCAAGATGCATAAACGAAACGCGTAAGTACCGAGTGTGGCAAGAATTATTCACATATTGAGATCGATTTTGTTGCGTTACTCTCAGCTGTTAGTATTCATTCGCTGGTTGGTTGGTTGTTGGTGCACACAGTATTCTGGAAAACATCGATCTCGTAATGTGAATAATTCTCGCCGCACTCAGTGCTTACATGTTTCGTTTGTACATCTTGCCGCAGCTACACGACTCCCGCACTGCTGCAGACAATCAATAAATACGTATCATTTTACGATCAATCGCTTTATTCATCACAGTCGCAGTGATCATTATCCATAACGGATAAAAGTTTTATAAACTATATTGTAATCGTTACGTCAACTGCACTGGTCTAAGAAAGCTAGTTGCCATTTTTATGGTAGTAACAGCATGCTGCATCACGGTCGTCTGATAAAACGTACACCCTTTTATATCCCTCTGCTACTTTCTGCTAATTTGCTACTAAAATGATTACTAAATCTGTGTTGCTGTCACAAGTGCTGATTTTTTACCTTTAGCTAAAGCTACTGGGGTCCTCTGCAGTGGGTGGGCAAAAATACGGAAACACCAATAGCACAACATATTACCACGCCTAACAAGGTGTTGGAAAACCGTTGGCGTTCAAAAGAGCTTCCAGTCTTTTCAGAAAGGATAAGTACAGGTCCTTTGTGGTTTTAAAGGGAATATTATATCATTACTCCTGTAAAATAGTGGTAAGGTACGGTAACGATGATGGAGGCGGACAGCGATCACCATTCTCTCCAAAGTAGAACACTAAAGCTCATTGTTATTGATAGCTGGCGACTGTGGTGGCCAGGGAGATGCGACACTTCATCCTCGTTCGCACAAAGCCAGTCCTGGACGGTGCGAGTTGTGAAAACATTGGCCCTGTCGTCTGGGAACACAGCGTCAGCATTGGGGGAACAAACACTGTAGCATGAGATGGAAATGATAAGCCCAAACGATAGCTCAAATTTTAGCAGTACTGTGACCTTGCAGAGTAACCATGGGGCCCATGGAATACCACAATATGCCTGCCTAAATCTCCAAACCTACCTCTTGTTTCACTCTTGGGACGAAAACTCGGCTAAAGCTTGAAACAGTGAGCAGCAAGACCCATCCGACCAAATGATTTTCTGCCATTGCCATTGTCATTTTGTGCCATTTGGTTAGCCTTCCCCACAACATTTTCCATCCAATTTAAGTAGTTCGTAATTGTAATTCCGAGGTATTTAGATGAATTTACGGCCTTTAGATTTTTCTTTATTTTATTATTCGCACGACGCGTTTCGAGAAATAATTCTCATTTTCAAGTGCGTTTTTTGATGTGTGTTAAGCCATTTCATTTGATGTTGTCAGTGTGTGTGAGTCTGCTTCATTTTGTTAAGTTTTCTAATGGTCCATTTGTGTAGAGTCTCACACACACTTAACATCACACACAACTTGTACACTTTACACATCGAAAATATCTTATATAAACAAAACAGTTACAGAGATCTTCTTGCTGTGATGTTAAGTGTGTGTGAGACTCTACACAAATGGACCATTAGAAAACTTAAAAGTCAACAAAATGAAGCAGACTCACACAGACTGACAACATCAAAAGAAATGGCTTAACACACATCAAAAAACGCACTTGAAAATGAGAATTATTTCTCGAAACGCGTCGTGCGAATAATAAAATAAAGAAAAATCGTGACTGGTAGCAGAAGATTTATTTAATTATAAACAAACCTATTGTATCTACAGTCGCAGGCTTTCACAAACCATTTATAATGGATCAAATCAAAGCCTTTAGATTTGACTGATTCACCGTGTAACCGAAGTTTAACTGATTCCTTTTAGCACTCATGTGGATGACATAATACTTTTCGTTATTTAGGGTCAATTGCCAATGTTCGCACCATACGGATATATTTTATAAATCGTTTCCCATTTTTTTTTATCTTCTGATGACTTTACCAGCCGATAAACGACAGTGTCATCTGCAAACAACCTAAGAAGGCTGCTCAGAGTGTCTGCTAAATCGTTTATGTAGATAAGGAACAGCAAAAGACCTATAACACTACCTTGGGGAACGCCAGAAATCACTACTGTTTTACTCGATGACTTTCCATCAATTACTACGAACTGTGACCTCTCTGACAGGAAATCACGAATCCAGTCACATAGCTCAGACATATTCGGTAAGCACGCAATTTCACTAAAAGCCGCTTGTGAGGTATAGTGTCAAAAGCCTTCCGGAGATCCAGAAATATGGAATCAATTTGAAATCTCTTTTCAATAGCACCCAACACTTCTTGCGAGTAAAAAGCTAGTTGTGTTTCACAAGAAAGATGTTTTCTAAATCTGTGTTGACTTTGTGTCAATACTGCTTTCTTCGGGGTAATTCATAATGTTGGAACATATGTTCTAAAATCCCGCCGGATATCGACGTAAACGATATGGGCCTGTAATTATGTGGATTACTCCTACTACCTATCTTGAATATTGGTGAGACCTGTGCAACTTTCCAGTCTCTGGGAACGGATCTTTCGTTGAGCGAACCGGTTTTATATGATTCTTAATTACGGAACTATTGCATCAACATACTCCGAAAGGAACTAATTGTTATGCAGTCTGGATCAGAAGACTTGCTTTTATGAAGTGATTAAGTTGCTTCCCTACCCCGAGGATATCTACTTCTACGTTACTCATGTTGGCAACTGTTCTTGATTCGAATTCTGGAATATTTACTTCGTCTTCTTTGGTGTAGGAATTTCGGAAGGCTATGTTTAGTAGCTCTCTTTGGCAGCACTGTCTTCTATAGTATCTCCATTGCTACAGCTCAGAGAAAGCACTGATTGCGTTTTGCCGCTAGCATACTTCACATACGACCAGAATCTCTTTGGATTTTCTGCCAGGTTTCGAGACAAAGTTTCGTTGTGGAAACTATTATAAGCATCTCGCATTGAAGTCAGCGCTAAATTTCGAGCTTCTGTAAAAGATCGCCAATCTTGGAGATTTTGCGTCTGTTTAAATTTGGCATGTTTGTTTCCTTGTTTCTGCAACGATGTTCTGACCCGTTTTGTGCACCAGGGAGGATCAGCTCCATCGTTTGTTAGTTTATTTGGTATAAATCTCTCAAATGCTGCCTATTCTATTTCTTTGAATTCAAGCCACATCTGGTCTACACTTACATTGTTAATTTGAAGGAGTGGAGGTTGTCTCTGACGAACGCGCCAAGTGAATGTTTATCTGTTTTTCTTAATAGGTATTTTTTCGTTTATTTTTGGAGGATTTAGGGGTTACAATATTCAATCTCGCTACGACAACCCTGTGTTCACTAATCCCTGTATCCGTTTTGATGATTGTTATTTACTCAGGATTATTTGTTGCTAAGAGGTGAAGTGTGTTTTTACAGCCGTTTACTATTCGCGTGGGCTCATGAACTAACTGCTCGAAATAGTATTCAGAGAATGCGTTTAGCACAATCTGGGATGATGTTTTATGCGTCCCTCCGGAATTAAACATGTATTTTCGGCAACATACAGAGGCTAAATTAAAGTCACCATCAACTATAATCGTATGAGTCGGGTACGTGTTTCAAATCAAACTCAAGTTTTCTTTGAACTTTTGAGCAATTGTATCATCTGAGTTTGGAAGTCGGTAAAAGGATCCAATTAATATTTTATTCCGGTTGGTAGGAATGACCTTTATCAATACTAACTCACAGGAACTATATACTTCAATTTTACGACAAGATAAACTACTTCTAACAGCAGCAAACATGCCACCGCCAATTGTATTTAGCCAATCCTTTCGGAACACCGTTAGGTTCTTCGAAAAAGTTTCCGCTGAACTTATCTCCGGCTTTAGCCAGTTTTCAGAGACTATAACGATTCGAGCATCAGTGCTTTCTATTAGAGCTTGGAGCTCTGGTACTTTCCCGACACAGCTACAACAATTTACAATTGTTTTACCGCTCGTTCCTGTATCTACGTTCTTCCTGCGTTCGGCATGCACCCTTTGGGACTGAAGCTCTTTCTGTGTTTTCCCGAGAACCTTTAACCTAAAAAACCACCAGTCCACGCCGCACAGCCCCTGCTACCCGTGTAGCCGCCTCCTGCGCGTAGAGAACTCCTGACCTATTCAGCGGTACCCGAAACCCAACCACCCGATGGGGCAACTCGAGGAATCTGCAGCCTACACGGTCGCAGAACCGTCTCTGATTCAGACCCTCCACTCGGCTCTGTACCAAAGGTCCGCAATCGGTCCTGTCGACTGCATATGGTCAGCTCTGCTTTCATCTCGCAAGCAAGACTGGCTGCCTTTACCACTTCTGTTAGCCGCTCGACACTAGAGAGAATCTCTTCAGATCCGAAGCGACATACATCATTGGTACCAACGTGAGCCACCAGCCGCAGCTGGCTGCACCCTATGCTCTTCATGGCATCTGGAAGGACTTGTTCCACGTCTGGAACGACTCCACCCTGTATGCACACGGAGTGCACATTGGCTTTCTTCCTCTTCTTGGCAGCCATGTCCCTAAGGGGGCCATAACGCGCCTAACGTTCGAGCTCCCAACTATCAATAATCCCACCCTGTGTGACTGCCCGGAACTTGCAGGCTGAGAGGTTTCCTCTGAAACAGGATTGGCGACTGCATATGGCTGAGCGACAGTTTTAGCTACAGACAGCACCTGGAACCTATTTGTCAAACTACCTAGGGAGGTCTTACGTGCGGCCCCATGGGAAGTCTTTCGCCGCCTGCTACGCACTTATTAAGAAGCTGTTAACGTCAGTTGATGTTTTTGGATTCGGCTGTTAGTTGCTAGACGCATATTATTATGAAATAGGCTGAGAACCAGAGGTTGCACGAATACTTGATTTGGGCCACATGCGGTCTGTGGGCCGCATTTTGACGACCACTGCTATAAAGTGTCTTCGTTATCATCTGGGAACACCATATTGTAGTACTGAAGCACATGCAAATTTTTCTTAGACGTAATATCCCATCCGGGGCATAAAATTAGCTTTGCCTGATTTTTGTTTGACATAAGTAACTATCAAAAATTTTACAGACCAATACATTTCTTTTCGAATGAGTATATGCCCTTTTTCGACAGGGAAGAGAAGGGAACCCGTGGAAAAACACTCCTGTCAGAGCACAAAAAATGGGAATAGCTTCCTGTTTATTTAAAAGAGTGACTGAAAAGTGGGGTACCAGCTGCCTCATTCTACTTTCCTCAGCACCATTAAAATTTTCCAAAAATTTTGCCAGGCTGGTAAGGTAATAAATACTGGAACATAGTGGACAGTGTTTGTGTCATAGAAAGAGCGAAGGAGACCATAGTAGTGTGAGAGAAAGAGAGGGACACAGTGGCAATATGATATATTTGATAGTGACAGAACAGTGCTAGGAAAAGAGTGAAGGAGACAGTACCAGAGGGAGAGGAATAAAGAGGAAAGTGGAAGTGGATGAGGGTCAGTGATAATGAGAGACAGGGTTTATGACAGTGACAACAAGGAAGAAAGATAGTAACAGTCATAAGAGACATTTGCAGTGAAAAGGAATGAACGAGATGGTAGCAGTAACAGCAAGATGAAGACAGTGACAATGAGAGTAGATAGTAGTTGTAGGACAGAATGAAAGAGACAGTGCCTGTGACACAGGAGAGAGAGACACACAAAGAGATAATTTCAACGAGTTGGGCTGAATGAGTGAGTGAGATGGACAAATGGAAGTGGGTGGGTGTGAGCGATTTACAGCTATGGACTAGTGGGTGTGAGCGAGTTGCGTTAGGGAGTGTGAGTCTGATGTGAGATGTGTGATAAAAAAAGCGCGAATATTTTCTCATCTCAAAATTTTCTGGAAAATTTTTAAAGGTTCTGTGGAAGAGAGAGGCAGGTGGTACCCCACCTTTCAGTCAGTCTTTTAAATAAACAGTGACATATTCCCTTTTTTTGTGATCCGACTGGGGCCGCAGCGGTGGCCGAGCGGTTCTAGGCGCTTCAGTCTGGAACCGCGTGACCGCTACGGTCGCAGGTTCGAATCCTGCCTCGGTCATGGATGTGTGTGATGCCCTGTTAGTTAGGTTTAAGTAGTTCTAAGTTCTAGGGGACTGATGACCTCAGTCCCATAATGCTCAGGGCCATTGGAACCATTTTTTGCTCCGACTGGAGAATTTTTCGACTGGTTTGGGTATAGGCCACTATTAGAAGAGATTGCTTTTCGAGCGAAGTACATCGTACCACTACCTTGGACCGTCTGGTGCCGGTACCGTAGTGCTGAGGCATTGTGACTGGCTGGTCGGACCGGTGCGTGCGGCCGTGTGTTCTCACACAGCTGCGGTTCCCACGGTCGCCGCCTGCGTGTTCGCCGCTCTCGATTGAGCAATAAAGCAGGAACACGCCCGTTACCCGTGGCAGCTGTCTTTCCACGTGCGCTGCGCTGGAGACCGTATATCAAGCCTCGCACGCCGAGAAAACCTCCCGATAACCAGCCAGCTGTTGGTCAAGACAGGCACAAGGTGGTGAAAGAACGTGGCGGGCTATTACAGCTTGCAGGAATTACAGTCCTCGTAGTCACCTGCACTCAGCGCACAATCTCACAAAGAGTTCCATTTATTCCTCATTTCAGGCACGAGAGTTGTTTCAAAAGCAGGGTAACAAGTGCTTAATTAAGTCGGGTGATGCTGACGGAATTAGATTAGGAAATGAGACACTTAAAGTAGTAAAGGAGTTTTGCTATTTGGGGAGCAAAACAACTGATGATGGTCGAAGATATAAAATGTAGACTGGCAATGGCAAGAAAAGCGTTTCTGAAAAAGAGAAATTTGTTAACATCGAGTATAGATTTAAGTGTCAGGAAGTCGTTTCTGAAAGTATTTGTATGGAGTGTAGTCATGTATGGAAGTGAAACATGGACGATAAATAGTTTGGACAAGAAGAGAATAGAACCTTTCGAAATGTAGTGCTACAGAAGAATGCTGAAAATTAGATGGGTAAATCACATAACTAATGAGGAGGTATTGGATAGAATTGGGGAGAAGAGGAGTTTGTAGCACAACTTGACAAGAAGAAGGGACCGGTTGGTAGGACATGTTCTGAGGCATCAAGGGATCACCAATTTAGCATTGGAGGGCAGCGTGGAGGGTAAAAATCGTAGAGGGAGACCAAGAGATGAATACACTAAGCAGATTCAGAAGGATGTAGGTTGCAGTAAGTACTGGAAGATGAGAAAGTTTCCACAGGATAGAGTAGCATGGAGAGCTGCAACAAACCAGTCTCAGGACTGAAGACCACAACAACAACAACAACAACAACAACAAGTGCTTTGAGAGAAAATGTTTATTCAGGTAACGAAAGGGATACACAGCGTTGTAAAGGCACAGACACACATTACTTTGTCACATAGCCGCCATGAAGTATGGATACCGGGATTCTGGGAGGGGAAGGGGCTGACATCATGTTACTATCTCTTTCCCCAACCCCAAAAACTGTGCCCCCCCCCCCCCCGCCCCCATAACCACAAAAAGAAAATGAAACTTATCATCACTCCCACTCTTTTGACATACCAGAGACGCCTATGATTTTAATAAGAATATCTGTAACATACACTAAATGTTTCAGTGTAGTACTTAAAGTATTTAATTACAATGAAAATAAAGTACAGCTTTTAATCTACCTCCTCATTCCTAATTCCAATTATTGTTCATAATAAGCAAAGTCTTTTATGAAAAATTTGAGAGGAGCGAAAATTACAATAATCTTTCTAGTTAGTTTACCTAGCTTTTCGTGTAGTGTTGGAATCCGGAAACAGCGATCGTGTGAGACCCAACTCGCTTTATTTGTTCATGAGACCCAGAAAATATTAGATACAGACTCCCAGGTAGATGCCATTTTCCTTGACTTCCGGAAGGTGTTCGATAGAGTTCCGCACTGTCGCCTGATAAACAAAGTAAGAGCCTACGGAATATCAGATCAGATGTGTGGCTGGATTGAAGGGTTTTTAGCCAACAGAACACAGCATGTTGTTCTGAATCGAGGGAGGTCTACAGACGTTAAAGTAACCTCTGGCGTGTCACAGGGGAGTGTTATGGGACCATTGCTTTTCACAATATATATAAGTGACCTAGTGGATAGTGTCGGAAGTTCCATGCGGCTTTTCGCGGATGATGCTGTAGTATACAGAGAAGTTGCAGCATTAGAAAATTGCAGCGTAATGCAAAAAGATCTGCAGCGGATAGGCACTTGGTGCAGGGAGTGGCAACTGAGCCTTAACATAGACAAATGTAATGTATTGCGAATACATAGAAAGAAGGATCCTTTATAGTACGATTATATGATAGCGGAACAAACACTGGTAGCAGTTACTTCTGTAAAATATCTGGGACTATGCGTGTGAAACGATTTGAAGTGGAATGATCATATAAAATTAATTGTTGGTAAGGCGGGTGCCAGGTTGACATTCATTGGGAGAGTCCTAAGAAAATATAGTCCATCAACAAAGGAGGTTGCTTACAATACACTCGTTCGACCTATACTTGAGTATTGCTCATCAGTGTGGGATCCGTACCTAGAGAAGATCCAAAGAGGAGCGACGCGTTTCGTCACAGGGTTATTTGGTAAGCGTGATGGCGTTACGGAGATGTTTAGCAAACTCAAGTGGGAGACTCTGCAAGAGAGGCGCTCTGCATCGCGGTGTAGCTTGCTGTCCAGGTTTCGAGAGGGTGCGTTTCTGGATGAGGTATGGAATATATTGCTTCCCCCTACTTATACCTCCCGAGGAGATCACTAACGTAAAATTAGAGAGATTCGAGCGCGCACGGAGACTTTCCGGCAGTCGTTCTTCCCGCGAACCATACGCGACTGGAACAGGAAAGGGAGGTAATGACAGTGGCACGTAAAGTGCCCTCCGCCATACACCATTGGGTGGCTTGCGGAGTATAAATGTAGATGTTGATGTAGTGTTGGCTCCATTTCTTCTTGTCTAAACCGAGACCAGGCAGATGAGCGGACGAGGACCATTGCAAAAAAGCGCATGAAATTAGAGCAAGGAATCACTCGTGAGTTTCCAAGTGCTACCAGCAGCCCAGGTAGCACAGTCACTGTGTATGGGGAATTAAAAGGAATGGAGTGCAGTATTCGAGCAGCTCCTGATAAAGCATAAATTTTTGTGGTAACTGCTAAGAAACGCTTTAGGGGGTGCAGAAAGCAATGCCAGGACAGTGGACAACCTGCTACACCCTGTAGCAATCTGACGGGCGAATGTGAGGATGGTGAATGCCTGGAGAACGCTACCTACCGTCATGTGTAGTGCCAACAGTGAAGGCTGAAGGAGATAGTGTTACAGTATGAGTTTTTTCTCGTGGTTGGCGTGTGGTCTCGTAACTGTGATTAAGGAAACGCTTAATTCGAAAGGGCACGAATACATTTTGCTGCACTGTGTACTGCACACAGTAGAAGAACAGTTAGGAGACGATGACCGTTTGCATCAGCATGACAATGCATCCTTTTCATAAAACAGCATCTGTGAGAGAATGGTTTGTGGGCAAAACATTCTTGAAATCTAGCGGTGTGCACCGAGTCTCCACCTGAACCCAATGGAACATCTGTAAGACGTGTTAGAATGTCGAATGCGCTCCAGACCCAAATGTCCAACTTCAGTCGTTTCGGCTCTTGAGGAAGAATGAGCCTGTCGATCGTCCACAGGCATTCAGAGTGCAGATTGAGAGTGTACCTAGCAGAGTTCTATCCATCATAAAATGAACAGAGTGGAGGCGTAACAAATTAGTATACGCTAATAGGTGTCACGATCGTGTGAAACCCAGCTCGCGCTATTCGTCCACGAGACTCAGAGGGCCACAGACACGGGTTCCCAGGTAGATGCCGTGTTTCTTGACTTCCACAAGGCGTTTGACACAGTTCCCCACAGTCGCTTAATGAACAAAGTAAGAGCATATGGACTATGATTGGATTGAAGAGTTCCTAGATAACAGAACGCAGCATGTCATTCTCAATGGAGAGAAGTCTTCCGAAGTAAGAGTGATTTCAGCTGTGCCGCAGGGGATTGTCGTAGGACCGTTACTATTCACAATATACATAAAAGACCTTGTGGATATCATCGGAAGTTCACTGAGGCTTTTTGCGAATGATGCTGTGGTGTATCGAGAGGTTGTAACAATGGAAAATTGTACTGAAATGCAGGAGGATCTGCAAAGAATTGACGCATGGTGCAGGGAATGGCAATTGAATCTCAATGTAGACAAGTGTAATGTGCTGCGAATACACAGAAAAAAAGATCCTTTATCATTTAACTACAATACAGCAGGTCAGCAACTAGAAGCAGTTAATTCCGTGAATTATCTGGGAGTAGGCATTAGGAGTGATTTAAAATGGAATGATCATATAAAGTTGATCGTCGTTAAAGCGGATGCCAGACTGAGATTCATTGGAAGAATCCTAAGAAAATGCAATCCGAAAACAAAGGAAGTAGGTTACAGTACACTTGTTCGCCCACTGCTTGAATATTGCTCACCAGTGTGGGATCCGTACCAGATAGGGTTATAGAAGAGAGAGAGGAGATCCAACGGAGAGCAGCGCGCTTCGTTACAGGATCATTTAGTAATCGCGAAAGCGTTGCGGACATGATAAATGAACTCCAGTGGAAGACTCTGCTGGAGAGACGCTCAGTAGCTCGGTACGGGCTCTTGTTGAAGTTTCGAGAACATACCTTCGCCGAGGAGTCAAGCAGTATATTGCTCCCTCCTACGTATATCTGGCGAAGAGACCATGAGGATAAAATCAGAGAGATTAGAGCCCACACAGAGGCATACCGGCAAACTTTCTTTCCACGAACAATAAGAGACTGGAATAGAAGGGAGAACCGATAGAAGTACTCGAAGTACCCTCCGCCACACACCGTCAGGTGGCTTGCGGAGTATGGATGTAGATGTAGATGTAGATATAGATACTTTTGACCAGATAGGGTATCGCGTCTGTAGTTTCCCCTTGTTTTTAGCTGTTCGCGGTAAAAAAAAAAATAGCATGTCCAATCTGACTGTTTACGAGCCCAAATCAGACGCTTGCCCCTGCAGCTAATGAAAAAAAAACTGCTACTTCTTTTCAGGAACCATACGTTTGAGCGTACTCACCACAGATACCTCTCTGATGCAGTTGGATCAACGGAACAGATATCTATAACGTAAATGGACGTATGGTACACCACCTCAGCAAGGTCCGTGGTTCGTGGGAGTAACTTCTGATACCAGGGACAAATCGGTGAGAAGTGTGCCACAAACACGGATTTTTTTTTCCATTAGCCTTGTGACTGGCTTGATGTGGCCCACCACAAATTACTCTCTTGTGCCAACCTTTTCATCTCCGAGTAACACTTGCAACCTACATCCTCAATAATTCGCTGGATGTATCCCATTCTGTGTTTTCCTCTATAGTTTTTACCATCTACAGCTCCCTCTAATCCCACGGAAGATATTCCTTGATGTCTTAACATATGTCGTACCATGTTGTCCCTTCTTCTTGACAACGTTTTCCGTATGTCACTTCCCTCGCCGATTCCGCGGAGAACCTCCTCATTCCTCACCTTGAAAGTCCACCTAATGTTCAACGTTCTTCTGTAGCACCACAACTCATATGCTTCAGTTCTCTTCTGCTCCTGTTTTCCCATAGGCCATGCTTCACCACCACACAATGCTGTGCTCCAAACGTACAGTCCCACATATTTAAATGTTTATTTCACACTACAAAAGAGAAGCCACAGTCAAAGAACATAAAATTTTTCTTTAAAACAAAGGGTTAAATTACCGGTTTAACGAACGACGTCGTGCCGGCCGAAGTGGCCGTGCGGTTAAAGGCGCTGCAGTCTGGAACCGCAAGACCGCTACGGTCGCAGGTTCGAATCCTGTCTCGGGCATGGATGTTTGTGATGTCCTTAGGTTAGTTAGGTTTAACTAGTTCTAAGTTCTAGGGGACTAATGACCTCAGCAGTTGAGTCCCATAGTGCTCGGAGCCATTTGAACCATTTGAACGACGTCGTCATTTCCAAATATATCACATCAGTTGGAGAATATATCGTGGGAATTGTGACCATACATACGACAACACGTACGAAAAATATGAGACCAGGCAACCGAGGCAATGATGGCACAACCAAGTCACTACATGCTTGCCCATTCCACGCTTGTTCATTCCATATCCTAATGTAGAACAGCTAAACATCACACCAGGCTAAAAATTGCCATAGATTTTTCCAATGTCTCCTGCTATGACACAACGATCGTATGGCTGATATAAATTCATAAGTTTGAAAATGAAACACACACATGTATATTTAATCATTATCATGGCGCAAATTCCCATGAGATAAAAACACACATAATGACCTCACTGTAAGTGTATCAAGAACCGCAAGCTTCCATATGGAATGCAGCACATAATTTTACTATGTTCCGAAAAAGAATCTCAAAACACGCTGTACTCTCATATAGGACTGACACACTACTAAGTTTGTAACGTAACATTTTTCAATTTGCACCTGGCCAGGTGGTGCATTGGTTAGCACACTGGACTCGCATTCGGGAGGAGGACGGTTCAATCCCGCGTCCAGCCATCCTGAATTAGGTTTTCCGTTATTTCGCTAAATCGCTTCAGGCAAATGCCAGGATGGTTCCTTTGAAAGGGCACGGCCGACGTCCTTCCCCGACGTTCCCTAATCCGATGAGACCGATGACCTCACTGATTGGTCTCTTCCCCCAAACAACCCAACCCTCTCAATTTGCCCATTCTGTAGAAGGCATGAACATAGTACAGAAACACAAGAAACAAAACAGGAGCTACATACTGTACAACAACAGGCGCTAGATGGCACCACTATCAAGCTTTAACGACACTAGTCTCTAGTTGAAATATAAACACAAATCAATCACTAGTACACAATCCAAAACAGTGGTATATATTGCTTACAGCTTTAAAATTAGATAGCAAAGCATGTAATTTTAAAGCTGTAAACACTGGTATACAAACCAAAACACTGGTATACATCGTTTACAGCTTTAAAATTAGATGCGCCGGCCGGGGTGGCCGAGCGGTTCTAGGCGCTACAGTCTGGAACCGCGCTACCGCTACGGTCGCAGGTACGAATCCTGCCTCGGGCGTGGATGTGTTATGTCCTTAGGTTAGTTAGGTTTAAGTAGTTCTACGTTCTAGGGGACTGATGACCTCAGAAGTTAAGTCCCATAGTGCTCAGAGCCATTTGAACCATTTTTTAAAATTAGATGCTTTGCTATCTAATTTTAAATCTGTAACCGTGTTTCACTGCGAAGGACGAAGCAGTGTCATCTATTTCCACGCTAAGTATGAAGAGAGAGAGAATTAGGGCACAAGTAGCGTTTACAGAGACTGTGACTGTACACGAGTTTTGAAATCAAAATTACTTTGCTAAAGTACGAGTAAGAAAATCGTTGATGGCTGTTAATACATCAGAATGTATTACAGTTTCATACACAGTGACATGGTAATAAGATTTCTAATACAAGGGGGACCTACTTCCAAGGGCGGAACACCAGTACACGACAGCTACGGTTGCTGAACAGTCATCGTGTTTATATTTGTTTGCATCAGGTTCATTCTTATGATGAATGGAGTATAGCACTAACCCTTGTTGAATGCAAAAGCAGGAGAGCAGCGCCCAGTTCCACTGATTCTCTTGGTCCGGTGGATATATTGTTGCCTGTGTAAACAAATTTGGTTTGGAAATGCGTTGCGGTAAACATAACTCAGCAAAAGTGTCTTGCAATGTTGCCGAATATACGGCTGCAATTCATGTGGTCGGATATATCGCCAGGCAATGTGGCCTGCCATATCGTCAAAAAATGTAATTTCTATGTCTCGTGTAAACATATCATAAGAACAGTGATCCAATGCTGCGCAACAGCTGCAACGGGCCAGTCAATTACGCAATTAAACAGGTGACGTCATCATTTTTTTCTGGTGCGAGCTTGGCGCACCCGTACTGCGCCCTGACAATGAAAATCGACGGTCGCCTTTCCCCACTTCTCAAGGTCATCCCGCGCCGTGTGCCTTCTCCTAGGAGACTGGAACAGCCAGCAAGGCTCACCTTAAGGGACCGCCACTGACAAACAGAGCGCAGCTGCCTTAGTGCTGCAGATGCAATTGCACCGTCATGGTGTGTACTGTATGCCTCTCTCCCTTCCCGTGCACAAGCGCAGATGCATAGGGACAAAAGCGATTCGTGCTGCTGTAAAAAGAACGATGCGCTAAGCATTCAACCACTACCACCGTCATACCTTAGCAAAGGATCTTGCTGAAAACCCAAGGAAATTCTGGTCTTACGTAAAATCGGTAAGCGGGTCGAAGGCTTCCATCCAGTCACTCACTGATCCGTCTGGCCTGGCAACGGAAGACAGCAAAACGAAAGCTGAAATTTTAAATTTAGCATTTGAGAAATCTTTCACGCAGGAGGATCGTACAAACATACCGCCGTTTGAGTCTCGTACAGATTCCCGTATGGAGGACATAGTGATAGACATCCCTGGGGCTGTGAAGCAGCTGAATGGGTTGAAAATAAATAAATCGCCAGGCCCTGATGGGATTCCAATTCGGTTTTACAGAGAGTACTCTACTGCACTGGCTCCTTACTTAGCTTGCATTTATCGCGAAACTCTTGCCCAACGCAAAGTCCCGAGCGACTGGAAAAAAGCGCAGGTGACGCCTGTATATAAGAAGGGTAGAAGGACGGATCCTCAAAATTACAGACCAATATCATTAACATCGGTTTGTTGCAGGATTCTCGAACATATTCTTAGTTCGAATATAATGAATTTCCTTGACACAGAGAAGTTGCTGTCCATGCATCAGCACGGCTTTAGAAAGCATCGCTCCTGCGAAACGCAACTCGCCCTTTTTTCACATGATATCTTGCGATCCATGGATGAAGGGTATCAGACGGATGCCATATTCCTTGACTTCCGGAAAGCGTTTGACTCGGTGCCCCACTGCAGGCTCCTAACTAATGTACGAGCATATGGGATTGGTTCCCAAGTATGTGAGTGGCTCGAAGACTTCTTAAGTAATAGAACCCAGTACGTTGTCCTCGATGGTGAGTGTTCATTGGAGGTGAGGGTATCATCTG
Organism: Schistocerca nitens; assembly: GCF_023898315.1. Lineage (NCBI taxonomy): Eukaryota > Metazoa > Arthropoda > Insecta > Orthoptera > Acrididae > Schistocerca > Schistocerca nitens. The sequence continues at coordinate 995,641,922 of NC_064615.1, forward strand.
GATTGCCCTAGGGAAGTGTGGTAGGTCCGCTGTTGTTTTCTATCTACATAAATGATCTTTTGGATAGGGTGGATAGCAATGTGCGGCCGTTTGCTGGTGATGCTGTGGTGTACGGGAAGGTGTCGTCGTTGAGTGGCTGTAGGAGGATACAAGATTACTTTGACAGGATTTGTGATTGGTGTAAAGAATGGTAGCTAACTCTAAATATAGATAAATGTAAATTAATGCAGATGTATAGGAAAAAGAATCACGTAATGTTTGAATACTCCATTAGTAGTGTAGCGCTTGACACAGTCACGTCGATTAAATATTTGGGCGTAACATTGCAGAACGATATGAAGTGGGACAAGCATGTAATGGCAGTTGTGGGGAAGGCGGATAGTCGTCTTCGGTTCATTGGTAGAATTTTGGGAAGATGTGTTCATCTGTAAAGGAGACCGCTTATAAAACACTAATACGACCTATTCTTGAGTACTGCTCGAGCGTTTGGGATCCCTATTAGGTCGGATTGAGGGAGGACATAGAAGCAATTCAGAGGCGGGCTGCTAGATTTGTTACTGGTAGGTTTGATCTACACGCGAGTGTTACGGAAATGCTTCAGGAACTCGGGTGGGAGTCTCTAGAGGAAAGGAGGCGATCTTTTCGTGAATCGCTACTGAGAAAATTTAGAGAACCAGCATTTTAGGCTGACTGCAGTACAATTTTACTGCCGCCAACTTACATTTCGCGGAAAGACCACATAGATAAGAGAGATTAGGGCTCGTACAGAGGCATATAGACAATCATTTTTCCCTCGTTCCGTTTGGGGGTGGAACAGGGAGAGAAGATGCTAGTTGTGGTACGAGGTACCCTCCGCCACGCACCGTATGGTGGAATGCGGAGTATGTATGTAGATGCAGATGTAGAATGCGCAAACATCAGTGACCATACGTGATAATGACTGAAGTACTTATCGGATGTTCCTAGTAGTTACATGGAGTTTACCCGGCATTCATTAAGTCATTTCTTTGTTATTTTATAGTAAAATATTATATATTAACGCCACCGGATTCGACAAATTTGGGACCTCAGAATTCACTACAGCATAGGTTTTGTAGTCCATGTTTTTATCTTTTGCATCCTCAATGTCCTTCATTTCAATTTCTAGACGTTTGCTGAGGAGCTCCACCTGTGTCATCTTTTTCGGTCGAACACTGTCACGCTGCTCAGTTGCTGTGATAGCCACTGAACCACGAATATTCCTCCACAGTTTTCATATGCACTTTTGATAAATTTGTAGGTTGCTTCCTCTCCGGTTTCTTACTTCGAGTCCGCAGCTCGTGGTCGTGCGGTAGCGTTCTCGCTTCCCACGTCCGGGTTCCCGGGTTCGATTCCCGGCGGGGTCAGGGATTTTCTCTGCCTCGTGATGACTGGGTGTTGTGTGATGTCCTTAGGTTAGTTAGTAGTTCTAAGTTCTAGGGGACTGATGACCATAGGTGTTAGGTTCCATAGTGCTCAGAGCCATTTGAACCATTTATTACTTCGAGACATACATTATTCTTGTTAGTAATATGAACAGAACGTTTCATCTTATTTTTAGTTCCCACCAAGTCAAGCCCATAGGCCTACTTGTAAGGCATCTCAAATTCTTATTCGGTTGAGCTTTTTATATTTACGTAACTCCAGCGTGTTAGGTGTAGTGGAACAGCAACTTATTACAGACTGTGATGCAAAAACAGAGATAGCTAAAATTGCAACTAAAATTGATGATTATTTAGTTGGTTCAAAAATGGCTCTGAGCACTATGGGACTTAACTTCTGATGTCATCAGTCCCCTAGAACTTAGAACTACTTAGACCTAACTAACCTAAGGACATCACACAATCCATGCCCGAGGTGGGATTCGAACCTGCGACCGTAGCGGTCGGGCGGTTCCAGACTTTAGCACCTAGAACCGCTCGGCCACTCCGGCCGGCTATTTAGTTGGTTGGTTGGTTGATTTAAGTGGGGGGGATTACCTGGTCGGAGACCGGTTTTTGGCTACGCCTATTCTCAAACCAACCAATGTTTGCCAAATGAAATGTCCGTCATAAAAAAATAAAATAAAATAAAAACAGTAAACAAAGTGGGTACATACACTATGTGATCAAAAGTATCCGGACACGTGGCTGAAAATGACTTACAAGTTCGTGGCGCCCTCCTTCGGTAATGCTGGAATTCGATAAGGCGTTGGCCCCAGTACATTCTGTTGTGGCGTAACAAGACAGCCACGCCACTCGGAAGTAGCTGAAAGGCACGCGTTAACTCACGCAGGCTAGTAGATAGGTCTGAAACAGGATACGTAATGAATGCTATAAAGAAAAGTACGTAGCTCCTGGAATACTTAACTTTAATCCATCCTTGTGGTACATCGCTCTTGACGATACAAGTGAGACTCTTTAGATACAAGCTATGTAATGCTAATGGCGCCTTGCTAGGTCGTAGCCATTGACTTAGCTGAAGGCTATTCTAACTATCTGCTCTGCAAATGAGCGAGGCTTCGTCAGTGTGCATCGCTAGCTACGTCGTCCATACAACTGGGGCGAGTGCTAGTAAGTCTCTCGAGACCTGCCGTGTGGTGGCGCTCGGTCTGCGATCACTGTCAGTGGCGACACGCGGGTCCGACATGTACTAATGGACCGCGGCCGATTTAAAGCTACCACCTAGCAAGTGTGGTGTCTGGCGTTGGCCCCAGTACATTCTTCACGGAGTGCTGTACTGAGGAGAGGTATCGATGTCGGTCGGTGAGGCCTGGCACGAAGTCGGCGTTCCAAAACACCCTAAAGGCTTTCTATAGGATTCAGGTGAGGACCTGTGCAGACCAGTCCACTACAGGCATGTTATTGTCGTGTAATCACTCCGCCAGAGGCCGTGCATTACGAACAGGTGCTCGATCGTGTTGAAAGATGCTATCGCCATCACCGACTTACTCTTCAACGGTGAGAAGCAAGAAGGTGCTTAAAACATCGATGAAGGCCTGTGCTGTGATAGTGCCACGCAAAGCAACAAGGGGCGCAAGCCCCATCCATAAAAAACACGACCACACCACACCAACACAGCCGCCAAATTTTACTGTTGGCACTACACTCGCTGGCAGATGACATGCACCGAGCATTCGCCATACCCAGCCCCTGCCATCGGATCGCCACAGTATGTATCGTAATTCGCCACTCCACATAACGTTTTTCACTGGTCAATCGTCCAATGTTTACGCTCCTTACACCAAGCGAGGCGTCGTTTGGCATTTACCAGCGTGATATGTGGCCTATGAGCAGCCGCTCGACCATGAAATGTACGTTTTCTCACCTCCCGCCTAACTGTCATAGTACTTGCAGTGCATCCTGATGCAGTTTGGAATTCCTGTGTGATGGTCTCGATAGATGTCTGCCTATTACACATTACGATCCTCTTCAACTGTCGGTGGTTTCTGTCAGTCAACAGACGTGGTCGGCGTGTACGCTTTTGTGTTGTAGTGTCCCTTCACGTTTACACTTCACTATCAAATCGGAGACAGTAGACCTAGGGATACTTAGGTGTGTGGAAATCTCGCGTACAGACGTATGACACAAATGACATCCAATCGCCTGACCACGTTCGAAGTCCGTGAGTTCCGCGGAGCGCCCCATTCTGCTCTCTCACGATGCCTAATGACTACTGATGTCGCTGATACGGAGTACCTGGCAGTAGGTGGCAGCACACTGCACCCAATATGAAATGTTTTTTTGGGGTGTCCGGATACTTTTGATCGTATAGTGTATGTGTAAGTTTCCAGTGTTCATTAAGTAACATTAGTCACGACCTTGCACACATGCACCCATCTTCTTTACTGCTATTTTTGACGGACAATTTACCAAGCAATCATTAGTTGATTTGAGAAAGAGCGTTGACCTAAATCGGACACCGACTAAATAAACATCCATTTTAGTTGCAGCTCTGGCTGTCTCTTTTTCTTTGTAATTAGCTACAAACTTCAGCGTGCTTTATTTGGAGTTCAAAGGGTTGAAATGGCTCTAACCACTATGGGACTTAACATCTGAGACTTAGAACTACTTAAACCTAACTAACCTGAGAACAGCATCGACATCCATGCACGAGGCAGGATTCGAACCTGTCACAGTAGCAGCAACGCGGTTCCGGACTGAAGCGCCTGGAACCGCTCGGCCACAGCCGCCGGCTTTATTTGGAGTCAATAGACACCGTTGCACATAAATCAGCTTGAAGCACAATACAGTACGCAATGTGAAACGTGGCCACTAAGTGCCTGTCGTCCGCTAAACAGTACAAGAGATTTCCACCAAAGCCGGGAAACAATACGCTATGACGCACGCCCTAAAATTCGGGAAAACTGCGCTTGTGCAAATACGCATGTGTGCTTGCGCTGCTGGTAAGGCAAAGGAATGCGTGAAGAGAGAAAAGGGAACGGGTGGATGCGCCTTAAGAGTCATCGTGGCGGACATGGTACGGCCTCTTCCAGCGAAACGTTCAATGTGGCGGCGTTATTGCGAACTTCACCGCTACAGCGAACAGCTAATTTTATTGCTCTTCCGTGAACAGCGAAGTCACCCCGCTCACCGCAATTTCAGCCCATTTTACTTTCGCTCTAGTAAACTGATTAACATCTCGCGTTTCCGAGAAGTGTTGTTTTATTCTCTCGTCATTAAAAATAACTGTATCCTCAATATACACTGGGAACTATGCAAGAGTCGAGTAAGCGCGTTTCATTCTTAGCACAGATAGTCTCGTTGCAACTGCCATTCAGATCTGTTTTATCCTTGGCAGCAAAACGTGGACCGTAGACTGCTACCGTGGTACAGCTGCTGCAGTGAACGGGGAGCTACTGGCGCAAACGTTTGCGAGAACAATACAACGAACGATAGCAATTTAGAGACAACGCGCGGACAAAGAAATGAGGTGTATGGGGAATTCTCACGTCGCAGTCGGACTGGTATACTACTTCGTGTGTAAATAGGCGAAGCAAAACATTTGCGCTGGCCGAGCGGCTCTAGGCGGTTCAGACCGGAACCGCGCTGCTGCTACGATCGCACGTTCGAATCCTGCCTCGGGCATGGATGTGTGTGATGTCCTTAGGCTTTTTAGGTTTAAGTAGTTCCAAGTTCTAGGGGAGTGATGACCTCAGATGTTAAGTCCCATAGTACTCAGAGTCATTTGAACCAAAATATTTGCACAAAACGGAAAACGTGGTTTTTCTACGATACAACGACAATCGATTAATAAAAAAAAGTACAGAAAACCACGAAAACCGATTCTTCAAAGAAACAAACTCCAGTGTTTGTGTCGTCGTCAGGGCATCTTCTATCGTTAGGCAAGACTAGGCGGCCGCCTAGGGCGGCAAAAATTTAGGTGTGGCAAAAAACTGACAAATTAATTTAAAAAAACAGTGAAAAAACTGAACAAATGAGGGTAAAAAATGAAAAAGACGAAAAATTAAAACACCTAACTGTTTTCAAAAGCATACGAAACCATTATTCAGTATTTACCTACTTTGACGAATGTAAACATATTGCCTCTACCTACCCCACAACTTCAGCAGCCGCTACTGAGTACGAAATGCAAACAAACATGACCTTGATTCATCTCTGGCGAGATCTGGAGCGGAGCAAGTGTAAACATACGATGACTCTGAGTGGTACTTTTCCTGTGAAGCAAGAATAAAGTAAGTACAATCGTTCAGAGAATTACTTCTGATAAATTTAAAATGTTACTCACAGGGGGCAGCACATAAAAGCAAAGCTATATTTTGATTTCACAATGCAATTTCATTGTGATTCTGTACAAGGAAAAAACTTGAAGCCAAAAATTTACTGTACATAAAATGGAATATTATAAATCCAGTAAATTTGCTTGAAGGAACAGTTTAGTGAATAAAATGTACTTACCATTTTTTTTTATTTGACATAGAATTTAACGACCACCGTGGGCAACTCAGGGGGCTAAAAGCAGTTGCCCGTTCTTACTATAGGGCCACTGACTGCAGGGATCTTTCCAGTGCCTTTAGACAAACACAACATCCATGCCTCCCGGGATTCGAACCGGGACGCATCTCGGACGAATGATCAGAAACCAATCGCTTGGACCACTGCGCCACGACAGCGGCTAACAAAATGGTTCAAATGGCTCTGAGCACTATGCGACTCAACTTCTGAGGTCATCAGTCGCCTAGAACTTAGAACTAATTAAACCTAACTAACCTAAGGGCATCACACACATCCATGCCCGAGGCAGGATTCGAACCTGCGACCGTAGCGGTCGCTCGGTTCCAGACTGTAGCGTCTAGAACCGCACGGCCACTCCGGCCGGCAGCGGCTAACAAAAGTTGAAGAACTCTCAATAGAAAATGCAAACAAAATATTTTATTTAGTAGCAAGAGAGTGGACGCTCAAAAAAATGGGATTTATTACTCATTCTAAAAAATATTTCAGTTAAAATCAGCACAATTATTCAAATGATCTAGTTGATACTTCATCATGTCTCCCATTTCTGAATTCAAGGAAAAATTCATTCGCACCAGCAAACAGTCCCACGCCTTTATTAGTCCATTTCCTTGTAATTAAATAAAGTAAGTGATTGATGCAAAATCTGGATGCACTGCTACTGAATTGAGTTGTAGTTTAAAATGTTCAGCACATTCTTCCAATTTCAATTATTTTGGGATGTTCCAAAAATTTAGGACGAAAAGTAAAAAATTGAGGACATCTATTGCCAATCAGTTTTAACGGAACTGCCGCACGGATAGCACGACCCCTCCCATCGGAGGTTCGAGTTCTTCCTCGGGCATGTGTGTGTGTGTGTTGTTCTTAGCAGACGTTAGTTTATGTAGCGTGTAAGTCTAGGGAAAGATGACCTCAACAGTTTGGTCCCTTAGGAATTCACACACATATTTTAACGTAACTGAGGGCAAGTCATGAAAACTGAGGACTGTTCCTAAGAAATTAGGACGTCTCGTCATCTTAGTTTAGTGGTTAAAAGTATAATAGGAGATTTGGATTATTGTGCCACTGAATGTTCGTGGTGGTGGAGGGGATGGGAGGGGATATTCGGGAGATCGATAGTAATAAAAATGAGCGGACGTCATTTTTCAGCTCTCGCCTATGGCGCCAAAACCCTTAGGAACGACCCTTAACGTCATGTCTTCCGAACTGTGTGTCGAATGGATATAATTTAACGGGTATATGCAGTGGTACATATGGGTACTATCTGCAAAGTGTGCCGCGAACAGAGTTAGTAGTATAATAGTAACAAATTAAAACGTCATGCTTGATGTTATAGTATGTGATTAACTTTTTTCCTTTCATCATGTTGAGAGGGTAGTCAGCGAGGAATAGTTTCACAAAGGTTTGAAATTTTATGTAAGAAGCTACGTGCTCCAATCGTCAATTACTGGATGTGGGGTCATTTGCACGCTGTGAAAGAAATATTCACAGTTTCTAACTTTAGTACTTGACGTACAGTGTAACAGCTTTAACGTAAAATTAACCTCTTAATGAAGAGATTACTATAGCGTATTACATTTTTAATGTCGGCTATTACTTATTTCAAGTACTGTAAATCAGATTTTGGTTTCCCCTGAAAGCCGATAAATAGGCAAACTGCAACTACATTGGGAGGACTGTACTCGCTAGTAATATGGCTTATCTCCTTTGATTCGTCAATAACACTACGTAAACTCTGACCCTGCCCCTTTTTCTTATAGAAGCACTTTAATTATTTAGTTACATTGCACACAGATAATGCGAGCGATTTCTTTTTATTTATTTAATGATGTGGACCGTGTCAGTTTATAGGATATGTATGCATGATTAGTTTCAGAAGACAGCTACTTGCTGGTCACTTATAAATTTGTAAGTAGCTCATTGTCAGAAATTTACCATAAATGAACACATTATTTTTTAATTCTACTCAAGCGACTACGTTTTTGGAGGCTACAAGCATTTAAAATAAGTCTACTGGATAGAAGGTGTTGTCCAGAAGAAATTATTTTAGGTTGCTGCCGGACATCTTGAGTAATTCGACAAATAACCAGAAATTTTGTGCATGCGTATTGAACTCCCTTCTGAGCCCCTGGCAACTTTAATACTGAATAATAAATGTAATTTTTCTTTTAGTGTTGGAGGTACTGACATCACTATTCTTCTCAAATTGTTATAGTTTTTTATGATGAATTTCATTAGCGAATACATACCCTGTATGTATTTTGAAGGTGCAGTTGAAATGTATAACTCCTTGGAGATCATTGTGTGTGAGCACTACATGCTATTCTTACGAACCGCTGGTGTGCGGTCAATTCTTTGTTTCTAAGAGATGGGTTAATCATAAAAAAATTTCAGAAGACATTGTTGAGTATAAATATGTAAAACACGTTAGGAAGTCGATTCGTTTATTTCCAAGGCGATCAATTATACGAAGAGCAAAACTAATTGAACTTAACTGTTTTAGCAGCTCAGTAATATGTTTGTTACAGTTAAAGATTTATCCCAAAAATCTGGAACATTGTACCCTGTTTACTACCTCATGTTCACGTTCTACATCAATTGCTGGTATGAGTGTTTGTTGTAGATAACTAATTAAGCAAATATAGTGTGTTTTCTGAAAATTAAGGGAGAATCCATTTTCAGAGAACCGTTTAATATTTCTTTGAAAACCATAATTGATAATTTCTTCTGTTGTTCTCTCTCTCATTGGGATTCATTATAACAATAATATCGTCTCCGAAATTTACCTACTTCGTTTCATGAATGTTAAGTGTAAGTTCGTTTACACATATAAGGAGAGAAGTTGATTCAGGATTCAACCTTGTGGGACTCCCTTCGTGATTTCTCTTTATACACTAAAATTTTCTCTGTTTCGAAGATTGTTCGAATTATTCAGCACAACTTTTTCATTCTGTTTATATTCAAAGCAGTTGTTTGAAAGCTATCAGTTCCACAATAATCAAGATTTTCGACGAAAGTAGATCATTGCCTACACAATCAGATGCCTTGGACGTATTTTATTATTTAAGACTTGAAGTATTTGACAAGTAAATGCATAAATATCATTCTCAGTCGAACAACCCACCTGAAATTCAAACTGTAATGTGATAAATTGTACCATGGAAGAAGTAGGGATGGAGAAAGTGATGCAGTTTCTTACAAACAAAACTAAAAGTTACTGCAAAACTGTATTCACTAATTAACAAACTTACTAATGCTACCATTTTATAATAGGTATCTACTGTTTAACGACATTATTAACTCAGAGTGAATAATTAGTATTAGATTTGTTCATATTACTTAGCTATGAGGCAGGTAATATTCAGATACGTACGAATACTTTCAATATTCACTATTACAGTGGTTTTCGACATTGACTGTTAACAGTTGACAGAAAGCATCGCAAAATGAGGGCACTATACCACTGGATGCTTTTAGACCTCACAACCATCTGTCATATTCAGTTACAAGGGAAACAGTGGCAATGGTAAGATTGTTTAAGGATTTCACTGTTAATGGCTCTGGGTAACTTGCCACCATTCCATACCCTCTACATGGCCCAGCTTTCTTAACACTAATACAGAGTCTGTCTGTCTGGCGGGCAGAATGCGTGTATTTTTTTACAGGTACGTGGGGTACCGTGGCAGCTGACCTCGCCTGCCCATACTGGATACCTCTCGATCCACCAAACAAGTCCACCATCAAGCGGCTGCATGATAAGTTCCAGGAGGTAGAAAACGTGGCAGTAGCAGCTAAACTTGGTCGCAACTAGAAAGCAGTTGATCGATGTGCAACGTGCATGTTTCATGATTCGACGAATACTCGCGACGTCTATCTAGCTAAGCTGTTCTTCCCTTCAGTAGCGCCAACACGGCAATGTGTAAGTGTTTAAAAATGTATCCGCTTAGATTCCTGAGTTGTTACCCGAAGATAAACGGAAAATGCGTAGCTACATGTCAAGTGAATTATCTCATCTATTATGTCAGTTAAGGGGGTACACGATGATCAGTTCTGGTCTGGTGGGGAATGGTTCCATCTTAACGGATACATGAATGCACAGAATTCAAGCATTTGGGTTTCGAAAAATCCACATCAGTGAGTGTTTATTGTGCAATGGCAAACAGGAGAATCTTCATGACATTGTTCCAAGATGCAGTGAACAGTGAGCACTACATACATGAACTGCAAGAGTTTGTAAATACTATACCTGAATACGAGCTGCAATACAACACTACGGCCCATATATACAACAACATGACAGTCTCGAAAACAGTTTCCATGAACAAATGTTTTCGAAGAGGTTGTGGAGCCTTCAGCTCATGATTCGTCACCTCCTGACTTTTTCTTTTGGGGACGTCTTAACGAAGCTGCTTACAAAACAGACCCTCCCACTAACCCCGATTTTCAAGAAGAAAGTGAACGAAGAGCTACTGCAATTTCTGAAGAAAAAATGTCACAGTATATTTTAAGGGATGAGTCACGTAATATTCAATAACATGAATCACATGAAGGGAGCCACTTTCAAAAACTTTTCTAATTTAGACATTTCCCAAATGTTTGCGTTATTTTTTTAAATATCCAGATAACAGGTTCTAGCAACTTATTAACTATTAAATAGCTTCCACTCAGGGCTTGAAGTACACAGAAACAGATGGAATAATTCGAGTTGCGGCTTAGTATTGTTTTCTAAGTGTTTTATGTGGTGGGAGAATTTTTTTTTAATGTTGATTTGTTTAAAATTAGAACCCACCATAACCTCGCACGAGTAGCAGTAACAATAAGTACCTACTATCAGATGAGCTGTTCCTACTATGCAGTGATACACACCAATCTTCCACGTGACTCTGTCTATCTATTAATGCAAATCGTATCAAAATCCCTGTAGTAGTTTCTGAGACTAACCTTCACATACCGACAGAAAAGGGCGGCAGGGGATTTTTATTTGTAACACGAACAGATTCTAGTTAAGCTACGCTGTTCTCTGGCGACTGTTAAATTTACTGATTTTCCTCCAGATACCTCCTACTCTCTAATTGATCAGCTCGTAGCTCCCATCATTGCCACAAGATGTCATTTCAAACGCCAGTTAAATATGCAACACAGTTACTACATACATTACACAGTGAAAACCGTACCAATAGTACAGCAGTAGTTCTAGGGATTAGCCATCACATACAGACAGAAACAGGTGGTGGGGTACTTATATATAAGTATATATGGACTGTTTATTTTGGCACCTAAATCATCGACGTTTTCTTTTATTATTAGTGCCTGCTGCTTCGCTCGCGTAGACTGTATGGTCAACAGAGACTTATTTGTTTTTTGTTTTTCTTTAAACTAATTTTTGTGTTTTTCATGAATTGCAACACCTTCGAAGTCTTTCACGCTGCTTAAGTCCATATAAGCATGGTTTTCTCTGACTGTACTTCTGACCAAAAAGTGATTCTGGTAGCTGGAGTCCAAAGTTTCTTTTTAATCATGCCTTTTGCGTCCTTGTGGAGATATTTCTATAGCAAATTTCACTCCCTAACAACTGTTTCTTTATATCCAACCGAGAAGTCAAATAACAATTTTCATAAATTTAGCTTTAAACTTTTTGTAATGTAACGAAATATTTTCCTAAAAATTTTCATCCCCTACTACGCTACCTCAGGCGCTGAGACACGTATTTTTTTTATTTCTAACCGAGAAGTCAAATAGCAGCTGTCACACATGTAGCCTTAAAAATCCTTTAGTAGTTCTGTAGTAATTATTTATTTTGAAAAAAAATTTGAGCCACTATTTTACTCCGCTAGTGGCTGAATTTCCAAAACCAAATACCAGTTTTCGTAGTTCTAGCTTCAAATTTCCCTTAGCAGGGATATACGTTCAGAAAGCATTTAATCCCCTATGTCAGTGGAATTTCGGACAATCCCTTCTTCAACGATGCCTACAGTATAGGGTTCACACCTTCTCCAAATCTCAAGTTTCTATCCTTTGCGGATTGGGCTGGGCAATGATGAGTGACGGGTCAGTGAGTCCGTCAGTCAGCCAGTCAGTCAGGACATTGATGTGGGTATCAGAATAAATGAGCAATTACACAGCTACATAAACCATATAGTCATATTCTCTTCAACAAATGACAGTTTAAAATTAAAAATGGGCGATGTGCAGGTAGCACTTACGCTCTGAGCGTTCCGTACAAATTTAGAGCTGAGAATCTCGACGAATTTTGACTTTTATCGACAAAGATACTGGCAAGGTATCAGTCTCGGTAATGTTTTAATTTTTAGTCTGAAATCGAATAACAAATAACAAAAGAAATATTTTTTCGAATGGTATGATTAAAAACTAACAGTTTTATAATTCTGTCCTTTACATACACTGTGAAACCTTGCTTCTTGAAAGAATTTCAAGCTTGAGGGTCAGTGGGAAGTATGCTAAAGGCTTTAATGAATGAGTTTGAGAGTATAAAAATGCATGAATAATTGGCTACCTCTTTTGATTGCTTTGACTTAAAAGCTCGAAATTTTTTACAACACCAAGGGATCAGAAACCTTAGTATGTGATATAAATTCTCTACCTCTTCCTGAGAAAAAGGCATTTTAAGAGACAGTCCGATAACAAATAAAAAAAACTTTTTCGTGTGATATAATCACAAATTAATAATTTTCCCTTTACTCGTACTATGAAGCCCTTTTTCTTTCAAAATGTTATGATTCTAGGTCAACGGGAATTACCCTACAGGTTCTGATGACTGAGCTTGCAAATATCAGAATATGTGACTTAAATGGCTGAATCTTTGGATCGCATTGACTTAGGAGCTTACATTTATTAGAACACAGAGGGGCTATAAACCTTAGTTTGCGATATAAATTTTAATTTGATACGTCATCCTGTTGCTGAGGAAAAAAGGGGTCTCAATAGACGGACGAAGAGACAGACGTTCAGATAAAAAAATGATAATTTTTTCGTGTGATGTAGTTACAGATTCACAATTTTCTGATTTTTCCTTTACTTGCACAGTAAAACCTCGCTTCATGTCAAATTTAATCATTCTAGGTCTATGGGAAGTGCCGTATAAGTTTTAATGAGTGAGTTTCCGAGTATCAAACTACATGAAATAAATTTGCCTATCTTTTGATTGCACTGACTTAGAAGGTTCAATTCTTTAAAGCACCAAGCGACTGTAGACCTTAGTATGTGACATACATTTCAACTTCATACGCATACCTGTTCCTAAGAAAAAGGGGTTTTAACAGTCAGTCAGACAGACAGTGAGACAGAACAAAGAGATCTTATAAGGATTCCGTGCTTACCGACTGTTTTAACAGTCAGTCAGACAGACAGTGAGACAGAACAAAGAGATCTTATAAGGATTCCGTGCTTACCGACTGAGATACGGAACCCTAAAAACAGAACCGTTTTTACAAATATAATTTAATGAAAACTTACTGCACTTCACTTTGCTATAGTAATCATCATCACGTCCTCCTCGCCGTGTCCGGTGACAGTGACTCCGTCAGTCGTTTAGTCCGTAATGTGGCGGGCACGGATGTGGCTTGCGAAACCAAGCTTTGATTTGAAGATCCGGTCGCACGAAGTGCAATACTGATACCCAGTGGAGTTATATGTATAGATGTAATTAGGCTTGGGATTGGATTTGCGGAGCTTTCGCTTATCGTCAAGGTTGTTTAGATAGATATGGTCGAATCGTTCCACACTCTTGTGTACGGTTGAGCGCCACTCTGATCGGTGCAATGCAAGCTCCTCCCAACGTTTGCTCGGAATGCCTCAGGCTTTGAGGTGGCGTTTGATGGTGTGTCTATATCGCAGGTGTTGTCCACCTTGCCACCGCTTTCCACACGAGAGCTCTGAGCAGAACACCGCTTTGGGAAGTCTACCGGTGTCCATGCGTGTGATATGGTCGCTCCATCTCAGCTGGTGTTTCATTAAGAGAGTTTCAATGCCAGGCAGTTCCATTTCATGCCGAGAATTGATCTGAGACAGCGAAGATGAAAGGTGTCTAGACTCCTAATGTCAGCGTTATAACAACACCAGCTTTCCCAGGCGTGCCGGCCGGGGTGGCCGAGCGCTTCTAGGCACTACAGTCTGGAGCCGCGCGCCCGCTACGGTCGCAGGTTCGAATCCTGCCTCGGGCATGGATGTGTGTGATGTCCTTTGCTTAGTTACGTTTAAGTAGTTCTAAGTCCTAGGTGACTGATGACCACAACAGTTAAGTCCCATAGTGCTCAGAGCCATTTGAACCATTTTTTTTCCGAGGCGTAAAGTTGGTAATATTATTGCTTTGTAGACCGCAATTTTAGTTTGTAGTCGAAGATCATGTGATTTCCATACCCGGTAATTCAGTTTGCCGAAAACTGAGGCTTCATTGGCTATACGTGCTGCAGTTCCTGTTGTCAGGCTGTTGTCGCTTCTAATTTGGCTACCTAGATATTAGAAGTGTGACACGTTTTTCAAATGTTTGTTGTCCAACTTAATACTGCAGTCGCCTGTATTGGAACTCCTGAGTGGTTGTTGAAGGACTTGCTTATGACTAAACCAAAACTTCTGCAGGAGTCATTTAGCAGGTTCAAGTATGTTTGGAGACATGCAGGAGAATAGCCATCATGCATACGTCATCTGCGTAAAGAATTTCTAAAACAGATATTTCATATATCTATCTATAGTAATAGCACATTTATAATAAGCAAGGCAGAACTGCTCACAAGAGCACACATCACACTTGGAGCGCTATATCTGTCCTGGCTTCCGCTAGGTAATAGTGGCACTGCTAGCGAAGTGGAAGCCTGGTAACAGTTACCAAATAATGGCTTTAAAAATCACAAACTCATGGACACGGTGTTTATAGATGACTTCGCTGCCTCCGATTCGGTTAACCTCCACTCCTAATCCCAAGACACACACTATTACAAAAGACTATACACTTTACATGGTGGCAACCACAGGTCTCCTCAAAAACCATATGTTCTTTGTGGAATTACAGCGCAGAAGCTGCAGGAACCGAAGACAGAAAAATGTTCTACCTCAGGATAGGGTGACCCTCATATTCAGGATCTTCTTACGATCAATGTTCTTGCACCTTATTACATGGTACTCTATTCCTTGTAAACAGGTTTGGCAGTCTGGGTTGATACACCAACAAATAAGGTCATTTGTTGTCTGCGTGGTCAAGGGCACGTCGAAGTACCAGAGCTCCTTTTTGCCATTCTGTAATATCACCACATCAGCTCATCTTATTCCGCTGATTCCATACAGCCGACTGCTAAATACATACCATCTTCCTTATAGATGGTATCTCAGTCGAATTGGCAAAGAATCCACCACATTCAGTGTGGACGCACAGTTACGCCCAACCTCCTGCGGGAATCTCGAAGTAGCGTGCATGGAAGGGCATGGACAGCGACTGCGGATAGGAGGCACTAGGTGGGAATGTGAGTCAGCCGAGAAGTATACCTATATAGTCCTTGCAAGGGTGATAAACAATTCGTATGAATGGTGCTGTGGTTAACACAGTTGTATAGTAAGCAGAAGATCCCAGGTTCGAATCCCAGTCTAGCACACATTTTAATCGTCACCTTTGACGCCCCACAAAGTCCTGATGCAGCTGATGTCAGTAGTCACTTCCCATTCCTTTGATTTCTCCCCCCTCCTCCTTCAATTTACAAATGTCTGTTGAACGAAAACTTCTTTTTTTCCTTCACTTAGGTTGATATTTTTTTTGTTTTACTAAGATGGTATCTGTTCTTTCGGACATGTCCGAAAGAACAAATACCATCAAAGTAAATATATAGTTAAGGCTCACCGGCCACTTGACCATCTTCTTCTTCTGTGCGAATGCACAAACAGTGCCAGAACTCTTACGGGAATCGGCAACGTGCCGCGAGTAATGAGTATAATGGGCGGGGGCACTACGCATGTAGTGCGGGACAATACGTTGAGAATGTGGGTTTCGCGGGAGGCGTGCCATAGATAACTCGCTGCAGTCGCACTATCCTCTTATCCTCGGTGGCTCAGTCAGCCGGCACGGTAGCTCAGCGTGTTCAGTCAGAGAGCCGGTTGGCCTCTGTAATAAAAAACTGAGTGGAAGGTGATGTGTCGGCAGAAGTGCCAACACCGTGTTGTTTGAGGAAGCCGAAATGCACGCTATAAGCTCACGCAGGATGGCGTGAGGTCTGAAACAGGATACTTAATGAATGCTATAAAGAAAAGTACGTAGCTGCTGGAATACTTAACTTTAATCCATCATTTGAATACATCGTTCTTGACGGTACGTTATCAAGAATATTGACTGTAATGGCGCTTTGCTAGGTCGTAGCCATTGACTTAGCTGAAGGCTATTCTAACTATATTCTCTGCAAATGAGCGAGGCTTCGTCAGTGTTGTCGCTAGCTAAGTCGTCCGTACAACTGGGGCGAGTGCTAGTAAGTCTCTCGAGACCTGCCGTTTGGTGGCGCTCGGTCTGCGATCACTGACAGTGGCGACACGCGGGTCCGACATGTACTAATGGACCGCGGCCGGTTTAAAGCTACCACCTAGCAAGTGTGGTGTCTGGCGGTGACACCACAGAAGGATCAGCCACCGAACTTGAACAGGATGTCTTGCGACGTCCGCAACGACCAAACACAATGACCAGTAACGAACAAAGTGAAAAAAAAATGGATAGATCGTCTGCCATTTAAGCAGGAGATCCCGGGTTCGAGTCCCGGTCGGGGTACACATTTTCATCTGTCCCCGTTGACGTATGTCAACGCCTGTAAGCAGCTAAGGGTGTTCATTTCATTGTAGTTTCATTTTTTATTTTCATTACCGGCTTCGGCTTACGAGGCCACTGTACAGTGAATACACTGATCAACCAGAACACTTTGACCACCTACCCAATACCCAATATGTCCACCTTTGGCACGCATAACAGCGGCGACGCATCGTGACATGGAAACAATGAGGCCTTGGTAGGTCGCTGGAGCGCATTGGAACCTCATCTGCAAACACAAATCACCAAATTCTCGTAAATTCCGGGGAGGGGGCGACGAGCTCTGACGCCAAGTTTTCACATACAGATACGGCAAGTTGAGGAGCCAGCGCGTCAATTGGAGCTCGCCACTGAGTTCCTCGAACCACTCCATCACAAAAAAATGGTTCAAATGGTTCTGAGCACTATGGGACTTAACATCTGTGGTCATCAGTCCCCTAGAACTTAGAACTACTTAAACCTAACTAACCTAAGGACATCACACACATCCATGCCCGAGGCAGGATTCGAACCTGCGACCGTAGCAGTCGCGCGGTTCCGGACTGCGCGCCTAGAACCCCTAGACCACCGCGGCCGGAGCCACTCCATCACACTCTGGCCTTGTGACATGGCGCATTATCTTGTCGAAAAATGTCACTGCCCTCTGCCTCCTCTGGTGGCTAACCTTTTTATGGAGGATTTTGAGGAGAGAGCACTTGAATCAGCGGTTTGTAAACCAACTGTATTTTGGAGATATGTCGATGACATTTTCATAGTGTGGCGCCACGGAGAAGAAAAGTTCATGGAGTTTCTTCATCATCTTAACTCCATCCATGAGAATATTCGATTTACTATGGAACTAGAGAGAGATGGTTGCCTTCCATTCCTCGATGTTTTGGTTAAACGGGTGAGTGACGGCTCAGTGGAACATTGTTTATCGTAAGCCCACTCACACTGATTTGTACTTGCATTCTTCAAGTTGCCATCACCCATCCCAGACCATGAGTGTGCTTAAAACCCTTGTGCACAGGGCACTTACGGTGTCGGATGCAGATAATTTACCTAAGGAACTTGCACATTTAAGGACGGAGTTCAGAGACAATGGACACTCGACCCGACAAATTAACAAGGTCTTCTCAACTAGAGCCAGGAACCGGGAAGCGGATGAAGATGAGAACGCGCCTAGCTTTTCTTCCATCTTCTTCAAAATAGCAAGGATTCTTAATAATTTCCATGTGAATGTGGTTTTTCGTCCACCTTCTTAGATTTCGGATTTGCTGGGATCGGTGAAGGGTGATTTGTTACTGCGGAAGGCGGTAATTTACAAAATACCGTGTCAATGTGGTATGGCCTGTATAGGACAGACAACGCGTACAGTGGAAAAGCGTTGTACGGAACATCAACGTTGCACTCGCCTACTGCAACCCAGTAAGTCTGCAGTTGCAGAACATTGTATTTCCAACGGACATTCATTGGAGTACGGAAAAACTTCGACTTTGGCCACAACAACAACAATTTGGAACTCCATTATCGAAGTATCCGTTGAAATACGCATCGCGGGAAATCTGATGAACCGTGACAGTGGTTACCAATTGAATAACGCGTGGAATCCCGTCATCTCCGAAATTTTCTCGAGACGAAGACGCCAGAAGACTTCGATAGCTACGGCCAGGGACAACACCGACAGCAGCTGAGTCTTGCGGTTCCACCAGCGAGGGCGCTGCCGCTTGGAGGTGTGGTCCTTCTGTCCCCACGTCTGCACCTCATGCGCAGCAGTACCATCAGCATACTAGGAGCGGAGAACGTCTTCGTCAGTCCTTGTTCGGCTCACCTGAAGATGGCTGGCAGTTGTCCAGCCGAAATAGCGTGCAATGAAGTTTACGACGACCGGCTGCAAGCCCGAAATATTTTTGAACAATGCCACTGACGTCAGGAATCACGAATGTGA
Organism: Schistocerca nitens; assembly: GCF_023898315.1. NCBI lineage: Eukaryota > Metazoa > Arthropoda > Insecta > Orthoptera > Acrididae > Schistocerca > Schistocerca nitens. The sequence goes on from NC_064615.1 coordinate 995,660,610, forward strand.
TGAAGAGGTATAAGTGGTCTGCAACCAGTTTACAACACTCCTTGGTCGTCATGGTGCCTTGCGCGAGCTCCATTGGACCTATGGATGCCCACGTGAACGTTCGCCAGAGCATAACACAGCCGCCGCTAGTTTGTCTGCATCCAGCAGTACAGATACCAAGGGCACTTCCCCTAGAAGACGTCGGATTCGCGTCCTCTCACAGGCATGATGAAGAAGGTTTCGGAATTCGTCAGGGAATGCAACGCTCTGCCATTGCTCCGACGTCCAGTGTGCCGATGGCCACGTGCCCATTTGAGTCGTAGTTGCTGATGTCGTGGTATTAACATTGGCGCATGCACGGGTCGTAGGCTGTGGAGGCCCGTCGTTAGGAATGTTGGGTGCACTCTGCCCAACATTAAAATCCGATGTTAATTCCACCACAGTTCGCCTCTTGTCCTGTTTTATCACTCTACAAAGCCTACGACGTCCGTCCTGTGCAATGACAATGTGGACGCCCAAACCACCCGACGTCTGGACGTGGTTTCACCTTCGTTTCGCCACATGTTGGGCACACTCAATACAGCACTCCTCGACCACGCGACAAGTCGTGCATTTTCCGAAATGCTCGTGCCGAACGCCGGGGCCATCAGAATCTGTCAAATTCAAGTCGCTTGAACGTAGATACATCGCACGCCTTCCCTATTTTATACACGGAGAGCACGCTCGCTGATACTACACTACTGGCCATTAAGATTCCTACACCACGAAGATGAGGTGCTACAGATGCTACATTTAACTGGCAGGAAGAGGATACTATGATATGCAAATGATTAGCTTTTCAGAGCATTCACACAAGGTTGGTGCCGATGGCGACACCTACAACGTGCTGACATGACGAAACTTTCCAACCGATTTCTCATACACAAACAGCAGTTGATCGGCGTTGCCTGGTGAAACGTTCTTGTGATGCCTCGTGTAAGGAGGAGAAATGCGTACCATCACGTTTCCGACTTTGATAAAGGTCGGATTGTACCCCATCGCGATTGCGATTTATCGTATCGCGACATTGCTGCTCGCGTTGGTCGAGATCCAATGACTGTTAGCAGAATATGGAATCGGTGGGTTCAGGAAGGTAATACGGAACGCCGTGCTGGATCCCAACGGCCTCGTATCACTAGCAGTCGAGATGACAGGCATCTTACCCGCATGGCTGTAACGGATCGTGCAGCCACGTCTCGATCCCTGAGTCAACAGATGGGGACGTTTGCAAGACAACCATCTGCACGAACAGTTCGACGACGTTTGCAGCAGGATGGACTATCAGCTCGGAGACCATGGCTGCGGTTACCATTGACGCTGCATCACAGACAGGAGCGCCTGCGATGGTGTACTCAACCGCAAACCTGGGTGCACGAATGGCAAAACGTCATTTTTACGGATGAATCCAGTTTCTGTTTACAGCATCGTAATGGTCGCATCCGTGTTTGGCGACATCGCGGTGAACGCACATTGGAAGCGTGTATTCGTCATCGCCATACTGTCGTATCACCCGGCGTGATGGTATGGGGTGCCATTGGTTACGCGTCTCGGTCACCTCTTGTTCGCATTGACGGCACTTTCAACAGTGGACGTTACATTTCAGATGTGTTACGACCCGTGGCTCTACCCTACATTTCAGCAGGATAATGCACGACCGCATGTTGCAGGTCCTGTACGAGCCTTTCTGGATACAGAAAATGTTCGACTGCTGCCCTGGCCAGCATATCCTCCAGATCTCTCACCAACTGAAAACGTTTGGTCAATGGTGGCCGAGCAACTGGCTCGTCACAATATGCCAGTCACTACTCTTGATGAACTGTGGTATCGTGTTGAAGCTGCATGGGCAGCTGTACCTGTACGCGCCATCCAAGCTCTGTTTGACTCAGTGCCCTGGCGTATCAAGGCCGCTATTACGGCCAGAGTTGGTTGCTGTGGGTACTGAATTCTCAGGATCTATGCACCAAAATTGCGTGAAAATGTAATCACATGTCAGTTCTAGTATAATATATTTTTCTAATGAATACCCGGTTATCATCTGCACTTCTTCTTGGTGTAGCAATTTTAATGGCCAGTAGTGTACATGCACCGTGTGTGTGTCTGAGTAGGAGTTATTCCTCGCCAGGTGACGCTGCTATCGCCTTAACCGGTTTATATCGAGAGTAGGTCGGTGGTCATGAAGTTCAGTGTACGTTACCGATACGAAATAAGAGCTGAGGTGTGATAAGACGTCACTGAGCAACAGCTATTCCAAAAACGCGTCGGCTACACTGGAACCAACGCGCCTCGTAATTAGCTGAAGTAAGTCTGTATAAGAAGATAATGTGAGTGAAATATCGGCCACCCATAGCTGTCGCCCCCTGTACGACGTTCCCCGGGGCCCGCACCGGCGGTAGCCGCTGAGCCGCCCACGCCGGTCGTTTGGGCTACGTGAGCGGCGCTCTTGAACTTTGCGCGGCTTTCTCTCCTCGGCGGCGGGACGCGACACGACGCCGGAGGTGGCCGCCTCGCGTGCTCTTGTGGTTCCGTTGACTCAGCCGCCGCCGCCGCTGCTGGTGCTTGTCCAAGGACGACCCTCCGTTTACTTTCCGGCACCTTTTTGCTTCGCCAGAGGCCCCGAAATTCGCCCCGCTAGATAGCGTTCGGTCTCCTGATTCCAGAGGCTGTAACCTCGCAGGAGCTATTTCCTTTGATGCTCTACTTGTGGGGCTAAGAAATGAATGCACCAACTAGCATTACTTCGATAATCTGGACACCAATTACATGGCTGAGGTACAAATTCATCTATATCTAAGTTATTTCCTGGTGCACCGGAAATAAAATATACCCTATATTAATCCATAAAATTGCGAGAATTCTGCTGTAACTAGACGTTAAGTCCTGCTAAAATTTCACACAGGGTTCACATGGCTCTGAGCACTGTCTTAGGAGCTTACATATATTAGAACGCAGAGGGGCTATAAACCTTAGTTTGTGATATAAATTTCAATTTGATACATCATCCTGTTCTTGAGGAAAAAAGGACTCTCAATATACGGACGAATAGACAGACATTCAGATAATAAATGATTTTTTTTTTCGTGTGATGTAATCACAGATTCACAATTTTCGGATTTTTCCCTTTCTTGGACAGTAATACCTCGCTTCATGTCAAATTTCATCATTCTAGGCCAATGGGAAGTACCATATAAGTTTTAATGAGTGAGTTTTCGAGCACTATGGGACTTAATTCTGAGGTCATCAGTCCCCTAGAGTTTAGAACTACTTAAATCTAACTAACCTAAGGACATCACACACATCCATGCCCGAGGCAAGATTTCAACCTGCGACCGTAGCGGTCGCGCGGTTCCAGACTGATGCTCCTAGAACCGCTCGGCCAAAGCGGACGCCCTAATATTTCAGCTTACAGTTGTTCTGCCATCTGTAATATAACATTTTATTACGGAAATAACTGAGTCTGATACTGTGCTATGCGTGGGAACCAAGACGTTACTCCTTGCATAAGAAAAGTGAACATTATCACTGCTTTATATCTGACTTTCATCGTCTTTGTTGTTATGTTATGTTTGTTGTTATGATATGTTAATGACTCAGATTCTGTTCTTGCTATGATAAAGGCGAAGGAACTTATAATTGTGTATATTACATATAACACCTCAACAGGAAGAATTGTATTCAAGAAAAAAATAAACGAGTACTCATCTCTGACAAATAATCAGGTGATACTCGAACGTAAATATTACTTTTTTAGTCATTCTAATTACTATAGAAGGTTTCAGCTGCACTACGTCGACGTGAAGTTGGAGAGACGCTGGGGAGATTGACGAACGAACTTTCAAATACAGGGCGACTTTCAATGGACCCAGCAGCATACAACAAGCAAGCTGCTACAGCTCTTTACTAACGACAAAATACACACACGAGTTCCGTTTCAAATGGACATTTCAATACACCATTTGAAAACGAAAAATTCATGCTCATCTTGTCAATAAAAGCATAAAATACAATAAAAGTAACAATATACATCTTGGAAGCTAACCGTGAAATCTGACAGTAAGCATATCTATAACATAAACCACAGAAAGTTCCACATGGTATCATAACCGTTTGTCTTCAGATTCTGCCACAGATGATGAGAAAAATGCGGGGACATGAACTGCCTATAGTATTACTGTTTGTGAAGTCTGTAAATATGTGTTGCGTTAGGGTCACACTTGGTCGCTCATGAAACACAGATAGGAATGTTCTTAGCCTAGATTTTGAGGCAAAGAAATGATTTTCTTATACCAAGTCTTTCACAATTTCTTTTACAGGCTTCTGAGAGTTGTAGGTGGGCTTGGTAGAGAACGTTTGGGTAATGAACCCGTGCCTGGAAATATTCCGTTTCGATGTAAAATAAGTTTGAAGATCTGATCATTTTCAAATCTCCAGCTTCGCAGCACACACACACACACACACAGCGGAGCCAATGAACTTTGACCTGCGCTCTACAGACCATGATAAGAGAAATATTTCGAGTACTCGTCGACGAGTTCCCTTCTTTCTGACGAAGGAGTCCTCTTCAAAGTCGAGAGTATGGTGCATCCTTGGAACACCACAATCAATAGAAGATCGAATCACCCTTTCGTGGTATGCAAACTGCAGAGAAAATGAGCTCTGACCTGTGTGCTCCATAACAGGCCAAGGCATGGACAGCGTTTCGAGTACCTGACGACGGGTTCTCTTCTACAGATGAAGGACATCCTCTTCCAGGTCTAGTCTCTAAAGTCCGTGGAGAACCACAGTCAACACTTCAAGTTGCTAAAGAACCAGTTTTTCGCAGCTGTTGGTGTCATGATTACAACAGGTATTGACGGCGGTGCACTGTTCGCAGTTTGCGTGAAATGTATTCACATTTGCGAATATGGACTATTATCAGCTGCATGATGGAATGACGACAGTGAAAATTTGTAGCGGACCGGGTCTCGAACCCCAATTTCCCGTTTATAGTGAGCGGTCGCCTTACCATTTTGTCACGCGAGCACGACTTACGGCCATATCCAAACTTCCATTTCCTTCGGACATGTATATACACATGCAAAGGAACTTCGCATCATAGCTTGGAATATCACAGGCATTGCAGTGTCGTATTCCCAGTTTGTGCGCGTACTTATATCAGGAACTGCTAAACACCCTGTAAAAATCTGACGGATTTCCTCTGCATAATTTGGTGGATGGATGGTGTCCTAATGTAGCTGTTGAGAGTATAGCTGAAACCGTCCGTTATAACACTTTTTTTTAAGACTCGGCAGTCTTTTCAAGTATTTGTCGGCGATCATTGACAACTCTTCCGAACCATATGTCATCGCCGGTCCTTCAAGTTTTTATTTCATCTCCTTGAACCTTAATTCTTTTTCAAAATTTGTCCTTGGTTTCTTTTACTGCTTGCTCTATTCTCAGTTTGAATATCATGGGGGATAGGCTACAACCGTATCTCATTCCCTTCTCAACCACTTGCTCTCTTTCACTTCCTTCGGCTCTCACAGCTGCAGTCTGCTGTCTGTGTAAGTTGAAACCACCATGTCTAAAGATATCTAAAATCAATTGCATGACACGTAAACTATTTATTTCGCACGATTGCTTTCCAAATTATGTATTTATTTATATTACAGTTAGCTGGGACTTACGTTAACGCGATGTACAATGCAATGATCTACACAAACTGTAATTATATTTTAGTTGGGGTTGTTTTGGAGAAGGAGACCAGACAGCGAGGTAATCGGTCTCATCGGATTAGCGAAGGATGGAGAAGGAAGTCGGCCGTGCCCTTTCAAAGAAACCATCCCGGCATTTGCCTGGAGCGATTTAGGGAAATCACGGAAAACCTAAATCAGGATGGCCGGACGTGGGATTGAACCGTCGTCCTCCCGAATGCGAGTCCAGTGTCTAACCACTGCGCCAATTATATTTTAGTATTTTATATATATTGATGTTATATTACTAAAATCATAGGCTTCTGTGGCATTTAAAAAGTGAAGGTGGCAGCAAGTTATACTGGGACGTGGAACAGCAACACTCCAGAAGACAAAGGACAAGCATAGTTGATGCTTCTCTATAGCAAATTTGTTGCATATTCTAAGCGTCTACCTATCAAACTCAGCCTTTGATTCGCCTTTCCCCCAATGTTACCTTTGTCATCGTTTCGCAGTTGTAATCCCTCAGTATTTAGCTAAATTGACAGCGATTAAATTTATGTGATTTATCGTGTATTAAATTTAACGGATTCCTCTCAGTACTCATGGGAATGACCTCACTCTTTTTATTGTTTACAGTCAGAACATTTCGCACTGTACAGATATCTTGTCTAAATCACTTTTGAATTCGTTTTCCTCTACTGATGACTAGCAGACGGCAGACAAAAGCATCATCTGCTGGCAGTCTAAGACAGCTGCACAGACTGTCTCCTAAACCGATTATATAGATTAAGAACAGCGGAGGGCGGTGATGGTAAGTTCCTATGGGACCAAACTGCTGAGGTCATCGGTCCATAGGCTTACATACTACTTAATCTAGCTTAAGCTAACTTACGCTGAGGACAACACACACACACACGCACACCCATGCCAGAGGGAGGACTCGAACCTCCGACGGGGAGCTGAGGGTGGGGGGTGGGGGGGTGTGGCGAACCGTGCAAGGCTCCTGAGCCCACGCGGCAACCTCGCACGACTGCACAGGGCCTGACACTTCCTTGCGGATTCCCAAGTATAACTTCTGTTTCACTAGGTAACGTCCCATCAATTACCAAGTACTGTGACCTTTCTGACAGAAAAGCACGAATCCAGTCGCATAGCTGAGACACTATTCCATAGACGCGAAACCGACCAAACTACATCTGGTTAGTGCGCGTTTTCTGCTCTTTATTCCTCGTTTCCTTCCTTCAAGCCGGTCGATCAGACTACGTCGCTTAAGCTCTCCTCAGACGGGGCATGTTTCTCATTGCGAAGGACGCCAAACACAGTGTCCGGCGTAGTTGCTGCACGCTCTGAAGCGACATGGTACATCTCAAGGAACGTGATCCTAGTCGTGATTTGCGACTGCAGGGCTCTTCAGCGGAAGATCTTGGCTACATCTGGCCCGAAAATCACACAGTTTCTTTACAAAATCGACGCCGTAAAATAGCTGCGGTAACTCTGTCAGTGATTGTCGAAGAAGAGTGGAGAAAATCGGAGTAGCTAGCACACTAGACTCGCATTCGGGAGGACGACGGTTCAATCCCGCGTCCGGCCATCCTGATTTAGGTTTTCCGTGATTTCCCTAAATCGCTCCAGGCAAATGCCGGGATGGTTCCTTTGAAAGGGCACAGCCGACTTCCTTCCCCGTCCTTCCCTAATCCGATGAGACCGATGACCTCGCTGTCTGGTCTCCTTCCGCAAACAACCCAACCCCAAAAATCGCGAAGAATATTCTAGACTCAGCGATGGTTTGAACAGCGAATTGTTGGTAGAGGAGTAATACATAATACGAGCTGAGATACATACTATAAATACTGTGTTGATGATGAGGTCCCAGACTCCGAGGAGCGTAGGGGACGATGCAGGAAACCCGCACCGCCGTACTAGGCAAGGTCCTAGCGGAGGTGATTTACCATTGCCTTCCTCCGACCGTAATGGAGATGAATGATGATGATGAAGACGACACAACAACACCCAGTGACCTCGAGGCAGGAAAAATCCCTGACCCTGCCAGGAAATGAACCCGGGACCCCTTGCGCGTGAAGCGAGAACGCTGCCGCAAGACCACGACCTGCGGACATAAATATTGTAGCAGCAGTTACTCGTTAACTCAATTGAATCTCCATCTCATTTTCGGTCTTGAACTGAATATGGTTAAAATACATTGTCTAGTGTCAGTTTATGCATAATCTGCACATGTTGTGCCTGACTACCATCGCTCTGAGGTAACGAACTTGATGTAGGTTTCAAGATTGGGATTTGTTCCGTAATTTCATTCGAATGGAAGACGAGATCTTTCCGAAGCTGCTCACGATTTTTGAACAAGATATTTGCCGAAAAGATACAAACATGATACTGTCCATAAAACCCAGATATATGTGTTATCTAAATTTTCACAATAGCAAAAATCTTTAGTTTGTAACTTGTGTTTACTTACTTACATAGACCGACAGTCACTTTAACGTTTCTGGCCACTCGGTAAACAATAAAGTCATAGTTCTATGCAGCAAGAATTGCATCATATACGTTGTTGATGTATACAAGCAGGCTGAAGAGACGAATAAAAATTTGTACCATGACTAGGATTAGAACACTGATCTTCTGCTCAACAGGCAGATGAGCCAACTACTACGCCTCCATGGCACAGTGGCTTATAAATTATAGCGTCAGTGCACAGACTACCTTAGTTAGCCTCCCTCCTCAGTCCAAATTCACATTTATGCCTCAGCTCACTTGGTATTCCCCCTAAACACTAGCTCCTGCTGTATTGGAATGGCACCACGCATTCAACTAAACGGTCAATCCTGCCAGAAACCCAGGCATAGGTGCTTTAATGAAATGGAACTACACTACTGGCCATTAAAATTGCTACACCACGAAAATGACGTGCTACAGACGGCAAATTTAGCGGAGAGGAAGAAGATGCTGTGATACGCAAATGATTAGCTTTTCAGAGCATTCACACAAGGTTGGTGCCGGTGGCGACACCTACAACGTGCTGACATGAGGGAAGTTTCCAACCAATTTCTCATACACAAAAAGCAGTTGACCGACGTTGCCTGGTGAAACGTTGTTGTGATGCCTCGTGTAAGGAGGAGAAATGTGTACCATCACGTTTCCGACTTTCATAAAGGTCGGATTGTAGCCTATCGCGATTGCGGTTTACCGTATCGCGACATTGCTGCTCGCGTTGGTCGAGATCCAATGACTGTTAGCAGAATATGGAATCGGTGGGTCCAGGAGGGTAATACGGAACACCGTGCTGGATCCCAACGGCCTCGTATGGCTAGCAGTCGAGATGACAGGCATCTTATCCGCATGTCTGTAACGGATCGTGCACCCACATCTCGATCCCTGAGTCAACAGACGGGGACGTTTGCAAGACAACAACCATCTGCACGAACAGTTCGACGACGTTTGCAGCAGCATGAACTATCAGCTCGGAGACCATGGCTGCGGTTACCATTGACGCTGCAGCACAGACAGGAGCGCCTGCGATGGTGTACTCAACGACGAACCTGGATGCACGAATGGCAAAACGTCATTTTTTCGGATGAATCCAGGTTCTGTTTACAGCATTATGATGGTCGGATCCGTGATTGGCGACATCGCGGTGAACGCACATTGAAAGCTTGTATTCGTCATCGACATACTGGCTTATCACCCTGCGTAATGGTATGGGGTGCCATTGGTCACACGTCTCGGTCACCTCTTGTTCGCATTGACGGCACTTTCAACAGTGGACGTTACATTTCAGACGTGTTACGACCCGTAGCTCTACCCTTCATTCGACCCCTGCGAAACCCTACATTTCAACAGGGTAATGCACCACCGCATTTTGCATGTCCTGTACGAGCCTTTCTGGATACAGAAAATGTTCGACTGCTGCCTTGGCCAGCACATTCTCCAGATCTCTCACCAATTGAAAACGTCTGCTCAATGGTGGCCGAGCAACTGGCTCGTCACAATACGCCAATCACTGCTCTTGATGAACTGTGGTATCGTGTTGAAGCTGCATGGGCAGCTGCACCTGTACACGCCATCCGAGCTCTATTTGACTCAATGTCCAGGCCCATCAAGGCCGTTATTACGGCCAGAGGTGATTGTTCTGGGTACTGATTTCTCAGGATCTATGCACCCAAATTAAGTGAAAAAGTAATCACATGTCAGTTCCAGTATAATATATTTGTCCAATGAATATCCGTTTATCATCTGCGTTTCTTCTTGGTGTAGCAATTTTAATGGCCAGTATTGTATATGGTTGCAGACAGTTAAATATTACTTGTAATAAATAACTTCGATGATTGCAGATAATACTTATATTAAATTTATATAAGTAACACACAGAAGACGACGGTTCAATCCGCGTTCAGCCATCCTGATTTAGGTTTTCTGTGATTTCCCTAAATCGCTCCAGGCAAATTACGGGATGGTTCCTTTGAAAGGGCACGGCCGACTTCCTTCCCCGTCCTTCCCTAATCCGATGAGACCGATGACCTTGCTGGTTGGTCTCTTCCCCCAAACAACCCAACCCAACCAAAATACACAGAATCTTTTAGAAAATAAAAGGTGAAAAAAAATCATAGAAGCTATACACACGCTATCACACACGTTATGGTTTAAAATAGGCTGCAGTGTCGTATGTGTAGACAGTGTAACGGCCGTGTCTATAAATATTATTTGATCTTTAAATATGACAAATTGTACCCAAAAGAACGCGCTTTTGATAGATTATCAGCGTGTCGTAGCACTTGAACGATATACTTCCACAGCACACAAATTACGACACAATAGCCATCAAACAGGGGAAGCCTTTAACTGCGGGTATCGATATTAGTTTTCTGTCATTTTATTATAATAAATGTAAGCTAAATCGACGCATTTTCGAGATGTCCTGAATGTGCTGGTGCTTTCAACCAGATTATGTCCATACCACACACTCTATAAAAGAAAAAAAAATTCGGAGTTTAATACTGTGTATGTTCTGGTTGTGAATCTGTATCTCAGTGCTCACATTCCTCTCCATAAGGCAAAAATCTGACATGCCAGATTTCTCATTTTACACTACGCACTGTAATGGAAAGTGGAATCCTACGTTGTGACGTCACCAATTCCTCGTCCAAGTAAGATTTCACGTCCCGTGAGAGGACGGCTTTACCGTTACCTGCTGTTATTCTCCTCCAGTGCGCTGCACCTTCGGAGGGAGAATAAAACAACAATGGTCGTGAGAGCGGTCGGCAATGTTTGCCCACTGACGAGGCCAGCGTGTGCGCGAAGAAGAGTCCGGCGAGGGGCGGTGAGTCAGCCGGGCTGCCGGCCGCACGCCGGCGTCGACCTCGGCCGCCCCCGCCATTCAGCCGGCCGCCTCCGAGAATAGGCCGCGCGTCACTCACGCCTGCGGCGCGCGCTTCCGGATGCTCCGCGCGCACCCGGCCGGGATTCCCCGGGCGCCTCCGTGCCGTGACGTCACGCGCGGCGTGCGGGCTGCCCTGCACCGCTGCACGGCCAGCCTGCAGGAGGCGCGGCCTCTGCTAGTACGTCGCTCTCGCTACCTGGCTCTCTTCAGTTACAGCTCAGGTTGGGTAATGAATGCTCAAATCACCACACAGAAGAATTCGCCGCTCTAAATGAGCTTGAGTCAATGAACAATCTTTGCTGAACCGCTACTACGGCATGGACATGAACCACCTCACTTAGAACAGAATATGAAAACTGTTACAACGAAAAGTCACAGCAGAAAACTAACATTGCAGAAAAATAGTATATATTCACGTTCAGAAAAAAATCTTGAACAACTAGAGATAGGACGTTCATATTCACATGAGATTTACATTAGTATGTTCTGCACAAATGATTAGCATTTGTACCACGCTGGCCGGCAGTTTCAAGGTCATCTACCTGTAAAATGAGCATGTGACTCTCGTTGTCGCTATAAACCAAAGGTAATTGTTCAGTGTGACTTGCGCAAACGGGCAGTGTGCCTCGCAGACGTATGCCTTAAGCGTACCATCAAATTCCATGATGCTACCCCAGGCGGGTGTAAAAATGAATGTGCGCAACGGAAAAGAATAAACGCTAAAATGATGATTTGGCCCCGTCTGACTACCCCCTGAAGCAGATCTTAGGATCTCTGAATGCTCTTTTTAATATATAAATTACAATCTAAACATAAATGAGTGATGAAGGCAACTAATACTACTAAACGATAAAAGTTGTTGTTCAATATATATTTATTATAGATTAGGCAGCGAAAGGCTATTTACAATTTTTACAGAAACCAGATGGCAGTTGTAAGAGTCGAGGGGCATTAAAGGTAAGCAGTGGTTGGGAAGGGAGTGGGGCAGGGTTGTAGCCTCTCCCCAACGTTATTCAATCTGTGTATTGAGCAAGCAGTATTACAATCCATGGAGAAGAAATAAAAACTTTGAGGTTCGCCGATGACATTGTAGTTCTGTAGGAGACAGCAAAGGACTTTGAAGAGCAGTTGAACGGAATGGACAGTGTCTTGAAAGGAGGATATAAGATGAACATCAACAAAAGCAAAACGAGGATAATGGAATGTAGTCGAATTAAGTCGGGTGATGATGAGGGAATTAGATTAGGAAATGAGTCACTTCAAGTAGTAAAGGAGTTTTGCTATTTGGGGAGCAAAATAACTGATGATGGTCGAAGTAGAGAGGATATAAAATGTATACTGGCAATGGCAAGGAAAGCGTTTCTGAAGAAGAGATATTTGTTGACATCGGGTATAGATTTAAGTGTCAGGAAGTCGTTTCTGAAAGTATTTGTATGGAGTGTAGCCATGTATGGAAGTGAAACATGGACGATAAATAGTTCTGACAAGAAGAGAATAGAAGCTTTCGAAATGTGGTGTTACAGAAGAATGCTGAAGATTAGACGGGTAGATCACATAACTAAAGAGGAGGTACTGAATAGAATTGTGGAGAAGAGAAATTTGTGGTACAACGTGACTAGAAGAAGGGATCTATTGGTAGGACATGTTCTGAGGCATCACGGGATCACCACTTTAGTATTGGAGGGCAGCGTGGAGGGTAAAAATCGCAGGGGGGAGACAAAGAGATGAATACACTAACAAGGGAACCTCCCCATCGCACCCCCTCAGATTTAGTTATAAGTTGGCACAGTGGATAGGCCTTGAAAAACTGAACACAGATCAATCGAGAAAACAGGAAGAAGTTGTGTGGAACTATGAAAAAAATAAGCAAAATTTACAAACTGAGTAGTCCATACGGAAGATAGGCAACATCAAGGACAATGCGAGCCAAGGAGCGCCGTGGTCCCGTGGTTAGCATGAGCGGCTGTGGAACGAGAGACCCTTGGTCCAAGTCTTACCTCGAGTGCAAATTTTAATTTTTTATGTTCAGACAATTATTATCTGTCCGTCCGTTATGTTTTCATCATTTTTTTGGGAGTGACTATCACATCCACAAGAAAACCTAAATCGGGCAAGGTAGAAGAATCTTTTTACCCATTCGCCAAGTGTACAAGTTAGGTGGGTCAACAACATATTCCTGTCATGTGACGCACATGCCGTCACCAGTGTCGTATAGAATATAGACGTGTTTTCCTGTGGAGGAATCGGTTTACATATGACCTTGCGATCAAATGTTTTCAGTTCCCATTGGAGAGGCACGTTCTTTCGTCTACTAATCGCACCGTTTAGCGGTGCGGTCGCAAAACACAGACGCTAAACTTATTACAGTGAATAGAAACGTCAATGAACGAACGGACAGATCATAACTTTGCGAAGATAAAAAAAGTAAACTTTTCAATCGAGGGGGACTTGAACCAAGGACCTCTCGTCCCGCAGCCGCTCACGTTAACCACGGGACCACAGCGCTCCTTCCCTCACATTCTCCTTGATGTTGCCTATCTTGCGCATGGACTACTCAGTTTGTATATTTTGCTTATTTTTTTCATAGTTCCACACAACTTCTTCCTGTTTTCTCGATTGATCTGTGTTCATTTTTTCAAGGCCTATCCACTATGCCAACTTATAACTAAATCTGAGGGGGGTGCGATGGGGAGGTTCCCTTGTAAGCAGATTCAGAAGGATGTAGGTTGCAGTAAGTACTGGGAGATGAAGAAGCTTGCACAGGATAGAGTAGCATGGAGAGCTGCATCAAACCAGTCGCAGGACTGAAGACCACAACAACAACAACAACAGATTACAATCAACGCTTTAAGTACAGTTGTCTATATTTCCTAACTAAAATTATTAATCAGTTGCTCAACTCTACCCCTTATTGTGATTGCGCGGTCTAATATCATTAACGCGAAATGACTGACATCATCCACGTACCAAACACTAGAAGACACTTCTTTCAAAGATGATCTAAGGTGGTGTGGAACCTCAGTGGAAATAAACTAACGTGATCACAGCTGTTTAGCTTTATAGCTGTAACAAGCCGAAGCAATTTGCGATATCACCAAATGTGCTGCGTCCGGTGCGTCGAAGTAATGGTTCACTTACTCGTCTGCGATGCTGGAAGAACTCCAGCCACAAATAAACTCTTTCAAACACTAGGACAGCAGAAGGCTGTCCTCTGATTAATATACTCTAATACTGTCTTCTCGTCTCTGTGTTCTACAGACGAGAAACGCGAACTCGCAGCCACAAGGACGGAGTTCAGAAAACGTCTCAACGTAAGTATAGGCAGAGGAAGTGCTCTCAATTACTGAATGCTGCGTACTCAGGGTGGCGACTTCCATCTCGGAGGTGAAGACCAGAATCGTATAGGTTCGCAACAGTACAGTGCCGAACTGTTCTAAAATAAACTCTCCTGAGAGCAAAGACAGCAAGTCCGTCTGTACCAACAAAGCTGATACCAAACGACCGTCACACACGGGCGCTCACAACGGAAGACCTCGTCTCTCCAGAGCTAGCTTCCCAGCAAGGCTTGGCTCTCCACTCTCGTAATTCTGAAAAAGAATCATATTCCCGAAACCATGGAATATTCTCCCTCTCTACAGATTCTTCCGAAAGCCGACCAACCATATTTTGGTCTTTTGTCGTCCAGCGCGGAAAGTTTGCGAGGAAAAACCTATACTAGTACAATGGTATGCTTCTGAGTAAAAATCCTTGGAAATAACCCAGCCTGCGTGGTTTCCGAGGTTCCGCTTCTTCGTTCCTCTCACCTGCGTCCAAGATTTGCAGAGTTCCCGGTTATCTCTCCAGTCCTGCTACAATAGTGGCCAGCCGTCACCCTATTCTGCTCCAGAGCTCAGGTGCCACGACGTTCGTCTAGCTACTTCCTATTTTTAATCAGGACCAACACCTGTGCGGGCCTTCCACCCAGAGCTTTAGTTATGCCTACCGCTTCATCTCCACTGACGTTCCAACCTCTAGTAGTATAGGCAATATTCATTATGCTATTCTGATAATAAAGACAATCCGTCACCTTTCATGCAATAAGCATTAACAATTATTTACAAGGCTTACGTGACAATGTCAGTCTTCTTTAAATATTCATATATATGATGTACAACGTATCAAATGATATTGTGGTTGTAGTTCACGGCAAAGTATGTGGATGCGTGCTTGTAAGGTGCGAAATTATAGCCACTTTACAAAATTAATGAGTTTGAAAGTGGGTGCACTATTGTCGCAAGAGAATGTGATCCATCCTTCTGGGAAATTACTTCTCGTGTGGGACGAACTGTTTCGGCACTGCAACGGCTGTATCCCGAATGGTTCAAGGAAGGCCGTAGAACACGTTGAGATCGGTAAGGTCGCACAGACCACCTCCCGCGAAGATCAACACCTTGTCTACGTACCTTTGACAAATGTACCAAACGTGATAGACGGCGCTGGTCTATGGAGCGATGTCACTGGGGACAGGTATGTCACCAGATATTGTTTTCCGACAAACCCACAGTTTGTTTGTTAGAAAACAACAGCGCCAACTCAAGGCCTTGTAGTGGGCGGTGTTATGGGATACAACCATAAATCATAGCTGGTGTGTGTCCGGAGAAGTATGACAGTGTGACCTACGAGAATGACATGCTGCAACCCGCAGCCACATCCTTTCTGCATAACCCCCCAGACATCGTTTCTCAGCAAGACAATGCACGACCACATGTCGTTGCCCAGCCATCCCAGTTGGTTTATAGTCCATATTAACAGTTTTTCATTTGAAGTATTTTTGCAGTTTGTCACAAACGGGTTTACACAATTACACAATATCACTATTTTTCTTGTGATACACTACAAGGTCACTTGTCCTAGGATATATCAATTACGGACGTACATAGTACATGTTCAATGTTTATCAAAATGAAGTCATTAATATGTTATTCAGTTTATGTAAACATTTCAAAAGCCAATAATGTATTTGATGAGCGGTGGGGTGCGGCGCTCGGCGCGGCGCGCTGACTTCGTGTAGGTCACCGCCCCATCGTTGACAGCTACGGCGCGTACGGGCGTGGCTGTCTGGTCTGCTACGGGCTGCTGTGGCCGCTGCATAGCTGCTATAGCCGAACGCGTTGGATACCAGCTCGCCCGTGCGACGTCTTCTTGCGGTGCTCCAGGAAACATG
This sequence comes from Schistocerca nitens, assembly GCF_023898315.1. NCBI lineage: Eukaryota > Metazoa > Arthropoda > Insecta > Orthoptera > Acrididae > Schistocerca > Schistocerca nitens. The sequence continues at coordinate 995,676,895 of NC_064615.1, forward strand.
CAACAAGTTCACAAACAGTATACTATCCGTATTTCCTGCTGTGGGAAAGAACGCACACAATTAGTGGTGGTTATTACTCAGTAGGCCTTCACTAGTCTGGTTCGCACAAGGTTTCATTGTCACAGTACACTTTTATGGGCACACAATATTTTCCACCGTCATGACTTGTCATTAGTCACACGCTCTTTCCTAGCGTCCCTTTACATACAAAAAGTTAAAATTTGACACTAGGTTTATCCACCGTCCGTTATCGGTTCACTGTTCGTGTTGTGCTAGTTCTTTATCCGTGACTGTCACTGTCTGTTTCTGCCGCACAATACTACACTTTTGTTACAGTTTATTTATTTCTATTTACAATGTCCGCTGCTGAATTTGTTTGCAACAGCACATTCGTAACCTTTTACCAGAGTGTAAGATTTACGTACATACAATCAACGTCCTACGTAACCACAGTGAAGTCTCTGTAGGCGAAAATTTACTTGGACCGTATCTGGCTAGCTCTTTCTTATTGATTGAATCTGCACATGCTTCAATTGAAGCTTCTTTGTGAGTTTCTTTACGCTACATAAATTTACAACAAGGTTGCCTCCCGTGGTGCTCTCGGGTCACTACTGGGTGCATTATTTTGTGATAACACTAGTGAGATAATAAAGTTCTCAGGGCCTTATATTACTAATATTGTTCCGGGTTCAGATCTGTCAATCTGACAGCTACACATAGATACACATAATATAAAGGATTGTGCCAAGAAATATCTCAAATTAAACACAAATTAAACACAAATTAAAAGAGTACATAACACAAATATCCACACACATGAAAAAAAATCAATCATATTCTTATAACTATACACTCCTACACTAGTACACCTTATTAATGTTCATTGTTTACAAAGGAACGGTGTCCGCATAGGACTATTAGTCTTTTACTGTAGGAATGCTTTTACATCCTTACGCGGATACAGTCCCCGTACTCTCCCTGAGTGGGGATCTGCTAAGAGATAGCTACACTCATGTGGCACACTTACTACTCTAAAAGGTCCATTATACACCAATTGCCACTTGCTATTCTGTTTCAAAGATGCCGAGGACTTAGGATGATTGCGTAAGAGCACCAAGTCCCCAACATTAAATGTTTGGTTATTCGTTACATGTCGATTATATTTTTCCGTCCTTTTCTGGGCGCACCTGGTAAGGTTGCATCCCGCTTTTCTTATCTTCTCTTCCTTAGGCTCAGGAATGACTGGGACCTTAGGCAAGGGTGCCAGCCACTCGTTCAGAGCTCGATTATTATTCATTAATATCTCATTTGGTGGATACCCCGTAGAAGCATGCGGGGTTGCGTTGTGAATTTCGACAAACTTATGTATCATATCTGGCCACCTTGTGTGCTTATATGCAATGTATAACCTGCAAAATTTATTTAACTCTCCAAATACTCTCTCTACTAAACTTGCTTGTGGGTGAAAGCGGGAAATTAGTATACGCTTTATATCTTGTTCATATAAATAGTTTTTCCAGGTATGGCCTGTAAAATATGAAGCATTATCCGATATTATCGCTTCAGGCTTACCTACTTGTATAAAATATTCTTTGCCTAACCATTTCACTATTCCACGAGCAGTGGCTGATTTAAGGCAGTATATTTTTAAATATTTTGAAAAGAGGTCATACACCGCTAAAATGTACCTCAATCCACCCCTGGCTCGTGGGTAGGGTCCTGCTATGTCTATAGATACTAATTGAAGTGTTCGATGAGGCACATTAGGATGCAGTTCAAACCTTGTGGACTTATTTTGAAACTTAGCCTTTTGGCACAGAGGACAAGTCCTGATAATGGTGCGAGTCTGCTGGCTTATCCCTTTAAAATAACAGAATTTGGATAAAATCCTTATTGTTTTGCCTATCCCAGCGTGACCCCATGCTAAATGCGTGTGCCACACTACAGCTGGGATAGCCTGTTGTGGTATACACACGACTCCGTGGTCATTTGACACACTTGTTTTATAATACAGAATATTATCTACTATTTTGAAATTCTGAACACTTAAGATTGGTTCCTTCTTTAATTTTGCTAATTATATCTCCCCAGATCGGATCAGTTTCCTGCAATATAGACATATTCTTACACATGTGTAAAAAGTCCCTCCTATGTACTTTATCTTGTACCAAGAGTATTCGATATTCCTCCGATTGTTCTAAAATATTTGACATTGAGGATTGCCCTAGTGGAAGCCTCGACAAAGCGTCTGCCACAACATTATCTTGTCCCTTTAGGTACATGATTTTTATTTTATATTCCTGTAATGCTAACCTCCATCTTAGCAAGCGGGTATGGTATAATTTGCAAGTCATTAAATAGCTCAGAGCCTGGTGGTCACTGAATACTTTGACTTCCTTACCATAGATATAGTAGTTAAATTTCTTTACCGCCCAGACCACTGCAAGAGCCTCTAATTCGGTAGCAGAATATGCTCTCTCGCAGCTGCTTAGTGTGCGGCTGGCAAACACTATTATTTTTACTGTTGTGGGGTCGTTGCTCCTTTCCCACTGAAATAAACAAGCACCCAGACCGTATGAACACGAATCTGTCGCTATACAAAAATCTTTTGTCATGTCTGGGTGTCGCAATATGTTTGCATTCACCAAGGCGTTTTTGATAGCGTCAAATGCGCGTTGACATTCGTCTGTCCACACCCAGTGCGCATTTTTACGCAACAGGCTCAATAACGACTCGTTATTCATTAATTGGTTCGGGACAAATCGCCTAAAAAAAGGATGCTAGACCTATAAATGCCTTGAGCTGTTTCTTAGTTCTAGGACTAGGAAACCCACGAATTGCATCAAGTTTTTTGTTGTCAGGTTTGATGCCTTGTGGTGTTATTATGTGACCTAGGAATTGAATCTGATTACGTCCAAACTTGGATTTATCAAGATTCGCTGTTACCCCTGCTTGCTTAAACCTTTCTAAGACTTTACTCAGTAGTTCTACGTGCTCCTCCCAGGTGGCAGTGGCAATCACTAGATCGTCTACATATACTGTCACCCTTTGCAGCAACTCCGGACCCAAAACCGCGTCAAGGGCTGTTATGAAAACTCCTGCACTTACATTTAGGCCGAAAGGTAGTACCCTAAATTGGTAGCTTCTTCCCCCAAATATAAATGCAGTATATTGTCTCGACTCGGGTGTAAGTAGAATTTGCCAGAAAGAACTTCTCATATCAATAGATGTCAAATATTGCACTCCATGGAATTTTCGAAGTTGCTCATCAAGGTTTTCCGGATGAGTCCTGACAGGTACAATGATTTCATTTATGTCTCTAGCATCCAGTACTAACCGTACCTGTCCGTCAGCTTTTGCTACCGCCACCAATGGACTACTATAAGGGGACAAAGACGGTTCTATTATTCCCCACTCGATCAGTTTTCTTATTTCCTTAGCTACTATTTCCTTCTGTTGAATTGAATTTAAATTTTCGGACTGTGATACTTTGTTCACTAATATATCCATATTCGCCTTTGATTGATCACCTTGTACGTCAGGATAATAGAGATTCTGCCCTGGACAATAATTGTCTAATTGTAGTATCGATTGATTCCTACATTTTATATTTATGGCGTTACAATTAGGTACAGGTACCTCTTCAGATCTAAGCATGGAAAATTCTATTCTACCAGCATTCATCAAACTTAATTTTCCCCGAGAAAGGTCTATTATTGCGTCCCTCTCTCTCAAAAAATCTACCCCCAAAATGCAGGCTACCTTTAAACCCTTTACTACCAGGAATGAGCTCGTTATGGCTTCTTCCCCTATATACATCTCTACCCGCACTTTGAGCTTAATTATTTGTCGCTGTGCACTTATGGCTCCAGTGACTCTACAATTATTCACGGGAAAAGTCAGCATACGCCTTTCCTTCCCCAGTACCTTGAATAAGTCCATACTCATAACACTAACAGTAGCACCTGTATCTATGACCACTTGCACATCAATATTGTTAATTTTAACTTCTATTATCACTTGTACATTGTCCTTGTGTTCCTTTATGCACGTGGATGGTTCGGTTATTAATTCATCTCCCATCTGTACCCCGTCATTATACCTAAGGATACAGATTGTTTTCGGTGTTTTGTTTTGTGTCGGGCTGCTCTCACTCCAAACCGTAGCCGACGATGGAGAGCGTATCTCGGCCGCATCTAGTTTGTTGAATTATTGCTAGTGGATGGGCGTGGCTGCTCTGTGTCATTGACCTCCACTATGTGCACGTTGTGTTGCGTCGGCCGCCACGGCTGCGCAATTGGCGCATTTTGTGGTGGCGGTCGGTTATTGTCATATCTATCACTGTTTTGCCGGTCCGGACTGGGCCTCTGGTTCTGTGGCCAAGTTCGGTTTGCATCATTATAAGTATTAGTGTTGTACGGCCCCCTGGCATTTTTCCATCTATGACTGCTTGGTGGGCCTGTTTCATACCGGTCATCGAACCTCCTTTTCCTATCATTATTCCCCGGTGGTCTATTTCCGTTCCGGTCTCTATCTCTATTTCCGTTTTGTGTATACCCTTGCCTCCTATTATTACCTCCGCCGTTTCTATTACTGGTTAGTGGCGTGTTATTTCTACCATTTCTATAACTATTTCCGTTACTTCTAATCTGTTCAGAGGCCGCCTTAATGTCCTCCTGAATCAGGTCAATTGCGTCCAGAATAGACAAGAAATGTTCCATATCATTTTCGGGCACGTGTATAAGCTTTTCCTTTACATCTATCGGCAAGTGTGATTTCAAAAGTCTGATCAAATCCCGAGATGAAATCTGTTCGTCCCAGTAACGGGTCTTATTAATGTACTTCTCAAAATATTTTCGCAAATTGCCTAATCGTGGAGAATACGGCTCTGGATTATATACTTCCTTCCGTAATCTCTCCTGAATACATGTTGACCAATATTTGGCCAAGAATGCCTTTTCGAATTGCTCATATGTATCGCAACTGTCAGCTGCTTCGGTTGCCCATAACGCAGCATCTCCCTGTATGTAAGACATAACAAACTGTATTTTCTGGGTATGACTCCAAACGCTAGGCAAAATGTTTCTAAATCCCTTGATAAACACTACAGGGTGAACAGATTTCTTCTCCGTTGTAAAGATCTGAAACTGTCGGTTCCTAATCAGACTTTCTTCAATCACTACTTTGGAATGACATTTATTTGTTCCGCTTACATCGGTTGCCTGTCCTGTCTTGCAGTCACAATTGTGTACTGCTGTATTTATATGCCTATCATTGTTGGACTTGGCTGGCGTGACATACGCCAGCGCATCGTCTTGCCGCAAACTTAGCTCCATTTCGGCAAGACGGCGGTCCACACTCCGCTGCCACAGCGGAATGTCCTTTTGCACTATCTTTTTAAGATCTTGCACATCCGCAGTAGAATCCATCTCTCTGGCCTCAATTGCGGCGTGCACTTTCTCATCTAATTCCTTTATGAAGTTACGTTCTACTTTGTGCACATGTTCGATCACTTTGTTCTCAATTACGTGGGTTGTGTTAAGTTCTAGTTGTTCGACCCTATTAGTCAGGACACTGACTTCCTCTACGATATTGGCATTAGCCATTTGAATACTATTTAGTCCTTCGCTTAATGCTTGCACCGTTTTGGGCATGGTTTCATATTTTTGTTTCAAGTTAACAATGTCACTTTGCATAACTTCTAAAGCTTGCATCAACTGCAAGTCCCTCTCATGCATGCGTCGGTCACGCTCTGCTTGTTTGGCATCACGTTCTTTATCACGCTCTGCTTGTTTACATGCAAATTCAGCTACCAATCTCTGGTCACGCTTTGCTTGTTCGGCATCACGTTCTTTATCACGCTCTGCTTGCATTTGTACAAATTCAGCTTGGAAAGTGATCATGCGCTCAAACATATCTTTTAATGATTGCACTTCTGACATCACACCACTCTCTGGTCCGTGCCCAGTGCTTGCGGATGGCTCACTATTTACGCTATCAACTGAATCACTGGGTGGCAGTGGCAACATTTCTTGCCCTTCTGCCCCCAGATTCTCACATTGTACTTCCTGAGCTACGTCACTAACATTACTTTGTGTCCCATTTTCTAACTCGGTATCACTATTAACTAACTGTTGCTCATTATCCATGTTGATATCTTTCTGACTACGCAATCTAACCATAGTAAACAAAAGAAATAAAATCTGAACTAAGTATCCTAACACTTCAGGTTTCACTCACATAAGCACACAAGAAATGGACATTACCCAATACATACGTACTATATACTACAATGACTAACTACTTAAATGTCCTGTTATTTTAAAACAAAGTACTAACAACAAGCACACCACTAATGATCCGAGGACACTGCACGGAGGCTACTTTACTACCTACAGGACAACTACACTGTAGCTTTACCTTTTGGTGATCTATCTTGGGTGCTGCTGCCCCCTGATATTGTGGAAGGTTATTAATTTTTCAAAATAATGAGCTCTCTGCTTCAGCTCCGGATACATAGTGTTCTCATGCAAAAAATCATACACAGGTATTACCACACAATATTGGTTAAGCAATACATACAGTACATGACAAAATTATTAAATGTCCTGCAACAAAGTTCGACTATATTAATTCCCTAGGTATCTCAAGGGTATTTCGTGGCCACTGCATATTCGAGCCCCACGCTGGGCGCCATTTTAATGATATTCTCTTAAAATTGAATCGAGCCCACGCTGGGCGCCATTTTAATGATATTCTCTTAAAATTGAATCGAGCTTCACGCTGGGTGCCATTTTAATGAAATTACTGGAATGAATGATTTGAAATTTCGTAGAAATAAAAAAAGGAAATAATTTTATTTCTTGCTTAAAAGTTAATTTGCCTTAGTGCGAACTTTGTTGTAGAACCACTCTCTTCATTACGTGTGGTAAAAAAAAAACAAATTTTACTTTCTTAAGGATTACGTACATTTAAAGGAAATTATTACGTGCACTCATATTAATTGGATAGTACTATCTGGATAAGAACTGAGTCTCTTAAATCATTCGGCCTTGGCATACACTTTCCAGAATGCAGTGGGTTTTTCTTTTTGTGAAATATTTTTACTGACTTTTATCCCGGCACTAGCCATAGAACACAAGAATATTTTAATTAACAGAAAATGTCTTAATTATTGCCAAGCCGACATTTATCACTGATCAAACCTACTACATTACGCATGTGATTTATAGATGACGTGGGCATGCTCATTTACATAAATAATTCACACTTTTAATGAATACTAATATATTTAGCCCAAACAACAAGTCAACTCACATTAATTCGTACGCTTTGATTAAAGGCGGCAAAGTCCCGACAGATACAAAAGAAGTACATCTTAACTCTGCTGGATAACCACGATGCATACACAACCTTTAGTGCCCACAATGCGGGTTAATGAATCAGGCGCGTCTAATGGGCGCGAGCGTAGCTGCACATCGCGTCTGCTAGAGCGATCAAGGATTAACACTTCCTCACTTCTTCCTCACTTCAGCTGCTCTGTCCACAACTGACCCTTCCTCACTCTAGCGGCTCTGTCCACACACTGACTCTTCCACACACTAGCTGCTCTGTCCACAACTGACCCTTCCTCACTCTAGCGGCTCTGTCCACACAACTGACTGCTCTGTCTACAACGACAGAGAGTCTCCACATGCCAAAGATAAACAACGGCACGACTATTACGATTATTAACATTTCTTTGTAAATCGATTTCTAGCAAATATCGCTGATACCGCAAATACTGACACTTTTACATTCACATAATAAATATAGAAATTTCCTATCCTAATACAGAGAAATGTTACAAAAAAATATAATAAAAATAACAAACATATTTCATACCACATTCAGTAATATTAAGATATATATATATATATATATATATATATATATATATATATATATATATATATATATATATATATATATAACTTGCCCAGATCGGCGTATATGTTACAAATAAATTGTGAAAATGCCAGGGAACGTTACAAAGGTAAGCAGTGGTTGGGAAGGGAGTGGGGCAGGGTTGTAGCCTCTCCCCAACGTTATTCAATCTGTGTATTGAGCAAGCAGTATTACAATCCATGGAGAAGAAATAAAAACTTTGAGGTTCGCCGATGACATTGTAGTTCTGTAGGAGACAGCAAAGGACTTTGAAGAGCAGTTGAACGGAATGGACAGTGTCTTGAAAGGAGGATATAAGATGAACATCAACAAAAGCAAAACGAGGATAATGGAATGTAGTCGAATTAAGTCGGGTGATGATGAGGGAATTAGATTAGGAAATGAGTCACTTCAAGTAGTAAAGGAGTTTTGCTATTTGGGGAGCAAAATAACTGATGATGGTCGAAGTAGAGAGGATATAAAATGTATACTGGCAATGGCAAGGAAAGCGTTTCTGAAGAAGAGATATTTGTTGACATCGGGTATAGATTTAAGTGTCAGGAAGTCGTTTCTGAAAGTATTTGTATGGAGTGTAGCCATGTATGGAAGTGAAACATGGACGATAAATAGTTCTGACAAGAAGAGAATAGAAGCTTTCGAAATGTGGTGTTACAGAAGAATGCTGAAGATTAGACGGGTAGATCACATAACTAAAGAGGAGGTACTGAATAGAATTGTGGAGAAGAGAAATTTGTGGTACAACGTGACTAGAAGAAGGGATCTATTGGTAGGACATGTTCTGAGGCATCACGGGATCACCACTTTAGTATTGGAGGGCAGCGTGGAGGGTAAAAATCGCAGGGGGGAGACAAAGAGATGAATACACTAACAAGGGAACCTCCCCATCGCACCCCCTCAGATTTAGTTATAAGTTGGCACAGTGGATAGGCCTTGAAAAACTGAACACAGATCAATCGAGAAAACAGGAAGAAGTTGTGTGGAACTATGAAAAAAATAAGCAAAATTTACAAACTGAGTAGTCCATACGGAAGATAGGCAACATCAAGGACAATGCGAGCCAAGGAGCGCCGTGGTCCCGTGGTTAGCATGAGCGGCTGTGGAACGAGAGACCCTTGGTCCAAGTCTTACCTCGAGTGCAAATTTTAATTTTTTATGTTCAGACAATTATTATCTGTCCGTCCGTTATGTTTTCATCATTTTTTTGGGAGTGACTATCACATCCACAAGAAAACCTAAATCGGGCAAGGTAGAAGAATCTTTTTACCCATTCGCCAAGTGTACAAGTTAGGTGGGTCAACAACATATTCCTGTCATGTGACGCACATGCCGTCACCAGTGTCGTATAGAATATAGACGTGTTTTCCTGTGGAGGAATCGGTTTACATATGACCTTGCGATCAAATGTTTTCAGTTCCCATTGGAGAGGCACGTTCTTTCGTCTACTAATCGCACCGTTTAGCGGTGCGGTCGCAAAACACAGACGCTAAACTTATTACAGTGAATAGAAACGTCAATGAACGAACGGACAGATCATAACTTTGCGAAGATAAAAAAAGTAAACTTTTCAATCGAGGGGGACTTGAACCAAGGACCTCTCGTCCCGCAGCCGCTCACGTTAACCACGGGACCACAGCGCTCCTTCCCTCACATTCTCCTTGATGTTGCCTATCTTGCGCATGGACTACTCAGTTTGTATATTTTGCTTATTTTTTTCATAGTTCCACACAACTTCTTCCTGTTTTCTCGATTGATCTGTGTTCATTTTTTCAAGGCCTATCCACTATGCCAACTTATAACTAAATCTGAGGGGGGTGCGATGGGGAGGTTCCCTTGTAAGCAGATTCAGAAGGATGTAGGTTGCAGTAAGTACTGGGAGATGAAGAAGCTTGCACAGGATAGAGTAGCATGGAGAGCTGCATCAAACCAGTCGCAGGACTGAAGACCACAACAACAACAACAACAGATTACAATCAACGCTTTAAGTACAGTTGTCTATATTTCCTAACTAAAATTATTAATCAGTTGCTCAACTCTACCCCTTATTGTGATTGCGCGGTCTAATATCATTAACGCGAAATGACTGACATCATCCACGTACCAAACACTAGAAGACACTTCTTTCAAAGATGATCTAAGGTGGTGTGGAACCTCAGTGGAAATAAACTAACGTGATCACAGCTGTTTAGCTTTATAGCTGTAACAAGCCGAAGCAATTTGCGATATCACCAAATGTGCTGCGTCCGGTGCGTCGAAGTAATGGTTCACTTACTCGTCTGCGATGCTGGAAGAACTCCAGCCACAAATAAACTCTTTCAAACACTAGGACAGCAGAAGGCTGTCCTCTGATTAATATACTCTAATACTGTCTTCTCGTCTCTGTGTTCTACAGACGAGAAACGCGAACTCGCAGCCACAAGGACGGAGTTCAGAAAACGTCTCAACGTAAGTATAGGCAGAGGAAGTGCTCTCAATTACTGAATGCTGCGTACTCAGGGTGGCGACTTCCATCTCGGAGGTGAAGACCAGAATCGTATAGGTTCGCAACAGTACAGTGCCGAACTGTTCTAAAATAAACTCTCCTGAGAGCAAAGACAGCAAGTCCGTCTGTACCAACAAAGCTGATACCAAACGACCGTCACACACGGGCGCTCACAACGGAAGACCTCGTCTCTCCAGAGCTAGCTTCCCAGCAAGGCTTGGCTCTCCACTCTCGTAATTCTGAAAAAGAATCATATTCCCGAAACCATGGAATATTCTCCCTCTCTACAGATTCTTCCGAAAGCCGACCAACCATATTTTGGTCTTTTGTCGTCCAGCGCGGAAAGTTTGCGAGGAAAAACCTATACTAGTACAATGGTATGCTTCTGAGTAAAAATCCTTGGAAATAACCCAGCCTGCGTGGTTTCCGAGGTTCCGCTTCTTCGTTCCTCTCACCTGCGTCCAAGATTTGCAGAGTTCCCGGTTATCTCTCCAGTCCTGCTACAATAGTGGCCAGCCGTCACCCTATTCTGCTCCAGAGCTCAGGTGCCACGACGTTCGTCTAGCTACTTCCTATTTTTAATCAGGACCAACACCTGTGCGGGCCTTCCACCCAGAGCTTTAGTTATGCCTACCGCTTCATCTCCACTGACGTTCCAACCTCTAGTAGTATAGGCAATATTCATTATGCTATTCTGATAATAAAGACAATCCGTCACCTTTCATGCAATAAGCATTAACAATTATTTACAAGGCTTACGTGACAATGTCAGTCTTCTTTAAATATTCATATATATGATGTACAACGTATCAAATGATATTGTGGTTGTAGTTCACGGCAAAGTATGTGGATGCGTGCTTGTAAGGTGCGAAATTATAGCCACTTTACAAAATTAATGAGTTTGAAAGTGGGTGCACTATTGTCGCAAGAGAATGTGATCCATCCTTCTGGGAAATTACTTCTCGTGTGGGACGAACTGTTTCGGCACTGCAACGGCTGTATCCCGAATGGTTCAAGGAAGGCCGTAGAACACGTTGAGATCGGTAAGGTCGCACAGACCACCTCCCGCGAAGATCAACACCTTGTCTACGTACCTTTGACAAATGTACCAAACGTGATAGACGGCGCTGGTCTATGGAGCGATGTCACTGGGGACAGGTATGTCACCAGATATTGTTTTCCGACAAACCCACAGTTTGTTTGTTAGAAAACAACAGCGCCAACTCAAGGCCTTGTAGTGGGCGGTGTTATGGGATACAACCATAAATCATAGCTGGTGTGTGTCCGGAGAAGTATGACAGTGTGACCTACGAGAATGACATGCTGCAACCCGCAGCCACATCCTTTCTGCATAACCCCCCAGACATCGTTTCTCAGCAAGACAATGCACGACCACATGTCGTTGCACGAACTCGTATCTTTCTGGTGTCACAGGATTTCAGGCTTCTTCCCTGGCCCGCCAGATCACCAGACTTGCCGCCAACCGAAAATGTGTGCGACACGGTGAAATGACAGGTGCAGAACTGTGACCCAATGCCAACCACCACAGATGAGTTTCGGAACCAGGTGAATGCAGCATGGATGGCTGTATCACAGGACGCCAATCGCGTCATAAACGCGTCGATGCCATCGCGCACACAACAAGTTATCAGAGTCCACAGCAGACTCTGTGCCTACAGACACACGCTGAACCAAGTTTTTTTTTTTTCTTTATTGTTATTTTAACACCTGAACAATCAGGTAGGCTGGCAGCGGCATGCTACGCCGCTCTTCAGCCATAGTGTTGACAATAACAGTACAATAATGGAGAATTAAAATGAACATAGTGACGGGCAAAAAATAGTGGTCACAGATACACAAAAAAACACGGAGCCGTTCACACTCGACGATAACGACACTGAAAACACGCTGACACGGCGCACATAACACTGATGAATCCGACGGCACAAGTGAACGTAGAAGCGTGACGGCGGACACTAAAAACACAAAACGACGTCACACACACGAGACACTGATGGCGATGATCTCCGGCGCGCGCGAGTCCGGGGACCTGCCAAGAGGGGCAGAAGGGTGAGGGGGGGTGGAGAGGGTGGAGAGGGGAGAACAAAGATGCCAATGGCTGAGGAGATGGGAGGAGGAGTAGAGGGACAGGGGAGGGGAGGCCGGGGGAGGAGTGGGGAGAAGGGGAGGAGGGACGGAGGGTGCCCAAAGGAACAGACACAGGAAGAGGGAGGGAGGATCAAAGTTGGTAGGAGGGTAGATGGAGGGGAGGAGGACATCATCAGGGAGGGGGAGCTGGCGGAAGCCACCTTGGGAGAAGGTAAGGAGGGTGGAGAGATGGAAACCGGGTGGGACGTGGGAATACAGGCACAGCAGCGGGCGGGGGTGGGAGAGGACGGGTGAGACAAGCGGATGAGGAGGATCGAGTTTGCGGGAGGTGTACAGGATCCGTATCCTTTCAAGGAAAAGGAGGAGGTGGGGGAAGGGGATGAGATCATACAGGATTCGCGTGGGGGAGGGGAGACGGATGCGATAGGCGAGGTGGAGAGCATGGCGTTAAAGGATTTGTAGGGATTTATAAAAGGTAGGGGGGCGGAGATCCATGCCGGATGGGCGTAACAAAGGATAGGGCGGATGAGGGATTTATAGGTGTGGAGAATGGTGGAGAGGTCCAGACCCCACGTACAGCCGGAAAGGAGCTTGAGGAGACGGAGTCGTGAGCGTGCCTTGGCTTGGATTGTCCGGAGATGGGGAGTCCAGGAGAGGCGACGGTCGAGGGTGACGCCAAGGTACTTAAGGGTGGGAGTGAGGGCGATAGGACGGCCATAGATGGTGAGATAGAAATCAAGGAGGCGGAAGGAAGGGGTGGTTTTGTCTACAATGATCGCCTGGGTTTTGGAGGGATGCTGAACCAAGGTTACTGAAATGCTAATGTACAAGTACTAATGTACAACTCCTGTGAGTATAAACGTCCTGTCTCTAGTCGTTTATGGTGCTCTGTTTTTGTGAGTATCAGTGTAGTAATGCACGGTGTTTATTCGTTCGGACATGTCCGAAAGAAAAGACACCACACGTTCATTTACAATTGCCTCGACGGGCAATGGATCTACAACTGGCAGTGCGTTTGCACATTTATGTTGGACTTCCAGCAGGAATCTAAAATTACCGAGCGTGCAGGACATGGACGGGGAGTGTGGATAGGTGGCGCTAGCTAGTAGTTTAGGTCACCCGGGAAGTGTGCGGAGATCGTGCGCAAATTTATGATATACACTGTGTCTGGGTGGCACGCTGGTTAACACACTGCATAGTAAGCCTGAGATCCCGGGCTCGAATCCCGATCTGGCACACATTTTCACTCGTCGCCGTTGATTCCACATAAAGTCGCGATTCAGCATGTATCGTTAGTTCCTTGCCTTTCCATTCCTTTCTGCCCCCTCTACCTTCAACGTACATAGCCGCGCGGAGAAGCTGCGCGTCCTAGGGCGTCTTGTCACTGTTCGCACAGCTCCCCCCGCCGGAGGTTAGAGTCCTCCCTCGGGCTTGGGCGTGTGTGTTGTCCTTAGCGTTGTTAGATTGTGTGTAAATCTAGGGACCGATGACCTAAGCAGTTTGGTCCCAAAGGAACTTGCCACAAATTTCCAAATTTACAACTTTAATAATATTACAGGAAAACTATCAAGTACTAGGAGAGCTTGCTATGAACAAGAAAGTAATGAATCACCAGATCAAAATAACAAACAAAAATCACTGATCGTGATGATAATAATTAATAAACAAACAGAGAGGTAGAGCATAACCCAATTTCCGCAAAAATGATACATACAGACAAAATAATATTAAACTACATATAGACACAACAGAACAAACAAAAGACAAAGACATAGCGAAAGTTGGCAACACTACATACAGCAAACACACCAAAGCAAAACAAAGTGAAAATTGAAAGTGAGTACTGGACTGAAAATCGGACAGCCTACTGTACGCAGAGAACTAAGTACTACTCCAGGACGACATATGTGAACTAATAAGATTACAGATCTTAAATAAAATCAAATAGTAATTTAACCCCATAATACTTGTGTTACAAAAAGTTATTTCTCACGTAACAACAAGCACATAAGAAGTAAACCGTGTTGTTGTAACATATCTGCAATTAGTGTGTCATGCAACTGTTGCTATTGCTGTCTTCAGTGAGACCACTGTTTTGATGCAGTTCTCAATACTACTATGTCCTGTGCAAGCCTTTTCATCTCTCAAAAACTCTGGTACCGAAGTCACTCGCAATTGGACACTGACGCAACAGATCGGGACCTGAACCCGAATTTCCCGCTTTACTGCGCGGTCGCGTTAATTGCTTCGGCTATCCGAGCATGCTTTCCGTCCAACGCAAATTCTCAGCTTATCGGACACTACGAAATACCATCCTTGTCCATTTACCTACATCTACACCTACGTCTACATGATTACTCTACAATCCACAATTAAGTGCCTGGCAGATGTTTCACTGAACATTATTTGCTCTCAGTGTTTCCTGTATTTCTGCAAGAGGTTCCGACGCTATTGTGCATCTACACTGAGGATATCATAGCAGTCGAGCTTACAGATATACCATACACACTGAACAGGCAGAGCTCTATGACGACCGACCTACTATCGATATAAACCAGTCCAGGCTATAGTAGCGTCACTCACGTTGCGTGTCGTATCAGTAATCCTACTGTCCATGTGTAGAACGGGAAAGCCACACGATCTATCTGAATCTGACTGAGGGCAGATTGTGATGCCATGATCGGCACGAGCATTTCGGAAACTGCACGACTTGTCTGTGTCGGCGAGTACTGAAACCGCCACAGACGATAAATATCAAACAAAGATGAGAATATGTGACTAGTATAAATAATACAGAACGAACATTAATTTCTCTGTCTTCCTCTTGGAGTTACGTGAGAAGGATAGCCTGTGACGTGATATTGTATGCTAGCGTAGCATTCTTTTGTCAAGTTTGTAAGAGGGACGCTATTAAGCGAGATGTTAAAAAGATAATACCTGTGTCGGCGAGTACTGAAACCGCCACAGACGATAAATATCAAACAAAGATGAGAATATGTGACCAGTATAAATAATACAGAACGAACATTAATTTCTCTGTCTTCCTCTTGGAGTTACGTGAGAAGGATAGCCTATGACGTGATATTGTATGCTAGCGTAGCATTCTTTTGTCAAGTTTGTAAGAGGGACGCCATTAAGCGAGATGTTAAAAAGGTGTGTAATAATTAAGATATTTAACTGTTTTGAATAGAGTTATTTAGTGAAACCTTGCGTTATAATTTCTGTCAAGCTTGCCTGGTATTTTATCCCATCCCTTTAAGACATTTTCAGTTGTTTAAATATTATTCGTGGTGCAGAGCGGCGCTACGAACGAGGCAGCCGCTGCCGCGGTTCATTTAAATTGCAGTAAATGAAATCTATCATACCGCAAAGAGGCGGTCAGGTAATAGTGAAGTAAAAAATTATTTCTTTCAGCTTTCGAAGTTGCAGAGCAGAACAGCAGATTTTATGATGTGTTTTATAGGTTGACGCGGGCTTCTGATAATACACTCCTGGAAATTGAAATAAGAACACCGTGAATTCATTGTCCCAGGAAGGGGAAAATTTATTGACACATTCCTGGGGTCAGATACATCACATGATCACACTGACAGAACCACAGGCACATAGACACAGGCATCAGAGCATGCACAATGTCGGCACTAGTACAGTGTATATCCATCTTTCGCAGCAATGCAGGCTGCTATTCTCCCATGGAGACGATCGTAGAGATGCTGGATGTAGTCCTGTGGAACGGCTTGCCATGCCATTTCCACCTGGCGCCTCAGTTGGACCAGCGTTCGTGCTGGACGTGCAGACCGCGTGAGACGACGCTTCATCCAGTCCCAAACATGCTCAATGGGGGACAGATCCGGAGATCTTGCTGGCCAGGGTAGTTGACTTACACCTCCTAGAGCACGTTGGGTGGCACGGGATACATGCGGACGTGCATTGTCCTGTTGGAACAGCAAGTTCCCTTGCCGGTCTAGGAATGGTAGAACGATGGGTTCGATGACGGTTTGGATGTACCGTGCACTATTCAGTGTCCCCTCGACGATCACCAGTGGTGTACGGCCAGTGTAGGAGATCGCTCCCCACACCATGATGCCGGGTGTTGGCCCTGTGTGCCTCGGTCGTATGCAGTCCTGATTGTGGCGCTCACCTGCACGGCGCCAAACACGCATACGACCATCATTGGCACCAAGGCAGAAGCGACTCTCATCGCTGAAGACGACACGTCTCCATTCGTCCCTCCATTCACGCCTGTCGCGACACCACTGGAGGCGGGCTGCACGATGTTGGGGCGTGAGCGGAAGACGGCCTAACGGTGTGCGGGACCGTAGCCCAGCTTCATGGAGACGGTTGCGAATGGTCCTCGCCGATACCCCAGGAGCAACAGTGTCCCTAATTTGCTGGGAAGTGGCGGTACGGTCCCCTACGGCACTGCGTAGGATCCTACGGTCTTGGCGTGCATCCGTGCGTCGCTGCGGTCCGGTCCCAGGTCGACGGGCACGTGCACCTTCCGCCGACCACTGGCGACAACATCGATGTACTGTGGAGACCTCACGCCCCACGTGTTGAGCAATTCGGCGGTACGTCCACCCGGCCTCCCGCATGCCCACTATACGCCCTCGCTCAAAGTCCGTCAACTGCACATACGGTTCACGGCCACGCTGTCGCGGCATGCTACCCGTGTTAAAGTCTGCGATGGAGTTCCGTATGCCACGGCAAACTGGCTGACACTGACGGCGGCGGTGCACAAATGCTGCGCAGCTAGCGCCATTCGTCGGCCAACACCGCGGTTCCTGGTGTGTGCGCTGTGCCGTGCGTGTGATCATTGCTTGTACAGCCCTCTCGCAGTGTCCGGAGCAAGTATGGTGGGTCTGACACACCGGTGTCAACGTGTTCTTTTTTCCATTTCCAGGAGTGTATATTAATAATAGTGCAAAAAGATAATTTAATTTTCATCATATAAAAGAAATCTTGCTGTGCGTAGTTCTGGTCTGGCAACCTTATAGTAAAAACATCATTTTTCTCCGATAATAGTCTCATGTTCTCGTGTTAGCCGTGGTACTTATTGTTGTTTTACTATTAACAAAAATCCACTGCAGAATTATGATGTTGAACAATCATTGCGTACTATAACTGCTTAATAGCCAGATACAGAACAATTGGAACATAATACATTTTGTTTTGTTGAAAATTAATGATCTAAAGAAAGGCATAGCACAGCATCACTAAAAGGTATTTCGGGTCTCTTTTCGCAGTAACATATTTCATTTAATATATGAGTTGTTACGCGAATAAAATCAAACAAATAATAAAAGAGACGAGAAGTGAAAAACGGGAGAGCCACACGATCTATCTGAATCTGACTGAGGGCAGATTGTGATGCAATGATCGGCACGAGCATTTCGGAAACTGCACGACTTGTCTAGTGTCCGAGGAATGCTGTGGTAAGTGTCTTCAACACCAGAAGAAGCCAAGGTGAAACCACGTCCAGACGTCGTGGGGTTGGGCGGCAACCCGAAGCTGTCGTACATCGTAAACTGGGCAGACTAGTAAAACAAGACAAGCGCGAACTGTGGCGGAAATTGCATCAGATTTTCAAGCTGGGCAGAGTATAAGTGTGCCTGAACACACAGTGCACCAGCACTCCTAATGACGGGCCTCCTTAGCCGACGACCCATGTATGTGCCAATGTTAACACCACGACATCGGCAACTAAGACTGAAATGGGCACGTGACCATAGGCACTGGGCGTTGGCCCAGTGGATGAGCGTTGCATACTCTGATAAACCCCCAAACCTTCTTCAGCATACCGATGGAAGGGCGCGAATCCGTCGTCTGCTCCTTGACACCTGTACTGTGGGACGGGAGCAAGCTGGCGGCGGCTTCATTATGCTCTAGGGAACTTCCACGTGGGCCTTCATGGGTCCAGTGGTGCTTGTGCAAAACACGATGACGGCCAAGGAGTATCGTACACTGGTTGCAGACCACGTGCATCCCCTCATGACGATCATGATTCCCGGCGGCGGTGGCACTTTTCAGCAAGATAATGCGCCATGTCGCAAGGCCAGAAGTGTGATGTAGTGGTTCGAGGAACACAGTGGGGTGATCCAAGTGATGTACTGGTTCACAACTAGCCAGATCTGAACCCGATCGAACACATCTGGGACGTGATTGGACATGGCGTCAGAGCTCGTCGCCCCAATCCCTGGAATTTACGTAAATTAAGTGCTATTAGGATGGTGGTCATAGTGTTCTGGCTAATCAGCGTATGTGTCGTGTCTGTTCAGTTAGACATATCCGACACACATAAATACACTACTGGCCATTAAAGCTGCTACACCACGAAGATGACGTGCTACAGACGCGAAATTTAACCGACAGGAATAAGATCCTGTGATATACAAATGATTAGCTTTTCAGGGCATTCACACAAGGTTGGCGCCGGTGGCGACACCTACAACGTGCTGACATAAGGAAAGTTTCCAACCGATTTCTCATACACAAACAGCAGTTGACCAGCGTTGCCTGGTGAAACGCTGTTGTGATGCCTCGTGTAAGGAGGAGAGGAAAATCACGCTACGGAGTATGAACGCACGAGGATTCTGGTACAGAAGTCGAGAAACTGGGACAGCGTTGTTAGAGAGGCCATCGAAATTCGCACCGATGACGACCTCATAAACCGTGACTGTGGCTATAATCTTAGCAAGGCTTGGGAACCAGCGATTGGGTTAATCAAGAGTAAATCGAGCAAACGTATAGTTGTGACGACCACGACGGACAGAGCCATCACTCCGACGTCATCTCAGACGCCGTCGCAATCTGTTCCACCGCGCGATCGTGGCGCGGGGCACGGACAGCGGAGGGAGCGTGCCGCGGGCGGAGGGTATTTAAATCGGCCGCCGCCCCGACCGAACCCAGTTCCCTCTGAGTAGCCATAGCGTACGGATCTCCGTGCCGGCACGTTCACAGGAGCTCAGTCCGTCAGTTCACCTGATGATGGCGACGTGTATGATGGCCGAAATATTGTGCCCGTTGGACACTGTAGACCGGCAGTACACCCGTGGATATTTTGATTATCAAATACGCCGGGAGAAACTCAAGAATCACACCTTTGGGATGTTATGGAACGTCGACTTCGTGCCACGCTCACCGACCGACATCGATACCTCTCCTCAGTGCAGCACTCCGTAAAGAATGGGCTGCCATTCCCCATCAAACGTACCAGCACTTAATTGAACATATTCCTGCGAGAGTGGAAGCTGTCATCAAGGCTAAGTGTGGGCCAACACCATATTGAATTGCAGCATTACCGATGGAGGGCGCCACGAACTTTTAAGTCATTTTCAGCCAGGTGTCCGGATACTTTTGATCATATAGCGTATTTATCAGCATCTGAAATTCTTGACAAATAAAAAAAAAGGAGGCATCTCTTTTTGACTGGTCCTCAGAGCTTTACGATTTGGCATTTCATAAACGAAGAAAGGAAGGAAGGAAAGTGGGGTCAACGTTCCGTCGACGACGACGTCATCAAAGACAGAGCACAGGTTGAATTTAACAGGTATGGGAACGCAAATAGTCCGCCTTTCCAATGAAACATTCTCGGCTTAAATATGGATTTTCATTTCGGCCCCCATGAATGTGAGTTCATTGTTTTAACCGCTACACCGTATCACTCCCGAGGAATTTCGTAGTACAGCGTAATGAAAAACTTTCTTTACGTTATGTGGAAGATTTTTCACATAGCTTTATAACTCATTTCCAATTAAAGAGATAAATACTGAATTGAAAATGAGAACAATGGAAGATGTGTTTTCTGCTAGAGCCAAGAAGTGAGATCAAAGACGACTGGAGGTCGCCCTACAACCAATTTTTTAACGGTCTAGCCATTCTCTCCGTCAAATTCTCTGCTGTCTCATATTACCCACGGGCGCCAAGGCTACCGGGAAAACCCTGACAATACACATTTGGCACTTCAGTACCAGACAATTGCCAGCAGCCGTTTGAACTGGCTTTGGCACAAAACGTGAGATAAAATGCTGACGAATGTAATTAAATTTCCTTTCAAGACTGGTATCCACTCTGTGTGAAGGGAATAAGAAAAGCTTCTGGTAAATGCTCAATGATACCAGGCTGGTAACATTTTAATATTTTATTTATTACTTATTTATTGCTGCCTTATATACAGATCTGCAATCTAGAAATTAAAGTAGGCAATAATATTTTATTGTGTATAGTTAGTGCTACTCTACAATTTAATTTGGTAATTATTTGAAAGAGAGAGCAATTTTCAGCTAATTTATTAATTACTCAGATGACACTATTCGTTACCTAATTTTCTTAGTAAAATAACTACTTATTTATTAGAAATTAAGATCACGGTCCTTCCGTAACTCCAGTTACTTCAAAACAGATACCGCCAGGTTTGCGGTCTTTGTTATCAGCATAGCGCTTCTGGAATCCCGAAGACCACGACTGGGCTACCTCTGAGCACTACGAACCTAACAGGGAGTATGAAGCACCGACATGGTGAAATAGACGGATGTTGCAGATGTAAAGCCCACAAACATTCAGTGTTAGTGGGTGTACATACAACCACTTCTAGAAAAGCGTTGTATAAACGCAGGGTCGAGCGAGACATCACTCACCGCAGTGTGGTAAAGTCTGGTATTGTAAGGGAAGCCCCACCTGGAAGTCAACAATCACCTTTTATGTTTGTGATGGGGTTGCATCTTCTCACAAGGAGAAAACGGCAAGTGCCACAACCCGATTTTCCAGAAACTCCATTCAGTGGAAGAGGAGTCAAAACAAGCGAACACGTATCTCGGCTTATCGGTAGATACTCGACCGTTTCTGAGGAAACGAAAGTCGCAGTTTTTCAGGTACTTTATACGTCGTTCAGCACGTAACCACCTCGCTCGAAGCGCAGGCACTGTTCATAGCGTCGAAGTTGCAGACGTTTGAGCCCTGTGTTCCAATACCAATTATTGTTTTCAGTTTAATTTTTTTCTTTTTCTTTTATCTACCCACTTCCGTAGAGGGTTACTACCTGAATGTATCCTATCAAGTTAGGGGATACAAGAGCGTTATTGTTAATTGCAAAATTACGACTGAGTTTCACTACACAGGATAGTTAGAAAAAGATGAAAGAAAACACAAGATGGTACACAATGTCATACAAACACGAACTCACCCATAAAATCACTAACATTTTCAAAAGACAAAGAATAAACATAGCATACACAACAGACAATTCTATACGAAAATACACTCCAAAACTGACAAAAAACAGAGACATATACCACAAAGCAGGTATATATCAGCTACAGTGTAACACTTGTGAAGGCACATACATAGGACAAACAGGTAGAACATTTGATGACAGATACAAAGAACACACGAGAGTCTGGAAATATGGGACAAACCACTCCACATCCGCAGAACACCTAACAGAAAATGACCACAAACCAACAACTACAGAAGATGACATGAAAACAAGTAGGATCAACAATAAAAGACACCTCCTAACCATGCAAGAAAATTAGCACATACAGGAAACCAAAGCAGACGGGAAAAACCTGTTGAATGACCAAGTACACATGCCAAGCAATTCATTACTTACACTAACAGATAAAATAATATAATAACGTTCGCGAAAAGTATTAATATAATAATACTGTCCAATATAATAATAATAGAGCCCAACATCTTTACACTCACTCATCCATGAACCCCTCCACAGAATACTGAAACGAAATATCAGATCAGCTGTCACCAAAGTTTTCAACCACTCGCTAACAGCTAGTACAGCGCCCACCTAAAAAAAAAAGGTGGGCTCTGTCCCTCTATCTCTCTCTCTCTCTCTCTCTCACGCATACACACACGGTATAAACGTCATAAATAGAAGTTAGTCTCGAATATATACTTCGTTAGGTTGGCAACAAATAGGTAAACATACCAAATAAGATGAAACACGTAATGGACTCGCAATATTTACGTTGTGATGTGTGTTCAAATGTGTGTGAAACCTTATGGGACTTAACTGCTAAGGTCATCAGTCCCTAAGCTTACACACTACTTAACCTAAATTATCCTAAGGACAAACACTCACACTCATGCCCGAGGGAGGTCTCGAACCTACGCCGTGACCAGCCGCATAGGCCATGATTGCAGCGCCCTAGACCGCTCGGCTAATCCCGCGCGGCTTTACGTTGTGAAAAACAGTGAAAGACGAAATATTTGTATCGAGTGACAAAAGAACAATAGTCCATCACAAAAAAGAGTGAGAAACATGGTGAACAGTGTGTGGAAAGCGAGAACACAAAGATGTGATTACATGGCAGTGATAAAAGTGGTAGTGCGACCTCCAGAGCAGATGTGAGGAAACGCAGATCAGCAAATCGTAATTAATTACTTTTTTTACAAAAAAATCGTGAAGTGAACTGTTTAATAATCTAAAACTAACAAAACTGTATCATTATAGATCCCACTGATGATGCCTTAGAACAGAAGAAAGCGAAACGCGTATGGGATAAATAAAGTAACTAGCGGCAGGAAAAGGCCGTTTTATTTACAAAACAGGTATTTATATGCTTGCTGCGGAAGATGGTCACACAAACAAACTTGTCATAAATTTATTATTTAAGGTGATTGTGTATGGTCCACTGCTGTCACTTTGCTCTGAGAACTAATTGGAAAACGATATGTTTCGCTTACTGATTCCCTCAAGAGGAGACAATCTGCTGAGCATGTCAGGATAGACTGATTGCGAGATAATTCTTGCAGGCTGCAGGAATAAATAGGTATCCTTGCTGGCCGACAGAAACCACTTCTCAGGAAACGATACGCAACGCCACCAATATTATCAACAAACCACACATCAGGAATTTGAAAACAATTTCAAATTTTTCCCATTCGTTTACTGTTTTACACATTCGTGTGGTAATCCGTCAGCTTACAACGACATATGTACCGGGTGAAACCTTTTGAACTACACGAAAAAAAAACGTAAATTAGTTACAAACTACGGCGTGCACACACTTTACTCAACATGTAAACGTCGCTACAGATATTCGGATTTAGGTTATGACATGTTCAATATGCCTGCCATCATTAGCGATGAAGTGGCGCAGGCGAAGAGAGAAATTCTGTATAACCCGCTGCAGTATCGGAACATCGATGGCTGTTTACAGCTCAGCACTAGTTTTGGCGTTATTGCTGTACACCTTGTCGTTAATATCGCCCCACAAAAAGGAGCCGCGTGTGTTCAGATACGGGCAACGTGGCGGCCAATCGAGGCCCGTGCCAGTGACCTCTGGATACTCCAGAGCCAGAATGTGGCTATGGATATCAAGCACTCTCCTGCTTCGATTGTGTCAAGCTCCGTCTTGGATGAACCATGTCTTGTCGAAATCAGCGCCACTTGCTATAATGGGGATGAAATCATCTTCCAAAACCTTCATGTACCGTTCGATAGTCACCGGGCCATCAACGAATATCGCACCGACTATTCCGTGACTGGACATCGAGTATCACACAGTCACCCGTTTAGAGGTAAGAGACTTCTCGAACGCAAAATGCTAATTCTCAGTCCCCCAAATGCGGCAGTTTTGCTTATTGACGAACCCATCCAAATGAAAGTGGGTTTCGTCGCTAAGCCAAACCATACTGCGCGTACTAATTCCCATCATTCCCCGCTGCCAGCAGCACAGTTTGAACGTCCTAACGCAAACCGTTCAGAAGGTGTGACGATTTCATATAGTTCAGTGATTGTTTGTTTGTTACCCTGTATGTTCAGCCAGATCCAAGCCCAGATGCGAAATGACCTCTCTAGACAGGTGACAGCCCGGTGACGAATACGCACACGCTCTACAAACAGAAGACGGACAGTTGCATTTGACAGTAACGTAACGACATACCTATAGCGACAGGATGAAAAAGTTTTGGGACTATAATTAGAATAAGAAGACTAAATCTAATAATAATAATTATAATATCTGTAAGTGCACAAGTTCACAATGACGGATATCACACACTGCTTCCACTGAAAGACAACACAGAGCATGTTGTTCTTGTGGTCTTCAGTCCTGAGACTGGTCTGATGCAGCTCTCCATGCTACTCTATCCTGTGCGAGCTGCTTCATCTCCCAGTACCTACTGCAGCCTACATCCTTCTGAATCTGCTTAGTGTATTCATCTCTTGGTCTCCCTCTACGATTTTTACCCTCCACGCTGCCCTCCAATGCTAAATTTATGATCCCTTGATGCCTCAGAACATGTCCTACCAACCGGTCCCTTCTTCTAGTCAAGTTGTGCCACAAACTTCTCCCCAATTCTATTCAGTACCTCGTCATTAGTTATGTGATCTACCCATCTAATCTTCAGCATTCTTCTGTAACAGCACATTTCGAAAGCTTCTATTCTCTTCTTGTCCAAACTATTAATCGTCCATGTTTCACTTCCATACATGGCTACACCCCATACACATACTTTCAGAAACGACTTCCTGACACTTAAATCTATACTCGATGTTAACAAATTTCTCTACTTCAGAAACGCTTTCCTTGCCGTTGCCAGTCTACATTT
This sequence comes from Schistocerca nitens, assembly GCF_023898315.1. Taxonomy (NCBI): domain Eukaryota; kingdom Metazoa; phylum Arthropoda; class Insecta; order Orthoptera; family Acrididae; genus Schistocerca; species Schistocerca nitens. Next base: position 995,702,003 of record NC_064615.1, read on the forward strand.
TATATCCTCTCTACTTCGACCATCATCAGTTATTTTGCTCCCCAAATAGCAAAACTCCTTTACTGCTTTAAGTGTCTCATTTCCTAATCTAATTCCCTCAGCATCACCCGAGTTAACCCGACTACATTCCATTATCCTTGTTTTGCTTTTGTTGATGTTTATCTTATATCCTCCTTTAAAGACACCGTCCATTCCGTTCAACTGCTCTTCCAAGTCCTTTGCTGTTTCTGACAGAATTACGTCATCGGCGAACCTCAAAGTTTTTATTTCTTCTCCATGGATTTTAATACCCACTACGAATTTTTCTTTTGGTACCTTCACTGCTTGCTCAATATACAGGCTGAATAATATCGGTGAGACGCTACACCCGTGTCTCACTCCCTTCCCAACCACTGCTTCTCTTTCATGTCCCTCGACTCTTATAACCGCCATTTGGTTTCTGTACAAATTGTAAATAGCCTTTCGCTCCCTGTATTTTACCCCTGCCACCTTCAGAATTTGAAAGAGAGTATTCCAGTCAACATTATCAAAAGCTTTCTCTAAGTCTACAAATGCTAGAAACGTAGGTTTGCCTTTCCTTGATCTAGCTTCTAAGATAAGTCGAAGGGTCAGTATTGCCTCACGTGTTCCAGCATTTCTACGGAACCCAAACTGATCTTCCCCGAGGTCGGCTTCTACTAGTTTTTCCATTCGTCTGTAAAGAATCCGCGTTAGTATTTTGCAGCCGTGACTTATAGAACTGATAGCTCGGTAATTTTCACATCTGTCAACGCCTGCTTTCTTTGGGATTAGAATTATTATATTCTTCTTGAAGTCTGAGGGTATTTCGCCTGTTTCATACATATTGCTCACCAGATGGTAGAGATATGTCAGGACTGGCTCTCCCAAGCCTGTCAGTAGTTCTAATGGAATGTTGTCTACTCCCGGGGCCTTGTTTCGACTTAGGTCTTTCAGTGCTCTGTCAAACTCTTCACGCAGTATCTTATCTCCCATTTCATCTTCATCTACAAATGGCTCTGAGCACTATGGGACTTAACTTCTAAGGTCATCAGTCCCCTAGAACTTAGAACTACTTAAACCTAACTAACCTAAGGACATCACACACATCCATGCCCGAGGCAGGATTCGAACCTGCGACCGTAGCGGTCACGCGGTTCCAGACCGTAGCGCCTTTAACCGCTTGGCCACACCGGCCGGCCATCTTCATCTACATCCTCTTCCATTTCCATAATATTGTCCTGAGTACATCGCCCTTGTATAGACCCTCTATATACTCCTTCCACCTTTCTGCTTTCCCTTCTTTGCTTTGACGAAAGACACACACATCAAAATCGCAGTTATTATATTTAAGGATAACTCGTCCTAGCGAGAACAGAGAGTCTGGCTGCCAGGAACTAGGATGCAGATCGGAACTCTAATCCCCTTTGATGATAAGAGAGAACTTACTCAGAACCACAAAATACCCTTCTTGCCTTGTGTATACGGCCAAATAAGCACTCCACAGCCTAAGCAAATACGCTGGTGTCAAAAATTAAAGCAACAAAAGGAAATTTTGGAAGGTTGCGTTTATTTTGTCAGAAAACAGTTGAAAGAGTCACAGCGCCAGAGATTGCGCCAAAGATTATTATTCGGCCACCTCCACTGGCGCAGTGGTAGTTCAGAGGATGTCGAGAGTAGTCGTTGTTCTGTTGGGCGACAGACTAGACGATTTGAGTGTTGACTGAAATGTTGTACTGCTCGGTTGGTGTAATGTATAGATGGAAGAAGATGCAGTTGTCAGAATATATTTGAGAAAGGAGATGGGCTTTTGATTTATGATGCTGGTGTAATGGAACATTTTCGTCAATATATAATGAGGTAAAAAGGTATTACAGTTTTCTTTAATAACAATCCCTCTTGCTCACAGGTACGGTCAACAAAGCATCTGGCTCGTGTTCATTTATTAAACTTGTAATTCTGGTTTCTATGTGCAATTATTGTATTTCTGGTTTCTCCATTAGTTCACTGTAAATGGTGTTTAAAATATTTTGTCGTATTGAGAAAGAAACGAGCCAGATACATGTACGTTGAGTCACATTACCACACACAGAACAGTTACACTTGTGTTTTGTAGTTTCGTAGCTTTTATAGTCGCAGGGGACTTAATTAATCAATTGTGTTAATGGAAATTTTTTGTCATTCTTTATTTTTATTTTATGCAGTCAGATTGCGTGCTAATAATAGTCAGTCTCGTAACCGGTCACACAGCTAGTAAAATTATTGCATTTATTCATTAATATTAGTCTTTCCTTTTTAATTAAGCCCCCATGCACAGTATAAACGGGTGATAGTAAAGTAGAAACAATGGAATGAATACAGAACGCAAGCAATTGCAACATGCATTACGGTAGACAAAAATGTTCTTCGTTTTTTTCAACTTAACGGATTTGCACACACATTCCGACACCAGGCTAATTTGCTCAGTATGGGACGTTACCAGCTCTGGCAGCAACATAGGCCTGACAATGACGAAGCATGCTGTGAACGATGTCATTAGTCTCATTTTGAGGCAATAACGCCCATTGCTCCTGCAGAGCTGCTCGCAGTCTTGGAGAGTGGTTGGTGAATGCTGAGGTGATGCAAGCCGTCTCCCTAGTGCGTCCCAGACGTTCTCTATGGGATTTATATCGGGAGAGCGAACAGGCCACGCCATGCTTGCAATATCTTCCAAGAAAACATCAGCTACCCGTGCTCTATGAGGTAGAGCATTATCGTCGAGCAGTACGTTTGGGCCCACAGCACCTCGCAACAACCGCAGATGGGATCCCAAGATCTCGTGACGATGCCTGACAGCAGTTAAACCTTGCCGATGCACCCGTACAATTTCATGAAGAGGTTTTCGAGTGGTCAACATAATCCCTGCCCATACCGTTAGGAATCCTCCTCGATCTCGGTCTCCTTCCACAGTGTTTGGTCCAGAAATCGTGTTCCACGTTACCTCGAGATGCGAATCCATCGAGAGTCGCTCTCCAGACTAAATCAGGACGCATCTGTGAAAACAGCATTGGCCCACTCTTCGACCGTCCAGGTGGTATGTTGATGACTCCACTCTAGACGTTTCCTTCTGTGAAAACCCATCAGAGGCAGACATACAGCATGTCTCCGACAGTAAAGGCCACTCTGCCGAAGCCTTCTGCACTCCGTTGCCGGCCGAAGTGGCCGTGCGGTTAAAGGCGCTGCAGTCTGGAACCGCAAGACCGCTACGGTCGCAGGTTCGAATCCTGCCTCGGGCATGGATGTTTGTGATGTTCTTAGGTTAGTTAGGTTTAACTAGTTCTAAGTTCTAGGGGACTAATGACCTCAGCAGTTGAGTCCCATAGTGCTCAGAGCCACTCCGTTTGCCTCGATACAACACGTCCAGAGGATGCAGGGAGCTCACATGCCAGTCACTGTGCAGTAGTAAGGCGGTAATGTGCCTTTACAGCCAAATAACGGTCCTATCTTCTGAAGTCACACGTGGTCGACCCAGCCCTATTCTTCGGGACACAGTTCCGGTCTCTATAAACTATGGGAAAATAACAAAACGATTCAGATTAAGACATCGAGCCACATCAATTTGTGACTGTCCTGCTTCCTTTCTTTCCATGGTCCTCCACCGCAGAGAGTTCAAATGGCTCTGAGCACTATGGGACTTAATTTCTTAGGTCATCAGTCCCCTAGAACTTAGAACTGCCTAAACCTAACTAACCGAAGGACATCACACACATCCAGGCCCGAGGCAGGATTCGAACCTGCGACAGTAGCGGTCGCGCGGTTCCAGACTGTAGCGCCTAGAACCGCTCGGCCACCCCGGCCGGCCACCGCAGAGAGTCTGGTAGGCATCTACTCTGTGCCATACTGTACCGTCTGTGGGTGTGTACATAGCGATTATGAATGTGGGGCTACCCGACAAAAACTACCTCGTTTCATAGGTTCCGTGACGTCACCGTTGTCATGGTTATACGTTGACCGTGCGCGGTAACCGTTTTTCTTGCCTGCTTGGTTGTTTGGTATGACACAGTATTCTTATTTCCCCAAGTGGATGCTGTGGTTGAATGTGCGTGATAGTATTTCTTGTGACTACGACAATGAATTTTAATTATTGATAAAACTCTATAGCACGCCACGGTTAACAAGACACACAGAAAATCGACGTATCAAGTAACGGGGGCGGTAATCGCTAGCAATTTTTCAAACCTAAGCGCATATCCCAAGCCAACGACCTTGCCGCAGTAGATACACCGGTTCCCGTGAGATAACCGAAGTTAAGGACAGTCGGGCGTGGTCGGCACTTGGATGGGTGACCATCCAGGCCGCCAGGCGCTGTCGCCATTTTTCGGGGTGCACTCAGCCTCGTGATGCCAATTGAGGAGCCACTCGACCGAATAGTAGCGGCTTCGGTCAAGAATACCATCATAACGACCGGGAGAGCGGTGTGCTGAACCCACGCCCCTCCTATCCGCATCCTCCCCTCAGGATGACACGGCGGTCGGATGGTCCCGGTAGGCCACTCGTGGCCTGAACACGGAGTGCTACGCCCATATTCCAACTGTGTTAACAAAAAGGGGGAATGCTAGTTCAAATGGCTCTGAGCACTATGGGACTCAACATCTGACGTCATCAGTCCCCTAGAACATAGAACTACTTAAACCTAACTAACCTAAGGACATCACATACATCCATGCCTGAGGCAGGATTCGAGCCTGCGACAGTAGCAGTCGCGCGGTTCCAGACTGAAGCGTCTAGAACCGCTCGTCCACACCGGCCGGCGGAATGCTAGTTATCTGGCATTATTTACTAAGGTAGTAAGGGGTTCTTATTCTTACAATTATGGATTTGAGAAAATTACAGCTGTGTTTATTATTGGTGCTGACAATGGTCACACTATAGGGAGGCTGAAGGAAATCCATTATCAGACATCAGGGCACAACTCTTCCACGCGTCGCCACGCTGAAGCACACCGCAAAGTACTACGTGAAATGCTGTTACTACAAAAATTAATGCACAAGCGAAACAGTCAACCTGACAGTGGTGACAGCTACTGACAACAAAATTTACACTCTTGACAGTTTGATTAACAAGAATTTTATGTAAATGCTAATGCTTATCAGGAAGAAAGAACTGAATGAAAGAATACCATATGATTCGAAACAAAAACTTTAAAGAAAGAATTCAAAAAATTATTATTTACGAAGGTTAAAGCCCAGATCATAAACTGATCAAAGATAACATTTATCCTAGAAGAGAGTTGTAGCCCCATCCAGCTGTAAGTTCGCTGTGACTACAATGTAACTTGGCAATGGAGATGTTAACTTCATTTCTCTCTTGTACTCTTGCAATAGTAGTACGCATGTTAAGCTCTACTAGGTTGTTCTACAACCGATCTGAAAATTAAAAGTTTTGCGGTTGGAAGTATTAGTCAGAAGTCGGACTGAAGTAAAATCATCTTTACCGTTTAGACAGATAACGGGATAGTTGATATATGTGACAGAAAAATAACTCGTGTGATTGCTGATTTGTGATGGGACAGTCTTCGTGATACTTAATAGTCACGAACGTCAAAGGACACAGAAAGAGACTGATCGCCGACATAAACTCAATTATTAGACTTGAGTAGGCAACAGATAAACGCAATCACGAAGAACTTAGAATTGATCCGTGTTGTCAGAAGCTATCGTCAAAGTCAGAATTTATGATGCTAACAGACGCAATTCCCTGAATGAAAAATCAGTGTGTGTGCTCAGTGTAGGGACAAATAATTGCGAAGAACAACAGCCTAAACTTTAATTCAATTTTAATTCTTCGTGTCGCATACATCTTTAAATGGACATTTAAAGTGTATTTGTGGAATTCTTCGGATAACATACAAGTGAAAAGTGATTTAGTGACAATTTAACTGTAAACATCAATAAGTTTTCACCGAAATACGACGCATTCTGAACATTTCTCAAGGGTATGTTATCTCTAGAATTACGTCGTGTAGTTGTTGAATACGTGACGTAGCGACGCCTTGACGACGGAATAATACACTACTGGCCATTGAAATTGCTACACCACGTAGATGACGTGCTACAGACGCGAAATTTAACCGACAGGAAGAAGATGCTCTGATATGCAAATGATTAGCTTTTCAGAGCATTCACACAAGGTTGGCGCCGGTGGCGACACATACAACGTGCTGACACGAGGAAAGTTTCCAACCGATTTCTCATACACAAACAGCAGTTGACCGACGTTGCCTGGTGAAACGTTGTTGTGATGCCTCGTGTAAGGAGCAGAAATGCGTACCATGACGTTTCCGACTTTGCTAAAGGTTGGATTGTAGCCTATCGCTATTGCGTTTTATCGTATCGCGACATTGCTGCTCGCGTTGGTCGACATCCAGTGACGGTCAGCAGAATATGGAATCGGTGGATTCAAGAGGGTAATACGGAACGCCGTGCTGGATCCCAACGGCCTCGTATCACTAGCGGTCGAGATGACAGGCATCTTATCCACATGGCTGTAACGGATCGTGCAGCCACGTCTCGATCACTGAGTCATCAGATGGGGACGTTTGCCAGAGAACAACTATCTGCACGAACAGTTGGACGACGTTTGCAGCAGCATTGACTATCAGCTCGGAGACCACGGCTGCGGTTACCCTTGACGCTGCATCACAGACAGGAGCGCCTGAGATGGTGTACTCAAAGACGAACATGCTGCACGAATAGCAAAACGTCATTTTTTCAGACGAATCCAGGTTCTGTTTACAGCATCATGAGGGTCGCATCCGTGTTTGGCGACATCAACGTGAACGCACACTGGACGCGTGTATTCGTAATCGCCATACTAGCGTATCGCCCGGCGTGATGGTATGGGGTGCCGTTGGTTACACGTCTCGGTCACCTCTTGTTCGCATTGACGGCACTTTGAGCAGTGGACGTTACATTTCAGATGTGTTACGACCCGTGGCTCTACCCTTCATTCGATCCCTGCGAAACCATACATTTGAGCAGGATAATGCACGACCGTATGATGCAGGTCCTGTACGGGCCTTTCTGGATACAGAAAGTGTTCGACTGCTGCCCTGGCTAGCACATTCTCTAGATCTCTCACCAACTGAAAAAGTCTGGTCAATGGTGGCCGAGCAACTGGCTCGCCACAATACGCCAGTCACTACTCTTGATGAACTGTGGGATCGTGTTGAAGATGCATATACGGCTGTACCTGTACACACCGTGCAAGCTCTGTTTGAATCAATGCCCAGGAGTATCAAGCCGTTATTACAGCCAGAGGTGGTTGTTCTGGGTACTGATTTCTCAGGATCTATGCACCCAAATTGCGTGAAAATGTAAGCACATGTCACTTCTAGTATAATATATTTGTCCAATGAATACCCGTTTATCATGTGCATTTCTTCTTGGTGTAGCAATTTTAATGGCCAGTAGTGTAATTAACAACTCATTACCCTTGCAAAAATAATGATGTGACATCGGCTTGGGTGATTATATTTTCAACGTTTGAATACCCATTCCGAAACCGGGCATACGAACTACAGTCAGCAAGATCGCGTAAACTGAAAAGTCCATCGCGAACACCCAAAGGACTTTTGTTTATCATTTCAGATCAAGGGAGTCATCGAGTTATCGAGTGGTGCAGTCGCTATGTTTATAAGTGGAGGAGATCGATAGACATCGAACACCATCGCTTTAATTACAAGCAAGAGCGGCGCACAAACTCCGGCGTGCTGCTCCATCGAGACGTTGATATCAGTTTTGAGAAACAGTATCTGAAAAATAACCAAACCGCGCGAGGAGTTTGTTTTTATAATAGTTACACATAGGCGTTGTCATGATCGACGGACGCCGTTCCACGTCACCTCGACCGGGACAACCATCACCATCGAGCCGAGGCAAAACGAGACGTCACAGAGGCTACCCACAGAGATTCACAATATACATAAATGACCTTGTGGAAGACATCGGAAGTTCACTGAGGCTTTTTGCGGATGATGCTGTGGTATATCGAGAGATTGTAACAATGGAAAATTCTACTGAAATGCAGGAGGATCTGCAGCGAATTGACGCATGGTGCAGGGAATGGCAATTGAATCTCAATGTAGACAAGTGTAATGTGCTGCGAATACATAGAAAGAAAGATCCTTTATCATTTAGCTACAATATAGCAGGTCAGCAACTGGAAGTAGTTAATTCCATAAATTATCTGGGAGTAGGCATTAGGAGTGGTTTAAAATGCAATTACCATATAAAATTAATCGCCGGTAAAGCAGATGCCAGACTGGGATTCATTGGAAGACTCTAAGGAAATGCAGTCCGAAAACAAAGGAAGTAGGTTACAGTACACTTGTTCGCCCACTGCTTGAATACTGCTCACCGGTGTGGGATCCGTACCAGATAGGGTTGATAGAAGAGAGAGAGAAGATCCAAGGGACTGCAGCGCGCTTCGTTAGAGGATCATTTAGTAAACGCGAAAGCGTTACGGAGATGATAGATAAACTCCAGTGGAAGACTCTGCAAGAGAGACGCTCAGTAGCTCGGTATGGGCTTTTGTTGAAGTTTCGAGAACATACCCTCACCGAGGAGTCAAGCAGTATACTGCTCCCTCCTACGTATATCTCGCGAAGAGACCATGAGGATAAAATCAGAGAGATTAGAGCCCACACAGAGGCATTCCGACAATCCTTGTTTCCACAAACAATACGAGACTGGAATAGAAGGGAGAACCGATGGAGGTGCTCAAAGTACCCTCCGCCACACACCGTCAGGTGGCTTGCGGAGTGTGGATGTAGATGTAGATGCAGATGCTAGAGCACGTACTTTTCAAGTACGCTAGTGAGACGAGCAAAAGAGGGAAGTTGGTTCGCGAACTGTATCTACTATGATACAGAGTATTTCACATCTCACCACCTTCCAGACGGAGCGTCTCCATACTGCGTCCCCTCCTCAGCGCGTCCAGGCTACCCACCACGCTACCGACCGGCCACCCCGGATGTTGTTCGAATTGCCACGTTCCTATTGCCTGAAGGTCAAGCTACGCCCTGTACACTCCTTAAAGCCGATCTTTTCGAAGTTCTTCAAGCAATCCCTGTGTTTAGCTTCCCTAGTTTCTCTTTTGAGAAGCATACCGTATCTACTGACAATCTTTTAAACAGCCCTTGACCTTCGTAAGCGCCGGCCGCGGTGGCCGAGCGGTTCTAGGCGCTTTGAATGTACTCGCGATTTTTATGTACTCGTAAGAGTGTAAAATTAATTTGGACAGGAACTGCTTAAAGACTGTCGTCTTTATTCATTGATTAAACCATCAAAGTTAAAGAGATAATAGTTTTACGAAAGATTCAGTTCTACTACGAACCCTGTTTTACGACGAATTTTAAAGACAGTAAATTGTGGCGTCTTCTCGCAAAGAAAATTACTACGCCCTGAGATTAAAAAGAAACTAATATTAACGATGACTAACCACTACTAACTAGTCAAGAAACATTAAGATTACGAGAGACGCCACCGTAACCGTATGTTGAGGCTCCCAGGAAAAAGAAGGACGTTGGCTTTATCCATCTTCGAGGTTCTGGGACGTTACCTTTCAACAACATAATGCATCACCGCATGTAGTCCGCGCTGTCCTGAACTGCCTCTATATGGAGTGTATTCGAATGCTGCCGTGGACAGCACGTTCTCCAGCTGTCTCACCCGCTGAAAACATATGGTTATGTGTTCTTGATAGATTAGCTCGCGACTGCCCGCCAGCGTCAACGATTGGTAACCTCTGGTCTAGAGAGGAAGCAGAGTGGAATGATGTACACTTATCTGACATTCCAGATCAGTTAAGCTCAATGCTCACTTACTGTAATAGCTGCTAGTGCTCATCATTCTACGGTTGAAGCTGTTTCTTGCTTCCCAACTCCCATCTCCTTCTGTCTTATCAATCTCATTCTGATAGTGCTCTTGCTACATCCGAGGAGCATCACCATGTCAAACGCACATAATTCGGGATTGAATAAAGCTGTCTTCCAATGAAAGACATACACCTCAAAATTACGTGTTGCATCCAAGATGGTGGTTTCAAAAATGGCTTCCACGTTGACATCACATCCTTACAGGTTTTCCTCCTTCCTCATCTCACATTATTCAGCCGGCCGGTGTGGCCGAGCGGTTCTAGGCGCTTCAGTCTGGAACCGCGAGACACCTACGGTCGCAGGTTCGAATCCTGCCTCGGGCATGGATGTGTGTGATGTCCTTAGGTTAGTTAGGTTTAAGTAGTTCTAAGTTCTAGGGGACTGACGACCTCAGAAGTTAAGTCGCATAGTGCTCAGAGCCATTTGAACCATTCTCTTTTTTTTTTTTTTTTTTTTATTCGACTGCTGCCATGGTCAGCATGTTCTCCACCTCCCTCACCCACTTAAAACATGTGGTTATGTGTTCTTGACAGGCTAGTACACGACTACCCGCCAGCATCAACGATTGGTAACCTCTGGTCTAGAGAGGAAGCAGAGTGGAATGATGTACCCGTATCTGACATTCAAGATCAGTTAAGCTCAATGCTCACTTACTGTAATAGCTGCTAGTGCTCATCATTCTACGGTTGAAGCTGTTTCTTGCTTCCTAACTCCCATCTCCTTCTGTCTTATCAGTCTCATTCTGATAGTGCTCTTGCTACATCCGAGGAGCATCACCATGTCAAACGCACATAATCCGGGAATGAATAAAGCTGTGTTCCAATGAAAGACATCTACCTCATAATTACGGGTTGCATTCAAGATGGTGGTTTCAAAAAAGGCTTCCACGTTGGCATCACATCCTTACAGAATTTCCTCCTTCCCCATCTCATATTATTCAGCCGGCCGGTGTGGCCGAGCGGTTCTAGGCGCTTCAGTCTGGAATCGCGCGACCGCTACGGTCGCAGGTTCGAAACTTGCCTCGGGCATGGATGTGTGTGATTTCCTTAGGTTAGTTACGTTTAAGTAGTTTTAGGGGACTGATGACCTCAGATGTTAAGTCCCATAGTGCTCAGAACCATTTGAACCAACCTTCGTAAGCCCAACACATTCACATAACATGTCCTCATACGTACTGGAAAGATACAGAGAGGACGAGGAAGTACGACACATTGAAAAAGTAATGGAAATAAAAAGTTGCCTTCTACACGTCCATTAGCTGAGTTTTTCATGAAGCATACTCACAGTATCGCTTCAACCAGAATAACATTTTCCATGCAGAACACGACCGTACGTATATATGGTTGACAGTACGGCAAGAAAGAAGGAATAAAAGTGAGATAGTGTTAATACTTTCATCCTTCTTTACCTCCTCTGCATTACTGCAGATGACGTCTCACTGAGCACATTTGTACTGTGCATGCAGTACACGTGAGGTGCCTAGTTGTTTCCACTGCCATGTGTGGAATACATAAGTTCTTGTACACTTCACTAACCTTCTGTCTTCATGATGATGATGTCCCCAGCCCAGAAAACAGCACGCAGGTCGTGGATTCTTTTTCTTGAGGCTGAAATTAACTTCGCAAGGAACTGCTGCTACGAATAAACTGTAACTCATCTGGGATCCCACTCGCGTTTTTATTGATACAGACATGAGAAACTATTCTTTATCACAACGTATTGAACATATCTTTCCACAGTCATTATATCTGGCTAAAACAACATGAAATACATCCTGCCACAGACAACATGTCTGTCTACTGCAACCGTCAGAACTGGAGAATAAAATTACATGAATCAAATACTACTATTACAGACAACATGTCTGTACCTAGCGACGGTCGGAACTGTAGTAAATAAAATTGCATGAAACAAATACTGCTATAACAGACAACATGTCTGTCTGCTAGAGCGGTCAGAACTGGAGAGCCGGACTGCCCGAGACACTTCGCGCGCCAAGCCAGCAAGGCGTGACCCGACCGCCACCGAAGTGCATCAGCATTAATATCGTCAGTCTTTTGTTTTATTAATACTTTGATTTTAATAATTTTGAAATGACTGATTGATATCTGGCTGTTGAGAGATGTTTATTTATAAAAACGAAGTAATTTGGATGACAGGTTTAATTAATAATAGCAACTAAAGTTTAACGTTTTGGCGCCCTACCGCCGAACACAGCAGCCAATCACAGAGCAGCAGCATCATGCAGGCGGTCTTTCTCACGGGACTGGTACCGAATCTAACATCTGTCACCGGTACCTCATCCCACATTGCGTCATCTCTATGTTTCTTGCATCTCCACTGCCCTGCGAATAGCTTCCTGGAGCCTAATATGATGGTTGAATAAGCCAGAAACATTACAACAGTTAGTATGATTATATCGTGGTTTGGACGCAGAGACGCAGAACGGGGAAACAGCGGTTTGCTGTTTTAATTTTGGCCACCACAGTACAAAGAGGTCCCTCACACTATCTCAATAATCCAGCAGTACGCAGATACTAGAATGGGGAGAATAGGCTGAATAACCGTAACGGAACACACGTGGTGTCGTAGTTCCAGTGGGTGCTGTGAAATATGGGCGCGCTGCCCGTTCGCGTGAGGAGACCTGGACTTCCGTCATCAGAGAACGCAGAGCCGGAGCTAGCAGCTCGGCAGGCCTTGAGGGGGAACTTCCATTCTGGATGACAACAAGTGAACGGAAGTGCGCCAGCCTTGCCGCGCCTCGCCTCGGCTCGCCTCGCTCAGTACACACATATCGCACACATATCAGCGAGATTCCGCGTTCCACGCGAGCCCGAAGGGCGCATACTTGCACAGGCCGTGGTAGTTCTCTTCAGCGCGCCACGAGGCGTAAGAATAATCTGTTTACAGATATTGCCAATTTATGGTAATATTATTTGGTAGCTACTGCGATCGAATCTCCAACTGAATCGTGTCGGCCACATAGAGTGCGAACGCCGTACCAATTCTCTGCTGGTCGCTAGTCGTGTTACAACATCTTGTGCTGGATCTGCAGACAGACGTCCACGTTTTCCAGACTTGTCGTCCATGAAGAGGAATGTGCTGCCAATATGCTGCCGATATCGTTCAACTATCGGTCGGAGGATGGCATTCTGTATCGTACAGCCGTTACGGCGCCTTCTATAACCACCAGCGGCGTACGTCGGCCCCACATAATGCCACCCCAAAACGGCAGGGAACCTCCACCTTGCTGCACTCGCTGGACAGTGTGTCTAAGGCGCTCAGACTGACCGGGTGGCCTCCAAACTCGTCTCCAATGATTGTCTAGGTGAACGCAAATGCGACACTCATCGGTGAAGAGAACGCGATGACAATCCTGAGCGGTCCATTCGGCATGTTGTTGGACCCATCTGCACCACGCTGCATGGTGACGTGGTTGCAAAGATGGACCCCACCATGAACGTCGAGAGTGAAGCTGCGCATCATGCGTCCTATTGCGCATAGTTTGAGTCGTAACACGATGTCCTGTGGCTGCACGAAAAGCATTATTCAACACGATGGCGTTGCTGTCAGGGTTCCCCCAAGCCATAATCCGTAGGTGGCGGTCATCCACTACAGTATTATCCTTCGGGCGGTTTGAGCGAGGCATGTCATCGACAGTTCCAGGAACTGATCAGCTGTCGGACCCCCTCCGTCTAATAGGCGCTGCTCATGCATGGTTGCTTACATCTCTGACATCTCTGAACAGTCAAAGGGAATGTGCCTGTCAACAGTCAACGTCTATCTTCAGGAGTTCTGGGAACCGGGGATGCAAAACTTTTTTTGATGTGTATATGACGAAAGTCAGTTCCTCACCAGAGCGTGTGTGATTTCCTTCTCTGTGTTACCTCACAGAGCCCATAACAATCTCCATTTGTACTGGAGCTGCAGGACGAGTATGGGACAGGGTCGTGTCGTGTCAAAGCAAAACAAAGACTTTCTAAAATGTTCATCAACCTGTCGTGGTTCAAATGGCTCTGAGCACTATGGGACTTAAGATCCGAGGTCATCAGTCCGCTAGAACAGAAATACTTAAACCTAACTAACCTAAGGACATCACACAAATCCATGCCCGAGGCAGGATTCGAAACTGCGACCGTAGCGGTCGCGCGGATCCAGACTGAAGCGCCTAGAACCGCTCGGCCACACCTGCCGGCCATAGCATGTAAATCTTCAGTCTGCTGCTTTTGTTTCAGTCTTTGCTTGAGCTACCAAGAAAACGGCTAAGTTTCTCTTTTACTGATATACTGAAGCCTGCAGCAATCAGACACTCAGAGTTACTAATCATTCTTGTCGATCAAAGTAAATTTTGTCTCATTTTCAAACTGAACAGCAAATATTGTTAACATTTCAGAATCCAAGTTGCACTTCGTGGATCTCAATCACATTCTGCATTTGCTCGCAGAGTGACGATCTGAGACAAACTCTGCCATCTGTTCAGCCTTAACTGTTCGGCCCCTCCAGTAACAACTGAACTATACGGCACAAACCACTTCACTAGTCGGTCATTCAGTGCGAAGCCGTTAACACACTAAATTATGCGGCTCTTTCTTATGTTATCTAATAGTTAAAATAATGTTTCGATTACTTAGCAATAGCGCATTATTAAGAGGTTCTCCTATATTATTATCTGGGAGTCTGTTTAGTAATAATTGACTAACGAAAATATGAGTTTTGGACTTGCAGGCCACAGTGTAATCCCTTCGTATTTCACTACAGTAGCTAATCAGAACGCAAGTCGATTCAGTTGGCGCAATTTCCCACGACTGCTGTAACTGTGTAGCAGCGTTTGTAGTTCCTCCAGTTTAATGACATCATGTGTCAGCTACAGTATCCTTGTTCAACTGAGATGTGACGCTTGGGAATAAACCACTAATAGCCAAAAATGTTACAATCGTTCACAGAAAGCCGACACACATCAAGTGATATCTGCATGCTAAGAGCTGCCATCCACAGTAACAACAAATTGACGTCCTTAGCATTCTGGTACGTGGAACATATGCCATTTCCGAAGCGGACAGTATAACCCACGAACTCCATTTTACGGCTGTGTTTCAGGAAAATGGATACTCTAAGAAGCAGATTCATCGGGCTAAGGTGTTTAGAACATAGCTGTGGTGCATGAAGAGGACATAGATCTGTAGCCTTTATTTGCTATGCTGGGGGAGTATCGTTTAAGATTGGAAGAATTTCAAGGAATCTTAACATTAAGAGTGTGTTATGAAAGCTACTGAAATTATGTTGGCAGACAATTTGATTAACAGAGAAAATGGTTTACCTCTTAGCACGACGTGAAACCTAGTGCTATCCCGCTCTTCGATGTGGCCAGCCCGAGTGTCTCAAAATAGTCCTTAATAGTCCTTCAGTACGATATATTGTTGCCGCCGCTATTCTGGTAGGGGTGGCGCAAGCAGCCCAGTCCTGAGAGCGCAGCAGCTGTGATGGGCGGCGCATTCGCTGAGTACAGTACGGAGGCCTATATAGAACGACGATCTGCAGCAGTGACATCAGTTTTCAGAGTCAGTCAGCAGCAGCAGCGTTCTCCTGAACATAGCTAACAGATAGATTACAGAAAAATCGTATCCTGTTGATTATAGGATCCGGTAGCAAACGCGAGGAGATTATCAAGAATTGTTACTCCGGGAAAGCCTACAAAGTTATGTCACAGGTATAACAGTGGTAGCTGACACTGTTTGCTTTATTTTATGGAACAGGGCCAAGAGGAAACCGTTAAGGTCTGTCTTGTTGCTCCATAAAACAACAGACTTTGGCGTGAGAGCTGCATTTGACGGTTTTTCCGCCACAATAGCCTATTCCAACTGCATCGCCTTCTAGTCTTTGGTTACTTCTAAGATATTGCTGACAAAAGTATAAATTCCAACACAGACTAGCCGTAATCGTCTTTTCAAGAGCTTTGAATCCCATTAAAAAGCTTCCTTCCTTCAATAGATCACTTGATAAAAGTATTAAGTGGATTAATCATGAAACAAAGCTACGTGACCCTCTATGCACTATCATATGCCGCAAACCACGTTCCTATAACTCAAACGTTTCAATAAATAATTGGAATGCAAGTGTTAAGTAATCTTCTCATTTAAGTAGACATACCAAGTACTTAAAATTATCGAAATTACTTAAATAATTATGGAAAACAATCAGTCAATACTTCGTTCCTGCTCTGCTCGTGAAAACTAATATCGTATGCAAATTTGAAGGATCTGTAATTAATAGCTTATCGATTAAATCTCATAGTAGTGTCTTTTTCTAATAGAAGTGTCATTGCATTCCTGTCTACCCTGGTCAGCCAAAACATCACGACCACTACCCACAACGTTGGATGCCGCCAGGTGGCGTTACGGACACGTGACGCGGTAACAAAAGTAAGTGGAGCAGACACGGAAGGGAGATCACCCTAGCGAAGATATGGACTGGAAATCTGAAAATCCACTGAGACAAGTGACTTTGACTAAAGGGAAGATTATTATTATGCGGAGCCTGATAACGCGTACCTCGAAAACGGCGAAGCTGATCGAATGTTTTCGTGCTACTGTCTTGAGCATCTACGGAAAGAGATAGAAGGACAGTGTAAGTACCACTAGGCACCAAATGGTCGGACGTCCTGATTCTTCGCAGAACGTTGGGATCAGAGGCTTGTCTTCTCTGTAAGGTGGGATATGTAGTGCTTTGTGGTATCTCTGACAAAACAGCACAATGCTGGTGCACGCGCAATTGTTTCGGACCACACCGTCCATCAGACATTGTTGAACATGGAGCTTCACAGCAGACTACCCTTACATGTAGACTTGTTGACCCAACGACAGCATAAATTACGATTTCATTAAGCACACGACCATCGGGATTCGACGGTCGATCAATGCAAACTTGTCGGCTCTTCTGATGAATCATATTTTTGCTGCATTAGATCACTGGTCGTCTCTACAACCGCCGTCATCGAGGAGAACGGTGGATCTAAACGTGCAGAGCGCCAGGGACGCAGGCTGGTGGGATCACTACTATCCTACGGGAGGCATTCTCCTGCACTTGAACGGGAGCTGTGGTAGTAGCCGAAGACGATGACAGATGCAAACCATCTGCATCCCTTCATGCTTGATGTCTTTCCGACGGCGACGACATCTCTCAGTAGAATAATTTTCCGCGTCTCTGAGCCAGAAGCGTGCTACAATGATTCGAGGAGCAGTATAGTGAACTCACATTGATGTCTCGGCAGCCAAGTTCGCCTGATGGAAGTCCTATGGAACTCATCTGGGGCCTCATCACCACTTACGAAATTTAATCGCTCTGTATTTACGCGAACTACATGACCTGTGCGTAGACTTCTAATGCCACATACGTCCACAAACCTATAACCTGCCTGATTCCTGATACGCAGAATCAGGGATGTATTTCGTTCCAAAGAAGGGCAAACAAGCTATTAAGCGGGTGGTCATAACGTTTTGGTCATCAGAGTATATCCCAGAGGGAGCAACACCGTATGTGCACTTGTATCACGATTCTCGTATTTAATGACTTGAATAATTGGTTTTAAGGTTAATTGTCCCAACCTCCAGCTCTCGAGCGCTAAATTTCAAAAATAACATACACTCCCAGAAATGGAAAAAAGAACACATTGACACCGGTGTGTCAGACCCACCATACTTGCTCCGGACACTGCGAGAGGGCTGTACAAGCAATGATCACACGCACGGCACAGCGGACACACCAGGAACCGCGGTGTTGGCCGTCGAATGGCGCTAGCTGCGCAGCATTTGTGCACCGCCGCCGTCAGTGTCAGCCAGTTTGCCGTGGCATACGGAGCTCCATCGCAGTCTTTAACACTGGTAGCATGCCGCGACAGCGTGGACGTGAACCGTATGTGCAGTTGACGGACTTTGAGCGAGGGCGTATAGTGGGCATGCGGGAGGCCGGGTGGACGTACCGCCGAATTGCTCAACACGTGGGGCGTGAGGTCTCCACAGTACATCGATGTTGTCGCCAGTGGTCGGCGGAAGGTGCACGTGCCCGTCGACCTGGGACCGGACCGCAGCGACGCACGGATGCACGCCAAGACCGTAGGATCCTACGCAGTGCCGTAGGGGACCGCACCGCCACTTCCCAGCAAATTAGGGACACTGTTGCTCCTGGGGTATCGGCGAGGACCATTCGCAACCGTCTCCATGAAGCTGGGCTACGGTCCCGCACACCGTTAGGCCGTCTTCCGCTCACGCCCCAACATCGTGCAGCCCGCCTCCAGTGGTGTCGCGACAGGCGTGAATGGAGGGACGAATGGAGACGTGTCGTCTTCAGCGATGAGAGTCGCTTCTGCCTTGGTGCCAATGATGGTCGTATGCGTGTTTGGCGCCGTGCAGGTGAGCGCCACAATCAGGACTGCATACGACCGAGGCACACAGGGCCAACACCCGGCATCATGGTGTGGGGAGCGATCTCCTACACTGGCCGTACACCACTGGTGATCGTCGAGGGGACACTGAATAGTGCACGGTACATCCAAACCGTCATCGAACCCATCGTTCTACCATTCCTAGACCGGCAAGGGAACTTGCTGTTCCAACAGGACAATGCACGTCCGCATGTATCCCGTGCCACCCAACGTGCTCTAGAAGGTGTAAGTCAACTACCCTGGCCAGCAAGATCTCCGGATCTGTCCCCCATTGAGCATGTTTGGGACTGGATGAAGCGTCGTCTCACGCGGTCTGCACGTCCAGCACGAACGCTGGTCCAACTGAGGCGCCAGGTGGAAATGGCATGGCAAGCCGTTCCACAGGACTACATCCAGCATCTCTACGATCGTCTCCATGGGAGAATAGCAGCCTGCATTGCTGCGAAAGGTGGATATACACTGTACTAGTGCCGACATTGTGCATGCTCTGTTGCCTGTGTCTATGTGCCTGTGGTTCTGTCAGTGTGATCATGTGATGTATCTGACCCCAGGAATGTGTCAATAAAGTTTCCCCTTCCTGGGACAATGAATTCACGGTGTTCTTATTTCAATTTCCAGGAGTGTAGTTCTTACTGTTATGACGCTGATGAACCGTCTATCAAAAAGGGGCCTACCACGAAAATCCCCTGTTATGTGCAACGGTTACAGTATATGAAATCCTAAATTTGCATATGACTGCTTACACCCACGTAATTCCTGTAGCAGCTAGCCGGCCGTAGTGGCCGTGCGGTTCTAGGAGCTACAATCTGGAGCCGAGCGACCGCTACGGTCGCAGGTTCGAATCCTGCCTCGGGCATGGATGTGTGTGATGTCCTTCGGTTAGTTAGGTTTAATTAGTTCTACGTTCTAGGCGACTGATGACCTCAGAAGTTAAGTCGCATAGTGCTCAGAGCCATTTGAACCATTTGTAGCGGCTAAATTATCGCCGCTCCAGGAGGATAAAAGTTTCAACGAATAACTCGCACATTCGTAAAGTAATTATCATTCCCTATAAAACACCTCAATTGGAGAGCGGAGAAATTTGTGGCACAACTTGACTAGAAGAAGGGATCGGTTGGTAGGGAATATTCTGAGGCATCAACGGATCACCAATTCAGTATTGGAGGGCAGCGTGGAGGGTAAAAATCGTAGAGGGAGACCAGGGGATGAATACAATAAACAGATTCAGAAGGATGTAGGTTGCAGTAGGTACTGGGAGATGAAGAAGCTTGCACAGGATAAAGTAGCATGGAGAGCTGCATCAAACCAGTCTCTGGACTGAAGACCACAACGACAACAACATAAAACACCTCATACATTAGTGTGAATTGTAATGTAATGAATTCTAATTTAAATCATCGTCCAGTCACTCCAGTACTCTCACCTCGTAAAAGAAAAACAATAGATTTCTCAATACACAAATTCTGAGTATGTTCTGAAAACATATTTACACTCAGTGCACTTCGTAATATGTATCTTTTACATGATTCATCCAATACTAATGTTAACTTGAACAAAATCCTGGTCTGACGCAATGAAAGATAACTGTAGTCTCAAAGCAATGCAACAGTACGGTTAATGTATTACAACGTAATTCCTGTCTTCTTTTTAATCATCAATAGCTTCTCTACGCTCCATGCTGTCCAATTAATTGTCCGCTCACATCTCCTCCGACTAGGTACTCCGGCCCCATGGGGATTGAAATATTGAGTGACGGCCCGAGACTCAATATGAAACTATTTTTCCAAAAACATAACACAATGATCGTCTCCCGCTTGCAGCCCTAATTCCATCACTCAGTAAACATTTTTACAGCATCGACCTAGCACTGTTACTTTAAAGGGGCAAATAAAACATGCATGTACAACCGATGTATCGGATCATTATATACGTAGGTAGGGCAGAGGGTGTGTTACTGTGAGCAGTTCGGTGACCGGGTTGTTCTAATCAGAATCGACAGCAGACCAACACCGACAACGATAGTTCAGGTATACATGCCGACGTCGCAAGCTGAAGATGAACAGATAGAGAAAGTGTATGAGGATATTGAAAGGGTAATGCAGTATGTAAAGGGGGACGAAAATCTAATAGTCATGGGCGACTGGAATGCAGTTGTAGGGGAAGGAGTAGAAGGAAAGGTTACAGGAGAATATGGGTTGGGACAAGGAATGAAAGAGGAGAAAGACTAATTGAGTTCTTTTAACAAGTTTCAGCTAATAATAGCGAATACCCTGTCCAAGAATCACAAGAGGAGGAGGTATACTTGGAAAAGGCCGGGAGATACGGGAAGATTTCTATTAGATTACATCATGGTCAGACAGAGATTCCGAAATCAGATACTGGATTGTAAGGCGTACCCAGGAGCAGATATAGACTCAGATCACAATATAGTAGTGATGAAGAGTACGCTAAAGTGCAAGACATTAGTCACGAAGAATCAATACGCAAAGAAGTGGGATACGGAAGTACTAAGGAATCACGAGATACGTTTGAAGTTCTCTAGCGCTATAGATACAGCAATAAGGAATAGCGCAGTATGCAGTACAGTTGAAGAGGAATGGACATCTCTAAAAAGGGCCATCACAGAAGTTGGGAAGGAAAACATAGGTACAAAGAAGGTAGCTGCGAAGAAACCATGGATAACAGAAGAAATATTTCAGTTGATTGATGAAAGGAGGAAGTAAAAACATGTTCCGGGAAAATCAGGAATACAGAAATACAAGTCGCTGAGGAATGAAATAAATAGGAAGTGCAGGGAAGCTTGAGAGGTGGCATGAGCCCCCTCTCATATTTCTATCTTACGATTCTCCTCTCTAGTTGCATGCGGTGGAGGGTTGCTATTCCTTCACACGCGGACTTCCCATGCAGCGTCTCTCGCCACCCGGGTGGTCCAGTGACAGGCGGGCTCTTCTGACTTTGAAAGGGTAGGCCGACAGGTGTGGGGCGTCGAGTGAATGCTTTCCGGACGCCGACATTGTCAGGAGACGCGCCCGCGGGGGCCGGAAGTGGCGGCTGGGCTGGAGGTTCCGTTGCTTCGCAGAAGCTTAGCGAAAACACTTTCTGGCGGGCTACCAGCGAGGCGTGGGAATGAGTTACGTACCCAGGCAGCTGTGGCGGGAAAATTCCCGCGCTTTCTGCAAAATAGAAACTGTGATTGGCTTGCTCAGGGCATAGCTCCGTGACGTAGCAAAATCAGCACAGAAATTGGCGCCAAGAATCTCCATTGGTGGAATGGTAGTGCTCCGGCAATGGAGTGGAATTTCCGCCGGTTTTCGAGTTGCTGATTGGAACGTAACCACGGCCACTGTCGTGGGGGCGGGAATGTTGTGTGTTCGGCCTGTACGGGTGTTCTGGGTAGTCAGTAGTCGGCTCTCGCCTTTCGGTCGAGGACGTCAAAGCAACCAGCCAACGGCTCCGGTACGCCAAATCGTGTCCTGGCAGTCAAGAAGATAGTTTGGTAATGTATGTCCGCAGCACCGGCAGACAGGGATTTTCCTAGGTGATAATCAGAGCTCAGCAGAGCGCGCCTGTTCGTCTTTTTCTAACTTTGTTCTGTCTTGAGTAGCAGCAATTACTGTTGGGTTAGCTGTGTGACTCTCTTGAGATTTGAGTGGCAAGGAATTGGCTCCACATACCACTTCGTCTTAAACCTCACGATCTAGTTTAGGTCCAACTTCACCTTTACAGTGTTTGTATGAATCTCCAATTTGAGCCAATTTGATGTATTATAAATATTTCCTGTGTTTCTTTTACTATTTTGTGTTTAGTCTTAATAAATCATATTGTTATTTTGGACAGAACTTTCATTCTGTTAATCGATAGAGCAACCCTATCATTCCTCACTATGCTAATGAAACCTTTGTTTATTTAACTTATTTATCAAATTAAATTATTGCAGGTGCCAAACTCTCTTCTACTCCACTGGCAGGGTTGAATAGACTCAGTTCGCGTATTTTTTTTATCCTTGTGTAACAGCAAAAGTCGGAGTTAGAATAGGGGGGGCTTAGAGCATGATTTACATATGTGGATTCTAGTAGAATTTAGTGATAAATACACTGCTAGCCCCGGCACCTCGCATAAAATGGCGACCCTGCCAGGATCCTTTTCTTTCACGAGAAGACGAAGGATTTCGATGACGAACTTGTGCAGTCCCGTGGCGACAGTTTTCAAATCCGAAAAGGTTAGTGCTTCAGTAGAAAGCATTGGAACAAGGATTTCAGCCAAGTACAGCCACACTTTCGGCACATCTATGGCCAAGTCATCAGCAACTTCCGCAATCTCTTTGAACCCTTCTAGGAACTGTTCCGTAGTGAGGATGCCCTCCTTCATGAGGTGGCCCATCAGCTTTCCAACACCGCTCCGGACGGTCGCCGACCGCTCCAGTAAGATGTTCATCGTTTCTACGACGAAGTTGCCCATGTTGTAAGGTGGGAATGTCTCCGATACACACAGCGCACTCTCTTGGAAGTTGTTGTTGGTCACAAATTCCTCCAAGATAAACTGAATCTTCTTGGCAACTTGGTCCGGATTCAGATGCGGCAAGTTTTTGCGGATATCTCGGTCCGAGATGGCGGAAGAACCGGAAGCCACAGGTTGCGCCACAGAAGCCAGATCGTCGCGGCTCTGCGAAGACGACGGAGCGGGAGTCTGCCTCGCCGAGCTGCCTTCGCGTGACGACGATCGAGAAGGCGTCCTGCTGCTCGCCGTTCGGGCCTGCCGTTCCTCTTTCTCGGCAGAGACAAAATTACGCAAAGAGTTCACGGCCTTCTCACGTTCCGTGTTGCTCGGAGGAGGCTGTTTTCCATACGGCCGACTGAACATGCCGACACCGCTCTTCTTGTCTTCGACATCCTGCAGCGTGGCAAACGTGTTGCTCGTCTGGGGGAACGCCGAGCTGCGGTCCGAGACTGCTCCATATTTGGCTCAGACGCCCGGGCCATATTTAGAGCGTGAATGTCTGCGTGAATCGGTGTTTGGAAGGGGCACCCTGGGTATGGATGTGTGATGTGAGTGTTAGTGTTCCATATTAAGAAGGTGAAGTTGGCTACATCATAAATAATCCTCCCTCTATGAGCTGCATTTTTCAGTTGCAGTGATTTTCTTTATAGAGTGCGGCATGTGGAGCCAGTTGCGAGATTGTTCTTGGGCGATTGACTCACTACCTTGCTCCTAAGTGAGCCAACCGCTCATCAATTACAATCTAAAATGGCGTAGGGGCTATGAGAGGTGGCATGAGCCCCCTCTCATATTTCTATCTTACGATTCTCCTCTCTAGTTGCATGCGGTGGAGGGTTGCTATTCCTTCACACACGGACTTCCCATGCAGCGTCTCTCGCCACCTGGGTGGTCCAGTGACAGGCGGGCTCTTCTGACTTTGAAAGGGTAGGCCGACAGGTGTGGGGGGTCGAGTGAATGCTTTCCGGACGCCGACATTGTCAGGAGACGCGCCCGCGGAGCCGGAAGTGGCGGCTGGGCTGGAGGTTCCGTTGCTTCGCAGAAGCTTAGCGAAAACACTTTCTGGCGGACTACCAGCGAGGCGTGGGAATGACTTATGTACCCAGGCAGCTGTGGCGGGAAAATTCCCGCGCTTTCTGCAAAATAGTAACTGTGATTGGCTTGCTCAGGGCATAGCTCCGTGACGTAGCAAAATCAGCACAGAAATTGGCGCCAAGAATCTCCATTGGTGGAATGGTAGTGCTCCGGCAATGGAGTGGAATTTCCGCCGGTTTTCGAGTTGCTGATTGGAACGTAACCACGGCCACTGTCGTGGGGGCGGGAATGTTGTGTGTTCGGCCTGTACGGGTGCTCTGGGTAGTCAGTAGTCGGCTCTCGCCTTTTGGTCGAGGACGTCAAAGCAACCAGCCAACGGCTCCGGTACGCCAGATCGTGTCCTGGCAGTCAAGAAGACAGTTTGGTAATGTATGTCCGCAGCACCGGCAGACAGGGATTTTCCTAGGTGATAATCAGAGCTCAGCAGAGCGCGCCTGTTCGTCTTTTTCTAACTTTGTTCTGTCTTGAGTAGCAGCAATTACTGTTGGGTTAGCTGTGTGTCTCTCTTGAGATTTGAGTGGCAAGGAATTGGCTCCACATACCACTTCGTCTTAAACCTCACGATCTAGTTTAGGTCCAACTTCACCTTTACAGTGTTTGTATGAATCTCCAATTTGAGCCAATTTGATGTATTATAAATATTTCCTGTGTTTCTTTTACTATTTTGTGTTTAGTCTTAATAAATCATATTGTTATTTTGGACAGAACTTTCATTCTGTTAATCGATAGAGCAACCCTATCATTCCTCACTATGCTAATGAAACCTTTGTTTATTTAACTTATTTATCAAATTAAATTATTGCAGGTGCCAAACTCTCTTCTACTCCACTGGCAGGGTTGATTAGAGTCAGTTCGCGTATTTTTTTTTTATCCTTGTGCAACAGCAAAAGTCGGAGTTAGAATAGGGGGGGCTTAGAGCATGATTTACATATGTGGATTCTAGTAGAATTTAGTGATAAATACACTGCTAGCCCCGGCACCTCGCAAGCTAAGACGAAATGGCTGCAGGAAAAATGTGAAGACATCGAAAAAAATATGATTGTCAGAAGGACAGACTCAGCATACAGGAAAGTCAAAACGTCCTTTGCTGACATTAAAAGCAACGGTGGTAACATTAAGAGTGCAACGGGAATCCCACTGTTAAATGCAGAGGAGAGAGCAGATAGGTGGAAAGAATACATTGAAAGCCTCTATGAGGGTGAAGATTTGTCTGATGTGATAGAAGAAGAAACGGGAGTCGATTTAGAAGAGATAGGGGATCCAGTATTGGAATCGGAATTTAAAAGAGCTTTGGAGGACTTACGGTCAAATAAGGCAGAAGGGATAGATAACATTCCAGCAGAATTTCTAAAATCATTGGGGGAAGTGGCAACAAAACGACTATTCACATTGGTGTGTAGAATATATGAGTCTGCCGACATACCATCTGACTTTCGGAGAAGCATCATCCACACAATTCCGAAGACGGCAAGAGCTGACAAGTGCGAGAATTATCGCAAAATCAGCTTAATAGCTCATGCATCGAAGCTGCTTACAAGAATAATATACAGAAGAATGGAAAAGAAAATTGAGAATGCGCTAGGTGAAGATCAGTTTGGCTTTAGGAAAAGTAAAGGGACGAGAGAGGCAATTCTGACGTTACGGCTAATAATGGAAGCAAGGCTAAAGAAAAATCAAGACACTTTCATAGGATTTGTCGACCTGGAAAAAGCGTTCGACAATATAAAATGGTGCAAGCTGTTCGAGATTCTGAAAAGAGTAGGGGTAAGCTACAGGGAGAGACGGGTCATATACAATATGTACAACAACCAAGAGGGAATAATAAGAGTGGACGATCAAGAACGAAGTGCTCGTATTAAGAAGGGTGTAAGACAAGGCTGTAGCCTTTCGCCCCTACTCTTCAATCTGTACATTGAGGAAGCAATGATGGAAATAAAAGAAAGTTTCAGGAGTGGAATTAAAATACAAGGTGAAAGGATATCAATTATACGATTCGCTGATGACATTGCTATCGTGAGTGAAAGTGAAGAAGAATTAAATGATCTGCTGAACGGAATGAACAGTCTAATGAGTAAATCGGAGAATGACGAAGGTAATGAGAAGTAGTAGAAATGAGAACAGCGAGAAACTTAACATCACGATTGATGGTCACGAAGTCAATGAAGTTAAGGAATTCTGCTACCTAGGCAGT
The DNA here is from genome assembly GCF_023898315.1 of Schistocerca nitens. Lineage (NCBI taxonomy): Eukaryota > Metazoa > Arthropoda > Insecta > Orthoptera > Acrididae > Schistocerca > Schistocerca nitens. The sequence continues at coordinate 995,728,133 of NC_064615.1, forward strand.
AAAATAACCAATGACGGACGGAGCAAGGAGGACATCAAAAGCAGACTCGCTATGGCAAAAAAGGCATTTCTGGCCAAGAGAAGTCTACTAATATCAAATACCGGCCTTAATTTGAGGAAGAAATTTCTGAGGATGTACGTCTGGAGTACAGCATTGTATGGTAGTGAAACATGGACTGTGGGAAAACCGGAACAGAAGAGAATCGAAGCATTTGAGATGTGGTGCTATAGACGAATGTTGAAAATTAGGTGGACTGATAAGGTAAGGAATGAGGAGGTTCTACACAGAATCGGAGAGGAAAGGAATACGTGGAAAACACTGATAAGGAGAAGGGACAGGATGATAGGACATCTGCTAAGACATGAGGGAATGACTTCCATGCTACTAGAGGGAGCTGTAGAGGGCAAAACTGTAGAGGAAGACAGAGATTGGAATACGTCAAGCAAATAATTGAGGACGTAGGTTGCAAGTGCTACTCTGAGATGAAGAGGTTAGCACAGGAAAGGAATTCGTGGCGGGCCGCATCAAACCAGTCAGTAGACTGATGACCAAAAAAAAAAAAAAATATACGTCCCCTTATATACTAAAACAACTGTGACTAGATTTGTTGAGTGTACAGCACAGACAACCAAGTTGAGTCAGTTACGAATTGAGACCAACACTGGAAAGAGCTTCTTGGTTGCAATTATGCATTTACTTGATTCTACGGATGTAGACTCCAGCTTTTTTCTGTCTGAGTCACTGGCTTGTTTTGCATAATACATTTTGTTCATCATATTATTCTTACCTTGATTATTGAAGAAGGTGGGTAGTTCGTTTCAGCCTAATCACTGGTTCCCCAGCTGATTATTTTATAATACTTTTCATTACGAAATAACATTGTTATTAGTAAGTGACTACGCCCATAAAGATATATAATTCCTGAATCTCTCTCGCCTGGTCATAATAACCTCCTCCTTGACATAGGCCCCACATAAGTACCAACCATCGCCATCTTCCAATATTTGGCTTCATCTTTATATGCAAAATGAAATGTCCTAACTGATGCACTGATTCATCATTGCTGTGCCGATAAGGACAGAAACTTGAAATCTGGAGTGGGTATTGATCTTGTACCCTCCTAAGGGGCTGAAATAGGGAATGAAAGGTGCCTCGAAAATATGTCGCTATTAAGGCAACTTTGTAGCTGTAACTACGAGATTTGGCATTTGGTTTCTCAGTTAGAAATAAAAAAAAACACATTTTTAAGCATTTTTGGGAATTCAAAAAAAAATGGTTCAAATGGCTCTGAGCACTATGGCACTCAACTGCTGAGGTCATAAGTCCCCTAGAACTTAGAACTACTTAAACCTAACTAACCTAAGGACAACACACACATCCATGCCCGAGGCAGGATTCGAACCTCCGACCGTAGCGGTCGCGCGGTTCCAGACTGTAGCGCCAGAACCGCTCGGCCACCAGCGGCCGGCTTTGGGAATTCAGTTCCTAAGGTGTTGAAGTAGTGGGTCAAAGTCTTGTTTTTCTAAACAACTCATTTTCAAAGAATTCTTAAAGCATTTTTAAAGCTACATCTACGAAAACTGGTATTTGACTTCTCGGTTAGAAATTAAAAAAATACGTGTTACAGTGTTTTTGGAAATTTAGTCCCAAGGGGTGATGTAGAGACTGAAAAGTTTTATGCAAAAATTTCATTATGAAAGCAAAATCGCTTTTAGGTCTGAAGAACATTCGGAAAAGTCTGTGCTTATATTGCCTTAATTATCGTGAAAAGTTCAGTGTGAGAAGTTTAGACGTAGCTGCAAATCTGAACTAGTCAAAGAAATCCATTTAACAGTCACCATCACATATTGGCTTTGTCAAAACTGCATAGAAAAAGAAATGGGTATTTAATAAATTAATTTTTCGGTAGGCCTATCACATGTGTATAAAATTATCCGTTTGAGATGAGAGAATTCAGTGCTGGCCGTAAGACTGGCGCTAATAACTATAAAACCACTTATTCAGTTTGTTCCTTTCCCCTTTTTTTAACTCGCTATATGAAAGTAAATGAAACTCGTTGGAACACTTTAATTATGCACAGACTGGCAGCTATGTAAACAGTCACTAACTCTTTTATAGAGTGTAAATTTACACATTAACAATGGGCGTCACAACAAACAAATTTTATTAAAGAGAAGCAAAAACACGGAAAATCTGTGCACACCATACAATCTGAGCGAGCGAAGCAGCGGATGGCAACCTAGTACAATATGAATACCATCACTTCTAGTTCATCTTTCAAACATCTTACTTCATATGCACTCACGTTAAAAAAATAATAAAATTAAAAAAAAACAGAGGACTTTGAAAAACTACCTTGAACGACTAGAGATAGCACGTTCATATTAACAGGACATGTACATTAGTATGTTCTGCAGAAATGATTAGCATTTCAGTAACCTCGGTTCAGCGTGTTGCATAGTAGGCACAGCATCCGCCATAGGCCCTGATAACTTGTTCCATGCGTGATGCATCGACGCGTATAAGGCGCGAATAGTGTCCTGTCGTATAGTCATCCATTTTGCATTCCCCTGTTTCCAAAGTTCATCTTTGATTGTTGGCATTGGGTCACAACACTGCCCCATATGGGAAAAGTCTGGTGATCTGGTCGTACAGGGAAAAAGGCTGACATCCTGTGACTCCAAGAAGGAACGTGTTCGTGCAACAACAGGTGGTCGTGCATTGTCTTGCTGAAAAATATTATGATTTGTGGTTGTACCCAGTAGCACCTCACACCATACAGCTTTAAGTTGGCGCTGTATGCCTTGTGCGAATGCAGTCACTGAGATGCCCCCCCCCCTCCCCCCTCACTCCTGTCTGCTGCGATCGACAATGGAGTTGTAGACACTTGTAACAAACTGGAATGTGGTGACACTTGTGAGAAATCCGTGATGCTGAGGGACCAGCACAGGGTGCGTCGCAAATGCTGCGCCACTACCTGCTGCAGCTTAGTGTGACTGAACGCTCGGCTTGTGCCGGCCCGGGCAGCTGCCGAGGGACATTCACACTCCTCCAGTGCAGCCAGGTTACATTATTTCAGAATTTTTCTGGGCAAGGAAGAGTAGCCTTAGTCAAATTAGGAATTGGAGCTGATTTTGCTCCCACTATATCATGTCAACCATCAGTTGCAGCACAGTTATGCGTAAGACATAGGGCATAATTTTCGCTCAAACTCACAGTTAACGATGTATTTTACAGAAACTATAGAAACCGAAAATGTTTTCCATCTTTCAACCCCTCACCCAAAATTTGATAAGATAGGAGTGGCAACCTTTTACCATATATTAAGAGGAGCCAACGAAAGAATTAGGTTCTCGGTAGAAACTTTTTCTTTAATTATTTCGAAATAAACCTCAATTTTCCCGTACCACGCAGGGAAGTGTACTGAGGTCTAATGTGAGTCCTGCTAGCAATTTGCGTTAAGGAATGTAATTTATATATTGAAACAAGATGTAACCATCATCCACTCAGATATTGTTTCTAAAATTCTCTACACAAAAATGCTGATTCTGATTGTTAGAAAAGCTAGGACTTTTCAGACTTCATTAGTGAATCTTTTACAATTTGCAAGAGACATTTAGCCGACTTTGTGTCGTTTCCAGGGAACACCACGAGGAGGTAGTCTCTCTTCGTCCCGCATTTTATTTATTTACAATATTATAGGATGATTATTTATTTACAATTTTTACAATAGGGCGATCAGCGTGAACTGAACCACTTTTCAATATTTACAAGTGTTGCTTTAGCTTCAGCCATTTACTTTTCATTCTAATTTCTGTGTGTAGGCCACGCAAGTAAGAAATGATTTTATATTGCCGTCAACTTGGAGTCTTGTAAGGGCCTTAGAAACTATCTCATCTGTCTTAATTGAGGACTTCTTTCTTCTTTTCCCACCTAGATTTAAAACTAGTCGGTCAAATGGGTGCCCATGATATATCGCCCCGCCCCTTCTCTGAGAATTTTTACTAAGGAATAAAAATTTGGAAGAACCTTCGAAATTAATGTATTTATCCTCCGATTCCATCCTTCTGAAACATTGTTGGTGCGGTGACACGTTCCTGCGCAGTTCCATATATCCTTTGGCATGTCTTCATTATCCAGTCATTATTCAACAAAATAGTCTTAAAAATCCTGCAGTTTTTCGTTACCTGGGGTGCTCTCCTGAATGCATAGCCACCCATAATCTAACATGTCCAGGGGAATTTGAGCCAAAGCGGAACACAATCTTACGTAAAAACGGATTTCTTCGTTTTCCTTGTAGGCAGCAACAAGGCCGCAATTCTGCACTTGCCTCCGCAAGCACTGATTGAAATGGTAGAAGCAGCCAATAATCTTTGCATCAGGAAACAAATTTTTTACTGATTGGATGATTGCAGCTTCAAAATCCATCTTGATAGCTATGCTATAGAATTCCATCCAGGTACGTTGTTCTTAACAGCTGTGAAAAAGCGATCGTACGTTTCTCGCTTTTTATTGGGTAGCAAGGCGTACACGGTTGGAACTGTGTTTGTTTCCTCCTCAGAACTAGAAATATCGGCATGAACAATAAATAACTGTCCGAACTGCTTGCTGGGGCTTTTGAACGTTCCATCGACAAAGAACGAATTGCAGCCTGTTAAACAGGATTTTCCCCTTTCGCTGGCGAACACCAATATCCTATCATTTGGTCCTCTGTCGTCATCTGCAAGTAAAAATTTGCTCCCGTCATTCATTAGCAAATGGTGTTCTTGCAGAAATATTCCTGCAGCATCGGTCGTATCTTGTGTAGATCCCATGCTTTTTGCCTGATGCGTTGCAGCGATCGTTTTGCACTCCTGTGTGACGGCAGTGATGTGACGATGCAGTACTGAACTGCTGTGTGCTACCTGTTTGGTGCCCCTGTAGGCCGCCCGCTACCTGTTCGGCCGGGTCTCCTCACAACTGTCGCTCCTCACAACTGTCGCTCCTCACAAGTGTCGCAACCCCTCGAAAATGCGGCCGTCATTCTCAGACAAACAGAACCTGGTTTCGTCCGTAAACGCTATCCGATGCCATTCCTGTCCCCAGTGACATCGTTCCATATACCGTTGCTGTCTAGCACGTTTCTGCACATTCGTCAAAGGTAGGACTGTCACTTCTAATAGTGTACGATGTGTTACACACTTCCACTGTTGCGTCAGTACACCAGAGCCGAGGAGAACGCAGATCTGTCTTGCAGTGCCATTCGAATGAGATGCCGATCAACTCGGGAGGGGAGAGTGGTCTGGGTGGTGCGACATGATCCATCTCGTCGTGTTCTCCGGCCTACCGTGAGTCTTCCTGCTCACAGCCGTTGCACTGCCGAAATATTTCGTCCCAGACGAGCAGCAATAGCCCGGATGGATGCAATTCATTCTCTCATTAACTAGAATGCACCTTCTTTCAACCTCACTGATTTGACGGTACGGTTCGCGCATACGTCTACTAGGCACAAAGAACGTCTACTCAAGTCACACTGATCCATTACCATAGATTTATAGCGACAACGAGAGCCATAGGCACATTTTACTGGTTGGGAGTGTTGCGTCGCGATGTCGATTTTGACCTTGAACCAGTGGGGCGGCAGTGTTCAAATGCTAATCATTTCTGCAGAGCATACTAATGTACTTGTCCTGTTAATATGAAGTCCTATCTCCAGTGGTTCAAGGTGTTCCGTTTTTTGTGGACACGCTTGTAATATAAATGCAGTCACTTCCCCTATGCAATCTTAGAATTAAATTCTGTTTGACATGTTATTACACCGACGACAGAAACATACGTATTGAAATGGAAGACAGCAGTAACTATGCAAATGTTAACCCGAGAGAAAGTGAGCGTGCACCGCTCTAAGCCCGAGAACACGCGCTCCGGATCTGGCAGCACCTGCTGTGTGGCAATTACGGTAATCAGACGGAGGTGTGGATGATTCACCAGGCCAGCAGCGCAGACGTGAAAGCAGTCAGAACAACCGTACCACTGAGCGGCCATCCCACGGATTTAAGTGCAGCTCAAGTCCCCGCAGGGTAATTGATTCCACATGGCAACCGGATCTCGCAGTTCATCTTCAGAAGACCAGTAATTGCTGCTTTAGCGGCCGCGACCTCTGCGGGTGACTCAACAGCGGCTGCACGTTTGGCAGGATCTGTTATTTTTAGATAGCCATCCTTCTCAAGTAATAAAAACGCTACAGTAGCTCACCCACGTATAAGCAGCAGCAAAAGACGAAAATTTAAGGAACCTTGGTCCCGCATTTACTAACATGCTAACAATTTAAGAACGAGAAGCCTCACACTATTATCAGACAGGAAACATACACAGGATGTTTTGAACACCCAAATATCTCGAAAAATATGCATCGTACGAAAAAAATGTTCTACATGAAAAGTTACATATTCAAAGGCGGCATTTGTCTGCGCTAAAACTAGTCGCCCCGTAATTACCACCCCCAAAGGGGAGAAACTTTTCATATTCAAATGGCAAACACACATATTTATTGCACGTTCGGATTCTACGCCAAAAAATACCTAGGGTTTACTGAAAGCATTTTTTTTTCATTCGTAGTAGATGGCACGGTAACCAACAAGTTTCAATTTTTCCGGATTTTGCTATTAAGAACCGACTCATTTGATTGTACATTTCATTTTCGATAAAAATGTAAACTTTTGTTATAAGTAGTTGCTATCGCTGTAAATAGTTGTTGTTTCTGTTAAAATGTAATTCAGTTTTGCACATTTAATAGCACACTAAAACTTTTATTATATTTTGACTAATGTTCAGTCTTTATCACATCATTTATGTTTTAATGACGAATGTTGAAAATTAGGTGGACTGATAAGGTAAGGAATGAGGAGGTTCTACGCAGAATCGGAGAGGAAAGGAATATGTGGAAAACACTGCATGGGGGCTTAATAAAAATATTAATGCAAATAATTTTAATTTTTTTTTTTTTTTTTTTTTTTTTTTGCTTTAGTAGCTGTCTGTCCGATTACGAAGTCTCGTAACGGTTGGCCCTGACTGTTATTGTTACGCAATCTGACTGCTTAGAACAATAACAAAGAATGAAATGGAAATTTTCATTAACACAGTTAATTAATTAAGCCCCCAGCAACTATAAAACCAACGCAACAACAAGCACAAGAGTAACTGTTCTGTGTGTGGGAGTGTGACTCAACGTACGCATCTGGCACGGTTCATCTTCAACAACACAACAATTTTTAAATAACATTATACTGAATTAATTAAAGAAAATACAAATACCATAATTACTCAAGAGAACCACAATTACACTCTAATCCAAGAACCCAAGCCAGATGCTTTGTTGACTGAACCTGTAATGACACATTATTTAAAACATGGAAATAATGAAAAATAAATCAAGTTTCGTTACCTTCATATATTGACCAAAATCACTCTCATAATTACAATATATCTCCACACCGCCTCGCTATTACCACATCTGAACAAGAACCTTTCAGTATCACATCTCAGCAAGCACTCCCTACTAGCACATCTGAACACCAACTGACTACTACGAGCTCTCCCCAAGCAGTGACCTCTAGCACATCTCAATAATGACAGCCCGTGGAGGCGGCGGAACAATGCTCTCTAGCGATCTCTGGCGCTGTGGCTCAGTGTAGCCACCTTTCATATGCCCTTCCTCCACGGCTAGAATTTGATGGTATTTTTGCCAGCATTGGTGGTGAAAATACCACCAAATTCGTCAAAAAAATACAGACAAAAATAAAAGATAATATTAATACGTAAATATCATATAACTAGATAAAATTTTGGCTTTGCACTGACCTTTCAATAACCTATTATATAGAATACAGTAAGCAATACAAATTCTTTCATACATGTGACTTTACATAACAGTTTATACAAGTATTATGTGGTTAAACAGTTCAATCAATAGCGTCAGCAATGACGAATATGTGCAGGTAAGAGTCTCATAACTTTCCACAAACAGTAATACACAATAAATCAGTTTATACAAATATTCACATAAACGCTTTCCATAGCCCAAGAATAAGCAGTTGACAGTTCCAGCAGTAGCACCCAGCAATGGTCAACAGGTGCAAATACCACAAGTAACATTTTTTCAATAGAAACAGTCCATCAGTGGCACCCAGTACTGTTGAATAGGTGCAGACACCAACAAGTAACACCATTTCAGTAGAAGCAGTCCATTAGTGGCACCAGCAATGTTGATCAGGTGCACACAGCGACAGGTGACTTCATTTCAGTAGAAGCAGTCCATCAGTGGCACCCAGCAATGTTGAGCAGGTGCACACAGCAACAGGTGACTTCATTTCAGTAGAAGCAATCCATCAGTGGCACCAGCAATGTTGAGCAGGTGCAGACATCAACAGGTGACATCTTTTCAGTAGAAGCAGTCCATCAGTGGCACCCAGCAATGTTGAGCAGGTGCAGACACCAACAAGTAACACCATTTCAGTAGAAGCAGTCCATCAGTGGTACCCAGCAATGTTGAGCAGGTACACACAGCAACAGGTGACATCTTTTCAGTAGAAACAGTCCATCAGTGGTACCCAGCAATGTTGAGCAGGTACACACAGCAACAAGTCACATTTCTCAGCAGAAGCAGTTCAATAAAATACACTGTCACTGATCACACTGTTCATCAGAGTTTATAAGCAGAAATTAAACATGTCCTAGTGGCACCAATATTGTAGAAAAGGTACAAGTAACAGTCCATAATTTTTTTTACAATCACTGATCACACAGTTCATCAGCAGAAATTAAACATGTCCTTGTGGCACCAATCATGTAGAAAAAGTGCAAGTAACAGTCCATACTATTCACCATAACTACTGAGACAGTTCAGTCATGAACAATAGTTTGAATGCACATACAATTTCTTTAACAAAATATAATCAATGCTCTTACACTAAACATACAAATCATAATAAACACACAAATGATATCAGTTAATTGTCACATTAACTATTACAGTACACAGTAACAGTTAACCTATAATATTTATGGGTGTCAGTGCAAGCCACTACCAACAAATAAAATAATATTTAGGAGATAGGTGGGTAGGATTAGGAAAGGAAAACACACAAAACACATCCACTCATCTTTCATCCTCATTAAGTGCTACTGTGTAATTGAATAGTGTTAACTGTGTAAATGTAACTCTGTCCAAGATTTGATGTTCATCATGTGTACCAAGTAGTAGTGGCAGCAATGTATAACAGTCAATAATAGTTAGTCAACGTCATAGTCATCATGTCAAGACCAATGTTTGCCAAGCCAGATCAAATTGTACTGTTGCTGAACAACTGTCAGTGAGCCAAGATATGCAAATACTTCCTCTCTTCAAAAAAAAAATGTATACTGCTTATTGATTTAACAAAGTGTGTGTGTAGGCAATCTTCTTTCTACTTGAGTGTTCTAGTCTGCCATCTTCATCCTCCTTGTTCCATATGGACCAACAAAAAAAAAAAAAATATGCTCCTCACTTACTTTACCTCTTATCCACCAAACTCCAATAATCATCACTTAATCTTAATACTTCAATAATACGTCGATACATATAAACCTCAGCACCAATATCATTTCACTTCCATAACAACTCTTTCCTCTAGTCAGTCTCCTCGAACAAGTACAGATAAAATCCTAGTGCAACTTCAATTCAGCATCCCATACAATCCGAAGACACAGTGTCCACACACAACCTCTGTGTAATCCAGCTGACCCAAATTTTCTACTCATTATAAATTATAAGATACATTTTGGTTCCTTGTCCATCATTAAATAAAAGAAATGCATACATGACCTCTAACAGACTTAGTTCGAATAACTCTCAGTAATTAAGTACGATTACGGAGTGTGAATAATCATAATATTTCACAGTGTGTACACCACTTCAAGAATCATGGCAGAAGCAATCATGTGGAGTATTCCTTGTGTCAAGTGTCACTTCCTATTTCAATTGCTCACGAAAAATGCAGTGTAATACTGTCAATGGTCTAAACCTAGTTTTGGTCTGTCATGTCGTTAGCTTCCTTCCTATTAGCATAAATTTATACAGCTTCCATAAAACCTCAGCTCATGTGACTTCTATGACTTTCTTTTACTAATGTCGTTCGCCGAATTATAGCAGTTCATTTTCTTATCTTAAAAATATAAGGCACTGAGCGTAAGCAAAACATGCAATAGCGAGTAAATATACCAGTAGAGAACAGAATGTCAACAAGTGGATGCAGCACAATCCCTACAACGAGGCTCTGCCAAGTGAACAATCTATAATTAATACCACAGTGTAACCTAAACTCTATATTTGTACACAGTATATCAGCATTTCTATATACTAGATTGAAGAGTAGTTATGACAACAAAACAGAAATGTGTAAATATGCAATCCATACGCACAGCAGCAAACATGCCTTACACAATAAACAGGTCATTAGAATCACATCGCCATAAGCAAATAAATCTTCATATGTAATCTTAATAAGTAAACATGAAGGCGCAAGCAGATAAATCACAAAGTATAACTTACATATCTAACCACATCAGCACAATTAATCAGGTGACAATTATAATTTAAATAACTAAGCACAGCAGGCACATAATAAAAAACATATGACGTCAGTGAAAAAGCATAGCAGCCAAACGATGCATAATATACGCAAGTAATAACACTGTTCATTAATCGATAATTGTCAAAATCAGTAAATGTACACAAGCACATCGCTTCACAAGTAATTTCATAGAACATAAAATTTAGCACAAAGTATGAGTCACGTAATCGCGAGCAGCAAATTACGTCTAAAGTACGTACCTAAGTGAAATTATGTTACCTGAAAAATAAACTCAATTAATAGTTACCCTTTTTAGTTTATTAGTTTCATCTTCGAAATGACCTTCTTCCTGAAAATTTTCTCCAAAGCAAGTCGTCTTAACGTCGGACACGCACAGAATTTACCTGAAGGTCTTAAATACTTTATACAACCGTATCCTGAAAAATACTGAACGTTAATAACATAATTTATGAAGTCCTTATAGCTTTATACAGAATTTAGTCGGAGAAATTAGACTGTGTATTTGTTTACGTCTGTCAGTGCATTCGCACTGAGCGCTCGATCAGCTGTAGGCGCGTGACGTAGGAAGGTAATTGTTTGCGGTCAACGACTGCCTTGTGCGGCGCGCAGACTGACTGTTGCTTTAGGTATGTGCCGCCGCCAAACACAGCGCGGTATCCTTGTACTCTCTCCATGTTTACGTAAACTGTTGGTTTCTCACAAGTATGTCATACCACAAAAATTTTTACGTTAGATATGTGATGTATTCCCTTAGAGCGTCGAGATTTAAGAGTTTCTACTTCAACAGTGTTATCATGTATAATTTTGCGAATTCTATATGGACCGTTATAAAGCAGAAAAAATTTGCGACACAAGCCTTTTCCTTTGTGAGACAAACGATGAGACTTAATTAATACCTTTTGACCAACTGACAAAATTTTTAAACGACCAGGACGTTTAGCTGATTTCTCTCTTCTGGCAGCCGCAGACGCAATATTTCGTAGAGCCAGGTTGACAACTTCAGAATGCCGCAGTTTCCGTGAAGGCGGAAAAGGAACGATTTCAGAAATGCGATTTGTTGGTACTTTATTTTTTAATATCAATAGAGGCGGTAAAGAGGTTGAGTCATTAGGAAGTTCATTCAGAATGTTTTGAAAAATATGAAGATACTGATCCCAAGTTCTGTGATTCTGATGACAATAAAGACGGCACAATTTATTGATTTCCTTCATCCATCTCTCTGAAGCATTAGATTGAGGGTGAAAAAGTGAAATGAAAATTGGTTTAATCTTCCGACGCCGTAGAGTACGAAGCCAAATTTTAGAGCGAAACTGTGATCCATTATCTGATATAACCTTATCAACATGACCAACTTCTTTAAGAAAATGTTTGATGAAAGCGTTAGATACTGAACGAGCTGTTGCTTTGCGTAAAGGTGTAAAACACACATATTTTGATGTTAATTCCACTGCTACGAAAATATACGCAAAACCATTAGTAGAACGAACCACTGGACCGAACAAATCGACTGCAGCCATCTCCTTTAATTTCGCTGGAATGATAGGAAACAACGGTGCTCTGTGAGAAACTGTTGGCGGCTTAGCCTTTTGACATAATTTGCATTTGGCAAGAACAGATCGAATACGTTTTTCCATATTACTGAAGTAGCAATTTTCTCGTAATTTATGAAAGCATTTTCTGGGACCAAAGTGCGCATAACTGAAATGTGTGTACCAAATCAATTTATTGACCCACTCATCAGGAATACAAACTAACCAAACAGAGTTGTCGACCGATTTCCGTTTAAAAAGAATGTCATTGCGAACTAAATAATGCTGTCTGATCGCTACGCTTTCCTTTCTCCTCCACTTCTCCTTAATGTCCTTCCAGATTGGATCCTTATTTTGCTCCTTAGCGATGTCCTGGAGCGAAGACGAAATAAAGTTCTCAAACGCAACACCTTGAATGTACATCAAACAATAATGGTTTTCTTTGCAGTCCTCTTCAGCACTTTGTTTCAAACCCATAGGTGCACGTGATAAAGCGTCAGCAACAATATTTGAAGATCCCTGTATGTAAACAATACTAAAATCAAATTCCTGTAGGTACAATGCCCATCGTGACAATCTTCCATGAGTTAATTTTGTCGACATAAGAAATTCCAGAGCTCGATGATCGGTGTAAACCTTAGTATGTCTGCCAAACAAAAATGTGCGAAATTTTGTGAAAGCCCATACAACAGCCAAAGCTTCAAGTTCCGTAATCGAATAATTCTTCTCTGATTTAGAGAGAACACGGCTTCCAAAGGCAACAGTTTTCTGTACTACAACGCCGTCATCTTCTATCTCTTGGAATAAATGTGCACCTAGGCCTTTGTATGATGAGTCCGTCGCCAAACAAAAATCTTTAGATAAATCCGGATGTGAAAGAAGTGGGGCAGCAACTAAAGCATCACGAAGTTGTTCAAATTCTGACTGAGCTTCCTCATCCCAACACCAATTAGAATTTTTTCCAGATAATTCACATAAACGAGGTGTGGCCAAATTGTCCAATCTAACAAAGCGTCTAAGAAAATTACAGACACCAAGGAAACTACGAACATCACGTTTTGTGGTAGGAACAGCATAATTATGAATAGCGTCTAGTTTCTCTGGATCAGGGAGAATACCTTCTGTAGAAATAATGTTACCGAGAAATTTCACCTGAGAACGACCAAATTCAGATTTTTCCAAGTTCACTGTCATGCCAACTCGTGCAAAAATACGTAATAATGAATCCAAAATTTTGTTATGCTCACTCCAAGAACGTTTAGCAATAAGAATGTCGTCAACATAAGAAGTAATATTGTCACGAAGATAAACAGGTAAAATTTCATTTAAGCTACGAATGAATGCTGCTGAAGATACAGTAAGTCCAAACGGTAATTTCCGAAACTGGTAACAGTTACCAAAGGCTAAAAAAGCAGTATATTTTCTACAATCAGGGTGGAGTTCTATTTGCCAAAAACTTGCGCGCATATCAATCGTGGATAAAACTTTAATTCCATGGAAATGTTGAAGAAGTTCATCTAAATTTTGTGGACGGTCAGTTTCAGGAATAATAATATTATTTATCTGTCTGGAATCCAGAACCAAACGAATTGACCCATCCTTTTTAAGAACAACGTGTAATGGGCTGGTATAAGGACTGACTGCTGGCTCAACAATGCCCTGATCTAACATGTATTGAAGTTCATTCTTAACCTTGTCTCTGTAAGCCAAAGGAATAGCGTACGTTTTTCCGCGAAATGGTGTGTGTTCTTTTACTTTAAATAAATATTGTAAGCCTTGTATAGTTCCTGTGTGATGACTAAACACTGTAGCATGTGAAGTCAAAATATGGTGCAGCTCTTCTCTTGCAACGTCATCTGGCACTTCAGCTTTCTTAACCTTTTCATTAATTAATTCTTCGCTATTAATTACATCATCCATCGCGTCCCTGTATCTATTGTCATTGTCATGAATAAACACACTGTCGTCATAATGCTCAACAAAAGCATCAGAAGTAAGAAACCTTAAACATTTTGTATCTGATTCAGATCTTGCTAAACACTCGAAAAATTTCAAACATTTCAGCATTCCGGCAACAGTCAAATTCACACTTCCTTCTTTAAAGTTCAAAATTGCCTTATGTGCGTTAAGAAACTCCATACCTAAAATAATCTGTGTACTGAGTAATGGAACAATAATAAAATTAGCAGAAAATTCGTATCCTTGACAAATGAAATTTAGGTTGGTCTGTTGTTTAACTTCCACACCTTTTCCAGAAATCGCTCCTCGAATTGTAGTTTTAGAAATAGGTAACACGGGACAGGCAATAGTTCTTTCACATATACGAAAAACTGATTCACTAATGACGTTCAATGGGCTCCCAGAATCTAAAACTGCAGTGAACTTATTCTTACCCACACATACTTCAATAACAGGATGTAAAAATGCGTCTACATTAGTTTCCTTTTCGTCTAACAAAATGTCTCTCATGTCTTCCAGTCGTACGTAGTGTAAAGTCGAAGTGTCATTACTTTCTGAACCGTCTATATTGCTGCCAGAAGCCGAAGCTGCTAGTCATTGTCGATTGTTTGCGTCACGTCTTTGATTATTCGCGTCATTTCGCGGATCAATTTCTACTAATTGCACTTGTCTCTCTGAAGTTCTGTCACGTGGAGGATGCCAATTAGGTCCTTCCTGTCTGTTAGATGCAAATTCTTGGTTGTGTCTGTTATTAAAATTTCTGTTTTCCTGTCTGTCTGCATAACTACTTCTTGTGTAATTTCGACTGTCACTTCTGAAATTATTGTTGTATCTACTACCCTGGTTATTTCTGTAGTAAGAATTTCTGTTACTGTATGAATAATTTCTATCTTGATGATACCGATTACTGTTTCCGTATGGTTGATCATTCCGGTAGGAATTACCGTTATTATAATTGTCTGTGTAATTTCTGTTAGAACGTCTGTTATTGTCATAAGGCTGGTATCTATTGTCCTGTCTGTTACGTCTGTCATTCTCAAAGTTACCCAAATAACGTCCGTTCCGATCACTATGCCTTTTCTCTGAAAATGTATTGTAATTACTGCTACTGAAAAAATTACAAGAAGTCCCGTCGTCGTTGTCATACTCAAGTTCTTGTAGCAAAGTCTTAAAAGTCTCAATGTCGTCTTTACATCTTCCGGCTAAAGCAATTTGTCTTATGGATTGTGGCAGCTTAGTTAAACAAATGCGAATTAATTCAGTCGGACTGTAAGGGTTGGAAAGGAACTGATTCTTTCGAATCATGTCTTCAAAATATTCTGCTGGCGTGCGGAATTCAGACTGTTTGAAATTACGCTGCATAATAAGACTGTGTTTGACTCTGTCTTGCGTGTTTTCGGACCAATATGCCGATAGAAATGCATGATAAAAATCATTCAGATTATTACAATCTCTAATGAGTGCACGCATCCGCGTCGCCGGTTCGTTTTCTAAATATCCACACATAAATTCCAGTTTGTGACTTAGTGGCCAATTTGGTGGGAGTGCATACATAAATTGATCTAACCATGCACATGGATGTATGTCATTTTTAGAATTGCGGAAGATCTTAAATTTCCGAACAGTCAAAAAGTGTTTATAGTCAAAGTTTTCGCCTCGTGGCGACAAAGACCTACCGCGTCTGTCCCAGTTTGAATGTCGATTATTGTCAAGTTCGCGCGCCTGGCGCTCTCTTGTTGTGTCCCGTAAATGAAATAAATTACTTTCTTCAAACCCCTCTGCTATCTGTGATTCTAAATTTCTTCTGCTGTCTTTTCCTACGATTTCGCCTTCAATTTGTTTGACTTGCTTTCGTAATGCCTCAACTTCCCTTTTAACGCGTTCATTAAATTTTCCCTGATTTTCAACATGCTTATTTATGTTCTGGTACTCTTCGGTTTCTGCAAATGGTAATGGAGCTGTATCATCTGAATCTCTATCCCCATTTAAACTAAGACTTGTCAATTTATCTGAAATCTCCTCAACTCTTTCCGATAAATCACCTATTTGTTCTTTCTGTCTATTTACGTCTTCCGTAAGTGTCGCGACTCGGGTTTCAGTATTAACACATTTGGTAGTTAACTGTTCATATTGTTGTGTTAGTTTATTTATTCTGTCATTTGGTACGGATTCCTCGATTCTCTCAAATATTTCTTCCTTATCGTGTGCACGTTGTAAATTTAACTCTGAAAATTTCTGTACTATCACGCGATCTCTCTCCTCCTGTTCTCTATCCTGTTCCCTTTGTCTAATCTCTACTGCAATTAATCTATTATTGTGAGCATTCAAAATCGGTTGTACTTCTTCTCTGATTTCTTTCTTTAATTCATCTTTCATATTTTTGAAACATGTCCCTATTCGTGAATCTAACCGTGTTTCCATTGTTTCCATCTCTGTTTTAATTGTGCCTATTTGTGATCCCAACTGTGATCCCAGTGAGTCTAACCGTGTTTCCATTGTTCCCCTATCTGTTTTTAATTCAGATCGTAACTGTGATCCCAGTGAGTCTAACCGTGTTTCCATTGTTCCCATCTGTGTTTTAATTGTTCCTATTTGTGATCCCAAATTTAATATTGCACCCATCAACTGCTCCATATTAGCTTGTTCGTAATTCCTTTCGCCCCTAACATTTCCCGCAAAACCAGTTTCATTCGTCATAGCTGTAAAGCTATCTGTGTTTGATGCTATTCCAGAATTTTCTATCGTTAATCTCGTATTCTGTTAATTTTCTGATTGAGAAAAATTTTGAAATGGTTCCGGACTACTTTCCCGACTTATTAAATTGATTTCCACTTCATTATTCAACATACTGTTCTCCTGTGTTGGCGAGTTCGCCATGTCAACAATTTCGTCATTCTCACTATTCATCATTTTTGCCTTTTTCATTGATCGCGTAATCATTTACAAAATATACAAAACTCGTCACTATATGAAAATTACACACAATGACTCTTTATCTCCAACAATACCCTTCACACGAAATGCTTCCCTCAAACACGATTAACGAACAATTGAAATAATTGCATTAAATTGTCAAACGCGTATACAAGGCAATAAAAATTAAATTTTGAAAAATACCATTAGAAGAATGCTAATTACCAAATCTACACATGCAATATAGACTACAATTACTAACTACAAATTACTACAACAATCCTACTGTCTACTATTTCTACAATCAGAAGAATTCCAAGGGACGATCCGAAGCAGTGGACGCCACGTGCATGTGGGCTTAATAAAAATATTAATGCAAATAATTTTAATTTTTTTTTTTTTTTTTTTTTTTTGCTTTAGTAGCTGTCTGTCCGATTACGAAGTCTCGTAACGGTTGGCCCTGACTGTTATTGTTACGCAATCTGACTGCTTAGAACAATAACAAAGAATGAAATGGAAATTTTCATTAACACAGTTAATTAATTAAGCCCCCAGCAACTATAAAACCAACGCAACAACAAGCACAAGAGTAACTGTTCTGTGTGTGGGAGTGTGACTCAACGTACGCATCTGGCACGGTTCTTCTTCAACAACACAACAATTTTTAAATAACATTATACTGGATTAATTAAAGAAAATACAAATACCATAATTACTCAAGAGAACCACAATTACACTCTAATCCAAGAACCCAAGCCAGATGCTTTGTTGACTGAACCTGTAATGACACATTATTTAAAACATGGAAATAATGAAAAATAAATCAAGTTTCGTTACCTTCATATATTGACCAAAATCACTCTCATAATTACAATATATCTCCACACCGCCTCGCTATTACCACATCTGAACAAGAACCTTTCAGTATCACATCTCAGCAAGCACTCCCTACTAGCACATCTGAACACCAACTGACTACTACGAGCTCTCCCCAAGCAGTGACCTCTAGCACATCTCAATAATGACAGCCCGTGGAGGCGGCGGAACAATGCTCTCTAGCGATCTCTGGCGCTGTGGCTCAGTGTAGCCACCTTTCAACACTGATAAGGAGAAGGGACAGGATGATAGGACATCTGCTAAGACATGAGGGAATGACTTCCATGGTACTAGAGGGAGCTGTAGAGGGCAAAAACTGTAGAGGAAGACAGAGATTGGAATACGTCAAGCAAATAATTGAGGACGTAGGTTGCAAGTGCTACTCTGAGATGGAGAGGTTAGCACAGGAAAGGAATTCGTGGCGGGCCGCATCAAACCAGTCAGTAGACTGATAGACTGATGACCAAAAAAAAAAAAAAAATGATATAGGTAACCGGTTTCGGTTCTTTTTACAAAACCATCATCAGACCCATGGCTCCCTTAGGATGGTAGGCGGAGCTCTCCTCGCTGCTACGCATCCTAAGGGAGCCATGGGTCTGATGATGGTTTTGTAAAAAGAACCGAAACCGGTTACCTATATCATTAAAACATAAATGATGTGATTAAGACTGAAATTTAGTCAAAATATAACAATTAATTGATCACTGTTTTCCAAAAATGTTTACCAAAATTGTAAAACTTTTATGTCTAGACATTTAAAAGTCTGGTAAATAAGCCACTTTTAAGATAACGCAGTTTCCCGTTCCCACCTTCCGGTGAGCCTGCACACCATCAGAATATTTGGTTTCGGTGAGTCCCCACGATTCTCACTATCAGGGTGACTGATTTCGGTGTGTTCCTCCGTCCAATGGCCGCAACTCACGGCGCCAATTACAACGCCGTCTAACACGAATAGAAATAAATTATTTCAGATATACTCTAGGTATTTGTTTGGCGTAGAATCCAAATATGCAGTAAATAATGGGCGTTCCCATTTGAAAACAAAAAGGTGACCCTCCCATGCGGAGATTAGGGGATGGCTAGTTTTAGCATAGACAGAACTCCCCTGTAAAAATATTAACGTTTCATTTGGAACATTTTTTTACGCGATGTGTACTTTCTGAGAAGTTCAGTTGTTTCAAGTTAAATCACACGCCCTGTATAGCAACAGACAGTTTCGTTTCTTCACACGCAAGTACAAAGATACGCAACTCCTTGACATCTCTCTCCCTTTTGCGGAATTCAGCTATATCTTTGTTACTGCAAAGAGGAGAACTCTTGTATCTGAGCCGGCCGGAGTGGACGAGCGGTTCTAGGCGCTACAATCTGGAACCGCGCGACCGCTACGGTCGCACGTTCGAATCCTGCCTCGGGCATGGATGTGTGTGATATCCTAAGGTTAATTAGGTTTAAGTAGTTCTAAGTTCTAGGGGACTGATGACCTCAGAAGTTTAGTCCCATAGCGCTCAGAACCATCTTCTCTCTGGAGGAAATAAATTATGGGATTCCACGTGGCTCAGTCTATGGATCACTACTGGTTCTCACATAGTTAGTTCTATTTCCAGATGTCATAGTCGATCCTAGCATCGATATAGCAACAGAAGAAATGGTAAATAATATTCTTAAAAGTTTATTTTATTTTATTTATTTTTTTAAGTAAGCAAATGGTCTCACTCTCAGTTTCAGAAACAACAAAATATTCATCTCTGTACATCTAGAGGTACTACACTAATGATAAATATAACACACGGTGAGAAAATAATAGCTAGGGCGAAAATTTTAGGCATCGCATACTGACGAGATTTTAAACTGGAGGAAATACGTTTTTGAATTCTAAAACAACTCAGTGTACCCATATTTGCACACTGAATTTTTGCAATTCTTAGTCTGAGATAAATCAGTTACTTAATCTATTTTGCGTATTTTCATTCACTATCGACGTATGGAATAATTTTTTGGTATAACGCACCTACACATCGTTAACAAAGAGAGTTTTCATTGAGCAATGAATACTCTCTTTGTTAAGGATGTGTAAGAATAATATTGTTATGCCACAATCACACTCAAGTCCTAATTTGTCTGTGAAATACATCACTAACACTGAAAGTACTTTTTTTTTACGAACACCAACGTACAATCGAAACAGAACTGAACACCTGGATGGAGAGAGCAGCTATTTACACAAACATCTAATATTCCAGAATATACAGACATTACAAACATAAAAAAGATTACATGATACGAGAGGGATACTCTTGGCACAAAAACTGGAATGGGAAGATGAAAAATTTCTGAGAGTTCCATGTTCGTATTTATTAAGTAAGTAATTGTTTTTGTCATATGAAACTATTAGGGAATTATTGTATTACTATACTGAATTATGAACACACCTGTACGTTTTATATCACGACACTTGCTTGCATAAGCATATGTTTCCTTAAATTAACGTTTATACAGCGCTGTGCAAATGAAGAACGCAGTTACTATCGCAGCTACTGCCCTGACAGTGGCCGAAACGGTCAATTGAAGGGTAGAGCGACAACAACGGATACGAAAAGCAAGACGTAATTGGGTTCGACCCTGGCTGGAAAGAGGAGACGAACGCAGGGACGTTCTGTTAGTTCCACAAGAAAGTGTACGCCGTCATTTGTATGAAAAAGGACACTATTATAAATATATGTTTACATGAAAATACATATTATTACTAATTGCACAATTACCTAATAGTTAATCCAATCGCCGCCATTATCGATTACAGATTGGATTTTTAAGCCTGTCTCCGTTAAATCAGCCACGTTGCCAACCTCCAAATATCCTTTGACCCTCTTCGCATGGCATGTCTTTGACTTTCTAAGAATTTTAGCAGTAACTCTATATAAAAGCTTCGGTCCTTTGGATGATTTACAAAGAACACTGCCTCGTGACGCTTCAGATACTTTGCACTCATTTTAGACTGCAATCGACAAAACAAAACATTCAGCTGTCACACTGTTTATCTACACACTGTGCAAAAGCGCATTGATAACCATCTGTTACATAGAAACAGGGTTTCGCAAATACACGAGTCCGTTACCTCGTAAGGGGCAGTCAAAACGATACAGATAACGAAAAAAGGTAGATAAACTGTCTGTTATTTCAAAAGTAATCGCCATAACTGTTAATACATTTAACTCAATGTGAACTACACAATGTGAGCAAAAATATCCGGATACCCCGGAAAGCATACGTTTTTCATATTAGGTGCATTGTGCTGCCACCTACTACCAGGTACTCCACATCAGCGATCTCAGTAGCCGTTAGACACCATGAGAGAGCAGAATGGGGCGCTCCGCAGAGCTCACGCACTCCGAACGCGGTCAGGTGATTGGGTATCACTTGTGTCATACCTCTGTAAGCAAGATTTCCAACTCCTAAACATCCCTAGGTCCACTGTTTCCGATGTGATAGTGAAGTAAAAACGTGAAGGGACACGTACAGCAAAAAAGCGTACAGGCCGACCGTGTCTGTTGACTGACAGTGACGGCCGACAGTTGAAGAGCGTCGTAATGTGTAATAGGTAGACATCTATCCAGACGATCACATAGGAATTCCAAATTACATCAGGATCCAATGCAACTACTATGACAGTTAGGCGGGAGCTGAGGAAACTTCGATTTCATGGGCAAGCGGCTGCTCATAAGCCACACATCACGCCGGTAAATGCCAAACGACGCCCCGCTTGGTGTAAGGAGCATAAACATTGGACGATTGAACAGTGAAAAAACGTTGTGTGGAGTGACGAATCGCGGTACACAATGTGGCGATCCGACGACAGGGTGTGGGTATGGCGAATCCCCGGTGAACGTCATCTGCCAGCGTGTGTAATGCCAACAGTAAAATTCGGAGGCTGTGGTGTTATCGTGTGTTCGTGTTTTTCATGGAGCGGGCTTGCACCCCTTGTTGTTTTGCATGGCACTGTCACAGCACAGCCCTACAATGATGTTTTAAGCAATTTCTTGCTTCCCACTGTTGAAGAGCAATTCGGAGATGGCGATTGCATCTTTCAACACGATCAAGCACCTGTTCATAATGCACGGCCTGTGGCGGAGTGGTTACACGACAATAACATCCCTGCAACGGACTACCTGCACAGAGTCTTATAGAAAACCCTTGGGATGTTTTGGAACGCCGACTTAGTGCCCGGTCTCACCGAGTGATATCGATACCTCTCCTCAGTGCAGCACTCCGTGAAGAATGGACTGCCATTCCCCAGGAAACCTTCCAGCACGTGATTGAACGTATGCCTGCGAGATTGGAAACTAAGGGCGGGCCACCACCATATTGAATTGCAGCAATACCGGTGGACAGTGCCACGAAGTTGTAAATCATTTTCAGCCAGGTGTCCGTATACTTTTGATCACATAGTCTATGTTTGCGGTTACCTAAGGAACAATGATTGTACCAAGGCGTGCACCTGTGTAACGAAGCAAACTGACGGCCACAAATATCTTTCTTCAGGTGTCCAAAAATATGGAAACCGTATGGGGAGAGATTGAAACTGTATTAAGGCTGTGTTAGGGTTTCTCATCGAAACTCCTGCAGCGTACTCGAAACAATCTCGGCAACATTTTGTGGGCGGACATTATTCTGCACAGAATTTTGCTATCCGTCAACATTCCTGGGGTTTGGACCTGATTGCGCGCTTCAGTTTTTTTCAAGTGTCCACGTACCACTGTGCGTCAATTGTGGCGCAGTGTTCCAAAAAGTCAATGAGCAGCTGGCAAACGCAGTCAGAGAAAAAGGTCGTCATTACTTTCCCGGAGCTGGCGTGCCTATTGTTTCGACTACGCTGCAGAAATTTCGCTGGGAGGCACTTACAGTTTCACCATATAGTCCCGATCTCTCCCCAAGTGATTTCCATATTTTTGGAGCCCTGGAGAAAGATATTTGCGGTCGTCGATTCGCATAGGACTAAAAAAAAAATTTTTCCGTGAAGACAATGACACTCTTGTCTCACAGTGGGATAAATGTATTAATAGTTACAGCGATTACTTTTTAAATAACAAACTGTTTACTTACTCTTCTGTCTTGTTTTCATTTGACTGCCCCTAGCCTTCAGAAATGACAATAATTTTAATTCGATAAAATCGTAATAAACGGTATTACTAGAATTAAACATTATTTGAATGTATGTATTAACCGTGTCAATAACAGTACGCTCTAAAAGGCAAAAAGAATACCAGCACTTTAACTACAGTTGCTGCTGATAATAATAATAATAATAATAGTGATATCCACATATAAAACTATATATGTAGGTGCACAAAAGTAACACTTCTTTCTATTGTGATTCCTGTGTTTGATTATAAAAGGCTTTTAATGTTGCTGTCGAAATCAACAGGCATCGGACTGAATATTTACGACAGCACAGGAAGGCAGCCTTATACCCAAGGTACACGTGTCAAATTACTGACATTTCTAACCGTACACCAACACGTCTCCTATCAAAACATCAACTGCTTTTGTCCATTAGTCCTCACCAAAATAATGAAATAATGATGATAGGTTTCTGTGATATAAACACCGTTTAAATAAAAATGAATTTTATTCTTCTTTAGCCACAAACAATACGTCCCTCCGTGGCCTATTCACACTCACACTATAGTCACAGTCATTCATTTGAAACATTTCATTTGATGTGATTCTTGAGTTTCTCCCGGCGTATTTGATAATCAAAATATCCACGGGTGTACTGCCGGTCTACAGTGTCCAACGGGCACAATATTTCGGCGATCATACATGTCGCCATCATCAGGTGAACTGACGGACTGAGCTCCTGTGAACGTGCCGGCACGGAGGTCCGTACACTATGGCTGCTCAGGTGGAACTGGGTTCGGTCGCGGCGGCGGCGGATTTAAATACCCTCCGCCCGCGGCGCGCTCACTCCGCCGTCCGCGCCCCGCGCCACGGTCGCGCGGTGGAACAGATTGCGACGGCGTCTGAGATGACGTCGGTGTGATGGCTCCGTCCGCCGTGGTCGTCACAACTATACATTTGCTCGATTTACTCTTGATTAACCCAATCGCTGGTTCCCAAGCCTTGCTAAGATTATAGCCACAGTCACGATTTATGAGGTCGTCATTGGTGCGAATTTCGATGGCCTCTCTAACAATGCTGTCCCAGTATCTCGACGTCTGTACCAGAATCCTCGTGCGTTCATACTCCATAGCGTGATTTTCCGACAAACAATGTTCAGCGACCGCCGACTTGCTCGGATACATCAGTCGAGTGTGCCTCTGGTGTTCACGGCATCGATCCTCGACGGTACGCATCGTCTGACCAATATACGACTTGCCACATTGACACGGAATCTGGTACACGCCGGCCTTCCTCAAACCGAGGTCATCTTTGGCGCTCCCCACCAGTGCACGAGTTTTATTCGGAGGACAAAACACCGTTCCGACCCGGTGTTTTTTCAAAATGCGGGCGATCTTTCCCGAGAGTGCGCCTGTATATGGGATAAACGCAGTGCCTACCTCCTCCCTCGTGATTTCATCCATATCCACAGGTTGTGTTGTAGTGGTTGGGCGGAGAGCACGTTGAATCTGCCACTCTGAGTACCCATTTTTTCAAAATACAGTTCTCAGATGTTCCAGTTCCTGGGGTAGACTCTCTGCGTCAGAGATAGTGCGCGCCCTATGTACTAGAGTTTTAAGTACCCCATTCCTCTGTGAAGGGTGGTGGCAGCTGTCTGCGTGCAAATACAGATCAGTGTGCGTTGTCTTCCGATACACCCCATGACCTAGGGTGCCGTCAGGCCTTCTCTTGACCAAGACGTCAAGGAAAGGTAGTTTACCCTCCGTTTCAGTCTCCATAGTGAATTTGATGTTGGGGTGTATGGAGTTGTTCACGAGGGTACCCCTGCGAGAGTCACTAGAATTGATTAGTCAGAAGTTTGACGATAAGACCACTGAACTTTTTAGGCATGTCTTGACTTCCACGTATTTTCTTTTTAATGGAGAATACTACGAACAGACGGAGGGAGTCGCCATTGGTAGCCCACTCTCACCGGTGGTAGCGAATTTGTACATGGAGAACTTCGAGGAGGAAGCCCTGTCGTCATCCGAATGGAAACCTACTTGCTTTTTCCGTTACGTGGACGACACTTTCGTCATCTGGCCACATGGTATGGATAAACTCCTTGACTTCCTTACACATCTAAACTCCATACACCCCAACATCAAATTCACTATGAAACGGAGGGTAAACTACCTTTCCTTGACGTCTTGGTCAAGAGAAGGCCTGACGGCACCCTAGGTCATGGGGTGTATCGGAAGACAACGCACACTGATCTGTATTTGCACGCAGACAGCTGCCACCACCCTTCACAGAGGAATGGGGTACTTAAAACTCTAGTACATAGATGCGCGCACTATCTCTGACGCAGAGAGTCTACCCCAGGAACTGGAACATCTGAGAACTGTATTTCGAAAAAATGGGTACTCAGAGTGGCAGATTCAACGTGCTCTCCGCCCAACCACTACAGCACAACCTGTGGATATGGATGAAATCACGAGGGAGGAGGTAGGCACTGCGTTTATCCCATATACAGGCGCACTCTCGGGAAAGATCGCCCGCATTTTGAAAAAACACCGGGTCGGAACGGTGTTTTGTCCTCCGAATAAAACTCGTGCACTGGTGGGGAGCGCCAAAGATGACCTCGGTTTGAGGAAGGCCGGCGTGTACCAGATTCCGTGTCAATGTGGCAAGTCGTATATTGGTCAGACGATGCGTACCGTCGAGGATCGATGCCGTGAACACCAGAGGCACACTCGACTGATGTATCCGAGCAAGTCGGCGGTCGCTGAACATTGTTTGTCGGAAAATCACGCTATGGAGTATGAACGCACGAGGATTCTGGTACAGACGTCGAGATACTGGGACAGCGTTGTTAGAGAGGCCATCGAAATTCGCACCAATGACGACCTCATAAATCGTGACTGTGGCTATAATCTTAGCAAGGCTTGGGAACCAGCGATTGGGTTAATCAAGAGTAAATCGAGCAAATGTATAGTTGTGACGACCACGGCGGACGGAGCCATCACACCGACGTCATCTCAGACGCCGTCGCAATCTGTTCCACCGCGCGACCGTGGCGCGGGGCGCGGACGGCGGAGTGAGCGCGCCGCGGGCGGAGGGTATTTAAATCCGCCGCCGCCGCGACCGAACCCAGTTCCACCTGAGCAGCCATAGTGTACGGATCTCCGTGCCGGCACGTTCACAGGAGCTCAGTCCGTCAGTTCACCTGATGATGGCGACATGTATGATCGCCGAAATATTGTGCCCGTTGGACACTGTAGACCGGCAGTACACCCGTGGATATTTTGATCATTTCATTTGAGTCTGTTCGGTACTCTTCAGTCGCCGTTGATTGTTCAGGGTGGTCAGAAAATTTCTGAAACTCTTGTAGGGGTGTAGCAGGGCAGCTTGCACTGAGACGTAAATGTTAAGAAAAAAGTTCAATACGTCGCGCCGTTTCCGAGTTATTTCACACTGAAATTAGCCATTCGTGCGTCACGCGCTCACGTTCAAGTAGGCTGCCAGGGTCTGTGTTGCTCAGCGAGTACTTTGTTTCGTCAGCTGAAACTTGAATTTGCCAGCGACTTCCTGATTGGCTAACTTCAGTGCTAAATATCTCGGAAACGGCGCTAAATATCGAATTTTTTTCGTAACATTTACATCTCAGTACAATCTGCCCTGCAACATCCCTACAAGCGTTTCACACAATTTCTGACCATCCTGTAAATGCTTTCCTGAGTTACGAAATTGAACCAGAACCTCAATTTACACAGTTTTACTCGTGACAGCGCACAACATTTGCACTTATGCCCCTTCGGCTTGCTGATTAAAGCCGTACTGTTTTCCCTCAGGAGCCCAAAATCGACAGGTGCCCAAATGTCGTCTCGCTTGCAATAGGGGGCCTCTCTGCTTCAGCGATGCTGCTACATCCGAGCAAAGATGTGCAAGGGCAGATTCGATCTGTTAGGCACAGTATCGATATGTATCTCCATACACGACGTAGGAAAACGCAGAAACAGGGACGACGTTTGTATAATTTTTTTAACAGAAATAATTCCAGACACACAGAAGATGACGCACAGGTGTCGAACCACGTTTGGGTAAAAAGAAAAAACAAATAAGGCAAATTTAATTCGCTAATACGGAGAACAATGTGAACAGTAGAGCCCAACGCAGCAAGATAATGACTTGATTCACAAAAATGTTTTAAAGCCATGTTGACTGTTAATCGGAAGTGACTGTTTCCAAAATCTGAGAAAGTTTTCCACTGATTCCTAATAGTCACAAATTTTTGTTCCTTTTTTAAAATAATTTAATAAAGGAAAGTATTTCGAGGTTCAAGTCCCATCTTCAGTCTTTAATGGAATACCAAAAAATGTTTAACATAAGTAGATACAGATGCTGAAGTAGTTGTTTATACTCTTGGGATGTTCTGTGATCACCCTGGTATCAAAGAGGAGGATAACCAGATATGAGTGAATACTTACTTCGTTTGTTAGTATACTGCTCATATTTTTTAAAAATAGTAACTCCCTTTGTTCATGTGAAACGGCTGTTTTCTTGCGGTGTGTTCATTAATATCCATTGTGGTGTTTCCCTGTATCTTGTTGAACACTGTGTATCAACTTGAAAAGGGCATTAAACTACACTCGCTATTTAGACTGACGTTACTAGCTTCGTAAGGCAGTGCTCGGCCCCAAAAGCAAAAACTATCTGAATCTTATTTACTTCTATGTTTCTGTAAACTGTTGTTAAAAAATCAGGAAAAGAAAGGTTTCTATTTACGAAAAATCAGTCTTTATTAAAAATGAAATCATGATGTTGCCAACAACAAAAGCTCTCATATTAACAATAGCCACTCAAACAAAGTTTCTGAAATAATAATTAAAAAAAATAAATCTACTTCAACAATGTTGAAAAAGATGTTTTGAGATCAAATAATGATGAGTTAAGTAAAGAAAAACTATAGCAAAAGAATAAACAATGACTTTCTATAAAATATTGACATTCATCACAGTCAAGAAATAACTTTTTGTCTACGGAATGCATATTTTGCACGTATTTTTGCTATTTCGAACACGCTTAAGCAGTTTTTGTAGCTTTAAAGCATGGACAATATGTGGCATCGTAGCGCCTTTGACTTTTCTGGGTCACTCGGTCCGCTTGGACCTGCACTGAAGAGTCATTGACGATCCTATCATTTTCAAAATTTTTGCAAAGAACCTCGTCCACTGCAGTTCCCTAGAAACATTTGTGGACTTCAATTTCCTCTCTTTGATATTTCGTTTGATTAATGCCACGCACAGTTGTTTTACAAAATCTCGATGCGGCATGTTGCTATTCTCATTCATGACTCTGTTTTCCATAAAAATAACCAGATTCTCTTACTATTTCTTGGCTTTCTTCGCGAACATTCTCTTCTTCTGCTCCTTCATCGTTCTCTACTTCACGTTCTGTTTAACGAACAGATATTTCTGTTTCGCAGTCACGAAGCCATACTGCATGTTGAAAAGATTGTGGTGTACCCAATGAGTCAGAGTCATCATTCGCTAACAATAAACGCAAAATTTGATCATTGTTCGAACGCCACTTCAGTCTTTTTAAAACAATTTAAAACAATTTGTGATGAGGAATAAGAAAAGTAATGTTTATAACTTCGTGGAATACATTTCGAACCCAACCGGTATGTACCTACTGAAATAGTGGTCACTGACTCGGACGTGCCTCCGCAGTGCAAAAGTACAGCCGGTGCTACGATTACATAGAAGCACACGGGCAATGCGCCAGTAGGTATGAAACTGTAAACAAAAGAGGATTGCATCGACACAGTCAACTCTTTGTGCGACAGAAGCAATATAGCGACCAAAACGAAGCTGTTAAATCGCTGTCAATGATACCCCATGTTAGATTATCCTTTTCTTTCTCCGCAGGATGACCAGAATACAGGCCAAGAGTGTAAAGAACAACCTCAATATCTACAGGGTGGTTCAAAAAGAAAAAAACAGATTTGAATTGTTTATTACAAACTATAAGGGACAGAAATACATTGCACACGTCACTGGATAGATGAAGGTTCAAAGTTTTGACACACTGCGCTGTTTTTTGAAGCACCATGGTGATTACACCACAGGTGAAACCCTTTTGTGTGCTGGAACCTGCGCAAAATCAATCCATTGTTCAAGAGCAACGTGCATTCCGCACTCGAGTCAGCAAGGAGACCGCCTCTGCACAAGCAGATTTACGACTGGCACAAAAAATTCTTGGAAATTAGTTATAAATGCAAAGGGAAGAGCACTGACCGGCCACGATAGTTTGATGAAACTGCGGAGCGAATCCAAGATGCGTTCACACGGAATTCTCTGAAGTCGAGAAAACGGGCAAGCTAGGAACTTCAACTTCCTCAAACAACGGTGTAGCATGTTCTGAAACAACGCCTGCATCTGAAACCTTACACGCTGCAGTTACTGCAGCAATTGCGTCCCGGGGACCATAACAGAAGGTACGAAGTTTGCATTTCAGTACACCAGGATACGGCAGAGGACACTTTTTCCGAACGACCCATCTTTTCGGACGAATCGACGTTTCATCTATCGAGTAAAATAAACCGCCACAATGGGAGAATTTTGGGGTCACAAAATAGTGTCGTCGTCGTTGAACATGAAAGAGCCTCACTGAAACTGAATGTTTTTTGTGCCATTTCTGCTCACAAAGTTTATGGAACTTTCTTTTTTGCGGAGGAAACTGTGAGAGGAATGTCATACCTGGACATCCCGCAAAACTGGTTGTTTCCTCAGCTTCAAGAAGATACAATGACTTCATTTTTAAGCATGACGGCGCCCCGCCTCGGCTTCCCACTTTATTTTCTCATAGTTTGTCCCAGGTGCGGACATTTTTGCGTAAAAATGCAGTTAAACAGAAAATGAAGAGAATAGACATAATATTACATGATAATGTTGATGCTATGAAATCTCAAACACCCTGCTCTCTAAATTTTATTTTATGTTATATTTTTATCGTTTACTATACATGCAAAAAATTCCCATAAAAATTAAAAAAATGAAAATTACACTATTACTTTTTAGCGTTGTTTCCTTCTCAGACATTTTCTTTGCACTCAACAATAGCAAATGTAAGGCGCGTTTCCCTTTCTTTTTGGGCCACAGATGGAACATGTTTTGCGTTTTTACATCATTCCACAACGACTTCTATTCTTGGTTCTGCTACTCCCAAAACACAGTGAATGGATAAACAAAGTTCATGGAGTATGCGATCGCTGATGATTCGGTTTTTATCTGTGGTGTCGCCATCGAGTTAGCAAGTTCCTTCAAAAAATTAAAGCGGTTCGCGTGAGTACTGACTTTCTAGGAAATGAGAAGGGCAAACACATTTACCCCTCTCACGCGCAACATGCGGAAAAATAATGTCACTGGACATCATAGGTAAAAGCTTCGATGACCAGTGATATTTGTATCGAGCCAACAGCCTTTAGCTAAGGATGCAGTCTCTGCACTTGGTCTTAATCACATTGATGACTTGTTTCATTCAAGGGATTCACAGGTGATAAAACAAATTCGTCTTCACTTTCGCACTGTTCCTATTCTGAATTATGTTTACTTCCTATTTCTTTGTCATTCTAAGTTTGTCGCAATTTAATCCAGTATCACTTGCTAAACTGGCCTCAAAACATTTTAAAACAGTATTCTCAAAGTCAGGGTTCGAAACACGAACAGTAGACGAATACCTGACTTCTGAACGCATGACACAAAGTTGAGCGGCCTCAGAGACCGCTAGCACGAAAGAAGCAGTAATAGTATGGGCCCACGTCACGCTCAAGAGGCTACTGACACAAGGAAAACCACGGAAGCTTTGGAAAACAACAACTAAACAACGCCATAATCTCATTTCCATTCATGTGCATTAGCAACAGTCACAATAACCGCTAGCGGTCTGCGAGACCGCGCCTGGAACGTTAATGGATAACAATGCTATCCCACAACGACGCACTGAAAGACGTGGAATGTTGTTTGTACTTTGTACACAACGGTAAGGAGAAGTGAGTTACGGAGTGGTGTGCCAACTGTCGTAGCAGCAAAGCCGCACACTAGTTGAAATGATTAGCGTAACAGGTAACAAAACAGAGGATTTACTTAACTTCTATTTCTCCAAGCGAACGAAGACTCAGTACAAAGAATGTAGCAATAAGAGTCCAGTTCAGTGTCAAGAAAGACAAAGCACGAAAGACGGTGTCGTAGCACAGTAGCTCCAAGTGTAAACGGGCTGACCGGCTGCCTCCGGCCGTCCTATACTGCAGTGGCACGCTCGTAATCGAGGCCTGTTGGAGGTGCCAGACCTCACACTTTGCGATTATCTTTCTGTGAGGGGTACATAAAAGATAGAGTCTTTTTCTACTTATTGCAGCTACTTTTCAAGAGCTCAAAAATCAAATTGCTGAAGTAGTCGATTCAATAAACAGGGACCTGTGTGTGTAACAAACTGAACTATCGTTTCGATGTTTCTCGAACAACGCACTGTGCTCATGTTGAGGGTATGTGATAGTGTCTGTGCGAACACAAAACTCTGAAGCTTCCTATAGCGAGTGACATGCGCAGTGCATTTTTATCTTTTATGGTTTGTCTCTAATAAACGACTAAAATCTGTTCCTTGTTTTTGAACCACTCTGTACGTGTGGTTACGTTAAGGGGACCTGGATGTCATAGCCTGAACTTTTTACTAGTACTTTGCTACTTAATTACTCATAAACCTTAATACACTCCTGGAAATTGAAATAAGAACACCGTGAATTCATTGTCCCAGGAAGGGGAAACTTTATTGACACATTCCTGGGGTCAGATACATCACATGATCACACTGACAGAACCACAGGCACATAGACACAGGCAACAGAGCATGCACAATGTCGGCACTAGTACAGTGTATATCCACCTTTCGCAGCAATGCAGGCTGCTATTCTCCCATGGAGACGATCGTAGAGATGCTGGATGTAGTCCTGTGGAACGGCTTGCCATGCCATTTCCACCTGGCGCCTCAGTTGGACCAGCGTTCGTGCTGGACGTGCAGACCGCGTGAGACGACGCTTCATCCAGTCCCAAACATGCTCAATGGGGGACAGATCCGGAGATCTTGCTGGCCAGGGTAGTTGACTTACACCTTCTAGAGCACGTTGGGTGGCACGGGATACATGCGGACGTGCATTGTCCTGTTGGAACAGCAAGTTCCCTTGCCGGTCTAGGAATGGTAGAACGATGGGTTCGATGACGGTTTGGATGTACCGTGCACTATTCAGTGTCCCCTCGACGATCACCAGTGGTGTACGGCCAGTGTAGGAGATCGCTCCCCACACCATGATGCCGGGTGTTGGCCCTGTGTGCCTCGCTCGTATGCAGTCTTGATTGTGGCGCTCACCTGCACGGCGCCAAACACGCATACCACCATCATTGGCACCAAGGCAGAAGCGACTCTCATCGCTGAAGACGACACGTCTCCATTCGTCCCTCCATTCACGCCTGTCGCGACACCACTGGAGGCGGGCTGCACGATGTTGGGGCGTGAGCGGAAGACGGCCTAACGGTGTGCGGGACCGTAGCCCAGCTTCATGGAGACGGTTGCGAATGGTCCTCGCCGATACCCCAGGAGCAGCAGTGTCCCTAATTTGCTGGGAAGTGGCGGTGCGGTCCCCTACGGCACTGCGTAGGATCCTACGGTCTTGGCGTGCATCCGTGCGTCGCTGCGGTCCGGTCCCAGGTCGACGGGCACGTGCACCTTCCGCCGACCACTGGCGACAACATCGATGTACTGTGGAGACCTCACGCCCCACGTGTTGAGCAATTCGGCGGTACGTCCACCCGGCCTTCCGCATGCCCACTATACGCCCTCGCTCAACGTCCGTCAACTGCACATACGGTTCACGTCCACGCTGTCGCGGCACGCTACCAGTGTTAAAGACTGCGATGGAACTCCGCATGCCACGGCAAACTGGCTGACACTGACGGCGGCGGTGCACAAATGCTGTGCAGCTAGCGCCATTCGACAACCAACACCGCGGTTACTGGTGTGTCCGCTGTGCCGTGCGTGTGATCATTGCTTGTACAGCCCTCTCGCAGTGTCCGGAGCAAGTATGGTGGGTCTGACATACCGGTGTCAATGTGTTCTTTTTTCCATTTCCAGGAGTGTAGATATTGGAATGAAACTTTAACCAAACAATTATTATATTGTGACCTCTATGAGAAAAAATTTAAAATCTGTGGAATACAAAGTGAATTGAATAATGATTTTTATCTAATATACTGAATTGTGTGTAATTTTTATTCTAGCTACTCTGTACTTCCGCAATATTCAAAACAAATGTCAAATCCAATTTTATTCTTTTAATTATGAACTTGTTGAAGCAGCAAACCAGAAACCCAGAAATATTTACCAGTTTGTTGTTTTGTGTATTTATTTCTAAAAAAATGTTTTTTAGAAGTCAATTTTTTTCTCATAACAGAACGTATGACATGCTCCAGCCTAAAATATTTAATACATTGTTGAATAATGTGGTTGACTGTATAGGCAAGCACTACATTGCTACTGATGTAAAGTTTTGTTTTGTAGCTTTAATATTGGATGTGATAATGATACTTATACATGCAGAAACGTTGATTACGGGAAAGTGAAACTAAAGATTTGCGTGTCATTTTTTCTCAATGATAACATGTCGAAATATTCCACCTCCATAATCTTGTTGATTCTGAGTATTCTTTTTACCTTATTTAGTTACCTTCCTTTCCTTTGTTGTGCTGGCCTCTCTTGTCATGCTTTCCGCAGTTTTCTCAGCTTCAGAGACACGTTGTCTGTCCACAAGTAGCAGCCCACTTTTCTTGTTATCCCCAGTTTTGATGCCTAGTACGCTATCGTGTTCAATCTTCTTGTTATCCATCATTGCAACATTGCACCAATGAAAAACAGTTTTTCGTCAATTGTTCCCAAACCAGTAGATTGACAAGTTCAAATGACTCTGAGCACTATGGGACTCAACATCTTAGGTCATCAGTCCCCTAGAACTCAGAACTACTTAAACCTAACTAACCTAAGGACATCACACACATCCATGCCCGAGGCAGGATTCGAACCTGCGACCGCAGCAGTCGCACGGTTCCGGACTGAAGCGCCTAAAACCGCTCGTCCACCACGGCCGGCGATTGACAAGTATCTACAGCTCTTTTCACTGTAGTACGTATACAGGGTGTGCTTCACTGCCTTCTGTTACGTCATTATGTGAAAGTTTACAATACCTCTCAAATTTTACAGGCTTGACATTCGACTACAATTCTCCTGGACAGGCCTCTTCTCTTAGTTATGTCCGCAGTAAGCGTAAGTGGTTTTTCGTTATAGCAGTATTTACATTTAGCAACAGACATAAGCAGTCCTGACAGGTTGTACTTACTAATTAAAATGTAACCGTTATTTTAGCTATTTACAACAACAACTTTTTTTTTATATTCGGTAAGATGTTAGATGTTTCAACTTGCGTTTTGAAACACAGCCTGACAAACTTTTAGGCTTTTATTGATTTCCATAAAATTTACAACTGATGTTAAACTTCTTCGTTTTTGGTATTTTACGATGTACAATGGTCGAAATACGCAGTTACAACAAGAAATTAACAACCCGAACGCACACGAGAAACATAACGATGATAAACAATGAAACCCTCGTAACTCCACCTGTATGTGAAAACTCTTAATTCCAGTAACTCCGCAATCAATGACAGATTTGAAAGTGCATGGATTTGGCTCAAATGGCTCTGAGCACTATGGGACTTAACATCTATGGTCATCAATCCCCTAGAACTTAGAACTACTTAAACCTGACTAACCTAACTAACCTAAGGACGTCACACAACACCCAGTCATCACGAGGCAGAGAAAATCCCTGTCCCCGCCGGGAATCGAACCCGGGAACCCGGGCGCGGGAAGCGAGAACGCTACCCCACGACCACGAGCTGCGGACATGCATGGATCTCTCTGACCTTTCAATAACTAGGCTTCCACTATGCAGTTACACATGTAGAACTTTCTGTATCAGTTGGTCTCTGTTGGATTCCTTTCATGTTTAATTTCTTAAATCTGTTGTCATTCACGGCATAAATTCCTCTTCTAAATTTACTGTGGCGGTTCTGACTATCTGGGAGGAGACTGAGTAGTGGAACGTGTTACTTTTACACATAAACAAGAACGATCTGTCACACTACTACACTTTAAAACACAGTTTATATGTAATTCATGTCACACAGTCTCATACAGAACCTACATCCGCTTTCTTTTATATACTGTATATGATAAGATACTGTCATCCCCCTTCCCTTCTGTGTGAGAGGATGAATGAGCAAATGTATTTCTAGTTGCATGCTTGAGGGTAGCAGACAAGCCTGTCTGCTAGAGAACAGTAGGACCAACGTCGGAACAGATAGCTACGCTTTCTAAAAGCA
The DNA here is from genome assembly GCF_023898315.1 of Schistocerca nitens. Taxonomy (NCBI): domain Eukaryota; kingdom Metazoa; phylum Arthropoda; class Insecta; order Orthoptera; family Acrididae; genus Schistocerca; species Schistocerca nitens. The sequence continues at coordinate 995,763,604 of NC_064615.1, forward strand.
AAGAGGTTTCTATCCTTAGTATGGTCCTGTCCGTCCGTTGTCATGTTGGTATAGGAAGCTGCCCCTCTGGTCACTTCCGTTGGTATTTGTGAGCCACCCTCAGGAAGCACGCCCGGTAGGAGCGCAGGTCAATCTATCCGTGGCGAGCGTCTGAAGTGGTAAGATCTCCGGCTAAGCGCGTGTCTGCTAAGTCCGTAGGACAATGGATTTCTTAAGTTCAGCCTAACTGAAAACTTAATCACCTTTATTTCAGGTTTAGCTCTAAAATATCTAATGTTATCTTAAATTGCAGCGCAGTGTAATTCTCGTGTGAAGTTCAGATTATTTTCCGGTAGTTGCTTTGTCACTACTTTGTGAGTAAAGTGGAACCACGTGTTGATCAGTAACTCTAACTAAGATCAATCTTAAATGCGAATGCTTGTGTGATTATAACGTCTCGTCTTGACAATATTTTATAATATAGCAACTTTTCTTTATGTTCAACCCACGTGGGGTGTACTTTGCGAGACCAGTACCACGTGCTTATATAACCGTTTGACCCATCAGGTTAATAGTAAGACGTTAGTAACCAGTTCGAGGTTTTTCTTTTGTAAATTGCTTTTCGATCTAATTTATTTTAATTATCAAAATTATTGTGGAGTTATACGCTTTATGTAAACCAAGTTGACCACGTGAAGCATGTGGTGTAATCATCTAAGTAGCCCTCAGCTATTCTTTTTGGGAAGATTTCACAGAGAGTTAGTATGAATTTAGTATACCAGTGTGTGGTAATTACATGACGGACAGGATTGTGCTACGAACGTAATTTCTTTGGGTGAAAATTGAATCTGTTGGTTGTGGTTAATTTCCTCTTGCATATGTTTCAACGTTCTTCGTGTGTTATTCTATGAATGCAGTGTTGTATGCAGTCTCCCAATCTTGGCTCCATATTTGATGCGTTCCGTAAGATTACAATCTCACATTTTCACAATCCTAAATAAGGCACCAGCTTAGTTATGAATCGAGTTTAATATGCTGAAATTTCAATGATCAATCTTAAAATAAATTTCCAAATATAAACTGATTTCTTTCTTTTTATTTAAATTCTCTTTATATATATATATATATATATATATATATATATATATATATATATATATATATATATATATATATTACCGGTTGTTGTATGACTATTAAAAGATTATAATTAATGTTAGTCTGTTTGGGAATTTAGTAAACCTAGACTAGATACCTGGTGAAACAGTTGCGCAGTAATGCACGGTTAACTTCCCCAGACAGCTCACAGCTTTTAACCCGCTTTTATTGTCTATCAGTACCGCTTACATAGCAAAATAAAGCAACAACCTTACTATATATATATATATATATATATATATATATATATATATATATATATATATATATATTGTTGTTGTGGTCTTCAGTCCTGAGACTGGTTTGATGCAGCTCTCCATGCTACTCTATCCTGTGCAAGCTTCTTCATCTCCCAGTACCTACTGCAACCTACATCCTTCTGAATCTGCTTAGTGTATTCATCTCTTGGTCTCCCCCTATGATTTTTACCCCCCAAGCTGCCCTCCAATACTAAATTGGTGATCCATTGATGCCTCAGAACATGTCCTACCAACCGATCCCTTCTTCTGGTCAAGTTGTGCCACAAACTCCTCTTCTCCCCAATCCTATTCAGTACCTCCTCATTAGTTATGTGATCTACCCATCTAATCTTCAGCATTCTTCTGCAGCACCACATTTCGAAAGCTTCTATTCTCTTCTTGTCCAAACTAGTTATCGTCCATGTTTCACTTCCATACATGGCTACACTCCATACAAATACTTTCAGAAATGACTTCCTCACACTTAAATCTATACTCGATGTTAACAAATTTCTCTTCTTCAGAAACGCTTTCCTTGCCATTGCCAGTCTACATTTTATATCCTCTCTACTTCGACCATCATCAGTTATTTTGCTCCCCAAATACCAAAACTCCTTTACTACTTTAAGTGTCTCATTTCCTAATCTAATACCCTCAACATCACCCGACTTAATTCGACTACATTCCATTATCGTCGTTTTGCTTTTGTTGATGTTCATCTTATATCCTCCCTTCAAGACACCATCCATTCCGTTCAACTGCTCTTCCAAGTCCTTTGCTGTCTCTGACAGAATTACAATGTCATCGGCGAACCTCAAAGTTTTATTTCTTCTCCATGGATTTTAATACCTACTCCGAATTTTTCTTTTGTTTCCTTTACTGCTTGCTCAATATACAGATTGAATAACATCGGTGATAGGCTACAACCCTGTCTTACTTCCTTCCCAACCACTGCTTCCCTTTCATGTCCCTCGACTCTTATAACTGCCCTCTGGTTTCTGTACAAATTGTAAGTAGCCTTTCGCTCCCTGTATTTTCCCCTGCCACCTTTAGAATTTGAAAGAGAGTATTTCAGTCAACATTGTCAAAAGCTTTCTCTAAGTCTACAAATGCTAGAAACGTAGGTTTGCCTTTCCTTAATCTTTCTTCTAAGATAAGTCGTAGTGTCAGTATTGCCTCACGTGTTCCAGTATTTCTACGGAATCCAAACTGATCTTCCCCGAGGTCGGCTTCTACTAGTTTTTCCATTCGTCTGTAAAGAATTCGTGTTAGTATTTTGCAGCTGTGGCTTATTAAACTGATTGTTCGGTAATTTTCACATCTGTCAACACCTGTTTTGTTTGGGATTAGAATTATTATATTCTTCTTGACGTCTGAGGGTATTTCGCCTGTTTCATACATCTTGCTCACCAGATGGTAGAGTTTTGTCAGGACTGGCTCTCCCAAGGCCGTCAGTAGTTCCAATGGAATGTTGTCTACTCCGGGGGCCTTGTTTCGACTCAGGTCTTTCAGTGCTCTGTCAAACTCTTCACACAGTATCGTATCTCCCATTTCATCTTCATCTACATCCTCTTCCATTTCCATAATATTGTCCTCAAGTACATCGCCCTTGTATAGACCCTCTTATACTCCTTCCACCTTTCTGCCTTCCCTTCTTTGCTTAGAACTGGGTTGCCATCTGAGCTCTTGATATTCATACAAGTGGTTCTCTTCTCTCCAAAGGTCTCTTTAATTTTCCTGTAGGCAGTATCTATCTTACCCCTAGTGAGACAAGCCTCTACATCCTTACATTTGTCCTCTAGCCATCCCTGCTTAGCCATTTTGCACTTCCTGTCGATCTCATTTTTGAGACGTTTGTATTCCTTTTTGCCTGCTTCATTTACTGCATTTTTATATTTTCTCCTTTCATCAATTAAATTCAATATTTCTTCTGTTACCCAAGGATTTCTACTAGCCCTCGTCTTTTTACCTACTTGATCCTCTGCTGCCTTCACTACTTCATCCCTCAAAGCTACCCATTCTTCTTCTACTGTATTTCTTTCCCCCATTCCTGTCAATTGTTCCCTTATGCTCTTCCTGAAACTCTGTACAACCTCTGGTTCTTTCAGTTTATCCAGGTCCCATCTCCTTAAATTCCCATCTTTTTGCAGTTTCTTCAGTTTTAATCTACAGGTCATAACCAATAGATTGTGGTCAGTGTCCACATCTGCCCCTGGAAATGTCTTACAATTTAAAACCTGGTTCCTAAACCTCTGTCTTACCATTATATAATCTATCTGATACCTTTTAGTATCTCCAGGGTTCTTCCATGTATACAACCTTCTATCATGATTCTTAAACCAAGTGTTAGCTATGATTAAGTTGTGCTCTGTGCAAAATTCTACCAGGCGGCTTCCTCTTTCATTTCTTAGCCCCAATCCATATTCACCTACTACGTTTCCTTCTCTCCCTTTTCCTACACTCAAATTCCAGTCACCGATGACTATTAAATTTTCGTCTCCCTTCACTATCTGAATAATTTCTTTTATTTCATCATACATTTCTTCAATTTCTTCGTCATCTGCAGAGCTAGTTGGCATATAAACTTGTACTACTGTAGTAGGTGTGGGCTTCGTATCTATCTTGGCCACAATAATGCGTTCACTATGCTGTTTGTAGTAGCTTACCCGCGTTCCTATTTTCCTATTCATTATTAAACCTACTCCTGCATTACCCCTATTTGACTTTGTGTTTATAACCCTGTGGTCACCTGACCAGAAGTCTTGTTCCTCCTGCCACCGAACTTCACTAATTCCCACTATATCTAACTTTAACCTATCCATTTCCCTTTTCAAATTTTCTAACCTACCTGCCCGATTAAGGGATCTGACATTCCACGCTCCGATCCGTAGAACGCCAGTTTTCTTTCTCCTGATAACGACATCCTCTTGAGTAGTCCCCGCCCGGAGATCCGAATGGGGGACTATTTTACCTCCGGAATATTTTACCCAAGAGGACGCCATCATCATTTAATCATACAGTAAAGCTGCATGCCCTCGGGAAAAATTACGGCCGTAGTTTCCCCTTGCTTTCAGCCGTTCGCAGTACCAGCACAGCAAGGCCGTTTTGGTTATTGTTATAAGGCCAGATCAGTCAATCATCCAGACTGTTGTCCTTGCAACTACTGAAAAGACTGCTGCCCCTCTTCAGGAACCACATGTTTGTCTGGCCTCTCAACAGATACCCCTCCGTTGTGGTTGTACCTACGGTACGGCTATCTGTATCGCTGAGGCACGCAAGCCTCCCCACCAACGGCAAGGTACATGGTTCATGGTTCATATATAAAATCATTTTTCTTCACCTGCAAAACTTGACAAAATGGAGTTCCAGTGTCTTCATTGTCTACCATCGATAAGTGAACTCAAGTGAAGTACTTGCGTCGACAGAAAGGTCGATTGCATGAAATCTTTGGTCGTAGTACAGTCGATATGGGCTCTCAGCACTATGGGACTTAACTTCTGAGGTCATCAGTGCCCTAGAACTTAGAACTAATTAAACCTAACTAACCTAAGGACATAACACACATCCACGCCCGAGGCAGGATTCTTACCTGCGACCGTGGCGGCCGCGCGGTTCCAGACTGTAGCGCCTAGAACCACTCGCTCGCTCCGGCCGGCACAGTCGATATGGTCTTCAAGGATATTACACAAGCGAGTTGCTATGGAAACAGCGGTGCCAAAATTAAATAACGAAACATTGTAGGCAAGGTTTTGTGTCTGACGGTAGTGTGGCTCAAATGGCTCTGAGCACTATGGGACTTAGCATCTGAGGTCATCAGTTCCCTAGACTTAGAACTACTTAAACCTAAGGACAGCATACACATCCATGGCCGAGGCAGGATTCGAACCTGAGACCGTAGCAGCAGCGCGGTTCCGGACTGACGCGCCTAGAACCGCTCGGCCACAGACGTCGGCTGACGCTAGTGTGACAGCTAGACATTCACGCACCGCATCTGCTTTCGACACGACACGCATTTAAACGCGGAAATGATGAGGCACTGTATATAAAGTATATATTTTTAGAATCAGGAAGAATCATTTAACTTGATTAAATAAAAAATTTCCATTTTTTGGGCCCCTCATGACGCACATGTCCCATTAAATATTTTTTCTTCGGTCCTTGTAGCCTGAAGATAAGGTTTTTAGTTCGAATCATGTTGACTTTTCAAATAGTAGAAGTACATCAACGAAGGGTTATAACTGGTAGCGGTGTGTGAAAAACCTTTTCGCATGAACCTGTCTGATTAGAAACTGGCGTAGGCTACGAGGAACGGCCGTGGGGTCGAGCCTGTGACCCGCTGCAGACTCTGCAGATCCGCCGCGCACCGTGTAATTACGAGTCAGCCGGATCCCGGAACACTGGCGAAGGGTCGATCTCCGCGCCAGCAGAGAGTGTGAGTATACCCGTCCTGTCCCGTTCTGTAGTGTCGGCTAGTGTAGAGAGTGTGACTGGGGCTCTCGCTCTCTCGCGCTCCCTGCTTCCGGCTGTTTAGCGCGGCCCTCCGTCGCGCGGCTGCCGGCCGGCCCGGCTCGGTATTCCCCAGGCGGGCGACGCCGCCGTTCCCGCCAAGGACGCGCGGCAGACAGCCGGGCCCCCAGTTTACTCGGGGACCGGACTGGGGAGGCCCGACGCGGCGCGCAGCTGCGCGTCCCGACCTGTTGCTTCGCACCACTCCGCGCTGTCGCCACAACTACGTAACACCGATTGGTAAACAGCTCCGGATCTGCGATGTTTCCGAACCTGAGCAAAATCTTGATAGTGGCGCCCCTCAGTCCTTCCACTCGAGCGTTTTAGATGTTGTTGTTGTGGTCTTCAGTCCAGAGACTGGTTTGATGCAGCTCTCAATGCTACTCTATCCCGTGCAAGCTTCTTCATCTCCCTGTACCTACTGCAGCCTACATCTATCTCAATCTGTTTAGTGTATTCAAACATTATGAATCACCTCGAAGGGAACGATCTATTGATACGTAATCAGCATGGTTTCAGAAAACATCGTTCTTGTGCAACGCAGCTAGCTCTTTATTCGCACGAAGTAATGGCCGCTATCGACAGGGGATCGCAGGTTGATTCCGTATTTCTGGATTTCCGGAAAGCTTTTGACACCGTTCCTCACAAGTGACTTCTAATCAAGCTGCGGGCCTATGGGGTATCGTCTCAGTTGTGCGACTGGATTCGTGATTTCCTGCCAGGAAGGTCGCAGTTCGTAGTAAGAGGCGGCAAATCATCGAGTAAAACTAAAGTGATATCAGGTGTTCCCCATGGAAGCGTCCTGGGACCTTTGCTGTTCCTGATCTATATAAATGACCTGGCTAACAATCTGAGCAGTTCTCTTAGGTTATTCACAGATGATGCTGTAATTTACCGTCTAGTAAGGTCATCCGAAGACCAGTATCAGTTGCAAAGCGATTTAGAAAAGATTGCTGTATGGTGTGGCAGATGGCAGTTGACGCTAAATAACGAAAAGTGTGAGGTGATCCACATGAGTTCCAAAAGAAATCCGTTGGAATTTGATTACTCGATAAATAGTACAATTCTCAAGGCTGTCAATTCAACTAAGTAGCTGGGTGTTAAAATTACGAACAACTTCAGTTGGAAAGACCACATAGATAATATTGTGGGGAAGGCGAGCCAAAGGTTGCGTTTCATTGGCAGGACACTTAGAAGATGCAACAAGTCCACTAAAGAGACAGCTTGCACTACACTCGTTCGTCCTCTGTTAGAATATTGCTGCGCGGTATGGGATTCTTACCAGGTGGGATTGACGGAGGACATCGAAAGGGTGCAAAAAAGGGCAGCTCGTTTTGTATTATCACGTAATAGGGGAAAGAGTGTGGCTGATATGATACGCGAGTTAGGATGGAAGTCATTAAAGCAAAGATGTTTTTCGTCGCGGCGAGATCTATTTACGAAATATCAGTCACCAACTTTCTCTTCCGAATGCGAAAATATCTTGTTGAGCCCAGCCTACATAGGTAGAAATGATCATCAAAATAAAATAACAGAAATCAGAGCTCGAACAGAAAGGTTTAGGTATTCGTTTTCCCCGCGCGCTGTTCGGGAATGGAATGGTAGAGAGATAGTATGATTGTGGTTCGATGAACCCTCTGCCAAGCACTTAAATGTGAATTACAGAGTAATCATGTAGATGTAGATGTAGATGGTCTCCCTCTACGATTTTTACCCTCCACGCTGCCCTTCAATACTAAATTGTTGATCCCTTGATGCCTCAGAATATGCCCCACCAACCGATCTCTTCTGGTCAGGTTGTGCCACAAATTTTTCTTCTCCCCAATTCTATTCAATACCTCCTCATTAGTTAAATGATCTACCCATCTAATCTTCAGCATTATACTGTAGCACCACATTTCGAAAGCTTCTATTCCATTCTTGTCCAAACTATTTATCGTCCACGTTTCACTTCCATACATGGCTACACTCCATATAAATACTTTCAGAAACGACTTCCTGACACTTAAATCTATACTCGATTTTAATAAATTTCTCTTCTTCAGAAACGCTTTCCTTGCCATTGCCAGTCTACATTTTATATCCTCTCTACTTCGACCATCATCAGTTATTTTGCTCGCCAAATAGCAAAACTCCTTTACTACTTTAAGTGTCTCATTTCCTAATCTAATACCCTCAACATCACCCGACTTAATTCGACTACATTCCATTATCGTCGTTTTGCTTTTGTTGATGTTCATCTTATATCCTCCCTTCAAGACACCATCCATTCCGTTCAACTGCTCTTCCAAGTCCTTTGCTGTCTCTGACAGAATTACAATGTCATCGGCGAACCTCAAAGTTTTTATTTCTTCTCCATGGATTTTAATACCTACTCCGAATTTTTCTTTTGTTTCCTTTACTGCTTGCTCAATATACAGATTGAATAACATCGGTGATAGGCTACAACCCTGTCTTGCTCCCTTCCCAACCACTGCTTCCCTTTCATGTCCCTCGACTCTTATAACTGCCCTCTGGTTTCTGTACAAATTGTAAGTAGCCTTTCGCTCCCTGTATTTTACCCCTGCCACCTTTAGAATTTGAAAGAGAGTATTTCAGTCAACATTGTCAAAAGCTTTCTCTAAGTCTACAAATGCTAGAAACGTAGGTTTGCCTTTCCTTAATCTTTCTTCTAAGATAAGTCGTAGTGTCAGCATTGTCTCACGTGTTCCAACATTTCTACGGAATCCAAACTGATCTTTCTCGAGGTCGGCTTCTACCAGTTTTTCCACTCGTCTGTAAAGAATTCGTGTCAGTATTTTGCAGCCATGGCTTATTAAACTGATAGTTCGGTAATTTTCACATCTGTCAACACCTGCTTTCTTTGGGATAGGACATGAAAAATTAAAAAAAATCGATTTTTCACAAATATGTTCATTCCGTAGCACGCATGTATCGGAAGCGATTGATATATAAAACATACACTGAGGCGCCAAAGAAACTGGTATAGTCACGCTTACTCAAATACAGAGATATGTTAACAGGCACAATACGGCGCTGCGGCAGGCAACGCTTATTGAAAAGAAGTGTCTGGCGCAGTTGTTAGATCGGTAACTGCTGCTACAATGGCAGGCTATCAAGATTTAAATGAGTTTGAATTTGGTGTTATAGTCGACGCACGTGCGATGGAAAACAGCATCTCCGAGGTAGCGATGAAGTGGGGATATTCCCGTACGACCATTTCATGAGTGTACCGTGGATATCAGGAATTCGGTGAAACATCAAATCTCCGACATCACTGCGGCCGGAAAAAGATCCTGCAACAATGGGACCTACGATGACTGAAGAGAATAGTCTAACGTGACAGAAGTGCAAGCCTTCCACAAATTGCTGCAGATTTCAGTTCTGGGCCATCAACATACGAACCATCCAACGAATCGTCATCGATATGGGCTTTTGGAGCCGAAAGTCCACCCGTGTACCCTTGAGGGCTGCACAACACAAAGGTTAAGCCTCGCCTGGCCCGTCAACACCGACATTGGACACTTGATGACGGGAAACATGTTGCCTGGTCGAACGAGTCTCGTTTCAAATTACATCGAGCAGATGGTCGTGTACCGTTATGGAGACAACCTCATGAATCCATGCATCCTGCAAGTCAGCAGGGTACTGTTAAAGCTGGTGGAGGCTCTCTAATAGTGTGGGGCGCGTGCAGTTGGAGTGATATGGGCCCCCTGATATGTCTAGATACGACTCTGACACGTGACACGTACATAAGCAACCTGTCAGGTCGCCTGCATCCATTCATGTCCTTTATGCTTTCCGACGGACTTGGGCAATTCCAGCAGGACAATAAGACACCCCACACGTCCAGAATTGCTACAGAGTGGCTCCGGGAACGCTCTTCGGAGTCTAAACGTTTCCGCCGCCCTCCAAAATCCCCAGACCTGAACATTATTGAGCATACCTGGTATGGCTTGCAACGTGCTGTTCAGAAGAGATCCTCCCCCTCTCGTACTCTTACTGCAGGATTCATGCTGTCATTTCCCTCCAACACTACTTCAGACATTAGTCGAGTCCATGATACGTCCTGTTGCGCCACTTTTGCGTGCTCGCGGGGGATTCTAAACGATGTTAGGCAGGTGAACCAGTTTTTTGGCTCTTCAGTGTGTGTTCGAGGAAATGTAAGATATGTTATTTGGTCTTACGTGTGCCCAAGTGTAGTGCCACGCATCTTCACACAGCATTCTTCTATTGCACGTCACTGTATTTCGCTCTGAGGAATTCAAAGTACATATTTTCTAATGAAAGCTATCAAACCTGTATTCAGGATTGTGGAGATTAAAATTCCTATGGTGCCTCTCCAGCTCCCATTCGGCCGGTTTGACATCCTACCCCCCGTAAAAAATCTCAGATTTCCTACTGGGTGGGATTATTTGTGGCCGGGAGAATAAGAACTCTTCAGAAAATTTGCACTCTTTATTGCCTATTAGCTAATAACTTCCTATTTTGTGTGACATAAAACTAAATATAGGAAACATAAAACCAGTAAAGGCAAGAGGCAAGTAAGACAGTACAAATTTCTTCAGTCCTTATGTCCCAGCATGTTTCCTCTCTAATCGTGCTACAGCTTTTCCACAGTGCGCTTTCCTTACCGCGAAAGAATCTGTTACCTGATCAAAGTTCGTCAAACATTTTGCTACATGAAAAATCAAAATGTCGTTGCGTAATACTGAACTGTTAATGCGAATAATAACCAAGACTGCTGAGCTTTCTCGATGTGGCTACGTCAATTTTGTCACTGTCTGTTAGATAAAACGAAATAGGCTCTTCTAATACTGCAGGAATTGTAACATGCTCCAAACAAGCGAGACTGCTTTGGCACAAATGCTCGTTTTTATCTGCCTCACTTACATAAACAACACGACAAAATACAACTCACGAAGTATCAATATCAAATGCCTGTTAGGCCCGCTACAAACAAAAAGCGTTATGTTAGGAAGTAGTTTCACATTTCATTCATATGCTCCAGTTTCTCAAGCATGAGATCTAAAAGTAGTAGTAGTACGAAATTTTTATGTAAATCTAGAATCGTTATATTCTCCGTGTAGTTTATGTGATGTCCCTGTTTCTTCTCCCTCCTCATTCTAACAAACAATTTTGGTATCACTAATTCCGTAACTACTCCTACCGTTGTGAAAACTTATTCTCCTGTTATCTTTACTTACACTGCAAGAACCACCGGTGTAGTTATCCCGCATTTATTCTCCGGTTAGGGCGGTATTAACTATCATATTTCAATGTCAAAGTTGATATGTTAAACATGGGTTGTCAAAGAAATTTGATTGTGTAATAGGGTACTTGGTCAAATCTCGCCTGTCATCAAATAAATATGACCAAATCTAGAGCCTCGCTGTATATTTTTCTTCGTAAAAGTCGCTTGTCTTCTGTTTACTGTAATGTGAAATGTTACCACTTGGACTGTGTTTGTAAACATGGCTGCGAAGTTTAAATCGTGCGTGCCGTGAACAACAAAATTAATAGAAATGTATGAAGTTGATGAGGCGCTTTACAACGTGAGTACAAAAACGGATTAAGAAGGCTGGAGAGTTACAAAAAATTGCGGAGGTCATTAGCCGTGAGATACGGCCAAGGTGCATGGCTGGCGACATAAAAAGGAAAATTAATGGCCCCCGCTCAAGCTACTCTCACGAGAAGACAAAAGTACGTATCGACATACTTATTTCATTACATATATAAATTATCTGAGCTTTCCAGTCTTCTTAATCTATTTTTTTGCTCAGGATGCCTCACACTGTAAAGCGCCTCATCAACTAATTTTGTAGTTGTGGTACCCAAAATGTAATTATTACTCTGATCTGCAATAAAAATAGTTCTTAATGTGTATTGAAAATTTACTCACTTTCAGATATTGGTTCTTTAGTCCTTTATAAATTGCTTCACACGTTTCAGGTCTTATTTTAGTTAATGTGCCCTGTGGTATTCGAGTGCTGTACTGTAAGCTAAAGTAAGTTTCTCCTATAGCAAGAAATCGGAGTATTACTGTGAACCTGTCTTCTGCAGATATAGCAGTTCTTGAGTGAGTATTGTGCTTTGTGATATGACGAGACACTTCACTGTGCAGATACTGGAATGTATGCTCATCCATTCTTAAGTAAATTATGTACGACTCGACGTCCTCCACTAGAAGCTCACGTAACTAATTTTGCTGAATGCTCTTATCGTTTCGCCGGCTTCACCCTGGTACGTTTCTTTTTTCCCCCTCTTCTCTTCCAAATGCACACACAGTGCAGTTGAGGTACATGCAACTGCTGCGCATAATAACAAGTTGTTGTTGTCAGCCATCTTGAAATTTGATTAAAGATACCTCTTTTTAGCGCCATGTCAGATATCTTTGTCATACAAATTTGACGAATATTTTGTCATATATTTGATCAAATCTTTGTCAAAGAAATATGATAGTGTAATACCGGTATCAGGCGTCATTACATGTTCGTACAAAGCGTTCTCCGCGCTATTCCGAGAATAGACCTTAAGCTACTGCTAACCAGGAGGAGGGAGGAGGAGCTTAGTGTTTAACGTCCCGTCGACAACGAGGTCATTAGAGACGGAGCGCAAGCTCGGGTGAGGGAAGGATGGGGAAGGAAATCGGCCGTGCCCTTTCAAAGGAACCATCCCGGCATTTGCCTGAAGCGATTTAGGGAAATCACGGAAAACCTAAATCAGGATGGCCGGAGACGGGATTGAACCGTGCTAACCAGGGGCTGCACAACTGCCCCCTAAGTAGTGTAGCGTTCTGGCAAATATTTTCTGCCAAAATTTCATTTTCTTGGATACACAAGGAAGGTAAAATGTAGTTTTTCTTACCTGTTATTCCTTTTAGTTGTTTATTTGCACTCTGCTAGTCCCTGTCTATGGATTTCGCTAATACTTATAGCAACGCTGATCATTCGCAAACAGCGATTGGCATTCACCCGTTCGGGTTTATTCGGCTCAGCTCGTATAGCCATGTCCCCTTTTGTCTACGGGAAAGTTTTTTTTTTTTCTTAATTTCTAAACGCGACGGCGATTCCGCTGACAGAGACGTCATGCACGCATACAAAACTCAATTTATGATTCGCTCATGAATTAGCATGTGTCCAGAAATGTTCAAAAACAAACTGGGATGTTTTTCAAAATCATGCAATAATCGATAGACCAACGTGGGCTGATTGCTAGGGTCTTTGTGGAACAAGGTTTTGTCCTTCAGGAATATGAATTTCGCGCCCCCTGAAATTGTCGCTCGGGGTAGATACTTAGTTTTGCCCTACCCCCCCACACCCCCCCAGATCCGGGCTTGCCTCAGAGAACCAGCGGAGAAAAACGCCCGGACTACTCTGGCATTACTTACTAAGATAGGGTAAACATCTTCCTTTCCACTGAGCTTCTGTGTGCAAGCGACAACGATTTAGAGTGGCTAAATCAGAGCGAGGTTAAAAGAGCAGATGATTTTGCTGAGAATCACATGGACATGTTTCCAGTAGCCTTTCTTGAGACCACACGTAAGTCCCCGTGGACTGAATTAAAATGAATATGCTTTTACAAATTCTAGTAATTCCTGTTTTTAAGTATTTTATTGTTCGATTCTCTTACTGTGATTGTAGCCGGCTGTTTGTCTTAAATACTAGTCTTAACAAGTCTTAAATAAAAATAAGTAAGCAAATTATGTTTTTGAAATAAATATAACGCAATCAAGCACAGAGTGATGTATTTACACTAAAAAAATGCATTTTAAAAAATCTCGCGTGATAGTGTGGGGATGGGGGGAGGGGGATCTCGTGACATCTCACCGGTAGGGAGGGGGAGTGGGAAAAAAGCCAGAACTGCCTCACGTAATTAATGGACGCCCCATTGGTCATTGTGAGGGAACCCGCACAAGTAACATAACCTTTAAAGAATAAATTTTTGACCTCAGCTGAACGAGCAACAAAATTTGTGTCTTATTTTTGTGGTACCGTAATGATAAAGACATTTAACTACAGCGTGAATTCCAGGTACACAAATTTTGCAGTTGGTGTTTCGGGGGAATTGTGAAGGGGGCAGGGGGGGGGGGGGTGGCTACTCAAACCTTCCTACGGAACTAATTTAACCTAATGACCAAAAGATAACAAAATATTAGTTTCGCGTAATAGGCCTATAAAACATACTTCTAGGGCTGAGTTCATGCGTAGTAGAGTTCATGGGCCTTCATAGGTCCGCATTTATTAAAATACCTACTAATGATTAAAAAATGAACATCACTTTTCAAAGTGCCTATATACCGGCAGAAAATAAGTAGGCACAGGTTGTTACTGAGTAAAATCCATGTTTTAAGACTCTGGTATCGAGCTCTTAACTCATTACGCTTAATATTTACCAATTACAATGTAAGTTCCGAACCTACATTTCTGTAGCCGTGTAATACTACATTTCAGGTTTTCTCTTACACGAAAAGGGTATTCTAAAAACCTCTATAGACATTAATTACTGTTCGGTACAATTCATACATGCAGTATCAAATGTTTTACAAGAAATACTGTAAAGAGTTACGTGAATAGGCTAAACACCCAAAAGGTAATCATTGCCCATTCCTCAGATTTGGGGAAAACATGGCGCACGATTCAGTCTACAGGGTGTTACAAAAAGGTACGGCCAAACTTTCAGGAACCATTCCTCACACACAAAGAAAGAAAATATGTTATGTCGACATGGGTCCGGAAACGCTTACTTTCCATGTTAGAGCTCATTTTATTACTTCTCTTCAAATCACATTAATCATGGAATGGAAACACACAGCAACAGAACGTACCAGCGTGACTTCAAACACTTTGTTACAGGAAATGTTCAAAATGTCCTTCGTTAGCGAGGATACATGCATCCACCCTCCGTCGCAAGGAATCCCAGATGCGCTGATGCAGCCCTGGAGAATGGCGTATTGTATCACAGCCGTCCACAATACGAGCACGAAAAGTCTCTACATTTGGTACCGGGGTTGCGTAGACACGAGCTTTCAAATGCCCCCATAAATGAAAGTCAAGAGGGTTGAGGTCAGGAGAGCGTGAAGGCCACGGAATTGGTCCGCCTCTACCAATCCGTCGGTCACCGAATCTGTTGTTGAGAATCGTACAAACACTTCGACTGAAATGTGCAGGAGCTCCATCGTACATGAACCACATGTTGTGTCGTACTTGTAAAGGCACATGTTCTAGCAGCACAAATAGAATACCCCGTATGAAATCATGATAACGTGTTCCATTGAGCATAGGTGGAAGAACATGGGGCGCAATCAAGACATCACCAACAATGTCTGCCCAAACGTTCACAGAAAATCTGTGTTGATGACGTGATTGCACAATTGCGTGCGGATTCTCGTCAGCCCACATACGTTGATTGTGAAAATTTACAATTTGATCACGTTGGAATGAAGCCTCATCCGTAAAGAGAACATTTGCACTGAAATGAGGATTGACACATTGTTGGGTGAACCATTCGCAGAAGTGTACCCGTGGAGGCCAGTCAGCTGCTGATAGTGCCTGCACACGCTGTACATGGTACGGAAACAACTGGTTCTCCCGTAGCACTCTCCATACAGTGACGGGGTCAACGTTACCTTGTACAGCAGCAACTTCTCTGACGCTGACATTATGGTTATCGTCAACTGCACGAAGAATTGCCTCGTCCATTGCAGGTGTCCTCGTCGTTCTAGGTCTTCCCCAGTCGCGAGTCATAGGCTGGAACGTTCCGTGCTCCCTAAGACGCCGATCAATTGCTTCGAACGTCTTCCTGTCGGGACACCATCGTTCTGGAAATCTGTCTCGATACAAACGTACCGCGCCACGGCTATTGCCCCGTGCTAATCCATACATCAAATGGGCATCTGCCAACTCCGCATTTGTAAACATTGCACTGACTGCAAAACCACGTTCGTGATGAACACTAACCTGTTGATGCTACGTACTGATGTGCTTGATGCTTGTACTGCAGAGCAATGAGTCGCATGTCAACACAAGCACCGAAGTCAACATTACCTTCCTTCAATTGGGCCAACTGGCGGTGAATCGAGGAAGTACAGTACATACTGACGAAACTAAAATGAGCTCTAACATGGAAATTAAGTGTTTCCGGACACATGTCCACATAACATCTTTTCTTTATTTTTGTGTGAGGAATGTTTCCTGAAAGTCTGGCCGTACCTTTTTGTAACATCCTGTATTATATAGGAACTGTTGGCATGGACTCTGTAGAAATTTACCCAAGAGGGGACAAGATTCAAAAACCGGACAACTGCGAGTAGTACTCGCGCTCTGCGGCTTTCATACGAACTTAAATACGTTGCGACAGCTAGACCACATAGGTCTGACATGTGTGGAGGTAATTCGGCTAAGGTTGTGATAATTGAGTTTGAGAGTATCAGAATATCCGACATATATGGCCGAACGTTTGGATTACATTGACTTAGAAGCTTAAATCTTTACACTGCTAAGGGACTGTAGATCTTAGTGTTTGACATAAATCTCAACTTGACACCGATTTCCATTGCTGAGAAAAAGGGGTATTAACAGACGGACAGATAGACGGGCAATAGATGGCAATAAAATTTTACGTGATATAATAACAAATTAACAATTTTCGTATTTTTCTTTTACTAGCACTGTGAAACGCTGCGTCCTGTCAAATTTCATGATTCTAGGTCAACAGGAAGGTAACACAATTGTCTTTAGCCAAGGAATACGTAAAAGTTCCTCATAGTTACATGTCTCAACACTTCATAAAATCTAGCCTATAAGGTGATTAACGGTGGCTTTGTTCACGTCCGGGCTTGTGATCTGACATTTAAATTTATTGTATATCTCTACTCTACAATAGCAGGTCATCCACTTTAAACAGACGATTCCAACGACATTACCATTGTCCACAATCAGATTACTGTATTCCTGGCAGTCTCCTTCCATGCAGAAGGCGAGGTGTGATGTTAGGTGACTATTGCTCCTATCTCTACTCGTTACAACTCCTCTCAACCTATTACCTCATTTGTATAATTTTTTTCTGACTGGATCTGTGACGCTATGTCTATCAGTTATTCTGTGTAAGTAACAACAAAATCCATATTTTTTTCCTCTCAATCTTTAGCACAGATCTCAGACAATTATCAGACAGCTTGCACAGAGGTTGTAATAGATCACTCATATTCATAGCTTTCTAGGAAAGCATCCAACAGATTCCCCCAGACAATCTGATCTAGAGTAATGTCACATTCTGACCACACTTTAAGACAAATGCAGATATCCTGTGTGACAGTAGGATGTAATACCTCGATACTCTACTCAAAAAATACAATCAGGACCTATAATGCTACATAAAACAATGTTCTGTACATGTAGTAATCCATGCTGCACATCCAGGTGACTGCCGATTCGTTGCAAGCATATCAGCATGGAAAATTCTAGTGAGAGCAAATCTAACAATGCAAAGAACAACTATGTATCAGCTCTAGAGGATCTGGTTGGTTGTAATGCAGAATAAATTATGTCTTCCTGACGTATGTAGGATACGTTGTTTGTCGAGCAGACCTATTAAAATTACTGAGATCGTTCCGCAATTTATCCACTGGGGGTGACAAATAATACATGAAATGGAACTGCTCGTAACGACTATTCTGGTTACGACTCCTAATATTAGGATAAATCTTGTATTTTTAGCTTGATGTGTACATGTTGTGGAAGACTGTAGTTTTAATGGGTTGTTGGGTAATGGTAGGATCTAATACAATACCCTACTTAAAAAAAATAAAATAGCCGGCTAGTGTGGCCGAGCGGTTCTAGGCGCTTCAGTCTGGAATCGCGCGTCCGCTACGGTCGCAGGTTCGAATCCTGCCTCGGACATGGATGTGTGTGATGTCCTTAGGTTAAGTTAGGTTTAAGTAGTTCTAAGTTCTAGGGGAATGATGACCTCAGATGCTTAAGTGCCATAATGCTCAGAGCCATTTGAAGCATTTGAACCAAAAAAATTATAGTCACGGCCTATAATAGTTTATAAAACAGTTTATTACAGCGACAAATGAGTAACTGGTACGAAGTTGGTTAGCAAACTTAAAAAACACATTGATTATCATAGCTCTCTTTTCTTCTTTGTAGAAAATAATGTATGAGTCCGTCTTGCGATACATCGATCGTAATATAACATTATATACGTTGTCAGGAGTTTTCTTTTTTTTAATGAGCCTCATCAGGATGGCAAATACGACCCAAGTTAGCGCAAATTTATCTTAGAACGTTTTTCTCCAAGTACAATCGACTTTACGGAATATCGCTGTGTAGATAAGATTCTGCAATCGTTACTCTCAGAAGTATTAGGCTCCTGATTTGCGATTTGTGATCCACAGCATTAAGTTGTCAGAGCTCTAACGATATGTGAGAGGCGGATTCGTGGTAGAATTTTAACATCAAACGTCTGCTGATGTCATTGTAACGAGGACAAATAGCCCTATGGAGTGTTTCTGCTACTACTGTATATAATCCTTTTGTTGGTAATGAGATCTATGTAGGATCTCACAGGCACGTAATACATATTAATTTTTGTACATTTTTATTCCTCTGGATGTTACGGGTCTTCGGCAGGCAGCACACACTGTTGCCATTATCGCCGGGTTTCGCTTGTACTAGCGGCACGTGAGAGATTCTCGGCTACTGTTTCAGCTGCCGCGTTGCGACCGAGGTGGTGCTTGTTATCAAATGAAAGCCGTTGGAAAACAGTTCTGGGCCGTTACTCCTCGGTGATTCTCCCCATATCTCAGTTTGTGTGTGATTTTTCCCGCGGTTACTTGGAGGCAATGAGATGGCTCCTCCACTGCGACGTGTGAAAGAGATGTTTCACTCCTGTCTGCAGGCTCATAGTGGCTTCTGCAAGAGTCGTGGACCTGGGCTGACGGAGACACTCATCTTCTCGTCATAAATATGTTGCTGATTGCATTGTTATCAGGTATGTGCGAACCACAGCTTCTATCTATCATTGCGCGTGTGCTGCTCGCACTTTTGAATCATGTTGGTTATTGGTCTCTGGAGAATTAGCTTATCGGTATACAGTGCCTTGTGTTTAAGGTCGCATTTTATAGTATCGTGACCTCTGCGGTTCTATGACTTAGTATGTAGGAAGAGTTTGCTTGTATCTGTTGCACTGTGACCATTTCTCTGCCTCGTTTATGTGTGGCGATGTCGTATACGATTATTTACGGATCTGTTTACAAGTCTTATAGAGATGTAATATTACTAGAGTTACATGTCTGACAGATGTAGCCTGCCGTCAACATGGTCCTAGGATCGTATTTGATTGCTAATTTTTTTTCCCTCTATGTATGTGATATGGATCACATGTAGTGGAGGGAGCGGAGGGGATGTGTGTTGCATCATTCACGCTAACGTTCGAAGGATACTCATTAGTAACGTACAGATAACTTCCCAGTAGCAAATGCATACTTACAGTAATAGTTGTAGAGTTTATTTTTATTTCATCTGGGACCCTGGGGGGGGGGGGGGGGTCGTCTAGTTGAAAATAGAGCCACCCATGTTAGTTTCGAAAGTATGACGGTTGGAAGGAGGAGGAGGGGAGAGTGCTTCTGTTTGGTCCAGAAAGAAATGGAGGTGGGGAGAGATATGCTTGGTGCTTAAACCGTTTCTGTAGTAACCCAAAAGAGTATCCACAGGTTTTTGCTGTGGCGGGATGCTCTCTCCCTGGACGATTGAACGTCATTTGTGACAGCTATTAGGTCGGAGGTAATTACACATTCATTGTGAAAATTTCTCTAACACTCCTGGGAGATGGTCTAGTGTAATGTTAGGAAGATATGTGGAGCACTCCCGCTCGTGACATGGTGGCCACGGTCATACGAAGAGTTCCATACCATATCGACATTATCCAGAGAATACAGGCGAGGATTTTCTCGCAGTCTAGTCGTGTACCGGTCTTTTATAATGTTAGGCACCACCTGAAACCCTCTTGGGAATTGATGGACACTCTTTAGAGAGAGGTGTGCTACAAACATTGCATCTTTGGATGGAAACATCATAACTTTATTATGACGTCATGTAAACTAGTAACTAAGTGTGGCATTTCATATACAATATACCTGGCTCATAGGATGCTCCATGATGTTACTGCTTCTGTCAACGTATTCGTTTCTGACACCGTGACGTCACAGATCGGAAATGGTTCATACATCGTGGCCAAGGCTGGCAACATCACAACATCGACACGACGCAACGCTACGCGGTGCGACACTGTGACGTGACGTCGTAACGTGACACGACACAATGCTGCTACATAACTCGCATAATAGGGTACAGTGCGAAATATGGTTGAAAACTGAGAGTAACTACAAAACTGTCTGGGAGTGAGGTCTACTAGTGCCTTGAAATATTAAGCAAACAGACCTCAAGCGACGTAATTTATTATTAATAAACAGACTCGGCCTATCCCTATGGTGCTCTGCTCCACAGTGTCCCAGTTGGGGACGTCTGCCTCAGTGTCACAGACATCTAATTCTGCATCGTGATGCCTGAGAACAATATGACATCGACGCGACAACGGGAACATTCTCACTTCATTGGACAAAATACGAAATATTGTGGAAAACCTAGTAGAAATAGGTGGAATTTACGAAAGCAGGTAAAAACGCATAAAACTGAGAGTACTTGCATATCTGCACAGGTGTGGTCTTTGCTGGTGCTACCTAATATTGGTATTAACTAACAGAATTCAAGTGATGTGACTTAACGTAATATACACATCAAAAAACGTTTTACATCACCTCGGTTCCGAGAGTTCCGGAACCTTTACAGAAAGTTGGAATAGAGATCAACATCATTTCTACCCTTTTTATTGCTCATGAAAACAACACATTGGATGTTGTACCACCATACAGCGAGATCTTCAGAGGTGGTGGTGCAGATTGCTGTACACTCCGGTACCTCTAATACCCGGTAGCACGTCCTCTTGCATTGATACATGCCTGTATTTGTCGTGGCATAGTATCCACAGCCGGCCGGTGTGGCCGTGCGGTTCTAGGCGCTTCAGTCTGGAACCGCGTGACCGCTACGGTCGCAGGTTCGAATCCTGTCTCGGGCATGGATGTGTGTGATGTCCTTAGGTCAGTTAGGTTTAAGTAGTTCTAAGTTCTAGGGGACTGATGACCTTAGAAGTTAAGTCCCATAGTGCTCAGAGCCAGTTGAACCATTTTTGAGCCACACTATCCACCAGTTCATAAAGGCACTGCTGGTCCAGATTGTTTCACTCCTCAACGGCGATTCGGCGTGTGCAGAGTGGTTGGTGGGTCGTCCATAAACAGCTCTTTTCAGTCTATCCCAGGCATGTCCGATAGGGTTCATGTCTGGATAACATGCTGGCCACTCTAGTCAAGAAGTCTCAGTAACCTGCAGGAAGTCATCCACAAGACGTGCACGATGGGGGCGCGAATTGTCGTCCATTAAGACGAATGCCTCGCCAACATGCTGCCGATGCGGTTGCACTGTCGGCCAGAGGATGGCATCGTACAGCCGTTACGGCGCCTTCCATGACCACCAGCGTCGTACGTCGGCCCCACATAATGCCACCCCAAAACAGCAGGGACCTCCACGTTGCTGCACTCGCTGGACAGTGTGTCTAAGGCGTTCATCCTGACTGGGTTGCCTCCAAACACATCTCCGGTGATTGTAGGCATATGCGACACTCTTAGGTGAAGAGAACGAGATGGCAATCCTGAGCGGTTCATTCTGCATGTTGTTTGGCCCATCTGTACCGCGCTGCATGGTGTCGTGATTGCAAAGATGGATCTCGCCATGGAATGAAGTTGCGCATCATGCAGCCTATTGCGCGCAGTTTGAGTCGTAACACGACGTCCTGTGGCTGCTCGAAAAGCATTATTCTACATGGTGGCGTTGCTGTCAGGGTTCCTCCGAGCCACAATCCGTTGGTAGCCGTCATCCAGTGCAGTAGTAGCCCTTGGGCGGATTGAGCGGGGTATGTCATCCACAGTTCCTGTCTCTCTGTATCTCCTCGTATGTCCGAACAACATCGCTTTGTTTCACTCCGAGACGCTTGGACACTTCTTTTGTTGAGAACCCTTCCTGGCAGAAAGTAACAATGCGGACACGTTCGAACCTCGGTATTGACCGTCTAGATATGGTTGAACTACCGACAACACGAGCCTTGTACCTCCTTTCTGGTGGAATGACTGGAACTGATCGGCTGTCGTACACACCTCCCCCCTCCTCTCGTCTAATAGGCGCTGCGCATGCATGGTTGTTCACATCTTTGGGCGGGTTAGTGATTAATGACATGTCTGAACAGTCAAAGGCACTGTGTCTGTGATACAATACCCACAGCAAAACTTTTTTGATGTGTGTATGTTATTAACTAATAGACACAGCCTCTCCCTATGCTGTCCAGCTGCATAGTAACCCATTCTCACTTAAGTGTCTCAGTTATCGAAGATGGTGTGAGGGGAGAGATGCATCCTCATTGGTCCAACACAATTGCCGGTAGCTCCCCAGGGTAAAGGGAGTGTGGAACCTGACACCAGATGTCCTTATTAGCAACCTTGAGATAAGATTGTTATCTCAGCCAGAAATGGTTGTGCATTCCTACTGCGCTCGACAAATAAAACACACCTGTGTACAACGTATCCAGACAGGGTAAGCTAAATACAAGGTATCACTTACTTGCGAAATCATATGAAAAGAGCTGTCCTTGGGGGGCTTGGCTAATAAAACGTAACCAATAGTCCTAAGTGACTCTATTTATGAACTCTGATAAAAGTAACACGTTTTAAAGAGGTTTATACAAGAAGCCCAAATTCAAGTTCACTAGTAACGTAACACAACTCCCTAGTTCAGTTAATTACATTTATGTTTAGTGAGTCATCACATTGCAACTTACACACTGACTTCATACAGATAAGGAGGAGTCCTAAAACATACCCTTTGGTCGTGACTACCCAGAACCACTGAACTGACATTGTCTTCAAACAACTCATGAAGTTAGAATCAGTAAGTTGAAATAAAGAGGAACTGATATACGATCATGAAAGTAGAAGATGTAGAAATCTAAGAAATTTCACATGTAATTTATTAAACTTTGATTTATTAGGAATGATTTATTAACCAATAAATGAGTGGGTAACATAAACATAAAGTAGGAGATGTTCGTTTAACACACATTGCTCCCCCTGTGCAAGCACATAGTCAATCACTCAGTACCATTCAGTGAATGTAACTCTTAGTTACGCACAGTAATTCAGAGTATCATGCTGCATTAAGGATCTTAGTATAGAGATGTGGTAACATATATTAAGAAAATAGTCGCATAAACATACGCTCAATAAACAGAACTATGAAGGAATTTTCCCTTCTTGAATTCAAAACAGTAGGAAACTACAGCAGTATCGGCAGAGATGCTGGACTGTGATTCCAGAAAGATGCCTAGATGTGAAAAATCACATTAATTCCAAAATCATGAATCTTCTGACTGTGAGCATTCCCTGTTGAAGGATAGACGCAATGTCTGTCTGGTAGCTACATCCCACTCTGTGTGTTGGCAGACGACGTTGAAAGCGTTATCAGACATTTGGTATCCCCCAGGTGACATATGCCATCATCGGATTTTAATCGACGCCATCTTTCCAGGTGTACCAACTTTTTTTCCAGCAGTGTATATTAGATGTACTCAGAAAGTTAAGACCTATTCATTTAGCAACACAGTTGTTGGCTACATGTAATTTGGTGGCCATATGAGAGGATGTTAGCATATTGATAACCCAAGGAACTAACTATTTCACTACAATATTACGTTGAAAACGGAAACACACATGCTCAACAGAAAAACGCGATAATATGCTACTATTTAATACTGATTTAAAAATACATCCAATGACCTCCGACATTTTCAAGTGAACATGTGATCAGCACAAAGGTGCAGTAATTTAAGTTCCACAATTCGCGAAAATATCATTAAACCCCATGCCGCATTAAGCACATTTACTTCCTTTCGCGTTCTTCAGTGCAATGATAGTGGAATTATTTGGAAAATCACTAAGCAAAGACATGGTTCCTTTGAAGCTCAGGGGCATGTAGTTGAAACTAGGCCTACACACAAAGCACTCCCTCATAAATTCCGATAATTTTTCCCACACACTCAAATGTGCTTATACTGACCACTTAAGTCGATGCTACCATCCAAAAGCTGAAAAGAAATTGTTAAAATAATTAATTTAAAGTAATTAAAATTGTAATGCCTCCACTTTCCCATTTCGGGATGGACTGCCTGCTCCTCCATCCAGAAAGAGAGTAGTGCCGGACAACAGGCTGCATTTATCCTACAATTGCACTCCCACCAACGTATCTGGACTCGCCCGCTTGACCAAAGAAACCTGGTTGCTAGCACAGTTAGACTTCTCTGCCTGTTCGCTACACCCCAAAGATTCGCGAACATACTGTAGCAGACAAATAACTCCTATCATCTGCGACAAACACATTCAACTCATATTTATCATGTATTAGTTAGACATACAGGATTAGGACATGGAACAATGCTGGTAGTCTATATATGGGGACAGAAATAAAGAAATCGTACTGGGGGATAGCTACATTTTAAGACAAGTAAGTGGCAGTGAAACACCTCCAAAACGGGTCAGATTGCGTGAAAGCGATCTGTCAGAGCCATTTTACACTGAAAAACGTCTACAAGCGAAGAAATCATATGTGTTTTGGTACACTCGATAAATAGTAGCGTTAATCATGACAGACCGCTTACAAACTAGTATAATTCAACATTAGCATTCATTTAATACATGATAATTCAAATTATTTCGTCAGTTCTTTCTCTGCTTAATTCATCATTTACCTGATCGCACGAAATTCATTTATTTACTCAACAGCGCATAATGTACTACACTAGATAAGTAAATTATAATATTAGTACAAGTGTTTGACTCTCGCAGAAGAGTGACAGATTGTTAAGACCATTGAATGTGGAGTGGAAAAGCAACAATATAACTAAAATCTTTGCGAGTCCACCAACCACGTTGTTGACAATCCTCGAGCAGAAACATCGCGTTGCTGAAAATGGTTTCGTATTAGTTATCGCATCTGATGATGGCAGCAGCTTGTTAAATCTGGTGAACATTGCTAGAAATTAGGAAACCTTGACATTTTTATTGTATGAACATTTATAAGCTCGTACGCTTCCATTTGACATCATAGCAGTTCTTAAACAAGTAAATGTGTGATGTTGTCTCTAGTGGCTTGTAACCTTTATCCCGTTTCATTTCCAGTGGAGGCTGTTGGGGGTATTTGCTAGGAGTTAGCTGAGGGTGGACTATGATCTGCTAGCAGTATACACTTTCCGGTCCAGTGGTTGCATCGTGGAATCTTTCTAAAAGTAGTTACACTTCTACAGAGTATTTATTGGTGGTATAAGAGTAGTGACAATTTTAAACTTTTTCTCACTGTATGAACGATGCTGGTGTCCCTTACTTAACTGGTTAAATAGTGAGTAAGTGCTGAGAATGAATCCGGGTTAGCTAATACCAAAAACCTGTGGACCAATATGCACATAACTTGTCTCGCCTGTCGCCATAATCTAATCAAAAGTATCCGGCATTACACATAAAATTGAAAATAATAAGCTAATGCCTTGACAAACCCGGACCAGGGATATGGAATGTGATTCAATTGAACGTGTACCTGGATAAAAGATTCACATTTGTGGAAGTCGAACAACGATTGCTACAAATTAGTGCATAGAGATAGAAAATACTGTAGAGGAAATGAGTGTACATCTGTTGCTGGAATTGAAAGCATGTTGAACCTCTGACTCTAAACAAGTCTTCGGAATAAGGTTGAAATTACTGATCATCATCAAAAATGTTTCGACTTCCCTACAGTTCGCCTCGGTGTTGTGGCTGGATCTCGCCATACTCGTAACCAGCTAGCGCTGCCTGGAGTTGCTGCAAAATCAGCCATTAGCTCCATACCAACAACTTGGGTCTAAGTTCAGCTTAGCTGGATGAGCTCTCTTCACAGATAAGCCTGGCGAAATCGTCCAGAAGTGAAGTCTGCCCATCAACACGTCAAGTACAAAGTAACTTTTTTTGCAGTGCACTTCTGATAAGGAAGATTCTGTTCTTTGCGTTTTTCTGGTGTTGTATAATTTTGATTGGCTCTATAATAAATATTGTGAATGACAACCAGAAGAAGTTGTCTTTCAAGACACCGGTCTCCCTCCCTTAATCTCATTCCAGGTGGTAAATAGATTACAAAATTCATTATAGTTGGCACACCAAAACTGTGTCCCACTCTCTTCCCTCACTGTCTGCATTCTTTGGCTGGCCAATAAGGGCGGGCCTCTGTAGGCACATTACTCTCACTTGTAAATTATTTACATTATCCAATGTTAGCCATTTTTACATTTCCTTAAACATTCGGTCCTGGCGGGATCAGAGCGCAGAGTCGGTGTCTCACAGTCTTCAAGAGATCCCCTAAACTTTCTGTCCCCATTCCCCTTTCTAAGACGTCATCACAACAGCCCTTGCAGTTCTTTCCAAAACAGCAGTTATCCCGAGACTCCGTCAAAAACGGCACGCATCCCCTGACCATACCCAGCTCGTTATAAACAGTCTGCATTACCTTACACAACATGTATGTGTATTATCTGACTTCGGCACAGTGCACGTTTATACCAATGTGGCAAAAGTCGTGGGATAGCGACAACACATATACAGATGGCGGTCATATCGCGTACACCAGGTATAAAATGGCAGTGCATTGGTGCAGCCATCATTTCTAGCATTTCTAGACACGTATTTCACGTGGGAAGGTTCCCGATGCGATGGTCGCATGACGGGAATTAACAGACTGTGATCGCGGAATGGTAGTTGTAGCTAAACGCATGGGACATTCAATTTCGGATACCCTTAGGGAATTGAATATGCCAAGGTCCAGAGTGTCAAGTGTGTGCCGAGAGTATAATATTTCAGGTGTTACTTCTCACGGCGGACAAGGCATGGCCGACGACCTTCACTTAAAGATCGAGAGAAGCGGCGTCTGTATAGAGTTGTCAGTGCTGACAGACAAGCAACACTGCGTGAAATAACCGCAGAAACCAATGTGGAATGTATGACTAACGTATCCATTACGAAAGTGCGGCGAAATTTGGCGTTAATGATGGCAGTAGACGACGAACTCGAATGCATTTGCTAACAGCACGACCTTGCCTGCAGCGCCTCTCCTGGGTTCGTGATCATATTGGTTGGACCCTAGATGACTGGAAAACCGTGGCCAGTTCAGATGAGTCCCGATTTCATTTGGTAAGAGCTGATGGTAGGGTTCGAGTGTGGCGCAGACTCCACGAAGCAGTGAACCCAAGTTGTCAACACTGGACTCGCATTCGGGAGGACGACGGTTCAATCTCGCGTCCGGCCATCCTGATTTAGGTTTTCCGTGATTTCCCTAAATCACTCCAGGCAAATGCCCGGATGGTTCCTCTGAAAGGGCACGGCCGACTTCCTTCCCCATCCTTCCCTACTCCGATGAGACCGATGACCACGCTGTCTGGTCTCCTTCCCCAAACCAATCAACCAACCAACCAAGTTGTCAACAAGGGATTGTGCAGGCCGTTGGTGGCTCCACAATGGTGTGGGTTGTGTTTACATGCGATGGACTGTGTCCTCTGGCCCAACTGAACTGATCATTGACTGGAAATGGCTATGTTCGGTTACTTGGAGATCATTTGAAACCATTCGTGGACTTCACGTTCCCAAACAACGATGGAATTTTTATGGATGACTAGGTGCCATGTCACCGGGCCACAGCTTTTCGCGATTGGTTTTAAGAACATTCTGCATAGAGCGAATGATTTGGCAGCCCAGATGGTCAGACATGAATCCCATCGAACACTTATCGGACATAATCGAGAGGTCAGTTCGCGCAGAAACTTCTGGACCCGCAACACTTTCGCAATTATGGACGCCTGAAGAGGTAGCATGGCTCAATATTTCTGCGAGGGACTTTAAACGACTTGTTGAGTCCATGCCACGTCGAGCTGCTGCACTAAGCCGGGTAAAAGGAGGTCCGACACGATACTGGAAGGTATCCCTTTAGTTTCTTCACCTCATTGCCCCACAGCTCGTCCCTTGGTCCACATTCAAGTGCAACCTGCTTTCATAGTGGCTCCTTATTTAGGTGTAAACGCAATTAAACATAGGTGAGCCGTTGTAAAAATTGCTGTTTTGAAGAGCGCGCCGCAGCGCGTAGTGTGAAGCAGTCGCCCTCCGTTTCTGGCGGTGGCGCCGCTGTGGCATTCGCAGCTTTGGTGTCTCCCTCTAGTGGGAAAGGGGAAAGGTTGCCTGTTCACGTGCATTTAAGGGGCGCTATGAGCTCGCTAGTCAGTCTGTCTGGGTCAGTCTCTCGTCCCCAGCTTGCTAGTCTGTCTCTCATCCGCATTTGTTAGGCAGTTAGTGCCAGTCTGTCGTTCGGAGTGCTAGTATGTCTGTCGTTCGGATCAACCTTTAAAGCCGGCAAAATGAGAGTCTTTCCACTCCGCCAGTAAGAGAACTCAATGAGTGGTCGCCCGGTCGGGGCTTAGTTCCTGCATCTGAGACTGTGCGTTAGGCCGCCAGTCTGCTCGAGTTTGCTCAGGCAATGGTAATTGGCGGTTGGATCGATCGGTTGGTCGGTCGCGCACTGAGACACAAGATGACTTGTCCGTCTTGAGCGTCGGCGCATGTGAGGTCGCCACGTGAGTCCAGTGGGCCGCGGAGTATAGCGAGGGGTAGTGGCTTCGCGGTCGACACGAGAGCAACAGGAGTCAACCCACGACATTAGTCTGGCCGGTGCGAGCTGCGACGCCGTGAGACGGGAGATCGGCGCGCCTTCCTGCGTCCGTTGAAGCGGCTGGCAGCGGACGGTTCGGGAGGGCGATTTGGGGGTGTTGCGCCAGGTCTTCTCGAGAAATCGTAGTTTATTAGAAGTTAAGTGATTGGTGATATGTTGTTTGATTTACTCTTGTTAAATTCTTCTTGTTTTCTTGGTGAGGTCACCAGCCGTTTTTTGGGGTCGTCCTACCATTCTTTTCCGTTTGACCACCCACGGGAAGGTGGTTGTTTATAAATTGGGTGGTCCGTTTTTCCCTTGTGGAGTAGAGGCGGGTTAGAGCAACCTGCGGTTCGGGTTGTTCGGTAATCTCCCTATCAATCTACCGTACGTTAGTAGCTGCCTCTGTCATGTTTGTCGGATTTGGTGTGTTAACGAATTTATTGCTTGGAGTGTAACGGCCTAATACCTGAAATATGTTTTGATCTTTGGAAACTTTGATATTATTACCTATGATCTTGAGAGGCGGTATCTGTGTACTGTAGACCATCTTAACTATTGTTTGGCGAACCTCGTAGAATTTTATATAAGATTGCATTTCATAGGCTTTTATTTAAATGATCATTTTAGTATATAAAATTGCCACCCTTTCTTTCACCGTAAGACTTTTCTTAGAAGTTAAAATGAAGTTGCACCTTCGGTGGCAAGGTTAATATTTTAATTGTTAGTATTTTGTACCATTTCCATCCCTCATACGGGGGCTGCATAGTTTGTGTGCTTGTGTAAATTGTTAAAACTCTTAGTTTAAAGTAATCTGGTGTGTTGCAGATTTGCACCAGTGTAGTCCTTCAGAGACTGTTGTGAGCGTCGTAACTACGGCCGTGTCAAAAGGGAGCGGCAAGGTTCTCTGCCAGAAAGCTCATACAGTCAAAACTTGTTTCTTTCTACCTCTCAATAAATTGTAACTTTGATATTTAGAAGGTGCTTTCTGATTATAATTTTTGTTTCTTTTAAAAAATGTTTCCAGGCACTATTAAAGTGAATAAAATTCCCATTTGTTAAAAGGAATTTGGTTATGATTTCATCAGTTCCTCCCTGGCAACTATTTCCATGCTTACATAGTGTGATTAAAAGTGTTAATGTTCTTGATGAATCGATAGTAAATAAAATAAATTCCTAAGAATATTCCTTGAAAATAAATCACGGTTCAACAGGAAATTGTAATGTAAGCAATTAAGTATTGGCAGCCAGCAGTACTGATTCATATTTCATTTTCCGGTGGAAATTAACTTATTCCGATTTCATTTGACTCTTTCTTTCGGGTTTTACATAGGTTGCAGAATAGTTTGGAAAAATGGTTACGTAACGCCGTATAACTATTAGTGGATATAAACGTGGCGTGAGTCCATTCTTCGCCTCTATGACGGCCTGAGATCTAGTTGGGACTCTTTCTATGTGGTGTGTGAATGTCTGTGGAGGAATGGCAGCCCACTCTTTCTCAAGAGCAGATGTTCCCACTGTAGAGAAGCAACTCAAATCACTTAATAAAGGCAAACCTTCCGGTCCAGGATCCTTTCAGAGTGTGGTGATATATTTTCGTACTTAAAAAGCATGTACAACCGCTGACTCCACGAAAAATCCGTACGTAAAGACTGGAAAGTAGCACAGGTCACAACAATATACAAGAAAGGAAATATGGTTTAATCCACTGAATTTCAGACCTCTGACTTCGGTTTGCAGAAGGATTTTGGAACATGTACTGTGTTCGAACATTATGAATTACTTCCAAGGAAACGATTTATTGACACGTATCCAGCACAGATTAGGAAAATATCGTTCTTGTGCAACACAGTTAGCTCTTTATTCTTAAAAAGTAGTGAGTCCTATAAACAGGAGGTCTTGAACAGATTCCACATTTCTAAATTTCCAGAAGGCTTCTGATACCGTTCGTCGCGGGCGGCTCCTATTTAAAATGCATGAAAATGTATTATCGTGTCAGTTGTGCGACTGGACTACAGATTTCCCGTCAGAAATGTGACAGTTCTAGTAACTGACACAAAGTCATTAAGTAAAACTAAAAGTGATATCTAACGCTGTCCACGGAAGAGTTATACGCCCTTTGAAGTTCCTAATCTGAATCAGTGATTTAGGAGATAATCTGACCAGCTCTCTTAGATTATTTGCGGGTGATGCTGTTATTTACCATCTTGTAAACTAAAAATGGTTCAAATGGCTCTGAGCATTTTGACTTAATATCTGAGGTCATCAGACCCCTAGAACTTAGAACTATTTAAACTTAACTAACCTAAGGACACCACAAACATCCATGCCCGAGGCAGGATTCGAATCTGCGACCGTAGCGGCAGCGCAGTTCCAGACTGAAGCGCCTAGAACCGCTCGGCCACCCCGGCCGGCACTTGTAAACTAATCAGCATATCAAAGGGAATCGAAAAATGATTCAGACAAGATAACTGTGTGGTGCTAGAAGTGGAAATTGTTCCTAAGTAACGAAAAGTGAAGGTCAACTACATGAGTATTAAAAAGAACCCGCTAAATATCGGTTACACGGTGAAACAGACAAGTCTCTAGGCTCACAAATCAAGTAAGTGGATAGGGACTACTACAAATATTTAAGTTGGAACGATCACTTGAACAATGTTGTGAGGAAAGCGAGTCGAAGATTGTAGTTTACTGCCGGAACATTTAGAAGATGCAACAAAGGGACTAAAGAGACTGCCTGCACTACGCTTGTCCTCCCTCTGCTAGAATACTACTGCGCGGTATGGGATCCTTACCAGATAGGATCTACGTAGATATCCAAAAACTTCAAAGAAGGGCAGCTCGTTTTGTATTATTGCCAAATGGAGGAGAGAATGCCACGAATATGACACGCGAGTTGGGATGGCAATCATTAAAACTAAGGCGTTCTTCGTTGCCCAAAAATTCAATCACCAGTTACCTCATCCGGATGCAAAAATATTTTGCAAACGCCCACTTACATAGGGAGAAATGACCAATGTAATAGAATAAGAGAACTCAGAGTTCGCATGGAAAGATTTAGGTGTTCGTTTTGCCTATGCGCTTTTCGAAAGTGTAAGGTAGAGAATTAATCTCTGAAAGTGGTTTAATGGACCCTCAACCAGGTACTTAAGTGTAAGTTGCAGAGTAGTCAAGTGGATGGGGATGTAGATGAAGAGCCCAAAAAAGATGATGTTGGATGCTGGGGTCAGGTCAGAAGTCGACGTTCTAACTCACCTCAAGAGTGTTCCATTCAGTTTAGTCCGGGTCTCTGGGCAGGCTAGTCCATTTTGGCAACGTTATTCTTCACAACCACTGTCTCATATATGCTGCTTTATGACAGTGTTCATTCTCATGCAGGTGCAATCGTCGTCTATGGTCTTCTACCGCATGCAGGACACAACGCTGTAAAATGTTTTCATATTCTTAACCGCAGTAAGGAGACCACACGCTAACCACGAAAATCACCCACATACCGTAACACAATCTCATTCGTACTTCATTGTTGGCACTACACGTGATGTGAGGTAAAGTTCTCCGGTCTCTCTCCTCATCCAAACTCTTCCACTTGATTGCCACAGGTGATAGCGTGATTCACCACTCCAAATCACTGACTTTCACGTACAGTTTTATAACTTGGGCAGCCACAGCCGTTCGAATTCGTGGTAAATTGAACTTGAATAAAACCACAAACAGGTGTAAACTGATGACTTATCCACACGACCAGTTGCGTTAAAGCAGCATTTCCTATGTGAATTTTCGTTTCCGACTAGTTTTTTATTGTGCTTTATCCCCTGCACTACTCGCCCCAATGCTCTGCCGGTTACTGTTTGTTGACTACTTCCCCTCTTCGTGGTGTAGGTTCCTGTGACTACGAACTTTGAGGCCGTCGCCGTGCGGTATTGTGTGTAGCACTGTTGGACAGCTTTACATTTAGGTTTGTTTTTATTGATTGTCATTTTTTATTTATGTAGATTTCGAGGGCTCTTTTCCTTCTCTGTGGTCTCACCAGGAGATGCCACCTTGACCCTCAACGTCCCAGGCGTGGTCTCGCAAACCGCTAGCGTTTGTTGTTACTTTGGGTAGAAGACTACGGCTAGTTATTCTATCCCGAATCTTCCGTGGTTTCCTTTGTCGCTCGTGACTTGAGCGTGATGATGATGATGTTGGTTTGTGGGGCGCTCAACATCGTAGTCATCAGCACCCGTACAAGTTCCAGTCTTTCCATTTACAGTCTCGCCGCTACCCGAATGATGATGAGATGATGAGGACAACACAAACACCAAGTCCTCAGGCGGAGGAAAACCACGATCCGGCCGGAAATCGAACCATGGACCCCGTGACGCAAAGTCAGCAACGCCAGCGACAAGACGACAAGCCGCGGACTCTTGAGCGTGATGTGGACTGATACTATTACTACCTCCTTCATGCTAGCGGTCTCTGACACTGCACCTGGAATTTTGCTTTGTGGATTCAGTAGCCAGATCTTCGTCTACTGTTCGTGTTACAAACCCTGACTTTGAGGATACTGTTTTTAAGTGGTCTAAGGACGGTTTACGAACTTATATTGAAGCAGACAGTGACTACAAAATAGTAAGTGAACACAATTCAGAATCCGAACAGTATCTAAGCGAAAACGAAATTGTTTTGCTTAGCTAAAGATTCTTCTAGAAATATATTTCATCGAAGCAAATATCGCTGGTCTTCGAAGACCCTTCTCAAACAATTTTGTGTTCGACAGCGTGACAGCATTCGTTTGCCAACTGTGCGACCACCTGCTCTAGTAGTTAATAATGCGGATCCGCTTACCATTCGGAATTTTCATATGACTGACGATATTTTGGGTGTCATATTAAAATGGGCTAATGTAAAAATAAACAAATAAGAGCCTGAGAATGATCCACAAGCTAATTTATATCAACTAAAACCATTTTTCCTGGATACACTCGCCGTGTTTTGGGTGTAGCAGAAACAAGAGCACAAGTTGTCCTAGAACGATTAGAAAAACGCAAAACAAGCCCCACCTGTGACCTAAAAAAGAAGAGGGAGCTACCCATGTACGCCATTGTTAATAGAAGCTAATCTTCCTCGAATACTCAACAAATATTTGCAGCGAGTGCAAAGAAAACTTCTGAGAAGGAAACTAAAACCTAAAAATTACCAGAGTAATTTTCATTAATTTTCAGTGTTTTATGGAAGTTTCATAAGTTTCTGGTGTTATATGTATAATAAACAATAACAATATAGTAAAAAGTAAAATTTAGATTACAGAGCATACGAGCTCTACAGCAGCTGCATTATCGTGCATTGTGATGTTCATTTTGTGCAGTTTTCTGTTTAAATGTATTTTTTTGTAAAAATTAACTATAAATTGTATTTGGATATATATATTTTTTGCTATTACTGCAACCTTTTAGCCGGCGGCAGTGGCCGAGCGGTTCTAGGCGCTACAGTCTGGAACCGCACGACCGTTACGGTCGCAGGTTCGAATCCTGCCTCGGGCATGGATGTGTGTGATGTCCTTAGGTTAGTTACGTTTAAGTAGTTCTAAGTTCTAGGGGACTGATGACCTCAGATGTTAAGTCCCATTTGAACCATTTTTGTAACCTTTTACATAAATAACTGAATTGCTTCACTGAAACTGCTGAATGTATTTTTTATGGCTGTTTAAATGTATCGGTTTTAAGACCGCACCTAGGCCAGAGTGTGGCAAAAATGACCTGGGAGGTTAAGGGTTAAAGCAGCTAAACCTGTCGTGTGAATAAATCATCAATAACAGCTGTGTGCGTTTTTATTCAAGTTCAGTTTACCACTCGTTTTCAATCACCCACTGTCCAGTAGCGTCGGTTTTCACCTCAAGCGTCGTTTAGCAATAACTACAGGAATGTGTGCTTATGTGCAGCTGCTCGACAATTGTACCCCATTCTTTTTAACTCCCTACGCAAATTCATTTTCCACCTGAAGTCATGGTAGCTCTTTGGAATTGACGAGTCAATCCTTACGCTGATTTTAACCGATTTTCTACAGCCACCTTCTGCGGTGCTCGACGTCTCTGCCTGTTATTTTATGAAGCGTCCCTGGTCTTGGCTTAGCTATGGTTGTTGCTTCGCCTTTCCTCTTCACAGTCACTTCATCAACACTCGACTTGGACAGCTTTAGAAGGGCTGAAGTGTCCCTAATCGATTTGTCGCTCAGGTGGCATCAAATGACTAGTCCATGTTCGAAGTAGAACTGTTAATATTTTTAAAAATATCGGATATCCGATACATCGATATTTAAAAAATACTGTAGCTAATCTCAATATATCAAAACAATGCATCGATATTCAGGTATATCGACGGAAAAAATATCGACATAGCTGCCTATAAAAATATCGGCAGCACATAGTAAATATTCTGCCGTTTGGTTTATTTTTAGATATTCTGTAAATCAACAAGCTAGCAGCCTGCTTGTCCTTCTTAGACTAAGAACTGAAAGAAAAACGATGCACGTTCACACTTTGCGATAACCACTTTGCTAACTACGGTAACTGCACGTAAGTTGTACGATAAAATGTGTCCTATGGGTCCGTCGTTCGGTTTCGTTACATATCGGATTTCTCCGGAACACATCATGTCGACTTCCCCGTTTTCTCATTGCTGCCAACGCCTGCGACCTAGCAGCTATAGTGTCAAAATTGCGTGGTGAAGCAGATTCTGTTGGTAGCGCCGAGCACCGATTACATCAGCATTTCCCCTCACGCATCTCCGCCCAACATATAGACAAATTTTTCTGCTTTCAACATTGCAGCCCAGTCAGCAATCCTGATAATCTAATATATAAGAAACTATAAGCCTCGATTGCGGTAATGAAACCAACCTTTACCTAGGTTTCAGCCCAAATAATTGAGCTTTCTTCAGAAGATATACCTGAATCTATAATTTGTCTAAAAGGATAAGGTCTAGAAATAAAACTAAAACAGCCCGAATAGGCCTCTTAGACAAATTATAGATTCAGGTATATCTTCTGAAGAAGGCTCAATTATTTGGGCCGATACCTAGGTAAAGGTTGGTTTCATTAGTGCAATCGAGGCTGATCGTTTCTTATATATTATATAGACAAATCTTGCCATTTAGATTTTTGTTCATCATTTTCAGCAGCTGTTTTTAAAGACTGCCAATGTGAAGAAATAGCCCAACTGCCGTGCTGCATCTTCACATCGGAAGTCTTGTGGTTCCATTCACACCGCAACCTCCCAGTGCAATCGGATTTGTCCTTTTGTACCACATATGCTTGCTTCACACAGTCAAAGGGAAAGATTGAACGTGATGAACGTCAGACAGTAGAAAGACTCCTTCACAGAGTGAAAGTAAAATTATGTTCTTCTACAATTTCAAAACAACAGCTTCAAATGTTTACCGAAATTTGTGAAAAAATATAATACGAAATAAAAATATTGGCGCTCGGTATTGCCATTGTAATATCGATATATCTGGGGAGAAATGGCCGGTTTATTAATCGATAGTTTTTGAAGA
This sequence comes from Schistocerca nitens, assembly GCF_023898315.1. Taxonomy (NCBI): domain Eukaryota; kingdom Metazoa; phylum Arthropoda; class Insecta; order Orthoptera; family Acrididae; genus Schistocerca; species Schistocerca nitens. The sequence goes on from NC_064615.1 coordinate 995,799,895, forward strand.
TCGATGTATCAATACTTTATAAACAGCCGTAGTTCGAAGTGACCGAACCGTTCTTGGTTACTGCTTCTTTACTGACAACACTATACTGTTCGTCGCCTTTTATAGTGGCAGGCACACCTGTCGTGATAAAGAGTGACCAATTACATGCGGGATATGGATATTTATGATTAGATAGTATAGTTAAGAGTGACATTCTGGATGCGGTCGTGAGATGGACCTCGCACGATGTCACGGCAGCACCCAGAACGGGACTAAAGGAATGTCTCAAACAGAATTTGGATTTTTATGGAGTCGAAGATTAGATATCTGCTACGAAATTATTTTTTGATTAGTTTTCTGCACACTTAAATAGCAGTACAGGAGTCACAGTAGAGAACAAATGAATTCGACAAATCTCATTACATTGAGAGCGATATCGAAAAGTGGGAGTGGGAGGGAAAGCAGGCGAAGCCACTTTGCAGAGCTGCTGTGAAAAGCCGTGTAACGCAACACGACCTTGGCATACGAAAAGCGTGCGATATAGGGAGCTGGCTGGGATGGTGGGATGCTGCTACCAGGCAATCCCGGTGCGGAGAGTCGTGATCGGTCGGCGCGATTGGCTGAGGCGAGCGGCCACGTCCCGGCTCGGACTGGTAGGTTGGGTTAGAGCGGCTGCGAGCCGACCGGCAGTTGGACCTTCTTTACGAGATTTGAATCGTATTTGCCTTTCAGCATTCCAAGAGCCAGAGAATGAGCAAATAACGCGTTATTAATTGAATATAAAGACAGACACCTGCGACCAGACACTTCTGAAGTACAACTGACTCTTCTAAAGCCAAAGTATTTCATATTCTGTGCATCCGCAGCTGTCAAAGGGTATGATGTTAAGAATTCCGGTGTCAGCTGCTAAAATTGTTATTCCACTGATACACAACCGGTTTCGCGGCCTAAAGCCACATCACCAGGTGCAATCTAAATGGTAAGGAGTAACATATAGGCTCTAAACTTTGTGGATGTTAAAATTAATAAAGGTAATATCTAAAATATACCCACAACCTTAAAAGGTCATAGGTGTAGGCATCACTCCTAGTCACGACATATTGTTCAACGAATATTGCCTACACTGCATTGGCGAACGAAGGGTCAGAAAGACGTGATTCATATTAATGTATGAAGTGCCCCTTACTGGTGAAGCTCAAATGACTGAATATGAAGTTATGCAGTATATAACGTATCAAACCCCCCATGAACCATGGACCTTGCCGTTGGTGGGGAGGCTTGCGTGCCTCAGCGATACAGATGGCCGTACCGTAGGTACAACCACAACGGAGGGGTATCTGTTGAGAGGCCAGACAAACATGTGGTTCCTGAAGAGGGGCAGCAGCCTTTTCAGTAGTTGCAGGGGCAACAGTCTGGATGATTGACTGATCTGGCCTTCTAACATTAACCAAAACGGCCTTGCTGTGCTGGTACTGCGAACGGCTGAAAGCAAGGGGAAACTACAGCCGTAATTTTTCCCGAGGACATGCAGCTTTACTGTATGATTAAATGATGATGGCGTCCTCTTGGGTAAAATATTCCGGAGGTAAAATAGTCCCCCATTCGGATCTCCGGGCGGGGACTATTCAAGAGGATGTCGTTATCAGGAGAAAGAAAACTGGCATTCTACGGATCGGAGCGTGGAATGTCAGATCCCTTAATCGGGCAGGTAGGTTAGAAAATTTAAAAAGGGAAATGGATAGGTTAAAGTTAGATATAGTGGGAATTAGTGAAGTTCGGTGGCAGGAGGAACAAGACTTTTGGTCAGGTGATTACATGGTTATAAATACAAAATCAAATAGGGGTAATGCAGGAGTAGGTTTAATAATGAATAAAAAAATAGGAGTGCGGGTTAGCTACTACAAACAGCATAGTGAACGGAATGAGATTTTCACTCTGCAGCGGAGTGTGCGCTGATATGAAACTTCCTGGCAGATTAAAACTGTGTGCCCGACCGAGACTCGAACTCGGGACCTTTGCCTTTCGCGGGCAAGCGCTCTACCAACTGAGCTACCGAAGCACGACTCACGAAAGGCAAAGGTCCCGAGTTCGAGTCTCGGTCGAGCACACAGTTTTAATCAGCCAGGAAGTTTCAGCATAGTGAACGCATTATTGTGACCAAGATAGACACAAAGCCCATGCCTACTACAGTAGTACAAGTTTATATGCCAACTAGCTCTGCAGATGATGAAGAAATTGATGAAATGTATGACGAGATAAAAGAAATTATTCAGGTAGGGAAGGGAGACGAAAATTTAATAGTCATGGCTGACTGGAATTCGTCAGTAGGAAAAGGGAGAGAAGGAAACATAGTAGGTGAATATGGATTGGGGGGAAGAAATGAAAGAGGAAGCCGCCTTGTAGAATTTTGCACAGAGCATAACTTAATCATAGCTAACACTTGGTTCAAGAATCATAAAAGAAGGTTGTATACCTGGAAAAATCCTGGAGATACTAATAGGTATCAGATAGATTATATAATGGTAAGACAGAGATTTAGGAACCAGGTTTTAAATTGTAAGACATTTCCAGGGGCAGATGTGGATTCTGACCACAATCTATTGGTTATGAACTGCAGATTGAAATTGAAGAAACTGCAAAAAGGTGGGAATTTAAGGAGATGGGACCTGGATAAACTGACTAAACCAGAGGTTGTAGAGAGTTTCAGGGAGAGCATAAGGGAACAATTGACAGGAATGGGGGAAAGAAATACAGTAGAAGAAGAATGGATAGCTCTGAGGGATGAAGTAGTGAAGGCAGCAGAGGATCAAGTAGGTAAAAAGACGAGGGCTAGTAGAAATCCTTGGGTAACAGAAGAAATATTGAATTTAATTGATGAAAGGAGAAAATATAAAAATGCAGTAAATGAAGCAGGCAAAAGGGAATACAAACGTCTCAAAAATGAGATCGACAGAAAGTACAAAATGGCTAAGCAGGGATGGCTAGAGGACAAATGTAAGGATGTAGAGGCTTGTCTCACTAGGGGTAAGATAGATACTGCCTACAGGAAAATTAAAGAGACCTTTGGAGAGAAGAAAACCACTTGTATGAATATCAAGAGCTCAGATGGCAACCCAGTTCTAAGCAAAGAAGGGAAGGCAGAAAGGTGGAAGGAGTATATAGAGGGTTTATACAAGGGCGATGTACTTGAGGACAATATTATGGAAATGGAAGAGGATGTAGATGAAGATGAAATGGGAGATAAGATACTGCGTGAAGAGTTTGACAGAGCACTGAAAGACCTGAGTCGAAACAAGGCCCCGGGAGTAGACAACATTCCATTAGTTTAGCATTGGAGGGCAGCGTGGAGGGTAAAAATCGTAGAGGGAGACCAAGAGATCAATACACTAAGCAGATTCAGAAGGATGTAGGTTGCAGTAGGTACTGGGAGATGAAGAAGCTTGCACAGGATAGAGTAGCATGGAGAGCTGCATCAAACCAGTCTCAGGACTGAAGACCACCACAACAACAACAACGTATCAAAATGGCTAATACCTAGAATTTGTTAACGCTAGTAATGGAAGTACGTTGTTGTTTCCCATAGCGGATCAGGCGCAGATCTTATAACGCTTAGACCAACCGATCATACGAAGGAACGCTCTTATTTTCAGTAGAATGCCATATTTGGGTGCACTGTCCTAAAAAGCAGGCAGATGTATGAGACTAGCGTATTTTACTTCTTCGGTTCTACGTAATAAACTCAGGCATAAGTAAAACTTTTTAGCAAATAAATGTAATGACGCTGGTTTATGCTGTATTAAATGTAATGGTTACCCTAAGAAATGTATAGAGCAGAAAGGTTGTAAAACAATAAACTGGTTAGCCAAGATCGCAGGAATGGACTAAAAAGAATTCCTGCGATCTTGGCTACCAGTTTATTGTGTTACAAGCATCTAGATCGCTCCCACATGAGCACAATGTGCTCCCTGCAAAAGAGCAAACAGGTTATTTCGCAAAAGGTTTCAGGAACACTTTAATGTAAATAACCTCCGATCTGCACCAACAAACACTTACACGAATAGAGGCACTGCATCTCAAGCCCTTCAGAAAATTTAAAGATACGTCACAAAAAAGAAAAAAAGCCGCATTTTGAATAAATTAGAGGAAGTCGTACTTTTTAGATATAAAAAAGAAAATTCAAAGTTCACGTTGAATAATCAGTTAGAATTAAAGCACTGTAGCATTCTGGCTAATTTTCTTTATACGATTAAGTAGTAAAGTTCAGTATTAAACTGGCTTGTAAAGGAAGCTACCCAGCGCTCCTAGCCATGAGTTCATGAAGTCACACCGTCCACAAGCAAGGCCCGCGAGAAAGATAGGCTGCGGTGCGTACGTCACGAAGGTAGGCCTGAGATTGCTCGCTTGCTTAACTCTGCAGACAAAATGCGTTTATAAACCTGTTAACTCACAACTGGTTGTGCAGTACTAACGTGAATTGCATCTTCCACTGGAATCTGCTACTATAAAGTCTTACTGATTACTACTCGTACAAGAAAACTTAAAATCAATTCTCGACGTAAATGGTATAACCGCTTGTTTGTAGCATTTAGTCTCTTCTGCGCAACAGTCCTCATTTCATACAATATGTGGTGCCTTATCCAGCTGATAGTGATTTTGACATGATTTTTATTTTACTATACCCCAGTATAGCCATACCAAATTATTACTAGATTTATGCACTTTCATTCATTATAGGACCCCAGATCACGTAAGAAACAGATTGACCGTCCTTACGGCGGAACAGGCAACCGTAAAAATAGTTTTCCCGTCGGTCAACAGATGTCGCAGGCGACGCTACAATGCTAACTGACCTGTCCATGTCGCGGAATTGGCAACGCTGTATCTTCGGTGACGCGAATGACGCTGATTTGTGTTCGGCTAGAGCATTGCGCGCGAAATGCATTCGTCACACAGCTGACTGTAGACCATGATCGACTATGGCATCTACTGATGCCCGCACTCAGTTACGATGCGAATTAAGGCTGGACGTATTTCAGTGACAGTCATTTCAAATTTAAATTCGTTTACTTTGCCTGTAACTTATCGTAAATGATATAAGAGTGGCACAAAACGATTAATTTTGGATTGTTGTTGAAAGGGGGCTGCAAACACGGTAATATATAAGTGAAAGTGTGTTTTTCGAGCATATTTTGGCGATTTCAACTTTGAAGAGCCACAGACGGCAAACCATAATTAAGTTAAAAATTTACTTTGTACAGTTTAAAGATAACCCGCAAATATTCGCAACAGACGTACGCTTTTATCTGCAACACAGTAATTACTAGGGATATCCGCACTCGCGCAGACCTGTAACTATAAGTAGTGTTGTTTTCAAGTAAAAGCTGTGTGAGGATTATTAGCGCACAGATAAAAAAATGCTATGCTTGTTCTCTTCTATTCTCCTCCCTTCATTCCAGTATAAACGCTTGTTCACACGTATAAACGAATGGCAGTGAACATTGGCGAATTATCTATGAATACTCACTGGCAGCAGTGTAAACGAGGTTTTACACTCCTTCATTTCGTTCGCTCTAGTATATACCAGGATTTAGAGGGACCGATGACCTAGCAGTTAGATGACGGCTATTATTCATTTATTTCACTGTTGCGATTTCAGCTCTAGAGCCATTTTCAAGTACCAAGGGAAAGGTCTTGTAAGGTAACGCTTCTTAAATTGTTTACCAAATGTTACCACACTATGCTTTGCATTTTGTTATCCATATCTTATATTGGTTTCAGTTTTCATGTTGCACACAAAAATGCCTCTACACCCAAAATTACGATAGTGAAGTGAATAAACAGTTTAAAAAAGTCCAAATCGCAGCAAAGATTTCATTTAAAAATTATATGATATGATTCTTGTACAGGAAGGGCTGCCACGTTATATCAGAATATAAGATCGACAAAATTTAGATAGGATCGAATGCTTAGGGTTCTTAATTAGTTCTTACTCGTAACTAATTTATTGATTTACCTGAATTTAAAATCCACTCGCGTAACCTTTCTTTATCTTTGACGGGAAATCTGAACAATTTCAATTCAGGATTTGTTCGTCTACTCCTTCCACAGTTGATATAATCGCAGGCCCTCGGCATGACGACTCGATCCACTGCCACTGGTATGTCAGAAACAGCTGTACTTCACAGACGCCAAATAGTGGAAAGCTGCACGCGTTCGGCCGATGTTGCCACATTTTTCACAGAACGGAGTGCCATCTAGTGGTTGATTCCACAAGTAAGGGTGTGACGCTGTTGCCGCCTGGTGGCCGTTCCCTGAAAAGGGTTGCCTCCTAGACCAAGCGATGGGGCAATCTGTTTCTTACGTGATCTGGGATAGGACTAATAACACTAAGAATCCATAATAGTAGATTCCAGTAGAAGACGCATTTCTCGTTTGTACGTACACACCCAGTTACGAGTTAACAGGTGTAGAAAGCGGTTTCTCTGCTGAGCTGAGCTGAGCGAGCGAGCTCAGCCTACCTTCGCAACGCACGCGCCGCGGCCTGTCTTTCTCTTAGGCCTCGGTCGAAAAGATTGTTTCCGCTCCGCCAGCCTGTTAGACTGTCGTAAGCACTTGTGCGGGTCACCTCTACTCTTCCCAATACCCTCTTGTCGTGGCCGTCTCATCAGTAAGAAAATGCCACCTTATACTACTCCGCATTGTACATTGTACTGGACCCGACTAATCACGTTAGTAGGGACTATTTCGTAGCCAATCCGGATCAAACAGAATTAGCGTCCTCTCAATACGGATGACGGAGGATGACTTTAATATTATTCTTCCTACGCAATCTGCCTATTTTAGAAGACACGTTCCCGGCAAATGGAAGGGACGCAGTTGATGTATAGTCATCATCAGTCTCCTCACAGCGTTGCTTCTTGTTATTATAATTATGCATGGCCTTCCGTATTTGACTCGAAGTATAGCCTTTCTCTTTAAAAATCTTGTCCAGATGCTCTAATTCTTGGGGACGCCTATCAGCATCCGATATTATAAGCGCCCGATGAATTGAAGTATTGAGAACACCGGCGGTTGGTGCGGGGTGATGGCAGCTGGACGCCTGAAGATATAGATCTGCATGTGTGGGTTTCCTGTACACCCAAAGACCCATCATTCTTACGGGGTACTAACACGTCTTGAAAGGTTAAAGTCGCATATTCCTCAATCTCCATAGTAAACTTTAGGTTCTCATATAAAGAGTTTAAATGACAAGGGATTTTTTCCAGTTCTTGTCTGTCATGAGGCCATCATCAACGTAACGCCACAAAACCGTAGCCTTTAAGACGGCAGACTCAACAGCATTCTCCTCAAAGTCTTCCATAAAAAAGATTGGCCACCACAGGGGACAAAGGACTTCCCATGGCGACACCGTCAGTATGTTTAACAAATTCGTTAGTACAGGACATACTAGCATGGAGAACTGCATTAAAAAAGTCTTCGGACTGAAGACCACAACAGTCGTCTAAAAAATTGAGAATCCACAGTCATAAAACACTCTGGACATCATTTTGGCACGTGCCTTCTAACTGTTGATACATGATTACTGTTTTTAACTCATAGAACCTGCAGCAGATAGTAGACAGTTAATACATTAAATGAAATTCAGTTCTTGTCTTTGATGAGCTTTCTGACCATAAGTATGAGATTTAATTGCATTCTAGAATAACATATTCACTGATACATGAAAAATACACGCTAACTGCGCTAATCGTGAGTATTCAATCTAATATGTTTGCGTTTTCACTTATTTACTCGTATTTTTAATCTCAGTTGATAATGTGCAAATGAGTGCTGCACATCCATAAATCCTTTCTCACGGATGCGTATTAAATTGCAATTGAAGTATGAAAGTGCGAGGTATATTAGATCGGCGAAATACCTTACAACCTGAAAAAGAATGTAATAATTCCTATTCCAAAAAAGAGAGGTTAATAAGTCATAATGAAACAAATTATTTCCAAAAGAACGGAAAGCTAGCAGAATCTGGCCGCGGAGGAGTTCAGACTGTATTCTATAAAAATGAACAAAAGCGCGAGGCAATACTGATCCTACGACTTGTCCATGAAGAAAGTCAAACCTGCACTTATACCATTTGTACATTTAGTGGAAGCTTTTCACATTGTTGAATGTAAAACACTCTTTGAACTTCTGAAGGCAGCACGGATGAAATACATGGAGCGAAAGGTTATCTACTACTTGTTCAGAAAGCAGGCAGCCGCTGTACAGGGTGTCCACATGAAATCTCCCTGATTTCCGATAGCAATTAACGAATGAGCTATGAGGTATAGATAATTGCAGTTTGTGGCGTTGAGTAAAGTAACTAAAACAATTTTTTACAAAAAATGAATTCCCTTCTACATGCACTCCCTTCGTAATTCGTAAAATGTCTTCAAAAAATGGTTCAAATGGCTCTGAGCACTATGGGACTTAACATCTGAGGTCATCAGTCCCCTAGAACTTAGAACTCCTTAAACATAACTAACCTAAGGACATCACACTTGTCCATGCCCGAGGCAGGATTCGAACCTGCGACCGTAGCGGTCGTGCGGTTCCAAACTGAAGCGCATAGAACCGCTCGGCCACACTGGCCGGCGTAAAATGTCTTGACGATAGACTATGTCTGGGGTGCTGGATGCTATTACAGCCACAGTTCTGCCGGGATCGTGAAAGTCACGTAGAGGTGAGGCATACACAATGTCTTTTTCACATAACCCCACAGGAAGAAATCCAGAGGGGCTACTTCCGGAGATCGCGGTGGCTACTTGGTAGGTCCATCATGTCCTATCCATCGCTGTGGAAATATTCGGTCCAGGTAGTCATGGACGCCTAAACTGGAGCGCATTGGTACACCATCCTGCTGGAAGATGAGCTCTCGTTCAAAGGTAACAAACTGAAGGACAGTAAAGTAATTACTTAGCATGTCCAGATTTCTGTTCCTTGTTACTGTTTCCTCGATCAAGAAACATCGTCCAGTTACGCTGTCTTTCAGCAGCACACAATACACATTCACTTTTACGCTGTCTTTGATATTTTCGCGAAAACTTTGGGGTTTTCCGAAGCCCAGATGCGAAAATGTGCTGATTAATCTTTCCACATGTATGGAAAGGTGCTTCGTCAGAGGAAATGACATTTCCTAGATAGTGGTGGTTTCGGTTGAACCGATCCAGCATCTCAGTACCAAATTCATGGCAAAGCTGCAAGTCATTTCTGTCCAACGCTTACACAATTTTAAGTTTGTGAGTGTGCAAGCGAAGTCTTTTATGCAGCGCCTTTTGAACTGTTGAGTGAATGATGTTTAACTTTGGTGATGCTTGGCGAACTGACTTTGATTGGCTTCTCTGGAAGGTCTCTTTGAGCTTCTCTATCATTTCATTAGATGTGCATTTTCTGCCAGAACCAGACTGTTTGCTAATACCCGCACTGGCTGGGAACTCGTCATACCATGCTAGTAACTGGCGGCTCCCTTTGACATTCACGTCGTCAATCTCTTTGGACGCCAATGGATGAATATGTTTGCGCTTACCAAACCACACATTGGACTCTGTCCCGAGGTGTAGTCATTTATGGTAGTTATTTAGCACATGAAACAAAAGTTCTCGAGTTGCTTTATGATACCGCAAACCACTAGTACCTATGTTCCGCCTTTTATTATTTTTGTTTTAAATTGAACTTTGAAATCAGAGCGATTTCATATGGACACCTGTACGTAATGTGCTCATGTTACATTTTCTACTGAGGCAAGAAGGATAGCTAATTAGATAACGGAATTTTTATAGGGTTAAAAGGTTGAATAAGAGTAGAAAGACATGCAGGCGAAGCAGTAGTTGAGAAGCGTGTAAAACAGGGTTGTGGTGTGTTTTTCAGTCTTTACATTGAGCATGCAGTAAAGGAGAACCAAGGAGAAATTTGAAAAAGGAATTAAAGTTATGCAAAAGAAATAAAAACGAAATGGTAGTTCTGTCAGAGACGGAAAAGAACTTGGAGGAGCTGTTGAACTAAATGGATAGTTTCTTGAAATGAGGTTAGAAGACCATCAGCAACACAAGTAAAATTGGGGTAATGGGATGTAGTCGAACTAAATTAGGCGATGATGAGAGAATTAGTTTAGGAATTGAGACAGTAGAAGTAGTAATCGAGTTTTACTTTTTGAACAACAAAAAACTATTGATGGCCGAATTAGAGATGATATAAAATGCAAACTAGCAACAAAAAGTAAAGCATTTATGAGACAGAAAAATTTGTGACATGGTAGGAAAGGGAGTCTTTTCTGCAGGTATTTGTAGCCTTGTAAGGAAGTGAATCGTGGACTATAAATAGTGCAGAGAAGAATGGAATCGAAGCTTTTGAAATGCGGTGCTACAAAATAATGCTGAAGATTAGATGGGCAGATCAGATAAGTAATGAGGAGGTACTGAATCGAACAGAAAAGAAATTTATGGCCCAACTTGAGTAAAAGATGGGAGGTAAAGATGGGATACAGGCTGAGACATCAAAGAATTCTCAGTTTGGTAATGGAATGAAGCGTATGTTTGCGTGGGGCGTGTGGCGAGGAGGCCCTGTGGAATGATACCAAGGCTTTAATACAGTAAGCTGTTTCAGATGGATATAGGTTGCAGTAGTTATGCGGGCATGAAGAGGCGTGCACAAAATAGACTAGCTCGGAAAGCTACTGTATATCAAACCAGTCTTTGAGACCTCAATATCAAAATGGAAGTGTAATTAAAAGACGATATCTTTAGCGCTATTTTTTTATTTTATGTTATTTTGTGCTCGCCGCCATTGTATCGAAGTAAAGTCCATTACCATGTGCTACGAACGCCACCTGGCGAGCGGTTGGGTAATCTGCCTTTTTAAGAGTGGTGATGTAATCGGCAGTTGGCAAATGTACATGGTTCGGTTAGTACAAAAATTTACAGAATATGTAGATAAATGAAGTGAATTACACAGTTCTTTGATTGTATAGCTACATCATGATCGCTGATCTCTCCCAAGACCTTGTCTATATAAGTATCAGCAATGACAGCAGCTGGACATCAACTAAATATAGGAAAATCAGCCGTATTTGTCTCCCTTGATATCGGAAAAGCCTTTGACCACGTATGGGATTCTGGACTGACTGCTTTCAAAACTACAAACCTGTTGACTTCCCGTTAACTATGTGTGCATTATAGCGTCCTTTTCCTTCACCGCCATCCCACATGTGGTAAATAATCCACTCTGCTCTCGCACTTGCACTCTACCGTAGGTGCACCTCAAGGCTATGCCCTAACCCCTCCCCTCCCCCCCCCCCCCACCCCTCGCTCATCTGCATCCTGTACACTGCAGGCATTTCCAAACGGCCACTCTCATCCTACCTCGTAGAATATGCCGACGCCACCGCCTATCTAACTACCCATGACACCCTCTAATTCTCTCATGCCTCCCTCCGACACTACTTTAATCTCCTGATCCAGCAGTTTAACACGTGGACATTTCAAATGAATCCACATAAAATGCAAACCACCATCTCTGATCGCACAGTTCGGCATTTCCATCGCCCAAATTTCCTCTGGCTAACACAATAAAATTTTTGTGACTAACTCTTGACAGAAAATTAACATGGAATGCAACTCCTTATCATCTGACACAAAGTTCAAAATCGACGAAACTTACTAAACTAGATTCCTGGGGTCTACATCCTTTTACCATTATCCTCAACAATAAATCATTCATCTGTGCCATCCTCGCTTACGTCAGCATTGCCTGGATCCCCACTTACATGCCTATGTTCGACGTCAAAGTACAATGACCACTCACAGACGGCAGGCAGCAGAACTAGCGATGGGGAGTATGTAAGGCGTCCGTGGCGGAAGGGACCCGGAAACGTGTAATCGTTGTCGCAATGATGAATCGGAGCTATTGCCTGACGTCCAAAATAGCATGATCATTGGATTTCAGGCGAAGGGTGGAAGCTTTTCCTAAACGACTAAGTTTGTAAACTTTTCGCGTGCCGCCGTGGTTAGAAAATACCGTGCATGGTAAAATGACGCTACCCAAAACAGGCGCCAAGGCAACTATGGAGTACACCAGGCCATAGATGACAGGTGTGAACAACAGCTGCGGAGATGTGTACAGGAGAATAAACGCGCAACTACTGAATAACTGACCACCCAGATGAACCAAAGGGCTACCAACAGTGTCTCCTCAATGACCGTTGTGTTTGGGCCTCCACAGCAGGCACCTGTTTCATTTACTCACCCTGATCACAGCCAGTTCCATACAACATAGATAAATTTCAGTTGAAATGTATGTAAATCATCTTAAATGTATCCAGGTTGTACGGCATTGGTTGCGATGTGCGACTCTGTTATAAACGTATGAAATAATTTTTACTGCTTCAGTTACATTCAACTAATATTTATTAGCACGATGGGTTTCGGCAGCATACTGCCATGATCAAGTGCTTTACTGCTACATGTATTGTAAGGTGGTCATGGAACTTGGTTTTTACTTGGCTTTTCTGTGTTACCGATGTGTACGTCAGAGAGGGAGCAAGTTAAGTTACTGTTGAGCAATCTTTGGTCTTGTCATAGCACAGCCTTTGCCTCTGCGCTGACTGATCCATTCTTAGTTGAAGTGTGGTAGATTATGGACGTATTTTGTAGTGCTGTGTGGATTTGTGATTGTGTCTATTGGATGGAGAAAGGTCAGCAAGGACGAGTATGATGGGTACATTGGAAATTGAAAGGAATATAAATTTTTGAGAATGTCATATTTTTTGAAGAGAAGGAGTTTGAGATAATACTGCAGCATTGCGCAGCTAGGAATGATTATTGTCAGCTAGTTAACTTGCTCAGAGTTGAGAGAAAGACCACCCCACTTCGCTGAGTCATGGATTTGCATATTAATTGATTAATCTGTTTGATTTTTATAGAAATTCTCTATTAAATTTGTATCCCTTTTAAATCATTGACAACCTTGTTAAGCATGCTAGTGTTCAAACCCACGTTATATGTAAAGATCACGCGAAATATTAGTCTTTTTGAATATATATTTCGTTCTAAAATCTTTGTCTTGGCATATCGTTTCATAGGAATAGTTACTCTCCCCACACTACTGTTTATCATTGCGCATTACCGCATGCAACACTTTGAATACGTCTTTAGAAACAGAAATCTAGCTTAGCCGCTGCCTGTTTGCTGTTGTGCTTTCGAGAAATCTGCAACATGGTGTCAACACGCGTGGTTCAAATGCTTAAAATGGCTCTGATCAATATGGGACTTAACATTTGAGGTCATCAGTCCCCTAGAACTTAGAACTACGTAAACCTAGATAACCTAAGGACATCACACACATCCATGTACACGGAGCACAGTAATAAATACAAACGATTTTGTGCGTTGCCAGACCGTATCTTCGCGGGAATTTGGAAAAAAAAAAAAAAAAAAAACGGCAGACCCGGTCTTGCCTTCGCTCATTGTGCCATTGTTCTGTTCTGCAGGTTATAATTCACAGTGTAAAAATGGATGAAGGCAGATTAGGGGCTAACGTCCGTTCGACGACAAGATCATTAGAGACGGAACACAAACCCGTATTCGATAAAGATGGAGAATGGAGAAGGACGTGTGTTTTCCCAAGGAATCATCTCTTGTCCGCAGTTTGTGGTCTAGTGGGTAGCGTTGCTGCCTCTGGATCAAGGGGTCCCAGGTTCCATTTCCAGCCGGGTTGGGGATTTTCTCTGACCGGGGACTGGTTGTTTGTGTTGTGCTCATCATATCATCATCATCATCATCATCATTCGTGACAGTGGCTATATTGGACTGTGTAAAAATTGGACTGTGTAAACATTGGGCACTTGTACGGGCGCTCATGACCGCGCAGTTGAGCGCCCCACAAACCCAACATCATCATCAACGAATCATCTCAGCACTTGCTGTAAACAGTTTACGGAAATCACGCAAAGAGGAGCTAAAAATTAAAAAGATGGACGAACCAGTGGAAGGGACCCACGGAGTCGGTGGCGGTCGGATGCCGCTTAGATCCCGCACTGAGATACGGCAACTGGTCACACGAGTTCGTGGCTGCCATTGCCCCTGTCCAGGAGCAACGGGCCCGCGACGACAAACATCCCAGCCGACGACCTCCGGCGAATGTCTGTCTGCTGTCACTGCCGCAGCCAGCTGACGTCTCAGGGCCTCCAACATCTCGCAGCCGTTTCATGGAACCCGTCAGTGCGTGCTGCGGGAGCGTCGCTCGAACGAAACCCAGAAAGCACTAGATATATCTGCAAGGACAGTAAGACTTCCAGGAAGACATGGCGTTTCTTTGCACAGTCGTTTATTATCTTATGAAGCTGAGATTCAATGTCTCGTTATTCAGAACAGCTTGGCACATACTTTCATTAGAGGAGGATCGAAGAATTTTATTATTAATCGGATGTCCGTATTCTTTTAAAATAATGGAATTTGATCCCCAACTTTTACCTATCTGTCCATAGCTCAGTGCTAAGATAATATTACTTTTGACGACTAATGTCTATAACAGCACATCTATCCTAATCTTTGTATTCCGCTGTTTTACCCTGAAACTTCCCCTTTGAACAATTTTACTAGACTGTGCTTAACCTGACGCACAATATTTTTAGCGCAACGCAATCTGACTTTCAAGATTCCCTACAAAAGAATGGCCCTGACTAACATTAAACTATACCTTTCACAAATCACTTACCTCACAAAAATCTTCGCTGCTCAAGCTACTGCAATACAGCGAGCGCCACTACTGCCAGCTAAATAAAAGATACAAACTATGGAAGGCACTAACTACTGATAGGGATAATTAGCAAATGAAAGATATTAATAGAGAACAAACAATGTATTTACCTTGATATCATCATATATATAGCAGTTCATGACAAATTACAAAACTCCGCCATCTCTCTCCCCACATCCACCACTGCTGGCGGCTCACCTCCAACTGCGCAACGCTACGCGCTGTTCGCAGCCAGCTGCCTAACACTACAATGGCGAGTATTACAACAATGCAAAGCAGCCACAGACTGCACACGGCACAGCCAGTGATTTTCATACTGAGGTGGCGTTACCAATAAAAAAACCTAAACAGCCTACTTACATAGCCCCCATGCTCCCCACAAAAAATTTTACAAATTGGTGTGGGCAGTGGCCAATACATATTTGTTAAAATTTTTCATAATCGTAATTACAATAACAAAGAAATCAAATGCACACACTTATTGATACAATGTTGGTCAAAAGCTAAAATTTTCTCACAGTCCATAAAGACAGTCCTAATCATTCATCACAGTAAAATTACAGTGTTTTTCTTTTTTTTTTCAAAGTCTGAACAGTGAAAGAAAATGCAGTGTTTTTCTCAAAGTCTGAGCAGTAAAAGAAAATGCACACGGAAGTAGTGGATTTCCATGCAGTCTTGAAGAAGTAGCGTTGTCCTTCCAACGGAAAGACAGTGCTGACTCTTGACATGCTGACAGGTAATGGGCCACAACAGAGCAAACCCACAGCGGAGTCAATCGAAGTTTTGAAGAATATCGTTTGGTAGGTCATCACAGAGCAGACCCACTGCAGTCCTTGTAGAAATAATGGTACTGGTGAGTCATCAAAGATGCAGACCCACTGTAGTCCTTGTAGAGATTACGGTATTGGTGGGCCACCAGAGGCGCAGACCCACTGCAGTCCTTGTAGAGATGGCCAGCAGCCATCTGTTGTGACTGTGCAGGTGCACAATCACCATTGAAGAGTCTTGCGGCTAATATAGCAAGTCCATAACCACCACTTGTGCACTCACAAAGTTTTTGGAATTGTCCTTAGAACCAGCAATGCTGTTATCCAGTCCCTTGCTGAATTATTAACACACGTGCAAACACTAACAGTCCCTACTTCTCACATATTGTCCATATACTATGACCAACAGAAACGTGTGCAGTGAAATGTAACTTACAAGTTACTTAATTTGATGAACTGGTGTCAATTACAATTTTATAACATAAGAATACAATTACAAAGGTACAAAATACATCATTAAAGAACATAACAATACAGATAACATTTGTAGTACAGGCTTTACAAAAGAATCAAAATAACATATACAACAGTGTTACAGGAATTATGACATAACTAGATACATAAAAGATCAGAATAAATTTCGAAACATCCACTTCACACATGAGCATTAAAACAAAATAGAATAAATAAAGTCTAAGCATATTTACAAGTTAAATAACATATTATTAATGCCAATTATATTTGAGGATAACTTTGAACAATTTTACTAGACTGTGCTTAACCTGACGCACAATATTTTTAGCGCAACGCAATCTGACTTTCAAGATTCCCTACAAAAGAATGGCCCTGACTAACATTAAACTATACCTTTCACAAATCACTTACCTCACAAAAATCTTCGCTGCTCAAGCTACTGCAATACAGCGAGCGCCACTACTGCCAGCTAAATAAAAGATACAAACTATGGAAGGCACTAACTACTGATAGGGATAATTAGCAAATGAAAGATATTAATAGAGAACAAACAATTTATTTACCTTGATATCATCATATATATAGCAGTTCATGACAAATTACAAAACTCCGCCATCTCTCTCCCCACATCCACCACTGCTGGCGGCTCACCTCCAACTGCGCAACGCTACGCGCTGTTCGCAGCCAGCTGCCTAACACTACAATGGCGAGTATTACAACAATGCAAAGCAGCCACAGACTGCACACGGCACAGCCAGTGATTTTCATACTGAGGTGGCGTTACCAATAAAAAAACCTAAACAGCCTACTTACAACCCGAACATGGTAGAAAAAAGTGCGTGTAAGATTTAAAAATGTTTTAAGAGATGCTTAATTTCTTTTTTATAGCTTCTTTTATAATTTAATTTTGCCTTAGCGAGCTAAATGATTGAAATTAGACTTAATTTAAAAAAAGAACACTTGAGTACAAGCTATAGAAATAAAGCATGAACTCTAGTGCTGACTGATCGGCGGCTTAGACCAAGGGATAGGTGAGTTTGGAGAGGTACAGTTTGATTGTGAGTTGCCGAAGCTAAAGAACGTGAAAGTTAACCAGCTGGTTGTGGTGACTGATCTGTAGCGTAGCCTGAGGCCTAGTTTAGGTTGGAAGGTGACAGTTGGGTTGCGAGTTGGTGAAACCAAAGAATATGAAAGCTAAAACCTTTTCTGTGGTGAAAGGTTGGCTACAACTTAGCTCCAGGTATAGGTTAGGTTGGAAGGTGACAATTTGGTTGCGAGTTGATGAAACCAACGAATGTGAAAGCTGTAACATGTTTGTGGTGAAACACTAATATGCAGCTTAGCCCAATGTCTAGGTTAGATTGGAAGGTGAAAGTTTGGTTTGAGATGCCGAAGCCAACGAATGTGGAAGCAAAACACCTGATTGTGGTGTCACTGATCTGTAGCTTAGCTCGAGGTCTATGTTTGGTTGGAAGGTGACAGTTTGGTTGTGAGTTGGCCAAGGTGATAGTGAAAACAAAAATCCTGGTTATGGCGAAGAACAGATCAGTAACTTAGCCTAAGGTCTCGTTTAATCTGGAAGGTGACAGTCTGGTTTCGAGTTGGCGAAACCAATGAATGTGAAAGCTAAAAGCCTTACTGCGGTGAGAGACTGATCTACAGCTTAGCTCGAGGTATAGGTTAGGTTGGAAGGTGACTGTTAGGTTGCGAGTTGGTGAAACCAACGAATGTGAAAGCTAGAAACCTGTCTTTGATGAAAGACTAATATGCAAATTAGCCTGAAGCCTATGTTAGACTGGAAGGTGAAAGTCTGGCTGTGAA
This sequence comes from Schistocerca nitens, assembly GCF_023898315.1. Classification (NCBI taxonomy): domain Eukaryota; kingdom Metazoa; phylum Arthropoda; class Insecta; order Orthoptera; family Acrididae; genus Schistocerca; species Schistocerca nitens. Next base: position 995,817,723 of record NC_064615.1, read on the forward strand.
TTGGAGAAGCCAACGAATACGAAAGCAGAAACCTGCCTGAAACATCTTGGGCTCTACAGAAATGCCAACACATTCCATCTCCACAGAGGCGTCACTCCACACAACCGTCACAACCTCGTTCAAGCATGTTGGACCCGCAATGACTACGACCAATAACAACGTCTTACGTCAATGACAATGAAACTATCAATCAGGTGTGGTGGCGTGCTTGGTTAGCCTAATGGTTAAAGTGAATTATCATGAAAGACGGGAAATCTGCATTTTAATGGCACTCTAGCACAAAGTTTTAAGTGCCACAACATACACATTACATTTCAGAGTCAGCACATCTGAAGCGTTTGCTCCCATATCGTTTCAAGTCCTTGCATCTCCACTGATTTCATTCCTGCGGATACAATCAGTTCATTTCAGCGCATCTAACCACATAAAAAATATAGAACTGCGCAAATAAATTTCTGGCAACCGCCCTGGCAAAATAGTATCTAAATTGCATACAAAGAGAAAGCTTGTGTTAGGAAAAAACAACAGTACTAGTATACAGAGTGTACCATTACAGCTTGTCTTTTAATAGGTTACGATCTAAATTATCAATGAAACTTCGTGACAAATAAAAAATAAGTGCTGGACCGTGACTCCAACCAGAAGCTTTGCTGTTTACCGACTGAGTTCTCATGGTTCGAATGGCTCTGAGCACTATGGGACTTAACTTCTAAGGTCATCAGTCCCCTAGAACTTAGAACTACTTAAACCTAACTAACCTAAGGACATCACACACATCCATGCCCGAGGCAGGATTCGAACCAGCGACCGTAGCGGTCCCGCGGTTTCAGACTGTAGCGCCTAGAACCGCTTGGCCACCCCGGCCGGCGATTTTTGTGAGGTAAGTGATTTGTGAAAGGTATAGGTTAATGTTAGTCAGGGCCATTTTTTTGTAGGGATTATTGAAAGTCAGATTGCGTTGAGCTAAAAGTATTGTGTGTCACTTTAGTGAATGTTTGAGTACGTTCAGTTTTGCTCAGCTGTTTGAAAAGCAAATAATGTAAGAGGTTTATCAGCACAGTAATTCAGAAATTTTTCTAAGGGGACGTTTCATATGTCGACTCTTAGCCAAGGATACCTCACTGGAATCTTCTGATTTTTTCTTGTAGTTTGTGTAATTAGTGTAGCTATTGTTTATTGCTAGCGCATAATTGTAGAGACTCTCCTTTGTAGTTGCAGTCTTTCATTGTTGTACAGTAAATCAGTTGTGGCGTGCATGTAGATTTGCACCAAGTATTTCGCAGCTGCGCTTGCGATTAACTAGATATTATTTTCAGTGCTATGTTAATATGTTTTCTTATTTTTGCTCTTCAAATTGTGCTTTTTTGTGTCATTGTGTGAAATATTGTGACAATTATGGCGTGTGAAAAACGTAATACTAGGCTCCAAAGTAAACTGAGAAATGACAGTGAAGACGAAAGCAGTGTGTTAGCGCCACCGTGTAATGAATTAACTAATGTTCAAAGTAGTAATTTGGTAATTGTACATAGGGAAATGGAGCGGGCTGCAAATAATGATGCAGGCAGTGAAACAATTAGTGAACAGGGAAGCATTATCGATCGATCGGTCGGCAACAGCTCGCCCCAGGAATCCGAAATGACAGGACACAATCTTGCAAATACTGTAGATTCAGGTTTTGGGTCCTCACAGTTTTCTGAAATAAGTCAAGACACATTTTCTGCTTGTCAAAATGTGAATGTTGCCGGTGCAACTTCACTGCCGAAAAGCACTGAGGAACATGTTTCAGACACCAGTGCATTGTTATTACAATTAATGCAACAAATGGGACAAAAGCTCCAAAAGTTAGACACAATGGAACAAAATCTTCAAAAGTTAAACACAATGGAACAAAAGCTCCAAAAGTTAGACTCGGTGGAACATAAGCTTGAACAAACACATGAAGATTTAACTACCGAGTTAGATAAAATCGAAGTGAAATGTCAAAAAGTCTGTAATGACGTGAAAACACAAATTTGTGAGCATTTCCAACCTATTTTTTCGCGGCATGAAAATGCATTACAGAATCACGAAGCAGCCATAAAAGAACTGCAAACTATTGTTCATGAAAATCATGAGACCTTGCAAGCAAAAATTGACTCAGTTGCATCTACCGATTCGGTTACGCAACTTGCAAAAACTCAGAGAAACTTAGACACAGTAGATACTCTGAAAATTGGTTCAGAAAGACACATGTAGGAAATTAGTTCATTATCAGAGAAAGTAGTTGAACTTTAGGATCAGCTAAATAATTTATCTACGAAGGTAGATGATAATCTGAATGACACAAAACCGGTAGTCTTTAATGACACAGAAGAGTGCAAACAAATTAGGAAATTCAAACAAAATCAGAATCAAATTAATACGCAACACCAAAGAGAAATCAGGGATGTACGAGATCAGCTGACACAGGTAATACAAGAATTACGTATTTCAGAGGACACTCGCGCTCCAATACGGAAGAGGGACATAGAAATACGGAACAGCCACAAAATAATAACACAGCGCATTTCGGAAATTATGAAAGAAATTGACATGGTGCAACGAATTTTGAAATGGAACCGCCGAAACGACGTAACAATGACCGATATGCGACTCGCCGACATGATGATTTTGACTATAAGCTGTTCATTACTACACGTAAATTTAAAACATTTAAGAATTATGGCAACGACATTCATCCACAAGCGTGGCTCCATCAATTCTCTCATTGTTTTCCTCCCAACTGGTCATTAGAGCACAGATTAGAATTTATGTGTGGCTATTTAGAGAATGAACCAGCTGTAAGAATGCGATCGGTCATTCACGCTTGCCACAGTGAAGGAGAATTTTATCATGCCTTCCTCTCAGCATATTCGTCTCAAGCTACACAAGACCGAGTAAAACATAGCATCATAATGATGAAATATTTCGAACAATCTGAATTTTCCAGTCTTGTGAAATATTTTGAAGACATGTTGCACAAGAATCAGTACCTGTCAAACCCATACAGACCCTCAGAACTCATCCGCATTTGCTTAATCAAACTACTTGAACATTTACGACATATTATTTTGGCAGGACGTTGCAAAGATGACATTGAAGCTTTTCAGGGACTCTTACAAGAATTAGAAATTGACACTGACAATCGAGGAACGTGAATTTACAGGTCACATCCGTCGCAATTCCGCGATGAAAGAAATAATAACTGGATGCGACAAGGCTATTCTCACAACACAAATTGTAACCAAAACAGACACCACCCGAATGACAACCGTTGGCAGAGTAGTAATAATTACAGGGAAAGATCACCTCTCTGCAGTAATGACTATCACAGAGACAATCAGAGAAACAGACAATATGGGAACCATAACAATTATTATTACGGGAGACAGAATAACTTTAGACGCAACGGTCCAGTGCGCAGTTACGATTCAGGGAGAAATTCTCCACCACATGACCGACAAACAAGAAAACTATGTAAACTACCGACAAAACGACAGACGTGAATTCCATCAGAACATGCGAGCTTCAAACAGAGCAGGGCACTCTCGACAAGGTGAATTTGTAGAAGTTAGGTCTCCTAATCCCAGTAACGACGCGCACCAACAAAGAAACAGACAATGACTCGCACAGCAGGCAGCCACGTGCACCGGCTGGCTCAGGGAAAAATTACATAGACGCTAACCTTGAGAAAAATTCCAGTACTCTTTACCGACGTATACAACATGATAATTCCGTTGAAGCTCGAGCTTTGCATACTAGGAAGAGTAAAGGTTTACACCACATTTCACATGTAAAACCGTTTATTGAAAGATAATCTGCTTTTTAACTTTGTCTTTGCCATATAACTTTTCACTTTACGTTACTAGTATGCTTTGTCAGACTTAGAAACTGTTACCATGCAACAATGTTTGAAGTTTTGGTGTCACCGCCAGACACCACACTTGCTAGGTGGTAGCCTTTCAAATTGGCCGCGGTCCGCTAGTATATGACGGACCCGCGTGTCGCCACTGTCAGTAATTGCAAACCGAGCGCCGCCACACGGCAGGTCTAGAGAGACTTACTAGCACTCGCCCCAGTTGTACAGCCGACGTTGCTAGGAAAGGTTCACTGAGAATTACGCTCTCATTAGCCGAGACGATAGTTAGCATGGCCTTCAGCTTAGTCAATTGCTACGACCTAGCAAGGCGCCATTTCTCCTTTGCTATGTACCTAATGAAGCATGTACAGTAACAAGACCAATGTTCACCAATTGTTGATTAAAGTTAAGTATTCCAGCAGCTACATACTTTTCTTTATAGCATTCATTAAGCATCCTGTTTCAGACCTCACGCCATCCTGCGTGAGCTTATAGCATGCATTTCGGCTTCCTCAAACAACACGGTGTTGGCACTTCTGCCGACACATCAGAAGTTAAATATCCAATCAAGAACCAAGAGAACTTATTTGAACAGAAATTACGAATGCATTGTTATAGTGAACAGACGTCGCAGTGTTATTGTGTGTGTACATTCTTGCTTGTTAGTTGCACGATTACGTAACGACTATAACATACTTAGAACTGCTAATGAGATTTTAATGCAACATTTTGGTTTACTTGAAAATACATTCTGGATTTAAAGTACTTTCTGTGAGATACCAGATGACACAGTGGTTAGTTTATGTGACAGCTACACGATTTTATCACGACGCTACTAATGAGTGACAATTTACAATGTTGCTTTTGCGGTATTTCTGTTTTATATCTGCACAGTTTTTTTGTTTTATTCTGGATAGTAAAACATGTTTTAGTAGTAACTTTTGTGGTATAGCTACAATGAGACTGCCTTTTCCGTAGCACAACAATACGTTACAGCACAGTACTTTCTTCATCATGGCAATAAGCATAATAACTACGATATATATACGCAAAGCATTTCACTTTTGTTTATCATGAGGTAAGTACATTGACTTCTGCAGAACTTAGCTTTCGGAGGACGATAACTACGACACTTCCACAGAGATTATCTTACAACAAGACGCACAGTTTAGCGCTACAGTACACGTATTTGAGTGATTAATTTTGTACTTAAATCATGTATTTTTAAAGATATTTGAAGTACAATGGTACAAAGGTTTTCCGTGATACATTTCATTCCATTGCTGTAATCTGTAACACCTGAGGGTATAATTACATGAATCCTCAGGGGGGTACACGCTTACTTTGTGTACCATGTGTTTGGCAAGCACAAGGAACCCTAGCTAATAAGGTATTTGCTTATACAACTTTACACATCGGCACCATATTTCTCTAACACACAAATTACACAGCTATCTGATCATTTAACTGAGAGATAAACATTTTTTTTACTGCATCAGTGGCACATGTTTACGCAATTACACAGTTGGGTAACTTCACACTTATGAAATTGTATTTTGTCTGTACTTTGTGAACTGTTCATATTTTTTCGGAACCATTGTGATACTATGAGAGCTTTGAATGATGTATTTGGTAAGGGAGCATGATTTTAAAGTACGTTTGAGGTAGATGACACTATTGAAATGAGCAGAGAATTTTTTTTAGGTTTTGAAATTATTGCAGAAAGCTACGACGTTTTTGAGATTAGACTGAGATGTTATGATATTATTACGACGACGATGTGTATTATGCTGTTGAGATATGTTTATGATCAATAAGCTGATGCTATATGAGGAATGTGATTACGTGTTTATATGTATATGAATAATGAATAGAAGTTAGGGACTCTGGTTTGTGAAAAAGGATGTTGGAAACCGAGAATCGTACTTTAAGAGTTATGAAATGTGTGTATATGCGTGAAGGTATCACTATGCTGGCGAACATTTTTTGGACACTGTTATATTTACAGGATTTTGTTTCTATAGATTTGAAACGCAAATTCTCGACCTGTGAAATTTTTATATGAGATTGCCACTGTAGCAGAAACTACTGTCGTAAATATTTCAGTAAGAAAGGTAAGCGACCTTGACGTAATGCTTTTTTGGCGCCCAGCTGAGAGGTAGTCGTCTGACAAAAGAAAGCCATTAGGTGGAGAAAAAAAGAGGCCATTATCCTCGCCATTGACATTCCTTTAGAGAAAGCATCGCAAATACGACACGCTCATTACTTGGAAAGATACTTACATCTGCACACCTGATTATGACAAGGGTCTTTCTACGAGAGTTGAGAGAATTTCTACTACCTTATGAAATGCCATATGGCTAATGAATGATGTTTCATGCCTTCCTTTGTACATATTTTCATTTTGTTTAATATCTAGTTTTCAGCTGTGTTGCAGCATTGGTTTTATAAAATAAAAATAAAATGCATTTGCTAATGTGAACATTTTCTGTCAATGGATCTATTAAATAATAATTTTACAATCCACATTCTTCGAAAAATGAGCACTTGGAAAGGAAAGAACAATAAGAAGGGATTAATAACAGTTACTGCATACATAATTTTCTTTTCAACCACTTGGTAATTTTTTGGTAGAATAACTTCTTGTGGTGCACCACTTTAATTACATAGACACTAAGATGTGACATAGGTATTAGACATGGCCATCTTTAGTGTAATATTTTTTCTGCTTGAGCTTTGTCATGATTAGATATAAGCTATTGCATTTGCTGCTGCTGTTTGCCAGGCATAGTGCTTCTGAATTTCACTTTGTATTACTCTGTTAAGCCAGTTTTACTACTGATTTATTTTTATTGTTTGCTGCACATTGCCTTATATTAGTTGTAATATTGCAATTGCTTTGCTAATTTCTACAATGCTGCTTGCTTTGCCAATTTGAATTTTTTGTCATTGCCGTTTGTGTTAATTTGTCATGTACTGCTGCATTGCCTCGTCCCTTGGTATATTTATCTGAGCTCAGTAGATTTAAGTTGGCTTAAGATGGGGTATGGTATATAAGAGAACGAGTTAGGATGAATTGGAAGAAATGCATTGAGAAGCTATAAGAAAATGGTTTGGCCAAAAAAGGATTTTGAAAGAGAATGAATAGAATACAGAAATCAGGCTCAGATAGGACTTTTTGGGAATAATGATGAACGAAGGGACATCTCCATGCAAAATACCACAGTAAAACAAACCCTGTCCTTTCCTTTTATGTTATCCCCCTATGTGTTTTTGTACCCTTGTGTATTTGTGTTCACCCTGTCTTTATGTGTTTAGTTAGTAAGATTTATGTTGTAGAATTTTTCTAGTACTAAGCTACATTCTCTATGATGAGGAATACTGTTATCCTCAAATATAATTTGCATTAATAATATGTTATTTACTTCGTAAAGATGTTTAGACATTATTTATTCTGTCTTGTTTTAATGCTCATGTGTGAAGTTGATGTTTCAAAAGTTATTCTGATCTTTTATGTATGTAATTTTGTCATAATTCCTGTAACACTGATGTATATGTATATTTCTATTCTTTTGTAAAGCCTGTATTACTACAAATGTTATCTGTATTATTATGTTTTTAATGATGTTTTCTGTAGCTTTGTAATTGTATTCTCATGTTATAAAATTGTAATTGTCACCAGTTCATCATATTATTAACTTGTAACTGCACATGTTTCTGTTGGTCATAGTATATGGACAATATGTGAAAAGTAGGGACTGTTAGTGTTTGCACATGTGTTAATAATTCAGCAAGGGACTGGATAACAGCATTGCTGGTTCTAAGGACAATTCCAAAAACTTTGTGAGTGCACAAGTGGTGGTTATGGACTTGCTATATTATGTGCAAGACTCTTCAATGGTGATTGTGCACCTGCACAGTCACAACAGATGGCTGCTGGCTATCTCTACAAGGACTACAGTGGGTCTGCATCTTTGATGACCTACCAATACCATTATTTTTGCAAGGACTACAGTGGGTGTACACCTTTGCTGACTCACCAATACCATTATTTCTACAAGGACTACAGTGGGTCTACACCTTTGCTGACTCACCAATACCATTACTTCTACAAGGACTGCAGAGGGTCTGCACCTCTGGTGGCCCACCAATACCACAATCTCTACCAGGACTACAGTATGTCTGCTCTGTGATGACCTACCTACCAATATTCTTCAAAACTTCGATTGACTCTACTGTGGGTTTGCTCTGTTGTGGCCCATTACCTGTCTGCATGTCAAGAGTCAGCACTGTCTTTACGTTGGAAGGATAACACTACTTCTTCAAGACTGCATGGAAATCCACTACTTCCGTGTGCATTTTCTTTTACTGCTCAGACTTTGAGAAAAACACCGCAATTTTACTGTGATGAACGATCAGGACTGTCTTTATGGACTGTGAGAAAATTTTAGCTTTTGACCAACATTGTATCAATAAGTGGGTGCATTTGAATTCTTTGTTATTGTAATTGTGAAAAAATTTTAACAAATATGTATTGCCAGTGCCCAAAACAATTTGTAAAATTTTTTGTGGGGAGCATGGGGGCTATGTAAGTAGGCTGTTTAGGTTCTTATATTGGTAATGCCACGTAGCGCTCTGTATGAAAATCACTGGCTGTGCTGTGTGCAGTCTGTGGCTAGTTTGCATTGCTGTCTGCCATTGTAGTGTTGGGCAGCTGGATGTTAACAGCGCGTAGCGTTGCGCAGTTGCAGATGAGCCGCCAGCAGTGGTGGATGTGGGGAGAGAGATGGCGGAGTTTGAACATTTGTAAGACTGGATGTCATGAACTGATATATATAATATGACTTTTGAACATTATTAAGGTAAATACATTGTTTGTTCTCTATCAAAATCTTTCTTTTGCTAACTGTGCCTATCAGTAGTTAGTGCCTTCAGTAGTTTGAATCTTTTATTTAGCTGGCAGTAGTGGCGCTCGCTGTATTGCAGTAGTTCGAGTAAGGAAGATTTTTGTGAGGTAAGTGATTTGTGAAAGGTATAGGTTAATGTTAGTCAGGGTCATTTTTTTGTAGGGATTATTGAAAGTCAGATTGCGTTGCGCTAAAAGTATTGTGTGTCACTTTAGTGAATGTTTGAGAACGTTCAGTTTTGCTCAGCTGTTTGAAAAGCAAATAATGTAAGAGGTTTATCAGCACAGTAATTCAGAAATTTTTCTAAGGGGACGTTTCAGAATATGTAAAAGCTTTCCACCTTATGTGATTGTATGCAATATCATTAAATTTTGTATCAAAAGAGGCAAGTGGGGAAGCCAAAACCTCACTGAAAATTGTGCTTGCGAGGCTTGCAGGTACCATGAGCTATTTCAGTCGCTCAATGAAGAGAATAAAGCATAGCTACAAGTACTTCCCAATGTTTTACTACTTCAGAAAGACACGAAACCTAACATAGCTGCCGGCCGCGGTGGACGAGCGGTTCTAGGCGCTTCAGTTCGGCAGCGCGCGACCGCTACGGCCGCAGGTTCGAATCCTGCCTCGGGCATCGATGTGTGTGATGTCCTTAGGTTATTTAGGTTTAAGTAGTTCTAAGTTCTAGGAGACTGATGACCTCAGATGTTAAGTCCCATAGTACTCAGAGCCATTTGAACTAACATAATGTTGTCAGGGGACTGACGTGTAATTTCTACATTGCACATGTTGTTTACCCTGCATGTCAGTATCGTAGTGAGCAATGTAGTCTGCTGCGCTACATCTCTACAACTTTTTTTTTTTAACGCGATTTTCTTGTGTTAGCATTTCGTAAATCTACTCGGTATTGCAGTGCCTGTGTTATTCCGAGTTAGCATGCAACGTTCCTTTGGACACGCATGCATGTCTGTCCGTGAGTCGTGCTCAGGTAGCCTAAAGGTAAGGCGACCGGTCGCGATAAGTGGAAAATCTAAGTTCCAGTTCCAGTCGAGCACCAATTTTCATTGTCGTCATTCCATTATACTGCTGATGGTTGTCCATATTCGCAATTGCGAATACATTTCTTGTGGTAAATCTTCTCTAGCTTTGGTTAACCCTTTGCTTAATGCAACTTTTTGTCCTCTGCTTAGAAGCTATTGACTATGAAAACCTATATTTGTCGAATTATTGGTCGTACTGACGTAATATGTGAATACGATCGTTTGCAGATGCTAGCTGTAGCGTACAAGTTATACAGATAGGTCTGTGCGTAGGCTTGAGCTGTCGGACTGCACCTTCCCTACCTCACAGTGGCCGTTCACAACGGAGTCCTCCCCCCACCTCCCCCAAGTTTGATTTTTTAGTATTAAAGACCACAACTTGTATAATCTCAGTCCTTACAGCTTTTGAGGGCGTCTACAACATTAGGAGAATAAAAGTTAGGCACAGCCTAATGCCCAAATAACCAAAAACACCAAGAATGGAAACACCAGCTGTGAAATGCTATATCAACTGTTCTCATCAGGTTCTGTACCGCCCACAGGTGGCCGGTGATGATGGGGCTGGGGGAGCTGGTGAGTTGAGGCGAGATATTGGTCCAAAGCAAATTTAGGGCTCGTTGAAACGCTTCTACGAGCAAAATTAATAAATAAATAAAACATAAAATATCTAAATTCCTTCCCAGCAAAGTAATCAGTTTTCACTCGTACGACATTTTCGAGGAGTACATGTCATTTTACTTAGAGAGTAAAACCTGTCTTTTTTTATGTTGCTGTCTTTCCTTCAGTAGGCATATTGATGCGCTCTGATATCTGACGCGCTTGCGCAATGAGAGACTAGTGGCATGTGCATTTCTCAACACTGGGTGCGATTGTTACGGCTGACTCAACAAAGCTTACTTTATAACAGTCTGCAGTGGTTCGTGGCAAGATAACATCCGTGCAGAATAGAGACGGAATCTGTGTTTTCATTGGTTCATTTAACATTACAGTACATCAGATAGTGATGCTTTCTGTTCACATGAGATTTTTTCAGAGGTGGTTCAGAGCAGCCTTCGGACCTCTACACGGTACATTCAAAGCGTTATTTATATGGACCGCTTGTTAAAAATGTATTTCTTTTGCAGTAACTGTCTACAATAGAGGAAATTTCACATATTTTATAGAGATATTTGTTTATTATTTCCTCCGGCCACTGACGTTGGTAATGTGCAGAGTGATAACTGAACACACATTTATGTGGATTATAATTTCATGTGTGTAAAGATTTCAGATAAAAAATAAAGTAGCGTACATTGTATGTAATATAACAGCAAATTATTGAAGTACTGATTACCTACATGTCGATAACTGCGAACTTACCCAAGGAATTGCCTAATCACCCGCCATAAAAAAACGAATATATTATACGCACAATAAATCGTAGTAGGCAGCCGCAGCCGTAAAGAAACGAGAATTTATACTGAGTTCATCATAAGAATAAACCTGATGTAAACATTACACAATGTATTCTTCCGCATTTGCTTGACTCTCGTTGGATTTCGTTTCACAAGGGGTGGAAGCCAATCTCTGTCCCGTACAGTCAAGTACGAACACAAGGATACATTTCATGCTGTGTTACACGCACATACGAGTGGACTGGGCGCTAATGCAGGACAACAGCTTTAACTTGAAAAGCACTGGCCAGCTAGCTGGTCCAACTATCCTGCAGTGATGTAAGCAGTTGCAGTTCAGTCATAAAAAGAGAGGAGCAAACAAACAATATAGCTTTGAATGCCATTTAATTTTTACAGAGAATGAAAAAATAATCGGCTAAACTCCAGCAACACCGCACGCTTCTTAGGTGACCAGACAGAAAGCACAAAATGCTCTCGTTCTCACCTAACATAGTATTCCAACAATAAACAAGAACAATGAAAATTCCTAACTGAAAGACAAGGAAATTTTTCTGAGCGAGCTATGTGTGATCCAAAAGCATACTCCAAGATTTCTGGTATTGATGAATATTGGAGCCACTGAAGATATTAATTACAGTCAGTCGTCTTGTAATCTCTTAGCTGCTTCCTTAGCCTAGTCCGAGAAATACATTTCAATTCTGGAACTGTCATCTGCTATGTTCATATAGAGTCGATCGACAACAGAATCCACGAAGCCAACCAGCGCCGCATTTTCTCCTCTTCTTTTATGACATGCTTCTCTGTATCCACCGAGCGTTTGACACTGACATGTGAAAAACCTGCCCGCGTTTGTTCCAGCACATCTGGCAGCGTAAGTCTTGTTATTTCTCGCAACAAGTCCCTTAACTTGACTCTAGATCAGTTCTGTTGGGTTTATATTTTAATGGTACAGTGACTACAGTGGTAAATGTAAAAATGAAGTATTTGTATGTTGTCCTCGATGCTGAGAAAATGGTTCTTTTTCATGTTACTACGACACTTATCACTCTGGTACGTGTGAGACTACATGTCTGATATAAAACACTGGACATAGTCCAAGTAGAAAGTATTTGGTTTTTCAGTTTTGTACTAAAAATTAAGTTGTTAAGCAACCTTTATCAACAATTTTTCATAAAATATCTGTAATTAAGAATCTATATTTGAAATAGGAACAGGAATTTCGGGTGTAATATATAATTAGAAACAAGAAGAGGTTCATTATTCATAACAAATGAGATAAATTTTACAATTCAAATGTAGGTATTTCGAATTGAACGAAACAAAAGAGGATGACTAGGGCGACGTGAACCAGCGCTCCATATATAGTCCCTCAGAAAACTTCAAAGCTGATTTTTTCTGTAAATTAATGAACAAATTAAGAACAACCTATTTCTCGGCACTTTTTATCCGTGTTGCAGACGCGTGTTTCACTACGGAGCAGGAAGCAGCCTCAGCCATTTCCACACTGCGTATTAACAGCACGACAGTCAGAGAACAACAGTACAGAGAATGTGACTGTACACAATTTTTGAAATAAAAACTACATAGCTAAAGTGTAATTAAGAAAAACTTTGATGGCTGTTAATACATTAGAATATCTTAGTTTCATTTAACGTAACTTTGTAATAGAATATACACTGAAGAGCCAAAGAAACAGGTACACCTGCCTAATATCATGTAGGACTCCCGCGAGCACGCAGAAGTGCCGCAACACGACGTGGTGTGGGCTCGACTTATGTCTGAAGTAGTGCTGTAGGGAATTGACACCATGTATACTGCAGGGCTGTCCTTAAATCCGTAAGAGTACGATGGGTTGGAGATCTCTTCTGAAAAGCACTTCGCAAGACATCCCAGATATGCTCAAGAATCTTCATGTCTGGGGAGTCTGGTGGCCAGTGAAACTGTTTAAACTCACGAGAGCTTCTCTGTAGCAATTCTGGACGTGTGGGGCATCACATTGTCCTACTGGAACTGCCCAAGCCTGTTGCGATGCACAATGGTCATGAATGGATACAGGTGATCAGACGGATGTTTACGTATGTGCCACCTGTCAGAGTCGTATCTAGACTATCAAGGGTCCCATACCACTCCACCTGCAAGCGACCCACACCATTACATAGCCTACACCAGCTTGAACAGTTCCTTACTGACATGCAGGGTCCATGGATTCATGAGGTTGTCTCCATACCCGTCGTACACGTCCATCCGCTCGATACAATTTGAAACGAGCCTCGTCCAACCAGGCAACTTGTTTCCAGTCATCAACAGTCCATTGTCGGTGTTGACGGACCCAGGCGAGGCGTAAAGCTTTGTGTTGTGCAGTCACCAAGTGTTCACGAGTGGGCCTTAGGCTCTGAAGCCCCACATCGATGATGTTTCGTTGAATGGTTCGGACGCTGACACTTGTTGGCCCAGCATTCAAATCTGCAACTGTTTGCGGAGGGATTGCACTTCTGTCACGTTCAACGATTCTCTTCAGTCGTCGTTGGTCCAGTTCTTGCAGGATCTTTTTCTGGCCGCAGCGATGTCGGAAATTTGATGTTTTACCGGATTCCTGATATACACGGTACACTCGTGAAACGGTCGTACGGGAAAATCCCCACTTCATCGCTACATCGGAGATACTGGTCCCATCGCTCGTGCACCGACTATAACACCACGTTCAGACTCACTTAGATCTTGATAATCTGCCATTGTAGCAGCAGTAACTGATCTAACAACTGCGCAAGACACTTGTTGTCTTACATAGGCGTTGCCGACCGCAGCGCCATGTTCTGCCTTTTTACATATCTCTGTATTTGAATACGCATGCCTATACCAGTTTCTTTGGCAGTTCACTGTACAGCAGTAGGATCTAGTCACAAGAGCGAAACAACACCAGTGTACGTGTGCTACGGGTTCCGACCAATCATCGTGTTTGTGTTTGTTTACATGACATTATTCTTATGATGAACAGGGTATGGACTGAAGAAGAGGAGAAGAGTGGTGCGAGAAAACAAGCCCCGTCTCCCTCTCACACGGCTGCCATCCTACGTCCACGTTCTGCGCTTCCACGAAAGGAGAACTGACACAACGGTCATAGGGATTGCTGATACCTTTTGCTGCGGTACGAGTTGCATTCGAAACTCTTCATACTCATTTCAAAATAAGAAACAAAATACAAGCAATCCACAACACAAAGCAACTTGACGAACACAAAGCATTTGGTAGTGGCTACAGCGTAATTGTTTGTTGCAGTTGGCAGAGGTAGTGCACACCCGACCTCAACCGGTATCTTATGCAACCATCATTCAAAACACTCACACCTAAAACTGCCACGCTATGGTGTCTGCATAATACCTCGTGAAGACTTTGGCCGTCGAGTCATCGTTCGAAAAGTGTGTTATGATCAAAACTAGTTGGAAAATTTTGTATTATTTATTTATGGATCGGGGTTGTCCGATTTGCTTTCTCTGAAAGAAAAAAGGGGATGTGGGCGTTGAGTAACTTTTTCTTCGAAAACGGGGCCCTGTGCAGGAAAAGGTTGAGAACCTATGGCCTAGGTTCTAGAGTAAATGACTCGTTTTGGACACATAAGGATTAATGTTAAGGATTCATGATTGAAGACAGAATCATTAATGAATAGCAGACGCTAGAGCGCAGAGAGGACGATTAGTTAGTCTCAAGAGAAAAACATTCTACAAGTTTTTGCTGTTGGATAGCGAACTTCGCAAGCGTTTCTAATAAACAGCTACCTTGTGTGACATTGCAGGAAAGCGCCCGCCACGAACTGGTACGCGGCCGGAGCACTCTGAACTTTTATCGGAGGCCCTGAGCCGTCAGGTGGCTGTGACAGTGAGAGATCGACGTGCTGTAGAGGTCAGCGACTTCAGTGTTTTGCCACGCCGAGGCTGCGAGGGCGCGGTCGCTGAGTAGGAGACTCGGTCTGACGCGAGACGGCACTGTTTTGCGTCATCACGCAACGTTGTAACTCTTGGAAGTCATTCTCCGAAGAACAGAGAATATGATGTTCTTAAATGTCGGGGAGGCAGCATGTAATTGGGATCTGTTCGTTTCAAATACAGTGCAGAGCTGGCTTGGATACCTTTGGCAGGTAGTTGCAGTAGCCTAATTGTAAAGGTTTCCCTTCTTTTCGCACAGCTCCGTCCCAATTATGAGTGTCATATCTCTGTACGGCTATTTTCATTAGTTGGAATTTGGTCCCTAACGGGTTACACTGGTCCCTCGAGCACTACGCCAACTGGAAGTGTAGTGGCACAGTCGGCTCTCACTGTGTTGTCTCTTCCGCTAAGCAAAGCACTGTGCGTATCATTTCTCGAGTAGAGTACCTTTCCGAGCGTTAAAATTCTGCCTAATTAAATTCCTACCTAATTAAAATGAAGAACAGCTTTCTGACATGTTCATAGATGTCGTAGGATATATTCAGTACGCGAATTTCAGAATTTTTATATGAATTTTAAAGGAGATATAGACTTCAATGTATACATGTTACGAGTAAAATATTGACATAATCGCAAAAAAGGACACCATTATCGGGAACGTATATAGGATGGGCAGAATAAAACTGGCCCAGAAAATATTTATATTAAGAGTGATGCGGGAATGATCCATGTAAATGAATATAACAATTTTTACTCGCTATATATCTCGTTTCGCCTAATTTTCCATTCCAGACTATGCAGCAGTTGTTGCCAAAAACACCTCCAGTCTTAAATTTTTGGGCAAACAATTCTGCACACATATTCCATGTATATAAGATATGTATACATGATTGGCATTAATATAATGAGCACATAATTATTTTTAGTGCTACTTATGCAACTACAATTATCTGTTACTGACTATCAGTTTTGAAGTGCAAATTCGCCAATGATATAGGAGTAGCCCAGTAGAAATGATTTTAAATTAGGTTTAAAACTTGCTTCGCTACTTGCCAGACATTTAATGTTACTGGACAAATGATCAAAGAAATTCTTTTCTGCATATTGAACTCCTTTCTGAGCCACTGGCAGCTTTACCTCCGGGTTTGTAGGTATGGACACCACTGTTATTCTCAAATCGTGATGGATTAGTTATGACCGACTTTCGTTAGGGAATATTTCTATTGTGATGACGCAGTTAAAATGCATAGCTCCTAGAAGAGGTAACTATGTAACGTCCGTTGGTAAACACCGCAAATTATTCTTACTGCACGCTTTTGGGCAATCAGTATTTTCTCCCTAAGTGATGAGTTACCTCATAAATTATTCCATAGGACATCACTGGATGGAAATGCGCAAGATACGTCAGGAGGTTGTTCCCGAGATTATCAGTTACACAAAGAGCAAAAGTATCTCAACTTAACTGTTTGTGAAGTTCAATAATACGCTTCTTCCAGTTAAAGTTATCGCCAATGTGTACACCCAAACATTTATTTACTGACTCCTGCTCATATACTACTTCAATTATTGGTACGACTATTTGTTGTATGGAACTGAATATAGTGTGGTTTCCCTAAATTTAGAGAAAGTCGATTTTCGGAGAACAGCTTAATTATTCTTTGGAAAATATCGTTTACCAAATCTTCTGTTGCTTTCTCTGTAATGGGATACATTATAATACTAGTATCATCTGCAAAAAGTAACAATTTTGCTTGTTGAATGTTAAGTGGAAGGTAATTCACAGGAATAGGAGTGGACCCAAAGTTGAACCTTATGGGACTCTGTGATTTTCACTCGAGTCACTAAAATTTTCTAGTTTCCGACATTGTGTGGATTATTCAGCACAAACTTTTGTATTCTGTTTGTTTACTACGAGTCAAACCAGCTGTGTGTAAAACCAACAGTTCCATAAAACTTGGCCAGCTGGAGTGGCCAAGTGGTTTTAGGGGCTACAGTCCGGAACTGCGAGACCGCTACGGTCGCAGGTTCGAATGCTGCCTCGGGCATGGATGTGTGTTATGTCCTTAGGTTAGTTAGGTTTAAGTAGTTCTAAGTTCTAGGGGACTGATAACCTCAGAAGTTAAGTCCCATAGTGCTCAGAGCCATTTGAACGATAAAACTTGAGTTTTTCTAAGAGAGTAAAATGATGTACACAATCAAACGCCTTGAAAGATCACAAAAATGCCAACCAACTATACATTATCAATTAATGCTTGTGCTATTTGATGAGTGAATGTACAAATAGCATTCTGAGTTGAGCACCCTTTCTGGAATGTTAAGTAAATTGTTTCCACTTAACTGTGCGACTTCTCTTGGGTACATTACTTTTTCGAATATTTTGGAAAAATATTTCATTAAGTACATAACAGCGATCTCAGAAAGGTACCAGTTAGTTGAATGTAGTCAATTACTGTCACTGGAAAAGGAATGGACAAGGTACAGGGACACAGTACTAGAAGTGGCTAAAGAATGTCTTGGAACAGTAGTGTGTAAAAGTAGGATGAAGCTGTAAGTAGGCTGTTTAGGTTTTTTTTATTAGTAACGCCACCTCTGTATGAAAATCACCGGCTGTGCCGTGTGCAGTCTGTGGCTGCTTTGCATTGTTGTAATACTCAACCATTGTAGTGTTAGGCAGCTGGCTGTGAACAGCGCGTAGCGTTAGGCAGTTGGAGGTGTGCCGCCAGCAGTGGTGGATGTGGGGAGAGAGATGGCGCAGTTTTGTAATTTGTCATGATATCAAGGTAAATACATTGTTTGTTCTCTATTAATATCTTTCATTTGCTAACTATCCCTATCAGTAGTTAGTGCCTTCCATAGTTTGAATCTTTTATTTAGCTGGCAGTAGTGGCGCTCGCTGTATTGCAGTAGCTTGAGCAGCGAAGATTTTTGTGAGGTAAGTGATTTGTGAAAGAGATAGTTTAATGTTAGTCAGGGCCATTCTCTTCTAGAGATTTTGAAAGTCAGATTGCGTTGCGCTAAAAAAAAAAAAAATATTGTGTGTCAGGTTAAGCACAGTCGTGTAAAATTGTTAAAAGGGGACGTTTCAAAGCAAACAGCTTGGTGGAATGACACAGTCAAGGCAGCCTGTAAAAGGAAAAAGAAGGCATATCAAAAATGGCTACATACAAGAACTCAGGTAGACAGAGAAAGTTATGTTGAAGAAAGAAACAAAGCCAAACAGATAATTGCAGCATCCAAGAAGAAATCTTGGGAAGACTTTGGAAACAGGTTGGAGACTATGGGTCAAGCCGCTGGAAAACCATTCTGGAGTGTAATTAGCAGTCTTCGAAAGGGAGGTAAGAAGGAAATGACAAGTATTTTGGACAGGTCAGGAAAACTGCTGGTGAATCCTGTGGATGCCTTGGGCAGATGGAGGGAATATTTTGAAGAGTTGCTCAATGTAGGTGAAAATACGATCAGTAATGTTTCAGATTTCGAGGTAGAATGGGATAGGAATGATGATGGAAACAGGATCACATTTGAGGAAGTGGAGAAAATGGTCAATAGATTGCAATGAAATTAAGTCGGAACTCATCAAATACAGTGGAATGTCAGGTCTTAAATGGCTGCACGGGATAATTGAAATGGCCTGGGAGTCGGGACAGGTTCTAGCAGACTGGACAAAAGCAGTAATCACACCAATCTTTAAACATGGAAACACAAAAGATTGTGACAACTACAGAGGTATCTCTTTAATCAGCGTTGTGGGTAAAATCTTCACAGGTATTGTTGAAAGGAAAGTGCGAGTATTAGTTGAGGACCAATTGGATGAAAATCAGTGTGGGTTTAGGCCTCTTAGAGGTTGTCAGGACCAGGTCTTTAGCTTACGGCAAATAATGGAGAAGTGTTATGAGTGGAACAGGGAATTGTATCTATGCTTTATAGATCTAGAAAAGGCATATGACCGGGTTCCTAGGAGGAAGTTATTGTCTGTTCTACGAGATTATAGAATAGGAGGCAAACTTTTGCAAGCAGTTAAAGGTCTTTACATGGATAGTCAGGCAGCAGTTAGAGTTGACGGTAAATTGAGTTCACGGTTCAGAGTAGTTTCAGGGGTAAGACAAGGCTGCAACCTGTCTCCACTGTTGTTCATATTATTTATGGATCATATGTTGAAAACAGTAGACTGGCGGGGTGAGATTAAGATATGTGAACACAAAATAAGCAGTCTTGAATATGCGGATGACTTAGTTGTGATGGCAGATTCGATTGAAAGTTTGCAAAGTAATATTTCAGAGCTATATCAGAAATGTAAGGACTATGGTATGAAGATTAGCCTCTCCAAAACGAAAGTAATGTCAGTGGGAAAGAAATATAAACGGATTGAGTGCCAAATATGAGGAACAAAGTTAGAACAGGTGGACGGCTTCAAGTACTTAGGATGCATATTCTCACAGGATGGCAACATAGTGAAAGAACTGGACGCGGGGTGTAGCAAAGCTAATGCAGTGAGCGCTCAGCTACGATCTACTCTCTTCTGCAAGAAGGAAGTCAGTACCAAGACTAAGTTATCTGTGCACCGTTCAATCCTTCGACCAACTTTGTTGTATGGAAGCGAAAGCTGGGTGGATTCAGGTTACCTTATCAACAAGGTTGAGGTTACGGATATGAAAGTAGCTAGGATGATTGCAGGTACTAGTAGATGGGAACAATGGCAGGAGGGTGTCCACAATGAGGAAATCAAAGAAAAACTGTGAATGAACTCTATAGCAGTCAGCGCGAACAGGCTTAGATGGTGGGGTCATGTTACACGCATGGGAGAAGCAAGGTTACCCAAGAGACTCATGCGTTCAGCAGTAGAGGGTAGGAGGAGTCGGGGAAGATCACGGAGAAGTTACCTGGATTGGGTTAAGAATGATTTTGAAGTAATAGGTTTAACATCAGAAGAGGCACCAATGTTAGCACTGAATAGGGGATCATGGAGGAATTTTATAAGGGGGCTATGCTCCAGACTGAACGCTGAAAGGCATAATCAGTCTTAAATGATGATGATGATTTCACTAAGAAAATTTGACGATAACTGTTTAAGTCTTCTTATCATCTTTCTTATGAGGTGCTCTAACAATTGCGGGATTTGAGCTGAATGGAAAAATTTCCTGTACTACTGATGCATTAGATATATCACCAAGGACATTGGTTATTAAGTTGGAACAACTTAACAGAATGGATCGTGCTTTGAATGACACTCGGCAATGAACAAGGGCTGTTTTAGTGTGAGCACGAGTTTATGTTGCATTGAAATGGTCACTAAACACATCTGCTTCTCTCTCTTTCGCTGAAAGCAGAGTACTCAAAACAGGGCATCAGGGAGAGGAGCATGACATGTGACAGCAGTCGATTGGCGCATCGAAATTTGTTTTGAGCATTACCTATGATGGGCAATACTCCTGTTTGTTAACAATGGTCGTTTTCGTACGAGTCCTATAAATATTTTGCCTACCACGTATCTACGAAAAGCTATTTTTTTCAGATTCCATGCTTTTCTGAAGCTGACATTTAGCGAACTTTAAGCAATACGAAACTTATGGAAAGATCCATTGCAGGATGAGGTGTTACTTAAACTATTTTAAATTTATTAATTAGGCTTTTTGTCAGAGTTGCAAATAATCTTTTTATTAATGATTAGTTTTGAATTTATAGTTCATTCACAAGACCTATATTAGAAATACAATATTATTAATAAAACATGAAAAAATCTTCAAACATTTTGCGTGCAGATTACAGCAGAGCAATAAGTCTTTTGTGACATTCCTGCATTTTTAATGTTTCACTGTAAGTAATACATTTCTTTTTACATCAAATTAATATAATAAATGTTAAGACTGTGTTATGATTGTCTAGACCATTCAAAATTCAAATTTTCG
Organism: Schistocerca nitens; assembly: GCF_023898315.1. Taxonomy (NCBI): domain Eukaryota; kingdom Metazoa; phylum Arthropoda; class Insecta; order Orthoptera; family Acrididae; genus Schistocerca; species Schistocerca nitens. The sequence continues at coordinate 995,838,758 of NC_064615.1, forward strand.
TAACATATAGAGTCTCAGCAAATATTTAAGACTATTTTATAGTGCCCATTTGGGCACAATTATTAAAGAAAATAATCTTGACATGATACCAAGAATAGACGAGCAGATTCTGACGTTAAATGTTAGATGGAAACTAATTTAAATTAGACAACAGATGTTTAGTCTACTGTTTATGATCATTTCGTGTAGAGCAGTGGTTCTTACCTTGGAGATAACACCCCTTGGGAGGTAAAATGTAATCTTGTGAAGGATAAAAACGAAAAAAGGTCAGTTATAGATAAATCATTACAATAAAGTGTTTTTCCCTAGTCAACAGAGACACAACAACTGACAAAATATTTATTTCCTAGGTACCATACTTTGTGGACCCCTAAGGAGGAATAAATACACTAATCGTCTGTTGGCAGAGAAATACAGTGAATATTTAATAGTACAAACTGAGGGTGCAAATTTTCAACCTGTTTCAATGTTCCCTGGAATGACATTGAAAAATGGTCATTCAGATATGGCGGAAGTTGGCATTTATCACCAGTAATAATTTCTATCGGAAACTATTAAATGATTTTGAGAAACATCAAAGACATGTCTGAGTTCTAAGACAATTTTCCATAAGTGAAGAAATATTTTACAAGTATTGTAATTTGAACCAAAGTTCAAGTTATTGAACTCTGGGAGGATGACAGACTGAAAACAGATTTTGATAGAAATGGCAAAATTCTGCCAAATATTTGGTATGGGTACACATTACTATAGGAGAAAATCTTAAGAGTGTTGATTCGATTCCCTGCAACCTACAGGTGTTAAAGTTGGTTCTCAACTGAAATAAATTGGCAGAGATTTAACAGAATATGAGAACTGAATGTTAGAAATGAACAGTATTAAATGTCTCACGGACATTACTTCTCAGTTTTATAAAACACCTACAGAACATTTAATTTTATAAGTAATATTTTTGCAGCCATTATCTCTCAGTTGCTCCTTCATTTATGTTTATCTAGTAGATAAAGATACTCGAATTTTGCAACTGAATGATACTATTAATTTTGCAAAACTATTTTACCTGTGTGAGATTTTCACTCTGTAGCGGAGTGTGCGCTGATATGAAACTTCCTGGCAAATTAAAACTGTGTGTCGGACCGAGACTCGAACACGGGACCTTTGCCTTTCGCGGGCAAGTTATCTACCATCTGAGCTACCCAGACACGATTCACGTCCCGTCCTCACAGCTTCACTTCCGCCAGAAGCTCTCCTGCGAACCTTGTAGAACTAGCACTCCTGGAAGAAAGGATATTGCGGAGAGCTTCTGTGAAGTTTGGAAAGTAGGAGACGAGGTAATGGCGGAAGTGAAGCTGTGAAGATGGGGCGTGTGTCGTGCTTGGGTAGCTCAGATGGTAGCCAGCACGGTAGCTCAACGTGTTCGGTCAGATGGCCGCATGCTCTCTGTAATAAAAAAAAATATTAGTCAAGGAATCAATGATCAACTTGATCGGATGTCTTGTGACGTCCACCCAGAGCAAACGCAACGAACTATATCGAACAAAAAAAAAAAAAAAAAGGATAGTTGAGCACTTGTCCGCAAAAGGCAAAGGTCCCGAGTTCGAGTCTCGGTCCGGCACACAGTTTTAATCTGCCAGGAAGTTTCATATTTTACCCAATTGTATTAACCATCTTAGGTGATTTAGAAAGAAATTATAGAGATAATTGTTTATTTAACGTTAAATATTTTATTGTGAGACACGTAGTGATACCTAACAGCATAATTAAACTTCATATTTTCACTGTTTAACGTTCACAATTATTTCTTTGTAGGGAACTGAAAATGCCTAATTCAATCAGGTCAAAAATGTATGGCAATAAATAATAATAAAAACTGGAGGGCACTGAAGATAACTTATTCAATCAGGTGAAACATGTTTGGCAGTAAATAATAATAAAAACTCACTTGCAGAGTACGAGTATTATTATGACAAGGCAAATCAAACTCCAGTTTTCCTTGTTTGACTGTTAAGTAAATGTTATCTTTCTTTCATAATTTTTGAAAAATATCATTTTGGAGACTAGCCATGTGCTACATCCTATTGAGGTTTCCGTTGACATATGATCTCGTTCAGTGGTAATGATCTCATGAAAGTTGGGGACCGTTTATGTGGAGTATAGTGTATTGTTGTAACTGTGTTAATGAAATCTATGTAAGATAAAAGGCAGAGTGAAAACTAATTAAACTTCATGCCTATGGAGTAACACTTCAATTGTGCGATTGCATTCGTGACTTCCTGTCAGAAAGGTCACAGTACATACTAGGCGACATAAAATCATCGAATAAAACAGAAGTGATATCTGGCGTTCTTCCAAGGAAGTGGTATAGGGCCTCTTCTGTTCCTAATCTATACAGACTATGCAGGGGTCAGATATAAGTAGCCTTCTTAGATCTTTTACAGGTCATGGTGTCATTTACCGCCTAATAAAGTCATCAGAAGGTGAAAACCAATGGAAAAATGAATTAGACACGATATCTGTATAGTACGAAAAGTGGCAATCGTCTCTGAATAAGTAAAGTGTGAGGTCATCCACATGAGCACGAAAAGAAATCCGCTCAATTTCGGCTACACGATAAATCACACAAAAATAAAAGCTGTCAGTTCAACTAAATATTTAGTAATAATAATTAGGAACAACTTAAATTGGAACGTTCACATAGACAATGTTGTGGGGAAGGAGAACCAAAGACTGTGTTTTATTGACAGAACACTTAAACGATGCAACATGTGTGCTAAAGACACTATCTGCACTGGGACTGTCCGTCCTTTGTTAGAGTATTGCTGTGCAGTATTAGATTCTTACCAGATTGGATTGACGAAGGACATCGGAAAAGTTCAAAGAAAAACAGCTTGTTCTGTATTATCGTGTAATAGGAGACAGAGTGTTAAAGATATGATAAGTGACTTGGATCAGCAATCATTAAAACAAAAGCGTTTTCGTTGCAGCGAATATCCTAACGAGTTTCGAAATGGAATGTCCCATACGTCCAGTTCCAACTACCATTCTGCGTTCAAAGTCTGTTGACTCCTGTCGTGCCGCCATAATCACGTCGGAATCATTTTCACATCAGTCAACTGAGCATAGTGATAGCTCCGCCAATGCACTGCCCTTTTATACCTCATTTACGCGGTACTACCAACATCTGCATGTGTTTATATCGCTATGCCATGACTTTTGTCACCTCACTGTATGATCCAGGAAGTATGCGCCACTACATGCATTAGAAGGGTCCAACTTCACCGAGAGCTAAAAGACCTCGAATGAGCCAATCGAGATTCAAAGCGGTGACGACCGTTTCTTTTTTTTCGAAATTCGTGAAACTGTTTCTATTAGTCGACATTACCTAGAGGTGCTTGTTGAACCCTGTGAGCAAAACTCGTGAGAAGATAAGAAGAAAACCACCCGAGTTGTGGAAGAACAAGTCATGGGTTTTACATCAAGACAACGGACCGTCTCATACCGTGTTGTCTCTTAGGAGGTTTCTAGCAAAGTACAGTAATCGCAGTGTTAGGCTACCCATCTTATTCGTGTGACCTAGCACCATGTGTGTTTTATGTATTCTCCAAGGTCAATTCTGCAATAAGAGGAACAAGATTTCGTTCCAATGAAACGGTAAAAGAAAAAGCGGCGCGCATCATCAAGCAGCTCACAGAGAAAGACTTTCACCACTGTTTCCATCAAAGGAAAATTCTCATGGAGCGTTGGAGGGATAGATACTGTGAGTCACAATAAATGAATATGTATGTTTCTGAAATAAAATATTTACAATAGTCCCGTTATTTTATGGCCCAGTACTGTGAATATAGGGCATGCAACTTTGAGAAGTGGTAGTACCGACCAAGACAAGAAAAAAATGACTAATAAACATGGGCTCTAAAATGCGTACCTGAGGAGCTAAGAGCACTTGTCCATCTTCGCTAGTGAGAAACACATCTTGTCTGTTGAATGAATGTTTATAGCTTTTAAGGTATGAATTTTAGATTCCATATTTACTGAACTTTTTTTTATTTTGGTCGATACTACAACCTCTGAAAGTTCCCTACCCTTCATTCTTGGCGACAACAGTACCGGTACACACATTCCACCGTCAGAGGTATTAGAACAGATTTCCCTCATAAGTTTCGACTCCTTCATTTTCAGTAGAGGCACTCTTACTTCAAACTGGTTCATGTATCAGTCTCCACCATCCCTGAAAGTTTGTAGCATCATTAGGGAACCACCCTGTATGTACATACATTGACAAGTGTTGGCGCCTGTAACTCTGACGCTCTGTAGCTTAGAAGGGGAGGCCGCCAATTGTGAAATTCAGATTCGATTCATACTGCGCATAATAAAAGCTCATGGCCAGAGGTGTAATGTGGCAAAGCACCAAGATGCACTTCTCAGCCGTTGTCGAGAAAATCGACAGTTAATAGAAACCGTTGCGGTGAAATACTCTCTACGAGGTATAACTTCCTATAGCGTCGTGGCGCAGCGGTAAGTGCTTGGGTTCGCAAGTCAAAGGTCGCCGGATCGAATTTCGCGCCATGCAATTTTTTTTTTTAGTATTTGTTTTTTGTAATGGGTCTCTAATTCGAACGTTTGACTTACACTATACGTATTCGTTTCGGAATATCGTTTCTACGTCTTCCGTTAACTGCACATGTAAACATTATGAAGACAATTAATAACATTTGTGAAATACAACTTCGTTTGCAGAAAACATAATCATGTTCGAAGTCGCCAGTTTTTCCACGACAAACGACTTTCAACAACTTATTATATGCATAATTGTTGCAACTGATTGCCGGGAATTTTATATATATATATATATATATATATATATATATATATATATATATTACAAATAACAAATACTAAAAAAAAAGTTGCATGGCGCGAGATTCGATCCGGCGACCTTCGGATTACGAACCTGAGCGCTTACCGCTGCGCCACGACGCTGTAGGAAGTTACAAATCGTAGAGAGTGTTTCACCTCAACGGTTTCTTTTAACTGTCGATTTTCTCGACAACGGCTGAGAAGTGCATCTTGATGCTTTGCCACATTACACCTCTGGTTATGAGCTTTTATTATGCGCAATATGAATCGAATCTGAATTTTACAATTGGCGGCCTCCCCTTGTTAGTTGGATGACGTTTGTGGACATGGGTTACTATGAAAACACTTAATCTAAGAAGTCCCCTCTATAAGCTCTAGAAGTGTGTAACATTAATTGTAAAACACACTGCATATCGAGCGCTGTAAGAACTTAAAAGCCTCAGTGGGCTGCTACGTGTCTGAACACGCCCATTTGCACACTTTCATTTGTCGAAAACGGTCGTCAATAATAAGAATTAGTTAATGTGATCTTGTCTATAAAACGTTTATGCACCTTAAGAATAAATCGTTTCTTCCATTTTCTCAATACGAGAAACTTCAACGGAATTAGCTTAGGAAATGAGACGCTAAAAACACTATAGGAATTTGGGCAGTAGAACAGCTGATGATGGACGAAGTTGAAAGGATATAAAATGCAGACTGGCTGTAGCAATAGAAGAATTTCTGGAAAAAAGAAAGATGTAGCAAAAGAGTATTAGGAAGAATTATCTGAAAGTATTTGCCTGACGTGTAGTCTGGTACAGAGGTGGAATTTGGGTGATGAACAGCACAGAAAGAAAGAAGTAGAACCTTCTGAAGTGTGTTCCTGCTGTAGAATGCTGAAGATTAGATGGGTGTAAGAAATAACTAATGAGAAGATACTGTATCGACTTGGGGGACGGAGTGAGGTGACACACTGGTCGGCACACTGGACTCACATTCGGGAAGACGACGGTTCAAATCCCCGTCCGGCCATCCAGATTTATGATGCCTTGCTTGCCCGAAATGGCTCCAACCAAAGGTCACGACGGTTCGTTTCAAATGGGCATCCGACTTCCTTTTCGTTCCTTTCGTAATCCGAGTTTGTGCTCAGTCTCTAATGACCGCGATGTCAACGGGACGTTAAACTGATATATTCCTTCGTTCCTTCAGATTAAGGAAGAAAAAAGTTTATGACACAACTTGACGAAAATGGGATTGACTGAATGCGACATATCCTAAGGCATCAAGGAACCATCAGTTTAGTAATGGATACAAGTGTGAGTAGTAAAAATTGTAGAGGGACGCCATGTGATGAATATACAGGGTGATTCAAAAAGAATACCACAACTTTAGGAATTTAAAACTCTGCAACGACAAAAGGCAGAGCTAAGCACTATCTGTCGGCGAATTAAGGGAGCTATAAAGTTTCATTTAGTTGTACATTTGTTCGCTTGAGGCGCTGTTGACTAGGCGTCAGCGTCAGTTGATGCTAAGATGGCGACCGCTCAACAGAAAGCTTTTTGTGTTATTGAGTACGGCAGAAGTGAATCGACGACAGTTGTTCAGCGTGCATTTCGAACGAAGTATGGTGTTAAACCTCCTGATAGGTGATGTATTAAACGTTGGTATAAACAGTTTACAGAGAATGGGTGTTTGTGCAAAGGGAAAAGTTCTGGACGGCCGAGAACGAGTGATGAAAAATGTAGCACGCATCCAGCAAGCACTTGTTCGCAGCCCAGGAAAATCGACTCGCAGAGCTAGCAGAGAGCTGCAAATTCCACAATCAACTGTATGGAGAGTCCTACGAAAAAGGTTAGTTATGAAACCTTATCGTCTGAAATTGGTTCAAGCACTGTCTGCATCTGATAAGATTAAAAGAATCGATTTCTGTGATTTTATCCTTGCTCAAATGGTATGTTAAGGATATGGTGTTTCGGCCACCTCTCCCAGCCACCATTGATGATTTGAAACGAGAAATAACAGCAGCTGTCCAAACTGTTACGCCTGATATGCTACAGAGAGTGTGGAACGAGTTGGAGTATCGGGTTGATATTGCTCGAGTGTCTGGAGGGGGCCATATTGAACATCTCTGAACTTGTTTTTTAGTGAAAAAAAAAACCTTTTTAAATACTCTTTGTAATGATGTATAACAGAAGGTTATATTATGTTTCTTTCATTAAATACACATTTTTAAATTTGTGGTATTCTTTTTGAATCACCCTATAGTATACGCAGATTCAACTAGTCTTAAGTTGCAATAGCTTTTCCGAGATGAAGATGCTTTCACAGGATAGACTAACACAGAAAGCTGCATCGAACTTGTTCTCGGACTGAAAACAGCAACAGCACGACATTATTGTAGTGTGAAGGCGACTATGTGACTCGGATTGAGTAATGACGGGTACGAAATCGGCCACGTCCTTTCCCGTGTCCGAGGGAACCATCCAGTAATTTATGTTAACTGATTTTTGTCCGAAACGGGCATTTCAAGTCCCCGCCCCAAATGCGACAACCGTGTGCTGAGCAAGCGCAATCACTGTCGATGAAACTCGTCCGAAACGACGCTTTGTTGTCACTCGGATCACCACTTCTATAGTTCAAGGCAGCTTGAAGCACCCTGCTTTAGGCATAGCGGACATGTAGCTCAAAGTATGTGTATAAGTTATTCAGTATGCAAACGCCGTTGGCAACCATGGAGTGAACGGCAGGGGGCAGGAGTGAAGGGAAGACAGGTGATGATGCGCCAAGAAGAGTATTTAAACATTGTGTCAACACTCGCCACGAAGCTGTAAAGTTCCTCACTGCCAAGCAGTCGAAAGCTCAGTCACCACGTGGTGATGTCATATTACTTCGTTTGCTACCGGGTTTACAACACGTATAACTACTTCCTTCACGCTCCTCATACACTGCAATTTTACCACTCGACAAATAGGTCTTCACAAACAACTTTCAACGGTCCTCTAGCTCAGTTAAGGCGAAAGCCTATCACGCACGTTCACAGACCGCTCCCCATCCTGTGGCCGAGCGGTTCTAGCGCTTCAGCCCGGATCCGCGCTGCTGCTACGGTCGCAGGTTCGAATCCTGCCTCGGGCATGGATGTGTGTGATGTCCTTAGGTTATTTAGGCTTAAGTAGTTCTAGGGGACTGATGACCTCAGATGTTAAGTCCCATAGTGCTTAGAGCCATTTGAACCATTTATGGTTCCCATCCCATTTCATGCACGCTCCGTGTCGTTACTTTTTTAAGTTACTCGTCGTACATAGCTCTTAATATACAATAGTGCAAGTAATTCGATATTTCCTTCGGCGTGATGCAACTTTATTCAACGAGAAGCTTTATTTTGGAAAGAACAAAATTTTTGTTTGGGCCATTATTAAATGTATTTATTCAGACTAGTTGTTTCCACCTATTAAGCCATTTTCAGCTGACAGCTCACTATTATATGAATCAATGCATATAGAAGCTTCCACGTGTCAGTTATTTATAGCACTAATCCTCCAATCCGTCCGCCGGCTTTCCGGGCGGGAAGGAGCGCCTGGTCCGCGGCACGAATCCGTCCCGCGGATTTGTGTCGAGGTCCGGTTAGGTTAGGTTAGGTTAGTGTTGTTTTAACGTCTCGTGGACAACGAGGTCATTAGAGACGGAGCGCAAGCTCGGGTTAGGGAAGGATGGGGAAGGAAATCGGCCGTGCCCTTTCAAAGGAACCATCCCGGCATTTGCCTGAAACGATTTAGGGAAATCACGGAAAACCTAATTCAGGATGGCTGGAGACGGGATTGAACCGTCGTCCTCCCGAATGCGAGTCCAGTGTGAGGTCCGGTGAACCGGCCATTCTGTGAATGGTTTTTAGGCGGTTTTCCATCTGCCTCGGCGAATGCGGGCTGGTTCCCCTTATTCCGCCTCAGCTACACTATGTCGGTGATTGCTGCGCAAACAAGTTCTCCACGTACGCGTACACCACAATTACTCTACCATGCAAACATAGGGGTTACACTCGTCTGGTGTGAGACGTTCCCTGGGGGCTCCACCGGGGGCCGAACCGCACAATAACCCTGGGTTCGGTGTGGGGCGGCGGAGGGGTGAAGTGGACTGCGGTAGTCGTCGTGGGGTTGTGGACCACTGCGGCTGCGGCGGGGACGGAGCCTCTCCGTCGTTTCTAGGTCCCCGGTTAACATACAATACAATACAATACAATCTTCTAATGCGGTTCAAGATTCATGGTTCATAGACCGCAGTGCCCTTTGCAGGATGCCTAACAGCTTCCAGGGACCACAAAATCTTGATTTACTATATCACTTTCACATAATTATGATCGAATTTAAAAATATAAAACTCACTCGCAATCTGCTCATTAACAGGTATAACCTTACGTTAAAGATTTACACAGTGAGGCCAGTATCACTGTTAGACACAATGTATATGCCTTGAGCCAGCGTAGCTCACTCTATGCGAATTACCATAACTACCTTGAGGTGACAAAAGTCATGGAATACCTCCTAATATCGTGTCGGACCTCCTTTTTCCCGGCGTAGTGCAGCAACTCGACGTGGCGTGGACTCAACAAGTCGTTGTAAGTCCCCTGCAGAAATACTGAACCACCCTGCCTCTACAGCCGTCCACAGCTGCAAAAGTCTTCCCGGCGCAGGATTTTGCGCACGAACTTACCTCTCGATTGTGTCCCATACATGTTCGAAGGGATTCATGTCGAGCGATTTGGGTGGCCAAGCCATTCGCTCGAATTTTCCAGAATGTTCTTCAAATTAATTGCGAACAGTTGTGACCCAGTGACATTTCGCATTTTCGTCTATAAAAATTCTATCATTGTTCGAGTCCATTAAGTCCATGAATGGCTGTAACTAAGCTCCAATTAGCGGAACATAACCAGGACCCAGTCCATTCCACCGTTATGGAGCCAACACCAGGTTGCACTGTACGTTGTTGACAACTTGAGTCCACGACTTCATGGAGTCTACGCCACACTCGAACCCTACCATCAGCTCTAACCAACTGAAATCTGGACTCATGTGACCAGGCCACGGTTCTTCGGTGGTCTAGGGTCAAACCGATACGGTCGCGAGCCCAGAAGAGGTACTGCAGGCGATATCGTGCTAATAGCGAAGGTACTCGCTTCGATCGTCTGCTGCCATAGCCTGTTAACGCCAGATTTCGCCGCACTGCGCTAGCGGATCCTTCGTTGAACGTCCCACATTGATTTCTGCGTTTGTTTCACACAGTATTGCTTGTCTGTCAGCACTAACAACAATACGAAAACACCACCTCTCTTGGTCGTTAAGTGAAGGCCGTCGGCCACTGCGTTGTTTGTTGTGAGAGGTAATGCCTGAAATTTGGTATTCTCTGCACAATCATGACACTGGATTTTGAAATATTGAATTCCCTCAAAATTTCCGAGATGGAATATTCGATGCTTCTTGCTCCAACTACCATTCCGCGTTGAGATTGAGACCCGTTAAGGCCGTGTCGTACGTGATGACAGAAGCGACCACAAGCGAGCAACTTCTGGATACGCGACACTCCATCGGCAAGCAGCAGCATCGGGCGAAAAGCTCGATTCTCCTGTGTGCGAGCGACCGTGTCGCGCTACAAGATGGCTGCTTAGAGCCAACCAGCTGTTTCTATAAAACAGCGTCCCTAACCTGTAGAATACTGTAGCTGGAGATTAAGGCTACAAAATTAGGTTTACTTAAGAAAACAAAGCGGAAAGGAATGCTGTGCATGACATTTACAAAGGGAGGAATCTCTATGGAGAATTTCATAAATATCATCAACTGCGAAGACCACAAGACAAATTCTTCGAATACCCGTGAATGAGCAGAGGAGCGCTCGGCTATCTCATCAATAAATTAAATACGAATGTTTTTGCATGACCAGTCACTTTTAACAGCCAATAAATGCAGAAGAATGACTGACCAGATTACTAACTACCCTAAATACACCAATAAATATACAATCTGAAACACATGTACGGGTTAGCTGTGGTGTAATGGTAGCGTAACACATTGTGATCTAATCAGTCAGTAAAAGCAAAAGCATAATAAATTTTTGGAAAGAAACTCAAACGTTTTGTGTAATGATTTGTCTAAAAGTATGAAATAAAAAATATTAGGAAAATATTAGGGAAATTAGGAAACGTTTTCTGCACCTCATTTTCTGTTCATGATTCCGAGCATCATCAAAGACACCAGAACATTTCTCTGATCTACTTCTTTCTTTTCCACAAATTAATTATTAACATATTTAATTGATTTCTTTGATTTTTTATTTTCAAGTTTTATTCAGAAATCATGATCTTACTGACTGCTCGTTTGCCTTCCTAACGTACTTGATTCGAAGGAAGCCTTTTTGACAATTAAATACCGCACCAATTTATCTTTATATGTGCAAACTAGATAGGCCTTGAACAGATGAAATTTTTGACACTTCATTTACATAGCTTGGCAGCAGCTTTTCGTGAAATATTTCAATTTTTCCTCAACTCATTAATTAAGTTTTCGTTAATTACCCTGATTACTTTCAGTATTTTCATGCAAAACTAGACCTCATGCGGTCACTTTTATACCCCGTTTACCTGTTTCTCTCCCTTTGCTTCGCTATGAAAATTCGGACAAAGCCTCATGGTGTAATTTATAGGGAGTCTTCTTTTCACTCTGCTCACGCGTTTACAGAAACGTATTGAATGTTAATCATACGATAAAATAGTCCTTTCTGCATGCTGTCATTTCCAAAAATCGTCGTTTCGATATCTTAAAAGGTTTATGAGATACGATTTTTGTGACCACTTGATTCCCGAAGCACAGGGAAGGTTCGGACGCGCCGCGAGCGACCCGCCCGCGGATATAACAACCAATATCTCAAGAATGAAGAGAGATATCAAATGGTTCAAATGGCTCTGAGCACTAAGGGACTTAACATCTAAGGTCATCAGTCCCCCAGAACTTAGAACTACTTAAACCTAAGGACATCAGACACATCCATGCCCGAGGCAGGATTCGAACCTGCGACCGTAGAGGCCGCGCGGCTCCAGACTGAAGCGCCTAGAACCGCTCGGCCACATCGGCCGGCGAAGAGAAATATCATTCCAGCCTCAACTTTAAATGCAATTTAGATGTATTGGTTACCTTTCATATGCAATAATGTATGGCCTTAAATGAACTATACGGAAAGTCTACGCAATGTGATTTTACCTCTGCAAATTCTTAAAAACTTCGTACAACCATGTACCCAATTTCGTGCAGCACAGTAACTATGACGAATAACGAAAATAAATTCAGACCTTTATCGTTTAAAGATACCAAGCTATTAAGATGCAGAAGAATCAAATTTTTTCACCGAATAGTTTTCTTAAAATCGGATGATAAGTATTTCATAGCTGCCGTCGCGTCTGCTCCGCCGCTTTGTCGAGAATACACGTGGCTGTCGCTCTGTGTCGCGCGTGCTGCAGCGACAAGATTCAAACACATTTGAATTAAAACATCGCCAGTTGCAGCGGGAGATAGATAGCGACACAGATGTCGCTCACGTATGACACTTCCGTAACTACACCTGCGGTTGTGTTTTGTCGCCTGAAGCTGTCGTGAGCTGTCGGTAGCTCTGTCGCTCACGTAGGACACTGCCTAATTCCCGTCGTACGGCCGTAATCACATGGGAAACCTTTTTACATGAATTACTTGAGTACAAATGACAGCTCGCCAATGATTACCCTCTTACATCTTGTGTACGCGATACTACCGCCATCTGCATAGCGTGTATCACTATCCCATGACTTTTGTTACCTCAGTGTATATGCTGGATGCAATAATTTTATCTTGGAACTATTCCATCTGGTCCGTGTATGCACAGAAAAACAACAATATCAAAAGTTGAGTCCATCTTGATGCAAAACAACTTGTTATCCGTTTATTTCTTTATTTTCCCAAACTAGTTTCGGCGACAAATATCACCATCATCAGTGGGTTTTTTAATCTTATTTATTGTATGTTACAGCATGTTTTTGAGAATTATTGTCGCTATTTCCGACATATTTTCTGTGTGCTTTTTTTTTGTGTTTTTACTCGGCGAACATCATCTTATCTGCAAGTTCGTTGGATGGTACGTAGCTGATTCGGTGCACATAAAAATGACGTAATATTCTTGATCATAAACAAAGTTATTTCACCACTTTCCATAGATGCTCACGACCGAAGAACGCCAACTGGCGATCAGATTATTGTTTCGAACCGCAGCGCCACAGTAATGTGCCCTTCGTCAAAACCACTTATATCATCGGATTTCCGCATTTGCGGTCCATATCTTCGCTATAATGACTGATCAATTCGCCTCTCTTACACTCATGTCTCCTTACTGCTCGCAGCACCACCAGGAGGTATTTATCCCTGCGGTGGACAGTGGTCGTAATGTTTCGGCTCATCAGTGTAATATAGAGAGTGGCGTAAAGAAGGAGGAAAATAAGAGATAATGTGCTTTCTTCAGCTTTTCTTGTCGGAAATAATATTGAATCAGTGAAAATACACAATATAAGGCAAACTAACTGTTAAAGTCATTATGGGCAACAAAGAAAAGACGTAGAAAGAAGTTGCTGATGACTTTTGTTCACAGAAGATAAGGAGAAATCATGACAGAAAGAGTTTGAATATGTGAATGAACATTTAAATAAAAGGACAACGAATCATTTACAAATGACATGGCATAATTTTTAGACACACTTTACAATTTTTACGAGTATATTTCATGTCTATGTAACAGTATGTCCCGTGTAAACTCGAGCAAAAACAGTATACAAACTTTTGAAACTTGAAATGCATCAAACTGGATACGATAATTTTGTCTGCCTACTGTTACGAAAATGGACAGAAGCTAATTGCAGGCCTGAGGCCACGATCTATTCTTGTTTTCAACCACAATGACAATGCGGATGTTTTTTATCTCTAAGTTAAATGCGGTGGTCTGTATTCGTTTTCATACGCTCGGATTTATTCTTTTGAGACGAATTTGCTAAGTAAATGGTAGTTTATACTATTAGTCGTTAATTTCGTGTTCAGTTCTTGATCTGATAGAAAACAATGTGGTAAACCGCAAACAAAGCAGACTCTTCGATTCAAAACCAGCGCGCTGTTTGAAAGACCCTTCAAATATTCCTTTCATCTATCATTTTCCGAGAACTACAGAGAAAAACACCATATCTGAAAGTCACTGTATGTGCTACCACAGTGCCTTGAGGTGCACTGGATGTTACTTTCACTTCTCTATTGTGAACAACGTACCGACTTTTGATAGAAAGTTTTAATAAAATGAAAAATTTTCTCCTTAATTCTGAAAGAACCTTTTTTTTTATTAGGCGACAATGCAAAACAGAACCCACAGTTTTGAGAATTCAAGGAACACTACGTCAGCCTGAGGTCTTTCGTCTACAGCCTTCTGGATCTCGTGAGTGAACAAGGTTCCACATGATCGAATTTTATCTAAATCATATTGCATCATGCGGTATCCAGAAAAGTCATCATTGAGAACACAATATACGTTTCTTAATTCCACAATACGTTGACGTCAGTTCCGTGACTCTGTCTCGCGACCCTTCTTACAAATCGAAGGTGCCTAGTTGTCCCAGGAGCCTCTGATAAACTGTTAGAAGCAGAAGGAAGGACCAGTTCTTATGCGTATGCATTATATAAGCTAACAGCAACAAGAACAGGTCCAGTTGTTTTCCCTCTACAGAGCGGTTTGAGCTGATATTCAATTCCGTGTTTCTTATATCTGTTTCTTTGTAACGGCCGAAAGTAGGAACTGTGTTGCCGTCTTTGGTGACAAGATTTCCCAAGAAGAAATGTACTATTTCAGTGTCCACGTTTTCATCTACCATTTCGGTGGCAACATGAACTTTGTTCTGCTGATATATTTTGCATGGGAATAAAATATTTTTCTGTAAAACGAGTGCGCGTTTCTCTCTCTCTCTCTCTCTCTCTCTCTCTCTCTCTCTCTCTCTGTGTGTGTGTCTGAGCATATGTATGTTTTTGTTTGGGTGGAAAATGATGTTTTCAAAACAACTGACGATTTTATTAGCCACCACACCCCCAATTATGTTATCAATAGATGGCTATAGTTGTCAATAGATGGTTATAGTTCCTCTTTTACTTCCTTATTAACATTTTTCGTGATATATATATAATGAGAGAAGGGCCTTGACATGGATGAATCAGCGAAATATACTCGTTCTTCTTACAAGGGAAGCTCCCCATCGAACCCCTCTCAGGTTTAATGGTTTAATGGTAAGATGGTGCAATGGATAGCCCATTAAAAACGGAACACAGATCAAGCATGAAAACAGGAAAAAGATTAACTGAACTGTGAAAAAAGAAGCTAAATAGAAACAATGAATGGACCAAGCCCAAGATGCGCAACTTCGAGCGGGCTTCAGTAAAACTGGCGTCTTGATTATGTGGTCACGGTGTTGGACTGCAATTAGGGAGATCCGTGTTCAGTTCCCCCTTGTGCCCCTTGTTTTTCCATCAAAATTGTGAACTGTCCGTCCGGTCATTGACGTGTCTGTTCACTATATTCAAATCTGTGTCTGTGTCGTGGTGTAACGTTCGTCTGCAACAGCGACGTGTAAAGATGGGATCTCCAGATGTACGTCCCTCCTATTTGTTCTACACTGTAACACATGTTATGTCTCATGCGTTCCGTTTTGGAAGTTTTTACGCTTGCATTCCTTTATTGAAACATAGTCCACACCCATTTATTTCTTGTTTTCTCTTCGTGAGAGTTCCATGTGGCATCTCGGCTGCTTTACTGTTCATCACATACATACATTAATCCTTGTCCCTTAGGTCATGAATAGATTTCGTAATAATGTGGAACGTGTCACTTTAACATTAGTTTCCTTTACACAAAATAATTAATTAACTTTTTTATTTTTATGTTTTTTTTTTGTTTTTTAAGAGTTACTTCATATCTAAGAATTCATCAATAGAGTAGAAGGAGTTGACATTCAGAAATTATTTTAATTTGCTTTTAAATGTTGGTTGGCTATCTGTCAGACTTTTAATACTGTTTGGCAAATGACCAAAGATTTTTGTGGCAGCGTAATTCACCCCTTTCTGTGCCAAAGTGAGATTTAATCCAGAATAGTGGAGATAATCCTTTCTTCTAGTGTTGTAGCTATGCACTTCTCTCTTATCTTTGAATTGGGATGGGTTATTAATGACAAATTTCGTAAGTGAATATATGTATTGTGAAGGTACTGTGAATACCCTGAGTTCGTTAAATAAATGTCTGCAAGGTGACTTTGGGAGGGCTCCAGCTGTTATTCTGATTACACGCTTTTGTGCAATGAATACTTTCTCTCTTAATGTCGAATTGCCCCAAAATATGATGCCATATGAAAGCAATGAATGAAAATGGGCATAGTAGGCTAATTTACTGATACGTTTATCACCAAAATTTACAATAACGCTAATAGCATAAGCAGCTGAACCTAACCATTTCAGCTGATAATCGATGTGTTTCTTCCAATTCAATTTCTCATCAATTCACACACCCAGAAATTTTGAGTATTCTGCCTTAGCAACAGACTTACGTTCATAGTCTATATTTCTCAATGATGTTACGCCGTTTACTGTCCAGAATTGTATAATCTGTGTTTTCTCAAAATTTTGTGAGAGTCCATTTGCAGAGAACCACTTAATAATTTTCTGAAAGACATTATTTACAATTTCCTCAAGTGATTCTTGTTTGTTGGGTGTGATTACTATACTTGTATCACCAGCAAAAAGAACTGGCTTTGCATCTACATAAATCTAGAGTGGCAAGTCGTTAATATATATTAATAAGCACCCAAGACTGAACCCTTGATACCTCCCCAGTTAGAGGAATCTGCTGATTTTTGTAGACTATCTGTACTGTTAATTTCAACCTTCTAATTCTTCCAGTTAAGTATGAATTAAACCATTTGTGCACTGTCCCACTCATACCACAATACTTAACCTTATCTAGAAGAATTTCATGATTCACACAATCAAAAGCCTTTGAGAGATCACAAAATATCCCAAAAGGTGATGTTCGGTTATTCAATGCAATTAATATTTGATCAGTGAAAGTGTATATAGCATTTTCTGTTGAAAAGCCTTTCTGAAAGCCAAACTGACATTTTGTTAGTACTCCATTTTTACAAATACGTGATGCTACTCTTGAATACAGTACTTTTTTAAGAACTTCGGAAAAAGCTGTCAGAAGTGAGACTGGGTGGTAGTTTTTAGCATCAGTCCTATCCTCTTTTCTATGCAATGTTTATCAATAGTGTATTTCAGGCTATCTGGAAAAATACCCTATTTCAGTGAGATACTACATATGTGGCTGAGAATCCTATTTATTTGTTGGGAACAAGCTTTTAGTACTGTGTTTGAAATGTCACTAATTCCATGTGAGCTTTTACTTTTGAGTGAATTTATAATTGTCCTAATTTCAGTTTTATCAAATTGCATAGGTACTGCCTCTTCCATATACTTCCTTGCATTTTCTAATGAATAGCTGGATCCTATTTTCTCTAAAACAATTAAGAAATGATTATTAAAAATGTTTTCTACTTCTGGCTTCTTATTAACAAACTTTTCGTTGAGGCAGATAGAAATATAGTCTTCCTGTGCTCTCGGTTGCCCTGTTTCCCTTTTAACAATATTCTAAATTCTTTTAATTTTATTATCAGATGTACTAATCTCAGACATAATTCACATACTTCTGAACTTTTTAATAACTTTTATTAATACAGTACAGTAGTTTGTATAATGTTTCTCTGTTTTGGGATCATTACTCCCTCTAGCTGTAAGATACATTTCCCTTTTCTGTTTACATGATATTTTTATCACTTTAGTAAGCCATGCATTCTTACAATTATATTTCACTGTTTTCTTAGGGAAACTGTTTTCAAATATACTCACAAAGGTATCATGAAATAGGTTAAATTTTAAATTAGCATCATGTTCCGTGTACATCTCATCCCAATCCAACTGTTGCAAGCTTTCTGTAAAATTTTGAATTGGTAAATAATTAACTGAATGCGCTATTTTGGAGAACTGTTTTTCATTATTGTGCAGAGCTATGTCATACACTGTAATTAGCTGTGTATCATGATCTGACAGACCATTCTTAACAGGGAAAGTTTTTATTTGATTAAATTTATCTTGGTCTGCAGAAACATCTATCAATGTGCTGCTTTCCTGTACCACCCGAGTAGGAAAATCAATAATTGATGTCAAATTGAAAGGACCAAGTAATACTTCAAGGTCAAGCTTTCTAACGGACTCTTTCAGAAAGCCTACATTGAAATCCCCACAAACAATAATTTGCTTTCCTCTGTCTGACAGATAGCACAACAAAGAATCCAGGTTTTTCAAAAATAGCTGAATATTTCCCAATGGGGACCCATACATGGCTAGAATTACAAAAGTGTCATTATTTAGTTTAAGCTCACATGCACATGCTTCTATATGTTGCTCTACGCAAATTTTTTTAGTTTCCAAATTTTTCAAACTATGACAGATTTTAACATATATGGCAACTCCTCCTCTTTCTGTAGCATCTCTACTAACATGTGCTGAAAGCATATATCCATCTACATTTACCGTTTCCATACCTGTGACTATATGATATTCAGACAGGCATAGTACAACTATTCCACCCTCAGTTTCTAAATCTTCTAAACAAACAAGTGGCTCATCTACATGGTTTCCTAATCCCATGATATTCTGATGCAATATACTAACATTATTTCTCACTGTGCTTTTATGTGAATCTTGTGACATACTAACATTATTTTTCTCTGTACTGTTAGGAGAATCTCGTGATATTTTAACATCTCTAGTACCTGCCTGACTGAACTTCTCATTAAGCTTAATTTCGATCAATATTCGACGATTGGACACTGATGTTAGCCTAAAAAAGTACTCCGATGAGTTTCAGTGCCCCCCCCCCTTAAAGATTTTGCTATCATCCCAACCAGCTTATCCTTCCCTTTCCTATTGAGATGCAGGCCTTGTCTTGTGAAGTCCCACCCACCAATACCATCAACAGGATCCAAACCTATGCTTGACAAAGTAGCCACCTGAAGCAGGAGATTTAGCACCATAGTGACCCTCCTGAAAGAGCTGTTCAGTTGGGGCTGATCATACCGCATGAAAGCAGGAACCAAGCCAAAATTTGTATGGTTCCTTGCAGATGCTATTTTTTACATGTCTCACTCAATATTGTAGCCCTGATACCTGTCAATGCTGTTTCTGACTCCACCCACTACCACAACATGCTAGTGCCTTTTAAAATCCTTGCACGATGATCCTACATCCTCTATCACATTTCTAAGACATATACTGGCCATGTAAATACATGTGACCTGGTACCTGTCACCTAATTTTTCCTGAAACATCTGGCCCACACCTGTTCCATGGTTACTACCTAACAACGAAACTTTCCTCCTACGTTCTACCTTTTTTTGCAACAGTTGGTTTCCCAGTGAAAGTCTGTTGAGTGCTGACTACACTTACATCTACTTGAGCCTCTTCCTTAGTTGACTGAAAGTAGCAAGAAAAATCTGTCGTTTGTGCCTGTGACCAAACTGTCTGATACTGTTCTCTTTCTGTGGCCCCTGTTCCTTACTACCACTTCCCACCTATCTTGACCCTTCTCGCCCCTTAGCCTCATCAGTTCGTCCCTAGCACTATCCAATTCAGCCTGAAGGGCTCTAATCTTCCCTTCCTGTTCCGCTATTTTCCTATCCCTTGAACATAACCTGCAATATCATAGATGAGACCCATTTACTTCCCTGATTCCCATGCCACTACATTCACCCCAATGTAACCATCTGTCACAGCTGCACAGAACCACACAATTGACTTTCCTATGGCAGCTCAAACACTTTTCGCTCATGGTTGTTTACAATATTTTTACAAAATTTATCTCGGCAATAACAGTAATATTCTATTAACTACAGATCACAAGAGTCACTAAAGTTATGTGGAACACTAATATACGTGTATACTATAAACATAGTAACGTAATGCAGTTAAACTGACGTTAAAAATCAAAACTTTACGACGGTACTGGGCACTACTCATCAAAGTTTGAATAGTTTGGCTCGAGCCAAACGAAAATATATACACTTTTTACACTCAGCTTGAGTGCCCCAGAGACGTGGCTGGTCTCAATGTTTGGCTACGTTTCCGTCATAGGGTGCCAGCTCACACCTGTCGTAAACTCGATTTTTAAGCTGAAATAAAATACAACAAAACAATACAGACAGGTATTGCAGTTAAATTTAAAATATTGAGTCACTCACGTTGATTTACAATTTGAACAAATAGTTTATTTATCTTCAGTATTCACTAAACACTCAAAATGCAGTCTGTGGGGCTTTTACATAAGGGCGGCCTTTAACAACTGATGCTTCAACCCTTCACAATAAAATTCATATGTTGCGATCACAACACTCGACAGTTTGTTCACAATTCACAAAATACACTCTTGTCTGCTGTCCTAAGCCACTATATTGCGCTCCACTTGATCGCTTTCGAACGTCGCTTCTTACATACTTGTCCCGGAACGTGGCTACAACTATCCCCGGCACGTCTGGCTCTTAGCGCTACTCAGAAGCAACTGTCCTCAAAGATGGCTGCCCTATGCACCCTCGAAACGACTGCCTAACTCAAAACAACGTTTGACAAAAAGAATGACGAATATTCTAAAATTAAACACAAAAACACATACGATACATTGGAAAAAATGGAAAATTTCCGTTCAATAACAATTTAAGGTCCAATTATCTGTATCTGCCACCGTTTTTTTCACAAATAAAGTCCTTGTAGCGAGATAATGCTTTTCCCAGCTTTTTGACACTTAACATAAATAAACAAATAAAAATACCTACTTAACTACTCATTAGCCTCTTTAAACATTAGAATGACGCCGCTAGTTACGTCTCTTTAAATTTATTTATTACCAAAAACACAGTTTCTGTCAGTCGAATTCCATATTCCGACCTCTCATTCAAAAAGGTACACACTATGCTGAATCGGCTATGATTGCTCGATGCAGCTCTACTAGCCGCATCCTTAGACACTTTGTTTATATTAACCGGCCAAAGTATCGCCGAGACATTAGCTTTTGAACTTTCATAAATTTACAATTTTTAAGAAAACAATAACTTTTAAACTATTATGTATTTTTGTGGCACGTCTGGATAATATAGCTTTACTTATTTTTCTGTCCATGAGTGCCAACTCGTACCTCTGTGTCACTCTTAGTTTTGTTTTTATCAATTTTTTTCTCTGGCTCGTGTTTTCCCAACGCCGCGTAAACTCTAGCCGCTCGCCACGGCCCCGTAGCATCCGCTAGCCGTGTACTCTGCGGCGGGAAACTGCCTCTCTAATCTCCCACCGTGGCTTGTACGCTCAGAACTTATATAGCCGAAAAATTAGGCCTCAGTATGCGCGATACGTACTTTATATGTTTTGAAAGGAAATAAAAGATAGAACTTAAAATATTTAATTCCCCAAGTAGATACAGCACTACTAAATATATGTGTAATGAAAACAACGTGAATTCTTCGCTTAATACTTAAATAAATGTCTTAAATTTGTATGAAAACTTACGTCTAAAGTACTTGAAAACCGGTCCTTAGGTTATGTTTTTGTTTTTTTCGAGAAATACTTTGAAACCAGTGAAACCTTCAGTAGATAATATAAAACAGACTCTAATTAACTAAGTTACTGTGTAATATTAACTTAATTGACAGTTATTACAGAATTAATTACTTATCTTCACGAACTTAAAATTCAAGTGTGTGCGCTCTCCGCTAGTGCTGCCACATTTAACTGAGACGGTAAAAAATTCTTACCACATGACTCAAAAGCTGAAACCAATCCATTGTATGACACAGAACCAGAACAGACACTTCAAACCGAACAGAGACTACATACTTTCGTGAAAAGAAATGGGGACCGCTTCGCAGTACAACACCGTAACCACATAACCACGACGCCGTGGTTACTGTAGTTAGCTCGATGTTGCACATTTTGAGCTCGAACCGTTCGTTGCTTCTATTTTGCTTCTTTTTTCACAGTTCAGTACACCTTCTTTCTGTTTTCATGCTTGTTCTGTGTTCAGTTTTTGACGGGCTAACTGCTGGGTGGGTGTTGTGGGAAGTTTTCCTTGTTAGTAGTGCTTAGGGCAGTTTCAAACTACAACTTAAAGATCACTGTATAAACTTTTATTCCACTCTCGCCTCTCAGGAAATTGTGTGTGATATATTCAAGGTCAAGATGAAGCCTGATGGCCGCCCCGTTTCAGGATAAGGTTCCCCTTCAAAGTCGCCCATCCACTGTACCAGATCCGACTTCAAAATAAACGTCATCCTCCTCCGTTTACCTAAGCCAATTGAATCAACTGAATGACTTAAAAAAGGCTGGACAACAAGTCCCCCTTTCCCTTTTCTCTCTAGTCTTGTGTTTTTCAACCTATGGGTCGCGACCCTCGTGGGATTCGCAAAGGCTCGCTCTAGGGGGGGTTGGGAGAGGGATCACGATTGCAGGTTTGTAGTATGGCCGACGATAACATATGTTTCGTGGTGAGCATCGGCTATGGTTGAAAAGGCACACCGAAGTGACAAGGTTTCGTAAAAGAATATTGTAAAGTCACTCACGTTCAGATATGCTACTTATTTGTAGTAATGAATACCAATTTAATTTACACCCGCTGAACAAACGCATAAAGGCCTGCAGCGGTGAGAAATGGCAGGATGTCTGTCGAACACTCCCGACATCTGCGGAACGGAACTACACTACTGGTCATTAAAATTGCTACACCAAGAAGAAATGGCAGGATCTCTGTCGAACTCTCCCGACATCTGCGGAACGGAACTACACTACTGGTCATTAAAATTGCTACACCAAGAAGAAATGCAGATGATAAACGGGTATTCATTGGACAGATATATTATACTAGACCTGACATGTGATTACATATTCACGCAATTTGGGTGCATAGATCCTGAGAAATCAGCACCCAAAACAACCACCTCTGGCCATAATAATGGCCTTGATACGCCTAGGCATTGAGTCAAACAGAGCTTGGATGGCGTCAACAGGTACAGCTGCCCATGCAGCTACAACACGATACCACAGTTAATCAAGAGGAGTGACTGGCGTAATGTGGCGAGCCAGTTGCTCGGCCACCATTGGCCAGACGTTTTCAATTGGTGAGACATCTGGAGAATGTGCTAGCCAGGGCAGCAGTCGAACATTTTCTGTATGCAAAAAGGCCCGTACAGGACCTACAACATGCAGTCGTGCATTATCCTACTGAAATGTAGGGTATCGCAGGGATTGAATGAAAGGTAGAGCCACGGGTCCTAACACATCTGAAATGTAACGTCCGCTTTTCAAAGTGGTGTCAATGCGAACAAGAGGTGACCGAGACGTGTAACCAATGGCACCCCATACCATAACGCCGGGTTATACGCCAGTATAGCGGTGACGAATACACGCTTCCAATGTGCGTTCACCGCGATGTCCCCAAACACGGATGCGAGCATCATGATGCTGTAAACAAAAATGACGTTTTGCCATTCGTGCACCCAGGTTCGCCGTTGAGTACACCATCGCAGGCGCTCCTGTCTGTGATGTAGCGTCAAGGGTAACCGCAGCCATGGTCTCCGAGCTGATAGTCCATGCTGTTGCAAACCTCGTCGAACTGTTCGTGCAGATGGTTGTTGTATTGCAAACGTCCCCATCTGTTGACTCAGGGATCTAAACGTGGGTGCACGATCCGTTAGAGCCATGCGGATAAGATGCCTGTCATCTCGACTGCAAGTGGTACGAGGCCGTTGGGATCAAGCACGGCGTTCCGTATTACCCTCATGAACCCACCGATTCCATAATCCGCTAACATTCATTGGATATCGACCAACGCGATCAGTAATGTCGTCATCCAATAAACCGCAATCGCGATAGGCTACAATCCGATCTTTATCAAAAATTTCTCCTCCTTACACGAGGCATCACAACAACGTTTCACCAGGCAACGCCGGTCAACTGCTGTTTGTGTATGAGAAATTTGTTGAAACTTTCCTCATGTCAGCACGTTGTAGGTGTCGCCACCGGCACCAACCTTGTGTGAATGCTCTGAAAAGCTAATCATTTGCATATCATAGCATCTTCTTCCTGTCGGTTAAATTTCGCGTCTGTAGCACGTCATCTTCGTGGTGTAGCAATTTTAATGGCCAGTAGTGTAGATCGGCGAGGATCACTAGGTCCTGTACAGTCTGTATTCACGAGTTCACCTCTGTGAGATTTGCGGGGACAGGGGAAGGAGCACATTTACTGCCAGGTAGGGACGACGGTGAGGGGGCAGTGTCTTATGAGGTATTGACAACTTAGTTTTCCTGCTAATCATTTGAAAATGCAAAAACATCACACGGAACTAGAACAATTTGTGAAAGCTCATTTAAAAGGTGCTCACGCTGAAAAGTAACACAAAATGGCTGCAACAGCACTCACACAGCTCACGTGCAAAACTTTGCGCCACTGTTACTAGGATCATTTCAGTAACCGTGCTTCGAACCAAACAAAGAGCTGCTAGAATTTGGAGCATTGAGGGAAGGCGCGATGTGCAGCAGTTTTTGCCCTGTGGATCTAATGACGGTTGTGCTCATCTCAAATTGTAACTGGCACGCCGTGTGTTCACGTTGTTTGTATTTTTGCTTGTCACCTGGTTCATTTCTCATTTCTTTCGTGTTGTTAATCGTGATTGCTGTGAAGCAAATCATTGTTATTTTGATAGAGCTTTATAAAAGAGACGCAAAATATCTTCTAAAAACTAGTGTGACAATTTGTGATACAATATGCAAAATATTTTCGCAGTTAATTAAAAAGAAATGATGTCTTTTTTTGAATCTGAATGAAAGTAAACGAAACAACCAGCCCAGTACATGTCTGAATTGTTGGAGTTCTGTACAAAAACATAGTCCTGAGGAAAGATAAAATTATTACTTATTAAAATTATGTAATCCCTTGTTTAACATTAATTTTGAATCGAATACAACTTAAATTGTTTTTAGTACATCATGTTAACTACGAATAAACGCAAAACATGAAAACTGTTTCCAGGAACCGAGAGGTAGCTAAATGAACAAGCCCCAGCCAGTAACTGAGATATTCGAAAAGAGATCTGCTTCATTGAAAATTGCCTATACAGTAGGCCCGCGCGTATCGACCATAATTATCTTCCGAGTCTTAGTTGCAATGCGAAACACTCGTTATGCGAAAGATATTTTTATTTAGGAATTCATGTAAAAATAGGATAATGTGTTCTATCCTAAAAAAAATACTAAAAACCTATAAAATAGCAATATAATGTACACTATGTAACCAAAAGTATCCGGATACCCCCAAAATCAAACGTTTTTCATATTAAGTGCATTTTGCTGCCACCTACTGCCAGGTACTCTATATCAGCCACCTCAGCAGTCATTAGGTATCGTGAGAGAGCAGAATGCAGCTCTCCTCGGAATTCACGGTCATCGAACGTGGTCAGGTGATTGGGTGTCACTTGTGTCACACGTTTGTACGCGAGATTTCCACACTCCTAAACATCCCTAGGTCCGCTGTTTCCGATGTGATAGTGAAGTAGGAACGTGAAGGGGCACGTACAGCACAAAAGCATACAAGCCGACCTC
Organism: Schistocerca nitens; assembly: GCF_023898315.1. Taxonomy (NCBI): domain Eukaryota; kingdom Metazoa; phylum Arthropoda; class Insecta; order Orthoptera; family Acrididae; genus Schistocerca; species Schistocerca nitens. The sequence continues at coordinate 995,864,367 of NC_064615.1, forward strand.
GTCTGTTGACTGAAAGAGACCGCCGATATTTGAAGAGGGCCGTAATGTTTAAGATGCAGGCATCTATCCAGACCATCACACAGGAATTGCAAGCTGCATCAGGATCCACTGCAAGTACTATGACAGCTAGGCGGGAGGTGAGATTTCATTATCGAGCGGCTTCTCATAAGCTACACAACACGCTGGTAAATGCCAAAAGACGCATCGCCTGGTGTAAGGAGCGTAAACATTGGACGATTGAACAGTGGAAATACGTTGTGTAGAATGACGAATCACAGAACACAATGTGGCGATCCGATGGCAAGGTGTGGGTATGGCGAATGCCCGGTGCACATCGTCTGCCAGCGTGTGTAGTGCCAACAGTAAAATCCGGAGGCGGTGGTGTTTTGCTGTGGTCGTGCTTCCATGGAGGGGGCTTGCATCCCTTGTCGTTTGCGTGGCACTATCTTAGCGCAGGCCTAGATTGCTGTTTTAAGCACCTTCTTGCTTCCCACTGCCGCAGAGCAATTAGGGGATGTCGATTGCATCTTTCAACAGGATGGAGCACCTGTTCATAATGCACGACCTGTGGCGGAGTGGTTACACGACTTTAACATCCCTGTAATGGACTGGCCTGCACAGAGTCCTGACCTGAATCCCATAGAACCCTTGGGATGTTACGAAACGCCGACTTCGTTCCAGACCTCACCGACTGACATCGATACCTCTCCACAGTGCAGCACTCCGTGAAGAATGGGCTGCCATTCTCCAAGAAACCTTCCAGCAGCTGATTGGACGTTTGCCTGCGAGAGTGGAAGCTGCCATCAAGGCTAAGGGTGGGCCAACACCATATTGAATTCCAGCATTACCGATGAAGGGCGCCACGAACTTGTAAGTCATTTTCAGCCAGGTGTCCAAATACTTTTGAACACATAGTGTATAATACTTTACAAAAAAATTGTCTAAGGAAATTTGTTTTTTGCCTGCCGAGCAAGGTTGCGCAGTGGTTATCACACTGGACTCGCTTTCGGAAGGACGACGGTTCTGATTTTCCTAAACGGCTCCAGGAAAATACCGGAATGGTTCCTTTGAAAGGACACGACCGATATCTTTCCCAATCCTTGACAAAATCCGAGCTTGTCCTCCAATAACCTCGATGTCTTGTTTTTGCCTACTTTTCAAAATGAGTGCTAAACACAGAAGACAGGTAGTGGAAAGAAACATCTCTCTACGTATTGGTTAATGCGCAGCCTTACTGAATTCGAATTGGGCGTGTCAGCGAGATTTAGGCCCTCGAGGGGCGCTAGAACCTCCGTCTCATCCTCAGACGCGGAACTAGTAAGGAGTGGTGGCTTGGGGACCACAAGAGTTTCTCGTTTCTTACCAGATTTCTTCTTCATCTGTTTGCCCTCTCGCTCCTCTTTAGGAGGTTGCTGGAAGGTCTTCTCTGAAGTAGTTTCAGGTACAGATGAACAGCGTGAAGTCCTTCGACCAGTAGGTTGTGGCTCTTTTAGTCACTGGCTGGTGTCCACTTTTCCACAGGGTGGAGACGTTGGAAAGTAGAGTCCCAATGGACCCCTTCCGCACGAGAGGGGCCAGAGGAGGCTGTTGCTCCTCCAGCTGGGAGCAGGTGACCGATATCCCCGGCGTTTGGGGAGGCATTGCTCCCAAAGTAGGTGCTTTGGGAGCAGCAGAAGAAGAGGAAGTACTGCCAACCACCAAGAGGGAGGATATAGTCGGGTGGCCCTGAGGGCTCACTGTAGGGGGCAGAAACGAGGGGTTACCATCGCCAGCGAGGGTGACGTCATTGTAGCTGCAGCATAGGAGGACGAACGGGGTTCAACCAGTCATATTTCTTTTTATCCTCTTGGTGAGTCAGCCTCTTCAGAATCTTGTATTCAATAATTTTCCTCTCTTTTTGAAGAACTGTGCAGTCTGGCAAGCTGGGAGAGTGGTGCTCTCCACAATAGGCGTTTACGGTGAGTGACCGAAACGGGAATATCACCCAGCTTGTCACAAGGGACCAACGCCTGTGACGAGGCTGGGAATGCTACCTCAATCAGGGCTGATCCACTGATCCTTTTTTTCTTTTTTTTTTTTTTACTGTGGGACCAAAATGCTGAGGTAATCGGTGTCTAAGCTTACTCACTACTTACTTTAAATTAAACTAACTTATGCTAAGGACAACACACACACCCACGCCCGAGGGGGGGGGGGGGGGGGGGAGCCACGCGAACCGTAACAAGGCGCCCTAGACCGCGAGGCTGCCCCGCGCGGCCGGCGATCCATTTCCCATTTTGAACAACGCCGCCACTTCCCCAGTCTTATCCTCCAGGTTTTCTACAAAAAATAGAGGCTTTGTAGTCAGAAAGGAGTCCTCATCGCTACCGCTGCAAACTAAATATTGAGGCGAACATGGCTTTCTCGTTTCTATAGCATTACGTTCCTCCCATGGTGTAGGTAGGAGGGAGGGGAACGATTTGGGATCATATTTTTCGGCATTGAACAGCTACTCACTCACAGCTAAGGCCACCTGGCATGTTGGGCGTTGCGGAGAGTTCTGATGCCCCAAGAATATGGGCATCTACACGTCCACATTCGTGGGGAGTTTGCAACTCAGGCACCATTAGTGTGACCCCTATGTTGTCAGGGAGCTGCAACCAAGAGGGTACATGACGAACCCTGTATAATGGACTGGCTACCATGCTGGATACTGGGTGCGAAAAATCCATTATTATTATGGGTGTGATAAATGACAGCAGACGAGGGAAGTAGATTATGCACCCCGTAAGGTTTTCTGGCCCAAATAGCTAGATTACGGTTTGAGTTGCTGAGCCATGACAATACTAAGTGCAGAAAGTCCAGCGCACAATGGATATACGATGCACCATGTAAGGCATCCTTCCCCAAATGGCCCACACTTCTAGAAAATTTGGAAAATGTGGAGGTCAGACCCTAAAAGGGGACCATAATACTGAAAGCCAAAAAATAGGAGACTCCTTTTAGTCGCCTCTTATAATCCGGAAGTCAGAAGTCATCGTCGTTTACTCCCGATTGGAGGACGAAGTTGATTTTTCAAATGGTTCAAATGGCTCTGAGCACTATGGGACTCAACTGCTGAGGTCATTAGTCCCCTAGAACTTAGAACTAGTTAAACCTAACTAACCTAAGGACACACAAACATCCATGCCCGAGGCAGGATTCGAACCTGCGACCGTAGCGGTCTTGCGGTTTCAGACTGCAGCGCCTTTAACCGCACGGCCACTTCGGCCGGCTGTTGATTTTTCAGCATGTCTGAATAAGAAGTACTGGTTACCGTCACTCCCCTAGCCATGTAATGCTCCAAAATTGCCCCATTTGCATCCCAGAAGAAAATAAGCAAAGCTTTTTCTGCAGACAATTGGGTGCGCAATCTTTTTGGTTTCGGTAGCGAGTTGTGACTTGAGCTTTTCGTTTCCGGTTGATGGCAGAGAATCCAAGTTTCATCTTCTGCAATAGTTTGCATCACCTTCGACGTGAAACAATGCAAAAGTTCTTCATAGGCATCGACACGACGGTTTCTCAATTCGGCACTCAACTGATGTGGCATCCATCTTACAGACACCATACTGAAGTGCAGTATGTTGGGAAATTCTGCACTGAAACAATACTAATCTTCAAACTTGTGGGAACTTCGCTCGGAGTTACACGTCCCTTCTGTTTCACAAGCTCCTGCACAAATGTAATGTTGTCGTCCACCATTACATGGTGAGCCTGCTTTGGTCTTGGGCAACATCCAGATGTTATACCGCTTTTAAACCTCTACACTACTCGTACGATTGCTGCAACGCCAAATACGAATCACCGTACTGTACTGTAATTCTACGACGAATTTCGATTGGTTTGACACCTTCAATACACAGAAAGCGCATATGAGATAGATTCTAAATCGCGGTGCATATTGACGTTGGGGTGAACATCTTATTGTGGACGCTGCGGCATTCTCCTGCTTGTAGCATCACTCTGCCAACCGTTGGTCACTTCTCCCCTCAAGGAATACTACTGCCACCTACCAACCCCTTCACGTAAGTTTCCTAGATTTTATGCGACTTTTAATTTGATTGTATATTTTGATTCCTGCATCCACTGATTGCTGTTTCCGTATGTCAGTAGTTTATATGGTCATTGAAGACTGCTTCCACACATATGTCAGTGAATTCTAGAAGAATATGTCATATTGCTTAACATTCAACTGTTTTAATTAGAATTGGATCTCATGCGTACTTTTCTCCGTCTGCTAAATAACTGGGATCCCCTGCAACGACGCTGATTGCCTTCCACGGTCGGGACTGAGTTACATCTCTATTAAAATTCTTGGCAGTTCGCAAATGTCCACTTAAGAAGCAGAATCAGTTCCTACGGCCTGAGAACTCTGTAGCGAGCCGTTTAGGCCAATCGCTTACAGACACAGCAAGGGGAGAACGGAGACTGTGTGTGTGTGGGGGGGGGGGGGGGGGGAGGGTTATTTTACGTTAGATGGCATTCGGATCTCAGTATTGGAACTTTGGAACTTCTCACAACAGTCGTTGTTCGACGTTCATGAAGACTGTTGCTTTCTATTGCTCCCGTAAATCTCTAATATATACTATTTTATGAAGCGTATATATATATCAAAAAATGTTTGCGAATTGTCGTCCATGAAAACGAATGCCTCGACAAGATGCTGCCAATATGGTTGCACTATCGGCCGGATGATGGCATTCACGTATTGTACAGCCGTTACGGCGCCTTCCATGACTACTAGCGGCGTACGTCACATAATGCCATCCCAAAACAGCAAGGAAACTCCACCTCGCTGCACTCGCTGGACAGTGTGTCTAAGGCGTTCAGCCTGACTGGGTTATCTCCAAACACGTCTCCGACGATTGTCGGGTTGAAAGCACATGCGACACTCATCGGTGAAAAGAACGAGATGCCAATCCTGAGTGGTCCATTCGGCATGTTGTTGGGCCCATCTGCACCGCGCTGCATGGTGTCGTGGTTGCAAAGATGGACCTCACCATGGACGTAGGGAGTGAAGTTGTGCATCACGCAGTCTCTTGTGCACATTTTGAATCGAAATCCGACATCCTGTGGCTGCACGAAAAGCACTATTCAACATTATGGCGTTGCTGTCAGGATTCCTCCGAGCCATAATCCTTAGGTAGCGGTCATCCACTGCAGTAGTAGCTCTTGGGCGGCCTGAGCGAGACATATCATCGACAGTTCCTGTCTCTCTGTATCTCCTCCAGGTCGGAACAACATCGTCTTGGTGCATTCCGAGACACCTGGACACTTCCCTTGTTGAGAGCCCTTCCTGGCACAAAGTAACAATGCGGACGCGATCGAACCGCGGTATTGACCGTCTAGGCATGGTTGAACTACAGAAGACACGAACCGTGTACCTTCTTCCTGGTGGAATGACTGGAACTGATCGGCCGTTGGACCCTCCTCTGTCTAATAGGAGCTGCTCATGCATGGTTGTTTACATCTTTCTGTATCCACAAGCAACGTCTATCTTTAGGAGTTCCGGAAACTGGGGTGATGCAAAACTTTTTTGATGTTTATAGTAAATTATAATAACTTTAAAGCTTATCCCTTAAAAAGTAAGAAACTTAATAGTTATATTTTAAAGAAATGGTTCAAATGGCTCTGAGCACTATGGGACTTAACGTCTATGGTCATCAGTCCCCTCGAACTTAGAACTACTTAAACCTAACTAACCTAAGGACTTCACACAACACCCAGTCATCACGAGGCAGAGAAAATCCCTGACCCCGCCGGGAATCGAACCCGGGAACCCGGGCGTGAGAAGCGAGAACGCTACCGGGCGAACACGAGCTGCGGACTATATTTAAAAGAAATATAAAAAGAAAGAAGACTTAATCTAGCAAATGAACAATGAAGTATAATTATTAAAATCAAAACCATAAAAATGAAAAAAATTAGAATGGTAAGGAGTTAAATATTTCCGCTTGAGGCACCTATAACTTCTGGAAGTCAGATATGGAATATTACAGCTCCAATCTTCAATAATATACGCAACGGAGAATGTTGTTAGCATAAATTTCGAGAAGTCCTTGACCGATTTACTTCATAAATGCTTTAGTGTACGATCCGACTGACAAAAGCTACGCCGGCTGGAGTGCCCGAGCGGTTCTAGGCGCTACAGTCTAAAACCGCGAGACCGCTACGGTCGCAGGTTCCAATCCTGCGTCGGGCATGGATGTGTGTGATGTCCTTAGGTTAGTTAGGTTTAAGTAGTTCTAAGTCTAGGGGACTGATGACCTCAGCAGTTAAGTCTCATAGTGCTCAGAGCCGTTGTTGAACAAAAGCTACATTAAAGGGAAAGGAGAAACATTGGTAGTAGAAATCTCGTAAATTTTTTAAATCCATTTACTTAAATTTTTTTGCGAAAAGCTCTAACAAACATTCGGACGTACATAGGCTACTTTATATATACACAACAATAAAGAGGGATCTTTAGCAAAAATCTCGAAAAGTTCGTGACTGATTTAATTCTAATTTTCGCCTGATACTCTATTGAAGTCAAATGGACATACTCTAAACATTCTTTTAAACAACAGTATTGAAGCTTGCTGCTAAAATCCTGCTCTAGGCTGCGTTGTGATATGAAAATGTGCAATTTAGTTTTCTTTCTCGCACTCACTTTTAACTACAGTAACTGGTCATTTAAATAATTTAAAAATTGTTTCTCCCATACACATTGTTTCTCCTTGTATATAATTTTAAATAAAAAGTGTATACGCAACAACGTACTGTATTTTCTTTCTCGCAGTAGGTTTTAATGGAATACAGAAAAATTGTATCTATGAATTACTAGCATATGATTAGAATATTACCATGGAATATAAATCGTCCAAATCTTTGGGATACTATCCGTTCGCCAATTAATACTTTGCGAAATACTACCATTGAAGCTACTATCTGGAGACGTATACGTCCGTATGTAGGCATACAGGAGGCTCAATTTTAGCAAAGATCTCGAAAAGTTCTTGACTGATTTACTTCTACGTTTTACACGATACTCTAAAAAACTTTCGGACCGATATGGGCTACATATTTTCTTAAATGTATATGGTGTATAAATATATGTATAATAATATATAAAAAGGGAACGTTGTTAGCAAAACTATCTATTCCGTAAGTTCTTCACCGATTTACGTTGGGATGGGCATAAACCACAAATATGTTTAATATGTATACAAGGTGTTTCCGTAAGAGCATTCTAAGATGTAACAGGAGAAAAAGAATGCTCCACTGAACAATCTGAGGCAGGGAACTTGGGATCGGAGAAGCTAGCTTAAGGAGATACGGAAATAAACTTGTCTACCGCTTTGAAACTTCCTGGCAGATTAAAACTGTGTGCCCGACCAAGACTCGACCTCGAGACCTTTGCCTTTCGGGGGCAAGTGCTCTACCAACTGAGCTACCCAAGCACGACTCTGGCCCCATCCTCATAGCTTTACTTCTGCCAGTACCTCGTCTCCTACCTTCCAAAGCTTTACAGAAGCTCTCCTGAGAATCTTGTAGAACTAGCCCTCCTGGAAGAAAGGATATTGCGGAGACATGGCTTAGCCACAGTGGACCGAGCCTCGAACTCGGGACCTTTGCCGTTCGCGGGCAAGTGCTCTACCAACTGAGCCACCCAAGCACGACTCAGGCCCCGTCCTCACAGCTTGCCAGCGAAAGGCAAAGGTCCCGAGTTCGAGCCTCGGTCCGGCACACAGTTTTAATCTACCAGGAAGTTTCATATCAGCGCATACTTCGCTGCAGAATGAGAATCTCATTCTTGTCTACTGCTTTGTCTAGCATTACTGTTTTGCAGCTTATTTGCAACTAACACATGGCCAAGTTTACACGTACTGTGGTGTTTATTTACATGTACATTCTTTATTTCCTGCAAGGAAACGAGGAGGACAAGCGTGATTATTAGGGAGTATTTGCTGGTCGCTGTATTGAAAGGGGAAGTCGTATTCAATGGCCTGCGATGTCTCCTGACCTGAATGCCCTTAATTATTTCAAATGGTTCAAATGGCTCTGCGCACTATGGGACTTAACTTGTGAGGTCATCAGTCCCCTAGAACTTAGAACTACTTAAACCTAACTAACCTACGGACAACACACACATCCATGCCCGAAGCAGGATTCGAGCCTGCGACCGTAGCGGTCGCGTGGTTCCAGACTGTAGCGCCTAGAACCGCTCGGCCACTCCGGGCGGCTAATTATTTCCTATGGGATATGTAAGCTCACTTGTGTATGAGATCCCAGTGGACACGGAGATGGAATTAGTTGCCAGAATTGTAGCTGCCTGTGATATGATTCGAAACACAACAAGCATACTTGTCAGGGTGCGTCAGAATCTCGTTCGCCGATGTCATCCTTGCATTGAGGTTGGCGGTCGTCAGTTTCAGCACTTTTTGAAAGATATTGTACAAATGGTACGTTCATTGTGTCAGTGAGGGTATTCAGTGTTCAGTGTAACTAATGTAAATTAAAAAGTTCACCATACTGTGATTTTATTGTTATTGTCTCCGTAAGCTGGCTTCTCCGACCCCAGATTCCCTTCCTCAAATTATTCAGGGGAGCATCCTCCATGTCCTGTTAAATTTTTGCACGCTCTTACCGAAACACGCGGTATACGTATCACAAACAGGGAAACATTATTATCAAAATTCTCATAATGTTCTTCATCTATTTACTTCTGGTATTTAAACGATGCTCTAATATACACTATATAAATGGGGAAAGTTATTGGCGAAAATCTCGAAAACTACTAGACAGATTTTTTTCAAATTTTTAAATGATTCTGAAATAAACGTTTGAACAGACTGTGGCTATGTATTTTCGTAATATATATGGTATATAAATAAATGCATAAAAATTTGTACTACTGTGTTAAGGCAAGTCGCTGTTTAACATTGCCACCGAAACTCTCGAAAAGTTCTTGACTGATATAATCAAATTTTTAGACGATGCTCTTACAAACATTTGCACTGATATGCATAATAAACACTCAAACAGACATAGGTTACATGTTTTCTAAAGCAGTTATGTACAAATTTTCTTTTAAAACCGATTCTCCAGTGCTTCGAAATTACGCGGTTTTGTTTTCTTTGCCGCAGTCAGTTTTAACTGCGATAGCAGCGCATTTTAACCATTAAATTGTTTCTGCCCCATATATCCTTTCTGCTTTTATTGAAACAAAAATTGGATACAGAAATATGTGCTGTTTTGTTTTCATCCTGGTAGTTTGTTTTAACAGAAAGCAGGAAAGTTGTATTTATGGCTTATCAGCTTATGATTGGAATACTATTACGGAATCTCAACCATGTGAAACTTTGTAATCTTACCCGTTTAGATTGAAACTATTGGAAATACTGTCATGGAAGCTACTACCTCACAAATTCAGGCAAGCATGATTAAGGCTTAACGTCGCGATCGTACTGAGGTCATTAGGGACGGAGCAGAAGCTCGGAATGTTTCAAGGATGCGGAAGGAAGCCGGTCGTGCCCTTTCAAATGAGCCATGCTGGCGTATGGCTGGACTCATTTAGGGAAATCACGGAAAACGTAAATCCGGATGCCCGGATGCTGATGTAAACAGTCGTCCTCCGAGATGAGTCCAGTGTACTAACCACTGCACCATATATCCAGCAGCGGGAGAGATCTCTCATACCCCGAATACTAATGATTCCAATCGACTTACTCGTTTATTTTAATGACTTCAATTTCCAATCAAGTTTTCGTTGGCAATAACAATAACCAAGGCTCAAAGTCAGAGAGACGGGGAAATAGGTGTTGGACAGAGAGGGAGGAGGGGACAGGAGGAAATGGATACACAGAGAAGAAAAGAGCAGGCGGACAAACAGATGGAAGAGGCGGATCTGGGGGAGAGATGTAGGGAGGAGGAAATTTGGAAATTTGTGGTAAGATCCTATGGGACGAAACCTGCTGAGGTCATCGGTCCTTAGGCTTACACACTACTTAATCTAACTTAAACTAACTTACGCTTCAATTGGTCCAACTGGGAAAAGAGAACCTACGGTTTAACATGGAATCTGAATCACGTGTCGTTCCTGGTGAATCTTCTCATCATTGTGAGATGAATACTAATTAAAGACAGAGCGAAAAACGTCCGTGGTTCGACCTGGGTTCGATACCGCTAACTCTCGGTTTCCAGAAGCAACCTTTGACACTACACCATCATTTGCGCACATAGCACAAATTTTATTGTCTGTGAAGAACTAACTCCTGATATCGTAAAAACTAAAACTTAAAAAGTTAAAAGGTTACCTTGTTTTGAAGAGACCTAACTGATAAAACAGGAAATTATTTTCGTCAGGGAACAGTAGTTGGAATCATCTCGAAGAAGAAAAAAAAAGACTATGCGCCTTTGTTATTTCCCATTCGCTACAAGACCTGCGCACCACAGTAATTCCTGAAAATATGATTGTGGGTGATATTAATACAGGGGACAGAAAAAGGTATATGCTTGAACGAAATGAGCCGCATGCTTTGTCCCAAGACGATCTCAACGATTTTGTTCATGATTTAAATTCTTGGAAGCAACTGCCTGAGCTTTTAGATTAGAGTTTACACAAACCGTATCTTCTCCTTCATGATACAAAGGTGAGAAGTTTTCTTGCCCACCTTGAGATTTTCAAGTAATATTTCTCCGCGAAAAGTAATATGGTATTTTTGTAATGATATTGAATCTATTGTAGAGACTATTTCCCGTATTTTTTTGGTAAAGTTATGTCAACTATTCATGGATGCTCATAAAGTTTCCATGAGAACTGTAAATTCCTGGTCACGCTTATCCAGTATGAGATACACAAATGGCGCGTGTGTCTGGATCTCATGGCGACTGTAATTATTCTGCGCGGCATACAGATCTGGTGTACAAATCACTGCTCGTTTCTATGTAAGTGAGACAGCAGAGACAGAAACAGCCACGACTGTGCAGCGGAGAACTTAGTAAGTTATCAACTAATGTTGAAGAAAAAAAAGTTGATGTGCGCACGAAATTGAAACGATACCCTACTAAAATTCTGTTAACGTAATTTTGAACGTACCTATCTGGTCTTTTTATATTCTACAGAGAAGTACGTTCTCTGTTTATCAGCAGACTTTCTGGCAGATACGCCATTACGAGCTACAGAGCACCTATTGCCCCATATGAAATGTGTGTCTCCGCCGTGCAGAATTTCCAAACAGTTACTAAGCGACCATGTTTTACTCTCGACTTCATCGTGATCGAACGATCTCTGTCGCGCTGTCCATGTGAGTGGCTATCTCACGCGTCCTTGGGGAAACCCCACATTACCTATGTTCGTGAAGAATGCAGTTATGGATCTCTGTCAGACTTCTTCATGTCCTCTCTAAATAAGTGAAATATTCTGTAAAATCGTACCTTCATTATTGCTCGACTGAGCTTTTCGCTTGCTCACCTGAAAGCCTAGAACTTTGAGCCGGACCACAAATCGAAATCGGACTGTTACTCCTCGGGTCAATCCTCTGTCAACTGGACCTCTGAAGCACATCATTACAGCTTTAATCTGCACTTCGTAAACCCTCTTAGATTCTCTCACGATGCTGTGAGATGTGCGCTCATACCGAAAAACTGCTTATCATACGACTGGTTCATCGATTTACCAGTGTTAGTGAGCTGCACAAAACTGACCATTCGTCATCATCGGCATCGTCATGTTCTACAGTTTCCAACCCTTGGTTGGGTCTGTTTACAACCGAAGCCTCTCTATCTTTTCCTCTCCTCCTCTCACGTTTCTCTCTCCACTCTATACCACCCAGTACCTTTCTCTCTTCATCACCCTTCTCTTCACTTCAACGTTCGATCTGTCTCTCGGTCTTCCTGTAAGTCTGTTGGCTCCTGTTGTCATTCATGGGCCTGTCTCGGTACTCCGCCAACTCCCTTCCTTTTAACCTAGCCGTACCATCTTATTCTTACCTTTTCTGTGGTCTCCTGCATGGGCTTCTTTTTCACTATTTCGCTCACTATCTCATTTCATACTCTATCCATTGTAGTAAGTCCTGTTCTGCTTCTTTGAAATTTCATCTCGCGGGCCAGTATCCTACTCATCTGCCTTTACTTTGTCACACACGTTTCAGATACATACGTGAATACTGGAGCATAGTAAGTTCGAGATAACTTTGTCTTGCTTTTTATTGGATCATCCTTGCTCCAGGAAGGGCTTCTAACACCCTGCAGGAAACCATGGGAACCGTATTATTCCTCCTATAGCTTTCTGTTATGTTCCCCAGGTACTTGGAACTTTACGCTTTCTGTACTACTTGTTCTATAACGCTTATGCCAGTTGCTTCCCTCGTCTTATTCCTCCTTGTCATCATCACGTCACACATCTTTACACTATATTTTAAGCGATACTGTCCCACAACTTCCTACCACATATATATCCCTTCTTGTACCTGTCCTCCATTTCCCCACACATTAAATCATCTGCAAATATTATGGCTTTAAAATTTTCATCTCCTATTCATCTAGCATTCCTGCCATTATCTCAGCCATAAAGGAGATGAAAAGTAGAGGGGATAGTCTACTCCCTTACTTCATACTATTTTTCTGTTCAAAACATTCTGTATTCTCTCCTCCTAATTTTACACAACTCACACTTCCTTGATATATTTATTTATTCTTCTCATAGTCAGCCTTCAAGTTCCCCCCCCCCTTTTTTTCTTTTTGAATGGTTTAACAGATTCTGTTCCTTTTCATAGGATCATACACTTTCTCAGTGCACAACTTTACTAGTCTTTTAAATAAATTTTCACATTGCCTATACGGCACTCAGCCTCGTGAGGCCAATTTTGGAGCTAGCAGTTCCAAGGTCGAGAAAACCGACGACGACCGGCAGAGCGATATGCTGACCACATGCTCCTCCACACCGCATCCAAGGACACCATTGGCAGAGGATGACACGGCTGCCTGTCTGGCGCCAGAACGCAGAACTTAACTATTTGGCTACCAGTGCTGCTTCACAACTAATTTTGGATGACATTGATACTAGGACATAAAAAGACGATATGAAACTCTGTGAAATACAACGATTTTTCTTTTGAAGATATGCTAGGAATTCTGCAACAATGACCGGGATAGGATAGGCAACGCAGAACACGCGGTGGAGAATCGTGCAATGTGAAGAATTTTCAAGGCACCATGCATGACAGATCGGTAATAATAATAATAATAACAATAATAATAATTCTGCGTGGCTCAGCTGCCTATTGCAACTCTTTCGACTGAACGCCACGTGGTTGACTTACGTGTCCCTAAGCCCAATGGAGGGTCCTCTAACCACGTGCCGTGTGTTGCTTGTATATTGCAGGCAATTTGATTGACGCAGCGTACTGTAAGCAGCAGAACGATCCGGTATTCATGTCAGGAACGAGACGAGATTGTGTCTGCGTACGGCCAAGAAGATGGAAACGGTTGAGAGGCATGACAGCTGTACCAGAATAAGTACCCTCACAGAACGAACCACATAATACAACATTTGAAGCCCCTTTTGGGCGTTAGTGAGATCAAGGGTCTTTTCAAACAGTTAAATGTGCAGGGAGGCGGCGGACTGTGCGTACACCAGATAGGGAGCTTGTACTAGGGTTCGCTAGAATGTCCTGTAGAACCCGGTCCTCCAAATCTGGTGTAGATATAGTCCGCCGTCTCCCTGCACGTTTATCTGTTTGAAAAGACCCTTGACCACACAAACTCCAAAAAGGGGCTTGAAATGCTGTGTGATGCGATTGGAGTCTCACGTACAATTTTGCAGTTAGCGTGCGTGGGGTAACCACGAGAGTACTGCTGCTGTCATACGAAATCGCACCATAGACCATAGCTCCACGTGTACGTCCAGTGTGTCTAGCACGCAGACAAGTTGGATGCAGGTCCTCAGCTCGACTCTTTCCACCTTCCTGGCCGTACACAAATATCACCTCGTCTTGTTCCCGGCATGAATACCGGATCATTCTGCTGCTTACAGTACGCTACGACAATTACACAGCCTGTAATACACGAGGAACACGCGGCACGTGGTCAGAGGACCCGTCATTGGTCAGCGCTACCTACCATGGCAACGATGCATTTCCGGACACATGTTCGTAGGACCTTTTTCCCTCCATTTCCAGTCAGGAATTTGTCCCTACAGTTTGTTGGTTCTGTTAATGTTCACCCTGTGTGACAGGTTTTATCAAGTAGACTGTGTAACATGCCGGATCCATATTTTACGCTTCATTAAGGGGGGTAGGACGTCAAACGGGCCGACTTGGAGCAGGAGAGACATCTCAGGACATTTCAATTTCCAGTGTCTATACTTCTACTAATAAATTCATAAAACTTTGTCAGCATCACCTGGAAGGATTCAGGATTCACACTCATTGTAGTGGAAGTTCGAAAAGATAACAAAATAAATTTTTTTACTTGCGAAATTTCATCATTTTTTCACTTACTAATGGCTGGATTTGTTGCTATAGGTAAACTTTTCTTCATAAGCTAGAGAGATTCTTCGATGAATTTTGCACAGCATACATACCATACTCACAGGTGTATGAAACTCTAGAATTTATTTAATTTATGAAAAACGAATGAACTGTTATATTTTAAACTTCATTTTCAGCAAAAACACAAATTTTATTGTTATTTACCTCAATTTTTACCACAGTTTTTAATAGATTTGGAAAATTCTAGAGTTTCATACACCTTTACGTATGGTTCGTATGCTGTGCAAAATTCATCGAAGAATCTCTCTTACTTATGAAGAAATGTGTACCTATAGCAACAAATGCTGCCATTAGTAAGTGCAAAAAATTATGAAATTACTTCGTTATGTTTTAGAACTTCCACTGCTATGAGTGTAAATTCTGAATCCTTCCTGGTCATGCTGACAAAGTTTTATGAATTTATTTGTAAAAGTATAGACAGTGGAAATCGAAATGTCCTGTGGTGCCTCTCCTGCTCCAAGTCAGCCTGTTTGACGTCCTACCCCCCTTAAGTTATTGATGTTATTTTCCTTATATGTACTTCGATAAAATCCTTGACATGCTTCCCATCTGTCACCACAGACATCAGAAACTATCTGAGATTGAGCACCAACTCAAATGTGAAACAATCGCTAACCTAAATGTCTCCAATTGCTAATAACTAGAGAGTAAATGCTAGTCGTTCTTCGGAATATGTTGGCTGTTGATAATTAGTGTTCCGCTTTTAAATTTCCTCCTCGATTGTAACGAAAAGCCAGCGATGAGCGGCAACCGGCATATGTGTGGAGCTTCGGAACAGTGCTAAGGAAATCTGTAACTGAGTGTTGAGTACACTACCTCCACACATTTCACACTTACATACAAAATGGGAAACCTAAATTCTTCTTTTCCTACGGTATTTTGCTTACTTCGTCGAAAACAGTGCGTTCGCCATACAGAATAATCCCCTCTGAATATCAACGTTTTGCATCGTGGCTCTAACTATCCTGTGTGTCGATTATTAGCCCCAAAAGACAATAAGACGGAATTCATAGACTATGCTAGTTATCTCGTGTTCTCTTCCGTTCCCTCTACCGCAAGCGCATGTTAACATAGACAAATGGATGGTAATGAAAACTGGCGACCTCTCTAGGAACATTTGTTCGCTTGTGTTGGCAGAAATTCGCTACGGTGTAAACAAGCTTTCAGAAGCTCCTAAGCTGTGTAGTCATTCGCCGAGAATGATCCTACGTAGGCAGTATCCTCTGCACAACGCGGTAGTGTGTGAGAGTATATTATCTATGATTCAAGGATTCGGGTGTACTAATACGCCGGTCATTTCAGCGCGCGATATTCTCACACTACACCACATTAGCAATGCAGGCGGTTCTGAGAATGCGGGCGTTGTCGTCCATGAAAATGAAGTCAGGGTCCACAGCACCAAGAGAAAGTCGAACATAACAGTCCACTTTCTCTATGGCACAGCGTTCTTGTGACCATTCCTGGTACGACAATGTGCAATGTTGTTGCCCAGACCAGATGCCGACTCTAATCTCCAAATTCCATCATCTGTTGAGCATGTTAAAACATACTACTGCAAGCGAGGCAAACCGTTGGATTCCAGACTCTGAAGTTCACACGTAGTTTTACACAATGATGCTATCGAAAATTGTACTGGAGGAGATGTAAAGGACATGTAACGCCCAATGGACATTGAGCAAGAGTATTTCGGATGCTTCCTTTCGACAGCTAGGTTACGTTCCGATTTTCTTCGAACTTCCGTTTACCTCCTTGATGCACATACATGTTCTTCTGGTAGTATCAAGTTTCTTCATTCAGAAGATTGCTCGTTTTCCCACTCCCATCGAGCAGTGGTCGACAATCTAATTCAAAACTACCCTTACACATTTATCATATGAGCAGTGTTGAGAAAAACACTGGTATTTTTTAAAAACCAAACCCACCGGTTAAAATTATGTTCTTGTGGTTGTTTTAGTATTTACGATTAAATAGTCCAAGTTAAATGCCTGTGATTAATTTGTCCAAATCATTAATCCATTCATACAGTTACTTTATTAGTGCCTCGTTTCTTGCCCTGCCGGCACTGTATACATTGCGAGCATATTCTCCACCGACGGGCTTCTTTGGTCGAAATAAAGAAGTAATTTGGAGAGAAAACGCCCGACAAATTAGTGAAAATCTATAAACGTCTGCATGCCTCAAAAAAGGAGTACTCTGTACTTTACATTCATTACGACTTCACATCAAGTTAAAGTTTGTTTTGTTTTTTTTTTTTTTTTACGTGGCAGTATTATTTAACTGAGTTTCTTGTATTGCGAGCAAAGTTAAACGACAGTGCAAAATAAATAAAATTCTTGTGACAGTTGCCTTCAATAAAGACGACGGCTCTTTTTAATTTGTGAAAGGCTGACTATCTATCATGGTCATTTTTTTCGTTTTCCGTCGTTCCTTAGTTACTTCAGGATTCATGGAGGATATATTTCGTCTTTGCAACTAAATGAAAGGCAGTTTGGTTTTGCCATACGCGTTTCGCTTATTTTATTTATGAAGCACCTTCAGTGGCCTATAATACATGTTTCTTCTTCTACATACTATAAACGTGTAAAGGAGCAATTACAACATATTACTATGTTATATTTTCTTATTATTTTCTCTTGTTTTTCAGATACGAAACAACTTTTGCAGCACAAATTTCTTGAGGTTAAAGTATCTTTTAGCGTTACTTACGATTTCCAATCTTGTTAGTCCATATGTGTGGTCCTGCAGATGTGTTCGGTCCGCATGCTTTAGCTGGCCGATTTCCGCCGTTTTTCCATATACATTTATTACAACACTTCACTTGAACTTTTCATTTTGAGACCAATTTGCGTGTGTTTACTGCGTGTAGCGTTGCCTGCTGTCGCTGTGTGTTTATTTTATCTTTCGTCTTTTGTGTGTGGTTTTATATTTTTCAGTTGTTTTAGGTTATATATATATATATATATATATATATATATATATATATATATATATATATATATATATATGTGTGTGTGTGTGTGTGTGTGTGTGTGTGTGTGCGCGCGCGCGCGTGTGTGTGTTACGTGGAAACACACGCACACACACAGCCGGCCGTCTGACCAAGCGGTTCTAGGCGCTACAGTCCGGAACCGCGCTGCTGCTACGGTCACAGATTCGAATCCTGCCTCGGGCATGGATGTGTGTGATATTCTTAGGTTACTTAGGTTTAAGTAGTTCTAAGTCTAGGGGACAGATGACCTCAGATGTTAAGTCCCATATTGCTTAGAGCCATTTGAACACACACACAAAACGAATGAATATCAAACCACATACGCAACACATACAAAAGTCGAAAGATAAAAACACAGCAACAGTAAAAACGTATTATAAAACTATTCACACAATACAGCATCTGGAACAAACAGTACACACGTAATGATATTTTTCTAATGTTCTGCAACGGTGCTAATTTGCCTTGTTTTACAATAAGGAAACCCACCGACGATGTATATGGTGAACCACATTGAGACGCAATTCCTGAAAAATAACCCTGATATCGCAAATAAAATCATATATTATAAGCGATAAGTAGATGATACATTATTGCTTTATAATGGTTCAAAAGATGAAATTGAGAAGCTTGCTGTAAAATTAAACTCTATGCATCCGAAGTTACAATTTACGGTTGAGCATGAAAATCGAAAATCTATTAACTACCTAGATCTCACTATCACTAATAACAATGGGAAACATTTCTTCACCATATACAGGAAACCTACAACCACTGATGTTATTATTAATGCCACATCATGTCATCCTGACAAGTATAAAAAAGCATTTTTTACGTCTATGATACACCGAATACTAAAATTACCGCTAGAAGCTAATGAGATCAAAAAAGAAATTACCATCTTAAAACAAATTGCAAAAACCAACTCTTTCGACACACGACAGGTAGACATCATTTTTAATAAAGTGCAACAATCACTAAGTACTCCACTAATAGGTAATCCAAAATATATGAAGATGACATGTATGGGAAACATATCAGATAGAATTACTAATTTATTCAAAAATTCTGGAACAACAATAGCATTTACAACTGACAATACTTTACACAAAAATTAAGACATACCGTAAGTAAAGATAATGGAAAATTTACCAGATCAGGAGTGTACAAGATCCAATGTAGAGACTGTGAGAAAATATACATCGGCCAAACAGGTCGAAATTTTGCAGTGAGGTACAAAGAACATACGTCGGGTACCTCACGAACAAAGTCTGTATTCAGCCATCATATAGCATTCAATAATCATGCTGAGGGTACAGTAGAGCAGAATTTACAAGTTCTTCATTATGCAAATAAAGGCTTACTTATGAATATCTTAGAAGAAATCGAGAATATGCTCATTTGGAAACCAAATCATCAATGCTGTTCAATGAACAAATAGATTTTCGCGAAAAATATTTTTACGACCTTTTTGACAAAATTTTATAATAAAAGCACCTACTCTTTTGCTTTAAAATATAAGACTAGTTATACCCATGGCAAAAGCTATGTATGTAAAATATTCTGTACAACATACAAAAAAAATTTATTAAATTGACATTGATTATTATAAAAACTATTAGATCGATGAGTTCTGAAAATTTAATCAGCAGTCTCATCAGTTATTCAGACATACTGTAAGTAGGCTGTTTGGGTTTTTATATTGGTAACATCACGTAGCGCTCTGTATGAAAATCACTGGCTGTGCTGTGTGCAGTCTATGGCTAGTTTGCATTGTTGTCTGCCATTGTAGTGTTGGGCAGCGGCAGCTGGATGTTAACAGCGCGTAGCGTTGCGAAGTTGGAGGTGAGCCGCCAGCAGTGGTGGATGTGGGGAGAGAGATGGCGGAGTTTTGAAATTTGTAAGACTGGATGTCATGAACTGCTGTATATATTATGACTATTAAGGTAAATACATTGTTTGTTCTCTACCAAAATCTTTCATTTGCTAACTATGCCTATCAGTAGTTAGTGCCTTCAGTAGTTTGAATCTTTTATTTAGCTGGCAGTAGTGGCGCTCGCTGTATTGCGGTAGTTCGAGTAACGAAGATTTTGGTGAGGTAAGTGATTTGTGAAAAGTATAGGTTAATGTTAGTCAGGGCCATTCTTTTGTAGAGATTTTTGAAAGTCAGATTGCGTTGCGCTAAAAAATATTGTGTCAGTTCAAGCACAGTCTTGTATAATTATTGTAAAGGGGACGCGTCATATGTCGACCCTTAGATGAGGATACCTCACTGGAATCTTCTGATTTTTTCTTGTAGTTTGTGTAATTAGTGTAGCTTTTGTTTATTGCTAGTGAAACAATTAGTGAACAGGGAAGCATTATCGATCGATCGGTAGGCAACAGCTCGCCTCAGGAATTCGAAATGACAGGGCACAATCTCGCAAATACTGTAGATTCAGGTTTTGGGTCCTCACCGTTTTCTCAAATAAGTCAAGACACATTTTCTGCTTGTCAAATTGTGAACGTTGCCAGTGCAAATTCACTGCCGTAAAGCACTGAGGAACATGTTTCAGACACCAGTGCATTGTTATTACAATTAATACAACAAATGGGACAAACACAGCAAAAGCTTCAAAAGTTAGACACAATGGAACAAAATCTTCGAAAGTTAGAGGCAGTGGAACAAAATCAGGGACAAACACAGCAAAAGCTTCAAAAGTTAGACACAATGGAACAACATCAGAGACAAACACAGCAACAGTTAGACACAATGGAACAAAATCAGAGACAAACACAGCAAAAGCTTCAAAAGTTAGACACCACACTTGAACAAACACGTGAAGATTTAACTACTGAGTTACATAACATTGAATCGAAATGTCAAAAAGTCTGTAATGAAGTGAAAACACAAATTTGTGAGCATTTTCAACCTATTTTTTCGCGGCATAACAATGCATTACAGAATCACGATGCAGCCATAAAAGAACTGCAAACCATTGTTCATGAAAATCACGACACCTTGCAAGCTAAAATTGACTCAGTTGCATCTACCGATTCGGTTACGCAACTTGCAAAAACTCAGGAAAACTTAAAGGACACAGTAGATACACTGAAACTTGGTTCAGAAAAACACACTAAGAAAATAAGTACACTATCGGAGAAAGTAGCCGAACTTTCGGATCAGTTCACTAACTTATCTACAAAGGTAGATGATGATCTGAATGACACAAGACCTGTAGCCATCACTGACACAGAAGAGTATGAACAAATTAAGACATTCAAACAAAATCAGAATCAAATTAATACGCAACACAAAAGAGAAATCCGGAAAGTACTAGATCAGTTGGCACAAGTAATACAAAAATTACATATTTCAGAGGACACTCGCGCTCCAACACGGAAAGAGGGACTTAGAAATACGGAACAACCACAAAATAATAACACAGGACACTTCGGAAATTATGAAAGAAATTGGCAAGGCACACCGAATTTTGAGATGGAACCGTCGAAACGACGTAACAATGACCGACATGCGACTCGCCGACATGATGATTTTGACTATAAGCTGTTCATTACTACACGTAAATTCAAAACATTTAAGAATTCTGGCAACGACATTCATCCACAAGCATGGCTCCATCAATTCTCTCATTGTTTTCCTCTCAACTGGTCGTTAGAACACAGATTAGAATTTATGTGTGGCTATTTAGAGAATGAACCAGCTGTGACAATGTGATCAGTCATTCACGACTGTCACAGTGAAGGAGAATTTTACCATTCCTTCCTCTCAGCATATTGGTCTCAAGCTACACAAGACCGAGTAAAACATAGCATCATAATGATGAAACATTTCGAACAATCTGAATTTTCCAATCTTGTGAAATATTTTGAAGACGTTGCACAAGAATCAGTACCTGTCAAACCCATACAGACCCTCAGAACTCATCCGCATTTGCTTAATCAAATTACCTGAACATTTACGACATATTATTTAGGCAGGACGTTGCAAAGACGACATTGAAGCTTTTCAGGGACTCTTACAAGAATTAGAAATTGACACTGACAATCGCGGAACGCGAAAACAAGAACACAACAATTACAGGTCACATTCGTCGCAATTCCGCGATGAAAGAAATAATAACTGGACACGACGAGGCTATTCTCACAACACAAATCGTGACCAAAACAGACACCACCCGTATGACAACCACTGGCAGAGTAATAGTTACAGAGAAAGTTCTCATTTCCGTAGTAATGAATATAACAGATACAATCATAGAAACAGACAATATGGCAACCAGAACTATTATTATCACGGGAGACAGAATAATTTCAGACGCAACAGTTCAGCGCGCAGTTACGATTCAGGGAGAAATTCTCCACCACGTGACCGACAAGAAAGAAACTGTGGAATCTACCGACATGACGACAGACGATATAATCATAACGACAGACCTGAATTTTATCTGAACTGGCGGGATTCAAACAGAGCAGGGCACTCTCGACAAGGTGAATTTGTAGAAGTTAGGTCTCCTAATCCTAATAACGACGCGCGCCAACAAAGAGGCAGACAGTGACTCGCACAGCAGGCAGCCGCGTGCGCCAGCTGGCTCAGAGAAAAATAACATAGATGCTAACCTTGAGAAAAATTCCAGTATTCTTTACTGACATAATTATACCACACGATGATTCCATTGAAGCTGGAGCTCTGCATAGTAGTAAGAGTAAAGGCTTGCACCACATTTCACATGTAAAACCGTTTACTGAAAGATAATCTGCTTTTTAACTTTGTCTTTGCCACATAACTTTTCACTTTACATTACTAGTATGCTTTGTCAGACTTAGAATCTGTTAACATGCAACAATGTTTGAAGTTAAATATCCAGTCAAGAACCAAGAGAACTTATTGAAACAGAAATTACGAATGCACTGTTATAGTGAACAGACGACACAATGTTGTTATTTGTACATTCTTCCTTGTTAGTTGCACGATTACGTAACGACTATAAGGCTCACATACTTAGAACATTTACCAGTACTGCTAATGAGATTTTAATGCAACATTTTGGTTTACTTGATAATACATTCTGGATTTAAAGTACCTTCTGTGAGATACCAGATGACACAGTGGTTAGTTTATGTGATAGGTACACGATTTTATCACGATGCTACTAATGAGTGATACAATTTATATTATTGCTTTTGCGCTGTATCTGTTTTATATCTGTACAGTTTTTCTGAATTCTTCTGGAAAGTAAAACATGTTTTAGTAGTAACTTTTGTGGAATAGCTACAATGAGACAGCCTTTTTCGTAGCACAACAATACGTTACATTATAGTACTTTCTTGATCACTGTAAGGTGCGTAATAACTAAGATATCTATACGCAAAGCATTTCACTTTCGTTTATGATGAGGTAAGTACATTGACTTCAGCAGAACTTTGCTCAGAGGACGATAACTACGACAGTTCCACAGAATTATCTTACAGCAAGACGCACATTTAGCGCTACAGAACACGCATTTGAGTGATTAATTTTGTACTTAAACCATTTATTTTTCAAGATTTTTGAATTACAAAGAAAGTTTTCCCTGATACATTTCATTCCATTGCTGTAATCTGTAACACCTGAGAGTATAATTACATTTATCCTCAGGGGAGTGCACGCTTACTTTGTGTACCATGTGTCTGGCAAACACAAGGAGCCCTAGCTACTATGGTATTTGCTTATACAACTTTACACATTGGTACCATATTTCTCTAACACATAAATTACACAGCTATCTGATCATTTAACTAAGAGAGACAAACACGTCTTTTTTACTACGTCAGTGACAGATGTTTACGCAATTACACAGCTGGATAACTTCACACGTATAAATTGTATTTTGTCTGTACTGTGTGAACCCTTCATATTTTTCGGAACCATTGTGATACTATGAGAGCTCTGAATGATGTATTTGGTATGGGATCATGATTTTAAAGTACGTTTGAGGTAGATGCCACTATTGAAATGAGCAGATAATTTTTTTTAGGTTTTGACATTATTGCAGAAAGCTACGACGTTTTTGAGATTTGACTGAGGTGTTATGATGTTATTTTTACGACGACGATGTGTATTATGCTGTTGAGGTATGTTTATGATCAATAAGATGATGCTACCGTATATGAGGAATTTGATTATGCTACATATTTATTATGATGAAATATTGAAGAAGTGTCGACGAATACGTATATGAATAATGAGTAGTGATTAGGGACTCTGATTTGTGGAAAAGGATGTTGGAAACCAAGAATTGTACTAGAAGAGTTATGAAATGTGTGTAAATGCGTGGATGTATCACAATGCCGGCGAAAATTTTTTGGACACTGTTATATTTGTAGGATTTTATTTTCTACACATTTGTAACGCAAATTCTCAACCTGTGAAAATATTTTTATATGAGACTGTCACTGCTATCGTAAATATTTCGGTAAGGAAGGTAGGTCACTGTAAGCACCCTGCTGCGCGACAGTCGCCTGGAAAAAAAAGCCATTAGCGTGTGCCTTTCAGAGGCACAGGTAGAAAAAAAGGCCATTATCCTCGCTATTGACATTCCTTTGTAGAAAGCATCGCAAATACGACATGCTCAAACTTGAAAACATACGAAAACACTGTGGAGCCCTTAATTTATGATATTTACTGAAATGTCTAATGAAATGACGAGAAATATTTTATGTCTATACACCTGATTATGACTACTGTCTTTCTAGTTGAGAGATATTTTTTACTACCTTATGAAATGCCATATGGCTAATGAATGATGTTTCATGCCTTCCTTTGTACATATTTGCTCATTTTCTTTCATATCTAGTTTCTAGCTGTACTGCAGCATTGGTTATTATAAAATTTAATACATGTACTAATATCACTATTTTCTGTCTACAGACCCAGTAAAGAATACGTTTCTCATATACTTTCTTAGAAAAGAGAGCACAAATAGACAATTCCCTTCACAGGAATTGCATAAATAATTTTTTTAATGACTTGGTAACTTTCTTGCAGAGTAAGTTTTTGTGATGCATCACTCTAGTGTTAAGATGTGACATAGTTATTAGACATGGCCATTTTTAGTGTAATATTTTTTCTGCTTGAGCTATGTCATGTTTAGATATAAGTTATTCCATTTGCTGCTGCTGTTTGCCAGGCATAGTGCTACTAAATTTCACTTTACATTACCCTGTTAAGCCAGTTTTACTACGAATTTATTTTTCTTGTTTGCTGCGCATGGCCTTATATTAGTTGTAATATTGCATTTGCTTTGCTAATTTATGCTGCTTGCTTTGCCATTTGTATTTTTTTCATTGCTGTTTGTGTTAATTGTTTTGTGCTGCTGCATTGCCTCGTTCATTAGTTTAGCATCTGAGCTCAGTAGATTTAAGTTAGCTTAAGATGGGGTAGGCTATATGAGAGAACGAGTTGCGATGAATTGGAAGAAATGCATTGAGAAGCTATAAGAAAATGGTTTGGCCAAAAAAAATATTTTGAAAGAGGATATGAGCAAAAAAGTAGGGTTTAGGGACAACAGGTTTAGGTAGGATTTTCTTGGAAATAAGTGATGAGGTAAGATAATGGAAAATAAATAATGAGGTAAGAAATATGTGAACATATAAATACAGAAAGCATGCTTGGATAGGATTTTTTTTGGTGGAAACAAATGTTGAAATAAGACGAAAGATCTATGGAATGAAGTTTTAGGTTGGACTGCAGTACCAAATGTTACACTGAAAACAAACCCTGCCCTTTCCTCTTGTTTTATTCTGCTATGTGTTTGTGTA
The DNA here is from genome assembly GCF_023898315.1 of Schistocerca nitens. Taxonomy (NCBI): domain Eukaryota; kingdom Metazoa; phylum Arthropoda; class Insecta; order Orthoptera; family Acrididae; genus Schistocerca; species Schistocerca nitens. The sequence continues at coordinate 995,889,705 of NC_064615.1, forward strand.
CTCTTGTATATTTGTGTTTTGCCTGTCTTTATGTGTTTAGTTGATATGAGTTATGTTGTGGAATTTTTCTAATAATATGTTTTTTTTTCTTTGTAAAGATGCTTAGACATTATTTATTCTGTTTTGTTTTAATGCTCATGTGTGAAGTTGATGTTTCCAAAGTTATTCTGATCTTTTATGTATGTACTTATGTCATAATTCCTGTAACACTGATGCATTTGTTTATTTCTATTCTTTTGTATAGCCTGTACTACTACAAATGTTATCTGTATTGTTATGTTCTTTAATGATGTATTTTGTACCTTTGTAATTGTATTCTTATGTTATAAAATTGTAATTTACACCAGTTCATCATATTATTAACTTGTAAGCATTAATTTCACTGCAAACGTTTCTGTTGGTCATAATATATGCACAGTATGTGAGAAGTTGGGACTGTTAGTGCTTGCACATGTGTTGATAATTCAGCAAGGGACTGGATAACAGCATTGCTGGTTCTAAAGACATTTCAAAAAAATTTATTGTGAATGCACAAGTGGTGGTTTATGGACTTGCTATATCGTCCGCAAGACTCTTCGATGGTGATTGTGCACCTGCACAGTCGCAACAGATGGTTGCTGGCCGTCTCTGCAAGGACTACAGTGGGTCTACATCTTTGATGACCCACCAATACCATTATTTCTACAAGGACTGCAGTGGGTCTGCATCTCTGGTGGCCCACCAATACCGTAATCTCTAACAAGACTACAGTGGTCTGCTCTGTGATGACCTACCTACCAATATTCTTCAAAACTTCGACTGACTCTGCTGTGGGTTTGCTCTGTTGTGGCCCATTACCTGTCTGCATGTCGAGAGTCAGCACTGCCTTTCCGTTGGAAGCACAGCGCTACTTCTTCAAGACTGCATGGAAATCCACTACTTCCATGTGCATTTTCTTTTACTGCTGAGACTTTGAGAAAAACACTGTAATTTTACTGTGATGAATGATTAGGACTGTCTTTATGGACTGTGAGAAAATTTTAGCTTTTGACCAACATTGTATCGATAAGTGTGTGCATTTGATTTCTTTGTTATTGTAATTATGAAAATTTTTTTCAAATCTGTATTGGTCACTGCCCAGAACAATTTTTTGTGGGGAGCATGGGGGCTATGTAAGTAGGCTGTTTAGGTTTTTATATTGGTAACGCCAAGTAGCGCTCTGTATGAAAATCACTGGCTGTGCTGTGTGCAGTCTGTGGCTAGTTTGCATTGCTGTCTGCCATTGTAGTGTTGGGCAGCGGCAGCTGGATGTTAACAGCGCGTAGCGTTGCGCAGTTGGAGGTGAGCCGCCAGCAGTGGTGGATGTGGGGAGAGAGATGGCGGAGTTTGGAATTTGTAAGACTGGATGTCATGAACTGCTGTATATATTATGACTATTAAGGTAAATACATTGTTTGTTCTCTATCAAAATCTTTCATTTGCTAACTATGCCTATCAGTAGTTAGTGCCTTCAGTAGTTTGAATATTTTATTTAGCTGGCAGTAGTGGCGCTCGCTGTATTGCAGTAGTTCGAGTAACGAAGATTTTGGTGAGGTAAGTGATTTGTGAAAGGTATAGGTTAATGTTAGTCAGGGCCATTCTTTTGTAGAGATTTTTGAAAGTCAGATTGCGTTGCGCTAAAAAATATTGTGTGTCAGTTCAAGCACAGTCTTGTATAATTTTTCTAAGGGGACGTTTCAATACATAATTGCGGAACGTACTCTTGGCTGCTACCCTACTGCTATAAAGAATATTGCTATGAAAACTACAGTTAAAGTAAGACGATTCTGCAACAGCCAACAAAGATGCAATTGTGATGTAAGCGACACGGTATAATCGATATATACCACAACTCCAAGGACTTTCACATCTTTGATGTAACTGACACTGTAATAGTATTAAGGTTGCCCATAGAGGGCACAACTATTACACATCGTAGTTTACTGTTTTTATCTAAAATAAAAATAAGCTGTACACATACTATCTGTTAATCAGACTTTTAAATGAATCAATTTTATGTTATTAGTGTATTTCCTACTTTTATACTTTGACGATGGCGTCATATTATGAACGCTGATTGGCAGTTGTAAAGTAATGTGACAGGAAGTAGACGTAGCCTCTGCATATTTAAGCTCGTGCTCAGCACTCATAACCATCAGTTAACTTCGTAGCAGCTGAGGAGAGCTCCGCCTACCATCCTAAGGGAGCCATGGGTATAATTAATTTTATTTTATCTTGTTAAATTTTGACGTCATTAGACACGTTCATTTTATTTAAAGATTGGTTTCTAGTATTTCCTAAAATTAATCCACAGGTCTGATGATGGTTATGTAAAAATAACCGAAACCGGTTACCTATCTCATTGAAACATAAATGGTGTGATCAAGACTGAACTTTAGTCGAAATATAATAATTTATTGATCACTGTTTTCCAAAAATGTTTACCAAAATTGTACTTCTGACGATTGTTGCAGGGTGTTTGCTTTCTGGAGTTTCACGCCGTATACGCCAGTGGCTGTCATTCGAAAAGGCCACCTGTCGCCTCTCACTGGAATCCAGTAGCGTTACTGGTAAACAAATTCCAGCCTTCGGCGCCGATGAACGGCATTCAACACGGGTTCCTGTAACAGTCGTTTGCTGCGGAGGCCCGTACGCAGCATTCGTTAACATTCACTGAGGACACAGCCTCTTGGTTCATCTGGGTGGTCAGTTGCCGAACATTTGCACTCTACTCTTCCGTACACATATCCGCAGCCGTCGTTCTCCACTGTCATCTGTGGCCTGTGCCGCATCGCAGTTACCTCGGCACTGATTTTGGATAGCAATATTTTGCCGCTGTGCTTTAACCACAGCGGCAGGCGAACAATATACAAAACTTGGCCGTTTCGGAAATGCTTCCACCCTGGGCCCGAAATCCAATGATCGTACTCATGTGGACGTCAGATAAATCTTTCCATTTCCACATTACGATAACGACTGCACTGTTTCCAGCGTCCGCCCAGCACACTTTACATACCCTCCACTGCTTGTGCTGCCACCTTCCGTCTGTGAGAGACTGTTACACGTTGATGTCGGCCATAGGGCCGCGCGGGATTAGCCGAGCGGTCTGGGGCGCTGCAGTCGTGGACTGTGTGGCTGGTCCCTTGAACATGGGTGTGTGTGTTTGTCCTTAGTATAGTTTAGGATAAGTAGTGTGTAAGTTCAAAAATGGCTCTGGGCACTATGGGACTTAACTTCGGAGGTCATCAGTCCCCTAGAACTTAGAACTACTTAAACCTAACTAACCTAACGACAACACAAACATCCATGCCCGAGGCAGGATTCGAACCTGCGACCGTAGCGGTCGCGCGGTTCCAGACTGTAGCGCCTAGAACCGCTGGGCCACTCCAGCCGGCAAGTAGTAGTGTGTAAGCTTAGGGACTGATGACCTTAGCAGTTAAGTCCCATAAGATTTCACTATCGTTTGAACATTTTTTTCGACCATAGGCTGTGGTCGCATTACTGTGACTGGACTGTGTAGAGGTCTATGTTTTGGCTGTTCATTCTGGAAAAGGCTGTATGCAATGGTTTTTTGATTAGAGGAAAGAAGAAGTCACTGGGTGCCGTACCAGACGAATAAGAGGGACGAGGCGTAGTTTGATAGCCTGAAGAAGCTGCCTGTATGAGAGTCTCCTGTGCAAAATGATATGGGGCGTAGTCCTGCAGCAAGAACAAGCACTTGTGCAGTTTCTCGCTACACTTCGTCTTGACAGTAAACTTGTCAGGAGATTTCGGCAGTACTCTTCTGTGACGATTTGGCCCTTACGAGCATAATCTGTCAATTCTGCACCATAGCTGTCCCAAGAATCACTCACCATCACCTTGCCCCATGATGGTTGCGTCTTCACACTTTCCGGCGGTGTTGAATACAATTGACTCCACTGCTTGCTCTGCTCGTTTGTCGCGGAGTCATGGTGAAACATCCAGCACTCATGTTTAACGATTTGGCAAGTATGTAAGTCTTATAGACTGGCCTATCACGGCTGCAAAATTTCCGCCACTGCCTAGCCCAGGAGCTTTCAAAATGGGTGTGATCAGTCCTGCAATACAGCGAGCAGCGATCTCTATCGTGTTCTAAATGTCGTGCAAGACGTGGAAAATTGATCAATGAGTGATTTCCACATTTTGCACTATCACCTCCATTCTGATACGCCGGTCTTCGAGCATGAGGGTCACCACTTCCCTTGCGATACCCGGTTAACGAAAGGGAGACAGTCTGCCACTTCGTTAAGTAGTTCTAAGTTCTAGGGGACTGATGACCTCCGATGTTAAGTCCCCTAGTGGAAAAAAAAATAGTCTGGGCCAGCCAAGCACTATGTCCTACAATGGTGCATTGTTGCCTATATTTCTACATACTATCCTTAGATTCTTGCAGCCTTTTTCCCCTTTTAATGCAGAAAACAAATTACCGCACGATACTTCAATTTATCACTAGGGTACACTATTTTGTTTTTGCTTCCCCAGCGGCGTACCACTGTATCCCGTGATGGTCGAATACAATATTAATAATGCGCTACTCGATACAAAGACGTCGTTTAAATATCTAGGTGTAACGCTGCAAAGCAGTATGAAATGGAACGAACATGTAAGGACTGTGGTAGGGAAGGCGAATGGTCGACTTCTGTTTACTGAGAGAATTTTAGGAAAGTGTGAATCATCAGTAAAGGAGGCAAGGAGACTGTATGTAGAACATTAGTGCGGCCAGTTCTTGAGTATTTCTCGATTGTTTGGGATTCCCCCCCCCCCCCCCCCCCTCCCAGATCGGATTAAAGAATGATATCGAAGCAATTCAGAGGCGAGCGGCTAGATTTCTTTACTGGTACGTTCCATCAACACGAAAGTATTACGGAGATGCTTTGGGAAACCAAACAGCAATACCTGCAAGGAAGGCAATGTTCTTTTCGAGGAACACTGTTGAGAGAATTTAGAGAACCGACATTTGAAGCTGATTTCCAGAACAATTCTATTGGCGCCGACGTACATTTCGCATAAGAACCACAAATATTACATAAGAGAAATTAGGGCTGGCACGGAGGCATATAGATGGTTGTTTTTCCCTCGCTCTCTTTGCGAACGGGCTATGAAAGGAAAATCTTTGCGAAGAGACCAGGAAAGGAAATGAACAGCAGTGGTGCAAGCCCCCCCCCCCCCCGCAACGTATCACACGGTGGCTTCGTGAGTATGTATGTAGACGTTTAGTGAGGACCTTTCAATGTGTATCATGACTTCAGACATATACCTGTAAGCAAACAAAATATTAATTACGTAACTTTTTTACCAGGTGATAACTAAAACTTTGAAATTACCTCTCACGTACATGTTACGCGCATTCGTCCTCGAAATTAAACGTCCCTGCCAGTGTGTAAAGACTCAGAAGAAATGAGACGAGTTACTTATGTTTTGTGTATCATCTCTGCCTCGTACGCGAGATACCAAGGAATTTACATTAAATATCAAGCATTGTCGTGCGCCATACAGTAAGCAAACTATCCTCACGTTCAAACTGCCGCGACAGCTTGTGTAGAGAATATCGACGAAAACCAGATGCCTCCCTTCTCGTTTCGAAGTTGTCGTATGACGGACAGATTAATAAAAAAAAGCTGATGTTGCAACCGTAATATCTAATAGTTAGGAAAATGAGTGACTTAAATTTTAGATTAGTTTCAGTCGTCATACTGCAGACGTGGTAAACATTTATGAAGAGAATATCGCATATACACAGCATCATTTTTTAAGGAACTTATTCTTCCCCGTCCCTAGTTTATTAGTTTAGTTCCGTACTTCAGCCGCTAAAAAGAGGACATTTTATTCTCTTCGTGTCTGTATGTCTGTCCGTCTGTTAAGACACCTTCTTCTAAGGAACGGATATAGGTATCAAGTTGAAATTTCCTTTCAAATGATAGAGCACAGCAATAAGTAGTCCTTTTCTTTCAGGTTTTATTAGGCAAATTTAGATTTCGACTAGTGCCTTGCCATTATCAGTGCACTATTTCAAGTATCAGTGCATGTCGTAGTACGTTACTCCCCTGTTGTTCGGGCTTCTGTCACAGTTCGTTCAAAAGTATTCTTGAACGAACTGTGACAGAAGCCCGAACAACAGGGGAGTAACGTATTAGGACACGCTTTGGTATCGTGAAATAGTGCATTGATAATGGCTAGTCTTGAAAGAACTGTGACAGAAGCCCGAACAACGGGGAACTGACGTACTAGGACATGCATTGATACCATGAAATAGTGCACTGATAATGGCTAGGCACTAGCCGAAATTTAAACTTGCCTAAAAAAAAACTTGAAACAAAATGACGACTGATTGCTGCGCTCTGTAATTTGAAAGTCATATCACAGTCGTTGAGTCCTAATGGAAGGTAATTTGATAAAGTTGAAATTTATGTCAAATACTAAGGTCTCCGGTTCCTTCCTGATGTAAAAAATTTAAGCATCTAAGACAATGTAATGAAAAGAGATGGCTATTTATATCACATATTTCGATACTCGAAAACTCAGTCATCAAAACATATAGCGTAGTTTAAGTTGACCTAGAATCATATGAGAACTATTCGGAAAGTAAGGAACGATCGGTCAGGAAGTAGAAACCACAGTGAAGACGAAAAATGTTTCATTTTCAACAGTTAGCTACGCTTTCCAAGTACATATCTACATGCTCGCCGCTCCGAGTTAGACATCTGTCACAGCGTTGTACCAATTTTCCAATACCCTCGTCATAGAAGGCAGCATCTTGTGCTTTCCGACAACTTTCTGCGCTGGACTGCAGCTCATTGTCTGTGCCAATATACTGTCTTCGTAGCCAGCGGTTCATATGAGCAGAGATAAAAATCAAAGGGAGCGAAGTCCAGGCTGTATGCTGGGTGACCAGACACTTCGCGTCGAAAATGCTGCAGGAACGTCATCACTACCCCTGCACTATGCGGACGTGAACTGTCATGAACAAGGAACTGCACGACAGTTGAGTTATGTGAGGTTGCATGAAAGCAGGTAAAATCTCTCTGCAAGCACCCTTGCTTAGCGGGAGACACTATTTTCTAGGTACCTTTTCGCCACCACTTTGCGCTCAGATCTGAGAAGAGCGATGTGACACTGTGTACAGGCATACCAGAGATATTTCCCAATACATCTGTGCAATGCTTCATCGGATTTTCAGTGTGGTTGCCATTTCGCAACTGATCGACGCTTAGTTTTCCAACTGCCCTCGTAAAATGCGACAGAAAGCCATATTTCACAGTACAAGTACAGTAAACAATCCAAAAATTGTTAATTTGTAATTAAAATTTTTTTTTTCTATTTCTGGTCCGTCTGTCTGTCTGTCTGTCTGTAAATACCCATTTTTCTCAGGAGCGGGTAGAGGTACCAAGTTGAGATTTATGTCAAGTACTACGGTCTACGACCCTTGGCGGTGTACATAATTTAAGCTTCCAAGTCAAAGCAATCATAAGACACGGCCAGATATATCACATATTTTGATACTCGCAAAATCTCTCATCAAACCTATAGACGAGCTACAAAAATACATGCTGGGTCTGGTGGTCTAGCAGACAGCTGGCACGGTAGCTCAGCGTGTTCGGTTGGATGGCGGGATGTCTTCTGTAGTAAACACAACGGAGTGAAACATTGAACTATGAAGTTAAATGGGAGTTCTGTGACGTCTGTCCAGACTAAATGACGAGAGCGATGACGAACAAAATGAAGAATAAAAAAAGAAGAAGGGAGCGCGATGGAGATGGGGAGGAAGAGAGAGAGAGAGAAAGAGAGAGAGGAAAATTGCACCCGAGGAAACAGGGAGGCCGCAGGATCGAATCTCAGTCGCACTAAGAATTTTTCAGTATTCGTTTGCACCTCGCCTTCTTCTCTCAACGATTTTAGTAGTCGTCAGAAAAAGCACGTTGTTCGGATTCCACGTTAAACTGTCTGTCACCTTTCCTCCTTTGGATAGCTGGACCAAGACACGGTCACGCAAGTCGCCGAAGTGATGCCCAATAAAAAGACTTTCACCAGGCCATAGAGCCACACGAAATTATTACTATAGTTATTTACATACAAAACTAAGTTTGTACGGAACTCTCGGAGGGTTTGTTTTACTAGCACTTGTCGGGTTTTTTCATTACGCCCTGACGATAATTACATTTTATTACTGGTATTTTCGATTAAATTTATGGTATGTGTTAATTGTTTCCTGAGTCTCTTTATGTACTTGACACAGTAGCATCAAAGTACAGGTCGGCCCTATGTGTGGAGCTACCGTTCTAAAACAAAAATAAGTGGCTGTACAGAAATTTACAGTCGAATAGTATGAGATGGGGAAGGAGGAAAATCTATAAGGATGTGATGCCAACGTGGAGGCCATTTTGAAACCACCATCTTGGGTGCAACCCGTGATTTTGAGGTGAATGCCTTTCATTGGAACACAGCTTTATTCATTCCCGAATTATGTACTTCTGAGATGGCATTGCTCCTCGGATGTAACAAGACGACTATAAGAATGAGATTGGTAAGACTGAAGGAGATGGAAGTTTAGAAGCAAGAAGCCCCTACAACCATAGAATGCTAGCACTAGCAGCCATTGCAGTAAGTGAGCATCAAGCTGAACTGATCTTGAATGTCAGATACGTGTACATCATTCCACTCTGCTTCCGCTCTAGACCAGTGGTCACCAATCGTTGATACTGGTGAGTAGTCTACATCTACATCTACATCTACATTTATACTCCGCAAGCCACCCAACGGTGTGTGGCGGAGGGCACTTTACGTGCCACTGTCATTACCTCCCTTTCCTGTTCCAGTCGCGTATGGTTCGCGGGAAGAACGACTGTCTGAAAGCCTCCGTGCGCGCTCTAATCTCTCTAATTTTACATTCGTGATCTCCTCTGGAGGTGAAAGTAGGGGGAAGCAATATATTCGATACCTCATCCAGAAACGCACCCTCTCGAAACCTGGCGAGCAAGCTACACCGCGATGCAGAGCGCCTCTCTTGCAGAGTCTGCCACTTGAGTTTATTAAACACCTCCGTAACGCTATCACGGTTACCAAATAACCCTGTGATGAAACGCGCCGCTCTTCTTTGGATCTTCTCTATCTCCTCCGTCAACCCGATCTGGTACGGATCCCACACTGATGAGCAATACTCAAGTATAGGTCGAACGAGTGTTTTGTAAGCCACCTCCTTTGTTGATGGACTACATTTTCTAAGCACTCTCCCAATGAATCTCAACCTGGTACCCGCCTTACCAACAATTAATTGTGCTAGTCTGTCAAGAACACGTAACCAGATGTTTTCAGTGGGTGAGAGAGCTGGAGAACGTGCTGACCAGGGCAGCAATCGAATATATTCTGTACAGTCATGTCAGGACAGCACGAACAACATGCGGTGTTGCTTTATGTTATTGAAAGGTAACATCATAGAGACCTCAAAGAAGAAGCCAACGTCTTCTTTCTTCTGGGAGCCTCAACATACGGATACGGTGGCGGCTTTCGTAATCTTAATATTTCTTGACTAGTTAGTAGTGGTTATCATCGTTAATATTAGTTTCTTTACAATCTCAGGGCGTAGTAATTTTCTTTGCGAGAAGACGCCACAATTTACTGTCTTTAAAATTCGTCGTAAAATAGGGTTCGTACAGGACTGAATCTTTCGTAAAACCTTTGTCTCTTTAACTTTGATGGATTAATCAATGAATCAAGACGACAATCTTTAAGCAAGTCCTGTCCAAATCAATTTTACACACTTGTGAGTACGTTAAAATCGCGTCAAAAGTTGTCTTTTCGAGTTATTAAGTCAATGCTCATTAATGCTGGCAGTCAAAGATCCTATGCATCTGTTAATTTTTGTTCGATTTGATAAAAAATGATGATCGCTGCCCGGCGCTGTGTAATGTAGTTATGGAAAATAATGAAAGTTATCACAGTTCCCACTTTGAGTTAATTCCTAACCACTGAAATTCCTTATCTCACTTACCTGGATTCAGTCAAGAATTTTAATTATCAGTTCTTCATAACAATAAAACTGTTGCCTCTGAAAAAGATGATTACTATCAAAGAATGTCGAAAGTACTTTTGAAGTTAAAGGTTTGAATACTTTCCTCTATATATTTTCACAATTAAGCGTTCACTCGCGCTAACACAGTACAGACAACGTCAGACAAGACGAGGTGAGACAGAATGACAAATGGAGAGAAAGACACTATTGTCTCGACTATTTAGAGACTTAAACAAAAGTTCACGTAACAATAACGTCTTATCCGTAGAAGTTCTTAGTATACTACTTATTCTCTTGAATTGGTTATTCTTAAATAATTCACAATTATACCAAAATATTAACGAAATTTAAAATCTTAGCTTATGGCCGGATAAGAGTGGCTTCAATATACCCATCGTAATGTTGAACTCTGAGCTTGAACTCATGCAAAAACACGACATTTTATCACTCTTGGGTCCAGTGTTGTCATTGGACGTACCACAATCGACGTGCCTCTCTCTGCTCCCGCATCAAGAGCAGTCGCAGAGTTATCGCTATGCAGGCAGCCGTTGGTGCTCTAGCCGTCGTCGCACTGTCCCCGTGGACGCTTGTCTTTCTGCAAACAAGCCCATTTCCTGACTCTCAATATGTGACGTAGCTGTACCGTCCTGTACTGCAGAGTGAACAGTACACAAACCCTTTCGTGTCCATGGGATCCTGCATCGCATTGAGAACCTCCTGAACCCATTGATTCCACATTCGTATGATAGTCGTCTCCCTGATTACCTGCACGGAGATATTATTGGATACAAGGAAATCCTTGTATGGTAATAATTGTTAAACTCGCGTTTGCAGCTAACAAAGCCAATAAGTTGCCTTTTTTATACAACAATCCATCATTCTAAGGAACATCTCAAATAGAAATCTCCGTGCGGCACATCCGCTATCCAAGCTGTTCATTCCGCCACCCTCTACCCACGACACCACAACTACTACTGCGCAAGGCTACGACTGAACTAGACTGTTACATAGTTGCTCGCTTTTCCCGATAATGCAACCCCTGGAAACCGGAGACTGTGCATCGCTCATGTGTTCAACATGCAAAGGCATTTAAAGTAATAATATTCCGAATAAAGATATAATTTCCATTATATTTGCATTCAAAGATACACCGAGTGGTAATATACTAAACTAACTCCGATTTACTAGTATGTCATTTAGTGCTTAAACCTTCTATAGCGCAAAATGCTGATACAGTCAATTTCTGATACATGCTGGTAGACTTTCCTTACTCGAGGCACAACACGTTTTGCTCGAAACAAACCAGAGGTAATTTCTGAGTGAGAAACTCGTTGCGTGGTTCAAATGGCCCTGAGCACTATGCGACTTAACTTCTGAGGCCATCAGTCGCCTAGAACTTAGAACTAATTAAACCTAACTAACCTAAGGACATCACACACATCCATGCCCGAGGCAGGATTCGAACCTGTGACCGTAGCGGTCGCTCTGTTCCAGACTGTAGCGCACAGAACCGCACGGCCACTCCGGCCGGCAAACTCGTTGCGTAATCTTTCCTTATATATAGACCGTAGATTGCATTACTCCGACAAAATTAGTATTGTGCTGAATTATTGATCATTTTCGTATGCAAACATGCAGTACACTTCAAGCCAATTCGACGTTTGTTGCATGCCGCCTGAATGTATTACAGTTTCAACGACCAGTACTGTAGAAGATCAGGTGAGCGAAGGGTAACTGAGTGGAGTGGAGCGGAGTCTCATAAGAGGATCTCATTTCCCTGGAGGTCGCGGCATTTGCTTGCTCGCTCGGTGGTGGTTGCGGCATCTCGCATTACACCTGTTGCGTCACGTGTTACGCGGTTACCCACTGGCCGCGGCCTTCGTTACGGGACATTCGCGTTCCAGACGGCATTCCAGGTCCTGCTTCCGGATGCTGCAGCGCATCCTAGCGTCCTGTCCCAGCGGCAGGAAGTCGTGATCCGGCACCGGAAGCGGCAGAGACACGACACGTCGCGGCTATAGCCCCGCCCTCTTCAGCGGAAGATGGAATGACTGGAACTGCTCGGACCTGCAGATACGCTGTCTCACAGTCGGAGAAAACGTCCTCACGAAGGAATATCTGACATAACACGAAACAACACATACACGCGGTTTTATGTATATCATTGCATAATTAGTTCTCTACGTATGAGGTGGTATTCAAAAGTTACTCAAATTTGAATTTTCCACGCAAATAGTTACGAATACACTGAAATACCGCTAGATGTCTTCCCCAAAATTCTTCTTGAATCAGTGTGGCAAACTGTTGCGAGATGAGAGGTTTTATTAGTTTCCTTAGCATATTTCCACTGTCGTGAGTTTGCGGTTTTGCGATGGCTGACCTGAAACAGCAAGGTGTGTCTATCAAGTTGTTTTTAAACTAGAGAAAACCGCGAGACTGCTACGGTCGTAGGTTCGAATCCTGCCTCGGGCATGGATGTGTGTGATGTCCTTAGGTTAGTTAGGTTTAAGTAGTTCTAAGTTCTAGGGGACTGATGACCTCAGATGTTAAGTCCCATAGTGCTCAGAGCCATTTGAACCATTTAAACTAGAGAAAACAACTGCAAAATCGTACCAAATGTTGAAACAAACTCTTGAAGACGACGTTTTAGGCGAGACACAAACTTTCTAAACGTTCCAAAAAACAGCGAGCATCGACTGATGATAACCGTTGCGGTTGGCCGTCAACTGGCGTGACAACACAAAAGCAAGAGATCCCAATCTGCAATATCGTACAAAGACTATCCAACACGTTTCCAATACTTGGAAATACTTGTGAACGTATTCTGGATGAAAGATTGCAGTGAAGTTTCTGCCACGACTGCTTCAAGACGGTTATAAATCTGCTTGGACATACTGCAAGAAGATGCAGACTTTCTTCCAAACCGTGACACTAATGGGAAAAGTATTGTTTATTTTTGTGCCCCGAACATAGCAAGGAATCGTGGCAAAGCAAGAGTACCTCTTCGGCTCGGAATAAAACAGTCAAGAGTAACATGAACTTTCATATATATATATATATATATATATATATATATATATATATATATATATATATATATATATATATATATATATAGGGTGTTTCAAAAATGACCGGTATATTTGAAATGGCAATAAAAACTAAACGAGCAGCGATAGAAATACACCGTTTGTTGCAATATGCTTGGGACAACAGTACATTTTCAGGCACACAAACTTTCGAAATTACAGTAGTCACAATTTTCAACAACAGATGGCGCTGCGGTCTAGGAAACTCTATAGTACGATATTTTCCACATATCCACCATGCGTAGCAATAATATGGCGTAGTCTCTGAATGAAATTACCCGAAACCTTTGACAACGTGTCTGGCGGAATGGCTTCACATGCAGATGAGATGTACTGCTTCAGCTGTTAAATTGTTTCTGGAGTCTGGCGGTACACCTGGTCTTTCAAGTGTCCCCACAGAAAGAAGTCACAGGGGTTCATGTCTGGCGAATAGGGAGGCCAATCCACGCCGCCTCCTGTATGTTTCGGATAGCCCAAAGCAATCACACGATCATCGAAATATTCATTCAGGAAATTAAAGACGTCGGCCGTGCGATGTGGCCGGGCACCATCTTGCATAAACCACGAGGTGTTCGCAGTGTCGTCTAAGGCAGTTTGTACCGCCACAAATTCACGAAGAATGTCCAGATAGCGTGATGCAGTAATCGTTTCGGATCTGAAAAATGGGCCAATGATTCCTTTGGAAGAAATGGCGGCCCAGACCAGTACTTTTTGAGGATGCAGGGACGATGGGACTGCAACATGGGGCTTTTCGGTTCCCCATATGCGCCAGTTCTGTTTATTGACGAAGCCGTCCAGGTAAAAATAAGCTTCGTCAGTAAACCAAATGCTGCCCACATGCATATCGCCGTCATCAATCCTGTGCACTATATCGTTAGCGAATGTCTCTCGTGCAGCAATGGTAGCGGCGCTGAGGGGTTGCCGCGTTTGAATTTTGTATGGATAGAGGTGTAAACTCTGGCGCATGAGACGATACGTGGACGTTGGCGTCATTTGGAACGCAGCTGCAACACGGCGAACGGAAACCCGAGGCCGCTGTTGGATCACCTGCTGCACTAGCTGCGCGTTGCCGTCTGTGGTTGCCGTACGCGGTCGCCCTACCTTTCCAGCACGTTCATCCGTCACGTTCCCAGTCCGTTGAAATTTTTCAAACAGATCCTTTATTGTATCGCTTTTCGGTCCTTTGGTTACATTAAACCTCCGTTGAAAACTTCGTCGTGTTGCAACAACACTGTGTTCTAGGCGGTGGAATTCCAACACCAGAAAAATCCTCTGTTCTAAGGAATAAACCATGTTGTCTACAGCACACTTGCACGTTGTGAACAGCACACGCTTACAGCAGAAAGACGACGTACAGAATGGCGCACCTACAGACTGCGTTGTCTTCTATATCTTTCACATCACTTGCAGCGCCATCTGTTGTTGAAAATTGTAACTACTGTAATTTCGAAAGTTTGTCCGCCTGAAAATGTACTGTTGTCCCAAGCATATTGCAACAAACGGTGTATTTCTATCGCTGCTCGTTTAGTTTTTATTGCCGTTTCAAATATACCGGTCATTTTTGAAACACCCTATATATATATATATATGTGTGTGTGTGTGTGTGTGTGTGTGTGTGTGTGTGTGTGTGTGTGTGTGCAAAAATGCAATGTTCCGAATAGTTTCCGATATAGAACACGTGTAATATCACTTTTCTAAGATTTCTTGCATCAATCGAAACCCTCACCCTCCAGCGAAAACATGTCGCAGTACAAAATTACATTCGGTTTCCTACAAAAAGAGGACCAATTCATGTTTCTATAGGAGTTACAGTTTGCCCAAAGACAGCGCGAGGATACTGAAAACCTGGAGCGACGCGCATGCGCTCTAGCTTAGGCCCTCTTTGTAGCCCAATTTGAAGCAGTTTCCCGACCTCGTGGAACACAAGTGTCCTGTATCAAGCTGTTTGTCACAGCTTCCTCTACACTACCGTCGTACGTTGTGAACAATAACGATGTTTGAATAACACTGAAAATAAGTAACAAAGTATTTTTTCATACGTTCTATCTCGGAATCCATTCGCAATAGGGTATATGTCCATGTGAAGTTTTTTGTTCAGAATCACTTACACTATCACCCCTCAAATCCTGTACCTTTCCTCCTGACTCACCCTTTATATACACTCATGCTCAAAATTAAGGATAATTGCAGAATGTGGTGCCACACAACGTGGCACTACACAAAACTGCCGCTAATAGCATAGTCACATAGGGAACACACACGACACAGATCTGTAAGCTCACGGTATTGGCGATAAGTTGAGAAAACCGTCCCGAAACACACGTGCTACAAAACGCCACTGTTTCCTGCGCATTACCCCGACATCAATATGGGATATGATCACCATTCACACGTACACAGGCCGCACAACAGGTTCGCATACTCTGGATCAGGTGGTCAAGCAGCTGCTGGGGTATAGCCTCCCATTCTTGCACCAGTGCCTGTCGGAGCTCCTGAATTGTCGTAGGGGTTTGAAGACGTGCAGCGAAACGTCGATCGAGAGCATCCCAGACGTGTTCGATGGGGTTTAGGTCTGGAGAACAGGCAGGCCACTTCATTCGCCTGATATCTTCTGTTTCAAGGTACTCCTCCATGATGGCAGGTCGGTGGGGCCGTGCGTTATCACCCATCAGGGGGACGGTGGGACCCACTGCACCATTGAAAAGGCGGACATACTGGTGCAAAATGACGTCCCGAAAAAAAATGTTCAAATGTGTGTGAAATCTTATGGGACTTAACTGCTAAGGTCATCAGTCCCTAAGCTTACACACTACTTAACCTAAATTATCCTAAGAACAAACACACACACTCATGCCCGAGGGAGGACTCGAACCTCTGCCGGGACCAGCCGCACAGTCCATGACTGCAGCGCCCTAGACCGCTCGGCTAATCCCACGCGGCGACGTCGCGATACACCTGCCTGTTACAGTTCCTCTGTCAAAAACATGCAGGGGTGTCCGTGCACCAATCGTAATCCCACCCCACACCATCAAACCACGACCTCTTACAGGTCCCTTTCAAGGACATTAAGGGGTTGGTATCTGGTTCCTGGTTCACATGACATGAAAACCCGGCGAGAATCACTGTTCAGACTACAACTGGACTCGACCGTCAACATAACCTGGGACCACTGTTCCAAAGACCATGTACTGTGTTCTTGACACCAGGCTTTACGGGCTCTCCTGTGACCAGGGGTCAGTGAATGTACCTTGCAGGTCTCCGGGCGAATAAACCATGTCTGTTCAGTCGTCTGTAGACTGTGTGTCTGGAGACAACTGTTCCAGTGGCTGCGGTAAGCTCCCGAGCAAGGATACCTGCAGTACTCCGTGGCCAACGGCGGGCACTGATGGTGAGATATCGGTCTTGTTGTGGCGCTGTACACTGTGGACGTCCCTTACTGTAGCTCCTGGACACGTTTTCTCTCTGCTGGAATCGTTGCCATAATCGTGAGATCACACTGCTGTGTTTGACCAGCCTCCAGTCGCCCTAGTATTCTGCCCCTCATAACATCATCAATATGTGTTCTTTGAGCCATTTTCAACACACAGTCACCATTAGCACGTCTGAAAACGTCTGCACACTTACTCGCTGAACCGTAATCTGACAGGCACCAACACACCTGTGCGTATATGGACTGCTGCCAGCGCCACCATGCGACGACCGGAGGTCAAATGCACCGCATGGTCACACCCTGAGGTGATTTAAACCCGCAAACCGCCCAACAGAGCGTTGTTTCACCACGTATCAGCATTATCCTTAATTTATGAGGATCCCTTGGCACTTACCAGGCACTGTTCCATGTCACTTCTCCCTCTTCGCTAAGCAGAAACGTCAGAAGAATTAATCCAGTGAAAACGATTAAAGAGGAATCACACAGGGTAGCAAAACATCATAACAAAGAAATACTTCCAGGTAGCCGTTTTAAAAGTGACACAAACTTGAGATCGATGTATTCACTTCCAAGAGGACTACTTTGTAGGTGATGGTGCAGAATAACATGTGAGAAAGACGTAATAATTTAAATTAATGTATACCAACGGAAAGAATCGCAAGTCTAAAAAATAATTGACGTGGAGTAATGAAATCTCAGCAATACATTTTTTTAGCTAACGTATTTAAGTGACTAGCATTGCAAGTTCACAGTTTAATCTAAGTACGACATAAGCCACTGAAAATGTGAAGTGCTGTTACATTAATAACTGGTGTATCCGTCAGAATGTTGAATGCAAGCATGCATTGCGTTGTACAGGTGCCGGAAGTCAGTTTGTGGGATGGAGTTGGCCACTGTGGCCGTGCGGTTCTAGGCGCTACAGTGTGGAGCCGAGCGACCGCTACGGTCGCAGGTTCGAATCCTGCCTCGGGCATGGATGTGTGTGATGTCCTTAGGTAAGTTAGGTTTAATTAGTTCTAAGTTCTAGGCGACTGATGACCTCAGAAGTTAAGTCGCATAGTGCTCAGAGCCATTTGA
Source organism: Schistocerca nitens (assembly GCF_023898315.1). Lineage (NCBI taxonomy): Eukaryota > Metazoa > Arthropoda > Insecta > Orthoptera > Acrididae > Schistocerca > Schistocerca nitens. Next base: position 995,907,346 of record NC_064615.1, read on the forward strand.
ACCATTTTTTTGGGATGCAGTTCTGCGCCTCTTGCACTTGTCGGTCAATACAGGGACGGTCACTGTTGCTAGTGGATGACGCTGGAGCTGTCGTCTGATGATGTCCCATATGTGCTCGACTGAAGACAGATACGGTGATAGAGCAGACCAAGGTGACATGTTGATACTGAATACAACATGTTGCGTTACAACAGCGGTAGGTGGGCGAGCGTTATCCTGTTGGAAAACATCGCCTCGAATGCTTTTCATGAATGCCAGCACAACAAGGCGAATCACCAGACTGACGTACAGTTTTGCAGTCAGGGTGCGCGGGATGACCACGAGAGTTCTCCTGCTATTATACTAAATCGCATCGCGGACCATACACCATAACTCCAAGTGTAGATCCAGTGTTTTTAGGACGCACACAGGCTAATTACAGGCTCTCAACTGGCCTCCTTCTAACCAACACATGACCATCACTAGCATGGAGGCAAAACCAGCTTTCATCAGGAAACACAACAGAGCTCCATCCTGCCCTTCAACGAGCGCTAGCTTGACACCACTGAAGTTGCAAATGAGTGTGGTTTGGCGTCAGTGGAATGCACGCTATAGTGCGTCTGTGTTGTCCTTCAAGAAACCGATTTGCAACAGTTCGTTGTGTTACTGTGGTACCAACTGCTGCTCAAATTGCTGCTGCAGGTGCAGTACAATGCGCCAGAGCCATGCGCCGAACACAGTATTCTTCCCTCTCTGCGGTGCTACATAGCCCTCTGGAGCTGTCTTCTCGCACCCGTACATTCTAGTGACCATCGCTGCCAGCAATCATGTACAGTGGCTACATTCCTGACAAGTCTTTCTGCAGTATCGCAGAAGGAATAATCCTCTTCTCTTAACACCATCAAATCTTAGTGATGGGTTGACAATGGCTTCTTTGGTGCCCTGAAGGCATTCTTGACTGACATCAACTCACCTCTACCAATCTCGGAGGTAACTAACGCTCACGATCGTTACAGCAATAATTTAAAGTAAACCTAATTTGCATCCTCATAGCGATGCTACTAGCGCCACTCATACGTGACTGGTGAAAGTAGAATACCACATTTTATGGACTGTAAGACCGACTTTTTTCTTCGAAAAATTGCTTTCAGAATTCAGGTGTGTCTTATACTCGAAATTAATACAAAAATTCCAGTGTTTCATTTTAAATTCCCGCCAGTCTTAAAAATGGCCATGCCGCGGGGAAACCGACTCTGTTTGCCAACTCTGGATTCGAATGGCAGCTCTGCAGTGCACCGATGCGACGAACATGAGTTGCGGGGTTTCACAAACTTGCTAACACTCTCTTCCCGCCCTGCCATCGCAAACCCAGAACACTTTCTAGCCTATGATGCATCACTGCCGTCTACGGTGCCAGTGAACTTGAAGGTGATAGCGTTATTTTTCTTAGTAGCTAGTTTCGTAATGGAAAAAAAATAAAAAGTATTCATAGGACGCGGCCTATAAAGTAAAAGAAATAGCATATGCAGAAGAACGTGGAAACTGATCATCTGAGCGGCTTAGGCCCTCATTCAACAAAATGAAACCATTCACTATTGGCGGGCTAGTAAGAAAGAGCTGGAAAAAATGAGGAAGGCTAAATGTGCAAACAGAGGACTGAATACAAAATGGCCCGAAACTAGAAGATGAAGTGTTGAAATGGATTCAGGGACACCGTCAAAATGGCATTGGAATTAATACAAAAATAATTCAAATACACGATCGTAAGCTAGCGCTACAGGGAGCTTAACAGACTTTAAGGTTGGAGTTGGGTGCTCCTACAGTCTTATGAGTCGTCATAGACTTAGCATGCGAACCAAAATCAAAATGTCTCAGAAAATGCCACAACAGTATGAGGAGATAATATTATCTTTCCATCGTTTTATTGTTCAACATCTAAAGAAAACCAGTGTGGAACTAAGCCAAGTAGTGAATATGGACGAAACTTCTCTGACATTTGATGTGCCGAGTAACAAAACTGTTGCCATGAAAGGTGCTAAAACTGCAACTATAGAAACAAGAGGACGTGAAAAGATGTACTACACTGCTGTACTTTCATGTTGTCCTGACGGTACTAAACTTAATCCAATGATCATTTTCAAGCCCAAAACAATGACAGAACCTTCCGAAATACCTCCAGGTGCTGTTATTCAAGTACATGACAAGGTTTGGATGGACGAGGCTGATATCAAATTATGGATTAAAAGAGTGTGGAAGAGAAGGAAAGGTGCTTTATTGAAGAAGAGTTATCTTCTTGTGTTAGATCAGTTTAGTAGTCATTTGAACCTCTTGAAGTCTCAATAAATAAATCATATGAAGTGTATATGAGAAAGGAATGGGACAAATGGATAAGGCTGTCGTAGTCTAGATTGAGAGAAGACTTTAGTGTGAAATCTTTCAAGAAGAGCGGCAGTGAAGAACATCTCATATATGAAAATTACAACGATGTCGACGAAGAAGAAGAAAGTTCAGATGACAATTTTCAGGGATTTTAGAGGTCAGTTGGCGTTATAAATTTTATTTTAGTCTGGTTTTGCAGTCTAATAATAAAAATGATAAAAATGTTATATTTTAAAAATCCTTAAAAATAAGGTGTATCTTATAGTCCGCAGCTTCATATAGTCCGTAAAACACGGTAGATATCATCTTTTGTGCGCACAAACACGCGTAGTAACTTTCGTTTATGTCGCACAACTCCTTCCTTGTATGCTGTATCACCGTCCCCGTAGCTGAGGTAACTACAATAAGCTTGTGTGTTAGCACTCGAATTGGAGGTAGCCTTTCGGACATCAGTGGTGGTAGAAGTTTTCACCACCTTTATCTTGCCAACGAGTGGGGAGAGAGCTGTTTGCCTTAAGTTCCTTATCACCATATCTGCCTCAGTGTCTGGGATTAAACCACAAACATATCCGCAGTGTCCGATGGCGTGAGGGCATGTGACACTGTGTATGGTGATCCGTCCTTCGGATGGAGACTTTAAGCCCGGAGGCCCCCTTGGTATTTCGGAGGAGTAGCCTATGTGCATAGAGCACAAAGATGAGGCTACACTTGACATGCACATTACAGCCAGATACCCTCCAGACGCAGCTCTTTAGCATCGCGAGGGAAACGCTCTTTGTGCGCCTACCCTTCGGAGTGTCCCAGCCAGTAGCGCGATAGCACTCTTTCTTACTGTGTTGCGTCATCTGTGTGGAGTTACTGGTGTTGGTAACTGGTAAGTGGGCTGTCCCAAAATAAAGAAAATTAGGGTTTAAAGTCTAGTAAATTTATTTCTTTACTTATCTCGAGTCTGTAACACAAGAAAGGACAATACGCACACCTATATCTTTGGCAAATAAGGTTCCTGTGCGTTTGCATAGGCCAGAAAGAAGGAGCTGCAAGACTGCACAACTACATCGTTGTAAACAGCGTTCTTCTTTGAGACATCGCCATCCTTTCCACTTACAGTTCGGTTTATGCTGTACAACTCTGTACCCTTCGTCAGTGCCAGCAACGTGGGGTTCACAAGCTCTTACACAGTTGCCCGTAAACTACGATTGGTGTGTATTTGAGTAAATTAGACGACTTCACACATTGAAACATACAAATAACGAAACGTAAATACACCAGGAAAACATTTTTGTGACAGTAGTTCAAATCTCTTGCTTGTCGCCAACGTTTTCAGGAAGTTACAGCTGGCTGTAGGGCAAATGTCATATGTGGAAATTCTTTTGACATTTCTCCCAATTGCGCCACCCCTTTTCCTAATCTGAAAAGTTTCGTGCTCTAATGGTCCGTGATCTTAAGCAACTCACCCTGAGCGTTAACAAGTAAAAAAACAGAGAGAGAGAGAAAAACAAACTGTAAACGCGATGTAGCATTTTGTGGGCCCACTCCCTGTAACAGCAGCTACGCTGGTTTCTATAAATTATAAAAAATTATGAGAATTCTTTAACAACAGTGAAATTAAATTATGGATGTTAAATATAATTTCAAAACAGGAAGTGTTGAAAAGAAAGTCACATCTGTAAAATGCAGCGAATGAAATTTGTATTATTGAAAAATTATTGCTATAGTCTGCCTTCGCTGATTCAATAAACAAATTTAGTTTGGCTCGATTTGAACAATACGAAAATATTACTTCACTCGCCGGGAATAGTCTTAGAAGTGATGCATTTACTTGTCGATTCTACAAAACGGGGAAATAGTTGCTATTAAAAAATGGTTCAACTGGTTCTGAGCACTATGGAAATTAACTGCTGAGGTCATCAGTCCCCTAGAACTTACAACTACTTAAACCTAACTAACCTAAGGACATTACACACAGCCATGCCCGAGGCAGGATTCGAACCTGCGACCGTAGGGGTCGCGCGGTTCCAGACTGTAGCGCCTAGAACAGCTCGGCCACTCCGGCCGGCGTTGCTATTAAAATTTATTACATATGACGAGTGATCAGTATTACCACAAGAATACCAGAAAAAGAAGAAACAGAAGAGAAAAAATGGCCTCATGACGTTTCGGTAAATCTTTTTCTTTTCAATCAACAGGAAATATTATTTTCTGTCTGTGTTGATCCATTGTGAACGTGGGTCGGCGGCTGGTCAAACAAAGAAATTCGCCAAACAGCCGTGCAAATTGAGAAGAAATTTTATTTCATTTTCGCTACCAGTTTCAGCAATGCAATATGCCCTCTTCATGCCCCAATGCACCTCTCAAAAACTATAGATATTGGCATAATGGGGCCATCTGATTTTGGATGTCGTGAATTCTCAAGTCCTTCCTCCGAAAACTTGACTGCAACGTAGACGTTTGTCGTAGCAGTGTACCAACTTTCCAATACCCTCGTCATACACTGGAGAGCGAAAGAAACTGGTACACCTGCCTAATATCGTGTACGGCCCCCGCGAGCACGCAGAAGTGCCGCAACACGACGTGGCATGAACTTCACTAATTTCTGAAGTAGTGCTGGAGATAATTGACACCATGAATACTGCAGAGCTGTCCATAAATCCATAAGAGTATGAGTGGGTGGAGACCTCTTCCGAGCAGCAAGTTGCAAGGCATCCCACGTATACTCAGTCATGTTTATGTCTGGAGGCTTTATTGGGTAGCGGAAGAACTCAGAAAAATGTTCCTGGTGCCACTCTGTAGCAATTCTGGAAGTGTGGGGTGTCGCATTGTCCTGCTGATATTGCCCAAGTCCGTCTGAATACACAATGGACATGAATCGATGCAGGTGATCAGACAGGATGCTTACGTAGATATCATCAGTCAGTCGTATCTACACGTATCAGGAGTCCCATATCAATCCGACTGCACACGCCCCACACCATTACAGAGCCTCTGCCAACTTGAACAGTCCCCTGCTGATATTTCAGATCCATACCCGTACACGTCCATCCACTCGATACAATTTGAAAAGAGACTCGTCCGACCAGGCAACATGTTTCCAGTCATCAGCAGTCCAATGTCTGTGTTGAAGGACCCAGGAGAGGCTTAAAGCCTTGTGCTGTGCAGTCATCAAGGGTACACGAGTGGGCCTTCAGCTCCGAAAGCCCATATCGATGATGTTTCGTTGAATGATTCGCATGCTGACACTTGTTGGTGGCCCAGCATTGAAATTCTGCAGCAATTTGCGGAAAGGTTGCATTTCTGTCAGGTTGAACGATTCTCTTCAGTCGCCGTTGGTCCCGTTCTTGCAGGATCTTTTTCCGGTCGCAGCGATGTCGGAGATTTAATGTTTTACCGGATTCCTGATATTCGCGGTACACTCGTGAAATTTCCCTACGGGAAAATAGCCACTTCATCGCTACCTCGGAGATGCTGTGTCCCATCTCTCGTGTGCCGACTGTGACACTACGTTCAAGCTCAGTTACATCTTGATAACGTCCCATTGCAGCAGCAGTAACCGATCTAACAACTGCGTCAGACACTTGTTCTCTTATATAGGCGTTGCCGACCGAAGTACCGTATTCTGCTTGTTTAGATATCTCTGTATTTGAACACGCATGCCTTTACCAGTTTCTTTGGCGCTTCAATGTAGAAGGCAGCCATTGCAGCAACAGTAACCGATCTAACAACTGCGTCAGACACTTGTTCTCTTATATAGGCGTTGCCGACCGAAGTATCGTATTCTGCTTGTTTAGATATCTCTGTATTTGAACACGCATGCCTTTACCAGTTTCTTTGGCGCTTCAATGTAGAAGACAGCCGCTTGTGCATTCCGTCAATTCTCTACGCTGATTTACTCGGTTGGTCACAGCCGAGTGTCGGTTGGTCACAGCCAGTGAGCTCCCTGCCGCCGTTGGATAAGCAGCAGCCAGCAGCAAGTCCTCTCTCAGCTCACTTATTTGTTTCATAGTTTAATTCTTAATTTCTTTCCTGTTTTTGGATACCTGCGTAGTTTAATTCATAAATTTCGGGCGTATTATAGTGTTTGAGAGATGTAGCATCGCGTTTTAGTACGCGTATAGTGTAAATTCGTGTAGTCATCAGTCATCTGTTTGTTTTGAACAGCTTGTGAGATAAAAGGGAGGAAAAAAAATTGTTAGGGATGGATAGGAACTGCGTCTGTTGTGAACGGATTCAGGGGGAATTGGCCACCGTCCGTAAACAGCTATAAGCTGTGTTGGCCGTGGTCGACAGGCTCCAGGCTGTTGCCCTGGGCCGCGGTGACATTGGGACACCCGAGGCGACCGCTTTGGCGCCTCTGGAACCTGTAGCATCGCCCGGGATCTCTGATGCCACTGCGCCCCCGGATTCGGACGTCCCTGCCGGTCGACACTTGTCTGACGGTGACTGGCGAACCGTGGTGGGGTCGCGAATCCCTGGACGGAAGGCGAAAGTTGGTGCTGGCCGTAAGGTTGTACCCTTACGCCTCCGTAACAGGTTTGGGTGCTGCCCACTCCTATCAAGTAATTCTGAGCCAGCAAGGGCGGCCTCGCCTGTTGCGGCAGTGGCTGGTCTTCCTCAGAGGTCCGGACAAGCGCAGAGGGTGGGATTACTTGTCACTAGCAGCTCCAATGTTAGGCGTTTGATGGAGCCTCTTAGGGATATGGCAGCTAAGGACGGGTTGGTTCAAATGGCTCTGAGCACTATGGGACTTACCATCTGAGGTCATCAGTCCCCTAGAACTTAGAACTACATAAACCTAACTAACCTAAGGACATCGCACACATCCATGCCCGAGGCAGGATTCGAACCTGCGACCGTAGCGGTCGCGCGGTTCCAGACTGAAGCGCCTAGAACCGCTCGACCACTCCGGCCGGCCTAAGGACGGGAAGAAAGCCAATGTGCACTCCGTGTGCATGCTGGGGGGAGTCATCAAAGATGTGGAAAGGGTCCTTTCGGATGCCATGAAGGCTACAGGGTGCAGCCAGCTCCAGGTGGTGGCCCATGTCGGCACTAATTATGTGTGTCGCTATGGATCGGAAGAGATTCTCTCTGGTTTCCGGTGGTTATCTGAGTTGGTGAAGACTGCCAGTCTTGCTAGCGAGATGAAGGCAGAGCCCACCATCTACAGCATCATCGACAGGACCGATTGCGGACATTTGGTACAGGGCCGATTTGAGGGTCTGAATCAGAGGCTCAGACGGTTCTGCGATCGTGTAGACTGCAGATTCCTCGACTTGCGCAATAGGATGGTGGGGTTTCGGGTTCCGCTAAAAAGGTCATGTGTCCACTACACACAGGAGACGGCTACACGGGTAGCAGGGGCTTTGTGGCGTGGACTGGGCGGTTTTTTAGGTTAGACGGTCTCGGGAAAGATCAAAAAGGGCTCCAGGCGGCATGGAACTAGGTGATTCTCGAGCGGCTCCGTGACGAGGGAGAGGATTTCTATCGTCGAGGCACTGAACGAGTGGTAGAAGGTTCTGACCGCTGTTTGTAGGGTTGGTGGCTATGCTGCAAAATAGCGTCAGATGTCTAAGTCACTCTGTAGTGCAGTGCAGCATTCAAGAAAAGTTATACAATAATGTGTATCTTGTTGTCTTAAGAGCCCACATAAAAAGACATACCATCTCCCAATTCCAGCCAAATTTCATATTGCAGTGCCTGTGTTATTCTGAATTACTCTGCAAAATTCCTTTGGAAATGTAAGCACGTCCAAAGGTACTTTGCATCATAAATCAGAATAACACAGGCACTGCAATATGGAATTTGGCTGGAATTGGGAGATGGTATGTCTTTTTATGTGGGCTCTTCAGACAGGTACAGCGTCGACTACTGCGGGAAATCCGTGTTCGAATCGCGGTCCGGGATAACTTTCCAGTGTCATCATTCCATTCTACAGCTGAAGGTTGTCTACATTCGCAATAGCGAGTACATTTAATCCAACAGTATTGTCAAAAAGTGTTCCTTGCTTGTAAGGCAAACGATAGAACTAATAATCCCTCCCGAAATACTCTGACTCGGGGTGCTCTTTGCTCCAGTCCCAGCTCGCTGGAATTTGGATGAAAGAAGTCGAGCTCCAAACGGACCGTAACTTACAGGGATCGAATGAATGCGAGCCGTAAAATTTACGGCGACACGACGAAATTATTCTATCCTCAACGTACAAATAAAAATATTTTTCAAACTCGTAAAATGACTTAATCGTATTTACTGTCGTTATTAGTCATTCCTACGTTAATGATCCATGAAGAAGAGCTACTAGTTGAACAATGACTGCCTTGAAATATGTCATGGTTGCTCCAACGGCGAATGGTATCCGTTGTATTTCGGTGCGTGAACATAACATGCCAGAAACAAATACAATATTTTATTTTATTGTTATCTGAGAGGTCCCCGAGATACTCCAAAGCGTATAGCATTTTCTTCTTTACCAACACTATTCACGACACTACATCCAGTAATCGCGCCAAATGAATCACGCAACGCAAATAAAATGACTGAAATTTCCTCGCGTGTCGTTTATCGTTGCAGGCTTACCAGATGTGCACATATACGAGGTGTGGCTAGAAAAAAACCGGACTAGTACTGGTGAAACAATAAAACGAATGCAATAAGGCTGAAAGTCGCGTGGCCTGTCACGTGACTCTCGCTCCGCCTACTGCTCGAGTTTCATCTGCCTCCTGCACTCAGTCTGCCCGTGGCGTCTGTTTTAAGTAGTTGACATTTTGTCTGTGCATCGGAAAATGTTGAGTGTACAGAAAGAACAGCGTGTTAACATCAAATTTTGTTTCAAACTAGGAAAATCTGCAAGTGAAACGTTTGTAATGTTACAACAAGTGTACGGCGATGATTGTTTATCGCGAACACAAGTGTTTGAGTGGTTTAAACGATTTAAAGATGGCCGCGAAGACACCAGTGATGACACTCGCACTGGCAGACCATTGTCAGCAAAAACTGATGCAAACATTGAAAAAATCGGTAAACTTGTTCGACAAGATCGCCGTTTAACAATCAGAGCAGTGTCTGAGTTAACAGGAGTTGACAAGGAAAGTGTTAGGCAGATTCTTCATGAAAGTTTCAACATGAACAAAGTGTGTTCAAAAATGGTTCCAAAGTGTCTCACAATTGAACAGAAGGAACGCCGAAGAATGATTTGTTCTGACATCCTGGAAAGCATTGAAAGTGATCCCACCTTCTTACAAAATGTTATTACTTGCGATGAATCGTGGTTTTTTACTTACGATCCCGAAACTAAACGCCAATCGATGTATTGGAAAACTCCTGGTTCTCCACGACAAAAAAAAGCACGAATGTCAAAATCGAAATTCAAGGCAATGATGATTGTTTTTTTTTTTTGACATCAAAGGGATTGTGCACATTGATTGGGTACCAGAGGGGCAAACAGTGAATCAGCATTACTACATTAGCGTCCTGGCTACCCTACGTGAGCGAGTACGGAGAAAACGGAACGATTTGTGGAGAAAAAAGTCATGGATCCTTCACCAAGACAATGACCCAGCTCACAGTGCGTTGTCAGTGAAGACGTTTTTGGCAATACACAACATTCCCATCTTAGATCATCCACCCTACTCACCTGATTTGGCTCCTGTGACTTTTTTCTTTTCCCTAAAGTCAAGTCATCTTTGAAAGGAACTAGATTTGAGACTGTTGAAGCAGTAAAAGAAAAAGCGACGGAAGTAATGTATGGACTTACCGAAAATGATCTGCAGCATTGCTATGAACAGTGGAAAATTCGTATGGGGCGGTGTAGAGACCGAGGAGGAGAGTACATTGAAGGAGATAACATGAAATTGTAAATAATTGTAAATAAATGTTTTTTCCAGCATCAGTCCGGTTTTTTTCTAGCCGCACCTCGTATGTGTACAGAAGGCCACACCATTGTTTATGACTCAGCCTGTTGCTCCATCATACACGTGTCAGAGACGGACTCTCAGAGTGCCGTAGAATCGTGACATCAGAGAAGTATTTACATTATTCAGCCTCATTAGGCGGTCTCTACGACAAATGCATCGAGATATTCGGGATTTCCTCGAAAAATGCGCTCTTATTTCCCACGCTAACATTCGCTTGCATTATCAACATGGGGCCCCCAGTGTTATGATTCTGCCACATACGTAAAACAACGCCATACGTAAAACAACGCCTTAAGCAAGGCTCAGGGCTACGTGCATTTGTCTTTCTTCTATGGGGACAGCTGCGTGAAGGATTTCGTAGTCGGCAACTTAGTCTGGAACACTCTTTTCCGTTTGCCAAAACACTCCAGGTCATTTTTAATCTTCTGTTTTTCTTCCATCCATCCACTCGCTATCTTTTATCGTCCTAAATACCAGAACTCATAAACTGGTTTTATAAGTTCATTGTTAATTAGCGCTATTTTCTTTTCGAAAGTTCAGCGAACATTGTTGTTTTTGTTGTTGTCTTCAGTCGGAAAACTGATTTGATGCGGCTCTCCCACGTCAGTCAAATCAGTGCAAGCCTATTTATTTCACAACAACTACTGTAACAAATATCCACAGGAACTGGTTTACTGTAGTCGAGCTCTGGTGTTCCTCTACAAATTTTACCTCTCAACCTTCCTTCCCTCTGACGATGCCGCAATATGTGTGCTACCAGTCGGTCCCTTCCAGTAGTCAAGTTGTACCCAAGTTTCATTTCCCGCCAGATAGATTCCCTTTTCTTCACAAGTTACCCTATTTACCCATCCAATCTTTAGTATTCTTCTGTAGCACCAAATTTCTAATGCTTCTATTCTCTTCTTGGCTACACTTTTTATCGTTCAACTGTCTTCCAAGTTCTTTGCTGTCTCAGACAGACTGTCTACGGCAAACCTCAAGGTTTTTCATTTCTTCTCTCTGAACTTTAATTCATTTCTAAATTCCTCTTAGGTTTCCTTTAATGCTTGCTCACTGTACATATTTAATAACATTGAGCATAGGCCACAAGCCTGTCTCACTCGAACCATTGCTTCCCTTTCAAGTCCTTCGACTTTCGTAAGTTCAATCTGGCTTCTGTACAAATTGCAGATAATAGTACGCTTCCTGTATTTTATCCCAGATAACTTCATAACTTCAGTGAGTATATTTCAGTCTTATTCTTATTTTTCTTTCGCCATTGTCCCGCATTTCTCCGGCATCGGCGGGATTAATTTCAGATTTGGCATGGTTAGTTTAAGGGCTGGCCGGTTGCCCTTCATGTCGCCAACCCGCCACTGTGCACACACCCAGAGACGATCCTCGGCGAGATGGCTGACGTGACAAGTTAAATCACTAGAAATTCAATTCTACTGACCAGTATTAACTCCTAGCCGGTCGCTACCAACTTTAGTTATTAGAAACTCTGTATTTAATTGCTCTAACTTGTCAGTAGATGAGATTTATTTAAATCTCAGTAACGCAAGGAAATTATGCTACTACCAACTTCGCTTACACTTCTGATATACGCAGACGCACAAAACACAGTGTTGCCTGCTAGCTAAAGTTCCCAGTCGGTACCAGTCGGTGTCATATGACTTATATGGACTCAGCCATCTCGCTAACAAGGGGAGGCCGCCAATTGTGAAATTCAGATTCGATTCATACTGCGCATAATAAAAGCTCATGGCCAGAGGTGTAATGTGGCAAAGCACCAAGATGCACTTCTCAGCCGTTGTCGAGAAAATCGACAGTTAAAAGAAACCGTTGCAGTGAAATAGTCTCTACGATTATTAAATTTCTACAGCGTCGCGGCGCAGCGGTAACCGCTTGGGTTCGTAATCCGAAGGTCGCCGGATCGAATCTCGCGCCATGCAACCTTTTTTTTAGTATTTGTTTTTTTTTGTAATTCAAATATATATATATATATATATATATATATATATATATATATATATATATATATATACATATATATATATATAATTCCCGGCAATCAGTTGCAACAATTATGCATATAATAAGTTGTTGAAAGTCGTTTGTCGTGGAAAAACTGGCGACTACGAACATCATTATGTTTTCCGCAAACAAAGTTGTATTTCACAAATGTTATTAATTGTCTTCATAATGTTAACACGTACAGTTAACGGAAGACGTAGAAACGATATTCCGAAACCAAACGTTCGAATTAGAATAGAGACCCCACGAACACAAATTTGCTGTGGCAGGTATGAAATATTAACTCCGTTACTCGCTCGATACACTTGAAGGACAGATGTTGAATGGGTCGAAACGAGCCGCCGCATAACAGCGTAGTTGCCTGCTAACTTCGAAAGAAGGTAGATGCGGTCCCTAGCGCAACTTATAACATCGTCGAAAATCAGTGCGGACGGGAGAGCTTTGGTACACCCTGTTAAAAAGACGGAAAAATGGAGGCGGTACAATTAGAGAGCGATCCGCCTTCACCAACATGCATAAGCAATTAATTAATAGTATATATATATATATATATATATATATATATAGATATATATATATATAAAATTTGAATTACAAAAAAACAAATACTAAAAAAAAAAGTTGCATGGCGCGAGATTCGATCCGGCGACCTTCGGATTACGATCCCGAGCGCTTACCGCTGCGCCGCGACGCTGTAGAAATTTAATAATTGTAGAGAGTATTTCACCGCAACTGTTTCTTTTAACTGTCGATTTTCTCGACAACGGCTGAGAAGTGCATCTTGGTGCTTTACCACATTACACCTCTGGCCATGAGCTTTTATTATGCGCAGTATGAATCGAATCTGAATTTCACAATTGGCGGCCTCCCCTTGTAAGATGATGATAATGATGATGATATTTGGTTTGTGGGGCGCTCAAGTGCGTGATTATCAGCGTCCGTACAAATTCACACCATTTACACAGTCGAGACTCGCCACTTTTCCCGAATAATGATGAAAAGATTCCCGACCGGGAATCGAACCCGGGATCGCGTGGTCCAGAGGCAGCAACGCTAGCCAGTAGACCATGAGCTGCAGACACCTCGCTAAGAGACTGTAAGACATGTATGTAAGATCACAGGAGAAAATATTGGTCGCCCACTTAAAAGAGCATACTGGTCGCTTCGAAACGATGTCGATGCTGTAGAGATGACGTCAGGTAGTCTATGACCGTCCACCTCTGATGTAGGTCACACCAGTGAAAGGGGAGGACAGTCCAGTGCGTCTGCAAGGAACTGTGTACCAGTCACAGCTGACCATCGTTTTCAAAGCGAGCATGAATTGCTGCTTTCGGTAAATGCACGTCTATCCCATCAGGGGACCAAATTTACTCGCCTTCACCGTTTTCGTCCAGATTTATGGCAGTTCCAGGGCTTGGCCAGAATTGAAAGTGGCAGAGCCCCGGATGACCAACCATTTAGAGAAAATAGCGCTTTTTGGCCCAGGTCGGCGAGGCATGAACCATTTATGGCACCTCGTTCCCAGGTAGTGGTGGAGCAGCGGTAACGTTACAGACTAGTAATCGGAGGAGGGTCGTGGGGTAGGTTCTTGCATGGAAACGTTTTTAATTTTTAACTCTCAATTTTTACGTTACTTACACTGTAAATAAACCGAATTAATGCTCAATATATTGTGGTTCTTAACATTTTCATAAGAGGCATAAAAAGGAAAGGCAAAGGAAAATCTGGAATTACAAATAAATTTCCATCAAATAACAGTAATTACATGTCCATGAGAAATTTGCAAATAACGTTTCAAGAAGGAATTGTAATTAAAGTGTACAGGACTTCGAATTTCGTTACTTTCATTTTGACCTTGAGGAAGAATGCTTCAATAGACATTCCATTGTACCTCATCAGTTACCCTCGCCATTTTTTCGCGAAATATTGCATTGTGCGTGGTTTGCTGAGAAACTATGCGTTGACTGAGAACCCTTTATGAATATGCACAAAGTTTATTTTTCTATGTAATTTTAAAGAACAATGTAATCTTACAAATGTGTCGTTTTTAAGGTGTAAAAGATACCGATAAAATGACTAATTTCAGTATTTTTATGATGGACATCAATGCAGGACACGCAGATCGTCAATTATAAAACAATGAAAGTATATTATTTTGTATATGAAGTCCTCGTCTATGCATTACAATCTGTTCATGCAAATTTATTTGCAATCTCAAATTTTCCTTTGTCTTTCCTTTTCATGCTCCTTATGAAAATATTATAAACAAATTGTCCTGAGCATTATTTCGGTTTATTAGCGTAAAAATTGAAAATAAAGAATAGTTTCCACGTAAGGAATCGACACTACGACTCTTGCATTATTGTTCTGCAGAGTTTCCGCTGCGCCAGCCGCTGCCTGGAACATATGCTTACATAAATGGCACATAGCTGACCCGGCCCGCGCCAAAAATGCTACTTTTTTCTAAACTCTTGGCCACCTGGAGCTTCCACACCTGTTAGCTTCATTTCTGGCCAAGCGCTGCATATACCATAAGTTTGGAGAAAATGGGTTATGATGAGTAGGGGCGGTCCCATTGTTAGCCAGTTTCCGAGCGAAAATTGTGAAAGTATCTGCATGAAATGGACAAATGGAGTCAGGTACCCCGTAAACGATCAATGCTCAAAGCGGCACATCAGCCTGCAAGTCTTCACTGCACCAGACACCTCTTAAAGTGGCCAATAGCTGACTGAAGGCGTGTAGTGTCGTTCAACCAGTCACGATTTCTCTTTTTCCAAATTATACAAGGCGTCGAGAGATGTTTAACCTAAAGTGTTTAGAGGGTGTAGTTTGGGCCGGAGATTGTTCTGTGATGTACGCTGTCTACTACATGACTTGTGATTCTAATTAAGATTACCATGAAAATGAACCAGGATGTTTATTTCAAAATTCTAGGTGACCGTCCGGTACCCTTTCTTCTACATGGTTCTAAGTATGCTGTGGACACCAGCTCCTTCTAATACACTGAAGAGCCGAAGAAATTGGTACACACGCCCAATATCATGTAGAGCCCCGGCGAGCACGCAGAAGTGCCGCAACACGACGTGGCATGGACTCGACTTATGTCTGAAGTAACGCTGGAGTGAACTGACACCATGAATCCTGCAGGGCTGTCTATAAATCCGTAAGAGTACGAGCTCAATAATGTTTATGTCTGGGGAGTTTGGTGGCCAGCTGAAGTCTTTAAACTCAGAAGAGTGTTCCTGGAGCCACTCTGTAGCAATTCTGGACGTGTGGGGTGTCGCATTGTCCTGCTGGAACTGTCCAAGTCCGTAGGAATGCACTATGGACATGAATGGGTGCAGGTGATCAGACAAGATGCTTACGTCCGTGTCAACTGTCTGAGTCGTATCTGCACGTATCAGCGGTCCCTTATCACTCCAACAGCACACACCCTACACCATTACAGAGCCTCCACCAGCTTTAACAGTCCCCTGCTGACATGCAGGGTCCATAGATTCATGAATATGTCTCCATACCCATACTCGTCCATCCGCTCGATACAATATGAAACGAGACTCGTCCGACCAGGTCCGCAGCTCGTGGTCGTGCGGTAGCGTTCTTGTTTCCCACGCCCGGGTTCCCGGGTTCGATTCCCGGCGGGGTCAGGGATTTTCTCTGCCTCGTGATGACTGGGTGTTGTGTGCTGTCCTTAGGTTAGTTAGGTTTAAGTAGTTCTAAGTTCTAGGGGACTGATGACCATAGATGTTAAGTCCCATAGTGCTCAGAGCCATTTGAACCATTTTCGTCCGACCAGACAGCAGGTTTCCAGTCATCAACAGTCCTACAGGAAAATCCCCTCTTCATCGCTACCTCGGAATGCTGTGTCCCATCGCTCGTTCCGCCGACTATAACACTACGTTCAAACTCACGTAAATCTTGATAACCTGCCGTTGTAGCAGCAGTAATCGATCTAACAACTGCGCCATACGCTTGTCTTATACAGGCGTTGCCGACCGCAGTGCCGCATTCTACCTGTTTAGATATTTCTGTATTTGAATACGTATGCCTATACCAGATTCCTTGGCGCTTCGGTGTATAAAGGCAGCTATGTTCACAGAACTGCGTGCGTACGTTTCTGCTTTGATGAAAAATCAAGCAGTCAACAGGATCTTGACTGGCTCGCTAAATCTCCCGATTTTATCCCCATAGAAAATGCCTGGGACTATTTGGCACAGCGACTGAAAAGTAGTAATCAACATCCAGGCAGTTTGGTAGCTCTTCGGGATCTAATCAATACTTAGTGGTTTCAGCTGGTCACGGCCACATTTACGGCATAGCTGAAGAAATTTGGCTAGAGCCGAAGTCAGATGGTTCAAAAATGGTTCAAATGGCTCGAAGCACTATGGGACTTAACATCTGAGGTCATCAGTCCCCTAGAACTTCAGAACTACTTAAACCTAACTAACCTAAGGACATCATACACATCCATGCCCGAGGCAGGATTCGAACCTGCGACCGCAGCAGCCATGTGGTTCCAGACTGAAGCGCCTAGAACCGCTCGGCCACCACGAACGGCTGAAGTCAGATGGCATTAATGTGACTTCGGCTTGGGGTGCTTATGTTTTGTCCCGTGTTTTTAACCCTTGCATTACCAAGCCAGTTGTTCTGCCTACCCCACGGTGATTTTCTCCGTATTATTACCTTATGTGAAGTTTTACACAACTGTGGTCTCATAACTTTGTCTAAAAAGACTGAAATTGTATTCACACTCGTGAATCACGCGTTTTTGTTCTATTTTTATTGTTATTGACATGATATATTGCTGGAGTACTGAGACTACCCCACTTGGCATGAAATTCCTTATTTTCTTATCTGTCAAAAATGGAAGTTTTACGAAATATTTCTCACATTCATGTTCGTTAATTAATTTTTACACTGCAGAATTCCAATAATAAAGAAATACCGAAGGAATTTTTGCCCGATTGAAAGAGAAATGTACATTCTTCAACTTGATTGTAGTTTGCTGTATCTCAAAAAAAAGGCAAGTCGGTAATCTTATTCTGCATTCAGCATCATGAGAGGCAATGAATGCATAACAAATCGAATACAAACCTAAAATCATACTCCTTTACAACAAAACCTAAGGTGTCGTAGATAATGGAGAAAAAGTGACAAGGTAGTACTGCTGTGTTAGAGGAACTAGGTGGTACCCTCTAAGAACTTTCATGGAGATGGTAGGTATTGCAACACTGAATGCGTAATTATATTCCGTATACACAAGAATTTTCTGAGTGGCGGGAGATTAATCGTAGCCGACGGAAACTGTTCATGATTGAGGTTGGATGGCACCATGGAAGAGAGAACTATAAATATTATCGGCATTCATAAGGATGTACAAGATTCACTGAAAGCATGTGGTATCGAAATTCCGACAGTAGTGATACATCCCCAGTGTTCCAAGTTACCAATACCATTGCGATTTCAAGATTGCAAAGAGGAACGAAGATCAGATAACAAGATTCTCTTGTGTAACATATAAGAAATCCGTTTGTAATACACTCAGAGAAAAAAAGTGTTAGTGTGAATACCGAAGCATGGATGGTATAAAATTTATTGTACAAGGTGTCCATAAATTATCTTAACGGCTGATAGTAGATATTAACAAACGGATTTCAACATGTAACAACATAACTCATAAAGATTTGTTTACTCATTTATACACGTCAATGTATGTGTCCTTAGTGGTACGGATAATCTGTAGTCTGAATTCCGTTTCTCTCCAGGTACGATTCAGAATCTCTACGGTGACATTTTCAAATGTGTTTCGAATACGTGCCTTCAAGTCCTGTAGGTCTGTAACCTCGGTTAGGTACACCTGATTCTTGACAAAACCCCACAGGAAGAAGTCTAATGGTGTGAGGTCAGGGGATAGAGTCGGTCATCGCATTAGACCATCTCGTCGAGTCCATCTATCCGCAAACTTGTCGTCTAGAAACTGACGGACATTTAGGGACCAGTTAGGTGGTGCCCCGTCCTGCTGAAACATGACATCAGGTTACAGGTGTTCCAGCTGTGACGCAGTAAATGTAACATGTCGTTATTTCCCGTTGCCTTCCACTGGTGATGATGAAATGATAATGAGGAGAACACAACACTCAATCCCTGAGCGGAGAAAATCTCCGACCCAGTCGGGAATCGAACCCGGGCCCCTTGGCTGACCACTCAGCTATCGGGGCGGACTATGATCACAAAGGTTCTCACCAGTAAATTTAACATGTCGTGATAAACATTACCGTTGACGGCAGACTCGATGAAAACGAGTGGACCAGTGATGCAACTGTGCATCAGTCTGCACCAGACATCGACCTTTCCATTTCACGTGTAACATGAAGATTCTGTGAACCACGTATATGAACGTTATGACGATTGAGTTTGCCGGATAGTTGAAACGTTGCCTCACTGAGTAAAAAACTTTTTCCAGGAAGTCACTGTCTGCTTCAGTTTTTCCAGTAATCCACTGCAAACTGCTCACGCTAAGATTTGTTCGTAGCCTCTAATGCCTGAAGGAGCTGTACTTTGCAGCAATATAGCCGTAACCTCTTGTGGAAGAAATTGTGCCCTGTTGATTTCCTCATGTGCAACTCTCTGGCTGTCAGACGCAACGATTTTGTCGAACTCCTTAGAAACGCCTGCCGTACTTTGTCAACGCTGGCATCCGAGACAGATGGGTGACCTGCCCCATTTTTATGGAGGACAGGATCTGTTTCAGTAAATGACGTATGCAAAACCTGAATGATTGGTAAGGAGGGTGGTTGCCTTCCATACCGCGTTCGCAATTGTCGTCTGCATGAACCAGTCCACTCACTGACAAGGAACCAAAAATGGCTGTGAGCACTATGCGACTTAACTTCTGAGGTCCTCAGTCGCCTAGAACTTAGAACTAATTAAACCTAACTAACCTAAGGACATCACACACATCCATGCCCGAGGGAGGATTCGAACCTGCGACCGTAGCGGTCGCTCCGCTCCAGACCGTAGCGCCCAGAACCGCACGGCCACTCCGGCCGGCAACAAGGAACCCCTTGAGTGCGAGGTCGTAAGTTCGACCTTCATTAGGGCTCATTTGAAAGTGTTCTGTTAAAGATTATGACAGGAAAATTATTAGCTGCTAATGACTCATCATGTGCATTAAGTGGGCCACAGAAATCGACTGCCCGGGAGGTGCGGAGATCAACCTTCCGTGGAATGCACGCATTAACTTCACAAACTGGACATCGTCGACATTCAAGAAATGTTCAAAACAAACCATTAACTTGCACCGTGAACAGCGAATGAAAAATGCAGCGCTACTGTGATCACAAAACTTTTGTGTTCTGCCTTACGGCAGGTCTTGTCATGGGGGAAGCCTCGTCAGAGAGGTCCACCGCATGAGCGCCGAGGGAAGTGATTCCAGTGGTGGTTTCCCGTTGCCTTCCACTGCTGATGATGGAATGATAATGAGGACAACACAACACCCAGTCTCTAAGCGGAGAAAATCTCCGACCCAGCCGGGAATCGAACCCGGGCCCCTTGGCGTGACAGACCGCCGCGCTGACCACTTTTTTTTGTGATCTCATTTTGTTGGCTTTTGTTCATTTTATTTGTTCGGGGCGGACGTCCGATGACGCATGTTCAAGTTTATCGTTGAGCGAATAACTCAGCTTTTTTTATTACAGAGGCCATCTAACCCTCTGCCCGAACACGCTAAGCTACCGCGCCGGCGTTTTTCGTGATGCTTTATTTTCCGGTATTTATCGAAAAACGTTGGAAATTGATGTACGTACATAAAAGTGTAAGTACTTTGAGCAACATTTTCGTTGGGGGAGGTCATAACGTCCGTGACCACTCAGCTATCGGGGAGGACTGTGATCACAAAGGTTCGCACCATTATGGTCGAAGGCAAAATCCTTGGGAGCTTCAAGCCGTGCAGGACATTCAGCTAAGTATCCACTCTTAAGGAATGCATATAAAATCATATTTATTTTATGGGACGATGAGGACTGATGGAATGTGGTTGCATTCAACCGAAGCGAAACAGTCTGTCGTGGAGCTTATCGTGAAACCGGCTATCTTATAAGGCGTAGCTGAAGATAGTGCGATAATATGTTTTATAGGCACGGAAAAAAATCAGCCAGAGGCTAAATTTGTCCAGTGATTCCCGGTAGTATGAATTGAAATGTCACACACTTTTAGGGAGGGATAGTTTGCTGTAAAGGAATACGATTCTTGTGCGCAGACCAGGAATCTTGAAAAAGGAAGTTATTTTGACCAGCTACTGACGAAAAACAGTGCTAATACCCTAGTTGCAGTTCTCTTACGCCTGTTTTCCCGCTCTTGTTTGTTGTGTTGTAAATATTCCCTACTGCTCTTGCAAGTCCACTCCACGATGAAGAGTCGTAGGGGGCAGAGCACCTCCAGACTCGCGCAGCACGATAAATAACTTTCCAGCCAATTCACCATCCAGATTAACAGTCGGCATAATTGCATACGAATTCGTTAAGGTACTGATGTTAGTTGATCCTGATGCAACTCTGTTGGTACGTCTAATTTCGAGGATTTCTGTCATACGCATTTCCTTTTCAAATCCCGACTGGTCGGAGTTGAAAACAAATTACCTACTGAACGATGGGTTAAGTTTGTCCATCTCATCCACAAATTTATGGAGCGATTCCGCACTATACTGTGAATTGTCAAGTTGACGCTTTCAGCTTTCGTTATCCTACGTCTTCCAGTACTGTAGCAATGCTTCTCTTGAAATCACTGAAATTCATGTCGCGCAAAATTCGATGTGCATAACGTAGTAGGTCACTATCATTCACATCCCGTAAATTGTATCGAGCATATTGAAACGCGCAAACACCAGTTCTTGTAACAAATGTGCCTTTTCTTTCCTTGAATATCCGTTGTTTTTCTTATGGAATATACACTCCTGGAAATTGAAGTAAGAACACCGTGAATTCATTGTCCCAGGAAGGGGAAACTTTATCGACACATTCCTGGGGTCAAATACATCACATGATCACACTGACAGAACCACAGGCACATAGACACAGGCAACAGAGCATGCACAATGTCGGCACTAGTACAGTGTATATCCGCCTTTCGCAGCAATGCAGGCTGCTATTCTCCCATGGAGACGATCGTAGAGATGCTGGATGTAGTCCTGTGGAACGGCTTGCCATGCCATTTCCACCTGGCGCCTCAGTTGGACCAGCGTTCGTGCTGGACGTGCAGACCGCGTGAGACGACGCTTCATCCAGTCTCAAACATGCTCAATGGGGGACAGATCCGGAGATCTTGCTGGCCAGGGTAGTTGACTTACACCTTCTAGAGCACGTTGGGTGGCACGGGATACATGCGGACGTGCATTGTCCTGTTGGAACAGCAAGTTCCCTTGCCGGTCTAGGAATGGTAGAACGATGGGTTCGATGACGGTTTGGATGTACCGTGCACTATTCAGTGTCCCCTCGACGATCACCAGTGGTGTACGGCCAGTGTAGGAGATCGCTCCCCACACCATGATGCCGGGTGTTGGCCCTGTGTGCCTCGGTCGTATGCAGTCCTGATTGTGGCGCTCACCTGCACGGCGCCAAACACGCATACGACCATCATTGGCACCAACGCAGAAGCGACTCTCATCGCTGAAGACGACACGTCTCCATTCGTCCCTCCATTCACGCCTGTCGCGACACCACTGGAGGCGGGCTGCACGATGTTGGGGCGTGAGCGGAAGACGGCCTAACGGTGTGCGGGACCGTAGCCCAGCTTCATGGATACGGTTGCGAATGGTCCTCGATACCCCAGGAGCAACAGTGTCCCTAATTTGCTGGGAAGTGGCGGTGCGGTCCCCTACGGCACTGCGTAGGATCCTACGGTCTTGGCGTGCATCCGTGCGTCGCTGCGGTCCGGTCCCAGGTCGACGGGCACGTGCACCTTCCGCCGACCACTGGCGACAACATCGATGTACTGTGGAGACCTCACGCCCCACGTGTTGAGCAATTCGGCGGTACGTCCACCCGGCCTCCCGCATGCCCACTATACGCCCTCGCTCAAAGTCCGTCAACTGCACATACGGTTCACGTCCACGCTGTCGCGGCATGGTACCAGTGTTAAAGACTGCGATGGAGCTCCGTATGCCACGGCAAACTGGCTGACACTGACGGCGGCGGTGCACAAATGCTGCGCAGCTAGCGCCATTCGACGGCCAACACCGCGGTTCCTAGTGTGTCCGCTGTGCCGTGCGTGTGATCATTGCTTGTACAGCCCTCTCGCAGTGTCCGGAGCAAGTATGGTGGGTCTGACACACCGGTGTCAATGTGTTCTTTTTTCCATTTCCAGGAGTGTATATACGCCCTGAGGCATCAAGGGATCACCAATTTAGTATTGTAGGGCAGCGTGGATGGAAAATATCGTAGAGGGACAGCGAGAGATGAATATACTAAACAGATTCAGAAGGATGTGGGTTACAGTAGGTACTGGGAGATGAAGAAGCTTGCACAGGATAGAGTAGCATGGAGAGCTGCATCAAACCAGTCTCAGGACTGAAGACTAGGCGTGCTACAAACAGCGTGCAGAATGGCCTGTAGGTGGCAGCATAGTGCATACGCACACGTACCGTCGCAGTATCAGTATAAAGATGGCCGCCCCACTTGCGACTTGCACCGTTATTCGGTTTTTGCGTAGTGAAGGTGTGAAACCTAATGAAATTCATCGACGAATGAAGGTTCAGTACGGTGATGCATGTTTGTCACAGCAGCAAGTCTACGAATGGAGTAGGAAGTTCGCAAATTTTGTGACTACATTGGAAGATGCTCCTCGTCCAGGTCAGGCACAACGAGTTTTGACTCCTCAGAACATTGCAGCAGTTGAAGTCATAGTGAAGGAAAATCGCTGAGTGACACGGAATGACATTGGAGCATGTTTAGTCATGGGTCAGCACACCACATTGTGCATGATGCGCTCCAATTTCACAAAGTGTCTGCAAGATGGGTGCCACGGCAGCTGACTCCTGAAATGAGAGAACGACGTGTTGATGCTTGTGAAGAACTTCTTGGGCGCTTTGAACGAGAAGGTTATGGCTTCCTTGCAAGAATCGTTACTGGGGACGAAACCTGGGTTCACTTCCACCAACCATAAACGAAGAGAGCAAGCAAGGAATGTCGCCATTCCTCATCACCAAAACCAAAGGAGTTTCGAACAGAACCGTCAGCAGGGAAGGTTGTGCTGACTCTCTTTTGGGACGAAAAAGGCGTCATTTTGGAGCAATTAAATGCCGAGAGGGACCACTGTCACCAGTGCATCATACACAGATCTCCTAAAAAATCATCTGCGGCCTGTAATCAAATCAAAGCGACGTGAATTGCTGTCAGCAGATGTCCTTTTGCAACATGAAAATGCAAGGCCCCACACTGCCCGTACAACAGTTGCAACAATCACAGACCTGCATTTAGAGTGTCTTCCTTATTCACCATACTCACCAGACCTTGCCCCGAGTGATTTACATATGTTTGGACCACTCAGCCGGCCGCGGTGGTCTCGCGGTTCTAGGCGCGCAGTCCGGAACCGTGCGACTGCTACGGTCGCAGGTTCGAATCCTGCCTCGGGCATGGATGTGTGTGATGTCCTTAGGTTAGTTAGGTTTAAGTAGTTCTAAGTTCTAGGGGAGTGATGACCACAGCAGTTGAGTCCCATAGTGCTCAGAGCCATTTGAACCATTTTTTGGACCACTCAAAGACGCAAAGGGAGGAAAGAAGGACCGTTCTGATGAAGAGGTACGCCACGCGGTGCGTGAGTGGTTGCGCGGACTACTAAAAGAATTTTTTTGTAAGAGAATTTATGCACTTTGTAAGCTCTGGAGGACTTGCATTGAGCGTGGCAGGGATTATGTTGAAAAGTGATACAGCTTTGTACCACTTCTGCACAATAAATAATATTTTAAAAAATACACTCCTGGAAATTGAAATAAGAACACCGTGAATTCATTGTCCCAGGAAGGGGAAACTTTATTGACACATTCCTGGGGTCAGATACATCACATGATCACACTGACAGAACCACAGGCACATAGACACAGGCAACAGAGCATGCACAATGTCGGCACTAGTACAGTGTATATCCACCTTTCGCAGCAATGCAGGCTGCTATTCTCCCATGGAGACGATCGTAGAGATGCTGGATGTAGTCCTGTGGAACGGCTTGCCATGCCATTTCCACCTGGCGCCTCAGTTGGACCAGCGTTCGTGCTGGACGTGCAGACCGCGTGAGACGACGCTTCATCCAGTCCCAAACATGCTCAATGGGGGACAGATCCGGAGATCTTGCTGGCCAGGGTAGTTGACTTACACCTTCTAGAGCACGTTGGGTGGCACGGGATACATGCGGACGTGCATTGTCCTGTTGGAACAGCAAGTTCCCTTGCCGGTCTAGGAATGGTAGAACGATGGGTTCGATGACGGTTTGGATGTACCGTGCACTATTCAGTGTCCCCTCGACGATCACCAGTGGTGTACGGCCAGTGTAGGAGATCGCTCCCCACACCATGATGCCGGGTGTTGGCCCTGTGTGCCTCGGTCGTATGCAGTCCTGATTGTGGCGCTCACCTGCACGGCGCCAAACACGCATACGACCATCATTGGCACCAACGCAGAAGCGACTCTCATCGCTGAAGACGACACGTCTCCATTCGTCCCTCCATTCACGCCTGTCGCGACACCACTGGAGGCGGGCTGCACGATGTTGGGGCGTGAGCGGAAGACGGCCTAACGGTGTGCGGGACCGTAGCCCAGCTTCATGGAGACGGTTGCGAATGGTCCTCGATACCCCAGGAGCAACAGTGTCCCTAATTTGCTGGGAAGTGGCGGTGCGGTCCCCTACGGCACTGCGTAGGATCCTACGGTCTTGGCGTGCATCCGTGCGTCGCTGCGGTCCGGTCCCAGGTCGACGGGCACGTGCACCTTCCGCCGACCACTGGCGACAACATCGATGTACTGTGGAGACCTCACGCCCCACGTGTTGAGCAATTCGGCGGTACGTCCACCCGGCCTCCCGCATGCCCACTATACGCCCTCGCTCAAAGTCCGTCAACTGCACATACGGTTCACGTCCACGCTGTCGCGGCATGGTACCAGTGTTAAAGACTGCGATGGAGCTCCGTATGCCACGGCAAACTGGCTGACACTGACGGCGGCGGTGCACGAATGCTGCGCAGCTAGCGCCATTCGACGGCCAACACCGCGGTTCCTGGTGTGTCCGCTGTTTTTTTTTTTTTTTTTTTTTTTTTTTTTTTTTTTTTTTTTTTTTTTTTTGTGGTGCTGAAGTCTGATCAACTTCGTTGGTTTTTACTTCTGTAGGGAATGTAAGGAGTAAAAATTTTCTCTTTATTTATTTATTCTTCTTTCAGCTTTAGTTTGGGCACACAGAAGGGTCCTCTAACTCGCTGCTTTTATTGTGTGTTTGAAAAAATGTGTGTAGAAGTGCTAAAGGACGATATGTCCTTAAATTATAGAGAATTACGGTGGGATATCATTTACGGAGGCGTGTCCGCTGTGCCGTGCGTGTGATCATTGCTTGTACAGCCCTCTCGCAGTGTCCGGAGCAAGTATGGTGGGTCTGACACACCGGTGTCAATGTGTTCTTTTTTCCATTTCCAGGAGTGTATTTAAGGTTTTCATTTGACTCGCCCTCATATGTTTCGCTGGAGACGGGTGACTGCCTGTCCGACAAGGATGATGGATGACATGGCTCGACACCTGTTTCAGTATCAGTTTCACTTGTTAAGCACGTATTATCATCATTGTATTCGTGCACATTGTCCACACAGTCGAGCTTATACGACATCACACATCCACCGAGTCATCTTGCCAGAAACGCTTATACTTCATCTGCTCCTTCTTTCTCACTCCGCAAGATTCCTTGGGGTTCCTTTCTGACGAAACGTCAGCTTCGGCAACTGTTGTTGTAGGTACAAAGCAATTATTGCTATGCTGCTCGTTTCCATTCCTCTGCTTGATACCAACGCCACTAGCACTGTAGCACTGTTGAGAGTTACTCGTGGACTAAGCAGTTAAACTACGCTCAGTAGCCTCATGCTGTGGCCACCATTGGATACCTCCAGTCCCGTACCTTGTTGCCACCAGCAGTCAATATTGTGGTTCCATGGTAGACGACTTGTGCGGCGTCGAAAGCCGTAAACTTCATTAGCCTTTTGCGACCTCACACTCAAGGGCTTCTTTGTGAACTTTCTACTGTGGCGTCCACGGTTTATCAGGTTTTCAAGTTTCAATTTTGCGTCAAACTTGTCTCACTTGGAATCTTAAGAAAACTTTATAAGTTATCCTATCATATGTTGCAAACCATTTGTTAATATCTAGTATAGTTCTAATGTTATTAAAGTCTGGAGTTGTACAGATAATTTATGGACATCCACTATAATGTGTATATGTTCAATTTAAAGTGTATTAACAATTTGAAAAACTGTTTTTTAGTACTAAGTAAGCCTATTCATTGGAAATAACAGAATCTAAAAAGAAATATTACACTAAATCAGAAAACTTTATTGGGGTATTCAGATATCACGTTTGGTAAAATAAAGGTGTCGAAAAACTTGGCAACGGGAGGATTTAGTGCAGTGGTTCCCAATCTGGGCGTAGCTACACCCTGAGGGCTAAAGTGAAATTTTTCCGAGGTGTAAAAAGTAACCGATTCAATCCTGATTCATTCACGAAACTAAGTTATTTTCGAAAGATCATTACCATTATCACAAGTCTGTAAGACTCTAATATTGAATATATAATTTATCAATAATTACTTTTTCTCAATTAGTAGCATTAATGCTATTTAGATTACAGGATCCTCACACAGTCCATCCACTACAAGCGTATCTTGTGCTTTGTCTCGTGCATCACTAGTGATAAAAATTAGACACATACGTAACAAATGCTAAATGTCTCAAGAAAATGTACTCCACAGGCTGTAGATAGTATCTGCAGTAGTCCAGAAACTGCTTCATTACTCGCTTCGAAACAGATAAATGAATTAATTGATAAAATGGTTCAAATGGCTCTGAGCACTATGGGACTCAACTGCTGTGGTTATCAGTCCCCTAGAACTTAGAACTACTTAAACCTAACTAACCTAAGGACATCACACACATCCATGCCCGAGGCAGGATTCGAACCTGCGACCGTAGCAGTCGCACGGTTCCGGACTGCGCGCCTAGAACCGCGAGACCACCGCGGCCGGCAATTAATTGATACCATGACATGACTGCATAAGGGCTACTATAGTGATGTGCACAGTATTGTTGTTGTTATTATTGTTGTTAGTGGCTGAGGACAGACACAAAGCATTAACTGCCTGAAGTCTTTTAATTTCTGCCAGTTCAGAAGTAAGGAGTGCAACAATCAACTAATTCAAAAAATGGTTCAAATGGCTCTGAGCACTATGGGACTCAACATCTTAGGTCATAAGTCCCCTAGAACTTAGAACTACTTAAACCTAGCTAACCTAAGGACATCACACACACCCATGCCCGAGGCAGGATTCGAACCTGCGACCGTAGCAGTCCCGCGGTTCCCGACTGCAGCGCCAGAACCGCTAGACCACCGCGGCCGGCCAATCAACTAATTAATGAACAGTAAGTATAGTGCGCACATTTTAACTTGTTTAGTTTTAAATGGGGTTGCAGAGTGCAGGCGAAGCAAATGTCACAATGGAGAGGAGTAGTGCAGGGGAAGTATGTTTTGAGCCGCGCGGGACTAGCCGAGCGGTCGGGGGCGTTGCAGTCATGGACTGTGCGGCTGGTCCCAGCGGAGGTTCGATTCCTCCCTCGGGCATGGGTGTGTGTGTTTGTCCTTAGGATAATTTCGGTTAAGTAGTGTATAAGCTTAGGCACTGTTGACCTTAGCAGTTAAGTCCCATAAGATTTCACACACATCTGAACATTTTTTTTTTTTTAAGTGTGTTTTGTAACAAGTGCCTACCCCCACTGAGAATAGTTAGCTTTCAGCTTTCTTGTCTGAGGAGTTGTGGATGGCACTTCCGATGCGCCACGAATTCCTTCGTCATTCATTCTGAAACAGACACACAAACTAAATGTCATTCATATTTCATCATTAAAAAAATAAAAAGTGGTCCAAGAAAAGTCTTTCATTCTACAGTTTAGATGGATGCTAAAGTTGGTGATAATGTGGAGCAGGAATAGGCGGGGGTACCAAGTAATGTCTCGTTGCACTCACCGGTAATGGTCTAAGAAAAGTTGGGAAACACTGGTTTAGTACGAGGCGTGTTTTTTAAGTAATTACAGTTTTGAAATAAAAAAAAGACGTGCTAAGATTTCTCAATAATTTTATTTTTACATGAAAGCCTGTACCTTGATCTACGCACTGACGCCATTACAGTCTCATTCTTTCTTGTTTACGTTGTGTACTGAGTGTTTAACATGCCTCCGATAATCGCGAGTCCCGCCGACTGTGAAGTACGGGCTGTTATAACATTTCTTAGTGCTAAAGGCCTAAAGGCAATCGATATTCATCGTGAGATCTGCGCAGTTTGCGGAGAAAACATTATGAGTAATGGAATAGTGCCGGCCGGGGTGGCCGAGCGGTTCTAGGCGCTACAGTGTGGGACTGCGCGACCGCTACGGTCGCAGGTTCGAATCCTGCCTCGGACATGGATGTGTGTGATGTCCTTACGTTAGTTAGGTTTAAGTAGTTTAAGTTCTAGGGGACTGATGACCTCAGAAGTTAAGTCCCATAGTGCTGAGAGCCATTTTTTTGATGGAATAGTAAGAAAGTGGGTGAGACCATTTAAAGATGGCCGCACAGATGTGCATGATGAACATCGTAGTGGACGTCCTTCGGTCGTTAATGAAAGTTTGGTGCAGGAAGTGGACAATAAGGTGAAAGAAAACAGACGCTTTACGATTTCCTCCTTGCGGGATGAATTTGCTAATGTTTCTCGTAGTGTTTTGTATGGTATTGTGACCGAGCACTTCAATTACCGAAAATTCTGTTCACGTTGGGTACCGAAAATGTTGACGGATGTGCACAAAACCAAACATTTAGACAGTGCATTGACTTTCCTTGAGCGGTACCACAACGACGGTGATGATTTCTTAAGCCAAATTGTTACGGGCGATGAAACATGGGTGGCCTACGTCACACCAGAATCAAAGCAACAGTCCATGGAAGTTGAGCAAGGGCATCGTTTTGCTGCAAGACAATGCCCGTCCGCATGTGGTGAATCAGACCAAAGATCTCATCACATCTTTTCGATGGGAAACTCTAGATCATCCTCCGTACAGCCCCAATCTTGCGCCCAGTGACTACCATCTGTTCCTGCAATTGAAGAAACATCTGGGTGGTCAGCGTCTTCAAGACGATGACGAAGTCTAAACAGTGGTGATGCAGTGGTTAACAAGTCAGGCGGCAGACTTCTATGAGGAGGGTATTCAAAAACTGGTACGACGTCATGACAAGTGCCTCAATATTGACGGAAATTATGTAGAAAAGTAGATTAAGGTACAGGCTTTCATGTACATCTACATCTACATGATTACTCTGCAATTCACATTTAAGTGCTTGGCAGAGGGTTCATCGAACCACAATCATACTATTTCTCTACCATTCCACCCCCGAACAGCGCGCGGGAAAAACGATCACCTACACCTTTCTGTTCGAGCTCTGATTTCTCTTATTTTATTTTGATGATCATTCCTACCTATGTAGGTTGGGCTCAACAAAATATTTTCGCATTCGGAAGAGAAAGTTGGTGACTGAAATTTCGTAAATAGATCTCGCCGCGACGAAAAACGTCTTTGCTTTAATGACTTCCAGCCCAACTCGCGCATCATATCTGCCACACTCTCTCCCCTATTACGTGATAATACAAAACGAGCTGCCCTTTTTTGCACCCTTTCGATGTCCTCCGTCAATCCCACCTGGTAAGGATCCCACACCGCGCAGCAATATTCTAACAGAGGATGGACGAGTGTAGTGTAAGCTGTCTCTTTAGTGGACTTGTTGCATCTTCTAAGTGTCCTGCCAACCTTTGGCTCGCCTTTCCCACAATATTATCTATATGGTCTTTCCAACTGAAGTTGTTCGTAATTTTAACACCCAGGTACTTAGTTGAATTGTCAACCTTGAGAATTGTACTATTTATCGAGTAATCGAATTCCAACGGATTTCTTTTGGAACTCATGTGGATCACCTCACACTTTTCGTTATTTAACGTCAACTGCCACCTGCCACACCATACAGCAATCTTTTCTGAATCGCTTTGCAACTGATACTGGTCTTCGGATGACCTTACTAGACGGTAAATTACAGCATCATCTGCGAACAACCTAAGAGAACTGCTCAGATTGTCTCCCAGGTCATTTATATAGATCAAGAACAGCAGAGGTCCCAGGACGCTTCCCTGGAGAACCCCTGATATCACTTCAATTTTACTCGATGATTTGCCGTCTATTACTACGAACTGCGACCTTCCTGACAGGAAATCACGAATCCAGACGCACAACTGAGACGATACCCCATAGACCCACAGCTTGATTAGAAGTCGCTTGTGAGGAACGGTGTCAAAAGCTTTCCGGAAATCTAGAAATACGGAATCAACTTGAGATCCCCTATCGATAGCGGCCATTACTTCGTGCGAATAAAGAGCTAGCTGCGTTGGACAAGAACGATGTTTTCTGAAACCATGCTGATTACGTATCAATAGATCGTTCCCTTCGAGGTGATTCATAATGTTTGAATACAGTATATGCTCCAAAACCCTACTGCAAACCGACGTCAATGATATAGGTCTGTAGTTCGATGGATTACTGCTACTACCCTTCTTGAACACTTGTGCGACCTGCGCAATTTTCCAATCTGTAGGTCCAGATCTATCGGTCAGCGAGCGGTTGTATTTGTTTGCTAAGTAGGGAGCTATTGTATCAGCGTAATCTGAAAGAAACCTAATCGGTATACAATCTGGACTTGAAGACTTGCCCGTATCAAGTGTTTTGAGTTGCTTCGCAACCCCTAAGAAACTCATGCTAGCAGCTGTTCGTGTTTCAAATTCTGGAATATTCCATTCGTCTTCCCTCGTGAAGGAATTTCGGAAAACTGCGTTCAATAACTCCGCTTTAGCGGCACAGTCGTCGGTAACAGTACCATCGGCACTGCGCAGCGAAGGTATTGGCTGCGTCTTGCCGCTTGTGTACTTTACATACGACCAGAATTTCTTCGGATTTTCTTCCAAATTTCGAGACAATGTTTCGTTGTGGAACCTATTAAAGGCATCTCGCATTGAAGTCCGTGCCAAATTTCGCGCGTCTGTAAATGTAAAAATAAAATTATTGAGATATCTTAGCACGTCGGTTTTTAATTTCGAAACGGTACTTCCTTAAAAAGCACGCCTCGTACCTGCCTGTGACGGAGGGCAGAGCGGCACGTTCACTTTGGACGGGAGTGCAGCGACGTTCTCCAAGCTGGTGCCTGGTGTGTGTGTGTGCGCGCGCGCGCGCGCGCGAGCGGGTCACGGCCTGGAGCTGGAGCTGGAGCGGCGCCCAGCTGGGGAATGCGGCCAGCCGGCAGCAGTCGTGCGGCCGGCCACGGCCACCCTTCGCCGCCCGCCTCATTTCTTTCGCCACCGCGGCTGCCGGCGCTAGCCCGCCCTACACACTTTATGTCACGCGCCGCTTAAATCCTCCGCCGTGTGTTGACACACTCTGGCAGCGTGCAGGCCGACACGCACGCGCTCACTGCAGGCTGGCGAAATCCTCGCACTGTCACCAACTGAAGCTTATAAGGCTACCCAGATGACCGATAACTTTTTAGCGTCGGTGCGCTGTAGACCAATAAGACGCGTGTACGCGACAGGTTTATGTCCGTTTCGAATAAATAGCGCTCCGTATTGCGCTACGCATTTATGTCACTGGTCTAGATGTAGCTAACGGAAATTCATTCTGTGTACACTGGCTGCAAATGGACAGTGTTACACCATGAAGCACCAGTTCGACATTTAGCAAACTTTGAGGTGATGTCCAACACGTAACAGGTATTAAATGATTTAACTTCCATTCCATTAGGAAGTGATGTCCATCATAGACATCAGTATGCCGTGCGACGCCCCACAGGAACGAATACACTCATGTATTCGCTGTGCCATGGAAGCAAATGACCTCAGAATGTCATCTTGAGGAATTTATTGCAATGTCTGAAATACACGGTGTTAAAAAAAATGAGAGGTGGTAGTACTCATAGAAACAAAAAAATAAATCCAATAAATAGTGGTCCGGAAATGCATACTTTCTGAGGTAAGTCCAGTAAACAAGGGAATACATACTTCCTGCGATAAACACCTATTTACAAACGTGTTAAGCGTGGCGTCCATTCATGACAATGCACCCCTCTGCCTTCTGGCATAATGAATGA
This sequence comes from Schistocerca nitens, assembly GCF_023898315.1. NCBI lineage: Eukaryota > Metazoa > Arthropoda > Insecta > Orthoptera > Acrididae > Schistocerca > Schistocerca nitens. The sequence goes on from NC_064615.1 coordinate 995,940,068, forward strand.
CGCACCCTTTGAAGTATACACGGTTGTTGCTGTATCTGCTGGCACGAAGACGCCACCCTGTAGTATCAGCACATCGTTGATTGTCGTAGCGTAGACCAATTCCTTCAAGTGACGCCATAGCCGGCCGGTGTTCAAAAATTGTTCAAATGGCTCTGAGAACTATGGCACTTAACTTCTGAGGTCATGAGTCCCCTAGAACTTAGAACTAGTTAAACCTAACTAACCTAAGGACATCACACACATCCATGCCCGAGGCAGGATTCGAACCTGCGACCGTAGCGGTCGCGTGGTTCCAGACTGAAGCGCCTAGAACCGCTCGGCCATACCGGGCCGTCCGATGTGGCCGTGCGGTTCTAGGCGCTTCAGTCTGGAACCACGCGACCGCTACCGTCGCAGGTTCGAATCCTGCCTAGGGCATGGATGTGTGTGATGTCCTTAGGTTAGTTAGGTTTAAGTAGTTCTAAGTTCTAGGGGACTGATGACCTCAGATGTCAGGTCCCATAGTGCACAGAGCCATTTGAACCTCATTGACCCCATAACCAAAAGTCTAGGAAATTGTCTGGGTAATGAGTAGGACAAGGTGTCCCCACCCCCTCTTCTCCCCTGCCCCTGACCAATCCAACGGCCCTGAAAATGCCTGCGTCAAATGTTCGTACACATTGTGACGAAAGTGTGCTTGTGCGCCACATCATGCATGAAACACATTTGTATTTTTGCTGCAGTGACACAGCCTTCAGCAAAGAGGCCAACACAATAATCAGGAAGTCCAGAGTTTGCCTCCCAGCTAACATTTGTGGCAGCACATTTGGCCCTATTAATCTGCAGCACATTTGGCCCTATTAATCTATAGCCAACCACGCCTACCCATATGTTGACTGAGAATCGTTTTTTATGCCCTCTTTCCTAAACTGCTTGGGGATTTACATCTGCCCACACATGCTGGTTATGGAAATTCACAACACCATCTTTTTGAACCCTGCCTCATCGGTAAATAAAATCATGGATGTGAACAGTACACCTACGACACACTTCTGCAACAGCCATTGACGGAACACGATGATGCTGTGGCCTTGGGGCCTGAACGCGCTGTAGATGATATGAGTACAGCTATTGTTCATGAAGTACTCCTCAGATAGTGAGGCACGCCTTCTGCTGCTGCTAATCTTCACACACTGGTTCTAGGGGTTTCTTCGGCCGAACGTAGCACACGCTCCTACATGTCGAGGGTGTGGACTGTGTAGGGCCCTCCGCTGTCAGTCTTCTGAGGTGCAAGGTACATGTATCCCTCAGACGCTGGAAAAGTCTGCAAAACAGCTTATCGGAGGGCACTCTGCACTGTGGATATTTTTCACTACAAAGGGCATGGGCTCCTAGGATTCGTGTGTTGGCTAAACCATAGCAGAATATCATATCCACCATTTCACATGTCGAGTAGCAGGCTTCCATTGCACACATTGCAGTGTTATGAACAGTTTCCAGATAGCTGGATGATGCATGTTTCAGCAACTTTTCTAGCCCCACTGAAGTGGTCACCACGAATCCCTGAGCTTACTACGCCAGAAAATTAGTTATGTTAAATAATCAAGGTCTGAACATGACTAACGAAGAAATACTAAAAAGTCTGGAGAAAGCCTTTCGATGCTTAGCTCCTAATATTCTCTGCAGGATGTCAAGGAGGACATAGCGTCGTATACAGTGATCAGCCAGAACATTATTACCACCTACCTAATAGCTGGTGTGTCCACGTTTGGCAAAGATAACAGAGGCGACGCTTCTTGAAATGGAAGCAGTGAAGTCTTGGTAGGTCGCTGGAGGGAGTTAGCACTACATCTGCACACACAAGTCACCTAATTCCTGTAAATTCCGGCAAGGGGGGCGATGAGCCCTGACGTCATGTTCAGACTCATCCCAGATGTGTTGGACTGCGTGGGGGGGGGGGGGGGGGGGACAGCATATCAATTGGAGCTCGCCACTGTGTTCCTCGAACTGCTCCATCACAGTCCCGGACTTGTGGATATGGTGCATTGTCTTGTTGAGAAATGCCGCTGCCGTTGGGAAACATGATCGTCTTGAACAGGTATATGTTGTCTACAACCAATTATGGCAAGGCACCGTCATGGTGCCTTGCATGAGTTGCACTGGACCCATGGATGCCCACGTGAATGTTCCCCAGAGCTTAATGGAACCGCCGCCAGCTTGTCTCTGTCCCACAGCACAGCTGTCAAGGAGCTGTTCCTATGGAAGACGACGGATTCGCTCTCTCCCGTCGACATGATGAAGAAGGTATTGGGAGTCACCAGACCGCGTAATGCTCTGCACTGCGCCAATGTCCTGTGCCGATAAACACGTGTCCATTTCAGTCGTAGTTGTCAATGTCGTGGTGTTAACATTGGTACATGCATGGGTCATCGGCTGTGGAGGCCCATCGTTAGGAGTGTTCGGTCCGCCCTGTGTTCAGACTCACGTGTACCCTGCCCAGCTTTAAAGTCTGATGTTAGCTCATCCACAGTCCGCCGTCTGTCCTGTTCTACAAGTCTGTCCAACTTATGACGTCCGACATGTGCAATCAGGGGTAGCCACCCAACCCCACGACGTCTGGACGAAGTTTCACCTTGGTTTCGCCATTTTCGAAAGGCACCCTCAACAGCACTCTTGGCACACCCGACAAGTCGTGCAGTTTCTGAAACGCTTATGCTGAGCTTCCAGGCCACCACACTCTGCCCTAGGTCAAACTCAGATTGATTCTGCGCCTTCACCATTCTACACAAGGACAGCACGTTCACTGGTACTACATGCACCGTGCGTGTGTCTGACTAGCGGTCACTCCTCGCCAGGTGACGCTGCTGTCGCCTGGATGATGTTATATCGATAGAAGATCGGTGACTATAATGTTATGGCTGATCATTGTAGATCTCTGTGTAAGGCAGATACGGCCCCGTGTTCATAGCTTCTATATCTAAATGCTCCATTATACAAGATGCTGTTTTGACCTATGTACATTACTGGCCATTAAAATTGCTACACCACGAAACTGACGTGCTACAGACGCGAAATTTAACCGACAGGAAGAAGAAGCTGTGATATGCAAATGATAAGCTTTTCAGAGCATTCACACAAGGTTGACGCCGATGGCGACACCTACAACGTGCTGACATGAGGAAAGTTTCCAACCGATTTCTCATACACAAACGACAGTTGACCGCGTTGTCAGGTGAAACGTTGTTGTGATGTCTCGTGTAAGGAGGAGAAATGCGTACCATCACGTTTCCGACTTTGATAAAGGTCGGATTGTAGCCTATCGCGATTGCGGTTTATCGTATCGCGACATTGCTGCTCGCGTTTGTCGAGATCCAATGACTGTTAGCAGAATATGGAATCGGTGGGTTCAGGAGGGTAATACGGAACGCCGTGCCCCAACGGCCTCGTATCGCTAGCAGTCGAGATGACAGGCATCTTATCCGCATGGCTGTAACGGATCGTGCAGCCACGTCTCGAACCCTGAGTCAACAGATGGGGTCGTTTGCAAGACAACAACCATCTGCACGAACAGTTCGATGACGTTTGCAGCATCATGGACTATCAGCTCGGAGACCATGGCTGCAATTACCCTTGACGCTGCATCACAGACAGGAGCGCCTGCGATGGTGTACTCAACGACGAACCTGGGTGCACGAATGGCAAAACGTCATTTTTTCTGATGAATCCAGGTTCTGTTTACAGCATCACGATGGTCGCATCCGTGTTTGGCGACATCTCAGTGAACGCACATTGGAAGCGTGTATTCGTCATCGCCATACTGGCGTATCACCCGGCGTGATGGTATGGGGTGCCATTGGTTACACGTCTCGGTCCCCTCCTGTTCGCAATGACGGCACTTTGAACAATGCACGTTACATTTCAGATGTGTTACGACCCGTGGCTCTACCCTTCATTCGATCCCTGCGAAACCCTACATATCAGCAGCATAATCCACGACCGCATGTTGCAGGTACTGTACGGACCTTTCTGGATACAGAAAATGTTCGACTGCTGCCCTGGCCAGCACATTCCCCAGATCTCTCACCAATTGAAAACGTGTGGTCAATGGTGGCCGAGCTACTGGCTCGTCACAATACGCCAGTCACTACTCTTGATGAACTGTGGTATCGTGTTGAAGCTGCATGGGTAGCTGTACCTGTACACGCCATCCAAGCTCTGTTTGACGCAATGCCCAGGCCCGTTATTACGGCCATAGGTGGTTGTTCTGGGTACTGATTTCTCAAGATCTATGCACCCAAATTGCGTGAAAATGTAATCACATGTCAGTTCTAGTATAATGGATTTGTACAATGACTACCCGTTTATCATCTGCATTTCTTCTTGGTGTAGCAATTTTAATGGTCAGTGGTGTACATGGGGACTTCCGAACACTATAGCATATCATATTAATACGTCCCCATGTTTATCACCATATAAACACATTCTGTTTTTGGAGCATAGAATTACTGCTATAGACAGAGCACTGTGCCCAATTTATTGTGTGGGAACTGAGCTCTGCCGAGTGGGCGATGTCTATATCTGCATCCTAAGTGACAGAAGGCTATTGTGTAATGAAAGATTATTTTTAATGTGGCGTGTCCACCGACGCCAGTGAGGCACATTGCGAGTTAACAGTGCCAGGGGATGCCATATCACAAGGCACTGTGCCCTGCAGGATGCCCATACTCCGGGAACTATTGGGCACAGGACGTTCAAAGATCAGATCTGTAAGGTGGAGTGAGATAAGACCATCAGGCTCTTTTGTGCTTGAGAGCGCAGCACTCGTAGTTGTCATGCTGGCGCCAGACGGACTGAATTGCTGTTGACTTTGCTAAGAAACAGTAAGAGCAGCTACCACTGACTAATGTAAATAAATTTTGGACCTTATTGGCTGAAACATGGAACAGAAGAAATAGTGGGAGTCAGAGTGTGCTGGCGTAAGCTGTCGCCAGTACAATGCGAAGATCGATTAGTAGGCCCCGGATTAAGCGCACCTATCACGAGAGAGGCCACAGATACACCCACAAGAAACACGCCGCAAGCGCTATCTCGACAAAATGTATTTTGGCCGCCGCCGCTGACCGGAGGGTTCAAATGGCTCTGACACTATGGGGCTTAACTTCTGAGGTAATCACCCCCCCCCCCCCTAGAACTACTTAAACCTAACTAACCTAAGGACGTCACCCACCTCCATGTCCGAGGCAGGATTCGAACCTGCGACCGAATATAGCGGGACTAGTTTACCTCAACCAGAATTATACTTTACTAGCAGTGAGAAACTAAAGTTTGTAGTAGCAAGATTACCAATACTGACATTACGTAAGTCTGCAAGAGGACTATTACTGATGAGCTTGTACCACATGGCATGGGCTTTATTCAAGTTAAGTAAACGTTTCCAGTTCATGTAGGTAAAGAACTGTATTAATCCACGTGTGGATTTGTGTTGTAGAAAGAGGATGCCGGTCACCCTTAACAACATCCTTTCCTTCGTTACAAGACTCTACAGATGCCTGTTGCAGAGCTCCAGAACTAAACACTCACATTATTGGCCAGATACATGAAAATCATGTGTGGAAGGGAGATTGCTGCCTTATTAGAACGTATCTGATTGGTTGGCACTCAGAAGTATCACTGTCACTGGAGGTTAAAACCGTACACAAGACTCACACTCAAAAAGTAAGAGTATAAATGTAGCTTCTTGTTAGGAGCACTCTGTAGACTGTCTTCCATCTAACACTCTACAGGGAACGCTTCAGGCAAGAGACAGACTTCGAATCTGGGTGCTGAGACAAAAGAACCTTAGGTGCAGACCAGATAACTTACAATTTTTTAGTCACCAAACACCCACTCATAGCCACTGGTAACGCCAAGTATGGTGAATAACAGCAGCGTTTGCATACCGAGTTATAGGAGTTACGCAAAGACTCTAAACTGATATTAGAACTTCCATAATTGAAATGTGTATTCTTCCAGGACAACTACCCAAGGAGTTCCACCCAATAATACCCAACCAGCAGACTCTGTACACAATTTATTAAATTGCCAATACTAAACTCTTTCAAATAACAACTAATTCATATAACTTACAGAACTTAACAAATGGTTAAAAGAGTGAGTGTCATCCCGACAGCACATGATAACCACGGCACCGTTAACTCGGGCGCTCTTAATAAGTGCCGGAAGCGAACACACACAAATCTTAATAAACAATTCTCGCTTCTTAAAACAAAACAATAAAAGCCAAGCGCACATGAAAAGTCAAACCACAGTCTTAGAAGTGCCTTAACGACACCAAACGCGACTATTCCACCAAGTTAATAATAACACAGTGATTAAAATACAGAACATACCACTAAATGCTGTTACACAACCACATTGACGAGATCGTGTTGCTCAGGTCCCAGAAGACCACATATACCTAGCAGCAGTAATTCACTATGTATATAGTGTACAAAACCACCCTTCTCAGGCAGACTTTACCTAGCACGTCAAACGCCAAATATACCATACATGGACGCAACTCCGGGCAGGACTCCAGTTGAGCAAATAAATTAGTACCAACACATACCTAGCAGCAGTAATTCACTATGTATATAGTGTACAAAACCACCCTTCTCAGGCAGACTTTACCTAGCACATCAAACGCCAAATATACCATACATGGACGCAACTCCGGGCAGGACTCCAGTTGAGCAAATAAATTAGTACCAACATATACCTAGCAGCAGTAATTCACTATGTATATAGTGTACAAAACCACCCTTCTCAGGCAGACTTTACCTAGCACATCAAACGCCAAATATACCATACATGGACGCAACTCCGGGCAGGACTCCAGTTGAGCAAATAAATTAGTAGCAACAAATATCGTAACGAGCCACACACACACAGCAAAAAGTTCCAACAACGCCGTCCCACATCATAATGAAGTTCAGAAACCGCTGCTGGAGCTTCCAGGGGAAAATCTGACGTGCCAACCGAGCACACACCCTAACCTGGCAGACGACTCCAAAATTCAGCAACTAGTTGTCTCCGGGCCAGAGTATCACAGGACCCCACCGAACCTCCACGTCAGACAGGCAGGCAGAATAAGTACGCCGACTCCAATTAATCACCACCGCATAGCCAGAACAGCGGCGAGTCGCCTCCGCCCCAGACCACTCTGCTCATATTGCGAGGTACAACCTTAGCGCTAGTCACTAGCAGGTCAGAGCCGGCCGGTGTGGCCGTGCGGTTCTAGGCGCTTCAGTCTGGAACCGCGTGACCGCTACGGTCGCAGGTTCGAATCCTGCCTCGGGCATGGATGTGTGTGATGTCCTTAGGTTAGTTATGTTTAAGTAGTTCTAAGTTCTAGGGGACTGATGACCACAGATGTTAAGTCCCATAGTGCTCCATTTGAACTAGCAGGTCAGGCAGAGCGAACTTCACGTTCCGTGCAACACCCGGAAACCGAATACACCGACTATCCTCTCGCTTTCCGCCGGCCACCGCAAACACACACAAGCGACGTAATAGCAAATCACCAGCGAAGCTCCACCCGCACCAGGACAGCGAATTATAATCGATTACAGAGCGCGCTCTCAGCAAGATCACAGGATAGCGGCGCGCGCCATATCAATCATTTTAATCATAGTACGCGTATTAGCAATGGCGAGCTGAACATGTGCCTAATCAAGATAAGAACTGTGAGCATCTGCAGCTCTTTTTTTCCTCCTTTATTATCTGACAACCACTGTGTGCCTTCTGCAAACTTAGTTGTTTCCCCAAATGCTGTGTCGACTCTAATGTATTGACCTAAGATTCAGTATCCGATCTTTCTCATGGTGTTGATATTTTATGCCATTGTAATCTATGTTAATACTGAATGAACGTCACGATTTCCTGTCTTTGTGCACTTCGTTTTATTTGAAGTCTACAGGGACTCGTAATAAATATGGTTTTATAGTGATCATTGTTTCATTCAGTAGTTTGATGGACCACCTATTTTTATCATTTTGTAAGTTGCAGCACTGTTTAATAAATTCATAAAGTTATCCGTTGTATAACATCTGTAATTCAGTTCACGTAATCCTATGGGGAGTGTTTTGCTTATTGGTAATGTCACCCACTACCGGGCTTTCTTACATCTACAGTGTGTTGTCAATGGCTCAGCTATAACCTCACGCGCTTCTTCAATTTCTGTGATAACGTAAGTTTCTTAGCAGTTTAGTTCAACTGTGACATGTTGCTAATTTAACGACAGACAGCGAGTGTCTTATATACACAGTGTGAGTCACGTGAAAAGTAAATCCCTTTCATTTCGTGGACCGTTACACGTACCGAAACGCTGTTTTCGGCAAATGTTAGAGGGATTAGAGGCACGCATATTTTTGTTTGGTTAATGTTTTCAGCGCTGGTATCAACGGAGATATTGAATCAAGTACTTTTTTTAAACGGAGCCGTATGCTTTTCATAATTTCATTTGATAACTCTTGAGAAGACATTAACGAGTGATACAGCTTTTGTTGATGTTGACGTTGAAACCTGTCGTAAAAAAATTCGAGTAATGTCCTAGAATTTGAGAGCACGGTGACCGGAATCGGCGTCAGCGGTGCAAAAACCGCCAAGCAGAGCTCTCGCTCTACGTTTTGTCAAAATCTCAACACAGCCGCCTGTTCACTTGTCTTTGTTTGTGATAGGTTTTCAGTGCTCCGTTACACTGAAACGGCATACTGCAAATTACAAGACAAGTGTGTTTCATTCTTAATTTGTAAATTATTGACGATAATAACTCACTCCTAAGGATGAACTGTCGATGAATCATTAAGTGGCATTTTATTATAGCAATAATTATAATAAATGATTCTAAGAACGACGTGTTTTTGTTAATCTCCGGTACGTGCGCATGAAATCTTGTGAAAGGTTCATATAGAGTCGATAGCCGATCATTGGTCGATGATATTGATGATATTGCGTGTGACGTCGAAATGACGTCACGTTTGCGGGAACTGTTGTGAAACGAGCCGTACCCCTCAACTGTCTGGTGAAATTCTGTCAGCTAGACCCCACTTAGGCTGCTTACGTGTCACTAACCGACGCTAGTAAACGCCCCGGGGGAAGGTTTAACGTCGAATCCGAAACACATGTCTTCCATGGCAGATTTCTACATCGCTGAGAGTTGGAGACTAGGTTGAAAGCAGACTGAAATACCTCGTGGTCCGACTAGGGTTCGATCCCACGACCTTACGGTTTCCAGACATGCACCTTACCACTAACATCAGGCGCAGAGCTTCCCCAGTTATCTGTTGCGTCTATTCTGATACCTATCTTTCTCTACAATTTTTTCCTTCTGCAGACTCCCCTAACATCACAAAAGTTATTCCCTTCTTTTAGTTAGTATTTGCCACATATTACTTCCCTCACCAATTCTGCAGAAAACCTCCTCATTCCTCTCCTTATCAATTTGTTTAATTCAGTATCCTTATGTAAAACTAAGTCTCAAACGCTCCGATTCTCTTATTTTCCGGTTTTGGACTACTGAGAAAAATTTGCTCCGCATCCAGGTATTTCATTTTCAAAGCTTGTGATATTTTAATTGCCTTAAAAAAGTACCTTCCACTTGATAGGGCAGTGGGGTGACATGGTTGCCACCTGGTGGTTTTCCATCTGCTCTGTATTCAATCAGGTTTACCTCCCATATCCCAGAATTTCCAGTATTTAGGACCTAGGAATCGGTCTTTTGCCCACTCTCGTTTTATAAGCTCCAGAAAGTAAACGTTGACTCGAAGTTGGAAAAGTTCAACTATATATGCAGAAACGTTTCAAGCACATCTGGAAAAAGACTAGGAAAGGTACTATTATCAAATTATACAGACTGCTCTAACGAGATGTGTAGAAACTTTTGTGTTAGCAGAAGAGCCAACACCATGTTACGAGTGGAGGCCGAAATGCATGCGTTTTAGCTCAAGCAGGCTAGCGTGAGGAGGGAAGAACTATACTGACGTGAGGTCTGGAACATGACAAGGAATGAGCATTCAGAAAGCGGACGTAAATAGTTTGATACTTACTTTAATCCATTAATGATGAACGTCGCTCTTGGCGGTACACGATTCACAATATTATCTGTTCAGAATACATTCTTGAAGATAGTTCTTATAGTAATTGAATATGGCGGCTTGCTAGGTCTTAGAAAATGACGTAGCTGAAGGCTATGCTAAACTGTCGTACCTGCAAATGAGAGCGTATGTAGAAAGTGACCGTCGCTAGCAAAGTCGGCTGTGACCGAGCGAGGTGGCGCAGTGGTTAGCACACTGGACTCGCATTCGGGAGGACGACGGTTCAATCCCGCGTCCGGCCATCCTGATTTAGGTTTTCCGTGATTTCCCTAAATCGCTCCAGGCAAATGCCGGGATGGTTCCTCTGAAAGGGCACGACCGACTTCCTTCCCTAATCCGATGAGACCGATGACCTCGCTGTTTGGCCTCTTCCCCCAAAAACCAACCAACCAACCAACCAAAGTCGGCTGTACAACTGGGCGAGTGCTAGGGAGTCTCTCTAGACTAGACCTGCCGTGTGGCGGCGCTCGGTCTGCAATCACTGATAGTGGCGACACGCGGGTCCGACGTATACTAACGGACCGCGGCCGATTTAAAGGCTACCACCTAGCAAGTGTGGTGTCTGGCGGTGACACCACAGAAACGTTTGAGAAACTTCGGGGAAAAGAGCTAGGGAAGGTGAAATTATTAAATTATATAGAATGGTTTTAATGAGCTGCCTGTAGGAAACAGGTAATAACAGAGAATGATCAAAGCAGAAGACAGCTACAGAAAGCACGTTCCCATGGTCAGTTAGAAATGTCACGATAAGAGAGAGAATGAGAAACGAGGAGATACTGCATCCGGTGAAACTGTGGAGCATGAATAAAAATTGGTATATAACTGAAGCAAACGGCAGAATCGCATATAGAGGTTACCTAATGAAAGATTGCCTAAACGAGTTTTCAATTACTGCTCATGAGAAAAAGGAATGCAGGGAGTCCATCCAGAATCCAGGTGGAACAAACGCATAATTTACTCTGCAACTAACCGTAAAGTCTGCATCTTGGTAGAGGAGGCAGAACTTAGTTCCCTTGTGTAAGAACCCAGAACCATTTAAACCTTAAAATCAAATCAAACAACTTATCAATTTTTTATAGCTGTCTTGTGCTGTAGTCTTTCCCAATGGACATCAAATCAACGTTCCTCTGAAGATTTGGTAACTAGAATCTTCAAGCTGCTGCGCATCTTCACGTCATCTCCAAGAGTTTCCAGATCCGTGTCGTTTCTTGGTGCCAAGGAATCAAAACAAAGTCATTAAGAATAATACGTCTCCACTCACACATGTGAACTACCACCGGCCAAGACAGATAGATTCATCCGGAAACTAAAGCCTCTCACTTAGCGTATAATGGCAGTACTTTATCAGCTGATGCTCGATTCTTAACTGATTCATACGAATATATTCAAAATTGATAGCGGTCGCAGGTTCGAATCCTGCCTCGGGCATGGATGTGTGTGATGTCCTTAGGTTAGTTAGGTTTAAGTAGTTCTAAGTTCTGGGGGACTGGTGACCCATAGTGCTCAGAGCCATTCAAAATTGATAGAACCATTAACGTGACCACAGCCTATGTTCGACGTCAACGTGCAATAACCAGTCATAGCCGACAGGTGGGAGTCCTAGGAGTATATGAAGCGAGACAGGGGGACGCGGAAAACAGTGCACTCGTTGTCAAAATGCAGAAGCGAGGCGATTTGGTTCAAATGGCTCTGAGCACTATGGGACTTAACTTCTGAGGTGATCAGTCCCCTAGAACTACTTAAACCTAACTAACCTAAGGACATCACACACATCCATGCCCGAGGCAGGATTCGAACCTGCGACCGTAGGGGTCACGCTGTTCCAGACTCAAGCGCCTAGAACCGCAAGGCCACGAAGCGATTTATCTGACGTCCGAAAGGTCATGATCATTGACTTTCCCTCCAAGCGTTTCCAAAACGGCTAGGTTTGTAAACTGTTTGCTTGCCGTCGGGGTTAAAAAATACTGTGCATGACAAAATGACGTTATCCAAAACCTGGACTGAGGTTACTGTGTTGTACCGCAGGCCATAGATGACAGCAGTGAACGACGACTGCGGAGCTGTGTACGGGTGAATAGATGTGCATCTCTTGAGCAATTGTCCGCCCAGAAGAACCAAGGAGCCACCAACAGTGTGGCCTCAACGACCGTTCAGCGAAATTTGATGGCTATGAGACTGGTTCATGCACCCATGCTGACTATTGTTCATGGGTGACAAAGGCTAGAATCTGCACGCCAACACAGCAACTGGACGTTCACTGGGTGGTCTAACAATACCACCACTTGCAAAGTAAATTAAAAATCAGATTAATAATGTTGCTCACGCAGCATATATTCGCTTTATCGGGCAACAACTAAGTTATTCACTGTGGATGGTATCTTCAGAATAGAAATAATGAAGTCACTGTAAAAAGGTCATTAATTTTGCACTTATCTTGAATGGATTCCCACGTAGATTTCGTCGAAGTCGTTATGGCTCATCTTGTTGATTCTAGGGTGATTCCACTTTGGCTGCTAGAAGGTCCGGATCTGTATTTTAGCAATATTTGAATACCTAACAAAAGCGTTTTTCAGGAAATTCGTAATGATCAAACAATCCCAGATCGGAACAATGGCTTGGTGTTCACGATCTACATTTTTAATAAACTTCATGTAAATTCACATATACTTCTTCTTAATTGTCACATCATCAAGAAAACAGTTTTGTATCAATCTTCACATATTTAATTTCCACTTTAACCAAACACAAGACTTGACTGTTCTTTTACACAGCGAAATAACAACATAACTTCTGCAAAGTCAAACAAAGACTGCTCTCTCTGCTTCGTGATGACTGGGTGTTGTGTGATGTCCTTAGCTTAGTTAGGTTTAAGTAGTTTTAAGTTCTAGGGGACTGATGACCATAGATGTTAAGTCCCATAGTGCTCAGAGCCATTTGAACCATTTGAATGACTGCTCTGTGCGCATTCACGCCGAAACGGTTACAAGTAACTCAAAGATTATGACAATCTCACAGAAATGCATACACACAAGAACCATATCACTGTAATATATCGATACATCGGAGTACCTATACATCAATAAAACCAAATGTGAATATTGTCACAAAAATATGTCTGTTACTTCGCAGAAAAGTAGTTCGATATTACTGGTATCGAGAACTGGGGTTGGAGTGCCGTATTGGTCAAGTAAATAAAGAACCATTACAGTGGTGACAGGGGGCCTTTTCAAATGAATCACGTTTTGTGATCCATCGGACAGACGACCGTTGGCGTTTACAGCGTTAAATGCCAGAAAGCAAATACAATGCGAACAATTGTCGGAACGGCCCAGGGCGAACGAGGAAGTCTGGGAATGTTTTCATGGCATTCCCTTGGCGATCTCTTCATTCTGGAGGCGCAATATGTCAACACTAGTATGCATCTATCCTTGTAGACCATGTCAATCCTACATGCAGTTTGTTCCTCCTCAGTACAATGGCATGTACCAGTAGAACAATGCAACGCGTCACATGGCTCGCAGTGTACGTGCTAGGTTCGAAGAGCATCACGATGAGTTTTCCCTACTCTCCTACCCAGTCGAGAATCTTCGGGACCACCTCGATCAGGATGTACGCGTCATGGATTCTCAACGAGGAACTTATGGCAGCTGGCCACAGCACTGGAGTCGGCGTGACTCCACATCCCTGAGGGTATCTTCCAGAAAATCACTGACTCTCTTCCTGCACGTCTCGCAGCGACCTGCGCCCCAAAAGGTGGTTATTTAGACTTTTGACAGGTGATCACATTCATGTGACTGGACAATGTATGACTAAGTTTATAAGATTTATACGACATTCACATATTTCATATAAAAGTGTGGTGTTTCTACTGTGTACTGACTCCTTGAGCAGCCTGCAAGCTATTGACCAGTGCTACCCTCATCAGCCTTTGGAAGCGACCATCCAGGAGTCAATCAATGCCCCGGGATGGTCCAGTCATTCAGTGGTGTTTGCGTGGACCCCAGGACACGTCGGAATCCCAGGCTACAGACTTGTCGACAGGCTGGCCAAACAGGCTAAGCGGAAATTGCTTATGGAGATCGGCTTCTCTGAACCTGAACTGCTTCTGTCTTACGCCAAGGGTTTTTCGGCTTTGGGAGACGGAATGGCATACCAGTACACACAACAAACTGCGTGTCATTAAGGAGACTGCGAATGTGTGGGAGTCTTTCATGCGGGCCGAAGGCATTCACATACCTCATTTGAAACAACAACAGTTGTGGGACGATACAAACTATGTTCAAATGTGTGTGAATTCCTAAGGGACCAAATTGCTGAGGTCATCGGTCCCTAGACTTACACACTACTTAAACTAGCTTATGCTAAGAACAACACACACACCTATGCCCGAGAGAGGCGGGAGGGAGACGCCGCGCAATCTGTGCGTGGCGCCTCAAACCGCGTGGTCACTCCTCGCTGCACGATACAAAAGACGCCGGCAAGAACAGTACAATGGGGCAGTGTCAGAATAGCACGCCGAAAGATACATGCTGTATTGTACTACTGTTCCACCTATCGACTCGTCGGGAACAAGTAAATTAGAGCAATTGACGTACAGTGGCTTAAGGAATATATAGACGTCTGTAACCTTGATGGATACCTGGAACTTTAGGTATGACACCTACTGTGACGATACGTTTAATAGGGCACATTAGAAATGGAACCCGTTAAAGAGATTGAACAGCTACCGACAACGTTATAAGTCCTCCGTTACTTCTTCACAATAAAGTAAATAAAACCACCTTGTTGGCTGTCCTGTACCGTTAAAAGAGGGCCTTTCAAAGCAGCGGCGAAAAAGAACGACAGCTATTACCTAACCGATCTATCCAGTGGGAACTCATGCTGAAAGTTACCGGAACAAACATTTCCCCTCCTCGCACTCATGTGTGGCCGATCAGTTCACAGAACTAGATTTCCATCTGTAAATGGACCCTGTTGCCGCTATATCATGCTCCATTGATTTCCGAAAGTTTTTTTGGAAACGACTGCAATTGCAGGTAACAGAAGGGCGTGACGGCAGCAGCAACACGGAAATCCGTCATCCACTTGCCGAAAGTGCAGTTGAGGCGATATACCACCGAGAGTTGTGGTGCAGCTTTACCGAGAAGCAGCCGAGACAAAGGGACGATATGGGTCAATGACAGAATGCGACGGACTCTGAATACAAACAAGGCATAAAGAAGCGAAGGTCTTTGAAACGCGACAGCATCAACGAAAGCTGGAGCGTAGTCCCTGGGCAACTCGTTTGACTCCTGTCGAGAACGACGGATGCGATGAATGGAGTATATGGAGCAGTGGGCACGGTTCCGGCTGTACAGCTATTTATGCATCTGTGTGGAATCGTTGCCAGTGCAGTTACGTTGGCGCGGAATGTTGCGCAACGTATATGACTCAGCGCTGCGGACTGCATATCCAACAACATAAACAGCGGCAGTTGCAAAATAATCAGAACGACGCAAATTTTTAAATGTCAATAGTGTCAGAAGAAAAGCCTTCTAGGGATCATTTAAGACTGTTTTTATTCACGAATATCAGAGACGTTTCAGTCTATCGTCTTCGAAACATCTTAATCGCTGCTCAATTGGCACATTTTATGTTACCGTAACAGTAGATTCAAAGTACCCGAAGAACTTGCGGGAACGTAGATAGGAGACCCCTACGACAATCGCCGATATGTCGACAGGTGAACACGCCCTCATTTTCAAGGCCCAAATACACTGAAGTGCCAAAGAGACTGGTATAGGTATGCGTATTCAAATACAGAGATATGTAAACTGGCAGAATACAGCGTTTCAGTAGGCAAGGCCTTATAAAACAAATGCGTCTGGCGCAGCTGTTAAATCGGTTATTACTGGCAAGCTATCAAGATTTAAGTGAGTTTGAACGTGGAGTTGTAATTGGCGCATGAGCGATGGGACACAGCATCTCCGAGGTAACGATGAAGTGGGGATTTTCCCATACGACCATTTCACGAGTGTACTGTGAATATCAGCAATCCGGCGACCCATCAAATCTCCGACATCGCTGCGGCCGGAAAAAGATCCTGAAAGAACGAGACCAACGACGACTGAAGAGAAACTTTCCACGTGACAGAAGTGCAGACCTTCCGCAGATTTCTGCAGATTTCAATGTTGTGCCGTCAACAAGTGTCAGCGTGCGAACCATTCAACGAAACATCATCGATATGGGCTTTCGGTGGCGAAGGCCCACTCGTGTACCCTTGATGACTGCCTTAGGCCTCGCCTGGGCCCGTCAACACAGACATTGGACTGTTCATGACTGGAAACATGTTGCCTGGTCGGACGAGTCTCGTTTCAAGTTGTATCGAGCGGATAGACGTGTACGGGTGGAGGCAACCTCATGAATCCATTGGACCTTGCATGTCATCAGAGGACTGTTCAAGCTAATGGAGGCTCTGTAATGGTGTAGGGCGTGTGCAGTTGGAGTGATATAGGACCCTTGGTACGTCTAGATACGACTCTGACACGTGACACGTACATAAGCATCCTGTGTGATTGCCTGCATCCATTCATGTCCATTGTGCATTTCGACGGACTTGGGCAATTCCAGCAGGACAGTGCGACATCCCACACGTCCATAAATGCTACAGAGTGGCTCCAGGAACATTCTTCTGAGTTTAAACACCTCCGCTGGCCACTAAACTCCCCAGACATGAACATTATTGAGCATATCTGGGATGCCTTGCAACGTGCTGTTCAGAAGAGATCTCCACCCCCTCGTACTCTTACGGATTTATGGACAGCCCTGTAGGGTTCATGGTGCCAATTATCTCCAGCACTACTTCAGACATTAGTCGAGTTCATGGCACGTGTTGTTGTGGCACTTCTGCGTGCTCGTGGGAATCTTACACGATATTAGGCAGGTTTACCAGTTTATTTGGATCTTTAGTGTACAATGAGATTGTGTTTGATTGACCGATATTACAGTCAGTTTGGATGCGATCTCTCTTTACCCGCGTTCATATTTCTGATTCGATGCGTTTGGTTTGGGTTAGGTTTGATGTTGAATCAACTAACTTCTGAAGGGGTAATCAAAAAGTTTCCGTTTGAGGTCGTTGCTGCAGCCTATATCCATTATAGAGCGACTCCGATGCGGGTATATAAGCACCGAAATGTACGCAAGGGATTAGTGTGACATTTGCGTCTTTCCGACGTGCGGGTGGTAAATGCGGAAATCGTGAAATCCGGTGACATTATCAGCGAATGCGTTCAACCAGGACCAATGTGCTGCTATTCTTTTTTGGCCACCCGAGGATAAGGACCAATAGACATTCATGGAAGAATGAAGAATGTTCAAATGGTTCAAATGGCTCTGAGCACCATGGGACTTAACATCTGAGGTCATCAGTCCCCTAGAACATAGAACTACTTAAACCTAACTAACCTAAGGACAGCACACACATCCATGCCCGAGGCAGGATTCAAACCTGCGACAGTAGCGGTCGCGCGGTTCCAGACTGAAGCGCCTAGAACCGCTCGGCTACTCCGGCCGGCAATGAAGAATGTGTATGGGGCAGCATGTCTGTAGAAAACAAGCCCACCACAAGGGACGCTGCTTCTTCGTGATAACGCACGTCGCCATATCGCGAAAGCCGTAACGCAAAACTTACGGGCACTCAACAGGACACCGCGTGTTACCAAAAGGGTGTCTTCGGCCTGGTGCGTCGGTGGAATGTTTGCCTTAATACTCACGGCGATGCTGGACTGTACGGCCTTCGAACCGGATCCTTTTTATCGCTCCTTATACATGTTTTGACTTCTACTTCATTTTTTTCAAGGACCTGTTCTGTGAATAGACAGATGAAGTTGGGATCCCTCTGTCACTTAATCCGTTTATGGGAGATTTAGAGAAAGTGTGGAGGAGTCGATGGCAGCGAAACCTGCATACTTTTTTAGATATCCCTGCGGCACTTGGCGTCCGTTACAGTGGACAGCTATTAATGCTCACGCCCTTGGCGCTTTCAGCCAGTCCTGAGGCTGCAAATGTACACAGTCCATTGCAGTGGGCACTCGTTACTGGTGCCGTGACCTGCACGCATTTGCAGCCTCACGACTAGCTGAGAACGCCAAGGAATTGACCATTAAAAGCTGTCTACTGTTGTGAAACTGGTTCGCTATAGGGACGTATAGAAGTTAATTTTGTTGTTTGGCCTCATCGAAGTGAGAATTTAGATAGGATTCTAGAACATATAAGTTCAATACATCAGAAAATTCATTTCACTATGGAGACTGGAAAGGGTGGCTGCCTTCCCCTCCTGTTTAGATCTGGAAGATGGTTTGTTGATACGTTAGGACACAGAGGCTCTGGTGAGCACAGAGGGAATTACAGCATACAACAGAATGAGAGATTCCGTGTGACTGGATGTGCTAGGTGGCTTGTTAAAAGGCTAACAGCTCCGCAGTAAAATTCGAGCTCTGACCTAAAAGGCTATATCTGAAAATTTCGTAGACGACAATCAAGCTGCGTCCCATACGACGACCTACCTTAGAGTCATCGGTGTAAATATTTTAGACATCCTGCATTTGGACTGCGAGGTTCACCATCTAACAAGTTTTGTGCGGCTGCAGCGCTCCACTCATTCGACATAGGTGGGACCAACGGCCCAAAAAGCGCAGCTTTCACGCTGCGAAACTGAGGCCGCTGGTTCGGTTGCCCATGTAGTACCACCTGGAGGTGCGTTCGCGTGAAATTTTTTTAACTCTTTCTTTATGTAAACAGCAGCTGTATTATAGTTATAAAACTACTATACATCATACTGGGAGTAGCCGCGTGGGTAGGTCGCACGGTCTTGGGCGCCTTGCCACGGTTCGCACGGCTGCCCCCGTCGTAGGTTCGAGTCCTCCCTCGGGCATGGGTGTGTGTATTGTCCTTAGCGTAAGTTAGTTTAAGTTAACTTAAGTAGTATGTAAGCCTATGGACCGATGACCTCAGCAGTTTGATCCCGCAGGAACTTACCATAAATTTCCAGTTTCCATATTGGGAGTGGGAAATTATAAAGGAAAAAAATTGATTTAAGAAGAGCGATAGAAAAGGACAGTATAGATTGAATGCTGCAGGTCCCTTCACCTGCACTGCCTAGGGAAGAGGTTCAAAAATGGTTCTAATGGCTCTGAGCACTATGGGACTTAACTGCTGAGGTCATCAGTCCCCTAGAACAGAACTACATAAACGTAACTAACCTAAGGACATCACAGACATCCATGCCCGAGGCAGGATTAGAACCTGCGACCGTAGCGGTCTCGCGGTTCCAGACTGTAGCGCCTAGAGCCGCTCGGCCACTTCGGCCGGCATAGGGAAGAGCTCTCGGGAAATGACCCCGAGCCCGACATCACTGTGGAGCGTCTGCCAAGGTTACTTACTAAGGGATGTTGATGTGTCAGCTACTTAACTCTAAGTTAGTGTGTTGCCGGTTAACCGTGGCGCCCGGTACAGTAACCGGCCACACTAGGTTATACAAGGTACATAGTGTCTGTATACTACTTAATACAGGATTGCTGTTGATATGTGATGTGTAAACGACGGATTGCGTCTCTTCGTGTGTTTTATCGTGTCTTTACCCTTTTTCTAACTTACAGAACAGAGCACCGTCCGCAGAATTAACTGACGTTCGAAGCGCTGCAGAGGCGCGACTCCGTCCCATGGCGACGTAATTGCCGCCTCGCGCGCCGCTAAGCAGTCTCGTCGGAAGAACAGCGGTAACGCCGCGGCGTGGCTGCCGCTGTTTCCTGGAGGCCGAGTTGACAAGACAAGCGCGAGAGAACGGCGTGGGCGTGCGCCGTGGCGGCGCGCGGCGCGTGGAGGGGCGTCAGCTGTTGGTGGCCAGCGCCTGCCCCTACCCGACGGCGAGTCTGCGCGCACAGATCAGTACCAGCCCGGCCGCGCCAGCGATCGCCGCTCAGCTCCTTCAGCTCGTCCGCGATATGGGGTCTCGCCTTGGCTTCTGACACGCACTTCTAAGGCGCGAACGCCGCGGCCTCCTCACCTTACCGTGTTCCTCCGCACGCTCCTAGAACCGTCGCCTCTGCTTACCAGTAGCAATAGTGGCTCTTCTTTTTCTTCCGGCTCAGATACAGCACTCACACGCAACTACTTGCTTACTCGCTCGTCGAAGTTACCAGCTAGGCCGTGGACAGTTCGTCGCTCAACCGTGCGTTGAAGTCTCCGAACACTTTTGCACGTACGCAGTAGCCAGTTGCCGAGTAGCAGTTTGTTCAGCAAGACCGGTTTCTCAGCCGTGCTTTTGCACTCGTGTCAGCTCTCGCCTAGTACAGGTCGGATTAACCAATGGCGCTGCTCAACTTTAGCGCTCCTTTCGCTCACGCGCCGGCCACGCCGTCGCCGTTCTTCGCCGCCGCCGCGTCTGCCTCTGCCATCGGTGGCCTCAATACGGCGTCGGCTGTCAACACGCTCCTCTACGGCCCCCAGGGGCCGCCGTTCGCGTCTCCCCCGCCGCCTCCGGCACCGTCGCGACGCTCACAGCCCGGGCCGCGACAAGGAATCCCGCGTCCTCCGCCGCCCGTGCCGGCGGCGGCAGCGCAACAACAGCAGCAACAGCAACAGCGTTTCTACGGTGACGGCAGCAGGAGTGGTGGCAGCGACCTGCCTCCCAGACCGTCAGGGTACACTCGGATCGAGCAGCCGTCGGACTTGGCCAGTCAGCAGACGGCCAAGACCACTCTGCACGCGGTGCTCGATTACGACGACGACTTTGACGATTACAGCTACGAGGACGACGATGTACCGCCGGAGCTGCCGTCCAACTACAGGCGCACGGCGCTCCCAGCCGTGACCCCCATACAGGGGCCCATCTTCATCAAAAACGGATCAGTGCCTGTTGTGCCCCTGTACTCCTACCCAGTCGTCAACAACGGAACGCTCGTCCAGATACCGGTAAGGGCTGCTTTATGTTTTTTTTCCCCTTGACATCCTTTTTATTCGTTGTTCTCCACTAACTGAACTTATTTAGTACATTCTCGCTTCTTTTCATCCAGTGTCTCTGCATCCATTCACTATTTTCCTTTCTGCGGTCTTCTGTCCGTCCTGAATTTCCTTTGGCAGACTTCTCAGCAAATTTGTGTTTGTGAATTAAATATCTAAATTTCGTTCACATTGAACCGTTTTTCTCATGGATACCAATTTCTTTTATATCTTCCTTAACTTTTGTTATCGACTTGTGGTTTTGCTGCGATAAGGCTAAGATTACGGTTTTCTTAATGATCCTGTTGTTCTCCATTCTATACAGGTTAATTTGAGACTGTAGTCGCTGTTTCCTGGTGGTACTTGTCATTTTATTTTGTAACTTGATAGATCTCCTTGCTAAACAACAATTAATTAATCCATCTTCGTGGATCATTTGCTATCCACGAAGCAATGCACTATTAAGCAAATTGCTCAAATACAGAGTTATTGAAGACACCTCAAAGTAGTGTCGAAAGCTGTATTAATAGCGTTCTTGGTAAAGTGTTACGGGCTTCTGTTGCTAATAGATCTTATCTGTATTATGTCAGATTATGCGTGGTTGCAATCGCGCGTTACACATCCTCTATGAAGCTCAGAGGATCACCGTTGTAACGAGCTACTAAAAGGGTGACAATCTATTAGAATAACTCACATTTTCAAGGTTGCAACACAGACGTTTTAGATCACAGAGGAATACTATTTTCTCAGGACGTCCAACCACGTACTTTGAACAGGATGAAGCCGAGCTCCCCCGATAAAATTTAGGTTGTTCAGAGATTCTGGTAAAAGGCGCTTGTGGTCTCCAGTTGCTCGCAACAAAACAATTTCATTTCGTTTGATAACTTTTCTCCTTTTATTTTTGTATCTGTATTGCACTGAAAATATTAGTCGATCACGAAATTATTATACCTGGCAGTGAGGGCGCTTCTATTGGCTTATCGTGGTCTTTCACGAGTAAATACTGAAACACGTGATAGTGTATGCATAACTGTCTTGAAATTATTCCCAGCGCCATGCGCTTTTCCTAAATCATCACATAACTGTGTTGAATCATTCCCAGTGGCATGCGTTTTTGTTAATCACCACTGTACTTGTTGACTCTAAAGTTACCGTCTGTTTTCGATAACTGCCACAGGAGGCCAAGTATCTACACAACAGTGCACATGTAGACGCTACGTGCTGTGTGCCCTTTTTGGAAACAAACATGTTCCATTTAGTCATGGTGCTTGTGTTGACAACAGTAATGCCGGCTGTACACTTCGCCCTCAAGCTTGCATTCAACAGTGGGTTTGTTTTTCTTTCGGCAGCGTTATACACAGTAGTATGGAAGAAGGATTATTCGATGTGCGTCTCATTCATGAATTCACTGAAGGCAACAGAAGAAGAGTACAACGGCGCTATGGTGAGCTGTTCTCACAGCGGTGGCAACCATATCACGACACTTTTGCATATCTACATAGCTGTTTTGTATTGTTTTGTGTAGTAGCATACTACAGACTTTCTCACCTCTGCGAAGGTATTTTCACAGAAACTGAACTAAGCGAATAAATCACAATTACATTCGTCCTCTGTTACTACCAGCTGGAGATCACGGGACATGTGTATCGAATTTTTGTTGGTGGAGTTCGGGTATACCTCTTAGAATGAATTGTGTTTTCATGGGAGCCACCTACCAAGGAGGACTTCTTGAAATTTCCGTGCGGATCAGAGGAAAAATTGTTTATCCGAATAATTTAAGTACAGAGTGTTTTTAGTAAACTGAGTCTATGTAATTATACAAAACCTAACGAGCTGTAACCTCAAAATAGGGCTCTAACTTTCTGAGATACGCCATTGCCTCATTCAACACAGGAGTGAGCACCAAGTCCAGACAAAAACATCTTTACGCCTCGTACACATTTGACTTACTCAAGATGTAATTTTCTCACTCTTATACAAAATACACTCAAACAAATACCTCCCTCCAGTTAAATGCGTAATAAAATAAACGTCAAAAATGTCTTTGAGTTCCATTTCTCCAGAATAGTGAAGCAAATGAAGAGACTTTAGGCTCCAACATCCCGTCGACGATGGTGTTATTAGAGACGATCAGCCTTGGATTAGGTTGGAATGAGTAAGGAAATCGCTGTCCATATTAAAGGAACTCTTCCAACACTGGCTTAAGCCATTTAGGGAAACCATGGGGGATGTAAATGAGGGGGGCTGCGGTAGGAATCTAACACTGGTCTTCGAGAGCGTCTTAGCGTCTCAACCATTGCCCCGCCTCCTTCGGAAGTAGTGGAGTAATTAAACAATTATCGAAGTTCCTGTTAGAGAAACTTGTAACAATGCGTCTCTTCTTCTAGTCACAATTATTATTAGCGTAGGTGGACAGCACAGTCACATTGCAGTCTTTACTTACACATTTCAGTATTTACTAGATATATAATTCCATAATACATGTTACAATGGTACACTGCAAAATATAACATCGTAGATGGTGACTGCCTCGTGTGGTCATGTTACTGTAATAACGTTACCATTGTATGTGATAATATGATTTACACTCTTCAAGGTTTTCCTTTTCCTCACAGTAAGTGAAATGCAGTATAAACTTCTCTGTCACTCAATAATCCAATGAATTCATTTCTAGTCTGGCTCGTAAACAGATGATTCGAAGAACTACCAAAGTTCACAACGTATAGTTGCTTAATTAACGCCTTTCCTTCGTTCAGATACGTCATTCCCTTTTAACGCTTTTACTTGATTTCCGATAACGTACAGGTCCATAGAATCGTGAAGACACGATAGATGTCATAATGCTCTTTGGTGTTTCAAATGTAAACTTATAAATTGAGGCAGGGCAGTAAACTGTCATTCTTGTTCTACATCTTCTAACGCAGTCCCCAAGACACTGTTGAGTAAATCGTGGAGCAGCACTTGGTGTTCCTGTTAGTAGCTGCCTTCCTGGTTCCACATGTAAACGCAGCGAGGGAGATACGAGTCTTTCTATGCGCTCTAATCTCTTTTATTCAGCTTCCCATCCGTTCAGCAAGTTTTACGTAAGATCAGTATTTTCTGAGATTATTAGGAAATCTTTCGCCGTGGACTGCTGTTAGGAACTGCTAAACTCATCGAGCGTGTCTCCTTATTAGCACATAAACTGATATTAAGTTTCGTATTTGTTTTCTTTAACTCTTTCTTAAACCAGGGATACAAGAATTCTGTTTACTCTGCACTTTAAAAATTTATAATCGTTTCCTTTTAACACCAGATTTGAACATATATTTCCAAAGACCGAATGTCAGTATAAATTTGAATGGCCACTCTCCTTTTTTTAATTTTAGTTTATTGGTTTTAGGCAAAGTCCATTTCACCGGATACAATAATGTCACAAAATTATAAAAACAGGACTTCTGGCTGATTTCATTACAAAATATAAACCCCAATGTGTGAGAAATTGACCTGCAAAGTATACTGATCTGACTGCAGAATTACATTAAGAACAACAAACCTTTAATATAAAATCCAACTACACCCATAAACATATGCAATGAAATAAAAGAGAAGCGCCTCAAATTCTGAGGCTCCCTTTTATAAAGGTGGGTGAAGTGGCAAATACATTTGACAACGAACCAATCCATGGACCTAAGAGCTGCTCTGAGAGAAAAATAATCAATAATTTTCAAAATATTGTAGTGTGTTATGTTCTTGGATGACTGTATCTTATTTTGTTAATATATGTATAATGTCGACGTCAGTGAGACAGAAATCACAGCTTGTAGAGGGTCTAAATTTTAACTATTGTCTCGTTTTATTAGCGTTCATGTGACCTGCTCTTAGTCTGTTAATTGTAATGATTTCTTTTCTCGTGAGAGCTGAGATGATAAACCAACGGGTGGTGCGGAATCTGTTGCTGAATCGCCCAATACTATGTGCCTTTGTAGTTACAACCCATATCCATTACTTATGTCCATTCTATTTTTGCCACGGTAACTCTTCTATGAGTGTTCAAATATAGCTGAACACACAGATTTCCTTTTATAGGCAGGATGACAGTGACTAATTAAAGTGCTGGTGATCTGTGAAACCGTCATATCTTTTTTTGTAATATTGTGCTTTTATTGATGACGATCGCTAAGACGGGATCACGCGTTCAAATCACTGTGTCTTTTTAAACAGTGCCTTCAATGTCTGGTCCATCTGTTCCTATCTGATCTATTCGTATAATATTACTACCTCGTGTGGGCTACTCTAGCTGCTAATACGTGCAGAATTATTCCGCAGGAACATTTGTCTGTACTGTCCACACTCGATATATTAACTGTCCCAGGTGATACTCGCCAACTACAGCTAATTGATTCCACTAACAGCTTCCATTAGCATTGCCTCTCAGGCTCCGAGTTAGTACAAAGGTTTTCAGTCGTATAGCAGTTTCTGGGTACCGGTGTTCCCTCACAAGTATGTTCTGTAAAACAATGAAAGTAACAAATCTGTGAAAGTAATCATTCAGTGATAGTGTTCAGTATCTAAATCAGTATCGCAGTCTCAGTATGGTCCGTAATTATTTCCTAGACACGTCTGATTTTGACTTAGGAAGTTTTTCACAGCATCAGGACGTTCATCAGAGCCTGAAGTCGTGAAATGGGTCGTGTCTATGGAAACGACCTTACAAGATAAAACGTATTTATTTAAGAATATCTATAAATATTCAGTTATTTTCAAATACCGTCCCTTAGTAGACTGAAACCTCGTCAAATACGAAGAAACTGTGCGATAGTAAGAATCTGTCTGCCGTAAGTCCAAACAGAGGTAAAATTCAATATTTGAGTTTTATTTTTAATTCGGGTCATTAAGAAGAAAGCGAGATGAAAATGTCTGTAGTCCTAACGCAAAGAATCTGCTTCCGATGGAAGGAATGTTTTGCAATAAGTGTGAATCAGAAATAAGGATGATGAAATAAGGCTTTCTATGCACTTTTTTTATTGAAATTAATGTACATTTCCAGTCAAATACAATCAGAAAAGCTTCACAAAAACTACACCACTGAATAGAAATAGCTTGCACCACCTACGTCGTCAGTATTTAAGTATGAAAAAGATTGCCATTCGTGAATTCAAATTACATAACACTAAGGGGAATGTGGAGAACGCACATTCTTTGAAGCTTTACAAATGACATATTTTCAGTTCTAAAATGGGATATCCCGAAACAAAAAGCTACCATATTTCACTCGGATTGTCATTACCATCCTGTAAGCAAGGTTATTGTTTAATGTCCTATCGAGATTTCTAAAGACGAGTGTAAACTCAGTAGGCTGGAGTCACATAATGGCTGCGGCCTTTCTGATGGAACCATCCTGGCATTTACCTGAAGTTAATTCATGATACAGGATGAGATCCAAGTCCACATGGTGAGACGGGGACTTGAACCAAGGACCTTACGAAAAAGAGGCGAGTGCACCGTCTCATTCTATTTCTTTTCTAGAAATCATCTGCATTAATGCGAAGAAGTAACGAAAATCAATGGCTGGATGGAAATTTTAACTTTTGTTTTTTGGAATGTGGGTCCAATTCGTCAAAAACTGTATCTCCTTGCTCGGGTGTAGATTTATGGGGGGTAACACAGTCTGCATGAAAGACAAAGGGCTGGCAAAATAAAACTGGCGCTCCTTTACAACAGACATTTTCAGTTCTAAAATGGGATCTTTCGAAGCAAAAAGCTACCTTATTTCACTCGGATTGGCATTACCATACTATAAGCAAGGTTACTGTTTAATGTCCTATCGAGATTTCTAAAGTCGAGTATAAACTCAGTAGGGTGGAGTCACATAATGGCTGCGGACTTTCTGAGGGAAACATCCTGGCATTTACCTGAAGTTAATTCCGTGGAAATGTTGGAACACGTGAGGCAATACCGACCCTATGACTTATCTTAGAAAATAGATTAAGGAAAGCCAAACCTACGTTTCTAGCATTTGTAGACTTAGAGAAAGCCTTTGACAATGTTGACTGGAATACTCTCTTTCAAGTTCTGAAGGTGGCAGGGGTAAAATATAGGAAGCGAAGGGCTATTCACAATTTGTACAGAAACCAGGTGGCAGTTATAAGGGCCGAGGGGCATGAAAGGGAAGCAGTGGTTGGGAAGGGAGTGAGACAGGGTTGTAGCTTATCCCCGATGTTATTCAATCTGAATATTGAGCAAGCAGTAAAGGAAACAAAAGAAAAATTCGGAGTAGGAATTAAAATCCATGGAGAAGAAGTAAAAACTTTGAGGTTCGCCGATGACATTGTAATTCTGTCAGAGACAGCAAAGGACCTGGAAGAGCAGCTGAACGGTATGGACAATATCTTGAAAGGAGGATATAAGATGAACAACAACAAAACCAAAACGAGGATAATGGAATGTCGTCGAATTAAATCGGGTGATCGTTAACATCGAGTATAGATTTAAGTGTCAGGAAGTCGTTTCTGAAAGTATTTGTATGGAGTGTAGCCATGTATGGAAGTGAAATATGGACGATAAGTAGTTTACACAAGAAGAGAATAGAAGCTTTCGAAGTGTTGTGCTACAGAAGAATGCTGAAGATTGGATGGGTAGATCACGTAACTAATGAGGAGGTACTGAATAGAATAGGAGAGGAAGAAATTTGTGGCACAACTGGACTAGAAGGTGGGATCGGTTGGTAGGGCACATTCTGAGGCATCAAGGGATCACCAGTTTAATATTGGAGGGCAGCGTGGACGGTAAAAATCGTAGAGGGAGACCAAGAGATGAATACACTAAACAGGTTCGGAAGGATGTAGGTTGCAGTAGGTACCGGGAGATGAAGAAACTTGCACAGGATAGAGTAGCATGGAGAGCTGCATCAAACCAGACTCTGGACTGAAGACCACAATAACAACAATTCATGATACAGGTTGAGATCCAAGTCCACATGGTGAGACAGGAACTTGAACCCAGGACCTTACGAAAATGAGACGTGTGCACCGTCTCATTCGATTTCTCTCCTCGAAATCATCTCCAGTAATGCGAAGAAGTAACTGAAAACCAATGACTGGATGGGAATTTTAACTTTTGTTTTTTGGAATGTGGGTCCAGTTCGTCAACAACTGCATCACTTTGTTCGGGTGGAGACTGGTGGGGGAAATACAGTCTGCTTGCAATACACAGGGCTGGAAATATAAAACTGGCACGGAAGATAGACTGCTGTATAAAACTTAAGAACCAAAGTAACTTTTCCATGACGTGTCTCTGCCAGGTAACATAAGTCAATGGAACTTGGACCATACATAGAACTGCTACAGTATAATGCAGAAGTTAACTGAAAGAAGTACGTAATGAGGCCAACAGAAATGACCCTTTTATTCAATGATAGTAACTACACTGAAGTCAGCGCGATTTATGATGGTTCCTGGACATTACAAAAGGGGGGACACGGTTCTCAACAGGATATGTGGGGACCATGGAAGGCTCTGCCTGCTCTGAAAAATGCTCCCATTCAGGCCACAAGGTGGGTAAGGAGTTCTTGTGATAGGGCGTTCAATTCCTCCCCAGCGCAGCTGACAGCTGTTGCATGGTTGTTGGTGCATGGGGACGTTCTGAAATGCTTCTTCCCAACGCATCCGACACGCGCTCGGTGGCATTTAAGTCGTGAAAAGGAGCAGGCCAATCCAACAGCCGAATATTCTCTACTTCCAATGACCTCCATCACGTTCCCAGGTTGGTGCGGTCGCACATTGTCATCCACAAAAGTGGATTTATGGGCGAATGCATCCTCAAGAGATGCAGATGGGGGAGGAATACAGTGTCACAATAACTTTGACCTGTGAGTGTACCGTGTTCAAAGATTTGGAGACCAGTACGCCTACGCAACTTCGTGAGTCTCCACGCTATAATACCTGGGGCAAGAAAACGATGATATTCGACAGTGCTGGACGTAACCTATTATGGCAAGAGGCAGCAACACGTAATGCACCCAGGAAAATGTCGAATACGTTACTTGGCAGTGAAACATCTTGCGGAAGTTACACTCATATTGCCGGCTGTGGTGGCCGAGCGGTTCTAAGCGCTACAGTCTGGAACCGCGCGACTGCTACGGTCGCAGGTTCGAATCCTGCCTCGGGCATGAATGTGTGTGATGTCCTTAGGTTAGTTAGGTTTAAGTAGTTCTAAGTTCTAGGGGACTGATGACCTTAGAAGTTATGTCCCATAGTGCTCAGAGCCATTTGAACCATTTGAACACTCATATTCAGAGAAAACAGAACATCTTGAATGACTAGTCATAGCACGATAATACTCACAGGACATTTACATTAGTATGTTCTGCAGAACTGATTATCATTTGAATCATGTCAGCCCGCGGGTTCAAGGTCAACATTGATATCGCGGTACACCACCACCCATCGGGAAAATGTGCCTGCGTCTCTCGTTGTCGCTATAAATTGAAGGGAAAGGATTAGTGTGACTTGAACAGAGGCGCAGGTTGCTTCCCAGATGTGTGGGAGAACCGTACCGTCACATCAGTGAGTTTGAAAGAGGGCTATTATCGGAATGAGAGACTGTGATGCGTCCATTCGGAAAATTACTACCCGTGTGGAGCGAAGTGTTTCGGCAGTGCAACGGGTGTGTGCCGAATGGTGCGTGTAAGGCCGTAGAACACGACGAGACGGGTCTGGTTGCAACACCCGAACCCCGCCCACCTCCTCCCGAGAAGATCTACTGTAGATCACATCCAAAGCCGCGCTGAGTGGCTGCGCAGTTAGGGGCGCCATGTCACGAATCGGGCGGTCACTCCCGCCGGAGGTTCGAGTCCTCCCTCGAGCATGGGTGTGTGTCTTGTCTTTAGCGTAAGTTAGTTTAAGTAGTCTGTAAGTCTAGGGACATATGACCTCAGCAGTTTGGTCCCATAGGAATTCACACACGTTTGTACATCTCCTCCAAATAGCATTGTGGGATAGATCTGCGTCCTCCTCGTCTCTGGCTCAACGGTGAAACATTATCAGGGGTGACAGTCCGTCTCCGTTTATTACGGCATAGGTACGTGCGTGTCATCCACTTCTCCGCCTACCTTTGACGAATGTGCAGAAACGTGCTAGACGGCAATGGTGTATGGAACGACATCACTGGGGACAGGAATGGCATCAGATAGTGTTTCGGACGAATCCAGGTTATGTTTCTTTGAAAATGATGGTCACATTTTGGTTCGCCGCGGACAGAGGGGGCAGCATCACAGTGACTGCATTCACATAAGACATACAGCGCCATCGCAAGGAGCTACGATGTGGGATTCTATTAGGTACAACCACAAGTCACAGCTGGTGCGTGTCCATGGCTCTGTGACCAGTGCGACATACATGAATGATGTCCTGTGACCCATAGCCATACCCTATCTGCACAACACCCGACATGCCATTTTTCAGCAAAACAAGGCACGACCACGTGTTGTTGCACGAACAAATATGTTCTTCATGTCACAGGATGTCAGCCTTTTGTCCTGGCCCGGCAGATCACCAGTCTTATCGCCAATGGAAAATGTGTAGGATATGGTGAAACGACTGGTGCAGCGCTGTAGCCCAATGCCAACAACCACAGACGAACTTTGGAACCAGGTGATTGCAGCATAGATGGCTATACCACAGAATGCCATTCGCGCCTTTTACCCGTTGATGCCATCACGAGTGGAACAAGTTATCAGGCCCCATGGCGGACCCTGTGTCTACTAGGCAACAGCATACGTGCTAATCCGACGTTACCGAAATGCTAATCATTTCTGCAGAACATACTAATGTACATGTCCCGTGAATATGAACGTCCTATCTCTAGTCGTTCAGGGTGTCCTTTTTTTGTAAATATGAGTGTAGTTTCATACTTAAATTTTAGACACTAGTATATTTTTTGCACCTTACGATAGCTGACCCAAATTACATCATTCTTACCCCGGGCGGACGATGGAAATTGGGTTGCCTATCTTAAGCTGTATGAAATATTTTTCCAGGCAAGTGTTATTTTGTCCACACTGTAGTATTAGCTATAGCGGGTGTTGATGTATGGTGTGACTTAACGGCGTGTTTACAAAATTAAATGACGTGTGCTGAGTGCTGAAAGGAATCGAAAAGATATGCATCATTTTTGGCGCAGTTTAATATTTATGAAGGTGTCACTACTTTTCTGTACCTCATAAATAAGAAGTAAGGATGATAGAACTAATTAACTCATACATGAAATAATCACATAATCAAGGTATCATGGAGCTGCTTCGTCTAAACGAAGCTCGTTGGTCGCAAAAATGAACGAAAAGCTTTAGTAACAAACTATGCAGAAGAGAACCGTAACTTCTGAAATACATACTTTCTCCAGGCCAGCGACAGTTACCTGACGAGTATCGTCAAGCGAATTTCGCATGTGTGTCCTAGTACACGTGTGACCCATGGTTGGTTGGTTTGTGGGATTGAAGGGACCAGACTACAAGGGCCATCGTTCCCTGTGACCCATGTTTTCAAAACGAAGGATGAAGTCTCACGTGCGGCTACTTGGCCATGCAGGTGCCTGTTCTAGTCACAGGCACGTTCCTAAGACCGTTCGCATGAAAAAAAGAAAAGACTCTGGCAGTTCTTATATCTACACGTACACTTCCCAAGCCACGTTAAGTGTGTGGCGGATGGTACTTTCGTTATCACAGTCATTCTCCTCCTCTCTGAACCATTCACAAATGCTGCGTCGGAAGAAGGTCTTTTGATGAACTTCCATATGAGCTCTAATGTGTCCAACTTCGTTGTTGTGCTCATTTCGCGACACGTATGTGAGAGGAAGTAATATACTGCCCAACTCTTCTTCGAATGCACGCTCTCAATAATAATCCACTCATTGACACAAAAAGCCTCTCTTGTAGCAACTGCCAGTAGAGTTTGTTGAGCATCTCCGTAACGCTCTCATCGGATCTTCTCTACTATCTAACTAGCTAACCATGCCAAATTCGTTGCTGATCATGCACCTCCGCCACACACCGTCAGGTGGCTTGCGGAGTATGGATGTACACTCCTGGAAATTGAAATAAGAACACCGCGAATTCATTGTCCCAGGAAGGGGAAACTTTATTGACACATTCCTGGGGTCAGATACATCACATGATCACACTGACAGAACCACAGGCACATAGACACAGGCAACAGAGCATGCACAATGTCGGCACTAGTACAGTGTATATCCACCTTTCGCAGCAATGCAGGCTGCTATTCTCCCATGGAGACGATCGTAGAGATGCTGGATGTAGTCCTGTGGAACGGCTTGCCATGCCATTTCCACCTGGCGCCTCAGTTGGACCAGCGTTCGTGCTGGGCGTGCAGACCGCGTGAGACGACGCTTCATCCAGTCCCAAACATGCTCAATGGGTGACAGATCCGGAAATCTTGCTGGCCAGGGTATTGACTTACACCTTCTAGAGCACGTTGGGTGGCACGGGATACATGCGGACGTGCATTGTCCTGTTGGAACAGCAAGTTCCCTTGCCGGTCTAGGAATGGTAGAACGATGGGTTCGATGACGGTTTGGATGTACCGTGCACTATTCAGTGTCCCCTCGACGATCACCAGTGGTGTACGGCCAGTGTAGGAGATCGCTCCCCACAGCATGATGCCGGGTGTTGGCCCTGTGTGCCTCGGTCGTATGCAGTCATTGTGGCGCTCACCTGCACGGCGCCAAACACGCATACGACCATCATTGGCACCAAGGCAGAAGCGACTCTCATCGCTGAAGACGACACGTCTCCATTCGTCCCTCCATTCACGCCTGTCGCGACACCACTGGAGGCGGGCTGCACGATGTTGGGGCGTGAGCGGAAGACGGCCTAACGGTGTGCGGGACCGTAGCCCAGCTTCATGGAGACGGTTGCGAATGGTCCTCGCCGATACCCCAGGAGCAACAGTGTCCCTAATTTGCTGGGAAGTGGCGGTGCGGTCCCCTACGGCACTGCGTAGGATCCTACGGTCTTGGCGTGCATCCGTGCGTCGCTGCGGTCCGGTCCCAGGTCGACGGGCACGTGCACCTTCCGCCGACCACTGGCGACAACATCGATGTACTGTGGAGACCTCACGCCCCACGTGTTGAGCAATTCGGCGGTACGTCCACCCGGCCTCCCGCATGCCCACTATACGCCCTCGCTCAAAGTCCGTCAACTGCACATACGGTTCACGTCCACGCTGTCGCGGCATGCTACCAGTGTTAAAGACGGCGATGGAGCTCCGTATGCCACGGCAAACTGGCTGACACTGACGGCGGCGGTGCACAAATGCTGCGCAGCTAGCGCCATTCGACGGCCAACACCGCGGTTCCTGGTGTGTCCGCTGTGCCGTGCGTGTGATCATTGCTTGTACAGCCCTCTCGCAGTGTGCGGAGCAAGTATGGTGGGTCTGACACACCGGTGTCAATGTGTTCTTTTTTCCATTTCCAGGAGTGTAGATGTAGAATACGGGACAAAAGTACAAGAAGAAGAAGAAGATTATTTTATGGGTTTTACTGCCTCCAGCGATTTTTCACAGCACCATAATAGAACGGTAATGGAGCTCTTCGGATATATGCGCCCAATATGTTACACCTACTTATGTTCAGGTCAAGTGCCAGTCCATGCACCAATACTCGATTCTTTGCAGGTCTTTATACATTTCGCTACAGTTTTCTTGAGTTGCCACCTTCTTATAGAAAACATTGTCATCCACAAAGACTCTCACACAGCTTCCGACGTTACTCACCAGAGCATTTACATACTTTGTAAAGATAAATGGTCCTATAATTCTCCCTTGGGGTATTCGTGAAATTACCTTCACATTTGCTGCTTTTTGTCCGATTGAGAACGACATATTGACTTTCATCTGCAAGGACATCCCTGTCGAATCATAAATCTGGTCACATTCTCAGTAAGCTCGTATTTTGTTCATTAAGAGATAGTGTGAAAGTGCACCGAAAGCCTCCCGGAAGTCGAGGAAGACGGTATGGACTTGGGCGCCTATGTCTGCAGCGCTCTGGATATCATGGCCAAACACAGCACACTGTCTTTTGCAAAATCTCTGTTTACAGAATCCATTATAGTTTTTATATAGAAGATTTTGATTCTCCAGAAACGTCAAAATGCTTAGCACAGGGCATAATTCTTCAACAGATTGACATTATCCTATAACTGTATGCATCAGTTAGACGACCCTTGTTGATAAACCGTTGGCCAAACAAAACGACGTGATCCGTCGATCACCTCGAATGAGAGTGTCCGCACGTTCCAGCATACAGGACTCACAGCAGTGTGCGGCCGGCAGGCACGCAGGACATCGTACAGGTTTGCGAGACATTGTTCCGATGATGGCAGACGCCGCGCACAGCGACTCACCGTGCTTTTGTGCACTACCAGGTGTCCATAGACATTCTGCAAGCGCCTATGAATATCTGCGATGCTTAGTGTCAGATTTCTGCTTGGAACGCACCTCCGTTACAGGCGCCATTGTGAAGGTTACATATAGCGCCGCCACGGACCGGAACTATAGGGGCTGAAGCAGCAGTATTGCACGATGTCCCACAACAAATTCCGCATATTTTGAACGGAAATTGGCCAAGAAAAAAATTTATTGTGTTACTTACTGAACGCCCCTCGTAAATCATGACTGTTGGTTCATGAGTCCCACATCCGATAACCAGTAACAGCTGCCGTTTGTAGCAGAGTGAATAGGTATGGAAACGGACAGTCACTTGGCGTAATAGAGAGTTTAGGAAAAGAAGTAATGTTGAAACTGACACATGGACTCTCGAACACTTACCACAGTAAGTGACCAACACACCATATTTGTCCAAAGACGAAGTTTAATTTTATGTATATAGACTGAAGCGGCGAGTGAAAATTTGTACCAAGGCTGGGAATCGAACCCGGGTCTCCTGCTCACTAGGCAGGTGCTTTAGCCACTAAACCACCTTGGCACAGTGCTTCACACAACTGCACGCATTACCCTGGCACGCCTCACTCCTCGATCCAAATTCCCCATTACACACGAACAGAACTGAGACTGTTCACCTCTCTGTTTGGTTCAAATGGCTCTGAGCACTATGGGACTTAACATCTGAGGTCATCAGTCCCCTAGAACTGAGAACTACTTAAACCTAACTAACTTAAGGACATCACACACATCCATGCCCGAGGCAGGATTCGAACCTGCGACCGTAGCGGTCCCGCGGTTTCAGACAATAACGCGGTGGCTGAAAGCGGACATTTAGGGTTTCTTTTGCATAACGTGTTATCTGTATCGCACTGATAATAGCACTACTTAGGCTCTGAAATACGTTTTCGCATGTTAGCAGCGCAACTATACCGGAACGTATTTATACAGTGGACTGGCAGTTGGGGTTGCTTGATTGCATCGCTACAATGAACTACTTGACTCTTTGTCATTATTAACACTGTAGACAACATACCACATATGGTATCTACACTACTGGCTGGGAACGTACGTGGGGAGGGTAATTACGTATTCACGGCTTCTGCAGTGTAGTTCCACTACTGCTGTGACGGGAACCAACGACTTTATCGCAAGTTCACAAGTGTACTTGACAGACGTTCGCCATCCATAGCGTGAACGTGACAGCTTTCAGCTCCTCATTTGTCGCATGCACGGCGACTTCGATGCAACATGGAGACATAGTACAACGTTACTGATGACGTCCATCGTTGCATTACTCATAGTCCTCGAAGTACTTGTATACATCTCGTTGTTCCATGAGAACACTTGTATAGCAAAAAACTGTTTCCAGTTTATGTCCAGAAGTTGGGACTCTTATATTCCTGATATTGATTTAAGTTAATTGTCATATGATTCCAGTCACACTTTACAGTAATAAAATTACTTTCATTCCTAGCGAAATCTGTAACACCCCAGCAATCTTCCACAAAAGCAGAAGCCACATAGTTCTGAAGAAATAAATTTTGTTCCTTTTCTCAAACGATGTTTAATAATGGTTAACACGTGACATGTTCTTATCTCCGTTACCTCGGACGATCAGGTGGATGGACAAGCTTAGCAGAGTAAATGTACTGTACTTTACCAAGACTATTACAGGATGGCTAAATAAAACTAACCTCGAGAATGCGCACCAAACTCCAATCTTATCATAGTGCAACGGCTGTTCAACGTACTGATACTGCTTTTCTGCTGCATAATAGCGTGTTGCATGAGTTGACATGCTCAAACTGGCTTTTCCAGGCCTAATCTGAAGATAAAGAAACTGAGATTCCAAATATCTCAACACCCGTTCATTCAGAGACGACAACACGCGCAGGGCACACTGGGGAAGCCTTAACTCCCTCACAACACAAGATTTGTAAGGATAAAAATGCAGGTCCTTATGCACACAGATCTGACAAGACGACCTTTTAATTTGATCTGCCAAGACGACCCTTTAATTTCAGTTAGCAGTGCCGTCCAGCGTTGTATATTTTTGTCGGACTTTTCTGCTGACTACGTCATTGGAGCTGTGTTTTCTGTTGTTCGGACTTGTTCAGAATAGTGTCCTCGTTGTATTACTTTGTCAAGAAATGACGAAAACAGTTTTCCGGCTATTTCTATTTTGACCCTCTCGTAGAAGACATCACTTTGCCTCTACGACTGGTGACGAGCTTTCGGCATAACGAGACTCCACCCCATTACTGAAAACATTTGCAGAATCACGTGTACACACTTCCATCTGCACTGTGTGAATTATGGTTAGATGATGTTCAGCACAGCATAGCTTCGAGTATCTAACACAACAAGCACCTCCGCGACATTGACTGGCCACCGTATGCCTATGATGTCATTTGGATGCCGTATGAGTGGCATGAAGTCAGAATACCGCTCTCCAGGCGGCTGTCAGCTTCCCACACCATGTAGCCGCTACTTCTCACTCAAGTGGCTCCTCAGCTGGCCTCACGAAGCTGACAGCACTTCATTCCAGTCCTCCCACCAAGGAAACATTCCTGGCAGTACAGAGAACTGTACCCGACTCCTCCGCATGACTGTTAGACACGCTGACCTCCCAACTACGAAAGCAGGCCTAGTTCCTCCGTACGCTCGTTAAAATGTCGAAAGCGAATGAAGCTTAGGCTTCAGGCCTACAACTTGCCAACTGATTGTATAACAAGGTCGTTTACCTATGACCTCCACAAATTGCTCTGACAAGCAGTGTATTTCTAATATCCCCATCTGGAACAATCTTGAAAATTTTCATACATTATTATCCGCTTTCGAGGTACGGAGGTTCAAAGTTATCCTATTCGTGCACGTAAAATACGCACGTAAAATTCGGTGTGAAGTTTGTAAAGTGACGTAAGCATGGAGAAGTTTGCTGTAAAGTCTCTCTGTTGTCATCTGGGAATCCCTGTGTTAGTACCAAGCACATGCAAAAATTTGGACTGAAGTGTAAAATTAGGTTTGCGTTATTCCAGCTTCACATAACTGAACCACGTAAATTTTACTCAGCAGTACATTTCTTTTCGTGTGAGTTACATGCCCTGCTGTAGCAGGGAAAAGAAGGGAAACTGCGGAAAAATGCTCCTATCGCAGCACAAAATATGGGAATACGTTCCGGTTTATTTACATGATTCTAACTGAAAAGTGGGGTACCAGCTGCCTCATCTACCTTCCTCAGAACATTTAAAAAATTTTACATGGGAACATATTCGCGGTCTTTTTAACTTGCAACTCACATCTCGCTCCTACAAGCTCCCGTAACTGCAACTTGTCCATACCCATTGGTCCATCGCCGTAAGTCGCTCATACACATCCAATTCTACTTTCCCATTCACACACACTCATTCAGCCCATCTCATTGTAATTAACTCTTTGTGTCTCTCTAACTGTCACTGTCTCCTGAGTCACAGACACTGTCTCCTTCGTTCTGTCCCAGTAATACTGTCTCCTCTCATTCTCACTGTCTCCTTGCTCTCTCTTACTGCTGCTATCGCATTCATTCCTTCCTTCTGTTGCTGTCTCTTTCGCTGTCACTATCTCTCTCTTCCTCATTGTCTTCGTCATAGACTGACTCTCACTATCACTGGCTCTCACCCACTTCGACTTTCTCCTCCTCTTTATTCCTCTCCCACTGGCACTGCCTCCTTGACTACTTTCCACCACTGTTCTCTCTCTGCCTACTATGTTCCACTACCACTGTGTCCCTCTCTTCTCTTCACACTGCCATCATTCCGTTCGCTCTTTCTATACCACAACCACTGTCTACTATCTTCCAGTATTTGTTACTTTTCCGCCTCTTTCCCACCGCCCTATCTCCATTTCTCTCAGCATAAAAAGCACGATATGTTCGCATGCGAATATATTTGCGAAATTTTTTGAAGATACTGAAGAAGGCAGAATGAGGCAGCTGGTACGCCCTTGTTAGTAAGTCTTTTAAAACAGTAGCATATTAGCCTTTTCTGTGCTCCGATAGAAGCATTTTTTCGCTGGTTCCCTTTTATCACTGCTACAGCAGTGTATGTCACTCACAGGAAATGAGCACTATGGGTCAGTAACATTTTGATAGTTTGCTTATGTGTGACTGAAATAACGCAAAACGAATTTTACTCCTCAGAACGGATTTTACATGCACAAAAACTTTGCATGTGCTTCAGTACAAGAACATGGGGTTCCCAGAACCCCTCTTATGGTAACGGAAACACTTTACAGCATATTTCTCCGTGCTACGCCACTTCATTCACTGCGTTTTCACCTCACACCGGATATTAAGTGCGTATTTTACGTGTACAAGTAAGGTAAATTCGAACTTCCTTATCTCGGGAACGGATAAAGATATCAAGAACATTTTCAAGTTTGTTAGAAATCAGTATCTTGGGAATATATCATACAAATTTCAGTCATTTGCTATACATAGTCGTTTTCTAATTCGTGGCTCTAGTTTTTTCGGGTTTTCTCGGGAATGGTGTCTCCATAAGCCCCTTAAGGTGCGACATAGACCACACATATGCAAAAAGAACCATCCGATTTGCCTTATTTGCCTTCGAGGAAGAGTGTAATATTTATACTTCGTTCCTGTGCTGTAGGATAGTTACAGTAAGATAATCCTTCTGTGGGATATACAAAAATGATCCGTAGCCCGAGGGCCATCCGAGGGAAGTACTTGATGTGGTGTCACTGCCAGACACCACACTTGCTAGGTGGTAGCTTAAATCGGCCGCGGTCCATTAGTACATGTTGGACCCGCGTGTCGCCACTGTCAGGATCGCAGACCGAGCGCCACCACAAGGCAGGTCTCGAGAGACTGACTAACATTCGCCCCAGTTGTACGGCGACGTTGCTAGCGACTATACTGACGAAGCCTTTGCTCTCATTTGCCGAGAGACAGTTAGAATAGCCTTCAGCTAAGTTAATGGCTACGACTTAGCAAGGCGCCAATTGTCACAGTGCATGTATCTTACGAGTCTCATTTGTATAGTCAAGAGAGATGTATCACAAGGATTGATTAAAAGTTAAGTATATTCCAAAGATACGTATTTTCTTTATAGTATTCAATACGTATCCTGTTCCAGACTTGACGCCAGTCGGCGTGTGTGTACGCGTGCCTTTCGGCTTCCTCCTGAGTGTGGCGTGACTAGCTTGTTACGCCACAACACTTGACCCTACTTTTCCATCACCAATAGAACCCAATGTATGTATCCCGGAAAAATCCCGTTTTTATGCGCAGCGTTTTGGAACATATTACGTGGTGCACGCTGTCACATGCATACCGATAAATTTAAGAGTTAGAAAGTCTTTTCTGAAAGACTGATGTGGATGTGAAACATGGAAGATAAACAGCATATACAATAAAAGCACAGAAACTTTCGAAATGTGGTGCTGCAGAAGGATGCTGGAGATACTTCGGTTAGGCCGAATAATCAATGAAGAAATTATAAATCGAGCTTGTGGGAGAACATCATTTTGGGCCAACTTGACTAAAAGAAATGTTCGGTTGATAAGACACAAACTCATACATGAAACAATGGTTAATTTGGTAATGGTGGAATGTGAGAGGTTTAAAAGCTATAGAGGGGGACTAAGACAGCTCAAATGGATGTAGCTTACAGCAATTCTGCAGAGCTGAAGAGACCTGGGCAGAATAACTTCAGACCACCTTTCGTAGTGAAGCCGAGAACAGTCACCTGTGGACAAAAGTGGCGAATCCTGTCACATAGGAAGGCGGACGTTAGTGGCCAGGTAGTTCCGTCTCCTTGTAAAAAGGTCAGTAGTTACTCGTCCGCCTGGTTTGCGCGAGCTGCGACTGCGTCCTCACGCGGCGCAGTCCACAGTCTTCGACACGCGATCCAGACTCCCTGGTCGTTAACTTCGTTGGCCACCTGTGTCATTATTGTCCAGTACGTATCTAAACGCAAATTTTGGCACCGTGTAGGGATAAAAGTTAACCGTAACTCACTCGCCAAATCTGTATTCATGGCAATATTCGCTCCACGTCATTGTGCTGTACCATCTGGTTCGTTTCGTTATTCTGCTCTCGTCT
Source organism: Schistocerca nitens (assembly GCF_023898315.1). Taxonomy (NCBI): domain Eukaryota; kingdom Metazoa; phylum Arthropoda; class Insecta; order Orthoptera; family Acrididae; genus Schistocerca; species Schistocerca nitens. The sequence continues at coordinate 995,980,693 of NC_064615.1, forward strand.
TGCATTACTTGCGTGGACTTTCTGATGTCATGCTGAAATACTGCATTACAATGAGCAGTTTTCTTTCTTTGAACTACGATGCTTACTTTCACTTCATTCGAATGCCTGATCATTTCGTATGCGAAACCACGATCGATTCCTTCGTCGAAATATGTCAGCATCTTTAATAAACTCGCTGACATTGGAGATTTACATTTTACATGGTGCAATTTCAGTTTCGAAATCTGCTTTCTAACTACACCGCTGCTTACCTTGACGTGGCAGCATTTTTAGTGTTACTTACGAATTCTGTATTAAAAGATGCTCGTTGTTATTTCAAATAGATTTAACCTTACGCATTGATGCTACTGATCGTCTGATTCTGTTTAATTCTGAACTTAAGTAGTATTAAAATTACCTTTAGCCATATCTAAGAGACTTTATGAAGCTACTACTTCAAGAGCAGACAGTTCCTCTCTACTGAGTAAGCTTCGTTGAGTGCAATGTAGTCTGAAGTCTGTAAGAGAACATAATGAGTTTTGGCCCATTGATTTAACTATAACTCGCAATGGAATCTGGCTAAGCTATTTCAGGATGACCGTACAGGGAGTGAATTTCATAAATAATTTAGAAAGACCTCTTCTCAAACAGGACAGATATTCTAGCAAATCACAGGAGATGGGAAGGAGTGCTGGAGGCGAAAAGACTAGCAAGATACACTCCATAAAAATGACATTTATTAACATGAGGTATTCCGTCCTCGAGTTTTAGCAGTCATTTAACAAAAATAATCTTATTATTATGGTTCCTCACGCGGGTTTATTCCTTAACCATTCTCTGGACATTATCGTGTCAGCAAAGGATCGTGTCATCAGAACAATGGGACACGGATGCTCTTGTGAATGCGTTAACGTACAAACACTCGCTACACCTGTAAAACGAACTCACTAGAAGATAAGTTCAACAATCAAAGAAAACCCTAGTAATCTCTATGAACTGCGAGTGGCTGTCGTGAAACCTAACTTGAGGCCGTTCAGTCTGCTCAAGAAGACCTGTAGAGCACAATGGAGAAATCCTGTCGTGGGTGAATAATGAAAACAAAATAGCCTTCCAGAAACTAAGTTCAAAAACCGGTAAAATTTACACTTGTAAAATTTAGTCACTCAATACCCTTTGATAATGGGGTGAATAATGAAAACAAAATAGCCTTCCAGAAACTAAGTTCAAAAACCGGTAAAATTTACACTTGTAAAATTTAGTCACTTAATACCCTTTGATAACTGAATTTATCCCAGTAGTGAAGTTGTACACTGCGGTGGATAGTTTTTAATGTCGCTTTTTTGTCATTTCTAATCAATTCTGAGTCTGCAAATGTACGCAGGACATAGCGCCAATATCGATGGTGATGTTGGTTTGTGGGGCGCTTGTCATCGAGGTCATCAGCACCCGTATAAGCTCCCAATCTTTCCAGTTCCAATCTCGACACTTCCCGAATGATGAGATGATGAGTACTACACAAGCACCCAGTCGCTGGTGGAGAAAATCCCCGACCCCTGCCGGGAATCGAACCCGGGACCCCGTGATCCAGAGGTAGCAAAGCTAACCACTAGACCACGAGCTGCGGACCGTCAGTATGGGGTATCCAATGGAGTGGACTGCGTGCATTTGCAGACACAGGGCTGATTAAAAACACCAAAGAAGCAGCATTAACAAATGTGTACTGCAGTGGACAAGTGCACCACATGGTTAATTACTGCACAGGGTACGTAAATTATAAAACGAAACGCCTAACCGGTATCCTATTCAAGATGTTTTATGCTAAGTGCACTCAGAATCAGCACATGTTACTCACCACACCATCAGACCGCGACTAAGAGATCACAAAACTACCTAAAACTTCCCAGACTCTGTGGTCTGGTGCAATGTCCCTGTATGAGTGGTAGCGGGGGACGCCCAACATCGTAAAAAACTACCCCGCAGCTCAAACGCTTCACTAAATCGGGTGTATGTGAAAAAAATGCCTGTGGCCTCCCACTACTTAACCGGACGTGATTCGAATAAGAGTTCCGTGGAAAGTTACTCGATTTGCGTGCTGGTGCGACTGGCCAACGGCAAGAAGAACTTATAAAAAGAACGGGACTAAATGTTGTCACTGGTCCGGTCACGCAAAATGTCAGCTTTGAAAGTTAAAATTTAACGGACTTTCCCACGCTTCTACAATCAGAAATAAGAAAGCTCTACTGATTGTACGATCACACACGCACTTTCATCAACCACACATTCATATGTTATTGAGATAAACGTGATTCGGTTGGGAATAATTCTACCATTGCATATCCACGTCCAACCAGCCACACTTTCACTCATCACAGTCGGTAACTGTGATTATGTTATGGCTCTGAGCACTATGGGACTCAACTTCTGAGGTCATTAGTCTCCTAGAAGTTAGAACTAGTTAAACCTAACTAACCTAAGGACATCACACACACCCATGTCCGAGGCAGGATTCGAACCTGCGACCGTAGCGGTCTCACGGTTCCAGACTGCAGCGCCTAGAACCGCACGGCCACTTCGGCCGGCGATTATGTTATGGATAATGTGTATCATAAGATGTTGATATGAAATAAAATCAATAATTAAGTTGGTTCCCTATGCAGTTGTTCTCCCAGGCATTGATACCTGGTATATATGTATTGGAAAAGCAACCCGCTGAACTACATTGGAAATGAAGTCCCAGGCTTCTCGACAGAGCGAAGGGGAGCGATGCGGGAGACCCGCACCATCGTACTAGACAAGGTCCTAATGGAGGTGGTTTGCCGTAGCCGTCCTCCGACCGTAATGGGGATGAATGATCATAATGAAGACGACACAACAACGGCCAGTCATCTCGGGGCAGGTGAAAATCCCTGACGCCGCCGGGAACCGAACCCGGGACCCCGCGCTCGGGAGGCGAGTACGCTACCGCGAGACCACGAGCTCCGGACGCTGAACTATCTTGAGAAGGATAATAATTTTAGTGACAATTTCACGAAAAGTGCCTGAAACGGACGCCTTTCAATAGTGTCAAATGGAAAGTTTAGTCAGCAAACAGTGAATCAACAGTCTTCAACAAAAATAAAATCCTTTTCTTACAAATAACTATTAGAATGAAAATGTGGGTATTCAGAATAAATTACAATTTAGTACAAAAACACGTAGCATCAAATAGAGGTCAATATTTTTTATTTTTTTATTTTTAGAGATTGAACTAACCTATTGACTTGTACACTACTGGCCATTAAAATTGCTACACCAAGGAGAAATACAGATGATAAACGGGTATTCATTGGACAAATATATTATACTATAACTGACATGTCATTACATGTTCACGCAATTTGGGTGCATGGATCCTGAGAAATCAGTACCCAGAACAACCACTTCCGGCCGTAGTAACGGCCTTGATACGCCTGGTCATTGAGTCAAACAGAGCTTGGATGGCGTGTACAGGTACAGATGCCCATGCAGCTTCAACACGATACCATAGTTCATCAAGAGTAGTGACTGGCGTATTGTGACAAGCCAGTTGCTCGGCCACCATTGACCAGACGTTTTCAGTTGGTGAGAGATCTGAAGAATGTGCTGGCCAGGGCAGCAGTCGAACATTTTCTGTATCCAGAAAAGCCCGTACAGGACCTGCAACATGCGGTCGTGCATTATCCTGCTGAAATGTAGGGTTTCGCAGGGATCGGATGAAGGGTAGAACCACGGGTCGTAGCTCATCTGAAATGTAACGTCCACTGTTCAAAGTGACGTCAATGCGAACAAGAGGTGACCGAGACGTGTAACTAATGGCACCCCATACGATCACGCCTGGTGGTACGCCAGTATGGCAACGACGAATACACGCTTCAAATGTGCGTTCACCGCGACGTCGCCAAACACGGATGCGACCATCATGATGCTGTAAACAGAACCTGGATTCATCCGAAAAAATGACGTTTTGCCATTCGTGCACCCAGGTTCGTCGTTGAGTACACCATCGCAGGCGCTCCTGTCTGTGATGCAGCGTCAAGGGTAACCGCATCCATGGTCTCCGAGCTCATAGTCCATGCTGCTGCAAACGTGGTCGAACTGTTCGTCCAGATGGTTGTTGTCTTGCAAACGTCCCCATCTGTTGACTCAGGGATCGAGACGTGACTGCACGATGTGTTACAGCCATGCGGATAAGATGCCTGTCATCTCGACTGCTAGTGATACGAGGCCGTTGGGATCCAGTACGGCGTTCCGTATTACCCTCCTGAACCCACCGATTCCATATGCTGCTAACAGTCATTGGATCTCGACCAACGCGAACAGCAATGTCGCTATACGATAAACCGCAATCGCGATAGGCTACAACCTGACCTTTATCAAAGTCGGAAACGTGATGGTACGCATTTCTCCTCCTTACACGAAGCATCACAACAACGTTTCACAAGGCATCGCCGGTCAACTACTGTTTGTGTATGAGAAATCGGTTGGAAACTTTCCCCATGTCAGCACGTTGTATGTGTCGCCACCGGCGCCAAACTTGAGTGAATGCTCTGAAAAGCTAATCATTTGCATATCACAGCATCGTCTTCCTGTCAGTTAAATTTCTTCGTGGTGTAGCAATTTTAATGGCCATTAGTGTATAATAACTTAATTTACCAATAAGGTTTTTCGTATGTCTGTATGTGATTTACATTTATTTCGATCATTGGATTCGTGATGACTGGGTGTTGTGCAATGTCCTTAGGTTAGGTTTAAGTAGTTCTAAGTTCTAGGGGACTGATGACCATAGATGTTAAGTCCCATAGTGCTCAGAGCCATTTGAGCCGATCATTGGATTCAGATCCTATAAGTATGAACAAAATTGGCGGCCAGTCCTTAAACTTCTATTGTGAGAGGCCACGAGAAACGAGACTGTTTAACGAACTATTCATCGTGACATACGTATGCGCGGCCGTTTTTCGAACAGAGATTGTATTCGTATGCTCTGACAAGTATCATGGATTTAATGAGGTGTGGACGAGCAGCTTACAGCGTGCTCTTAACCCCTGCCAGAAGATGTCGAATGCGCACTTTTCAAAAATGGTTCAAATGGCTCTGAGCACTATGGGACTCAACATCTTAGGTCATAAGTCCCCTAGAACTTAGAACTACTTAAACCTAACTAACCTAAGGACATCACACACACCCATGCCCGAGGCAGGATTCGAACCTGCGACCGTAGCAGTCCCGCGGTTCCGGACTGCAGCGCCAGAACCGCTAGACCACCGCGGCCGGCAATGCGCACTTTTAAAAAGGCAACAAGCCATCTTTGAAAGTTAAAATGTAAGAGACATTCCCACGCAAAAGGGACCCAATTGTTGCAGCAAATTTGTGCTTTTGTAAAAAATCGTCCATTTACTGACGGTCCCCTTCACAGTTTGTGCCATCTGAGTGAGATTCGTCTGCATTCTTCCTTCCACTGCTCAGAGCGTTCCCGTGAAGCTTCGCAGAATCTCAGCTGCGTTTGCATTCTGGCGTAGAGCGAGGTCAGGTCCGTCGTAAACCATTCGTCCGCTGCTACCGATTTGATCGTTTTTTAAGAAACTTGTCTCAGCAGAAGGGCAGAGTTCAAGGTTGAAAAAGAGATGCGCACTAGTATGAGCATTTTTCTTCTTTTTGGTCGAGGTATATTGATCTAAAATTTACACAGCTGGCCACTGAAGTTCCAGAACAAAGAAGAACAGCACTAAGGAAATTTTACTTAATTTTTTATACAGTACAGTAGGAGGAAAATGCACACCAAGACAAAAAAAACGACCTACCACGAAGGAATCATTCGAATGGAAGGGAAAACGGTAGATGTGATGTACCACGTGCAGAGAAACAAATAATTATAATTTCATAAAAACTGGATCATTCATGGGAAAGAGCTTCACAAACTGAGCAAGTCAATAACACGTTGGCCCACCTCTGGCCATTTTACAAGTAGTTATTCGGCTTGGCGTTGATTGATAGAGTTGTTGGGTGTCCTCTTGAGGGATATCGTACCAAATACTCTTCAATTGGTGCGTTAGATCGTCAAATCCCGATCTGGTTGGAGGACCCTGTCAATAATGCTCCAAACTTTCTCAACGGGGGAGAGATACGGCGACCTTGCTGTGCAGGCTACGGTTAGGCTTGCACGAAGAAAAGCAGTAGAAACACATGCCGTGCGTGGGCGGACATTATCTTGCTGAAATATAAGCCCAGGATGGCTTGCCACGAAGGGCAACAAAACAGGACGTATAATATTGTAGACGTGCCGCCGTGCTGTAGGGTACCGTGGATAATGCCAGTATGCCGGGTGGCAATCAAGCAATCCGCCACTGTCTGGGGCATCTCGCCGTTCGTCGGGGCTCGATTCGAAGCGGGACTCATCACTGAAGACAACCCTGCTCCAGTCAATGAGATTCCAGCCTGAACACGAGTCTGGTGACGCTCTGGACAACGGTTGGATACCATACTGACTATCGGCCGCCATACGGCACGACAAACATGAGTGATGGCCGGGCTGGCATTTCTCTGCAGAGCGTGTATGGGTGAGCAATATCCTGCCGGAAAATACCACGTGGAATGACGTTCGCGAATGGCAGCAGAACAGGTCGAATCACCAGATTCACGTACAAAATTTGCAGTCAGGTTGCGTGGGATAACCACAAGAGTGCTCCTGCTGTCATAAGAAATCCCACTCCAGACCGTAACTCGAGGTGTAGGTCCAGTGTGTCTAGCACGAAGACAGGTTTTTTGGCCTTCACTCTTATTGTTCCCTCTGGATTCTTATTTATGAGTCTTTCCCTAGAGCTTGTTCCTATTTTCCTGAGACTTTCGGCCTAATAAGCGCTGTACCATGTAGGCACAGTTACAGTATGTACTGAAAATGTTTTCCATGTGCCTTATCAACGCATGAGTGTACGCGCCGTAACATGTTCTGTCTCACACGTTGACATCGCCCAGGCTACATCCGAAAAGTATCAAAGGCAGCATGAATACGCTGCTCCAGTGTCTCCACATCTGGAATGGGATCTACATACACGATACTTTTGAGGTATACCACAACCAGAAATCGCATGTGTTGAGATCCGGCGAACGAGCAAGCCATGAAACTGGACTCCCCTGTCCGATCCATCGACCAATGAAGTACGATTGAGATGCGTCCGGACGTTAACGGCGAAGGGGGCTGGAGCACCATCATGTAGCAGACACATAACCCTTCGAATCACCAGTGGCACTTCTTCCAGCAGGAGAGGCAAAGTCACCCGCAAGAAACGCTGATAGTTCCGGCCTGTTAGACGACGTGGATGGAAGACTGGTCCCAAAATACGGTCGCCAATTATCCAGCCCCACACATTCTGGCTGCACCGATGTTGATGATTCGCTGTCACCGTACCATGGGGGTTTCTGAATACTATCCCACAGATGACTGTTATGAAAGTTGAAGATACCACTCCACGTAAAGGTGGCCTCGACTGTGAATAGGATGGATGACGCAAATCCTGGAATCGTGGTTGCCTGGTGAAGAAACCAGTGATAAAACTGCTCCCGATGTGGAAAGTCTGTCGCTAGTCAGCCCTGCACAAGCTGTAAGTGATAAGGGTAGTAACAGTTGTCATGCAGAACGTTCCACACGATTGTCTGGCTTCCTCTGTACTGGCGGGCCAAATGCCTGGTACTGACACGGCGGTCACCTTCCACAGCGCCGGCCGAAGTGGCCGTGCGGTTAAAGGCGCTGCAGTCTGGAACCGCAAGACCGCTACGGTCGCAGGTTCGAATCCTGCCTCAGGCATGGATGTTTGTGATGTCCTTAGGTTAGTTAGGTTTAACTAGTTCTAAGTTCTAGGGGACTAATGACCTCAGCAGTTGAGTCCCATAGTGCTCAGAGCCAGCCTTCCACAGCGTGAATAACATTTTAACTATATATGACGGTAGTATCTGTTCTCGGAAGAACAGTTACTGTGGATGACCATGCAACGCCTGTTTGCAGCTAGGGTGTCCATTTAATTATCATTTCAATTCTAGCAAAGCTGCATGGTCATCCACGGTAACTGTTCTTCCGAGAACAGATACTACCGTCATATATAGTTAAAATATGGCTTCCCGACCATTGACCTTCTTGTGCGAACGCACACGCTATGCCCGAACCCGTACGGGACTTGGTGGATTAATCTGCTACGAGTAATGAGTATGATGGGCAAACATCTATTAGGCGCACTACGAATGTAGTGGTGTGGACATGTTGAGAATGTGGATCTCACGGGGAGCGTGCAAGGGATAAGTCCCTGCAGACGCACTATCCTCGTGCCCGCGATGGCTCAGATGGTTACAGCGTCTGCCATGTAAGCAGGAGATCCCGGGTTTGAGTCCCGGTCGGGGCACACATTTTCAACATGTTCCCAATGAAGTACATCAACGCCTGTTTGCAGCTAGGGTGTCCATTTAATTATCATTTCATGAATAACATTTTCCTACCAGTCTGGTGTCCCAACATTTCGGGTACACCCTTCATGACTTCCTGCTTTTCAAACGTCCCTGTCTCAGACAAATGGCGAAACATTGCTGCAAACATTGAATGCTGTTGTTGACTGCGGGGATAGGTCTCCTGATACAACCTTTCTACCCGCCGCCCGTTGCCATTTGCCTTTCCGTAAGTAAACACCATCTCGGCAAGCTCTCGATTCAAATACGGAACCATTGTGTACAACGTTTTATCAAATCCACTACAACGTTAGTCGGGAAGAGAAGTGAATCGGGCACAGTAGTACCAGTTACTATGGCAGAAGAGGGCGCTAGGTTATGACGTATGAGGAACAGTACCACCCTCTAGGAAGAAACCATACATTGTGTAACTGTGGCTCCATGGTACAACACTTATTAGACCGCAGTCTCTGTAACAAAGTATGATTGAATAAATGGTCTCTAGCATAGAAACCTTGCATTTCCGGACATAAGTTCATTAAGTTCATTAGACCTTTTTTGTTCCGTGTCCTCTCATCTATCAATCCCTACAGTTTGTGCAAGGTGGAAAAAAATCACCCTGTATACTGACATATACACTGAGGTGACAAAATTCATGGGCTGGGAAAATGCATATGTACAGATGACGGTAGTACAGCGTACACAAGGTACAAATGGCTCTGAGCACTATGGGACTTAACATCTGAGGTCATCAGTCCGCTAGACTTAGAACTACTTAAACCTAACTAACCTAAGGACACCACACACATCCATGCCCGAGGCGGGATTCGAACCTGCGATCGCAGCAGCAGCACGGTTCCGGACTGAAGCGCCTAGAACCGCTCGGCCACAACGGCCAGCACACAAGGTATAGAAGGGCAGTGCATTGGCGGTGCTGACCTTTCTGGTCAGGTGATTTATGGGAAAAGTTTTCCGACGTGATTTTGTCCTCAAGATGGGAATTAACAAACTGTGAACGCGGAATGGTAGTTGGAGCTAGTCGCATGGGACATTTCATTTCGGAAATCACTAAGTAAGTCAACATTCCGAGGTCCACAGTGTCAAGAGCGTGGCGAGATTACGAAATTTCAGGGTTACCTCTCACCGGGGACAACGCAGTGGCCGAAGGCCTTCACTTAAAGAATAAGAGCAGCGACATTTGTGTCAGTGCCAACAGACAAGCAATACTGCGTGGAATCAACGCAGAAATCAATGTGGGACGTACGACGAACGTATGCGTTAATACAGCGTGGAGAGATCTGGTGTTAATGGGCTATGGCAGCAGCCGACTGACGCGTGTGCCTTTGCTAACAGCACGACATCGCCTGCATCGCCTCTCGTGGGCTCGCGGCCGTATCGTTGGACGCTAGACGACTGGAAAACCGTGCCTGGTTACTTGAGTTGGTAAGAGCCGATGACATTGTTCAAGTTTGACGCGGACCCCACAAAGCCACGGACCCAAGTTGTCAAGAAGGCACTGTGCAAGTTGCTCCGTAATAGTGTGAACTGTGTTTACAAGGAATGGACTGGGTCGTCTGGTACAGCTGAACGGATCATTGATTAGAAACGGTTATGCTCCGCTTGATAGCATCTATAGACTTAGAGAAAGCTTTTGACAATGTTGACTGGAATACTCTCTTTCAAATTCTGAAGGTGGCAGGGGTAAAACACAGGGAGCGAAAGGCTATTTACAATTTGTACAGAAACCAGATGGCAGCTATAAGAGTCGAGGGACATGAAAGGGAAGCAGTGGTTGGGAAGGGAGTGAGATAGGGTTGTAGCCTATCCCCGATGTTATTCAATCTGTACATTGAGCAAACAGTAAAGGAAACAAAAGAAAAATTTGTAGTAGGAATTAAAATCCATGGAGAAGAAATAACAGCTTTGAGGTTCGCCGATGACATTGTAATTTTGTCAGAGGCAGCAAAGGACCTGGAAGGGAAGTTAAATGGAATGGACAATGTCTTGAAAGGAGGGTATAAGATGAACATCAACAAAAGCAAAACGAGGATAATGGAAAGTGGTCGAGTTAACTCGGGTGATGCTGAGGGAATTAGATTGGCAAATGAGACACTTAAAGTAGTAAAGGAGTTTTGCTATTTGGGGAGCAAAATAACTAATCATGAAGTAGAGAGGATATAAAACGTAGACTGGCAATGCCAAGGAAATCGTTTCTGAAGAAGAGAAATTTGTTAACATCGAGTATAGATTTAAGCGTCAGGAAGTGGTTTCTGAAAGTATTTGTATGGAGTGTAGCCATGTATGGAAGTGAAACATGCACGATACATAGTTTGGACAAGAAGAGATGAGAATCTTTCGAAATGTGGTGCTACAGAAGAATGCTGAAGATTAGATGCGTAGATCACATAACTAGTGAGGAGGTATTGAATAGAATTAGGGAGAAGAGAAATTTGTGGCACAACTTGACTAGAAGAAGGGATCGGTTGGTAGGACATGTTCTGAGGCAACAAGGGATTGCCAATTTAGTATTGGAGGGCAGCGTGGAGGGTAAAAATTGTAGAGGGAGACCAAGAAATGAATACACTAAACAGATTCAGAAGGATGTAGGTTGCAGTTGGTACTGGGAGATGAAGAAGCTTGCACAGGATAGAGTAGCATGGAGAGCTGCATCAAACCAGTCTCAAGACTGAAGACCACAACAACAACATGCTCCGCTTATTAAAGATTATTTGCAGCCATTCATGGGCAGCATGTTGGTAAACAACGGTGTCATGTCACCAAGCCACAATTGTTGGCGACTGGTTTGAAGAACATTCTGAACAATTCGAGCGAAAGATTTGGCCACTATTATCGCCCAACATGAATCCCATCAAAAATCTATGCGACATAATCGAGAGGTCTGTTCGTCCACACAAAATCCTGCTCAGGCAACACTTTCGCATTTATGGACGGCTGTAGAGGGAGTACGGCTCAGTATTTCTGCAGTGGACATCCAATGACTTGTTCAGTCCATGTCACGTTGGGCGAAAGGAGGGCCAACACGGAATTAGGAGGTATCCCATGAGTTTTGTCACCTTAGTGTTTCAGCAGTACAGTTGCTATTGAAAAAAAATGTGGCAAATCGAAGTCGGCGGTTTCTCGTGAAGTCAGCGGCGGTCGCGGTCAGTGCTTAAGGACACTGGACACATATTGCGGAGGAGGGGCTTTCAATTTACAGTCGGACCATACAAACGGCCGCAGTTTCCCACAGTGTATTGAATAACATTGTCCCTAATAAACTCGTTGTCTGCGGGATGTTAAACCGCAATATTCCGTTTCTCGAGGCGTCACGCATTAGCAAATGTTAACAGACCGACTCGAGTAAAAGTTCTCACGCACACTCACTTAGGCTGTCTCGTTAGCATCTCCCACGAAGTCGTTACGCGCAAATGAATGAGTTGTTACGAGGCAGGGTGCACATTACGCTCTCACGCCGAGTTTGTTTCCTTCAAGCCTGTCGAAGCACAACGTCCATCTCGTCCCACAGACGCCCACAAACTCCGCGTTCGAGCAATTTTTTCCTGCACAGTACATTAAGTCCCATCAATAGTCTTAAACGTGATGTCACAAATAAATGTTTGCACCACTAAGTAATTGTAATAATTGTCTCCAGTGGAGACATCGGTTCAAAAGTACACCGTCCAGATGAAATCTTTATCGATCTCTCTAATTACTATTTCACGCGATAATGTGTATTGTTAGTTAGAACCATGAACATATTTAACTATCACGGTGTTCACCTCCCACGTTCGCCTGAGAATAAAGCTGCAAAACCTCCATCAGCAGCACCTGTAAAGGTAGGTTGCTTGTGAATCACGTCGCGTCATTTGCATAAGCTGGATTTATTCGCGTATTGCTTACCACAGTACATACGAACAGCTTCCACGGAGCTCAAAATATGATCCTTAACGACTGTAAGCAACACAAATCAGTTTTAAAAACTCTTTGGTATAGTAAGCCAAACTGTAAAAAATTTCATTTCTGCCGTAAGTAGTTTGCCGTGCTTGCATGTTCAGTGAACAGCAAATTCGATAATGACACTTGCAGTATCCTGCAATTACTTTTTTCTGTCACTAAAGCTATTTAAATCACTCGATTTTTCACGGACAGTCTTGTTTCCTTGTTCGCCTTCTCACGCTTCACTTTTATTCTTTTTCTTGTTTCTTTATCGATGTCAGAACGGCGCACTGAGAACACGTATCCCTAATGGAATACAAACGAACCATTGTGTTCCAATTACGAGGCCAGTAAAGAGGTAAATTTTCCAACCCATGCGAAAAATCTAGACCTCAGACACAGAAAAAAATTTACAAATATAAGTATACGGAACAACGAGCGGCACTTAGTTTTTGTCGCAACTGTAAGGAACAAATTGAGAAAAAGCAATGTTATTATGCAGGTGGTCCAGGTGGCCCAAAGTTTCTTCTTCCGAGAAACGTTCTATATCAGGTAGCGTCATAATTCCGCAAAATGGCCTGCAGCTACACATAAGTTAAAAGTAATAGAAGCGTCATCTCAAGGCCCCAAGCGATACTCCAAACACACTGTGGCACTATAGATTTCTTATGAATTAAATGATAATTATTACTAATTTTGTGTTTTTCCTATACGAATAATTTTCTGAGGCAAGAATGTAAATCCACGTCGCAGATTACAGAAATTCTTTGCGATTGGCTTACACTTGTTTCATGGATTTTCAGAGGTGAGATATGATCTTCGTTGCGCCGCTCATTTCCAGGCATTAGAAGTAATACGAAAACGACAACGAACTTTCATTCGGCATAGACCTAGGAACCAGTCTCACCAGGTAATTGATTTCCAACCAAGGAATTTTTTACAACGTACTCACTGACAATCGTCTATGTATCAGTCGGCAATGCAAAAATAATGTCCAAATGGTAATGAGGGTGATATCATTTGAAATATTTCTATCAGTTACGTAGAAGAAACGGTAAATAAAGATATATGTGGCACAGTTAATGGTAGATCCATTGATAATGCTGATGGACTCTATTCTCACCCTCAACGTTGACACCACTCCTCTACCTGTAAGATGTAAGCGATTTCTAATAACTGTACTGCTGAGGGTAGGCATAATCTTGTATCTGTCTTGTTGGCGAAGTGGAGCGCGATGGAACAGTTGTTCGCGCACTTGAGCAATATTGAAATCTTCATACGGGTATTCAGATTTACTTTTTCTGCGGTTTCCTGAAACCGACAAAATCTGCATCGGATGACTGCTTTGGAAAGCTGATGATGGTGATGGCGATGGTTACATTGGCTTTTAGTTTATTTGTAGTAATTCAAGGGAATTACTCGAGTGAAACAGATGTGTTATCTGGCGTCGCCCGAGGAAGTGCTATAGGCACCCGGCTGTTCAAAATCTCTACAAACCTTATCGGACATAATCTGAGCAGCCCTCTTAGATCGTAAGCAGATGATTTGGTCGTCTGCCGTTACTAAAGTCGTCAGGGGGTCAACACGAATTACAAAACGATTCTGACAACAGCTCTGCACGGTACAAAAAGTGACAAATGATCATCATCAATGACAAGCGTGAGATCCTCCACATGAGTACTAAAAAATTCATTTAAATTTCGGTTACTCGATAAATCACACCAATTTCATGGTTGTCGATAATGGATTACAATTACGGGTAAGGTGAATCAAAGACTGTGTTTTATTGGCAGAATACTTGTAAGATGCAAAATATCTACCACAGAGACCGCCTACACTACGCTTATTCGTCTTCTTCTGCGGTATTGCTGCGCGATATGGGACCCACACTAGATGGGATTGACGGAGAACATCGAAAACGTTCAAAGAAGAGTAGCTCGAATTGTATTATCGCGCAATACAGGAGAGAGTATCACGGACACGATACACGCGTTCGGATGGTAATCATCAATATAATGGCTGCCTTCGTCGTGGCGGGATCTTTCCACGAAATTTCAATCACTAAGTTTCTCCTCCAAGTGCAAAAATATTTTGCTGACTGCCGTCTACTTAGGAACAAATGGCCATCATAATAGAGTGAGAGAACTCACAGCTAGCATGGGAATATTTATGTGTTCCTTTCCCCCACGTGGTATTCGAGAGTAGAACAACCGAGAAACAGTCTGAAAGTGGTTCGATGAATCCTCTACCAAGCACTTCAGAGTAGTCGTGCAGACGTAGACGTAGATGTTCAAGGCGCTCACAACTTGGTTTCGGCGCCATAGCAGAGTATGAAATAAATGGTTAGTGAAACGAATAAAGTATTCCCTCTTAAGCAGTCATCTCGGGGCAATGGCCTGTGGACACATATTAAACAACGGAAAGACTGTTGACAATGACGGCTCAGACAGAAATTGCTTATCAATATACTAAACTGTTCAACAATAATAATAATAACTACGCATCTTATCGACCGTATCTACGTGCACATTCATGGCCTTTCCTAAGGTTTGAGCGAAACGATTATACAACATGACATAAAATCTCTTTATATTAAAGGAAATAACTGACTGACTCACTTACTCACTCAGCATCCCCCACCCCAAATCGCTACGGAGAGAAACTTTATCTTATACTATAGGCCTCGCTTGGAAAAGAATTTTTCGAAATTGGATCCCTAAGGGGCTGAAAAGGGGGATCAAAGTGTTTTTGTAAACATGTCGCTATTAAGGCAATTTTGAAGCTATAACTACGGAAATTGATGTTTGGTTTCTCGATGAAATAAATATGTGTTTCACCATTTTTGGAAATTTAACCCCTATGGGGGTAAAATAGTAGGTGATCAATTTAAAAAAAATCATAACTAAAAGGTTACTAAAGCATTTCTAAAGCTACAGCTACGAAAGCTGGTATTTAACTTCTCGGTTAGAAATAAAAAAAATACTTGTTTGAATGTTTTTTGAAATTTATCCCCAAGGAGTGACATGTTTCGTGAAAAATTTCATTACGAAAGCATTTTTAAAGTTAAACGTATGAAAATTTGAATCTGATTTCTCGGTTAGAAATAAAGAATTACGTGATTCAGCATTTTTGGAAATTCATCCCATGTTGTTGTTGTGGGCTTCAGTCCTGAGACTGGTTTGATGCAGCTCTCCATGCCACTCTATCCTGTGCAAGTTTCTTCATCTCCCAGTACCTACTGCAAGCTACATCCTTCTGAATCTGCTTAGTGTACTCATCTCTTGGTCTCCCTCTACGATTTTTATCCTACACGCTGCCCTCCAATGCTAAATTTGTGATCCCTTGATGCCTCAAAACATGTCCTACCAACCGATCCCTTCTTCTAGTCAAGTTGTGCCACAAACTTCTCTTCTCCCCAACCCTATTCAATACCTCCTCATTAGTTACGTGATCTACCCACCTTATCTTCAGCATTCTTCTATAGCACCACATTTCGAAAGCTTCTATTCTCTTCTTGTCCAAACTAGTTATCGTCCATGTTTCACTTCCATACATGGCTACACTCCATACAAATACTTCCAGAAACCACTTCCTGACGCTTAAATCTATACTCGATGTTAACAAATTTCTCTTCTTCAGAAACGATTTCCTTGCCATTGCCAGTCTACATTTTATATCCTCTCTACTTCATGATTAGTTATTTTGCTCCCCAAATAGCAAAACTCCTTTACTACTTTAAGTGTCTCATTTGCCAATCTAATTCCCTCAGCATCACCCGAGTTAACTCGACTACTTTCCATTATCCTCGTTTTGCTTTTGTTGATGTTCATCGTATATCCTCCTTTCAAGACACTGTCCATTCCGTTCAACTGCTCTTCCAAGTCCTTTGCTGTCTCTGACAGAATTACAATGTCATCGGCGAACCTCAAAGTTTTTACTTCTTCTCCATGAATTTTAATACCTACTCCGAATTTTTCTTTTGTTTCCTTTACTGCTTGCTCAATATACAGATTGAATAACATCGGGGAGAGGCTACAACCCTGTCTCACTCCTTTCCCAACCACTGCTTCCCTTTCATCCCATAAGAGGGTGAAATATGGCCTGACTGATTCACTGACTTACCATCCCCCAGCCCAAACCGCTAGGGATAGAAACTTGAAATTTGGAGAGGGCTTTGATTTTATGTTCTAGGCATCGTTTATGAAAAGGTTCTTTGAAATTCGTCCTCTAAGGGGACGAAAGGTTGTTTGAAAATACGTCGCTATAAAGGCAGTTTCGAAGCTAGAACTACCAAAATTTGTATTCGGTTTGTCAGTCAGAAATACAAAAATAAGTGCTTCAGCATTGTTAGAAAGTTAAGCATTAAGGTGGTAAAATAGCGGATTGGGGGGGGGGGGAGGGGAGGAATTTTATTGAAAACAAATTATTATTGAAATATTGCTAAAGCATCTTTAAACCTTGATCTGTCGAACTGGTATTTGATTTCCGTTTATAAATAAGAAATACTTGTTCCAGTGTTTATGGAAATCCAGCCCCTAAGGGGTAAAATAAGGCATGAAAGATTTTCCGGAAATATTCCATTACGAAAGCATTTTTGAAACTAAATCTTTAAAAAATTGTAATTGGCTTCTCGGTTAGAAATAAAAAAATACATGTTTCATTGATTTTTGAAAATCCAAACTTTCAGGGGATGAAACAGAGTATGAATATCTTCACGAAAATATTTCGTTGTTTTAAAACATTTATAATCCCTTATCTATGAAAATTATTTGACGTCTAAAGAAATATGTGTTAGGGGATGAATGTTTCTAATGAAATATCACTATATGAACTCAAAAGGCAGGATTATCAACGACCTCCGACTCCAGCGCCCAAAATGGTTCAAATGGCTCTGAGCACTATGGGGCTTAATATCTGAGGTCATCAGTCCCCTAGAGCTTCGAACTACTTAAACTTAACTAACCTAAGGACATCACACACATCCATGCCCTAGGCAGGATTCGAACCTACGACTGTAGCAGTCACGCGGTGTCCAGCGCCCAGAATCGCTTTTTGTTGAGAAGTTCATTAATTAGCGTGAAATGTTAGCAGAGCAATTTGTGAATAACTTAAAATTTCGACTACAGATAACACAAAAATCTGTGTAGATCTTGCAGTCTACGGGAGTGAAGGAGTGGGCACTAAGCTAGCACTAAATAAAGTAAGAATTGACTGAAAAAACTGCTGGAGCGTGTAGCTGGCTAATCTTTCACATAAAAGTTGAAGGAGCCAGCCACTATAAGAAAAAATAAAAAGGTTGCCAACAGTTCCATAATGCTTAAATAAAACCTAAGTCTGCGTTAAAGAGTAAGCCGGGTGTTTCACAATTCATTTACATGCTTATAGGGTTTGTAGATGGGACTTAGTAGACATAGTTCTGATAAGGAAAGCATGTCCGGAAGTATACAGTTTGGATGTAAAGTAAGTTTAAATATCGGATCACTTTCACATCTCCCGCTGCACGGCATGGTATGTAATAGTAGAACAGCACAACGCTTGTTTCGAGAACTTTTCCAGGGTCGCCAAAGTCCATCAGATGGTCTACTTTCGTCCTACTGCAACAATGGCTGCGAGAAACTGGCACGTTCCCAACTAGAAGGGTTGACTGGGGCTCCACAAACGCGCACCAGGGCTTGTGGATCGTTTATCAGCACACTTTGAAAGGAACCTGACTGGTATACAGTGTGGACCGGAAGACTTGCTTTTGTTAAGTGATTTAAGTTGCTTCACTACTCTAAGGATATCTATTCCTATGTTACTCATGTTTGCAGATACTCTTGATTCGAATTCTGAAATAATACTACTTCTTCTTTGGTGAAGGAATTTCGGAAGGCTGTGTTTAGTAACACTGCTATGGCAGCACTGTCGCCGATAGTATTTCCATCACTGTCGCGCAGAGAAGGCATTCATTGTGTCTTGCCGCTAGCATACTTCACTTGACGCCTTTCTGAGAGACAATCTCCACCGTGTGTATGAAAACATGCGTCGCATATACACCCTGTATAACCAACAACTGGATGTGTAGGAGGGGCAGGTCCCGCAGGTCAGAGCTTATTGTCTCAGCTTTGTGCGTACCGTGATTCGACTGATTTGAAAGTGATCCGATCTTCAAACTTATTCTACATCCAAACGGTTCTCATCCGGATATGGGTTTCTTATCAAAACTTTATACACTAAGTTCGCTCTACGGCCCCTAGAAGCCATAGCAGGAAATTTGAAATATCCTGCATGAGGAAAACAACGCTCACCGGTTAACACTTCGTATTAAAATTGCCGAATTTTTCTCTCTCACACATTAAAGTGAAGCGATTTGTGGTATTCGCTGGTAGGGTAATTAGACTTTACTTGATACTTGAAAACGAGCCTTTGTGTTAATCTCTATTCTTCGCTTGATATCAAGCAAGTGTTGAAGAGTCCATTCGAGGCTCGAGCCATGAGTTTCACGGTTTACGAACAGGAACTTGGAAGTTTCATTCCAGTGCACACTCCTCTGCAAAGTGAAAGTTTCATCATAGTGCCGAGATCTACAGCGTGGCTACGACATTCGCTGTCGTATCCTTTCTCCTTGCGTTCCTAACCAAACAAGTTATGCGGCAGTAGGAAGGTTGGAGGCTAATGTCCTGTTAGAATCGAGGTTTTCAGAAGAACAGAATAAGAAAAGAAATCGGCTTTGGTCTGTTGTAGGAACCATCCTGCCATTTGCTTGACGTGGTTCATGGTACTATAGAAAACCTAATACATAAACCTAATACATAATGGCTGTATTATGGTGTAAACAATGCTGCTCCTAAACATGAATCCATTGCGTTACCACTGCGCAGCCGGCCGTGGTGGCCGAGCGGTTCTAGGCGCTACAGTCTGGAACCGCGCGACCGCTACGGTCGCAGGTTCGAATCCTGCCTCGGGCATGGATGTGTGTGATGTCCTTAGGTTAGTTAGGTTTAAGTAGTTCTAAGTTCTAGGGGACTGATGACCTCAGAAGTTGAGTCCCATAGTGCTCAGAGCCATTTGAACCATTTTGAACCACTGCGCTACGAAAGAGTACTGATTCCTATTAACGTTTAAAAACTTCCGAAGCGACGTAGATGACGTTGAGACGAGTAAATTAACATGAGACACATGGAGGAGCAAATGTTGGGAATTACTCCAATAGTGGATGACAAATGTTGCACATATGACGTCACCAGATGACGTACCTCGCCGCACGTGCAGTGCTTGAGCCTATAGACCTGTTGCACCTAATCATCCCAGCCCAAGTCAAGTATTTCACGAGCACGACTTCAGAGCGTGGGTCCCCCGGTTCGAGTCATGCGTCTGGCAGGCACTATTTTTCCATTGCGTTAGACAGTTGTTTTTACATTGAGATATTAATTTACACTCCTGGAAATGGAAAAAAGAACACATTGACACCGGTGTGTCAGACCCACCATACTTGCTCCGGACACTGCGAGAGGGCTGTACAAGCAATGATCACACGCACGGCACAGCGGACACACCAGGAACCGCGGTGTTGGCCGTCGAATGGCGCTAGCTGCGCAGCATTTGTGCACCGCCGCCGTCAGTGTCAGCCAGTTTGCCGTGGCATACGGAGCTCCATCGCAGCCTTTAACACTGGTAGCATGCCGCGACAGCGTGGACGTGAACCGTATGTGCAGTTGACGGACTTTGAGCGAGGGCGTATAGTGGGCATGCGGGAGGCCGGGTGGACGTACCGCCGAATTGCTCAACACGTGGGGCGTGAGGTCTCCACAGTACATCGATGTTGTCGCCAGTGGTCGGCGGAAGGTGCACGTGCCCGTCGACCTGGGACCGGACCGCAGCGACGCACGGATGCACGCCAAGACCGTAGGATCCTACGCAGTGCCGTAGGGGACCGCACCGCCACTTCCCAGCAAATTAGGGACACTGTTGCTCCTGGGGTATCGGCGAGGACCATTCGCAACCGTCTCCATGAAGCTGGGCTACGGTCCCGCACACCGTTAGGACGTCTTCCGCTCACGCCCCAACATCGTGCAGCCCGCCTCCAGTGGTGTCGCGACAGGCGTGAATGGAGGGACGAATGGAGACGTGTCGTCTTCAGCGACGAGAGTCGCTTCTGCCTTGGTGCCAATGATGGTCGTATGCGTGTTTGGCGCCGTGCAGGTGAGCGCCACAATCAGGACTGCATACGACCGAGGCACACAGGGCCAACACCCGGCATCATGGTGTGGGGAGCGATCTCCTGCACTGGCCGTACACCACTGGTGATCGTCGAGGGGACACTGAATAGTGCACGGTACATCCAAACCGTCATCGAACCCATCGTTCTACCATTCCTAGACCGGCAAGGGAACTTGCTGTTCCAACAGGACAATGCACGTCCGCATGTATCCCGTGCCACCCAACGTGCTCTAGAAGGTGTAAGTCAACTACCCTGGCCAGCAAGATCTCCGGATCTGTCCCCCATTGAGCATGTTTGGGACTGGATGAAGCGTCGTCTCACGCGGTCTGCACGTCCAGCACGAACGCTGGTCCAACTGAGGCGCCAGGTGGAAATGGCATGGCAAGCCGTTCCACAGGACTACATCCAGCATCTCTACGATCGTCTCCATGGGAGAATAGCAGCCTGCATTGCTGCGAAAGGTGGATATACACTGTACTAGTGCCGACATTGTGCATGCTCTGTTGCCTGTGTCTATGTGCCTGTGGCTCTGTCAGTGTGATCATGTGATGTATCTGACCCCAGGAATGTATCAATAAAGTTTCCCCTTCCTGGGACAATGAATTCACGGTGTTCTTATTTCAATTTCCAGGAGTGTATTTACCAGTCTTGTGGTCTGCGCTGGTTTATTTCAAGGTACAGTACAACAAAAACCTACCGTATTACATCACACGTAAATGAGTGTAAGCTTCCGAACTGCGTCGTTATCAGTAAATGACATACGTTTTCTTTACTGCATAATGTCTCTAAGCAGAAAAATGAGGGAAGGAAACGAAAGACACACAAAATAAAAACAGTTTTTGCTTGGTTACAGCGTGGGCAACAGTTTTGTAACTTCTTCATTTACAATAGATCACATTTACAAAACGTATTCGAAACTTCATCGTTTGCTCCAGTGCAAGTATTGTATCACTCAGTCACCCCTCCATATTTTGGATGAGATATCACATGTACAACATTTGTCATGCGCTTTTGGGGTATTTTCCGTAATTTGCATCATCTTGCATCTCAAATTCCTTAGCATCATCTACGTTGCTACGGGAGCTTTTAAACGTTAGTATTCCCTCTTGGCCCTACTTCATAGGACAGAGTTACGGGGTCAGATATGAATCTGAAGAGTGGAATTGTATGCTAGTTTCTATTACAACGCGCTTGGGAACACTATTGCAAATGTCTGTGTGCTTTCTTGAAACAAAAGCAATCGAAAGCCAAAGATGGCAGTACTTATACCGCAACGGGCGATTCTGGCCGCTTACCTTTCAGTTTGAGCACATTTCTCGGATGCATTTGTGAAAGGTTCGACACCAACGTTAAGAAGCACTACATTATTGAACAAGTATTTGAAGAGACTTGGTGAATCGCATAAGACGTGTTGTCCACCAAGAGTGGAGAATATTTCGGGTGGCTAGGTCACTTTTATCTCTGTCCTTGTCCATAAATGCATCACTCATATCCTTGCTTCCTCTTTCTCTCACAGACAGCTCTACAGTGCCAAATCACATGAGACACCATTACTTCGCTTTAATATGAACATTAGTTCGCGAGTGTAGAGGAACTCAATTTGTTTGTTGTCTACGAGAATGTAGAAGTGGGCCAATAAATTCGTTATGTACATCTATGCTCACAGTTATGGGACACAGAAATTAACGTTTTCAAAGGCTTTTCTTCTTTTAGTGTCCAACCCTGAGGTTGGTTTACTGCTGGTGCTTGGGATATCCGTAGTTATTTAATATCGTGGTTTCCCGTTGCCTTCCACATCCTATGCCGTTGACCATCAGGTATTTCTTCCGCCTTGACTTCTCATTCCCTGGTCAAGAGGGTGCTCTGCCCAGCAAGTGCTGGGGTGACAACTTATCCCAGACAGCCCTCGGTCGCCGTCTAGGTTTGCCATCGCATGAAGTGATGTTGCCCACTCTCTACCACGTGGAGGTATAGAACAGGAGTTTCCCTTCATCAGGCCTAGGACCGTCACGGCATTTTCTAGTCCCCTCCAGTCCGTTAGAGAGTATACGAAGGCAGCAATCTGAAAAAGAACGGTCTCGCTGCTACCGTCATAGTAGTCCATCTGCGTGTTGCCACAATCATGGGCAGCTACTTGATGGTATCACTTTTTTTTTTATTACTGCCTTTGTGTGCTCTCTTTTTACATCCTGTAACACGGCTCCCAGATGTACCACATTTATAAAATCCATAGTTCTTTTACTGTACTGGAGGAACAAAATAAAATATATACTGTTAATAATAATATAAAACCGTCATGTCTGTTTGTTTTAGAACACGCTAATCCCCAAAACTACTGGACGAATTTTCAAAAAGTTTTCACAAGAAACTTCAGCATAGTCTGGGTCACCTGCAGGCTTTCGTTCAGCTGAATTGAATCACTAAAAAAAAAGGCATTGTGTTTTAAAGTTTTATTAAACTTTCTTGTCTGCCCGTCTGTCTCTCTGAACAAGCTAATCTCCTAAACTACTGTAAGGGTTGTCATGCGTTTTTCACAGCAAACTTCAGCGTAGCTATGGGCGCCGTATGAGCCATATTTCATCAAAATCGGATCATGGTAAAAAAGATATTCATACTTATTACAACAGTGTATATACGTATCTATGTGTGTTCCACAGCTTTTCCGAAACCACAGAACCGATTTCAACTAAATTCGGTACACATATCACTTACCGTCTTCAAAGAATCGCTGTGGGGTTAAAGGCCACATACTATCAAAGGGGTGGAGCAGGGGATGAAAACGAAGTGTAGATCAGACGCGCGAATACCCAGATTTTATTCATCCAGTATTTGAGAACGAGATCACCAGGTGACTTTTAACAAAATTTACACATAATTTCAAACGTTTACGAAACCTTTTCTCGCCGACACTCTCCAAATAATCAGGAAAGGAAAAGAATGTTTATTGTGTATTACATTTCCACTGTTCATTTTCGCATCAGGCATAACGTTTTAATTTATTACTTCTTTGCTACTAACTGTATCCACGACACATTTTCCAGACATTGTTCCTATGTATTAATGAATGTACCTACAAAAATTGTATCTATCTACGACACGAAAATCAGGATATATGACGTCATAAACACTGATATGCGTGAAAAACTGCTGCATCATGCAGGACATTTAAATTTATCATCAGTAACCCACTGAACCGATTTCGATGAAATTTGGTACAGAGTTGTCTTGAACCACGAGGAAGCGTTTCCGGGCATCATTTCCGGGCTATATTGCCGAGAACATGCAATTTCTGTTGCCTGTGTAAATTCATTTTAACCGTAAAATACTATACCAACTTCGAACCCTTTCATACCTATACCTATACCTCCATCGATTCGACTACCACACATAGGTTTGGCCAGAAAAATGATTAAAATCGACGCAATTGTAGAACTATAAGCCCTTTGTAGCAGGAAAGTAAAGAAGAATACATTTCAAGGTGTACACTGTTTTCCAATGCAGTAAATCACAAAAACACTGATAGGTTCACAAACAAAAGGGTGTTGATACATATTTTTCGCCCTCCGGGAACACTATGGAATAAGTACCCAAAAGAAGACTGCATCGGCTCTTAGACGATACTTTGAGTGCTCACGTGCCAGAAGTATTGGATAGGAACAACAGTTACACAAACAACAGAAGAAGAATGTTATCTGAGAAAAATAACTCAAAACATTTTAGGATGTAACACGTATATCCAGTGGAAGCAGTCTATCATCGATAAATGTGGACTATGCTCACTACTGGTGTTGTACCAGTGGTACAACGCAGACTTTTCGTTTTCCAAGCCATTCCTGTCTTGCACATTGGCACGCCTTTTGGTGGCACCAAGATGTGTTGGAAGTTGTCTCCCGAGGACGACGTTGTGGCTGACGACTAGAAAGCTGTTGATGATCTCTTCTTCCTTAAACCACTCTCATTACTTTCGTTCTGCACATTTTTCAGTCTAGTATTTTTGAAGCGAATAGTTGACTGTTTTGCTTCTTGCTGTTTTTCCCAACAGACGCTTCCTTCTCAATTTGGGCCACCGCTGCGTTGAGCGTTTCCTCATCCCAATCTTATGCAGAGTCGACAGTGTCATCGGAACCGATGTCTTCTTCTTCGACGCCATTGTTTTGGTCAGAATCATCAGATGCTGATATGTCAAGATCTGATTCCATTGCATCATTAACTCTCCATTTTGGGTAATTCGTCAGAACATAAAAAGAAAATGAATGTTATGGAATAGATACCACAGCCAACTTGAAACCAAAACTTTCAAGAAAGATCCAATCATATACCTGTAGCAAATTGGTCGCTCATTACTAAACGTTCATCGAATCGACGAGTCCATTTTGTTCATGAATATTACACGTTAGCCGGCCGGTGTGGCCGAGCGGTTCTAGGCGCTTCAGTCTGGAACCGCGCGACCGCTACGGCGCAGGTTCGAACCCTGCCTCGGGCATGGATGTGTGTGATGTCCTTAGGTTAGTTAGGTTTAAGTAGTTCTAAGTTCTAGGGGACTGATGACCTTAGATGTTAAGTCCCATAGTGCTCAGAGCCATTTGAGCCATTACACGTTAGTCGTTTCAACGAGTCAACATTTACGTGCACACCTATATCTCCGCCTATTCGACGCAGCAACCTCGGAACGAAATATGGTTTACCTGATTGAATAGCAGTGTAGGTGACATCCGCCGGAGGAATCACAGAGCCAAACAAACCCAGAGGCACCGCTGCAAGGACGGCGCGCCCCTCCCGTCTACAACAATAGGTAGACGTTATTTAAGGGAAATGTATTCGTCGAATCGACTACCAGTAGTATTCTAGGGTTAACACCCCTTTTGTTTCCTGGACTGTTCAAAATCCAGAGTTAGGTTTTCCATCGTTCCCCAAAATCGCTTAGGCCTTAAGTTCTAGGGCATATTCTGAGATGGGGCCTATAACAACGACGCGGCCTACTTCCATCTCTGTCTTTCCCCTGATACTGGTATGAGCTTGGGCTCCGTCTCTAATGAGCTCGCTGCCGATGGGTCCGCCCTTCTTCGTTCGAAGTGGTAAATCTATTCACTTCCTTGTTCAAATATATCGAAACTGCAGTGCCCGGCTCTTGGAGTAGAGCAGTGATTGTATGACCACGTCCCGCAGTACATTAATGACGTCAGAGTTGAGGTGCGTAGCGCCGAACCGACCTGCAGTTACGTAAGCGCGCCGTGCCCCACATCGCCACCCACACGCCCGCCAAGGCCTCCCTCCTTCCCTCCCTCCCACCCTTCCCCTCCTCCCCCCCACCCCCTTAGCAGTTGGCTGGAAGCTCCCGGTATCACGTCGCACGGCCAGCACGAAATGTCGCCGCTGAGCGGATAGCCGCCGATTTACGACCCATTCTGTCCGGCTACTGCCGTACCGCACAAATACCAGCGAAAGTTGTTGTTGCCCGCTTACTCGGTTCCGTGATCGCTTCGGAGCTCGCGCGCCTGTTGCCCGACGGCGTGGGTTTCACTAGCGCCAACGACCGATTGTGTCGCGACACGTGTAAGAGTCCAGAAGACACGAGCGAACTCATATCAGGATGGAGATAAGACAATCTGATAGCGGGGTCAGAGCACAGTAGAAGACGTAGAATCTAGCAAAATTTTTCGCATAACTACAGGTCCTAAATGGACCGTTCAGAAGCTATGGCCATAAAACGACAGCCAATCGACGACGAGTGCACGGAAGTGGATGCATTTAAACTAATTTGCCTCAGCTAGTAACTGTGACGCTCAAGAGCAGATTTCCTAATTATCCCTTAGCCGGTGTGGTCGGAAATTTTAACACTAAATGCGCTGCGGAGTGCTGGGAACACTACATCTACACTCTGCAAAGCACCGAGAAGTGCATGGCAGGGGTAACGTGCCATTGTACCAGCTATTAGGATTGTTTCCCGTTCTATTCATGTATGGAACGTTGGAAGAATGATTGTTTGTCTACGGTCGCAGGTTCGAATCCTGCCTCGGGCAAGGATGTGTGTGATGTCCTTAGGTTAGTTAGGTTTAAGTAGTTCTAAGTTCTAGGGGACTGATGACCTAAGATGTTAAGTCCCATAGTGCTCAGAGCCATTTGAACCATTTTTTGATTGTTTGAATGCATTTGTGCGTGCAGTAATTATTCTATTCTTATCCTCACGATACCTGTGTGAGAGAAACGTAGGGGATAGTAGTATATTTCTAGAGTCATCGTTTAACGCTGGTTCTTGAAACTCTGTCAGTAGACATTCTCGGGATAGTCTATCTTTAAGAGTCTGACAGTTTAGTTCCTTCAGTATCTCTGTGACACTCTCCCACAAATTAAACAAACCTGCTGCCATTCTTGTATACGTCCCATATCCCCTGTTAGCCCTATTTGGTAAGGGTCCCACACACCTGAGCAGTATGCTATGATTGGCTGCATAAGTGATTTGTAAGCAATCTCCTTTACAGACTGATTGAGCTTCTCCAGTATTCTACCCACAAAGTGAAGTCTACCACCCGCTTTACCCACGACTGAACCTATGCGATCATTCCATTTCCTATCCCCCCCAAAGTGTTACACGCAGATTTGTATGAGTTAGCTGCCTCCAGCAGTGACTCATTGATGTTATAGTCATAGGATACTACTTTTTTTTCGTTTTGTGAAGCGCACAATTTTATATTTCCGAACACTGAGAGCAAGTTGCCAATCTTTGCACCACTTTGAAATCTTATCAAGATCTGACTCAATATTTATGCAGCTTCTTTCAAATAGTACTTCATTGTAGAAAACTGCGTCATCTGCAAAAAGCCTGATATTGCTACTAATATTGTATGCAATATCATTAATACACAGTATGAACAGCAAGGGTCCCAACACAACTCCATAACAAAACAAATGTCTTCTGTCTAGTAATGATTTTGTTGTTGTTGTTGTTGTTTTGGGACATATACCAAATCAAAGACATACAAGGAAAAACCTTTTCTTTATTTACAACCAATTTTCAAACAAACTAATCGAAAAAATCTGAAACTAAAGATATCACAAAAAAACCTTGTCTCTTTGTTATATCTACTTTCCATGAAAAAACTGACGAATAAAAACGTTTTAACGAATGCACATTTAGTAAAGTCTAAACTATAGGAACATAAACTTACTTCCATAGGAAAAATGTAAATTATTGACAACGGTCCAAATACGCATATAAAAAGAGATAGTATTTACGAGTCTCGTAGATTTATAGTGCACTGAACGCATGATTGTCTTCACTTTCAGCAACCTTCATCTCATCTTCGTTATCAGATCCGTCCCCAGAAAGTTAATTTGCTGTTTCGTGATCGCTTGGAATGGCACCTGCCATGATAATGTTGTTCTCGGGATCGCCATCTTAATCCGAACAGTCAAGATCATATTCTTCAATCCGTCTTAGTACACATTTCTCAAAGTTAGGATCTATAGTGTTAACTTTTTTTGGATTCGTAGGCATATTCACTTTTGGGTCCTGCCCATTCGTCTCTTATAGGGCGCCTAAAGGATGCTGTTTTCTCGGATAGCTGTACAACAATTCAAGCAAATCATATTAATGGTTCTTATTACAATAAAGTAGATTGACAATATTTAACTATGGGTCGCAAACGATTGGCGACATGCAAATAATCAGTGTCCTACACTATATACAATATTCATGCATGTGATTGATATGCATCACAAGTAACAGTTCTTCTGGTGCTCTCGTCTAGTCCGTCTTCTACTGTGCAGCCGAGGCGGGCAGGAGCGGCGCTTGTATTGTCTTCTGCTAGATGCTGCTCCTGTCGTGGTGCGGTCGTAGTCAGCGAACTATTGGCTGACGTCGTCTCACAGCCTTCGCCGTTCCTGCGTTCTTCATCTTCGTGCCGCCGCTTTCGTTACGCCGGAACATTCACTAAACTGAAAATATTACACTATCTGCATAGCGTATTCGTGGGGACTCCTTAAGTTCGTTGTTTACAATGCTTGTCTTGGTGACAGACTGCAGTCGCCTGAGCACGCGACGTGTCTCACCACCATAGGAACGTACTGAAGAGCAAATGCTCCCTGATAAACAAATACGAGCGTTACTACAGCTTTATACTTTCCTGGACCCGTTAAGGGCTCAATTAGCTGAATAGAACTGTTTCCGCTGAAGACTTAAAGCTGAGCAAAAAATGGTTCATATGGCCATGATCACTATGGGACTTCTGAGGTCGTCAGTCCCCTAGAACTTAGAACTACTTAAACCTAATTAACCTAAGGACATCACACACATCCATGCCCGAGGCAGGATTCGAACCTGCGACCGTAGCGGACGCGCGGTTCCAGACTGTAGCGCCTAGAACCGCTCGGCCACCCAGGCCGGCTAAAGCTGAACAAACTTAAGGTTCCAATCCACGTTTGTTAGATGCGAACTTTCTGTGATGTTTACTGGGTGTATTTTGGTTGTTATGGTTCAAATGGCTCTGAGCACTATGGGACTCAACTGCTGTGGTCATAAGTCCCCTAGAACTTAGAACTACTTAAACCTAACTAACCTAAGGACAGCACACAACACCCAGCCATCACGAGGCAGAGAAAATCCCTGACCCCGCCGCGAATCGAACCCGGGAACCCGGGAACCCGGGCGTGGGAAGCGAGAACGCTACCGCACGACCACGAGATGCGGGCTCTTGGTTGCTAAATGAACTGCTTTAGAAGTACCACAATCCCGTTATTTTGTTAATGCAATAAGCTGTGCTACAGGATCGTCACAAGACTGTCGACATGTGATAGTAAAGGTGGAATGTTATTAACAATAAAATCTAAAGGGCACATTTACGGAAAACTGGGGGAATACCGACATACTGGGCAATATCGGCGCTATCGCTGTTTCAGCTTAGTAGCCCTGTAGTCAGTGAGAGATAGTACTTAAACATAGTGGATGATGCCATAAGGGGAATGCAGAGACGATTATTTCTTGAAAATGACAGTCTTTTTGTAGCGCTAAAAATTAGTTTTCATTGAATTCGGATGTTTTCTTGGTTTATGCTTAAACTAAAGCAAGCGCTTCATTAAGTTTTATCGGTAATAACTATAATGTAGGTCGGTAGTATATTTTCTTGTGTGTCTTTTAGTAAGGGTTCAAATGCTTCAAATGGCTCTGAGCACTATGCGACTTAACATCTGAGGTCACCAGTCCCCTAGAACTTAGAACTACTTAAACCTAGCTAACCTAAGGACATCACACACATCCATGCCCGAGGCAGGATTCGAACCTGAGACCGTAGTGGTCACGCGGTTCCAGACTGAAGCGCCTAGAACCGCACGGTTGTAGTAAGGGTTTCGTAACATTTCGAGCATTAGCAAAGTCATGAAGGCTGGTCTCCACCATGACGTCTGAGCGGGGTAATATCGACAGACGAATACGGTGCAATGTCGACAATGTGTCGATATTTACCCATACTCTAAACTTTAGAAAATAAGTTGTTCTACTTAAGTGATGTCTTATATCTAATTTCAGATGGCGAGGGAAAAAAAGTAAAAGTTGTAGAGGGCTAAATGGAGTGAATAAACCCCGAAAAAGGCATTCAGTTCTAGGAAGTCAGAGTGATCACTAAACAACGTATCAAAGAAGCTGAGCATATTGAAAATTGCATTTTGTGATCGATTAAAATCAAATTCACACAAGAAACCTTCCTTGTGGTCAAGGTCTGTTTTTACCCCAAACCAAGAACAAGAATTAATCAATCATGTGATTACATTGGCACAATTATTCTGTGGCATTTCCCAGATTCAGATGCCGTGAACTGCCTGTGACCTTCCTCAAAACTAGGCCTTATACACAGTTTCAATAAAATTATCAAAATTGCTATAGAAGACTGGGTTTCTGGTTTTAAAGAGAGAAATCCTAAAATAAGCTTAAGACAACCATCAAACTAATATCAACAGAGATCTAGGTTTCACTAGAGCTGAAGTTGATGCGTTTTTTTCTCTACTTGGAACCCATTTACGAAAAACATGCTGTTTATGTATTTTGATCCAAGTTAAGATAAAAAAGTATTACTTTCTTAGAACATGGAGTCCGTCCGGTCTGTCCTGTCTGTATTTCATGCTGCTGACATTACTATGTGAGACTGTCGATATTACCCAGGTTCTCGGGGTAATACTGACTGGCTATAGGTTTGAGAAAATGCTTATATAGCTCCGAAGGTATTCAACATTTTTCGATTTTTCTGGTACAGCTATACATCTGACATTCGTGGATTACCGAGTCTCATGAATATTTCCGTGGAAGTGGCAGATACCAAAACAAAATGAAAAATCACTTAAGGTTCGATGGTAGCCCCGTCTCCCCTACGGGACCTTCAATAAACGTTTATTCTAACAAATACAGCAGATCTATTAGCATGGACTAAGACAACCGTGAAAAAGAAAACAGAAAATAAAGTTGAAACATTGTTTTTTTTTCAGAAATGACATCTTTTGCAGCAAATGCTCGAAATTCCTGCATCCACATCGCTGCAAACTTTATACAATAGGGGAAGTGACTGGCGCACCCTCTCGAAAATTACTGGCATCTTGTGAATGACTGTCTCGATCCTAAAACTTATTGCAAACAGCTCTTCGCAGGTGTTGGCTTCAGCGAACTCACCGCTGATTGGCTGCCACATTGTGGCTGCAGTCCACAACAATGAGTTTCCCACGTACACTACTTGTTCAAAAGCATCCGGACACCTATTACGGGACTTTAATATGGGGTGTGACCACATTTCGGTTTTATAGCGGCTTAACTCTGCTCGGAACACTTTCAGTTAGATATCTGAATTTCTGTGCAGGAATGGCAGACCATTCTTCCACAAGAACCGAAAGCAGAGAAGATAGTGACGTTGCTCGCTGGGGTCTGGTGCGAAGTCACGTTATATCTGCTCTCAAGCACGTTCTGTTGTGTTCGTGTTGGGGCTCTGGGCCTGTCAGCCCATTTCAGGAATGTTCTTGTCAACAACCACTGCCTCGGAAATGCTTTATGACAGGGTCCATTATCACGCTGATTCAAACAATTGTCGCCACAGAACTATTCCTCTGCTGCACGCAGCACGCAATCCTGTAAAAAGTGTTTATATCCTTCTGCATTTAGCGTTTTCTTAAGCACAGTAAGGAGAACAGACGCTACTCACGAAAAACACCCCCATACCCTAATACCATCGCCTCTCTACTTCGTTGTTGGCGCTACACATGATAGCAGGTAACGTTCTTCATGCGTTCTCCTAATCCAGACCCTTCCATCGGATTGCCACAAGATACAGTGTGACTCATTATTCCAAATCACTCGTTTCAACTCAACCATTGTCCGGTGACATCGCCTTATAGAAATGTGCGGCTTATGAGAAACTTCCCGATCATTGCGCCCTGTCCTTTTTAACCCCTAGGTACTGTCATTGTGCTACTCGGACTGCTGGTAGAACTACGTAACAAAAGTGGAACCTTCCGCTGACTTCACTCGATTTCTTACAAGCACTCTCTGCAATTCTTGACAGTCACTGTCAGTCAGTACATGAAGTATGCCTGGGTTTAGTTGTGGTTGTTCTTGTGCGTTCCACTTCACAATCACATCACCAAGAGTCGACTTGGGTAGCTTTCGACACCTTGAAACTTCCCTGATGGATCTGTTACTCAGATCACAACCACTTTCGAAGCCACTGAGCTCTCCTCACTGACCCATTCTACTCTTATTGCTACTCTACTGAAAACATAATACACCCCGCCTCCTTTTATACAGGTGGGATCACATCTCGTGACATCTAGTGGTCAGTTCTGCATTACGCAGGTGTGCCCGGATACGTTTGTTTGTAAAGTGTGTTGTTGTCTGGCACGTATTGGTCGATTCGATTCTGATTTACTCTACTCTGGCCTTGTTGCTAACTTAACGCCCAAATTTAATCGCTCACACAAAAATATCTTCAGACATTTCCACCAAATAGAATTCCTGCTTAGGAAGTTAAGAATGTTATTCGGCACCAAACCAATGGAAGAAGATATGGGATGTTTGAGAGAGATAGATTGTGAGTTACGTTTAAGTGGCATCGTAATAGTCGGCAGGGTACCTGGACAGCAAATCTTATTGTTTCGTGGCGTTGAGTCGAGACTTTCTTCTGAAGATGCACTGTCTGCTTAAAGAGCCACAACTACAGTCCACAATGAGGCCTCAGATCAGAGCTGATCATCGTCTTCTTAACTGCTTTACTGACCTCATAGCCCTCAGAATAAAACTACACCCAACATGGCGCCTGAATGGTTGTTGTTGGGAAGATGCTTGTCTTCGGATGCACTTGAAGTAACAGTAGTGCACTTCTGAGTCCTCCTACTTCGGGTCCAGCAACGGAAGAAGAGACGAATGTTGGCCCTAATTCGTGCAGACAACTGAAAAGGACATAATAGGAAAGCTGAGTCCCCATTCAACGTAATTGCAGAAAGAACAATAGTAGTTTATCAGTTTGACATTACTGCTTCACTCAAACGTCAAAACAAGTTCCTGCTGAAGTATCCATGCCACCCAAAGGAGACCATCTCACAAAAGCATGTCTTTAAGTAATTCACTATATTAGAGAAAATTAACATTTTCTAGAAGTAGAGTGATACGGAGTAACCAAAATTATCTTAAATTATTGAAGTACTTGCGAAATACGAGGGCAGTTCAATAAGTAATGCAACACATTTTTTTTCTGAAACAGGGGTTGTTTTATTCAGCATTGAAATACACCAGGTTATTCCCCAATCCTTTAGCTACACAACACTATTTTTCAACGTAATCTCCATTCAATGCTACGGCCTTACGCCACCTTGAAATGAGAGCCTGTATGCCTGCACGGTACCATTCCACTGGTCGATGTCGGAGCCAACGTCGTACTGCATCAATAACTTCTTCATCATCCGCGTAGTGCGTCCCACGGATTGCGTCCTTCATTGGGCCAAACGTATGGAAATCCGACGGTGCGAGATCGGGGCTGTAGGGTGCATGAGGAAGAACAGTCCACTGAAGTTTTGTGAGCTCCTCTCGGGTGCGAAGACTTGTGTGAGGTCTTGCGTTGTCATGAAGAAGGAGAAGTTCGTTCTGATTTTTGTGCCTACGAACACGCTGAAGTCGTTTCTTCAATTTCTGAAGAGTAGCACAATACACTTCAGAGTTGATCGTTTGACCATGGGGAAGGACATCGAACAGAATAACCCCTTCAGCGTCCCAGAAGACTGTAACCATGACTTTACCGGCTGAGGGTATGGCTTTAAACTTTTTCTTGGTAGGGGAGTGGGTGTGGCGCCACTCCATTGATTGCCGTTTTCTTTCAGGTTCGAAGTGATGAACCCATGTTTCATCGCCTGTAACAATCTTTGACAAGAAATTGTCACCCTCAGCCACATGACGAGCAAGCAATTCCGCACAGATGGTTCTCCTTTGCTCTTTATGGTGTTCGGTTAGACAACGAGAGACCCAGCGGGAACAAACCTTTGAATATCCCAACTGGTGAACAATTGTGGCAGCACTACCAACAGAGATGTCAAGTTGAGCACTGAGTTGTTTGATGGTGATCCGTCGATCATCTCGAACGAGTGTGTTCGCACGCTCCGCCATTGCAGGAGTCACAGCTGTGCACGGCCGGCCCGCACGCGGGAGATCAGACAGTCTTGCTTGACCTTGCGGCGATGAGGACACACGCTTTGCCCAACGACTCACCGTGCTTTTGTCCACTGCCAGATCACCGTAGACATTCTGCAAGCGCCTATGAATATCTGAGATGCCCTGTTTTTCCGCCAAAAGAAACTCGATCACTGCCCGTTGTTTGCAACGCACATCCGTTACAGACGCCATTTTAACAGCTCCGTACAGCGCTGCCACCTGTCGGAAGTCAATGAAACAATACGAGACGAAGCGGGAATGTTTGAAAATATTCCACAAGAAATTTCCGGTTTTTTCAACCAAAATTGGCCGAGAAAAAAAATGTGTTGCATTACTTATTGAACTGCCCTCGTACATTGGGATAATTGCCGTCTTATGTTCATCTGGGAACATAGATATGGAACTATTCACTGAACCTTTGTCTTTCGCTGGCAAACGTTTCAAATCATAATTCCTTCTGTATACGGAAATACACTCCTGGAAATTGAAATAAGAACACCGTGAATTCATTGTCCCAGGAAGGGGAAACTTTATTGACACATTCCTGGGGTCAGATACATCACATGATCACACTGACAGAACCACAGGCACATAGACACAGGCAACAGAGCATACACAATGTCGGCACTAGTACAGTGTATATCCACCTTTCGCAGCAATGAAGGCTGCTATTCTCTCATGGAGACGATCGTAGAGATGCTGGATGTAGTCCTGTGGAACGGCTTGCCATGCCATTTCCACCTGGCGCCTCAGTTGGACCAGCGTTCGTGCTGGACGTGCAGACCGCGTGAGACGACGCTTCATCCAGTCCCAAACATGCTCAATGGGGGACAGATCCGGAGATCTTGCTGGCCAGGGTAGTTGATTTACACCTTCTAGAGCACGTTGGGTGGCACGGGATACATGCGGACGTGCATTGTCCTGTTGGAACAGCAAGTTCCCTTGCCGGTCTAGGAATGGTAGAACGATAGGTTCGATGACGGTTTGGATGTACCGTGCACTATTCAGTGTCCCCTCGACGATCACCAGTGGTGTACGGTCAGTGTAGGAGATCGCTCCCCACACCATGATGCCGGGTGTTGGCCCTGTGTGCCTCGGTCGTATGCAGTCCTGATTGTGGCGCTCACCTGCACGGCGCCAAACACGCATACGACCATCATTGGCACCACGGCAGAAGCGACTCTCATCGCTGAAGACGACACGTCTCCATTCGTCCCTCCATTCACGCCTGTCGCGACACCACTGGAGGCGGGCTGCACGATGTTGGGGCGTGAGCGGAAGACGGCCTAACGGTGTGCGGGACCGTAGCCCAGCTTCATGGAGACGGTTGCGAATGGTCCTCGCCGATACCCCAGGAGCAACAGTGTCCCTAATTTGCTGGGAAGTGGCGGTGCGGTCCCCTACGGCACTGCGTAGGATCCTACGGTCTTGGCGTGCATCCGTGCGTCGCTGCGGTCCGGTCCCAGGTCGACGGGCACGTGCACCTTCCGCCGACCACTGGCGACAACATCGATGTACTGTGGAGACCTCACGCCCCACGTGTTGAGCAATTCGGCGGTACGTCCACGCGGCCTCCCGCATGCCCACTATAAGCCCTCGCTCAAAGTCCGTCAACTGCACATACGGTTCACGTCCACGCTGTCGCGGCATGCTACCAGTGTTAAAGACTGCGATGGAGCTCCGTATGCCACGGCAAACTGGCTGACACTGACGGCGGCGGTGCACAAATGCTGCGCAGCTAGCGCCATTCGACGGCCAACACCGCGGTTCCTGGTGTGTCCGCTGTGCCGTGCGTGTGATCATTGCTTGTACAGCCCTCTCGCAGTGTCCGGAGCAAGTATGGTGGGTCTGACACACCGATGTCAATGTGTTCTTTTTTCCATTTCCAGGAGTGTATAATTGTATACGTCTGAGTATGTCAATGTAATTCCATTTGTATTGTTTACTTTGCAGTGTCGCTGGTCTCTTTCTCAAGTGACCATCTGGTAACGAAAGTAATATCTCGTGTGCCCCAAGGCATCGTGATCCCACCCAAGCAAAGGTTTATCAGATAGAACCAGCACACTAAGAGATTATCCGCTGACGACGCTGTTGCCTAGACTAAAGTATCATCTCTGGCCTATCCTATGAAAATGCAGAAAGCCTTCGACAAAATTTCCATTTGGTGCAATGAATAACAGCTCACATTAAATGTGGATGTATGTAAGATAATACCTATTACAGTGAGGTGGGACCATATAGTATCCTATTACCACGTTAGTGGTAAACACCTCAAGCACGTCTCATGTATAAGTATTCATGGCAATACTAAGAAGCTAGAGGTAGGACGACCAAGTAAAATCATGATTAGGAAAAGGGTGCGGATGACTTAGACCTCTCTCAAGTGTTCCCAACAAATTCAGTGCATCTGTAAGAAATCGCATACAAGATGCTGGAGAGAACACTTTTAGAGTATAGTTACAGCGTTTTGAGTCCTTATCTTGTAGGGACGCCAATGAACGCAGGAAAGACTAGATACGCGCTGCTAGCACATACAATAAAGTGTAACGTAAATGCTCAAAGAACTTAACCCAAGGACTCTAAAGGTGGGAAAATGTTGCATTGCTTCTAAACTACTGTAAAATTTACTACTCCACATTTTATTCAAAGGAAGTTATAAGTTATACGCTACACATTAGTTAATTGCTATTATTATATCTCCAGTGGCATGTTACATACCAAAGCGCGTACAAAATGTCCTGTTTTATACCGCCTCCAATCGAAAATATTACGAGTGTTTAGTAACCTAGGGTTAAATGAGTATCCTTGAAAGAAAGAAATCGTATTTCTCGCGAAATCCTGTTGGTTAAATTTAGAGAAGCAACTTGGGGTGTATACCGAGGCCTACAATTACTCTTTCCTCGCTCAGAAAAAGAATAGAATAGCAAAGAAAGTCGATAATTCTCGTACGCCATGCACTGTGCAGCGGTTTGCAGGTTATACAGGCAGATATAGATGGAGGCCTCTCTCGTGTAAATAAACCTAGCGAGGAAGCTCAGTCGTTAGGACACTGTACTTTCGGAAGACCGTTCAAATACCCGTCCAACAAGTCAGGTTTTGATTTCACGTAATGTCCCTAAATCGCTTAAGGCCGATTTCCTTCTCCACCATTCCATAATACGTGTTCGTGCTACGTCTCTAAATGTTCTTACACGCTACTCTTTCTTCCTTTGGATAAGTGGACTCCATTCAAGATCAGAAAAGGTCCAGGCCACACTGAATCGAATTCAAGATTTCTGCGTCACCTACGCTAATACTAAATCACATCAGTAGACCTGTATGCTTAACCGCAGATCCTCAGTTGAAAGAAAGGAAGCCTGCGAGTCAGAATTCAACGTTTTTCTCGAGCCATTGGAGACTGCTCCATTCATGATAAGTGATGTAGACAGCCCTGATCTTGTTGAGTGAGCTATTAGCTTAATGTGATTTAGGGAAAAACAGAACCTGCGTCACAAGTGATGCTTTAGGATTAGCCGTGAGACTACATCGGATTCTCTCAGCTCGCGGTTACGATAAATGTTGCTTTTATACGTCCCTGTTGAAGGCTGAAATAGAACTAATTCTTTTCATAATCTTATTATGTTTGGATGTCCATTAATGCGATTTTTTTATTCGTGTAAAAAGCATCAATACAAAGGAAAAATAAAGAATATTTAAAGCAAGTTACATAATCTAAATATACCTGAGAATAAGTGCATAAAGGATTCCAAAGATAAAATAAAGAATGTTTAAAGCAAGTTACATAATCTAAATACGCCTGACGATAAGTGCATAGAGGTTTCCATCATGGATGCCCTAAAGTACCAGGCCAGTGGTACATTTGGAGACCTCTAAATTAAATCCACTTCTGTGTAAGATACGGCACAGGGAAGGTAGCCAAGAAAACTGTTGGTGGACTGACCTTTTACGAAGTAGCAGTTGATAGTGAAGAGGGGGGATACCATTTTTGGAGACGGTATCTTTCAACTCGAGAGGGACCCCAATGACGGTACACCACAAAGTCCGCCCCTCTTGGTAGTCCAGGAGAGAGATTTTCAGATGGGTGAGTTCAATGAGGATCGTTTAGTGTCTAATTTTCCACATTCCCATTCTTTGGATGGAATCATTCGTGAAATGTTGCTGGTTTTCATGAAGCTTTTCCTGTACCTTAGTCTCTGGGCGGTTGGTACGTAATAAAGTGACGGATGGTTAGGCTTGGTCAACAGGTATATTGTTTCCACACCGACAGAAATCTAGCGACGGAACTCTGGGGGAGCAATAGTTGCCAGTAGTGTACGCCGCAAACATACATTAGTAAGCTTGCACTTCACGTGCTACGTTGACATCTCTGCCAGGGACAGACCTGTACCACTTATGGCACGCCTATTCTACATCTACACCAATACCCTGCAACCCCCTTGACGGTGTGTGGCGGAGGGTGCTTCCGGTGCCACTCACTGACCGCCCTTTCCTTGTTCCATTCGCGAATGGCGCGTAGGAAGTATGATTGCCGGTACACCGTCGTATACGCCCTAATTTCTTTGATACTCCCGTTGTGGTAATTTAGAAAAACGTATGCGAGAGAAAGTAAAATGTGTCCCGACTCCACTGGGAACGTATTCTCTGGAAATTTCAACAGCAAATGTCTCGTGATGCACAACATCTGTCTTCCTGCTTATTGCAGTGGAGTTCGTTGAGCACCTCTGTAACGCTCTCGCGCCGACTGAATAATGTCCTGACGAAACGCACCAAAATTGGTTAGATTTTCTCCATCTCTTCCATTAACCCACTCTGGTAATGGTTCCAGACTGGTAAGCAATATTTAAGAATCGATCGAACAAGTGCAAGAGTTTTGTAAGTCACCTCTTTCATGGATTAATTACATTTCCTTAAAATTCTTCCAACAAATCTCAAGCTGTCGTCTGTTTTTGCTACAATGTATTTCATTTGTTCTTTCCACTTTAGGTAGTTGTGAATAGTTACCCCTAGATATTTTGCGGTAGTCACTGTCTACAGCGATCTGTCGTCAATAATGTAATAGTACAGAAGTGGATTTCTTTGCTTGTTTATGCGCACTAGGTTACACTTATTTACGTCAGTGTCAACTGACAGTCCCTGAAGCACCATCGATCGTCTGCAGGTCTTCCTGCATAACGCTACAGTGTTCAGGCGTTGCTACCTTCTTACAGACAACCACATCACCTGCAAACAGTCTCATGTAGCTTCCGACGCTATTATCAGGTAGTTTATATGTACTTTAGACAGTAAAGGAAGAAGAGAAGATGTCGGTGAGTACCTATAAACCTTCTAAAGTTTCTGTGCTCTCTTGACCAATCTCGATGAACTCCCTTACAGTTTCACTCCTGAAAATGTGTCACAGCTCATTTACGGAAGGAATGTTACTCGTTTGGCATGCCATTATGAATTATATTCTTAGGCACGAAAGAGAGATTTTAATTTCTTCCACTTTTAAGGACTGATTTTCATTTTACTTCAGGTTTATGTAGAGGTCGATACGTCATGTGTTAATGAATCATGCCACTTTTGTTCTGCGTATTATCGTGTTTCGTCAGTTTTTGTGTTCTGATTCCCAGGCACAGTAGCGGACTCAGCCCTGCATTTTCTTAGTTGGGTAAGGAAACCACCTAGAAGCCTCACTCGTGCTGACTGTACTGTCAGACTAGCGATTGGCAATAGAACATTTTGCAGACATCATTTCTAACCCAGGTGCCAGATCTGCAAAGGCAAGAGAATACTAATGCTTTGAAGACAAGATCGTGTGATTTCCTTTATTTTGCTATTTTGCTACATTTTACAAATTTATTGGAGTCTTCGGCACCACTTGTTGATTTATTGGCTGCCGGCTTTCGTCTCTGGTCTTCGACCGACGAACTCTCCGCCACCAGCAGTGGCGAGCGTATCTCTGACAATGCCAGCCACTCGTGCTGGCGAAACGTCAGAAAATTTATTACTCAACGCAGGCCGAAGATACCGAGACGGAAGCCAATAGGCGATAAAGGTTTGCACAATACGGTGATTCTCCCTTGTGGCGGTCAGACGTGATGGACAAAAACCTTGACAACGTGTATGTCAAACCCACAATGAGTCTTCATTCAAACTCTGTCAGATGCTGATAATGCTGTCACATAGGAGCATAGGGGATCTCCTATCCTTCGCAGTGATCGCTCAACATGTGTACGATAATACGACGTTACATTGACATCAGACCATGTCTGACGGGGGAAAGCCAGAACACTGCTGAAGAAGATGTAGTCTCGTAAACGAGAGGTGGTGTAACGGGAGAGAATAGAGGGACACGAGTTGGTGGTTCAAATGGTTCAAATGGCTCTGAACACTACGCGACTTAACTTCTGAGCTCATCAGTCGCCTAGAACTTAGAACTAATTAAACCTAACTAACCTAAGGACATCACACACATCCATGCCCGAGGCAGGATTCGAACATGCGACCGTAGCGGCCGCTCGGTTCCAGACTGTAGCGCCCAGAACCGCACGGCCACTCCGGCCGGCACGAGTTGGTGATTTTCAGATAAGATGACCCCTTTTTTTCACGTGACTTTATTTTACTTTTTCATACTTTGAAGTGAGTTTGTCTGTGTGTTATTATCGTTTTTTTGGGTGTTGTTTGCTGAACGGTGTACGACTCGCAGCAACGAAACACGGCGTAAGAGCAGTGATTGTAAAAAGATCCCAAACCACAGGTACCGTAGATGACAGTCAATGCCTTGCGTTGACAATCGGTTTCAAACGCGACAGGTAGTTCTACTGTCGTTGAATGCAGATCCACCTTAATTACTTGCCGACAGAATACTGTGTAGGGAACTGGTTGCGGGGGACATTTGGGATGCAGAAGTCCATCGCGCACAGAAGTACATAAAGCTGTACTTCTTCAGTGCACCAAACAACACAGAAGCTGGACAGTAGCTGACTGTAGAGCTACAGTGTGGCTGACAAATCGTGACTTGGCTTCTTTTCAAAGTACGCAAGTCGCTGACTGCGCCAGTGGCCCAGTGAGGCGTTGAACCTGCAATGAGTGGAGGTGGTACAGTGACGTTTTTAGGGTGTTTTTCTTATCATTACTTGGACGTACTCTTTCGGGTTACCGCGTACAGGTATCAGCATGCTTATTTCAACATTCCCAGTGACCATGCACTGCTTCTTCTTCATCTTCATGTGAGTATCCTGCGGGAAACCATGTCTTGAAGACGAGAACAGTCGTTCATAGGTTCACAAGCACATGTTCGTGATTTGATGAAAACTTCAGAACACTATCGCACCTAAACTAGGCCACTAAATCATCCGACCCTAACTGAAAACACCAAAGTAGTTCGGTAACATTACAGGATCTGATTATGAATGAAGGGCTTCTTCAGCTGGATATGGCATACCCGAAAAAAACTATTGACTCTCTTCTTCGGCGAATTGAGACCATTATCGAGGCTACAGGCGGTGTTGGAATTGGGGTGATGCCTATTGGGAGCGACTGCTCATTTGTTGTAAGTGCTTAAGTACTGGTGTTCCAAGTATAAGGAGCAATCAAAAAGTTTCCGTTTGAATGCGTTGCTGCAGCTTACATGTAACGTAGCGCTACTCCGATGCGGTATGTCCGCAGCTCGTGGTCTCGTGGTCGCGTTCTCTG
Source organism: Schistocerca nitens (assembly GCF_023898315.1). Lineage (NCBI taxonomy): Eukaryota > Metazoa > Arthropoda > Insecta > Orthoptera > Acrididae > Schistocerca > Schistocerca nitens. The sequence continues at coordinate 996,022,599 of NC_064615.1, forward strand.
TTCCCGAGCACGGGGTCCCGGGTTCGATTCCCGGCTGGGTCAGGGATTTTCACCTACCTCGAGATGACTGGGTGTTTGTGTTGCCTTATCATTTCATCAACATTCATGGAAGTGGCAAGACTGGACTGAGAAAAGGTTGGGAATTTGTACGGGCGCTGATAACCGCGCAGTTGAGCGCCCCACAATCCAAACATCATCATCATCATCCGATGCGGTTATATAAGAACCGACATGTAGGCAAGGGATTAATGTGGCATTCGCGTGCAGTAAATGTGGAAACGTGAACTATGGCGACGTTATTACCAAATATGTCCAAACAGGATCAACGTGCTGTTATTCTTTTCTTGCCTACCGAAGGAGAAACACGAGTAGATATCAATCGGAGAATGAAGAATGTGTGTTGAACAGTGTGTCTGTCGAAACCACTGTTGTGGAATGCTGCGCCAAGTTTTGTACTGGTTGTGATTCGATACAAGACACCGGTCGATCTGGGAGGTCGGCCTCATACGTTACGGACATGTGAGAGACATTCGAGCACCTGTCCTGTACATCTGATCTCTCCCCATGCGATTATTAGGCCTTCGGACCCTTAAAACAGGCCTTGAAGAGTCGACCATTTCTGTCGGACGATGATGTGCAGCAGATAGTTTATGACTGCTTCAAGCAGCAGAACAAGGTGTTTTACCAGATGGATGTATTCAATCTGGTGCGTTGGTGGGATGATTGCCTCAATGCTCACAGTGATTTTGCCTGGTTGACATACCGATTCTGTACTGTGCGGCCTTCTAATGGCAATATTTTAGAGTGTAACAGGTCTAAGTACATTTATTTTTATATATGGTACATTAATACGCATATATATCAATGTTTGGTTGTTTTTCCTCTGCGTCAGTCTTCCCATGAACACGTCACAAACTTTATGACCTGGTGTTTTCTGCATGGTTGTAACTGCACCACTAAGTGAACTACGCCTGTCTGTATAGACTAACCGTTTTGCGTCCATGTGTCCACACTTCAACGACTGGTCTGTTGCCAGTGGGAAAATAAGCATTAACGGAAGGCTCGTATCACACATACTTGGAGGTACTAAACAATCTAAAAAATATGGCTTGTATAGCTATAATTATTAGTCTGCAAATGTCGGAAATACTGATTTAATGTTGTTCAGTACACCGCCCTTAGTTATCAATAAAAATATCTGCACTTATACCCATTACATCCAGTATATTAGCAGATCACAGCAAACAAGACAAAAAGATGAAACTTACTGGCAGATTAAAACATTAAAACCGTGTATCAGATCAAGATTCGAACTTGGAACGTTCGCCCTTCGCAGGCAAGTGCTCTCCCAGCTCAGCTACCCAAGCATGGCTTGTGACCTGTCCTCACAACTTTACTTCCTCCAGTGCGTCATCTCCAACCTGAAGACAAAAAGATGACAAAAAGTAACAACAACATAGCTGCAGTAAGGAGACGGTATTTTATGGTACCATGTGACCTTCGAATGGAATCACGGACTAAGCATTGTCCTGGGACTCTGGAAATGCCAGAGTGAAGAATACCGAGAGTAACTGAAAGACACGCGGCTTCATTGTTCCAGGTGCGGATAACTTCCGTTGTCTGTCAGTTTTTGGCGTGGTGATGGTCGATCTGCGGAGTCTTGAAATCTTCTTGTGAAAAACGCGATCAACTACGAGTACTCGTACGTCTGTTGTATCAAAACTTAATCCAAAAATTTAATCTTCCTTTGTTGATGTGTCCACAACTGTGAATCGTGAGGGGCTTTGGGCAACAATGGTGCAGTAAGAAAACGTGTCATTCTCACAGAGGGTACCTACCCAAGGAGCATAGCTCCGGCGATGCCGAAAGTAGTTTTAAAAAAAGCTGCTGAGCAGTTGAACATTACCACCCACTGTTTATCTCAAAGCTGTATAGACGAAGGGTGAATTAAATCAGTGTCCTCCTTAATGCGAGCACACTGTGTTACCTCTCAGTCAGTCCCCACATGACATCAATCTATCACTCGTGGCGCGGACTGCACCTGCATGGCTAGCTTAATTTTCGTTTGCTAGTGTCTTAGTCCCCCAGTATTCGCAGGGTCGGCATGGTTACAATCGGATGTGGCATGGTTAATTTAAATATTGGCCGGACGCCCTAACTGATGCCCCCCTCTACCCCGTGGGACGGAATCACTGTACCCCAGATGTTGGCATCTAGTGTAAATCATCAAATAGTGCGAATGTGTTTCAAATGTTTGCGACTCGTGTAACTGAGGCGGGACGTGGGGACCAGCCCAGTATTCACCTAGTGGGATGTGGAAAACCGCCTAAAAACCACATCCAGACTGGTCGGCACACCGGCCCTCGTGGTTAATCCGCCGGGCGGATTCGATCCGGTGTCGGCGCGCCTATCCGAGTCTAGAAAGCAGCGCGCTAGCGCTCTCGGCTAACCTGGCAGATCGTAATTTCATAAAATGCAGACGCCAGATTAAAGTACCTCTACGAGTCCTCTTAAAAAGTAACCGCCCACGATAAGTGAAACAGAAATGCTCTGTAGAAAAGGGCATCGGATCGGCACCGGTTTCTGGATCGATTCCAAAAGTGTAAAATGAGTGGGGGAGAAGGAGAGGAGCGGTTGCAAGAACACAATCTACTATTCTGCCTTGTCATTTAAAAGAGTTTAGAAACACAGGAAGCCCAATAAATATTGCATAGATTCTGAGTCTATTTGACTGCATCAGCTGTGGTGCTAAATCTCACAGAAATATGATGAACATGGTATAAATAAGAAGAACAATGCGCCATGGTTTTGCTATGGACAGAGAGTTTACCTGCGTACTGCAACACGGTTTGCTGCAGAAACAGTCACCTCAATGTCACACTGACTCGACTTTACCTTCCTGGAGACGGCTGCACTGCACGTCTCCCTACTAATATTATCCGTCTACGAGTGAGCTCTTGCCCCACCCGAGAAAAATCGTTGACCTACCCTCTGCGTTTGGATTCAGAGAATTTGCTCCACTGGTTTCCTCCAGATTCCCATCCCGTTGGTGCCGTAGGCACGCTCCTGTCACTGTAACGACAGAAGAATTTCTCATTGTATAGTTTCTTAGCAAGGTCGATATTGCACTAGGCCTGACACTGACATCTCTGTCTTCTCTCCTGAATACCAATTCAACTGCCTCGCTCTCACTTAAAGCCCCAATAAGCGACCACTGCGCAGCATTGCCCCAAACACGCGACCATGAACCGTGTGTCGTCAATTGCGCGCCATGCTGCTCCATTATCGTCTCTCTCGATCATGTCATTGACAGTTTGAAAAGTTCGTCACGTTTTTACGTAAGTTTAATAAACGCAATGGATACGCATAACAGAGTCTTTAGTCACTAATAATATATTCCTCCTTCACTATTTACAAAAATGGTTCCAATGGCTCTGAGCACTATGGGACTTAACTTCTAAGGTCATCAGTCCCCCAGAACTTAGAACTACTTAAACCTAACTAACCTAAGGACATCACAAACATCCATGCCCAAGGCAGGATTCGAACCTGCGAGCGTAGCGGTCGCGCGGTTCCAGACTGTAGCGCCTAGAACCGCTCGGCCACCTCGGCCGGCTCACTATTTGCAAAATTCTGCCAACGCTAGGATAACTATTCGATTACGTGACTGTAGGACTCATGTGGTTTTGAGGCGAAGAGCTTGTCGAGCCACGTTCGGAGCGCATTCTCATCCAAGAAGCTAGTTCGCAGAAGGTTATTCGATAGTGTGCGGAAAAGATCAAAATCTGAGGGCGCAATATCAGGTGAATAATGTGGGTGCCCAACAACTTCTTAACATAACTCCTGTATAATATTTTTTGTCGGTATAGCAGAATGCGGGCGGGCACTATAGTGGAATAGCGTTACCTCACGCAGTGTACCTGGTCTTGGACTGCGTCTGCAAGACGTCTCAGTTGTTGACAATAAATGTAAAAAAAATGGTTCAAATGGCTCTGAGCACGATGGAACTTAAATTCTAAGGTCATCAGTCCCCTAAAACTTAGAACTACTTAAACCTAACTAACAAGAGTAATATACAGAAGAATGGAAAAGAAAATTGAGAATGCGCTAGGTGACGATCAGTTTGGCTTTAGGAAAAGTAAAGGGACGAGAGAGGCAGTTCTGACGTTACGGCTAATAATGGAAGCAAGGCTAAAGAAAAATCAAGACACTTTCATAGGATTTGTCGACCTGGAAAAAGCGTTCAACAATATAAAATGGTGCAAGCTGTTCGAGATTCTGAAAGAAGTACGGGTAAGCTATAGGGAGAGACGGGTCATATACAATATGTACAACAACCAAGAGGGAATAATAAGAGTGGACGATCAAGAACGAAGTGCTCGTATTAAGAAGGGTGTAAGACAAGGCTATAGCCTTTCGCCCCTACTCTTCAATCTGTACATCGAGGAAGCAATGATGGAAATAAAAGAAAGGTTCAGGAGTGGAATTAAAATACAAGGTGAAAGGATATCAAAGATACGATTCGCTGATGACATTGCTATCCTGAGTGAAAGTGAAGAAGAATTAAATGATCTGCTGAACGCAATGAACAGTCTAATGAGTACACAGTATGGTTTGAGAGTAAATCGGAGAAAGACGAAGGTAATGAGAAGTAGTAGAAATGAGAACAGCGAGAAACTTAACATCACGATTGATGGTCACGAAGTCAATGAAGTTAAGGAATTCTGCTACCTAGGCAGTAAAATAACCAATGACGGACGGAGCAAAGAGGACATCAGAAGCAGACTCGCTATGGCAAAAAAGGCATTTCTGGCCAAGAGAAGTTTACTAATATCAAATACCGGCCTTAATTTGAGGAAGAAATTTCTGAGGATGTACGTCTGGAGTACAGCATTGTATGGTAGTGCAACATGGACTGTGGGAAAACCGGAACAGAAGAGAATCGAAGCATTTGAGATGTGGTGCTATAGACGAATGTTGAAAATTAGGTGGACTGATAAGCTAAGGAATGAGGAGGTTCTACGCAGAATCGGAGAGGAAAGGAATATGTGGAAAACACTGACAAGGAGAAGGGGCAGGATGATAGGACATATGCTAAGACATGAGGGAATGACTTCCATGGTACTAGAGGGAGCTGTAGAGGGCAAAAACTGTAGAGGAAGACAGAGATTGAAATACGTCAAGCAAATAATTGAGGACGTAGGTTGCAAGATGAAGAGGTTAGCACAGGAAAGGAATTCGTGGCGGGCCGAATCAAACCAGTCAGTAGACTGATGACAAAAAAAAAACCTAAGGACAGCACACACATCCATGCCCGGGGCAGGATTCGAACCTGCGACCGTAGCGGTCACGCGGTTCCACACTGAAGCGCCTAGAACCGCTCGGTCATCCCGGCCGGCAATAAATGTCAGCAGTTATGGCCAGAAGTCGGGGATTTAATTCGTAGCACACCGCAACGTCGCTGTTCCATTACATGCGAGGGTGAGTCAAATGAAAACCTTAAATTTGCAATAACAAATCGAAATTTCGAGCCGTTATCCTGTAAGTTGGTAAGCGTGCTACAAACAGCGTGCAGAATGGCCTGTAGGTGGCACCATAGTGCAGATGCACACATACCGTCGCAGTATCAGTATAAAGATGGCCGTCCCACTTGCCACTTGCACCAGGGAAGAACAGCGTTCTGTTATTCGGTTTTTGCGTAGTGAAGGTGTGAAACCTATTGAAATTCGTCGACGAATGAAGGTTCAGTACGGTGATGCATGTTTGTGACAGCGGCAAGTCTACCAATGGAGTAGGAAGTTCGCAAATGGTGTGACTTCAGTGGAAGATGCTCCTCGTCCAGGTCAGGCACAACGAGTTGTGACTCCACAGAACATTGCAGCAGTTGAAGCCATAGTGAATGAAAACCGCCGAATGACACTGAATGACATTGCAGCATGTTTACAGATTAGTCATGGGTCAGCACACCACATTGTGCATGATGTGCTCCAGTTTCACAAAGTGTCTGCAAGATGGGTGCCACGGCAGCTGACTCCTGAAATGAGAGAACGACGTGTTGATGCTTGTGAAGAACTCCTTCTGCGCTTTGAACTAGAAGATGATGGCTTCCTTGCAAGAATCGTTAATGGGGACGAAACCTGGGTTCACTTCCACCAACCGGAAACGAAGAGAGCGAGCAAGGAATGGCTTACGAGACGTTGCCCCAAGTGATTTCCATATGTTTGGACAACTCAAAGACGCAATGGGAGGAAAGAAGTTCCGTTCTGATGAATAGGTACGCCACGCGGTGCATGAGTGGTTGTGCGGACTACCAAAAGAATTTTTTTCTAAAGGAATTTATGCACTTTGTAAGCGCTAGAGGAGTTGCATTGAGCGTGGGGGAGATTATATTAAATGTCATACAACTTTGTACCACTTAAAAAGAAATTAAGGTTTTCATTTGACTCACCCTCGTATGTAACATAATCTTTTGTGGGTGCGCGTAGGTCTTTGTACGGCAATTTGCTGCTTTGTTTGCACTCAACCATTCCTTGTTTTCCTTACCTTAGCATAAAGACACTATTTCTCGTCACCAGTAACGATACAAGGTAAGAATGCCAATTCGACGAGCAAGGAGAGATGCACTTAAGGCCACCAACTGATTTTTGTAATTTTGGCTTAGAGCCTGTGATACCCATATACCCGATTTTTGAGCCTTTCCCATTGCATGCAAACGTCTCACGATGATGGAATGACCACAGTTCAACACATTTACCAATTCTTGAGTACACTGACGTGGATTATTGTGGATTAATGCATTTAAACGCTCTTCATCACACCCTGACGGTGTTGAACGTGGAGAGGCACTACTGTCAAAACGATCTTCGTTAACACGAGCAAATTATTTTCTTGCTGTGCTCTGTCCAATGGCGCTATCCCCATACATGACACAAATGTTTCTGGCTGCCTTTGCTGCTATCACCAGCCCCCCCCCCCCCCTTCCTATTGAACCCAAACAGAATAACATGTCGGAAATGTTCCGATTGGTCCAATTGGTACTCCATTTTCTAGCGTCCACAGCTCCACTCACTATCTCCAAGTGACAAAGTGACAGTATATAAACTCAAATAGCAACAGTGAACTACAAATTTAAAAAAAAGGCACTCCGGCTTCAGTCCACGAGTGGCCTACCGGGACCACCGGACCGCCGTGTCATCTTCCGAGGAGGATACGGATAGGAGGGGCGTGTGGCCAGCACACCGCTCTCCCGGTCGTTATGATGGTATTCTTGACCGAAGCCGCTACTATTCGGTCGAGTAGCTCCTCAATTGGCATCACGAGGTTATCACTGTTGGCATTCAACCGCGATTCTTATACATATATTTTAACAACGCGTTTCAAGAGACAATGCTCTCATCATCAGGTTGTAAAGTCTATGTCATGAAATTAAACGGACTAAAAAGACAAAATACCATCACAAACAGTTGGAGGACGTTTCGAAGACCTTAGCGTTTTTTGTCGAAAATGGCATTACGGAAATTCCGAAAGACATAACAGCCAATTTCCAAATTAAACTAAAAAATGTTCTTAAACGCACACACTTCCTGCTGACAGAAGCCGAAAAAAGAAGATGTGTTATCATGAATCCAACGGCCCCCAAATTAAGATCACAGGTGAAGGTACATAAAGATCTGCATCCGGTTCGTCCGATTGTTAACGGTCGAAATAGCCCAGCATATAAAATAACGAAATTGTTGAACCAAATTCTGAAAAAGACTTACGTGTATAAAAATAACTATTCGGTGCGTGGTAGTATGACCATGATAGGTGAAATTAAAGATACGCCAGTCACTGACACTTCCCATTTGGTTTCGTTGGATGTTAAGAACTTATACTCCAGTGTTCCGGTTAACGAAACTATAGAAATCATTAAGAGAAATTTCCTTAAATACGGTAAAATTTCAACGCAAGAGACAATTGAATTTATTGAACTCCTATAGCTCATTAAAAGTTTTAATTATTTCACGTTTAATAACAAATTTTATATTCAGGACGATGGGTTAGCCATGGGGTCCAGTATTTCAGGAACAATAGCGGACATTTTTATCAACGACCTTGAAGATAAAGTTCTAAATTCTGACGATAACATTATGGATAAAATAGTTTATTACAAACGTTATGTTGACGACACTCTGTTACTTGTCGATAGTTTCCGTGAGGACATTGAGTAAAAAAAAAAAAAAAGTTCGGCGACGCACATAATAAAATAGAATTTACCGTGGAGTATGAAACTGACAATTGTTTACAGTTCCTGGATCTGAGTATAAAAAAGCAGGGCAATAAACATGCGTTCTCCGTTTATATGAAACAAACTACGACTGATGCCGTGATCCCGAATGATTCATGCCATCCGCAGGCTTATAAAGAAGCTGCTTTCTGTAGTCTCGTGCATTTGTTGTTCTTGTGGTCTTCAGTCCTGAGACTGGTTTGATGCAGCTCTCCATGCTACTCTATCCTGTGCAAGCTTCTTCATCTCCCAGTACCTACTGCAGCCTACATCCTTCTGAATCTGCTTAGTGTATTCATCTCTTGGTCTCCCTCTACGATTTTTACCCCCCACGCTGCCCTCCAATGCTAAATTTGTGATCCCTTGATGCCTCAAAACATGTCCTACCAACCGATCCCTTCTTCTAGTCAAGTTGTGCCACAAACTTCTCTTCTCCCCAATCCTATTCAATACCTCCTCATTAGTTACGTGATCTACCCACCTTATCTTCAGCATTCTTCTGTAGCACCACATTTCGAAAGCTTCTATTCTCTTCTTGTCCAAACTGGTTATCGTCCATGTTTCACTTCCATACATGGCTTTCAGAAACGACTTCCTGACACTTAAATCTATACTCGATGTTAACAAATTTCTCTTCTTCAGAAACGATTTCCTTGCCATTGCCAGTCTACATTTTATATCCACTCTACTTCGACCATCATCAGTTATTTTACTCCCTAAATAGCAAAACTCCTTTACTACTTTAAGTGTCTCATTTCCTAATCTAATCCCCTCAGCATCACCCGATTTAATTTGACTACATTCCATTATCCTCGTTTTGCTTTTGTTGATGTTCACCTTATATCATCCTTTCAAGACACTGTTCATTCCGTTCAACTGCTCTTCCAAGTCCTTTGCTGTCTCTGACAGAATTATAATGTCATCGGCGAACCTCAAAGTTTTTACTTCTTCTCCATGAATTTTAATACCTATTCCGAATTTTTCCTTTGTTTCCTTTACTGCTTGCTCAATATACAGATTAAATAACATCGGGGAGAGGCTACAACCCCGTCTCACTCCTTTCCCAACCACTGCTTCCCTTTCATGCCCCTCGACTCTTATAACTGCCATCTGGTTTCTGTACAAATTGTAAATAGCCTTTCGCTCCCTATATTTTACCCCTGCCACCTTCAGAATTTGAAAGAGAGTATTCCAGTTAACGTTGTCAAAAGCTTTCTGTAAGTCTACAAATGCTAGAAATGTAGGTTTGCCTTTTCTTAATCTTTCTTCTAAGATAAGTGGTAAGGTTAGTATTGCCTCACGTGTTCCAACATTTCTACGGAATCCAAACTGATCTTCCCCGAGGTCCGCTTCTACCAGTTTTTCCATTCGTCTGTAAAGAATTCGCGTTAGTATTTTGCAGCTGTGACTTATTAAACTGATAGTTCGGTAATTTTCACATCTGTCAACACCTGCTTTCTTTGGGATTGGAATTATTATATTCTTCTTGAAGTCTGTGGGTATTTCGCCTGTCTCATACATCTTGCTCACCAGATGGTAGAGTTTTGTCATGACTGGTTCTCCCAAGGCCATCAGTAGTTCTAATGGAATGTTGTCTACTCCCGGGGCCTTGTTTCGACTCAGGTCTTTCAGTGCTCTGTCAAACTCTTCACGCAGTATCGTATCTCCCATTTCATCTTCATCTACATCCTCTTCCATTTCCATAATATTGTCCTCAAGTACATCGCCCTTGTATAAACCCTCTATATACTCCTTCCACCTTTCTGCCTTCCCTTCTTTGCTTAGAACTGGGTTGCCATCTGAGCTCTTGATATTCAATATACCTATGAGCGAAAAAGATAGGGAGACTGAAATTAATACCGTTAAGAGAATAGCGATGAATAACGGTTACAGAATAGATATGGTTAAAAAACTGTTACGGAAAAGTAATAAGCGCAAAAAGGAAAAACCTGATGGAGAGAAAGAGAAAATTATCACGATGCCATACTACGGAACAGTCTCACAAAAGATAGCAAATATTTTTAAGCCATACGATGTTAAATAGCTTTTCAGACTAATATCCTAGTGAGGTATAGCCTTAAGCACGATATTGGCGAGAAGAGAAATAAGTTTGAAAGATCGGGAGTTTATAAGATTCAGTGCAGAACTTGTGATGCAAAATATATAGGACAGACAGGAAGATCATTCGCGATCCGGTATAAAGAACATAAAGATGCGTTCAGGTTAGGAAATTATGACAAATCAGCTGTTGCGAACCATATATATGAAACAGGCCATCCCCTTAATAGCATAGAAGATAACGTAGAAATATTGCATGTAGAAAAGAAAGGGAGGAAACTTGATTTACTAGAGGAATTCGAGATAGCTATCCATGAAAAGAAACAAAGCAATGTTCTAAATGCACAAGATAATTTTAAAGAAATGAGATTTTTTAGTGGGTTCTTAGAATTATTTTAGGGTAGGTATGCGACTTTAAGTTGGTAGCATGTCACTGACGGAGTTGCTAGAGGCTAACAATGGCAGACCAATGCAATAAGGAATTAAGGCGCCCAATAGCATAGCGTTACTGTCAAGCACACGGCTGTAACCACGCCACAACACCTAGGCACGTCAGTCCACAACAGCTCCCGAGCCGGCACAGTGCGACAGCATACTTGGTAGCTATGGGACGGCCATCGACTTGTGTCAACAACTTCAATGTAAGACGAGGACCCACAGTCCAATATACCTTTAATTCTGTTTTACTCTATGGACTTCCCAACTGTTTCTGATGGTATTTTGTCTTTTTAGTCCGTTTAATTTCATGACATAGACTTTACAACCTGATGATGAGAGCATTTTCTCTTGAAACGCGTTGTTAAAATATATGTATAAGAATCGCGGTTGAATGCTAACAGTGATAATCAGTATAACGACAACTGCTACCTCGATTCCATAATGGATTATATTAAATGGCATCACGAGGCTGAGTGCACCCCGAAAAACTTCGGAGATCTCACGGGAACCGGTGTATCCACTGCGGCAAGGCCGTTGCCTAACACATAAAAAAGATAATCGATAAATAAACCCATAGCAACTGGACTACCAACATGCAAAACAAAAACTTTACGAACATACACACCATCTGAGTAACTGTAAATACGTATCACTATTTCAGTATCACACTTGCCGCTTTGAGGCGACGAATCAAACAATTCGCATCATGACGAGGTCTAGCGTGTCATATCGCTTCATGGTGGTGATACGATCCGGTGAGTGTGCGAAGCTGCTGATGTTACATACTCCATAGCAAACAGGGTCACTGGAATAGCCGTCGAATGTGACGCCAGAGAGACAGGTGGCACTCACCACCTGGCTGGGCCCAGGGCGGCTGCTAGAGGCAGGCAGCTGGGCAGGCAGCACGCGCCGTCACGTATTGACTGACAGGCAGAGGCGAGCTGTAATTACGCAGCCAGCACTTGGCACGTAATTAATCGCTTCCACGAGCCCGCGGTCCGACTCCGCGCCGCGAGCGCAAGTCTCGGGCGATCTCATCGCGAGTGGCTCTTCAGAGTACTTAATGGAATTACCGAGCAGCGGGTAGCTCAAGGCGGTGCCGTTAAGAGCTAAGATTAATGCACCAGCTGCCGCCTGCGGACATTGTTTGTCAGAGTCAGCCAGCGTCGGTATGTAGGGTTCTCAGGTAATGGTGACTGGCACCTGTGTGCCACCGTCCATATGCACACCTGCCGATGTTACATCCACCTCCTTGGGGTTGGTACACTGGACTGTCAACAGGGTAAACTCATTTCGAACTCTCTGAGTTGAGGTTGTCTTTTGCTGCCACGATATTTGCACAGATAGGCGCATATTTCGTTGCTCGCTGATTGGATTCCCAGCACACTGCGAACGCCAAGTGCGGGCATACCGATTGTTGCCGCCAAAAAATAAAACAGCACCCTAGAAATTTAAGACCAACAACAACGCTGGGCGAAGTCTTGAAAATGAAATAAGGGCTTAGTCTACCGGCCAACACAACCCTTATGTTGTCAGGTAAAGCAAGTCTCGCTGAAGAACTCTGACAGAAACCACAGAAAACTAACGACTTCGTATACGAAATCTAGTGCGCCTGGAACGGAAACTTTGAAACAGTGTCTACGACCAGCTTTTTCTATGGCTCCGACACACAAAATCTTAGTTAAAAAATGATTCTAAAACTTAGAATGACCACTGGGCTACAGATACACAAATTGGGTATTACTGCGACAGGCAGGAAATGTAACATTTCGACCATAGTACAGACTGGAGTGGAAGTAATCAAAACCAGATGGAGATGGGCAGCTGGATCCTAGACGGTTCAAGGATGCTCTTTGCTGTATTTCAAAAGACGGGAAAACTGAGACGACATCTTAGTGAACGATGGAATGATAACGGAAAACATGTAGGATCGATACAGATACATGGAGCCGAGGACCGTAAAGCATGGAAAGATTTATCTCTCATTCTCTGTTCCAAAGAGTAAAGCGGCGTGCTTGAACTTAAGTCCATGATAGAGTCGCAGTTCTTTTTCGTACAATTAACAACTGAACAGGTTGTGTGACAGAAGCAGTTTCAAACCACGAATAAACTGGAAGCGGTTACCAGTCCCGGCATTTGTCTGACATCGAAGGGAAATCCACTGAAAATGTCGGTAGCAACTGGGGTTTATAGTATTTGTGTACTGTGTGTGTGTGTGTGAGAGAGAGAGAGAGAGAGAGAGAGAGACAGTGAGAGGGAGGGAGAGAGAACGTTCCTTGAGGTGTGGCCTGTAGCTTCTAATGACTTCTCAATCAGTTCCGTTTTCAGTCATTTACATGGTCATTTGTGATCGAAGTGACCATTTTATCCATCGTGTGAAGAAACTGTAACCAACTCAAATCAAGAAACACGCTACCGACTTGGTTTGGATAAAATAAAATCGTAAATTTATTATAAGAACGAAGAAATGTAAGTTAATGCAGATGAGGAGCAAAAGTATCATGTAATGTTCAGATACAGTGTTACTGGTGTGCTACTTCACACACTCACGTCGATTAAACACTGAGTATCTCAAATCATTTTGGTCAAACTGAAACACACGGTAGCCGGTTCACAACCGAATATATTGAGATTGGGACCCAATGATCGGAAATGCGTATTTATTGTGTTATGGACACACAGAGCGGACACTGCAGAACAACTACGTAGCTCCAAGTAATTGTTCAAAGTGACAACAGCCAGTCTCAATGAATGCATGACAACGTCGCAGGAAGTTCTCCCGCACTCTCTCAAAGATTCTTGGCGTGTGTGTCTGTGTGTGTGTGTGTGTGTGTGTGTCTGTGTGTGTTTGTTTGTTTGTGTGTGTGTGTGTGTGTTTGTTTGTTTGTGTGTGTGTATGTGTGTGTGTGTGTGTGTGTGTGTGTGTGTGTGTTTTATCAGGAGCTGTTGCACCACGAGACCCTAGCAAGTAGGCCTTTATCCGTTTCTGCGGGGATTTCATACACTAAAATCTTGACGTAGCACCAGAGGAAAAAGTCCAGAGGTGTCAGATTCAGCGATCGCGGTCACCGTGGGACAGGACCTCTCATTCCAATCCAGTGATGAGGGTACGTGTTGTTCAGGTGCTCGCGCACATTAACATCGAAGTGGGCTAGTGCACCGTCCCGTTGAAATCACATCCTTTTGCGGACAAGATGGGGTACAGTCTCCAAGAACAATGGCAGCACATCTCGCAGGAAAACCAGGTAACATGGATCAATCAAACGGGGAGGCAGCAAATAATGTCCTATTAGATGATCTTGGACAATGCCCACCCATACATTGACGGAAAACTGTTGCTGGTAGCCACCGAAGTGGGTGTTGCAGCGATTGTGCTCACTCCGGACATGGCTGTTGCAGCTGTTGAAAACATCATAACGGGGCTTTGAGCAATTACTAGGAGCTACCTATTGCTATGCGGTGCACACTGTGTGCATCCATTCATAGTAAATGTGCATTTCCGAGCATTTGTACCCTATCTCAATACAATCGGTAGCGGACCCACTTACACCTCTTTCAATTTAACCTCAAAGGCTTGAGACACTGTGTTTAACCATAACGTCGAAAAGTGACATGCAATGGGACGAAGCACGTAAGGTCGTTTGTAAAGAAGAGAAATGGTCGACTTCGGCCCATTGGTAGAGTTTTTTGAAACGGTATCTCATCTGTGTCTGTCTATGCAGCGGAGAAGTCAGGGCAACTGACTGCCATGTTCAGAACCTGGGTTCATTTCTGGAATTGCCAGGGGTTTTCCCTTGGTGGGGGGACTGTAACTGGGCGCACTCAACCTCCTGACGTCAATTGAGTAGCTACTTGACTGTTATCGGCTCCAGATCACGAATACTGACACCGGACGGGAGATCGGTGTGCCTACAGCACGCCCTTACATATTTCATCCAATGATGCCATTGGCAGAGGATGACAAAGCGTTCGGTCGGTATCAATCGGCCCGCTGGAGCCTGTGGACGGAGCTCACGTTTTACGTAGCTCAGCTGTAAAGCGGGCCTCGTACAGGGGAAATACTTCAGTTGATTGATGAAAGGAGGAAGTACAAACATGTTCCGGGAAAATCAGGAATACAGAAATGCAAGTCGCTGAGGAATGAAATAAATTGGAAATGCAGGGAAGCTAAGACGAAATGGCTGCAGGAAAAATGTGAAGACATCGAAAAAGATATGATTGTCGGAAGGACAGACTCAGCATACAGGAAAGTCAAAACAACCTTTGGTGACATTAAAAGCAATGGTGGTAACATTAAGAGTGCAACGGGAATTCCACTGTTAAATGCAGAGGAGAGAGCAGATAGGTGGAAAGAATACATTGAAAGCCTCTATGAGGGTGAAGATTTGTCTGATGTGATAGAAGAAGAAACAGGAGTCGATTTAGAAGAGATAGGGGATCCAGTATTAGAATCGGAATTTAAAAGACTTTGGAGAACTTACGGTCAAATAAGGCAGAAGGGATAGATAACATTCCATCAGAATTTCTAAAATCATTGGGGGAAGTGGCAGCAAAACGACTATTCACGTTGGTGTGTAGAATATATGAGTCTGGCGATATACCATCTGACTTTCGGAAAAGCATCATCCACACAATTCCGAAGACGGCAAGAGCTGACAAGTGCGAGAATTATCGCACAATCAGCTTAACAGCTCATGCGTCGAAGCTGCTTACAAGAATAATATACAGAAGAATGGAAAAGAAAATTGAGAATGCGCTAGGTGACGATCAGTTTGGCTTTAGGAAAAGTAAAGGGACGAGAGAGGCAATTCTGACGTTACGGCTAATAATGGAAGCAAGGCTAAAGAAAAATCAAGACACTTTCATAGGATTTGTCGACCTGGAAAAAGCGTTCAACAATATAAAATGGTGCAAGCTGTTCGACATTCTGAAAGAAGTACGGGTAAGCTATAGGGAGAGACGGGTCATATACAATATGTACAACAACCAAGAGGGAATAATAAGAGTGGACGATCAAGAACGAAGTGCTCGTATTAAGAAGGGTGTAAGACAAGGCTGTAGCCTTTCGCCCCTACTCTTCAATCTGTACATCGAGGAAGCAATGATGGAAATAAAAGAAAGGTTCAGGAGTGGAATTAAAATACAAGGTGAAAGGATATCAATGATACGATTCGCTGATGACATTGCTATCCTGAGTCAAAGTGAAGAAGAATTAAATGATCTGCTGAACGGAATGAACAGTCTAATGAGTACACAGTATGGTTTGAGAGTAAATCGGAGAAAGACGAAGGTAATGAGAAGTAGTAGAAATGAGAACAGCGAGAAACTTAACATCACGATTGATGGTCACGAAGTCAATGAAGTTAAGGAATTCTGCTACCTAGGCAGTAAAATAACCAATGACGGACGGAGCAAAGAGGACATCAGAAGCAGACTCGCTATGGCAAAAAAGGCATTTCTGGCCAAGAGAAGTTTACTAATATCAAATACCGGCCTTAATTTGAGGAAGAAATTTCTGAGGATGTACGTCTGGAGTACAGCATTGTATGGTAGTGAAACATGGACTGTGGGAAAACCGGAACAGAAGAGAATCGAAGCATTTGAGATGTGGTGCTATAGACGAATGTTGAAAATTAGGTGGACTGATAAGGTAAGGAATGAGGAGGTTCTACGCAGAATCGGAGAGGAAAGGAATATGTGAAAAACACTGATAAGGAGAAGGGACAGGATGATAGGACATCTGCTCATCTGCTAAGACATGAGGGAATGGCTTCCATGGTACTAGAGGGAGCTGTAGAGGGCAAAAACTGTAGAGGAAGACAGAGATTCGAATACGTCAAGCAAATAATTGAGGACGTAGGTTGCAAGTGCTACTCTGAGATGAAGAGGTTAGCACAGGAAAGGAATTTGTGGCGGGCCGCATCAAACCAGTCAGTAGACCGATGACCAAAAAAAAAAATAATGAACACTTTTTGCGACCCTCCCTTGAGTGCTGCTCGATTGTTTAGGATCCACACCACACTGAATTAAAGGAAGACATCGAAGCAATTGAGAGTCATGCTTCTAGATTTGTCACCAATAAGTTTGATCAGCAGGCGAATATTACGGAAATACTACCATTGGTGGCACCCACGGACATTTATTGACAATTTTGTAAACATGGCTATACAACGAAAACATGTGTAGTAGTCATAAGCGCCTGCAGATAGGCAACCACTTGACACATCTCCGATGCCAGTTGCCTGCCTGCAGATGCTTAGGGCTATTTCACAGGTTTTCTCCATAAAGGCATATTTTTAAAGTTTTAAATAAATGTGGGTTGAGTGCCACCTAGGGTTTTGCCGAACGGAGGGGAGGGCCTTTGCCATTCTATTCATGTATGTATCAATGTCAAACCATCCGTGATCAACACTTGGGGATGAAACAGGAGCACTGAAAAAACATAAGCACTCATTGCTGCATCAGATCTCGTTATAATTTCGTCGAATGGTTTTGAACTGTCTGTTGTACCACCCTGTACACCATAGTAAAACTTGTGGTCGCACTGCACATAGAGGAGGGTGATCAAGTTCATAGGGTTGATAGACCACACTGTTCTTGGAGAAAGGTTTGCATCAGGGAGATATCAGCAGTATCAAATATTGTCAAGAACGTCTTCCTGTCGGCCATCGCAGTGCAAACTGTCGTTTTCTACTGCAAAATGTGTGGTAATCAACGTGCCAATGTAAGGAGTGCTTTCATTGATGCCCTTTATGCCACCTCCTGAGGCCTTTTCGTGTCGATTCTGAGTGGCGATGTGTTTGAAATCTTTTGCTCTGCCATCCTTAAGAAAACAGCGTGATTTCAATGCCGGGCGTCACGGTTCTGGCCTCCATCGCAGAGGCGTAAAAAGAAGGTGTGAAATGTGGGTATAGGGGGTGCGACTACCTTCCCATCGTGTGACACGCCCACGGTGACAAGGTACAGAATTTTGGTGAAATGTGGGGCCAGTGTCACATGGTTAACCCACTTTACACATCACGTGAACTTCTGAGCTGTGGCATCTCTTTTTTTTTTTTTTTTTTTTTTTTTTTTTTAGACACCTTGCTGTTTGAGGTGCCGTCGATCCCGAGGGTGACGTCGCAATACGCCAAGCTTTTGCACCATTACAGGGGAAGTTGTTAGAGCCAAATTTCGGACTTATATCGCAGTGGGAGATAATTACTTCGTTTCGAAAAAGTGGTACCTTTTTTGCACAGTGTAGGTTGACAGGTATGTCGCTGAACACAACATTGTCCTCAGAGGCAGCCCCCAGAGATTTCACCGACGCGTGAGGCCCATGCGAGGTTTCGGCGCGCAGGTATGGCAGCGATGAAAGGCGGAAGCGGCGGCTGGCAATTAGGCGCTGGGAGCAGGCGGCCTCGCGACTCTAGCCCCACGGCCGCTCCCCGCTGCACGGCGGATATTGCGACCGTAGGGCGCAGACGGGACCGGCGCACACGCCACGCTTGAGCAACTCCACCTCAGCTCAAGGGTGCTCCACTTTCGTGACCGCGCTGTCCTACACTGCGTACGCGAGCGACACTGCGAGGGCGGGGCGCGAATTAATCACCTCTGGTGAAACACTGGTGCAATACGCCTGCTGCAGCAGCACGCCTCTTTCCCAGTTACTCCGCTTCTGCAGGCTAGCACCCGCAATCTACATCTACATCTGTCCCCTGTAAGCTACCTTACGGTGTGCGGCTGAGGGTACCTCTCGCACCACTATTATTTTCCCCTTTTTCTAACCCAATCGCGAATGGTGCGTGGGAAAACGACTGTCAATAAACTTCTGTACGAACGCTAATTTCTATGATTTTTTCGTCGTAGCTATTTCGCGAATCATTTCTGTGGAGGAAGGAAGGAAGGCTAGGGTTTAATGTCCCGTCGAATTGAGGTCATTAGAGACGGAGCACAGCCAGCCGTTGTGCCCGAGCGGTTCTAGGTGCTTCAGTCTGGAACCGCGCTTTGCTGCGGTCGCAGGATCGAATTCTGCCTCGGGCGTGGATGTGTGTGATGTCCTTAGGTTGGTTAGGTTTAAGAAGTTCTAAGTCTCGGGGACTGATGACCTCAGGTGTTAAGTCCCATAGTGCTTAGAGCCATTTTTAGATGGAGCACAAGTTCACACCCAGACATAGAGGTGTCAGACACTCAGATCGGTACCGAACGTTGTGTGTCGACAGAGTATCAACAAATCTCCGATTTAGTTCGTACTATGTGCTGTTGTCCAGCCGAACGGGTGTAAACTTTAATTAAAAGTAAAACCAGAACTACGGCGCACAGGGAAAGCTAACTGTGAGAAAAATATACTTATAGCGACCGTGGAGAAGTTGGAGGAGCGTTAGATCGTCGCACCAAGAGTCCTGGATTCAAACCTCAATGATGACATTTTTTTATTTCATTGTATTATTCGTGAAAGTGCTATACGGGACTAATAATAGCTCCGGACGTGTGATACAATTGTTTCTTTATTCTACTGTTCTGATTCTTTACGTTTATTCTGTGAAACTACAAATGCACCAGATGCTTCATCGCGAGTGGAGTCTGTTCTGCCGCACATGTCCGACAAAACACCATAACTATCTATACAGATATACTCTATACGTTTGCTACTTTCAGCTAACGAAGCGAAAGCAGACTCCCAAAAGAACGTTGCTAAAACTCCGATAAGTCATTTTATCTGTCAGGAAAATGTTCTCCCATATACCAATTTCAAGCGTAAACAGGTCAAAAAATTGTCATCTGTAAGGTTTGAACGCAGGATCTTCAGTACGCCAACTTGACGCTCTAACACTTCACCCGCTTCAAAGTTGAAGAGCAATTATCCACAGATACGTTTTTCCTGTCCTCAGTCGTTCTGGTGTTACTTTAATTACCATTTACTCATATTCTACTGGACAACAGCACATAGCACGAATTAAATCGGTGTTTTCGGTGCTACTCTATAGACATACAACGTTTGGTACCGATCTTAAGAGTCTGATATCTAGAGGTTTGGGTGTCACATTGTTTCAAGGATGTGGAAGGAAATCGGCCGTGCCCTTTCAAAGCAACAGTCCCGGCATTTGCCTGGAGCGATTTTAGGGAAAGCACGGAAGACCAAAATCTGGGTGGCCGGACGCGGATTTGAACCATCGCCCGCCCGTCATTTGTGAGAGATGCAATTGTTGTCCAACTGGTCTCCGAAGGTACGCTCTTCGGATTTCAACACTAAACCGCTCCGTGATACAGAACGCCGCAGCAGTTGGTTGAGTATCTCTGTATCCCCCCTTTAAGACCATCGACTTTCTTGTCTCAGTCGATTACTCGAGACAAATGAGTCTACCGCAGCACCCATGGCGTGTTTTTTTACTCCTACATTGAGCCTCGTCTGTTTCGAGTTGTTATTTTCGTTTACACATCAGCGGCATAATTGATTGTGTTGTGAGAGCTGTCTGCTGTGCAGTTTGCCATCTGTGAGGTTATGAGTTACTATCGTTTTTACGCAAAAATCGAAATATAACAACAAAATGTAAGAACAGGGAATGATAATAGAGTTTATGAAAGACAGAATCAGAATGTACAGTGGAAGTTCTTATCCCAGGACGTGTGGTAAATTCTTTACATTCCTGAGCAATGAAACAATAGGAAAATCGTCATCGAAATACACTCTAAAGCAAAAAAGACACACCACGGAGGTATTATCCGAATGGGACTGAAATCGGTAGATGTGTTGTAAATTCTGTCCAATTGGCGCATAAGATCGTCAAAATCGAGAGCTGCTTGGAGGGCTCTGCCCATAATGCTCCTAACATTCTCAGCTGAGGAGAGATCCGGCGAACTTGTTGGCCAAGGCAGGATTTGCCAAGAACGAAGACAAGCAGTAGAAATTCTCGCCGTATCTGGGCGGGCATTACCTTGTTGCGATGTAAGCCCAGGATGACTTGCCTGAAGTGCAACAAAACTGGGTGTAGAATATCGTAGACGTACCGCTGTGCTGTAATGGTGCTGCGGATGAAAACCAAAGTTCTGCTATGGAAACAAATGGAAACCCGAACCTCACTCATGGTTTTCGGGCCATATGTTAGGTGACAGTCTATCCCACCACTGTCGGGGACACCTCCAGGGACGTCTTCGTTGGTCATCAGGACTCAGTTGGAAGCGAGACTAATTACTGAAGCCAACTGCACTCCATCGAATAAGATTCCACGCCTAAAATGTCTCTGGACATGCCCCACACAGCGGTGAGATACCATCTGACTATCGCCCGCCATACCGATTTCAGTCGTACTGCCGGCCGGAGTGGCCGAGCGGTTCTAGGCGCTACAGTCTGGAGCCGCGTGACCGCTACGGTCGCAGGTTCTAATCCTGCCTCAGGCATGGATGTGTGTGACGTCCTTAGGTTAGGTTCAATTAGTTCTAAGTTCTATGGGACTGATTACCTCAGAAGTTAAGTCCCATAAGTGCTCAGAGCCATTTGAACCATTTTTTTCAGTCCTAGTCGGAAAATTCCTTCGTGGTTCAACGCTCTTTTGTTTCCTTGTCTTAGAGTGTATTTTAGATTATACACATTTATTTTCTCGAGAAATATATACTTCCAACCACATCAAACAATACTTAGAACACAATAAGCAGCGCATTGTTTATCTTTTGTATGGCGTTTTCTTTGCTAAGTGCCTAAAACCGTGATCGTCAAAGCTTTTTCCTCGAGAGCCAGTATTAACACTGAGGAACGACACCTCCGGCCGGATATGTACCAATCTTATTTTTAATTGGTAAGTTACACAAATCGGTAAGTTGCGAGCGTCCAGTACACTAGTTGTGTTAAGGGCGCGGTAAGTTGGCAGCTGTCCCCCCAAGTAGCGATCGTTAAAAATCGGCACCATTCAGAGCACTTCGTGTCAGCTATTCTCTATTTTAGATAGCTGCACCCTCTGCGACCCCAAAGTCGTAGCACAGCTTTGCCTAAGTCTTGTGTTGTCTGTGTGAACGGATGCTTAATTGGTTAATAAAAGTAATTGTACTTATGTTTCAAAGCAATATTCAATATGAGACACTATGACATGATATTTGAATGTCAGTTTTCTTCTACTCATTGCACTGTATTATAAGATTTTTAATGTAATGTTCCTCGCGCAAGTAAGTACCACATTTGAATACGACCGCCTCTGTAACACGCATTCACAAATCCATGTTACTTCCGTCTCAAAATTGATACCGTAGCAGCTGATCGCTACCAGACGCTCGCACACGTGAGTTATCAGTTCAAATGGCTCGGAGCACTATGGGACTTAACATCTGAGGTCATCAGTCCCCTAGAACTCAGAACTACTTAAACCTAACTAACCTAAGGACATCACACACATACATGCCCGGGGCAGGATTCGAACCTGCGACCGTAGCTGTCGCGCGGTTCCAGACTGAAGCGCCTAGAACAGCTCGGCCACTCCGGCCGGCTGAGTTATCGGCACTGGAAGACAAAACAATAACCGTTTCCCGCTGTAACACAGCAGTGGCTACCCTACTTGACCCCTGTACTCCTGAGTTAAGCGGCCAACTTTACTTTGCTCATGGACGAATTCATCAACATCGATTAAAACTAAGCACATCTTAACATCGTAACTGGCTGTGTAAGTATATTTTTGTTACTACGCAGAAAAACTACAGCTCTTAACGTTAGTTAACGTTTTGGATTCGGCTGTTAGTTGTCAGGCGCATATTGTTGTAAAATACGGCTGAGAATCGCGGGCCACACGGAATACTTGATTCGGGCCGCATGCGGCCAACGGGCCGCATTTTCACGACCACTGGCCTAAAACATCGAAAATTATTTGTCTCGAAAATAATTCTGACTTTTTCACCGTTGAAATAATTTTCATTAAAACATGTTTACCTTTTTACATATTTATTTGTCCTTAATATAGGTCTTTTCTTTGTAAAACCTACACTACTGGCCATTAAAATTGCTACAACAACAAGAAATGCAGATGATAGACGGGTATTCATTGGATAAATATATTATATTAGAACTGACATGTGATTACATTTTCACGCAATTTGGGTGCATAGATCCTGAGAAATTACTACCCAGAACAACCACATCTGGCCGTAATAACGGCCTTCATACGCATGGGCACTGAGTCAAATATGGCTTGGATGGCGTATACAGGTACAGAAGCCCATGCAGCGTCAACACGATACCACAATTCATCAAGAGCAGTGACTGGCGTATTGTGACGAGCCAGTTGCTCGGCCACCATTGACAAGACGTTTTCAATTGGTGAGAGATCTGGAGAATGTGCTGGCCAGGGCAGCAGTCGAACATTTTCTGTATCCAGAAAGGACCTGCTACATGCGGTCGTGCATTATCCTGCTGAAATTTAGGGTTTCGCAGGGATCGAATGAAGGTAGAGCCACGGGTCGTAACACATCTGAAATGTAACGTCCACTGTTCAAAGTGCCGTCAATGCGAACAAGAGGTGACCGAGACGTGTAACCAATGGCACGCCATACCATCACGCCGGGTGATACCCCAGTATGGCGATGACGAATACACGCTGCCAATGTGCGTTCACCGCGACGTCGCCAAACACGGATGCGACCATCATGATGCTGTAAACAGAACCTGGATTCATTGGAAAAAATGACGTTTTGCCATTCGTGCACCCAGGTTCGTCGTTGAGTACACCATCCTGTCTGTGATGCAGCGTCTAGGGTAACCGCAGCTATGGTCTCCGAGCTGACAGTCCATACTGCTGCAAACGTCGTCGAACTGTTCGTGCAGATGGTTGTTGTCTTGCAAACGTCCCCATCTGTTGACTCAGGGATCGAGACGTAGCTGCACGATCCGTTACAGCCATGTGGATGAGATGCCTGTCATCTCGACTGCTAGTGATACGAGGCCGTTGGGACCCAGCAAGGCGTTCCGTATAACCCTCCTGAACCCACCGATTCCATATTCAGCTAACAGTCATTGGATCTGGACCAACTCGAGCAGCAATGCCGCGATACGATAAACCGCAAGTGGGATAGGCTACAATCCGACCTTTATCAAAGTCGGAAACGTGATGGTACGCATTTCTCCTCCTTACACGAGGCATCACGACAACGTTTCACCAGGCAACGCCGGTCAACTGCTGTTTGTGTATGAGAAATCGGTTGGAAACCTTCATCCTGTCAGCAAGTTGTAGGTGTCGCCACCGGCGTCAACCTTGTGTGAATGCTCTGAAAAGCTAATCATTTGCATATCACAGCATCTTCTTCCTGTCGGTTAAATTTCGCGTCTGTAGCACATCTTCGTGGTGTAGCAAATTTAATGGCCAGTAGTGTAAATACCTATTTTCTTTCACATATGCCATTGTCTCCTATTGGAGAAAAGTAATAGGACAAATACCAAGACCTCGAACTACCTTTTCAGTGTGTCACGAAAAAAAAGCAAATAACAAAATAAAGCTTGAGAATACACGAAAGAACAAAGTCTATTTCTATAATAGCAGTGTGCTAGGCGAAAGAAGGTTATCTTCTGACGTTAGCAGACGCTGACATAGCCCCTTGTTTTTTCCCTAGTTACTGACTTACAAGCAAGCCCGAAGGGCTTACACACTTCGAGTAGTCGATTTTGACTAGAAGCTGCGTGTGGTAGCTGGGCTGTCTCAGGCGCCTTGCCACGGTTCGCGCGGCTCCCCCTGTCGGAGGTTCGAGTCCTCCCTCGGGCATGGGTGTGTGTGTTGTCCTTAGCGCAAATTAGTTTAAATTAGATTAAGTAGTGTATAAGCCTAGGGACCGATGACCTCAGCAGTTTGGTCCCATAGGAACTTACCGTAACTTTGACCAGAAAGTCGCACGTGTAAAACGGGCTTAAGGCTCCCCCCTCCCCCGCTTACTAAGCGCTCTCGTAATGAAACGTGCTGCTCTTCGTTGGTTCGTCTCTACCTTTTCTGGTAATATTACATGGTGAATATCCCACACTGATTAACAATATCCAAGAACCAGTCGAACAAGTGTTTTGTGAGCCACTTCCTTCATCGATGATTACATTTGTGTAGAACTCATCCAGTGAATCTCATCCTTTCATCTACTTTCCCTACAATTCGTTTTATGTGGTCATTCCACTTTAGGTCGCTCCGGATTGTTACACCGAGGTATTTTACGAGTGTTACTGTTTCCGGTGATTTGCCACCAATAGCGAAATCGAGCGGTAGGAGATCTCTTTGCCTATTTAAGGGCAAAATGTTATATTCATTTACGTCTAGAATCAATGATCAGTCCCTACACCAATCATCTATCTTATAGAGATCTTTCTGCGTTTCGCAACATTTCGGCGTTACAACCTTCCAACAGACGTCAGCATCGACTGCAAAAGGCCTCATCGATCTTCCGACGTTATCCACTAGATGGATAATTTTTGTATACTGCAATCTTAATGAGCTGCTTTTGTGCTCCGCGCTAGCCTTCGTCGTACTACTCATTTTCAAAACTGAAAAGAAATCTGAAGCAGTTTTCAAATGAATTGCACACAACATCATAGGGTTAGCTTTTTCACATTTATACATGTTTATTATCACTCACGGTGATCATCAGCAGTGTGTTAGTATTCACATGTATCATGTAACAGGTCATTAAGTTCACAGACAAGTGGCCATCATCGATGCTGACTGACACAAAACTTAATATCCTGCTTGACGTACAATTTTATGTATACTGAATGGTGGGCGACGACCAGTTAAATAAACAAACTGACGAATAACATGGTAACTGCGGTCTTTGAATGCTTGCTTTTGACTGTTGGTGGCTGCGCATGAGACGCCTATTTAAAGAGTTGCATAGAACAGATATTATAAAATGTGTACGTATAAAGCTATTACATTTTACATGCTAACATGAAAGACAGAAAGGGTATAGCGTATAGATTCGCACAACGCTAAGACGTCGTTTTGGTTGACATTTGCCTAAAGGTCCTTTAACTGGTACAAATAAAGTTTTGTACTTTTTGAGGCGGAAGTTTCAGTGTGCATTGAAATTTCTCAAGTCCGCCAACAATTTTTTCGAAGCTGAAAATGTTCTAATTCAAATGTTTCATAATGTACCATGTTATTCTAGGAAAATAATATATTTCTGTGAGCACAAATCTTAGGGCTGTTGGGCAGTAATGCAGAATGTTTGAAAGGATTGCATATGATGATTACATATCGTGATTTTGAAGAGCGATATCTTTTGAATTACACAGTTTTCAATCATTTACACGACTTTCACCTCCAGATGGTATGTGACTAAAATATCTTTCCGGTTGATCACTTCTTAGTTCCTTTTATTAGAAATACTGGATTTTGAAATCATAGTTGAAAATACTCCCAAAATGATAATTTTCTGTGCGTTTGACCGGAATGTTTGGTGACAATGAAATTAAACTTAAAAATATATTTCTTTGTCGAATTTCTGTGGCATTTTCATGCGGTGAACATGATCTACCTGGTAAATCGTCCTATATATATATATACAGTGTTCCATGATTCCTTTTAGGCTCTGTTATCAGCTGAAGAGGAGACTTGACGGAAACAAACAGATTCATGTTTTCACTTCTCACGCCAATGTTGATGCCTCTTGCTTATTTGACTTCGAAATCTGTATGATGACCACCATACTCGTTCGAAAAATGGTATCTGCTTACTAACTTCTTACACAGTCGGTCAAAAACACTTGGTGTAAGATTCACCAATAACCAGTGCAACCGATCACCCGACTCAGGTGGCCTTCAAATCGGTGCAGTGCGTCCGCTTCACACTCGACAACGCACCGTTGCTGTACACTGGCAGAAATTTACCATACGGCGCCTGAACAGTGAGGGACGATGGCATCGGTAAGGCGGTTAGTAAATAAAATACCGTCAGGTGATGGTATCGTACTATGTAAGGACTCAAGATTGATACCCACCACAGAGGAAAATTATACACTCCTGGAAATTGAAATAAGAACACCGTGAATTCATTGTCCCAGGAAGGGGAAACTTTATTGACACATTCCTGGGATCGGATACATCACATGATCACACTGACAGAACCACAGGCACATAGACACAGGCAACAGAGCATGCACAATGTCGGCACTAGTACAGTGTATATCCACCTTTCGCAGCAATGCAGGCTGCTATTCTCCCATGGAGACGATCGTAGAGATGCTGGATGTAGTCCTGTGGAACGGCTTGCCATGCCATTTCCACCTGGCGCCTCAGTTGGACCAGCGTTCGTGCTGGATGTGCAGACCGCGTGAGACGACGCTTCATCCAGTCCCAAACATGCTCAATGGGGGACAGATCCGGAGATCTTGCTGGCCAGGGTAGTTGACTTACACCTTCTAGAGCACGTTGGGTGGCACGGGATACATGCGGACGTGCATTGTCCTGTTGGAACAGCAAGTTCCCTTGCCGGTCTAGGAATGGTAGAACGATGGGTTCGATGACGGTTTGGATGTACCGTGCACTATTCAGTGTCCCCTCGACGATCACCAGTGGTGTACGGCCAGTGTAGGAGATCGCTCCCCACACCATGATGCCGGGTGTTGGCCCTGTGTGCCTCGGTCGTATGCAGTCCTGATTGTGGCGCTCACCTGCACGGCGCCAAACACGCATACGACCATCATTGGCACCAAGGCAGAAGCGACTCTCATCGCTGAAGACGACACGTCTCCATTCGTCCCTCCATTCACGCCTGTCGCGACACCACTGGAGGCGGGCTGCACGATGTTGGGGCGTGAGCGGAAGACGGCCTAACGGTGTGCGGGACCGTAGCCCAGCTTCATGGAGACGGTTGCGAATGGTCCTCGCCGATACCCCAGGAGCAACAGTGTCCCTAATTTGCTGGGAAGTGGCGGTGCGGTCCCCTACGGCACTGCGTAGGATCCTACGGTCTTGGCGTGCATCCGTGCGTCGCTGCGGTCCGGTCCCTGGTCGACGGGCACGTGCACCTTCCGCCGACCACTGGCGACAACATCGATGTACTGTGGAGACCTCACGCCCCACGTGTTGAGCAATTCGGCGGTACGTCCACCCGGCCTCCCGCATGCCCACTATACGCCCTCGCTCAAAGTCCGTCAACTGCACATACGGTTCACGTCCACGCTGTCGCGGCATGCTACCAGTGTTAAAGACTGCGATGGAGCTCCGTACGCCACGGCAAACTGGCTGACACTGACGGCGGCGGTGCACAAATGCTGCGCAGCTAGCGCCATTCGACGGCCAACACCGCGGTTCCTGGTGTGTCCGCTGTGCCGTGCGTGTGATCATTGCTTGTACAGCCCTCTCGCAGTGTCCGGAGCAAGTATGGTGGGTCTGACACACCGGTGTCAATGTGTTCTTTTTTCCATTTCCAGGAGTGTATAAGAAATATCAACGACATGGAAAAAGACAGCTTTGTTTGCTTTCCTTGTAACGTGGAAACGCACCGTTTGCGCCTATATGTTTCCAGTTAAAACCTTACCTACTAAGTCCTCTCTACAATCTCTACACGCGTGCGGAACATCCTGCACAGGCACGACTAGGAGCTAAAAGCTTTGAGGCGCAGTCGCCCGAAAAGATATATTAAAATGTATGTTTCAGCATTGTATTACGGGATTTAAATTACCTGGAAACCTCTGAAATAGTTTTCACGTGGATTTAATGACAGTCAACTCTTTTAGAACTGTTGATATCGAGTGATGCTTTCCAGACAGTTAGTATCCAATCTTACGGCTGAGCCTTGTAATGCTGGTTAGCACCATGCAGCAGCGGTTGGAGAAACGGCTTCTACGGAGTACGACTGCTATGGACTTCCAGAAGGCTGCTTCACATTCTGCTACTTACAACAAAAAGGAATCAACAGAGTGGTTGAACTTCGACTCTTATCCCTGACTTCTGAATCTATCATGTTCTGATAAATCATTAGTGAACGATTAATATTAATACGTCGATAGTGTTAAAAGTACTTCTTTGTTTCTGGCATTGGAAATTCAAGAAACTTGTAAATGCACGGTAAGTTTGCAAGTGTCTCGCAGGAGTGCACTGCAACTCGATTGACTTGGCGAGAGTTTTACAGACTACTAGATGTAATAAGGGCGCAAATATGTGACGTTCATTTCAGGTGCTGACAAGTTCCTTACTTGTCTAAAGCGTTTCCTTGATAAAGTGCGTTGGTACTTGGAACGTGCGCCTTAGACAGTACTGCCGAAAACACATATTTATATTAGTAGAAACGGTTACGCAGTCGCCCTGTCCACATATACCACTGAATGTACCTGAAAATTATATCGTTGTACAACACGTAGTCCGGGAATATGACGTCATAAACAATGAATCGCGTGAAACGCCTCTTTTATACCGGGATGTTATAATTAAGGTGCAACTACTCACAGAGTGCCAGTATGACAGCGAATCTTGGTAGATATTCTACTGTGTTAATGCAGAATCGGTTTATGCTGAAAAAAATAGTACTAATTTCGGCCACCAGGTGCAAATCTGGCACTGTCAATCCATGAAACACGTCCGAAAATGTTTCCTTTTGTAATGGATTAGGAACGGGACGTGGTCAGATTACGTCAAAGAAGTGAGAAAGATATAATGCTGATTTTATTATTAATCGCCGCTTACATAGTTTGCTCAGTATGCACTGGGAAGGTCGACGAGATGCTGTACTGCGCCAGATTTTCACCTAGTGTCTAAAATAGAAACTAATTTTTTCTAGCGTAAATCGGTTCCGCATTAACGCATTAGCATATGCACCAAGTTTCACTGCCATACGATAGTTAAACCACACAATGGACGTCCGTGAGTAGCTTCACTTTAATTACAGCCACCCGGTACGTCAGAGTTCGAATCTGTAATGGATCTTGGATGGCGAGGGTGGGCTGAGAAGGGGGTTACTGGTTTTGAGAATCATTGAAGTGGCCAAAAAAACCGTTAATGTACTCGGGCACTCATGAATGTGACCACACCGGTAGCATATTCTCAGCCTCTTCCATCACTAAAACCACGAGCCCCCTCTGATATTATGTATCATAGTAAGTTTTTCCTAAGAGGAACTGTGTTCTTATTCTCTCCCTTGGAGACCAGAATTAGGCGTCCGTGTGGAGAACAAAACCGAGTACAGTGTACATCGTAGGGCGAACACAGAACAGGTCACGGCCACACACCTGACGCCGAGGCTAACCATCTGGTAACAGGTGTGTGCAGCACGGTTCTGACACACTTCAAGCAGCTATACAAATTCCAATGGAAGACTTCTAACTTTCCTAATGCAACACTGTCCCCAAATCAGGAAAATCTCTTGATCCTTTTTTATCTATCCATATTACTCATCAGAAGACTAAAACAACAGCTTAATACTTTACACACGTTGGCATTACATGATTTTTTCACATGTCAGCCGGCCACAAACAAGAAGACAGTCATACAGAAAGTCATATATTAGTAGCACTCTTTTAAGTTCATCGCACTTTAAACATTTTTGCGATGTGTTTAATCCCATTATCATAAACATTCTGGCTTAAGGCACAAAAACTTATCTTTCGGGGGGTATTTTTAGCCATGATTTCAACATCTAGTATTTCTATTTGCAGGAAGTAAACAACAAGAAACCGGAACGTAATTTATTTGGAGATGAATGTTGTGCAAGTGCCAGAAAAAAAATGCCTTGGATGAACTGGAAACTGAATAACAAAAATGTGGAAAATTTGTCGAACACTTAAGTTACGGTTGTCGTTCATAGTTAACGTATTTTTCGTGGCGCCTAAATGTGAGATAAACAAGCATCCGCGTTCACAACATCGTTCGAAGAATTTAGGAATTCATTAAATCCTCATCACGTTCTTTTCCACCATGTCCAGTTTCAGCTAAATTCTTCTCTGTGCATTTCTGCGATAATTTTCCAAAAAGGTCTCTACATTAACATGAAATAAATCGAGTTGTGAAATACTTATTTCTGGAGAAAGGACATCAATTACGTAGCGACTGGAGGTTGAAGAACAAAATAATATAATCAAGTTCTAGCCTTTGATAGGGATCATTTTTCACGGCTTTATCTTGATTTCTAAATTATGTTTTCCTGAGTGAGTATTTGGAGTTTAAAAAAAATCTGTAGGTTAAATTCTTTTTTCTCAGCAAGACAACCTTCTTCTTCAGTTCAGTTGGTATTCTGGTTTTCATAGAGAATTTTTCTGTTTAAACCTAAATCCGATGCTTCATCTGAAGTAATGTGTTCAAACAGTTCTGCACCAACCAGAAAATCCCCCGTCCTTTAAAGAACCGAACTTCCACGTATAAATCAGCTACAAATTTCTGAGTTCTCTACAAATGAATTAATGTATTAAATATTTAACGTTAGTATGTGAGCGAGAAAAGGTGTGTAAACGGTTTGAAATTGCGTTTAAAGTCTCTTTATCTAACACTAGATTAGTATACTGCGTATTCTGGATAATTTGCGCCCCGTTTTAAACAAAAGCTAGTCCCTCACGCATCTCAATGTTTATGAACTCACATTATCTAAAGTATGTATCGTAGAATGAGATAATTTTGCAGGTACATTCACTGGTACATGTGGATTCCGTTAGCAAAATGCACTGCGAATACAGTTAGTAGTAAAGAAACAATAAATTAGAACGTCATGCCTGGTGCGGCAGTACTACTGCATGAACAGCGAAAATGTAGTAAGAGATTAAACTTATTTTCCTTTCATCATTTTGTTAAGGGGCCCGGGAGTAAAAGTTTCGCAAAGTTTTGAAATTGTTTGTAAAGGTTGTTGTGAGTCACTAAGTGTTCTCATTCTCAAATGCTGCGTTACTATAGCCTGGATATTTGCGCGCGGTGTATTACGCTGTCTCGAGACACACAAAGTGTTTCAAATTAATAAAAGAGGTAGAGAACTTCAAAATAAATGTGCGAGGGTCCTTCAATAAGTAATGCCCAAATTTTTTTTTTCTCAGAACGTATTTATTGTTAAGACTCAGAACTTGGTGACAATATACATCAATATGCCTTGTCCATGTCCTATTTTTCTACATAGTGTCCATCAGGTTCTATGGCCGTCCGCCAACGTTGCGGAAGACCATGTATTTCCTGCTGGTAGAAGCTCTTGTCCTGTAGGCGTAGCCATGTTTACACTGCATGACTGACACTCTCGTCATCTTCACTGTGTGTTTCCCGTAGAGAATCTTCAAGCGGCCCAAAGAGATGGAAGACCGAGGATGTCAGGTCTGGACTGTATGCAATTACGTCCAACCCAATTTGGCGATGTGTTCCCGGGTTCTCAGACTTGCGTGGGCGTGCATTATCGTGTTGGAGCAAGATTTCTGCTGGATTCTTGTTCGGTGTAACACGCCGGAAACGGTTCTTGAGTTTATTCAGAGTGCATGCGTGTGCCTCGGAATTGATGGTTGTCCCTCTTGGCATCACATCCACGAGAATGACGCCATCGGTGTCCCAGAAGACTGTCATCATGGCTTTTCCGGCAGAAGGGGTTGTCTTGAATTTCTTTTTTTGTGGTGAATGAGGATGATGCCACTCCATGGATTGCCTTTTAGTTTCCGGCGCAAAGTGGTGCAAAAAATGGTTCAAATGGCTCTGAGCACTATGGGACTTAACATCTGCGGTCATCAGTCCCCTAGAACTTAGAACTACTTAAACCTAACTAACCTAAGGACATCACACACATCCATGCCCGAGGCAGGATTCGAACCTGCGACCGTAGCAGTCGCGCCAATTGTCGAGTTGTGATGCGACGGTCGGCACGAATAATGGCATCCGCACGATTCAGCACGTCTGGAACAGTGGCTGTGACAGGACGTCCGGAGCGTGGCTGATCATGGAGCTCTGTTTCTGCATTTCCTGAGGCTGTAACTTTCATTACCCATCATCCAGCTGTACTCCCATCCAACTGCAGCATCGCCATACACTGCATACATCGGTTTGTGGATGTTCAGCACGGTTTCTTTTTCTGCATACAAGAATTCAGTAACAACACGCTGCTTGTAACGTGAGTCGTATGTAGACGCCATTTTGACGCTGTACTACGGCTATGCCATGTGCAAGAACGGTTCGAAACTTCGCCGGCTCACAGAACAAGCATCAAATGTGAAGCACCAACAAGGACGTTTGTTTATGTATGTTAATGGCTTTTTAAAAAAAATGTCGGGGATTACTTATTGAGCGACCCTCGTATTTCGACAAGGAACATATTGTCTTTGAAGTCAACTTATAATGTTAGGGAACACTGTGTCAGTTTCTCAAACTGGGAAATGTGTACGGACATTCAAAATTGCTCTTTATACTGATATTTGGCTCTAAGGTTGGTTTGGAAACACACCGAGTTATTCGCATGGATGTACTTTCTGCCAATTTCAGCAGTGCTCTGAGAAATTATCTGAGAGCCACCTTCGGGAATCGCTGGATCGGCCGATGTGGCCGTGTGGTCTGGCCACGCAGGTCACCTGACCTCACGTGTCTGAATTTCTTCTTCTGGGGGCATATGAAGCAGCTGATGAATGAAAACATTGTGGAGACAGAAGAAGACCTCGTCCCATGAATTGCCGTCGCTGCTGGGGGCACTGAGGACACGACAGTCAGTGGTCCGACGATTTACTGCGTGTATACTGGCGAAGGGTGGGGCATCCGATCAGTTCCAAGTTGCAGTGTATGCCGCTGCTGTAACTGGCGTACTCAACTCCTTTCTGTGTAAATCGTCCCTAGCATCAGAAACTGCCTTAGGGCCCATATTTACAACAACTAAATACATTTGTTTCGATGTTCTGTACCTCCTGTATTAATTTGAACGAATAGTTCCGGAACACCCTGCATACACAGTCTGTAACATCTTTCTGACTGTGATGAACCATTCACATAAGATTACGGCCTCTTAATGAGTAGATTAAGTCAGCACTCAAATTTTTAAATTCGATCGCTATTTATATGACATGTTAAAATAATAATTTTATCTTGAATCTCTTCCATTGTCCCTGTTCGCATAAAAAACAATATCGGATTGGGAGTCCGTCTTGATGCAAAACGCTTCTGTTATTTGTTTATCCCCAAATTAGTTTCATCCAAAATATCGCCATCATCAGTGGGTCTTTCGTTTCTAAAGCATGCGAAAATAGCATACTTATAAACATGTAAAACATTATTACATGTGTACTGCTTGGTTTCAATTTTTTTTTCTGCGAATAATTTCATCATGTCTAATTTATTATACGTCACAGTTTGGTTTTTGCGATTGTTGCCGCTGTTTCAGGCATATTTACTGGGTTTTATTTTTTATTTATCTTTTTTTTCCATTTTCTTCGGTACACATCATGTCGTCTGCATCTTTATGAGTGGCTGTCAGTAAACAAATATAAAAACGTGTAGTTATGTATGTCAGCGTTACACAGTTGCGGTAGTGTTGTGGATACAGGTTTGGTGTGTACTAGGTTGTTACGTAGTTTATTATGTACTCACGTTCGTTGAACAGCTTTCAACTGCTTTTAGATACATGTTATAAATAAACTTTTTGTTGCTCCTTGAAGCCACTAGATGGGTGAGCTGCAATTAGGTTTGGGGTCAGAGTCCCGGGGTAGGCGCCTACTTCAAAATGGCTCTGAGCACTATGGGACTTAGCTTCTGTGGTCATCAGTCACCTAGAACTTAGAACTACTTAAACCTAACTAACCTAAGGACATCACACACATGCATGCCCCAGGCAGGATTCGCACCTGCGACCATAGCGGTCGCTCTGTTCCAGACTGTAGCGCCTAGAACCGCTCGGCCACTCCGGCCGGCTAGGCGCCTAGTAACATAGAGAACTAGAAAAAAATTTAAATACGGGCAAACCAAAAATAAATGTTCACAAAGCAGCCAGATGGCACGAATGGATTTTTCCTTAAACTGACAAGGCAAAGATTATGTAAAGGAGTGATTGTTACCAGCATCAGAAGATCTGCTGGACTTGATGAACTTGACAGACGACTAAATACGGGAATACTATGCGCTCCGCTTGAACAGTGTTCCATACATCCTCTCTGTTATTTTATGTGCTGCTGTACTATTTTTTGTTCGTCGTTTGGCGTCGTGCTGTTTACCCTGAAAAGTAAGACTTCGAGATACCAATGACCGGTTTTTTTTTTTTTTTTTTTTTTTTTTTGTCACTGCTTGGATGCAATTCAACAACAACGTCATTCATGAAGTCCCCTAGTCTTTTGAAGGTCATGCCGTAGGTGGAATTTACTTCGTTTTACATCATGAATTACACATACCTTCATGGTATGGACATGTGCTAAGTGTTCAGCAGCTAACGATGAGGCTGGTTGGCTACACCTGCAGATGACGCTGTAATTTACTGTCTAGTAAAATCATCAGACGATCAATTGCGATTACTAAATGATCTAGAGAGAATTTGTGTATGGTGCGAAAAGTTCCAACTGGCACTAAACAAAGAAACGTGTGAGGTCATGCACATGGGTACTAAAAGAAATCCCATAAGTTTTGGGTATACGATAAATCAAACAAATCTAAGGGCTGTCAATTCGACTAAATACCTAGGAATTACAATTACGAGATACTTAAATTGGAAAGACCACATAGATAAAATTGTGGGGAAGGCGAAGCAAAGACTGCGCTTTGTTGGCAGATAACTTAGAAGATGCGACAAACCCACTAAAGAGACAGCGTACATTACACTTGTCCGTTCTCCGCTGGAATATTGCCGCGCGGTGTGGGCTCCTTACCAGGTAGAATTGACGGAGGACATCGAAAAAGTGCAAAGAAGGGCAGATCGTTTCGTGTTATCGCGCAATAGGGTGAGAGTGTCACTGATATGATACGCGAGTTAGGGTGGCAGTCACTGAAACAAAGGCGACTTTCTTTGTGGCGAGATCTACTTACGAAATTTCAGTCACCAACTTTATCTTCCCAATGCGAAAATATTTTGTTGACACCCACCTACGTAAAGAGAAATGATCATCATAATAAAATAAGAGAAATCAGAGCTCGAACGGAAAGTTTTAGGTGTTCCTTTTTCCCACGCGCCATTCAAGAGTGGAATGGTAGCGCAGTAGCATGAAAATGGTTCGATGAACCCTGTGCCAGGCACTTAAGTATGAATTGCAGAGTAATCATGTAGGTGTAGACGTAATCCGAGAGCCACATTACGGTGTGTGGCGGTGGGTAATGTATGTACCACAGTGACTACCCTCGTTTTCTGTTCCAGTAGCGAAATCGAAGCAACCGTGTGGGCTCATCATGGTCTCTTCAGAAGATATACACATGAGGAAGTAATATATTGGTTGAGTCTTCTAGGAACGTATGCTCTCGGAATAATTTTAGCAGAAACCCTCCCCTTTTTCCCCGTGATGCACAATGCCTCTCTTGTAGCGTCTGCCACTGAAGCTGGATGAGCATCATAGTGATGCTTTCGCCCTTATAAGGGAATCTGTGACGAAAACCGCGCTCTTCTTTCATTCTCCTCCTCTATTTCTTATATCAATGCCATCTGGTACGGGCCCCACACTGACAAACAATATTCAAGTATTGATCGAACGAGGGAACCTCGTTGGTAGGTAGCCTAGGCTTCTTGGGGGTTCTCCCAATGAAATCTCTGTCTTCTGCCTTTCTTGTGTTTATTTTTATGAGGTCGTTCCACTTTAAATCGCGTCATACTCCCAGATTTTTAATGGGTGTAATTGCTTTCATAAATTGTCCGGCAACCGTGTAATGTTACAGTTCCGAATCTTACCGTGTTGTCTCGTAATACTGATGAAACGGTAACCTAATTACAGCACTGAAAAATGTTGTACATTTTTTTATAAATGTAGACACTTTACTTTTGTGTAACAGAAAAAAATCATAGCATATTGCAGTACTACTCCATATGTATGTATAACTAAACAGTAATCCATACATATTATAAAAATGTGTGTGTGTGCGTGTGTGTGTGTGTGTGCGCGCGCGTACTACTTCAGTGCTATTAATTATATTCGCAATAAATTTCGCAGAAAATATCCACATACGCCGCTAAATGCATCTACAAAATTATATCATGGTGCCACACATGTTTCAGGAGATATATCATAAACACTGAGATAATTGAAAAACTGCCCCGTCATGCATGACGCTTAAATTTATTACCTCGTTGCTACTGACTCTACTCGCAACATATTTCGCAGACAGTATCTACGTACGCTGCTGAATGAACCTACACGAATGTATCACTGTACGACACACAGTTTAAGAGATATAATGTCATAAACACCGAAATGCATGAAAAAATGCCGCGTCATGTATGAAGTTTTAATATATTCATTCTTTACTATTAAGACACTGCTGCAGTCTAGTCAGCTTAAGGAAATCACTGACACGTGGCAGCGCTATTGACAGCTTTCAGCTGCGAAACCCAAATGGCTGTAGGCGAAAAAAATAGCCGTCTATAGAGCTATGAAGAGCCGTTGCCATAGAGACGTTTACAAAATCGCATTGTAGACCCGCAAAGGAGCTGTAGTTACACATTTCCACATTATGCACGTTTCTTTCTACGTCTGTTTCAGAATTTCAAAGTTACTTTAACGAATACATGGAAATGTAAGACGGCCGGGGTGGCCGAGCGATTCTAGGCGCTACAGTCTGGAACCACACGACCGCCACGGTCGCAGGTTCGAATCCTGCCTCGGGCATGGATGTGTGTGATGTCCTTAGGTTAGTTAGGTTTGAGTAGTTCTAAGTTCTACGGAACTGATGACCTCATAAGTTAAGTCCCACAGTGCTCAGAGCCGTTTGAGCCAATTTTTTTCTTTTTAATGAAACTTTTTACATATTCCACTACAAATACAGTTCAGTTTTTGTTTCTGTTTCTAATAGAAAGTGACAAAATGAATACCCTGGCAATACTGGGTTTGTCAGATAGTAACCTATAATGCAGCTGTTACAACATAAAGATATTTGCTGTTACATGAAATATTGTGAAAGCTGACTAGACTTATAGCGGAGATAAGGAAGACATACTAAAGCTATTGATTCATAGTGTATCACCAAATTCATGAGAATATTTTCCGGTGGTGGCGTATGGTTATCACACTGGTGTACCATTGGGAGAGTGCAATCCAAATCACTAAGCGGTCAGCCATCCAAATTTAAGTTTTTTACGGTTTCCTCGAAGTCAATTCTGGCAAGCAGCGCTATAATTTCCTCACAAAGGTGACAGCCGATATCCATCCCTCTTCTTCTCCACCTGAACCACTCTTCAACGTCTACTGATTCACACATTGATGAGATGTTGAACTCCTCAGTTCATCCAACTTTCCTTCATCATTAGGCCGATATCAAACAAGAGATGCAACTCATCAGCTTCAACGGGGGGAGCGAATCTAAAAGCGATTTTTATAGATTAACAGTTGTTTAAAGATGTTTTGAAGCTTTCTGAATATTAATGAAACATAGAGTAGGCTACCTTACTTATTAGTGTCCAACAGCCTGGAATGCTAACCAGGTTGTATTAATAAAGACACAGAGAAGATCAGACGATCAGCAACACGTATAGTCAGGAGATCGTTTAGTCGGCGAGACAATGCAGCGATACCGTCGTGTATCCCTGAGAGGTCTGCTATGGAAATTGCGAGAGAGTACATTGAGGAAAGTTAGGGTAACATACACTGACGGAAAGAAACCGCAGCACCTAAAAATAATTAATGGAGAGCAATGAAATTTCGGGTATGCATTTGTCTAGGTAAAATATTTAAGTGACCGACATTGCAAGATCACAGGGTAATGTAGGACCTAGATGAGCCATTGCAAGTGTGAAATGCTGCTACATCTACATCAACATCCATACTCCGCAAGCCACCTCACGGTATGTGGCGGAGGGTACCTTGAGTACCTCTATCGGTTCCCCCTTCTTTCCAGTCTCGTATTGTTCGTGGAAAGAAGGATTGTCGGTATGCCTCTGTGTGGGCTCTAATCTCTCTGATTTTATCCTCATGGTCTCTTCGCGAGATATACGAAGGAAGGAGCAATATACTGCTTGATTCCTCGGTGAAGGTATGTTCTCGAAACTTCAACAAAAGCCCGTATCGAGCTGCTGAGCGTCTCTCCTGCAGAGTCTTCCACGGGAATTTATCTGTCATCTCCGTAACACTTTCGCGATTACTAAATGATCCTGTAACGAAGCGCGCTGCTTTCCGTTGGATCTTCTCTATCTCTTCTATCAACCCTATCTGGTACGGATCCCACACTGCTGAGCAGTATTCAAGCAGTGGGCGAACAAGCGTACTGTAACCTACTTCCTTTGTTTTCGGATTGCATTTCCTTCGGATTCTTCCAATGAATCTCAGTCTGGCATCTACTTTACCGACGATCAACTTTATATGATCATTCGATTTTAAATCACTCCTAATGCCAGCTCCCAGATAATTTATGGAATTAACTGCTTCCTGTTGCTGACCAGCTACATTGTAGCTAGATGATATGGGATCTTTCTTTCTATGTATTCGCAGCACATTACACTTGTCTACATTGAGATTCAAATGCCATTCCCTGCACCATGCGTCAATTCGCTGCAGATCCTCCTGCATTTCAGTAGAATTTTCCATTGTTAAAACCTCTCGATATACCACAGCATCATCCGCAAAAAGCCTCAGTGAACTTCCGATGTCTTCCACAAGGTCATTTATGTATATTGTGAATAGCAACGGTCCTACGACACTCCCCTGCGGAACACCTGAAATCACTCTTACTTCGGAAGACTTCTCTCCATTGAGAATGACATGCTGCGTTCTGTTATCTAGGAACTCTTCAATCCAATCACACAATTGGTCTGATAGTCCATATGCTCTTTCTTTGTTCATTAAACGACTGTGGGGAACTGTATCGAACGCGTTGCGAAAGTCAAGAAACACGGCATCTACCTGGGAACCCCTGTCTATGGCCCTCTGAGTCTCGTGGACGAATAGCACGAGCTGGGTTTCACGCGATCGTCTTTTTCGAAACCCATGCTGATTCCTACAGAGTAGATTTCTAGTTTTCAGAAAAGTCATTATACTCGAACGTAATACGTGTTCCAAAATTCTACAACCGATCGACGTTAGAGATATAGGTCTATAGTTCTGCACATCTGTTGGACGTCCCTTCTTGAAAACGGGGATGACCTGTGCCCTTTTCCAATCCTTTGGAACGCTACGCTCTTCTAAAGAGCTACTGTACACCGCTGCTGCATTAATAACCGGTGAAATTGCCAGAATAGTGAATGTAAGCGTGCAAACGTGCATGCTTTGTGTTGTGGAGATGCCGAATGTCAGTTTGTGGGATGGAGTTCCATGCCTGTTGCACTTGGTCGTTCAGTACAGGGGCGGTTGATGCTGTCTGCGGATGACGATGGAGTTGCCATCCGATGACGTCCCATACGTGCTCGACTGGAGACAGATCTGGTGATCGAGCAGGCCAAGGCAACATGTCGACACTCTGTAGAGCTTGTTGGGTTACAACAGCTGTATGTGGGCGAGCGTTATTCTGCTGGAACTCCATGGAATGGTGTTCATGAATGGCAGCACGACAGGAGGAATCACCAGACTGGCTTACAACTTTGCAGTCAGGGTTCATGGGATAGCCGGGAGACTGTGCCTGCCGCCATACATCGCAACCCAGACCGCTCCAGGTGTAGGTCTAGTGTGTCTAGGACGTAGACAGCTAGGTTGCAGGCACTCAGCTCGTCTCCTTATAACCAACACACGGCCATCACTGGCACCGAGGCAGAAGCGGCTTTCATCAGAAACACGACATACCTCCAACCAGCCCCTCTAATGAGCTCTCGCTTGACACCACTGCAGTCGAAAATGGTGGTGGTTCGGAGTCGATGGAGTGCACGCTACATCGCGTCTGGCGCGTAGCTGTCCTTGAAGTAAACGATTTGTAACAGTTCGATCTGTCACAGTGGTGCCAACTGCTCTTCGAATTGCTCCTGCTGGTTCAGTATGATGCGCCACAGCCATACACCGAATATGATGGTCTTCTCCTTCGGTAGTGCCGCGTGACCGTCCAGAATCCGGTCCTGTTGTGACTGTACACCATCTTGACCACCACTGCAAACAATCGTGTACGGTGGTGACATTCCTGACAAGACTTTCTGCAGTACCGGAGAAGGAACATCCAGTTTCTGGTTGCCCTGTTGAACGAACTCGTTCAAACTCAGTGAGGTTTTGCTAATGGCGTCTTTGACACCTTGAAGGTATTCTTCACTAACATCAACTCGTCACGTCCAATCTCAGTAATAACTAACGCTCACGATCGTTACAGTGTGTATTTAAAGCAAACCTGATTTCCTCATCGTGGCGCTGCTAGCGCCACTCTTATGTGACTGGGCCAAATTTGATTAGATGCCATCTTTCAGATGTAGGAACACGGATACCAACTTTCGTTCATGTCGCATAACTCCTTCTTCGTGATACGATTTTTTTCCGACAGTCTATTACACTACTGACCATTAAAATTGCTACACCAAGAAGAAATGCAGATGAGAAACGGGTATTCATTGGACAAATATATTATACTAGAACTGACATGTGATTACATTTTCACGCAATTTGGGTGCATAGATCCTGAGAAATCAGTACCCACCTCTGGCCGTAATAACGGCCTTGATACGCCTGGACATTGAGTCAAACACAGCTTAGATGGCGTGTACAGGTACAGCTGCCCATGCAGCTTCAACACGATACCACAGTACGTCAAGAGTAGTGGCTGGCGTATTGTGACGAGCCAGTTGCTCGGCCACCATTGACAAGACGTTTTCAATTGGTGAGAGATCTGGAGAATGTGCTGGCCAGGGCAGCAGTCGAACATTTTCTGTATCCAGAAAGGCCCGTACAGGAGCTGCAACATGCGGTCGTGCATTATCCTGCTGAAATGTAGGGTTTCGCAGGGATCGAATGAAGGGTAGAGCCACGGGTCACAGGTTCGTCGTTGAGTACACCATCGCAAGCGCTCCCGTCTGTGCTGTAGCGTCAAGGGTAACTGCAGCCATGGTCTCCGAGCTGATAGTCCATGCTGCTGCAAACGTAAACGAACTGTTCGTGCAGATGGTTGTTGTTTTGCAAACGTCTGTTGACTCAGGGATCGAGACGTGGCTGCACGATCCGTTACAGCCATGTGGATAAGATGTATGTCATCTCGACTGCTAGCGATACGAGGCCGTTGGGATCCAGCAGAGCGTTCCGTATTACCCTCCTGAACCCACCGATTTCATATGCTGCTAACAGTCATTGGATCTCGACCAACGCGAGCAGCAATGTCGCGATACGATAAACCGCAATGGCGATAGGCTACAATCCGACCTTTATCAAAGTCGGAAACGTGATAGTACGCATTTCTCCTCCTTACACGAGGCATCACAACAGCGTTTCACCAGGCAACGCCGGCCAACTGCTGTTTGTGTATGAGAAATCGGCTGTTAACTTTCCTCATGTCAGCACGTTGTAGGTGTCGCCACCGGCGCCAACCTTGTGTGAATGCACTGAAAAGCTAATCATTTGCATATCACAGCATCTTCTTCCTGTCGGTTAAATTTCGCGTCTGTAGCACGTCATCTTCGTAGTGCAGCAATTTTAATGGCCAGTAGTGTACTTCGTGTCACATACGTCTCACGAAACAAACACAATGAGTAAAATCAGAGAAAATGTAGCTCATACGGATGTCCAGCAACAGTCATCCTTCCGACGTGCTGTTCTCGAATGGTACTGGGAAAACGGAAAATACAGAGGTACCAAAAGTACTCTCCGCCACACACACCGTAAGGTGGCTCGCGAGGAGTAGGTGTAGATATTAATTATTTCTTTTGCACATACTATTTCCGTTTAAGACTCTAAATTCTGACACAAGAATGAAAAAAAGGAAAATAATGCCTGAAATGCATGGATGGTGGTGTATGAACACGTAGTCGTCAGATCTTGAGTGTTTCCCCGTCGAAGAAGGCGAATAACGTAGAGTCTAAAGACCTCGCCGTTAACGACATGTTTACCACAGAGGCCATTACGAGGCAACGGTAATTAAATTCCTTGCTGTCTTGCAGCAAGGTCACGCTTTTCCATACGAAATTAGGCGAGCTGGACAATATCAGTCAAGTTTCTTTCCCGTGAGTTGCCGGCTAAGGTGACAGCCCCCGTTCACTTTACAGCTACGGCGCAATACGAGAGGTTTTACGACGCCGCATACTTCCGGTGCCACCACTCCGCATACCTATTCCTAGATGAGGCGATAGATATTCTGTCTTTTGCTTAATAACTCTTCTGCAGTTCATGTTATAAAACGAAAAATGACTTTAATAGCATTTCTGCGAAGTGAAACACACTTTGACTCTCATTGGACGAGTTGAGGTATTATTGCATAATCAGAGAGAAAACGAACCAGGACTTGCAGTTAAACAACAAAACTAAGATATCAATATCAACTGACCGAGGGGGCGCAGGGGTACAGGTACTGTGCTTACTTCCGCGTTGAGCAAGTTTGAAATGGGCGTCCAGCCGTTCTGACCTAGAATTTCTGCCCAGTTCCTAAAACGCTTGATACAAATTCCGCGTTGATTGCTTTGGAAAAGGACACAGAGGATTTTCTTCCCAATCTTTTCCCAAATTCTAATTCATTACGGTTGTCTAACGACCTTAATCTTTCTTATTCCTGATTGTTACCTGGATCAGTTCTGCGGTCTTTTCGTCCATTCAAAATACAAATCGAGGTGGCTTGTGTGAGAAAAGCCTTATCTGCTTATATTTATGTCGGACCCTGTACGCAACGGCGGATACACAGCGTGAGGAAACTGGCTGAAAATATGACAATTGCATTTAAATTTGTACAATGATCGGGTGGGCGAAAGTGTGAGCACACCAATAGAACATGTATTACATCTACGTTACCTTCACAAACTAGAAAGGTTAATCGCCAAGATATGAGAATGTGGGGCACAGAATGGACACTTTCGTGAAATTTTGGCGCCTGAACGAGGTTCGCCGAAGGATAATATTTTCTGTCCAGACGAAGCTGTATGGGCTGTTTTTCTTCTGTGAGAAGACCGTGATGGATACCTCTTAACTTGATATGCTGCAGTTGTGGTTGAGTCCACGACTGACTGCTGACTCTGAGAATGTCACCTTCCAACAAGACGGAGCACCCTTCACAGAATCATCGATGTTTGTTGCCACCTAAACGCCGAACTTTTGCTCACTGGATTGGGCATAGTGATGAAGATGATGTGGCTCTGTCTCCTGGATCACCCAGGACGCCTGATCTGAAGCCTTGTGACTTTTACCTTTGGGGGAACATTAAGGGCCGTGTTTACGTACCCTCATTGCCAGGAACACTAGAAACGGCTCAGAGAACGCATTAATGCTATTGTGATGAGCACTGGCTGGATGTTGCTACATAAGGTATGGAATGAACTTGACGACCACTTAGACGTGCGTCGTGCGACCAGGGGGGGCACTAATAGAACACCTAGAGAGAGAAAAATGCAAACTTGGTGAGTTTGTTTCTATTCGTGTATCAATTATATTTGTACATTGTAACAGTTTGGTAAATATAGAGCTTTGAAAACAAATGAACCATTTACGGAAGCACTGTACTTTTAACCGAAAAGAACTGCTCTCGCATTTGTTTTCTCTTTGAAGCAGACGACTTCCCCTGCTTGTCATACCAACAAGATGGCCTCATGCTGTGCAAGGTAGCACGACATAGCGCCGTGTGGCTAACGTGTATAATGAAGAGCCCTTCACAGAGCTCCAGTAAATACTACCTGGAGAAAGCTAATGAATAAGTAATTGCAGTCTGAAGGTGAAAACAATTGTGACAGTAATTCTGAGGCGAGTCAACTGATGGACTCGGCAAAGTGCAAGCAAGCTGTGCAACCGAGATCTCATCTCTCCCTTTTTGTTCCTTTCCCAGTCATTGTTGTCACTTTTTTGCTGATGTTGAAAACTCAAGCCTATGATAAATCTCCCGCTGTAACTCGTTG
Organism: Schistocerca nitens; assembly: GCF_023898315.1. Classification (NCBI taxonomy): domain Eukaryota; kingdom Metazoa; phylum Arthropoda; class Insecta; order Orthoptera; family Acrididae; genus Schistocerca; species Schistocerca nitens. The sequence continues at coordinate 996,067,335 of NC_064615.1, forward strand.
AATTTTGAAATATTCATTCGGGTATTGGAGCTAGTGACTTGCCTTGCCCTTTAACGTCAACTGCGTCCTCGAGTTTGTTTTGTCTGGCACGCAGCTGACATTTGCTTCGCATCGCTGACTGAAGTAAACTGCCATATGGTTCGCGTATTTGCGACGCAAACATACACGCGCAGGCGATGCAAAGTAAAAGGCTGGAGCTCTAATATTGATGACCGCCCTCTTGAAAGAAATGAAAGAAGAAATCTAGAATTTCATCACGCGCTGATTGTGACTTTCATCAATGCAATACTTTTGAAATTCTAGGTCCCTACTATTGTAATTAACATTGATGCTTCTGGGCTACCACAAATATACAGTTGTGGTACATTGGCAGTTACAAACAAAAATATAGACAACAAAAAAACTGATGACGAATGTCCATGTTTTCCAGTGACTTTATTGCTTCATATGATGCAGTTTTTCCAGAAATCCGGCAAAAACAAGTACGTTCCAACTGCGCTGGCTGGATGAACTGGTTCTCGGACTGGGGGGAAGAAATGTGCACATCACTTACAGCCGTTTTATGAGCTTAAGACGCAGAGTCTGGATAAATATTCCATCCTTCTCCTGCGTCCGAGCACTTCTGTCTTGGTGTTCCATTCTTATTGGTCCCTCCTGGCTCTTGTACATATAGCTCGTCTTTCTCTATAGAATATATCTATTTTCACTGAGGATGTCGAACATATTTTATCAGTTTACACTGTAGAACGGATTTTCTATATCGACAAATTCTGTTACACTGTTCTGATTTTTTAAAGTCTTGCTTCCATTACCAAACGAAACGTCAGAACCGCATCTGTAGTGCCTTTACCTTCCCAGAGCCAAGCTAATAGTCATTCAACACAATATCACTTTTCTTTTCCATTCTTCTGTATATTATTATAGTCAACAACGTGAATTCATGAGCTATTGAGCTGATTGTGTGGTAGTTTTCGTACTTATCTGCCCTTGCTATCTTCGGGACTGTGTGGACAATGTTGTCTTCGCGATTATGTAGATAATGTTTGTCCGAAAGTTCGGCTGTATGTCATCAGCCTCATAGGTTTTACACACCAGCATGAATAATCGATTGGTTGCCGTTCCCCTAAAGGTTTTAGATATTCCAAAAGAACGTTATATGCACCTGTTGCTTTGTTTCACCGCAAGTCTTCTAGGACTCTGACGAACGCACATTCTAATAAATACTGAATTCCTATGTCCTCCAAATCGATGTACATTTCATCTAATGTCAACACAATAGATAGTTTCTTCACGTCGTAGATGATTTCAGTGTACTCTTTCCACCTATCCGCCCTCTATTTTGCGTTTGTCAGTGAAATTCCCTCCTACTGTTGACGTCTTTCCTTTTAAATTCTTATTTTGACTTTTCCGTATGCTGAAACTGTCATTCCAACAACCATTTCTTTTGCGACTTCTTCACGTTTTTCCTGAGGTCATTTTGCTTTCACTTCATTGCACTTCCTACTCATGTCATTTCAAAGTGACCTATGTTGTTCTATTCCTTTCTTTCGCTAACCACTTTTGTGTTTCCTTCTTTCGTCGATCAGTTGAAGTATTTCTGCTATTACCCGTAATTTCTCCGCAGTTATGTTTCTTATACCTACGGTTATATATCTAATGTCTGTGATTACCCTTTTCAGAGGTGTCCATTCCTTCTCAACGTAAGTAGCCGCTTTGGTATTCAGTACTGCAGTATCTACAACTTGAAAGATGATGATGATGTTTGGTTTGTGGGGCGCTCAACTGCGTGGTCATCAGCGACCGTATTAAGTCACAGTTTTTTCACAGTCCAATTTTTGTCACAGTCCAATCTAGCCATTGTCACGAATGATGATGATGACGATGAAATGATGTGGACAATACAAACACCCAGTCCCCGGGCAGAGAAAAACGCCCAACCCAGCCGGGAATCGAACCCGGTACCCCGTGATCCAGAGGTAGTAACGCTAGCTAGCCACTAGACCACGAGCTGCGGACTACAACTTGAGAGAAATTCGAATGCACACCACCATTCTTCAGTACCGCCAATTCTTTGTACGTTATCTCTTCCTGACGAGTAACTTAAACTTCACCCCACTCTTCATGATTACGGAAGTATCTATGTCTACTGCTAGGGAAGCCACAGAATTCAGTATCGAATTTCGGATTCTCTGTCTCTCCTTAATGTAGTGAAGTTGGTGTCTTCTGCGTCTCTAGGCCTTCCCCAAGAATGCTTCCTCCGCTTGTGACTTTCGAAGTGTGTGTTTGTTCAAAAATGGTTCAAATGGCTCTGAGCACTATGGGACTTAACATCTGTGGTCACCAGTCCCCTAGAACTTAGAACTACTTAAACCTAACTAACCTAAGGACATCACACACATCCATGCCCGAGGCAGGATTCGAACCTGCGACCGTAGCAGTCGCGCAGTTCCGGGCTGAGCGCCTAGAACCGCTAGACCACCGCGGCCGGCTGTGTGTTTGTTATTGCTAAGTAAAATTTATGCAGAACGCAAGCATTCTTTCTTATCTCTCCTTGCTATTGGCGAGCCTGTATTCTCCTGTACTTCTGCATTCTATTCATTCCTCTATTATAACGTTACAATTCCTCCTTTTCACATACTGAATTACTCACTCGGTTACCTCGCATGATTTCTCTATCTCATTAGCTTCTGCCTGTGATGTCGGTATATATACATGAACAGTAGTTTTCAGGGTTCGTTTGATTACAATTCTGATGAGAATAATCATATCGCTGAACTGTTCACACTCCTCCTTCAAATTCATAACTAATCCTACTCTCGTTACATCATCTCCTGTTGATATTATCCTATATTCATCTGACGCGCTAATGGTGCAGATGACATGCTTCATGAGATACGCAAGACCTCTACAGTAATGGCATGTAGGAAATTTAAAACGTACCTGGTATTGCATTCAAAGTCAATAAAAACGTAACTAAAAACGACATTCAAAAACTAACATGGATTTAGATATTCCAAAAGAATGTTATATGCACCTGTTGCCTTGTTTAATCGCAAGTCTTCTAAGACTCTGACGAACGCACACTCTAATAAACACTAGTTTGCTATGTCCTCCACATCGATGTACATGTCATCTAATGTCAACAGAGCAGATAGTTTCTGCACGTCGTAGATGCTTTCCCGCCCTTCACGGTATCCCATTCCAGTCAGTAGGTACCGCTGCCGCATCGTGTTTAAAAGTGAAAACGGATATGGAGCTTACAGTCACATACTCGTATGTCGGTTAAAAGAGAAGAGTGCGACAGAGACGAGAAAAGTAAAACCCGTATTACACGAGCGACTTTCTGGTCAAAATCGAATTCTCGTTATGCGTACGCATCATGTACTTGTATGTAAATAGCAGCCAACGACGTCGCGAGTGAGACAGTGTAAATTCGATTGAAATGGTTCAAATGGCTCTGAGCACTATGGGACTTAACATCTGAGGTCATCAGTCCCCTAGAACTTAGAACTACTTAAACCTAACTAACCTAAGGACATCACACACATCCATGCCCGTAGCAGGATTCGAACCTGCGACCGTAGCGGTCGCGCGGTTCCAGACTGTAGCGACTAGAACCGTTCGGCCACCCCGGCCGGCTGATCAACTGACTGCGCCGACTGCGGAGTTCTACGAGGGCTGACGGACAAAGACAGTGACTGATTTTTTTCATAGATGTTTATTTCACCATTTCAGTGTTTACACGATCCTTTTCATAGTACCCCCCTCCAAACTTGAATGCACTTGTTACAGCGTCTCTGACAGTCCCCGAACACATGATGCAGGCCATTCTTTGCAAGGTCTTTGAGAATCGCCTCACTTTTCTTGATCGCTGCTTCAGAATTCTCAAATCGAGTGCTCCGAAGCTTTTCCTTTAGCGATGGGAATTAAAAGAGAAACACAGGGTGCAAGAACGGTGCTATAAGGCGGATGCGGTACATTGGTAATGTCAAATTGAGCAGAAACTGCATGCTGTGATTTGTGGCATGAGGTGGCGCATTATCATGATGAAGTCGCCACCCGATCCTAGAAAGTTCTGGTCATTTCCTTGCAATGTGCTTCCTCGGTTTAGCCAATGCTGACGTGTAATGTACTGCGGTAACAGCAGTGGGAGGGGGAACTGCATTATGGTAAATTATTTCATGGAAGTCAAAAAAATGTGATCATCATCACTTTCCATGAAGGTGGAAGAACTTTCGTGTTTTTGCTGTTGGAGGCCCTGCCGGTGGCTCGTTTTCGTTCAGATTCATAATGACGCACCCATGACTCGTCACCGGTGATGATCGGTACCAGAAACGCATCCCTTCCATTAGCAAAGAGGCACAGAATCTCGCGGCTTGCCTCATTCACACAGCCCTTTATTTGGGAGTGAACAGACGTGGCACCAGCGGGCACAAACACGGATCGTGTGGAGATAATCATTCATAATCGTACAGGCACTGCCATATGAAATTCTCAGTACTTCATCGAGGTGACGTAATGATATCCGCCGATCCTCACGGACAATAACAACAGCTGTGTTCATGTTTACTTCAGTCACAGCAGAAGCCGAAACACCAGTCACACCTTGCTTAACACAGACAAGTCGGCGTTCTTTGGAATTCTTGAACCACCTAAATACTGTTGTACGAGGTAGTTCATCTTTACCGTACGCTTGCTGCAGCTTTTCTACCGGCCGCTGTGGCCCAGCGGTTTTAGGCGCTTCAGTCCTGAACCACGCTGCTGCTGCGGTCGCAGGATCGAATCCTGCCTCGGGCATGGATGTGTGTGATGTCCTTAGATTAGTTCGGTTTAAATAGTTCTAAGTCTAGGTGGCTGATGATCTCACATAGTGCTTAGAGCCATTTGAACCACTTTTCAGCTTTTCGTAAGTTTCAGTGGCCTTATGAGTTAAACGAACACAGAGTTTTATTGCGCCGTACTGCTCGTCTCGCATCACCTCCACTGTTTGGTATGCGATATGCAAAGAGCGGCTGCAAAATAGAGCATTACTAACAACCTACTGATGCGAGAGGGCTGCCGCCTGTGGACATTATACATAAAAATCCGCTTTTTTCAAATATTAATGATACAGATATGAAACTATCACGGAAGCTAAAGGAAAAAATCTGTCTCAGTCTTTGTTGGTCAGACTTCGTAAGATTTTAAGCATGCTGTAGACTATATATGTTCAAGAACAGTGGATTGTGGTATAGTCTGCTAACGTCTGAAGTTAACCTACTCTCCTCACACCTTCAGTTTACATTCTGCCCATTTCTTTGGATGTTTCATCTGGTATTACTTAAATATGATAATGTGCTTTGGCACAAGAAGTGTGTGATCTCTATCTACATTAGCATCTTGATAACTACAAGATTTCACTTGATTCCTGCACCTCTGAGAAGAAAATCTACGGCTGTTACGAATAAGTTCCTCGATTGTCCAGACATTATTATCTGTGATCGACGTCGATGGCCTTCCTTCACGATCAACATCGCCCACGTCTGTGTTTTCACATTCCATTACGGTTGGACATAGCCCGCAGCTCGTGGTCGTGTGGTAGCGTTCTCGCTTCCCACGCCCGGGTTCCCGGGTTCGATTCCCGGCGGGGTCAGGGATTTTCTCTGCCTCGTGATGGCTGGGTGTTGTGTGATGTCCTTAGGTTAGTTAGGTTTAAGTAGTTCTAAGTTCTAGGGGACCGATGACCATAGCTGTTAAGTCCCATAGTGCTCAGAGCCATTTGAACGGTTGGACATTACATCGCATTTGGTCGATACACTGCCAGAATTTCACGGTGACTCTGCGTGCAATATAGACGTTTTACTCACAAGAATCGTACCGTCCCGCATAATTCAACTTTGGAGTACGTTTTCACCTGCAGTACGTTTTCACTCCCACACTGTGATGCACGTGCTACGTCTGCAGGAAACCCAAAACGTATACTCTATTCGGAAAATGGGTCTCACTTGTTGTACAATGTCGTTACATTTTTAAGTACCCTCGTACGATACCTGTAGCTGGACGAAGAAAGAGCCAACATTACCCATTAATAAAAATGTAAACACATAAACTTTTTTAATTAAAATAGCTTCAACGGTGAAAAAGTCAGTGCTGTTTAAAGAGAAAAAAGGAAACCAGATTCAAAAGATAAAGTAAGAAGTACTGTTTACTGCCTAGTAATATTATTGGACGTGTCTGTAAGTACACAGGATGATTCCTTGACGATGATCTAACCTTTCAGGGATGATGGAGAAGGGTAAATACAGAGTTAATCTAAATGATGGACCCATTTCCAAAAATTCGTATGTATTCAAGTAGAAATCCAAAATGAGCAAGCTTCAAACCAATGAAAACAGAAAGTTTCAAAGTTTTTGGCGAGCGGCGTTGGGCGGGCGGCGTTGGGTGGGCGGTGATGGTTTCAGAAGCGACCGGTAGAGTTCGCTCGGCAATAGGGCCGTCATTCCGTTTCACTGTCAGTTGTGAGTGAAATGGCGACTGTGGAGCGCAAGGTTTTGTGCGTACTCGAGTTCGTGAAAAGTGAGTCGCAACTTGCAGTGCAGTGGGCGTTTCGTACCAAATTCGGTATTCAACTACCAACTCGTAAAAGCGTTAGCCGTTGGTTTAACCAATTTAAACAGTGTGTGTGATAGGAAAAAGCACAGGCCGACCGCGTATGTCAGGGGATGATGTCCGACGGAGGTTTGTGCGCAGTCCCAGTAAGTCTACCAATAGGGGCGGTCGAGAACTTGGATTACCCCAACCAACCGTATGGAAAGTTCTGAGACGGCATTTGCTGTACAAGCCCTACCGGTTACAACTTTTGCAGCCTCTCAACCCCAATGACAAAGAGAAGCGACTCGCATTTTGTGGTTATGTGCTAGCAAAGATGGACGATGACGCATTTCTACAGTATGTAATTTTTAGCGGTGAAGTGACGTTCCACTTCATTGGGAAAGTCAACAGATACAATGTTCGCATATGGGGCTTGGAAAATCCACATTCACCGTTGCAACACAAAAGAGACTCACAGAAGATCAACACACGTTGATCTTCTGTGCTGTATCACGTACAACGGTTTATGGACCATTTTTCTTCGCGGAAAGAACTGTAACGGGAATCACGTACCTGGACATGTTGGAACAATGGCTGTTCCCTCAAGTTATGGAAGATTCCCAGAACTTCATTCTCCAGTAGGATGGAGCTCCGCCCCATTGGCACCGTGATGCACGAGGTTTTTTGAATGACTCCCTTCCTCAGCACTGGATCGGTCGTAGGGGACTTGACCTGACTTTGCAATTCTGGCCGCCGAGATCTCCTGTTCTCACACCCTGGGACTATTTCTTATAAGGTTATGTGAAGGAAGCTGTTTACGTCCCGCCTCTACCAACCACTCTGAACGATCTGCGGAACCGGATCACAGCTGCCGTGCACTCAGTAACAGCAGATACGCTTTCGCTTGTGTGGGATGAGCTTGCTACCGCGTCAATGTTTGCCGTGCTGCCAACGATGGCCACATTGAACATTCACAACATTTACCACATTTATAATTACTAAATAATTATTAAAAACTAAATAATTGCAAATAATTAAATTTATTAAATTGATATCAAACATTATGAAAAAAGCTTTGAAACTTCCTGTTTTCATTGGTATAAAGCTACTTCATTTCGGATTTGTTCTTGAATAAATACGAAGTTTTGAAAATGGGTCCATCCTACATATCAATTTGAGGTAAGGGACCATAGTGCGAAATCGACAGGGTCAGAAGTTACAAGCGACAATAGTTCTAATAACACTGACTTAGAATATATCAACAGGTGTTGTTGTTATTAAAACCATAGAGCAGGCAACTATCAGAGGTGCTAGTATGGACCAAAACAAGAAAAAAGAATCACTAAACGTGGGCTCTAAAATTCATACCTTTAGAACTATGCGCAGTTGCTCAGTAAAGCAGGTGTAACTCACAGCAGCGAAGATGAGCTCACATTTCCTAAGGCATGCATTTTAGAGCCCACGATTACTAGATATTTTTTCTTGTTTTGGTCCATACTATCACCTCCGAAAGTTGCCTACCCTACAATCTTAGCATGTACAGTACCTGTATATGTACTCTACTGTCAGAGGTATTAGAACGGTTTCCGCTTATAACTTTCGCTTCTGGACAAGGGTCCCTTACGTCACTGAAAGTTTGCAATATCACCATGGGATCACCCTGTACATTTCTCAAGAAGATAAATCTAAATACAGTGTCCAATGTTCAGACGACACGTTACCTATTCTTTCAATTTTCAGGAGTGTGGACTATTTTCCACACAACGTTTGTCAAGAACATCAACTGTGAATATTGTTTTCGTCAAAAGTAAAGCTTATTATCATTGCTTCTTCGTATATTCTGTTACTATTTTTCGTAAAAATGGTGATCTCTCATGATCTTACTTTCGTGTTCACGTGTCTTAACATCACAACAGACAATTCTCAGAACATATGCTGTTCTCTCGTTTGCCTGTAAATGAACACGACCACTCGTGAGATCCAGTACAGGAATAACATGCAGTAGAGTCACTTGCCGCAAATAATTGATTGATACACACTTGACTAAGCCAAGGAAGGCAAATGAACAGCAGCCAACCGCTTCGTTGGCCAAGACTTGTTTAGTGTTAATGGGTGGCAAATCGGAGCCAACGTTTAGGTGGCCTTGGCTGCGCCTTGGCCTGCTTTCGGTAACATCAAAGAGTTGGCGGTTGGTTGACGTTGGGACCCCTACCCTAGTGTGGACGCTGGGTCGAATGTTGGTTGGTTCAGTAGCGGTTTGTTGTTTCTCTAGAACGGGAGTATATTTAAATTTTTTAGAGCAGCCAAAATTCGCACTTAGTATATTTCATTGACTGATTCCGCTCTTCACTTTCACAAGAGTACTATTAGAAACTCTATAATATACAGTTTAATGGACAATTGTTGTTTGTTAAATTAAAGAGCGAAAACAGTCAATAAAACACACTCAACGCGTCTTGCGGATGCCTGGAAAAACTTAATTTTCACAGCCACAGGCAATCCATGCACTCGCCATGGACGAGTATTTATTCTGTTGAAAGATGCTGGAAAATAGAATAGAATATGGAAGCAGCATTGTAGCTGACAGAAGTTTATTGTGAATGGGAATGTTCATGAGCCGAGAAATAACTCGCTTTTAGAAATTAATATCCACATTTTCGCCATCAGCGACAAAGAGAAACAAACAATAATTGGAGTGACTTAACTTTCTGCTGCAGGTACGGCTCTCCTAAGGGAGGTGTTATGCTAGGAAATTTTAGGACCTACACAATTCAATAAAAATTAAAACAAAATGGAAATAAAACTTCCTGGCAGATTAAAACTGTGTGCCAGACCGAGACTCGAACTCGGGACCTTACTGTGTTTATCAGGCGACAGTGCGGAACTGTATCGAACGCCTTTGTGGGGCTATGTTAAAGACAAGGTGTACAGCAATAGCCCCAAAACCATTGCTGAGCTGAAAATAGCCATTCGGGTCATCGACAGCATCGATGTTGCGACACTTGAGCGCGTCAGGCAGAATTTCGCTATTCGCCTGCGCCACATCATCGCCAGTCATGGCGGGTATATTAAACAGGTCATAACCTAAATGCAAATATCTTTAGTGACGTTTACATGTTGAATAAAGAGTGTGGACGCCGTAGTCTGTGACTAATTTTTTTTTTTCATATAGTTCAATATTCCCTTCCTGTATCACGTTCACACAACGACAACAGGCGACATCCAATCTCACGGTGGGCAGTTTCAGAGCGTTTCGGCCTCTGTAAAAGCGGCATGACAGTAAAAACTGGTAGGGAGGCTACAATCGCCTGTCTCTGTTAAAGGAGAAGAGTGCGAGGTAGGCGAGGAAAGTGAGAGAGGAAAGTGCGTCCGCGAAGTGAGGAGCGCGACTCACGCGGCGGGTAAACAGGTGGGGCGGGCGGCGGCGTGGGCGTAGTGCGCTCGAGCGGGCCTCTCCGGGGCCCGTTAGCGGCCTGCTGGCCCAGTACGGCACCGGCGGCAGCCGGCAGCCAGCAGCGCGAACCCAGCCCAGCCAAGGCCGACGGCAGCGGCTGACGCCCAAGGTCACGCCGCAGCCTCCCTCCCCCCCCCCCTCTCTTTCACTCTCTCTCTCTCGCTCTCTCTCAGCGGAGCGTAGCGCCCGTCTGGAAGACGCTCGCCCGCTTCCGTCTGATGACCTGACGGGCAAGACCCAAGGGTCGAATACACTCGCCATCTTCGCATCCGGCTGGCCGTGAAAACCCCAAAACCACACTCTATAGATGTAATGAGGTGACAAAAGTCATGGGATTGCGATGTGTACATACACAGATATCTACATCTATCTACATCTACATTTATACTCCGCAAGCCACCCAACGCTGTGTGGCGGAGGGCACTTTACGTGCCACTGTCATTACCTCCCTTTCCTATTCCAGTCGCGTATGGTTCGCGGAAAGAATGACGGCCAGAAAGCCTCCGTGCGCGCTCGAATCTCTCTAATTTTACATTCGTGATCTCCTCGGGAGGTATAAGTAGGGGGCAGCAATATATTTGATACCTCATCCAGAAAGGCAGCCGGCCGAAGTGGCCGTGCGGTTAAAGGCGCTGCAGTCTGGAACCGCAGGACCGCTACGGTCGCAGGTTCGAATCCTGCCGCGGGCATGGATGTTTGTGATGTCCTTAGGTTAGTTAGGTTTAACTAGTTCTAAGTTCTAGGGGACTAATGACCTCAGCAGTTGACTCCCATAGTGCTCAGAGCCTTTTTTTTTTTTTTTTGAACCAGAAAGGCACCCTCTCGAAATCTAGACAGCAAGCTACACCGCGATGCAGAGCGCCTCTCTTGCAGAATCTGCCACTTGAGTTTTCTAAACATCTCCGTAACGCTATCACGCATACCATATAACCCTGTGACGAAACGCGCCGCTCTTCTTTGGATCTTCTCTATCTCCTCTGTCAACCCGACCTGGTACGGATCCCACACTGATGAGCAATACTCAAGTATAGGTGGAACGATTGTTTTGTAAGCCAACTCCTTTGTTGATTAACTATATTTTCTAAGGACTCTCCCAATGAATCTCAACCTGGCACCCGCCTTACCAACAATTAATTTTATACGATCATTCCACTTCAAATCGTTCCGCATGCTTACTCCCAGATATTTTACAGAAGTAACTGCTACCAGTGTTTGTTCCGCTATCATATAATCATACAATAAAGGATCCTTCTTTGGTTCAAAAATGGCTCTGGGCACTATGCGACTTAACTTCTGAGGTCATCAGTAGCCTAGAACATATAATTAATTAAACCTAACTAACTTAAGGACATCACACACATCCATGCCCGAGGCAGGATTCGAACCTGCGATCGTAGCGGTCGCCCAGTTCCAGACTGTAGCGCCTAGAACCGCACGGCCACTCCGACCGGCGATCCTTCTTTCTATGTATTTGCAATACATAACATTTGTCTATGTTAAGGGTCAGTTGCCACTCCCTGCACCAAGTGCCTATCCGCTGCAGATCTTCCTACATTTAGCGGTAGTATCGCTTACGCCTGGTATAAAAAAAAGGCCATTGCATTGGCGAAGCTGTCTTTTCACGTGATTCACGTCAGAAGGTATCCGACGTGATTATGACCACACAACGGGAATTCACAGACTTTGAAGGCGGAATGGTAGTTAGAACTAGACACTTGGCACATTCCATGTCATAAATCGTTAGCGAATATAATGATCCGAGACCCACAGCGACAATAGTGTGCCGAGAATACGAAATTTCAGGCATTACTTCTCACCACGGTCAACGCTGTGGCTGACGGCCTTCACTTAACGACCGAGAGCAGCGGCCTTTGCGTAGAGTTATCTGTGCTAAATTAACCAGCATATTGTGTATACGCCCCGGGAAAAGAGGGAAAAAGGCGGAAATTTTTTCGTTCGTGAAAAATCCGGGAAATACCCGAGAATTTTTTAGGGTTCCAGCAATTTTTCGATACATTAATTTACAGTCAAATTTCAGTAATTTTGACTGGTGATAAGTGACGCTCTGACAAAGAATTTGGATAAAGCCCTCTGCTGCAGAATAATACTGCAGCAATAAGACATAAACGAGAGAATAACATGAAGCCGGCCTGAGTGGCCGAGCGGTTCTGGGCGCTACAGTCTGGAACCGCGAGACCGCTACGGTCGCAGGTTCGAATCCTGCCTCGGGCATGGATGTATGTGATGTCCTTCGGTTAGTTAAGTTTAAGTAGTTCTATGTTCTAGGGGACTCATAACCTCAGAAGTTAAGTCCCATAGTGCTCAGAGCCATTTGAACCATTTGAATAACATGAAAATAAAAATTTAGTTGCAAAGAAAATGCGCTATTTACAACAAAACACAGTACACATACAAGCGTCGGCCGACTGCAAAATGAGTCAGACTTTAGAACGCAGACTGCAATACTTCAGAACAACAAACAGCTTTCGATGAGCGTCACTTAACAACTGTTTACATTTCTAACAGGTCGCGGGGAAATATTGCGAATAGTGATTTGAGAAGCGTTACTTTCAAAGTAAATTTCCTTTTACGCGAGACAAATTACGTCATGTGTGAGAATGGGTAGTGAAATTCGGAAATCGTGGAGCGTTTGACTCTTTCAAAAGTCAACACTTTGAGGAACAGCCACTTAGGATATTTCAGGCCCAGAAACCAGCCATTTATATCATGATTTAAAATTTTACTGGCATATTTGTATTTGATATATCTAAAAGGGTAACACACGCTAAAAAAGACCAAGCTTCACGGTTAGTTTCTCACATTTATTTTAGCTCTTTCATAGATTACAAACTATGTAATATCGATGGCAAAAATTATAATCATCTTTCCAAAAATGAAGTGCAAGGTGAGTTCTTGAGCAATTCCACACGTAATTGGCTTTTATACGGAAAAGTCGAAGTGCTCGGCGGAACATGTATTAACCAGGTAACCCACGAAACGTTTGATGCATAGTAGTGAAATTTACAATCGTGCTTGTCAGAAATTTTCAGCTGCTGCAATTTAAGTAGTGCCCTTAGGATCTTGCCTAACCACACGCCGGAAAAAACAACAAAATAATAATTGATGATTAGTATTATATCTGAAAGTTTAGCTTTTATTGACGAAAAATATCAGTATTTCGCAAAGCAAGAATACGTATTATCGTGCTAGATATTACCGAATCCGAAGTTTACATGTTGTTGCCCATTAAAGATCCTTCCAGGATGTTTAGCTTTTTGCTGGGAGTGCCGAGAAGCTCTACGCCGGTGCATGACGCCTTTACCATTCAAAGGACTGATAAGTTTTACAGCTCCGAGTGAAAGTATATTGTTACTTAACGTGGAAAGAAAACACTTTCACCTGTAAAAAAGTCTATTTTAGACCGGGAAAGCCGGGAAAAAATCCGGGATTTTTCTTTCTTGTCCATGTATACACCCTGATAGGAACACTGCGTGAAGTAATTGCAGGACGGCTGGTGTGTCCGTGCGGTTCTAGGCGCTTCAATCTGGAACCGCGTGACCGCTACGGTCACAGATTCGAATCCTGCCTCGGGCATGGATGTAAGTGATGTCCTTAGGTTAGTTAGATTTAAGTAGTTCTAAGTTCTAGGGGACTGATGACCACAGATGTTAAGTCCCACAGTGCTTAGAAACATTTGAACCATTTGAACCAGTAATTGCAGAAATCAATGACGGACGTACAACGAATGCATCCGTTAGGACAGTGCGGCGAAATTTGGCGTTAATGGGGTATGGCAGCAGACGACACATGAGAATGCCTTTGCTGACAGCACGACATCGCCTGCAACGCATCTCCTGGGCTCGTCACCCAATCGGTTGTACCCTAGACGACTGGAAAACCGTGGTCTGGTTTGATGAGTCCCGATTTATGTTTGGTGCTGGGGTTTGACTGCGGCGCAGGCCCCACTAACTCATTGACCCGAGATGTCAACAAGGCGCTGTGCAACATGTTGATAGCTCCATAATGGTATGGGCAGTGTTTACATGGAATGTACTGGGTCCTCTGGACCGGCTGAACGATTATTGACTGTAGATGGTCATGTTCGGCTACTTGGAGACCATTTGCAGCATTCGTGAACTTCATTTTCCCCTTTTATGGATGACAATGCCCCATGCCACCGGGACACTGCCATTCGCGATTGATTTGAAGAACAGTCTGGAGAATTCGAACGAAGGCAACTCAGATCTCCCAACATGAATCCCATCGAACATTTATAGGACATAATCTGGAGGTTAGTTCGTACACAGAATCCTGCACTAACAGCACCTTCGCAATTATGGACGGCCGCGCGGAGTGGCCGCGTGGTTTGAGGCGCCACGTCACGAAACGGGCGGCCACACCCGCCGGAGGTTCGAGTTCTACCTCGGGCATGGGCGTGTGTGTTGGCCTTAGCGTAAGTTAGTTTAAATAGTGTGTAAGTCTAGGGACCGATGACCTCAGCAGTTTGGTCCCACAGGAATTCACAAATATTTGAACAATTATGGACGGCTATAGAGGCAGCATGGCTCAGTATTTCCAGCGACTTGTTGAGTCCATGCCTCATCGAGTTGCTGCACTACACTGAGCAAAAGGAGGTCCGACACGCTATTAGGACGTACTCATGACTTTTTTTTACCTCAGTGTAATGAAACCTTACTTGTCGTACGTATACACTATGAAAGGCTCACAAAATGTTGTAATTATCACCTCGGAAAAAAGTTACGCAGTTACTTCAAATGGTTCAAATGGCTCTGAGCACTATGGGACTTAACATCTGAGGTCATCAGTACCCGAGACCTTAGAACTACTTAAACCTAACTAACCAAAGGACATCACCCACATGCATGCCCGAGGCAGGAATCTAACCCGCGACCGTAGCAGTCGCGCGGTTCCGGACTGAAGCGCCTAGAACCGCGCGGCCACCGGGGCCGGCATGCACTTACTTTTCTTGTGTATATGTAGGTACACGTCTGCTCTCTGCTCATTGGCGTCCGCAAGAGCTCTGCAAGAAGGGGCATGTGCGCCCTCTTGGAACATAGCGTACAGGCATTTCATTCATTACAGAACACAGTCGTATTTCTAGAAATTATTGTCTCTCATTCCACTCAGCCGCAGATTTAGTACTGCCGAATGCCAGGGGAAACACTGCAGCTTTAGCAAACACTACACTGTTTTGTTATCACGCTGTTCACAGGAAATTATACAGTTATTTTTCCGTGGCAGTAGTTTCTGCGTTGTTTTGGAGTCTTCGCGGATGTGAACCTTTGCAGAATACCGCCCGAATAGAGCACCCGATATTTCCTCTTGTAATCTCCCCCCTCCTTCCTTATTCCTGTTACTGTCCACAATAAGCAAAGACTTTTATGAAAAATTTGAGATGAGCGAAGATTACAATAAACTTTCTAGTTTACTTAGCTTTTCGCGTAGAGTTGGCTCCAGTTCTTCTTGTCTAGCGGTCTGATTCTTGAAACTGAAATTCTCACATTTTAGGTCC
This sequence comes from Schistocerca nitens, assembly GCF_023898315.1. Lineage (NCBI taxonomy): Eukaryota > Metazoa > Arthropoda > Insecta > Orthoptera > Acrididae > Schistocerca > Schistocerca nitens. The sequence continues at coordinate 996,082,892 of NC_064615.1, forward strand.
TCATGGATGAATTGATGTAAATAAATCTGAAGACTGTTGTTGCAGAATTTTTGTTGTTACGTTAATATATTTTGTCACATTTTAGTATACCATACAGTATTTTGAATTTTGACATTAACAAAGCCAAAATTGCATTGTTCGCCCAAACTACAAAAATACGTCCGATCACATCAGAGGTACGCTTGCTACTACTTTACTCTGTGGTAATAACGATATCCCAAAGGGTTTAGTTTTTCTTGACAAACGAATTTCTATTAATTTCTATTATTATTTCATAAATGAATCCAGAAATAAACATAGTAAACAGTACTAGATTGTGTAATTAATAATAGAAATTTTAAGTGTGCCAAATATTTAGTAATTTCAAATGTTTTTAAAAAAATATTTAACTGTACATTCAGAGCTAGTACTTATCGATTGTAACATCGAAAATAAAGTAATTCCTTTTTATAAATTTTAGCTTGAAATATAACATATTGTGTATAAAATTATAGGAAAGTTTTCAGAAAAGCAGCTGAGATAATACTGACCTGTCCAAAATTCGAAAAATAATACTGGTATCGACAAATACTGTTGATGAAAAGTAATACTATAGGAGGATGTTCCGTTACACTCTGTCGCGTTCTAATAAGCCATTTAAGAAAAGGGCAATTCCTATCCCCAACAGAATACAAATATTGGTGCAGTAAATAAAATGTAAATGTCGTGTGACTAAGGCCTCCCGTCGGGTAGACCGTTCGCCGGGTGCAAGTGTGCCTGCCCGACATCTGCCCCCCATTCCCACAAGAGTAGCCTTTTCACCTACTGCACATCTTAATCTCAACAGTGGGTTCGCATCTGACCCGTCAATGCTTACTGAGATTCCATTCGGTTTTACTGTAGAGCAACTGTAGTACAGTATGAAGAACAAGGTCATACTAGACTGTAGCTGAATTCACCTATAACCCGTCTGTGCGCCCAGCCGCAGAAGAAATAGAAATTTCTGCGCTGCAAGAGAGGAACGTTTGGATGTTCATAAACCGTACAGGTTGCAGCTCTGAGCGACATCCAGCCATAGAGTTTGTAAGGTGCAATATTTGTGGTTTACTTATTCTAGGATTGAAGACAACTGTGTAAGTTTAAATGACATGTTTAATGCCACAATTTTAGCACAAAATACACGCCTTTACACAGTTTTCAATGTGGCAACAAAAAACAGTTGTCAGGATAACGCACCTCGTCAGCATCAAAAAGTGAAATAATCCTACACAAAACAGTATGAAGTATTAACTCTCAGAAGGTTAAATTTTCCTAAACACGACAATATTAAAGTTTAACTACAAGTTTATTTACAAAATTGTACCTACACTTACGTTGTGATGTTGGTCAGTACTACGAAAATCGTCCGATTCCGGTTCAAAGTTTGGTACTATTTTTAGGATGACAATCAAGTCTACGGTGGATGGTTAGTTATGTGACAAATTGAGCAAAAGATTACCCAAGGTCGTTCGAGTTTACAGTGGACGCAAGCTGGTGAGCCAACAAGTTTACACCTCTGCACGTGGTATTTACCTTAAGCTACGCTGAGCTGTGGTCTGCGAGGCCGCTCTCTTCCGCTGAAATTCCTATAAGACTAATTACACTTTGGCTGAATTTTCCAGCAGAAACTTTCCCTCCGTTTCTCGTTATGCGAGAGAACATGTACTCATCCCTAGTCTCAGAATGTGGCGATATACACGGGCGTGGTTGGAGCAGCGTGCATATTATAATGCCCTCTTAGTTCTCGCAAGAACAGTTAACTAATTGGCTGGCTCGTTTCTCTACAGTTGGAGCTAAACGATGCTAAAGCTAATTTCTAGTTGCATAAAAGCCGTTGTGAACGCAGTGTTCACCCAAATTACTCCTCTGCGTCGTACAGAGCGTTATGTGCTCCATTCTGCACTCAACGCCAGTTCAGAGAAGAACCCACGAAAATACCCGTCTTGTCTTACTCACAGCCGAACTGTCTCTCCACCTGGGTTCCTTCGTTCTTCACGTCACGCCTTTTTTCGACCAATAGGAGCGTCCCTCTTATTTGGTGGAGACTCTCTCTACCAATCGCGAGGTCGCTACCATTAAATTGCGTCGAAACTTTGGCAGGAGGGCGGCAGTTGGATGGTGGATAATCATGGATCAAGACGGTACCCCAACGCTTTCAGCGCAACACGCTAATGCGAGGTTTCTCTAATTCCACTGCCCCTGAGTCCATACACCACGTGATCAAAAGTATCCGGACACCCTATGAAATGCAGAATTACCCACTAGATGCCACGAGAAGCAGGGATCGAAACGTGGCTGCACGATCCGTTACAGCCATGCGGATAAGATGCCTGTCATCTCGACTGCTAGTGATACGAGGCCGTTCGAATCCAGCACGGCGTTCCGTATTACCCCCCTAAAACCGCTGATTCCATATTCTGCTAACAGTCATTGGATCTCGACCAACGCGAGCATCAATGTCGAGATACGATAAACCGCAATCGCGAGAGGCTACAAATCGACCTTTATCAAAGTCGGAAACGTGATGGTACTCATTTCTCCTCCTTACACGAGGCATCACAACAACGTTTAGCCGGCCGAAGTGGCCGTGCGGTTAAAGGCGCTGCAGTCTGGAACCGCAAGACCTCTACGGTCGCAGGTTCGAATCCTGCCTCGGGCATGGATGTTTGTGATGTCCTTAGGTTAGTTAGGTTTAACTAGTTCTAAGTTCTAGGGGACTAATGACCTCAGCAGTTGAGTCCCATAGTGCTCAGAGCCATTTGAACAACAACGTTTCACCAGGCAACGCCGGTCAACTGCTGTTTGTGTATGAGAAATCGGTTGGAAACTTTCCCCATGTCAGTAAGTGCAGGTGTCGCCACCGGCGCCAACCTTGTGTGAATGCTCTGAAAAGCTAATCATTTGCATATCACAGCATCTTCTTCCCGTCAGTTAAATTTCGGATCTGTAGCACGTCATCTTCGTGGTGTAGCAATTTTAATGGCCAGTAGTGTATTTGTAGATAGTGAGTCTACTGCCATCTACTCTGTAAATACGTCTAAAAATAGTATTACCCTCGGCCTTATAGTTTCTGACCTGTTTTCTTTGCTCTTCTAAATTTCATCGTTCCTTTTTATTTCCGAAATGGTGACCTTCTCTGAGGGCCTAGTATTTTTCATATAACTCTTCTTTCTAATATCTGTAATTTTTGTAGCCTATAACATAATACTAGACACTCGCTAGCATACAGGCACTCTGGTTTCACTACGATGTTGTAATGCTGTAAACTTTTTAGGTAAGTGTATTTTGTTATTTTTATTCTCAGTAACATCATACGCTCTTTCCATCGTGTGTGTCTCTTCCTATAAAGCAAACTTTTCTGAAGTATTTTCTTGAATAGCATTTTTCTATTTTTTTTACATTAAATTTGTTTGACGTTTATTTAAACCTATCATGACTTCACACTAGTAGATAGGCTGTGAGCACTCAAGGGTCCGTTTATTTGGTCTCACTAATGCCTACAATGTAAGGACCTCTATAATATGCGCAAAGCTGCAGTAATAAAAAGGAATCACATGGCATTATTGGCTGAGGAGCCCCGAGCAGTTTTACACCTTCTAATCGAAAGCGTTTTCCTCCTCCGCGTATAATGGCCCCTTACCTGGTAGTATGTGAGAGTGTACCTGTTGGGTGTAGGTAACTGTAATCGTTGTGAGTGTACTGTAGCACCGTGTTTTGTATTGGACGATGATGAGGGAAGGGAGAGAATGATTTCTAGTGTTGGAACATACACCTCTCCTCTTGAATAGCACCAAGGGGCCCGCAAAACTTGAAGTCCCCATCCGGCGGACGGATCACCATCAACAGTGTAGAAGTCGTAGAAACACAGCCACGATTCTGACAGTCCTTTCGAGCAAAACTGCATCCGGTTTACACCGAAAATACCGATCGGGACCGTTGCAACGCTTGGTCGATTCCAGGAGAGGTCGAATTTCGCACTTCGTCCTTGTATAAAGGCGGACACCACTCTACTGTCCTCGTCTCTGATGAAGTATGAAATTAGTAATTACTGCCAGCAATTATGGAACGCGGATCTGATATACAGGGCGATCGAGAACGCAGCCCGCATATTTTAAAAGGTAGTTCACGAATATTGGTGAAGTGTTTTGAATACCAGGAAACTATAGCAGTTTTTATATTATTATTGAATACTCTGGTAGTGATATATTGAAATTTGTAATGCCAATACTATCATCACAGTTATGAATACCCGTCGAAGAAGAACGACAGTTACCTAAAACAGTACATGACACATTGGTGTGCAGGTCGTTGTGTCCTTCGACATTCTGAGCAGACAGATACTGAAAACTAACAGTCGTTAATTAATATGCAATATTTTCCTAAGTAGTGTATTGCATTATCGAATAACATGATTAGAGACAGCTGCCGTATTGGATAGATGACGCACCTGCCATTTAGACAAATGACTTCCCTTCGTGTTGCCACCAAACCTTCTAATGGCAGCTTGAATGACAGTTGCGAGACACCTGGGAAGGGAAAGGAAGCAAATTAGGGCTTACCACTCCATCAATCGTGAGATCGTTAGAGTCGGAGCACAAGCTCTGATTGGACAAGGATGACAAGAAAGTCAGTCGCACTTTAGCTTCAAACGATTCAAGGAAATCACGGAGAACCTCAATGTGAATTGGTAGACGGGAATTTGAATTGCCGTCCTCCAGAATACTAGTCCAACGCCTTCTCTTTTAACAAGTCCGCCTGCTTAGCTGGGTGGTAACGTGCTCGCCTCCAATGCAAGCGGGCCCGAGTTCGATTCCCAGCCGGATCGGAGATTTTTCCCGCTCGGCGACTAGGTGTTGTGTTGTCCTCATCGTCATTTCATCCTCATCACTGGCGCGCAAGTCGCCCAATGTGGAGTCGACTGACATAACACTTGCACTTGGCGGGCGAACTTCCCTGGATAGGGCCTCCAGGCCAACGATGCCATATGCTCATTTCCATTTCTTTTAACAAGCTACACCTATGTAACAATTTTTACCGTTTCCGTGGAAGGCTTTATTCCATATTTTCTGCTGTTTGACTTATCCCATCATATATGTTTTCAATTTTACCGACATACAGTTTATGCGACTTTCCTTCTGAAGAAGATATTCGTAATGGTACTGAAACCTGGTAGAAGTTTTTACAATGAACTTAAACAACCGATTGGTTCTATACTTTATTTACTGAAGATTTATTTACGGTTGCTACTGTCAGCCATGTTTAAAATTGTGCGAGTCTAGTGTATTTACTAGCACTGCGCTATATCGCTGCAGATGGGCCTAAAATGCGAGAAAATCCGTGCTTTTTTTTCGTGATAAATGTACATGTTACATTTTTCCTTGAAGGACTGGGTCAAATACTGTACAGGCTTGACGGTTCATCGCTGGAAGTCACCAAAGTAGATTTCCCTTCTCTTGGAACCGGAGGATTTAGGAATTAGTCACGGGCCATTTGGGGAGCCGTGAGGCGTTCTTGAGACTTTTGGGAGCCAGCGGACCTTACGCTCCGTAGCGAAAGGAACTCTTAAGGTCGTCACGGGTGGCAATAACACTCTTGTCTGCCTCGTCCTACATTTCTCATAAAGCATTTTTACGCAATGTCGTGATAATTGATTATATGCTCCTTACATTTTTTAGTAACATCTGGCTTAGCACCGTCACGTAGTCCACAAACCAGATGGGGACGTGCATTGGTGAAATCACTACGCAGGTTATATATTGGAGGAAACGATATATTTTCTAACTAGTTTCAGAACGACTGCCCACGATTATGTGAGTATTCCTGTGACACTCTCACACTGACTGAACGAACCTATGACTACGTGCACTTCATTGTGTCTTCTCTACCTGTTGTGTTAAATCCAGCGCTATAATGGTCCCAGACCATCGAACAGCACTCGAGAATTTCACTTCTTTCAGAGATTTCAAATGAATCTGACTTCAGCATCTGTGTTCCGCATACCTAATGGCCGTTGCAACAAAGCTGTTCCAGACGTTCTATTACTTGCTTGATTTCGAATGATTTTAGTGACAGATAACCGATCGCAGAGACGAACGTCCTACATATCTGGTTCAAATGGCTCTGAGCACTATGGGACTCAACTGCTGAGGTCATTAGTCCCCTAGAACTTAGAACTAGTTAAACCTAACTAACCTAAGGACATCACAAACATCCATGCCCGAGGCAGGATTCGAACCTGAGACCGTAGCGGTCTTGCGGTTCCAGACTGCAGCGCCTTTAACCGCACGGCCACTTCGGCCGGCTTCCTACATATCTGCAGCACGTTGTGCGCACTAGGCGATCACTGTAAAAAATTCAAATAGTATCTAGACAAAATTAAAAAGGTGACTTGTTAGCAGACGGTGTTCCAAAATTGCACCGGCGTTAAAGATGACGCCTTATGGCAGTCACTGCCGTACAGATGAGGCGTCTGCAATTAGAAGTTAACGTGAGTCCAGATATTTGTCCACTATCAATTTTATAGTTTTTCCAGTTCCTTTTAGCCGCTCCGAAGAATATTTGGTACTGCATAGTTCTTTACTAAGCATGAGCCTACTACAGGCGGTTCACCATTGCCTTCCTTCGAGTTTTCTTCTGATTTACTGCCAGTTATAGGACACTTACAGTTTAACGTGGACTCCAAACAACGGAACCATTTTTCACATCGACAAACACTGCCAGAGATGAAAGAAGATATGAGAACCTGCAAAGGCGTTTGCTCTGTTCGAACTACAGTAACTGATATGAAGATGGTATCTGTTCTTTCGGACACGTCCGAAAGAACAGATACCGTCTTCATATAGTTAAGGCTAACCAGCCACTGACCTTCTTCTCCTGTGCTGGCTGCACACGCATTGCCCGAACTCTTACAGGACTCGGTAAGATTGTCTGCCGCGAGTTATGAGTGTAATGGGCAGGGGCACTACGAATGTAGTGTGTGGACATTAAGTTGGGAATGCGGAAGGGATAAATCCATGCAGTCGCACTATCCTCTGTGCCCTCGGTGGCTCAGATGGATTGCCGGCACGGTAACTCAGCGTGTTCGGTCGGAGGGTTAGCTGCCCTCTGTAAAAAAAACTGAGTTAATGTATCAACGATGAACTTTAACAAGTGTCATAGGACGTCCGCCCCGAACTATTACAACGATCAATTTCGAACAAAATGAGATTTAAAAAAAAAAAAATGGATAGAGCGTCTGCCATGTAAGCACGAGATCCCGGGTTCGAGTCCCGGTGGGGGCACACATTTTCAACTGTCCCCGTTGATTTATATCAACACCTGTCGACAACTTAGGGTCTTGATTTAATTATAATTTCATTACAGTAATTGAGGAGGTATTAATGGTAGCTGATCCATTTGTGATTATATATGGTGTTCTCATGTCTAGTTTGTGTAGCCATTCATTTGTTTTTTTAAATAACAAGATGGTTGGAAACTTGTCCTCCGAGCAAAGAAAGTCGATTTTAAAGTGTTATCCGAAATGTGAAAACATGAAAAATACGCAGAGTTAGGTACTCTGCCACTGTCACGTGTAACGATATCGAAATTTCGCAACAAATCTGAGACGGAAGGAAGCGTGCGTGATGTGAAGAGAAGGGGCGATATGTCGGAAGAAATCAGCAGCGGACGAAAGAGATATGGACACAGTGCTGCAAGCTTTCACAACACCCCCAAATAAATCATACGGCAAGCTGCGTGCGAATCGAGTGTAGGTAAATCGAGTGTCGCAGCATTTTAAAGCAAGCAAAGTGGAAACCCTACATTCCCCGGTTGCTTCACGCCATGAATGATCTGGGTAGGTGCCTCGAATTTTGTGAACGGATTTGCTATAATGAACAACTGACTGAAGTCATTGTTTGATCTGACGTGGCGAGCTTTAAACTGAATGGAACCATCAATCGCAATAGCTCTGTGTACTGGACAAAAGATAATCTCCACGTTACGGAAGAACGAACTGTTCTTTCTTTATTCGTGTCAGAGGTACACTAAAATGAACACATATACAATACATACAAAGAAAAGTACACAGTATTCACCCAGAATTGGGCAACGCTGATAGCATTGGGTACTGCATATGTTAAGTCCTTCATGCTACAGCTGGTTGGGCATGAGTTACATTTGGAGAGATGCCTGGTTGTCTGCAATTCTCCGCATTCGCACAGTGTTGTGTTGGCAGTTGGAAGTTCCATTTAAGGAGATTGTCCCTCGACCTTGCGGCTTCGGTCCGTAGTCTGTTCAAGGACTTCCAGATGATCCACTTCTCCATGTGTCCAGGCGGCAGGGATTCTTGTGGTGTCATCCAGTTTGACAGGTGTTGGCATCATTCTTTCCACTTGCTGAGTCAGGTAGCCGCAGCTGATCCTTCTAAGGGCTGTGAAGTTGTTAGGAAACTCTTCCTAGACTTCAGTTTTGGCTTGGCAGGTTGATGTCCGAAGAGTGGATGTGAGGTCACTGTATTTGATTTATGCCTCTCGATGTTAGCGGCGACCTCTCCTGATGACGCATGGACCAATCCAGAAGTACAAGCAAACGACCTGTTAATCTTACTGGGTAATCTGTGTGGTGCGGTATGTCTGTCAGAGACCTTGTAGGGCCATTCTTTTTTAAAGGAAAAGCGGCAGGTGCAGAGTACATTACAGTGTTGCAGGGATGTAATTGTACCAGCTGATCATCAACTGTACCGAGATGAATTTTTTTTCAACAAGACGATACACCGTCACGTTGCCGTCATGACATGCGGCAATTCCTGTATGAAACATTTATTAAGAGGTGGATAGGACGACGAGGAAGCAATTGGTTACCCTCAGATCTCCCGGTTTAACGCCGTTAGACTTCTTCGTGTGGGGAGACCGTCTATGTCACAGAGCCACGTCCGTTGGATGACATGAGAGAAGCAATTATGATTGCTGCGAATCCATTCTATTGACAACCACAACACATGAGTGCCGATCTGTTTCGCAGCGTCGCATATCCTGTATTGCTGCCGATGGAGAACGTTTTGAACATCTTCTGCAGTAAAACATCATCAGTAATGTCGTGAACATCTATGAGACTGAAAAATTCATAGATTTTGGTAATTTTTTGAGTTATTAAAGCCCAAACAATGTAAAGTTTAGTGGCCTGGGGAGTATGGTAAACTCATTTTAGTGCTCTTCGAAATACGCACGTACAGTGCGAGCTGTGTGACATGTTGTATTGTCCGACTGGTTCAAAAATGATTCAAATGGCTCTGAGCACTACGGGACTTAACTTCTGAGGTCATCAGTCCCCTAGAACTTAGAACTACTTAAACCTAACTAACCTAAGGACATCACACACATCCATGCCCGAGGCAGGATTCGAACCTGAGACCGTAGGCGTCGCGCGTTTCCAGACTGTAGCGCCTAGAACCGCTCGGCCACTCCGGCCAGCAAAACGGTAGTCCGACTGGTGCCAAGGCAAAACAAACTGACATTGTCCGCAAAGATAGACGCATGCTTGTAATGATCCACTGAGCGTTCCAGACTGAAGAGATCATCCAGGAAATGGCCTCCGTCCTGGACCCCTCCGACTATGGTTGAAGGTGTTTGCTTTCAGACGTTTCACGCCGCGCATGACAACGGCCGCCTGTATGATGGAGCATAAAACGTGATTCATCTGTAAAGCTGCGGTACTGGAGTGCAAATTCTAACCTTCATCGCCTATGAATAAAAGTCAGCATAGATGCATGAACCAGGCGCCCACTGTGAAGGCCCATACGCAGCAACGTTCGCTAAACGGTCATTGAGGAGACACTGTTGGTAGCCACTTGGTCCATCTGGCCAGTCAGTTGCTTAACAGTTGCATGTCTCTTCGCCTGCAGACATCTCTGTGGACGTCTTTCACTGCTGTCATCTATGGCGTGTGATACTCCATTGTTGCCTCGGAGCCCATTTTGGATAGCACCATCTTTCTATCGCTTGAGCCTTGTCCCACAGTTACGCGGGGTCAGCCATCGTTAATCGGATTTGGCATGTTAATGTTTAAGGGGTAGCCGGATGCCCTTCCTGCCGCCACCCCGTACCCGCCGGGACGGAATTAGTGTACCCCAAATGTCTGCGTCGAGTGTAATCCATGGAACAGTGCGAATGTGTTCATATGTCTGCAAGCCGTGTAACTGAGGCGGAACATGGGGACCATCCCGGTATTCACCTATCGGGATGTGGAAAACCGCCTAAAAACCACATCCAGGCCGGCTGGTGCATCGGCCCTCGTCGTTAATCCGCCGGGCGGATTCGATCCGGGGCTGGCGCGCCTACCCCAGTCTAGCAAGCAGTGCGCTAGCGCTCTCGGCTACCCTGGCGGGTTGCGTAGCACCATCTTGCCACGCACAATATACTTTACCCACGGAGGCACGTGAACAGTTTAAAAACTTAGCCTCTTCGGAAATACTTCCACCCTTGGTCTGAAAGCCAATGATCGTGCGCTTCTGGACGTCAGATAAATCGCTCCGTTTCCGCATTACGATAACGACTGCACTGTTTTACGTGTCCCCACAATAACTTTTACATATCCTTCCATGCAAATACTGCCACATACCGTCTGCGAGTGGTTATTGCACATTGACAACGAACATAGGCGATGGTCATAAAAGTGTGAATGGACCGTGTAGAAGAAAATACGTTCCAGTAAAGCTGGCTGTTTGCTAGATAATTGCGAATGTGTGGACACTATCCACAGCTTACTTCAGAATTGTCCCTAGATTACTAAACCCTCGGAAAATTTATGTCTGCAGTAGGGTATAAAACAGGTCGTTTTTTACTTAATTTGGTGTATAACATACCACTGGAGATATAATAGTGGTAATTAACTATGCATAACCTATAAATTATGACTTCCTAAGAATAAAATAGAGCAGTTTTTTATTATTTTTATTGGTTGTGACAATGACTTTATCAGATGGTCTGCCTCATATGCCATGATGTCCATATGGTTTTATAAACGTTAATCCACGTTTCAGATCTGATGATGGCACCTTCAGAGTGCTGAAACCGGTCATCTAATAAACGATTGAAGCGATCGTGGCTATTCAGTTATTTTAAAAACAGAGTGATCGCCCCACGACACACCATGTGTTCACTGCAAAATAAAATATGAAGTAGTAAGCTTTACGATGGTTTAGTAGCAATGTAACGTCTTCCTCGCATTAGTCCTCTGGGATTAAATGTTGTTTTGTTGGTACTGATGTACTTGAAACGTTGACTTTCTGATTAAGTCCCACGCCTACGGTTGGGGAACATAATACATGGGTGACGGGACACAGGCTCATTTTGTTGTTGATGTAAGACGACTTTTAACGCACCAATATGGTCAAAGAAGCGGGACCTGTATCTTGGTCTTCAAGTATAGCTGACCCGAATGCTCTCGATCTTTTTGTCTGGGGTCACCTAAAACGTGAAGTGTGCAGTACTCCCGTTGATAGGGTGAATCTTAAACCCAGTTACGAGAGCTTGCTGAAAAGTAATGCATCTAATTCTTTATGTAGAAACTGTTAAAATTTTGAAATAAAATAAAAGTTATTAATATTCTACATCCTTATTCTTGACGTCTACATATTTGCATCCGTCTGCTGCTGAAGGGCTCTCAATTCTTGCGTGTACCAGGGGGGTGTGCAACGTAACTGCGTCGGTGCGCGCTTTAATCGAATTTCTTCCACACATCGAGCTTCCTCTCCTTCAGCAGGACGATGCCAGACCGCACACGAGTGCTGCAACATCTGCGACAATCCGACGGCTTTGGTTCACTATCGTCGTTTTTCCTCCTTCCAGTCCCGACGTGCCCCAATCGTATTTCCATCTTTTCCAAAACTTCGACAGTGATGAAGCGGTGCAAGCAGACGTGAGGTTGTGGCCCCGTCAGCAAAGGCAAACGCCCTAAAGTGACGGTATCATCAAACTTTTCTCTCGATGTGAGAAATGTATTCGTTGCCGGGGGAATATGTTGTGAAATAAATACGTAGACATGAAGGATAAACATGTAGAATATTACACTACTGGCCATTAAAATTGCTACACCAAGAAGAAATGCAGATGATAAACGGGTATTCATTGGACAAATATATTATTCTAGAACTGACATGCCATTACATTTTCACGCAATTTGGGTGATAGATCCTGAGAAATCAGTACCCATAACAACCACCACTGGTTGTAATAACGGCCTTGATACGCCTGGGCTTTGAGTCAAACGCAGCTTGGATGGCGTCTACAGGTACAGCTGCCCATGCAGCTTCAACACGATACCACAGTTCATCAAGTGTAGTGACTGGCGTATTGTTACGAGCCAGTTGCCCGGCTACCATTAACCAGACGTTTTCAATTGGTGAGAGATCTGGAGAATGTGCTGGCCAGGGCAGCAGTCGAACATCTTCTGTATCCAGAAAGGCCCGTACAGGACCTGCAACATGCAGTCGTGCATTATCCTGCTGAAATGTAGGGTTTCGCGGGGATCGAATGAAGGGTGGAGCCTCGGGTCGCAACACATCAGAAATGTAACGTCCACTGTTCAAAGTGCCGTCAATGCGAACAAGAGGTGACCGAGACGTGTAACTAATGGCACCCCATACCATCACGCCTGGTGGTACGCCAGTATGGCGATGACGAATACACGCTTCGAATGTACGTTCATCGCGATGTCACCAAACACAGATGCGACCATCATGATGCTGTAAACAGAAGCTGGATTCATCCGAAAAAATGACGTTCTGCCATTCGTGCACCCAGGTTCGTCGTTGAGTGCACCATCGCAGGCGCTCCTGTCTGTGATGCAGCGTCAAGGGTAACCGCAGCCATGGTCTCCGAGCTGATAGTCCATGCTGCTGCAAACGTCGTCGAACTGCTCGTGCAGATGGTTATTGTCTTGCGAACGTCCCCATCTGTTGACTCAGGGATCGAGACGTGGCTGCGCGATCCGTTACAGCCAAGCGGATAAGATGCCTGTCATCTCGACTGCTAGTGATACGAGGCCGCTGGGATCCAGCACGGCGTTCCGTATTACCCTTCTGAACCCAACGATTCCATATTCTGCTAACAGTCATTGGATCTGGACCAACGCGAGCAGCAATGTCGCGATTCGATAAACCGCAATCGCGATAGGCTACAATCCGACCTTTATCAAAGTCGGAAACGTGATGGTACGCAATTCTCCTCCTTAACGAGGCATCACAACAACGTTTCACCAGGCAACGCCAGTCAACTACTGTTTCAGTATGAGAAATCGATTGGAAACTTTCCTCATGTCAGTACGTTGTAGGTGTCACCACCGGCGCCAACCTTGTGTGAATGCTCTGAAAAGCTAATCATTGGCATATCACACCATATTCTTCCTGTCGATTAAATTTCGCGTCTGTAGCACGTCATCTTCGTGGTTTAGCAATTTTAATGGCCAGTAGTGTAATATAGTTTGTTTTATTTAATAAGCTTTAAGAGTTTTCACACAAGAAATTACTTTTCAGCCTGCCTTCGTAATAGGGGCTTAATCGAAAAGTTTACATTAGAAACACGCTAACACACAACAGCAATTATCTCACAAAAGGGTCGTTCAAGTACCTATTTTTTGCTTCTCTTATCGCTTTCCCTATTTATCATTTTCACAATGATTGATCGTTCGTTTCATTCAAATACTGTAACTTCGGTAAGGACACCACTGACGTCGTTAAGTCAAAGACATCTCTCGTGCAATGTTTACTTAAGGCTAACAACTGTCTTCATACTCAGCCTTCCTCTAGAGTCCTTTACATAAACTTTGTCTTGCCACTTGAGCTGAAGGTCTGCGCTCCGTGACTGCCGTGTGAATGAGATGTTTCTCGCCGTCATCACTTTTTGCGATACACTGTTTGTTTAACGGATCTTCTGGTTTCACCGAGAGGTTGCACGATGATTAAAGTACTGGATTCACCTTTGAGAGAAGTGGGTTTAATTCCCTCTCCAATCACGCGGAAGTAGGTTAACCGTCGGTTTGTGTTTCGTTTAAAGGGCATATTGGAATTCTCTGAGGATTACCGGTTATGATTTAAAATAATAAATATTCGTAATTCTCTGGCAACTACGAGTACTGCCAGTGTCGGGTATACAACAGGCAAAATTTCGAAAAAAAAATGATGTAGGGTAGAGGGTTGTACTTTGGAACCATTCCAGACTTCCGCCTCGACCCAGCACTCAAACAGAAGTTTAACATATTTTCTTATCCGATCCTTAAATATTGGCACATTTCTTGTGTGCTGCAGTCTCTTTCTGAAATTACAAAAGATACTCCAGAAAAACAAAATATTTCCGAAAGTGAAAAAAAAAAATGTTTCAAGGTATAACATGGTAATCTGCCTAGGAAAAATATCCTGGTCAGGATTAAAAGTGTTGCAATCGAGAACTCTTTTCAATTCTACATTTAATACTTTAGCTGTTACATTACTGCTGTACTACACAACAATAAACACTAAGAGAAATGAAATTAGCCGGCCGGAGTAGCCGAGCGGTTCTAGACGCTACAGTCTGGAACCGCGCGGCTGATACGGTCGCAGGTTCGAATCCTGCCTCTGGCATGGATGTGTGTGATGTCCTTAGGTTAGTTAGTTTTAAGTAGTTCTAAAATCTAGGGGACTGATGACCTCAGAAGTTAAGTCCCATAGTGCTCAGAGCCAGAAATGAAATTAAGTTGAACTATTATCAAAAACCAGTAACAAGTTAAATACATGTTCAAATAGAAGCTGTTCTAAACTGACACAGATTTCCATTTTAAAGATAGATAAAGTTTTTAAGGCATTGAGGAAAATCAGTCCGTTTTCAAACGTCTCATGTTCCGTGGTAGAAGGTTTTCTTCTCTCTCAAGGTGCAAGATGGCGCACGACCGACGAAGTATGGTTTATGCATCAACACATTGTATAATAATCACTTTTAAAAATATATAGAATTTTGCTCGCCGTGAACTTCCGTTATTTAATAATTAACAATATCTTCCAGTTAGCTTTCATATATTACACATTACTGAAATGTGCAGATTTCAAAATTGCGTTGATTGCCCCATACGTCAATTCTAGGCAGATTATTTTACACTTTATGAAAAATATATTATTTATTATTTTCCGTTACAAACAGCTCTTCAGATGTTATGTCATCATCAAATACAAAGATAAATGTGTTTGGCTGCGAAATTTTTTTAGGATCGACGACTTTAAACCAGTGTATCTAGAGAGTATCTTAGTTCATCTCCAAAGATAACAACTGTTAACGCTTGATTTAGGACTAAGACGAGAGGGATTATTTCAGTGAAAAAGCGATGAAAAACTACTGAACTTTGATAAAATATATGAAACATTAAATAAGGAACAATGTAACAAATTACAACAATTGTTCTGAGAAGAAAAATAAATTGTGCAATAAAAACTCCGGTGACATGTTCCAAGTGAGTTGCTGAATAAAATAAACTTATCTTTAACATGTCCAGTTTTACGAACAGGTAAATTGTACAAGTGAGAAGAAGCTGATTCAGCTACTATAGCTTTACTTGCCCTGTTAAAAAATTTTCTTTGTCTAATCATAGGTGCTTCACTTACCTGCTTAATATTACATTATAACTTACCTGTCTGAAATATTGGACCTGTTAAGGACAAGCTAATTTGTTAAGACACTCACTTGGAACATGCCACGAGAGCTTATTGTTCAATTTATTTTTCCTCTCAGAACAACTGTTGCGATTTGTAATACAGTTCTTTATTTGATGTGTCACATATTTTATCAAAGTTCAGTAGTTTTTCCTCACATTTTCATTGATATGAATTCCTCTCTTCTTAGTGCTATATCAAATATTAGCAGTCGTCATCTCTGAAAACAAACTGAGATACTCTGTAGATGCGCTGGTTTAAAATCATTAGACCTACAAAAATTTCACAGACACACATATTTGTGTTCTAAGACAAAAAAACGGCTTACCGCGAAGGAATTATCCAAATGGGACGGAAACCGGTAAATGTAATTTAACGTACAGACAAACAAAGTGGATGATTTATTCAAGAGACAGGGCTTCGCGAATTGAGCAAGTCAGTAACGCGTTGGTCCAACTCTGGTCCTTATGCAAGCAGTTACTCGAGTTGGCATTGACATATGGGATTGTTGGATGACCTGAGAAATATCGTCCCAAATTGTGTCCAATGGGTCCGCTCGATAGTCGAAATCCCGAGCTGGTTGGAGGAAACTGCCTACGATTCTTCAAATGTTCTCAATTGGGGAGAGGTCCGGTGACCTTGCTGGCCAACATCGGGTTTGGAAAGCGTCAAGAGAATCATTACAAACTCTCGCCGTTCGCCTGGAATCTCACTGACTTGAGTAGAATTGGCTTCAGTGATGAGTTCTGATTGTCAGTGAGCCCTCATGGCCATTGAAGACATGTCTGGAGACGCCTCGAACAGCAGTGGGATACCAACCAGACTGTCTCCGCCATACGGCCCGACAGCCGGGCGTGATGGTCAGGGATGCCTTTTTTTTTTTCATTACAGGACTCCTTTTGCTGTCGTCCACGGCACCCTAACAGCACAGCAGTACATCGACGAAATTCATTTTGGTACCCTTCAGGCAAGCCATCCTGGGCTTACATTTCAGCAAGATAATTCCCGCCCGGACACGGCGAAATTTTCTACTGTTGGTCTTCGTGCTTGCTTGCCTAGCCCTACTTGGGCCAGCCAGGTCACCGGATCTCTCCCCAACTTAGAACTTTTGAATCATTATGAACAGGACCATCCAACCAGTTGGAGATTCTGAAAGTATTTGGAACGACATCCCTCAGCAAGGCATCCAACAACTCTGTCAATCAGTGCATAGCCTAATAACTGCTGGCATAATAGCCAGAGGTGTACCAATACGTTACTGACTTACTCAAGCTCTTCCTCTTGAATAAATCATCCAGCCGTTTTGAAATAGTAATCACGGTTTGCAAAAGAAATTAACAAATATTGTGGACTATTACACAAGCACTGTATGTGGTTTCATTCATAAGATCTCAAAATATTTAGTAATTCGGCACAAGACACAATCTCATGTCTCACTACAGAAAAAGAGTTGAAAATACTGGAAACTGCTTAGGAAGGTCTCTAGTGCCCATTGATTCATGTGATTCTAAAATAGATTGAGACCCCGACCAGGAAACATCATGTGTTCCTAGGTACACAATCCTCAAGATAAACTCTCCGTCCTGGAATTATTAATTTCTTACAAATTCAGGCACCAAATCTCTCTCTTTTTAAAAAGCTACAGACTGACTAACTGGAACGTGGCGGTTAATCACACATGCACTGAGATGGCAAAAGTCATGGGACACCTCCTAATACCGTGTCGCACCTCCTATTGCCCGGCGTAACGTAGCAACTCGACGTGGCATGGACTCACCAAGTCCCTGAAGACCACAGCAGAAATACTGGCCCATGCTGCCTCTATAGCCACAAATAATTGTGAAAATGTTGCCGGTGCAGGAGTTTCTGCACGAACTGACCTCTAGATAACGCCCTACGGATGTTCGATGGGTTTCATAGCAGACGATCTGTGTGGCAGAATCATTTGCTCGAATTGTCCAGAATGTTCTCCAAACCAGTCGCAAACAGCTGTGGACCGGTGCCACAACATCCTTGTTTGGAAACATGAGTGGCTGAAAATGGTCTCCAGGTAGCTGAACATAATCACTTCCAGTCACTGATCGGTTCAACTGGACCAGAGGAACCAGTACATTCCACCAGCTTGCACAGTGTCTTGTTGACAACTCGGGTTAATGGGTTCGTAGGGTCTGCGCCACTCTCGATCCCTACCACCCGCTCTTACCAATTAAAATCGGGTCTCATCTCACCAGACACGGTTTTCCAGTCGTCTAGGGTCCAACTGACATGGCCACGAACCCAGAAGAGGCGCTGCAGGTGACGTTGTGCTGTTAGCAAAGGCATCGCTTCGGTCGTCTGCTGCCATAGCCCATTAACGCCAAATTCAGCCGCACTGACCTAACGGATACGTTCGTCGTACGTCTCACATTCATTTCTGCGGTTATTTCATGCACTGTTGCTTGTCTGTTATCACTGACAACTCAACGCAATCGGCCCTGCTCTCGGTTGTTAAGCGAAGGTCGTCGGCTATTACGTTGCCACTGGTGAAAGGTAATGCCTGAAACTTTTCATTCTCGGCACACTCTTGACACTATCAATCTCGGAACATTGAGCTCCCAAAAGATTTTCAACTACCATTCCACATTAGAAGTGTGTTAATTCCCGCTGTGCGTCCAGAATCACGTCCGTAACCCTTCCTCATGAATCACCTGAATGCAAATGACAGCTGCGCCAATTCACTCCCCTTTTACACCTTGTGTACGCGAACTACCGCCATCTGTATATGTGCACATCGCTTTCCCATGACTTCAGTCACCTCAGTATACTACACTACTGGCCATTAAAATTGCTACACCACGAAGATGACCTGCTACAGACGCGAAATTTAACGACAGGAAGAAGATGCTGTGATATGCAAATGGTTAGCTTTTCAGAGCATTCACACAAGGTGGCGACACCTACAACGTACTGACATGAGGAAAGTTTCCAACCGATTTCTCATACACAAACAGCAGTTGGCCGGCGTTGCCTGGTGAAACGCTGTTGTGATGCCTCGTGTAAGAAGGAGAAATGCGTACTATCACGTTTCCGACTTTGATATAGGTCGGATTGTAGCCTATCGCCATTGCGGTTTATCGTATCGCGACATTGCTGCTCGCGTTGGTCGAGATCCAATGACTGTTAGCAGAATATGGAATCGGTGGGTTCAGGAGGGTAATACGGAACGCCGTGCTGGATCCCAACGGCGTCGTATCACTAGCAGTCGAGATGACAGGCATCTTATCCGCATGGCTGTAACGGATCGTGCAGCCAAGTCTCGATCCCTGAGTCAACAGATGGCGAGGTTTGCAAGACAATAACCATCTGCACGAACAGTTCGACGACGTTTGCAGCAGCATGGACTATCAGCTCGGAGACCATGGCTACGGTTACCCTTGACGCTGCATCACTGACAGTAGCGCATGTGATGGTGTACTCAACGACGAACCTGGGTCCACGAATGGCAAAACGTCATTTTTTCAGATGAATCCAGATTCTGTTTACAGCATCATGATGGTCGCATCCGTGTTTGGCGTCATCGCGGTGAACGCACATTGGAAGCGTGTATTCGTCATCGCCATACTGGCGTATCACCCGGAGTGATGGTACGGGGTGCCATTGGTTACACATCTCGGTCACCTCTTGTTCGCATTGACGGCACTTTGAACAGTGGACCTTACATTTCAGATGTGTTACGACCCGTGGGTCTACGCTTCCCCACGAAACCCTACATTTCAGCAGGATAATGCACGACCGCATGTTGCAGCTCCTGTACGGGCCTTCCTAGATACAGAAAATGTTCGACTGCTGCCCTGACCAGCACATTCCCCAGATCTGTCACCAACTGAAAAAGTCTGGTCAATGGTGGTCGTGCAACTGGCTCGTCACAATACGCCAGTCACTACTCGTGATTAACTGTGGTATCGTGTTGAAGCTGCATGAGCAACTGTACCCTTACACGCCATCCAAGCTCTGTTTGACTCAATGCCCAGGTGTATCAAGGCCGTTATTACGGCCAGAGGTGGTTGTTGTGGGTACTTAATTCTCAGGATCTATGCACCCAAGTTCCGTGAAAATGCAATCACATGTCAGTTCTAGTATAATATATTTGTCCAATGAATACCCGTTTATCATCTGCATTTCTTCTTGGTGTAGGAATTTTAATGGCCAGTAGTGCATTAAAGGTCATACTAATTATACAAAATTGTTAAGGCTTTCGTGGCCACTTGTTGACAAACTGCCTATTTGCTTCTGTCTCGGGTTCTTCGGCCGACGTTCATCTAATGATTTTTCTGACGTTTCGCCAGCACGAGTGGTTGGCATTGTCAAAGCTTCACCCTCCATTGCCGGTGGTGAACTGGAGGCGAGCTCGCGGCCGCAGACTATATGTACCTGGCGCGCCAACGTCCGAGGGCTTCTCCGCGGTCATTTCCGGTGCGGTTCTCCTCTTGCTACCTGCGACGGTCGTTCGCTGCAGTACGGAAAGCCAGGATCCGTTTACCTTAAGGCTTTCCTCTTTCTTGTTGAAACTGTTCGCGTGTTTTTGTATTTCTACAGCTTCTCTGAACAAGGGCGTGTGATAGTGCTTCTCTACAGCTAAAACTTCCGTGTCGGCGAATTTTATTACGTGGTCGGTCCCATTCAGTGCGTGCTCTGCCACGGCCGATTTCTCCACCTGCCCCAACCTGCAATGTCGCTTGTGCTCTTTGATCCTGGTGTTAATTGATCGTCCAGTCATTCCGACATAAACTTTTCCGCATGTGCATGGTATACGGTATATTCCCGACCTTGCAAGTGGGTCTCTTTTCTCCTTCGCCGATCTAAGACACTCTTTGATCTTCCTTGTCGGTTTGAAAATCGTCTTTACGCCATGTTTGCGCAATGTACGGCCGATTCTGTCCGTCACTCTGGGAATGTATGGCAGAAAGGCCGTACCCGACATTTCTTTTTCTGGTTCCTTACTTCGCCGAGTGTTGGGCTCTGTTACACTTCTAATGTAATTTGTGGAGTACCCATTGCTCCTCAGAACAGTTTCCAGGTGTTGCATTTCTCGTTTGAGGTGTTACGGCTCACATATTCGTCCTGCTCTCGTTACGAGCGTACTAATCATGCCTCTTTTCTGGCTCGGGTGGTGGTTTGACAGTTTGTGCAGGTATCGGTCCGTGTGTGTCGGTTTTCGATACACGCTGTGTCCCAGGTTTTCGCCTTCCCTTGTGAGTAGCACATCTAGAAATGGCAGTTTCTTGTCCTTTTCTACTTCCATGGTAAATGTTATGTTGGCATGGAGGCTGTTCAAGTGTCTTAGGAAGTCACCGAGCTGTTCTTCACCGTGGCTCCACACCACGAAAGTATCATCGACGTACCTGTACCACACCTTAGGTTTGCAAGTCGCCGAGTCCAGTGCCTGTGCTCCGAATTGTTCCATGAAGAAGTTGTCCACCACTGGACTGAGAGGGCTACCCATTGCGACGCCTTCCAGCTGTTCGTAGAAATTAGATCCGACAACGTACCGAAAACTAAGCGCAGATCCGACGCAGCTTATCACTCGGAATACGAATCGATTAATCAAGGCGTCTTCTCTGCCGGCGGACATACAGAGAAACCTGCGCAACACGGAAGCCCTACCACCTCGGCTGTATGGATTACCCAAGATCCATAAGAACAACGTTCCACTGATACCGATCGTTAGCGCTCCTGGCTCACCAACGTATAAACTGGCAAAACACTTGGCCTCTCTGCTCCAGCCACACGTGGGGAAGACCGACACATACATTAAGGACTTAGGACATTTCATCGAGAAGCTGAAGAAACTGAAACTTGCACCAAACGACATCCTGGTCAGCTTTGATGTTGTTTCGTTATTTACGAAAGTGCCACTCAGTGACGCTCTGGAGCACATCGGTTCCATGTTCCCGCTAGACATCAAAAAGCTCTTCCATGCATGTCTCACCACGAGCTATTTCACGTGGAATGGCGATTTCTACGAACAGCTGGAAGGCGTCGCCATGGGTAGTCCTCTCAGTCCAGTGGTGGCCAACTTCTTCATGGAACAATTCGAAGCACAGGCACTGGACTCGGCGACTTGCAAACCTAAGGTGTGGTACAGGTACGTCGATGATACTTTCGTGGTGTGGAGCCACGGTGAAGAACAGCTCGGTGACTTCCTAAGACACTTGAACAGCCTCCATGCCAACATAACATTTACCATGGAAGTAGAAAAGGACAAGAAACTGCCATTTCTAGATGTGCTACTCACAAGGGAAGGCGAAAACCTGGGACACAGCGTGTATCGAAAACCGACACACACGGACCGATACCTGCACAAACTGTCAAACCACCACCCGAGCCAGAAAAGAGGCATGATTAGTACGCTCGTAACGAGAGCAGGACGAATATGTGAGCCGCAACACCTCAAACGAGAAATGCAACACCTGGAAACTGTTCTGAGGAGCAATGGGTACTCCACAAATTACATTAGAAGTGTAACAGAGCCCAACACTCGGCGAAGTAAGGAACCAGAAAAAGAAATGTCGGGTACGGCCTTTCTGCCATACATTCCCAGAGTGACGGACAGAATCGGCCGTACATTGCGCAAACATGGCGTAAAGACGATTTTCAAACCGACAAGGAAGATCAAAGAGTGTCTTAGATCGGCGAAGGAGAAAAGAGACCCACTTGCAAGGTCGGGAATATACCGTATACCATGCACATGCGGAAAAGTTTATGTCGGAATGACTGGACGATCAATTAACACCAGGATCAAAGAGCACAAGCGACATTGCAGGTTGGGGCAGGTGGAGAAATCGGCCGTGGCAGAGCACGCACTGAATGGGACCGACCACGTAATAAAATTCGCCGACACGGAAGTTCTAGCTGTAGAGAAGCACTATCACACGCCCTTGTTCAGAGAAGCTGTAGAAATACAAAAACACGCGAACAGTTTCAACAAGAAAGAGGAAAGCCTTAAGGTAAACGGATCCTGGCTTCCCATACTGTAGCGAACGACCGTCACAGGTAGCAAGAGGAGAACTGCACCGGAAATGACCGCGGAGAAGCCCTTGGACGTTGGCGCGCCAGGTACATATAGTCTGCGGCCGCGAGCTCGCCTCCAGTTCACCACCGGCAATGGAGGGTGAAGCTTTGACAATGCCAGCCACTCGTGCTGGCGAAACGTCAGAAAAATCATTAGATGAACGTCGGCCGAAGAACCCGAGACAGAAGCCAATAAGCAGTTTGTCATACTAATTAGTTTGGATTCCGCAGAAATATCGGAACGCGTGAGGCAATACTGACCCTACGACTTATCTTAGAAGCTAGATTAAGGAAAGGCAAACCTACGTTTCTAGCATTTGTAGACTTAGAGAAGGCTTTTGACAATGTTGACTGGAATAATCTCTTTCAAATTCTGAAGGTGGCAGGCGTAAAATACAGGGAGCGAAAGGCTATTTACAATTTGTACAGAATCCAGATGGCAGTTACAAGGGTCGAGGGACATGAAAGGGAATCAGTGGTTGGGAAGGGAGTGAGACAGAGTTGTAGGCTGTCTCCAATCTTATTCAATCTGTATATTGAGCAAGCAGTGAAGGAAACAAAAGAAAAATTCGGAGTAGGTATTAAAATCCATGGAGAAGAAATAGAAACTTTGCGGTTCGCCGATGACATTTTAATTCTGTGAGAGGCAGCAAAGGACCTGGAAGAGAAGTTGAATGGAATGGACAATGTCTTGAAAGGAGGATATAAGATGGACATCAACAAAAGCAAAACGAGGATAATGGAATGTATTCGAATTAAGTCGGGTGATGCTGAGGGAATTAGATTAGGAAATGAGACGCTTAAAGTAGTAAAGGAGTTTTGCTATTTGGGGAGCAAAATAACTGATGATGGTCGAAGTTGAGAGGATATAAAATGTAGACTGGCAATGGCAAGGAAAGCGTTTCTGAAGAAGAGAAATTTGATAACATGAGTATAGATTTAAGTGTCAAGAAGTCATTTCTGAAAGTATTTGTATGGAGTGTAGCCATGTATGGAAGTGAAACATGGACGATAAATAGTTTGGACAAGAAGAGAATGGAAGCTTTCGAAATGTGGTGCTACAGAAGTATGCTGAAGATTAGATGGGTAGATCACAGAACTAATGATGCGGTATTGGATAGGATTGGGGAGAAGAGAAGTTTGTGGCACAACTTGACTAGAAGAAGGGTTCGGTTGGTAGGACATGTTCTGAGGCATCAAGGGATCACCGATTTAGTACGGGAGGGCAGCGTGGAGGGTAAAAATCATAGAGGGAGACAAAGAGATAAATACACTAAACAGATTCAGAAGGACGTAGGTTGCAGTAGCTACTGGGAGATGAAGAAGCTTGCACAGGATAGAGTAGCATGGAGAGCTGCATCAAACCAGTCTCAGGACTGAAGACCACAACAACAACAACAACAATTAATGCTCGTCAACGCACTGATCACTACTGAATTCCACAATGGGGAGCGCGAAATCAAGTGGTTCAACCTCTCTAGCTATTCCATCTGCTTAGCTCGCAGATCTCAAGAGGTTCTGAATACTTCACTGCTGAGCATGGGCAGTAAAGGCACTCGCCGAAGCGTCAGTCAGAGACGGCTGCCCGAAGGCAGCCACGACCGGGTGCTACGCTTCCGTCAAACGTCCCAGCGCTGTCACGACGCGCGCGCGTGCGCGTCTATTCTGAGCTGTGATGGCGGCGCGAGACGCCTATGCTGATCAGGATGAGGAGGAGGCAGCGGAGGCCACGCGTCTGGGCCTGCCGGGCACGTCCGCGTTCCCGCGCTTCGCCGCTGCTCGACAGGTAGCGAGCGGATAGCGGGCCAGCGCCCTCGCTCCGTGCAGACGGGCCTCGCGCCTACGTGCAGCCGTCGGACCACTGCCGTATCATGCAAATACGGCCCCGCCAGCGGTAGCGACGGCCGTCACCTTTGCCGATCGAGGAGCGTCGCTCACCGTGTTTACTACCGGCTTTCCTCCACACCTCCCGCCGGCCGGTCGCTCTCTATCGGACGGGCCGCGTTGTCAGTTTTTACTCGTGGCGTTTACGGTTCACGCTCGCATTCCTACACTTTATCTCGCTCGTCATAGATGCCTGCCACCGACAGTTACGGTTGTCTCAGGCTTCCAGCTGGCAAGTGCTGCGGTTGAAAAGCTCCTGTTCCGAGGAGAAACACGGCAATAAAATCTAAACTTCCTTTCGCGGTCGTGTTGCCTGGCTTGTTGTGCCGACGCGTTGACCGGCATGGCTAATTCGTACGCGGTGGAAAATATATTTCTTCCGACGAGCGACTGAAGTTTCTACAGCGTGCTTGCAAATGAAAACTCCGTCCTCTGTCTGATAACAAGCTTCCCACACATGACAGGGAAGCCATGGATTTAAATTTTTCTGTCTTCTTCATTCCTTATTCCCATCTTTGGTTTCTTGGTTTCTTTGCTATTTATCTGCTATTGAGAATATCCCTTGCCCTGCAGACCGCCCTCGTTAGCAAAGAACTGAAGGCCTGAGAACACTCTGAAACATCCCCTTAGGAAAATTTATTAATTACTGTGCTGGTAAACTTCTTACATTATTTGATTCTCAAACAGCTGGGCAAAATTGAACGTACTCAGACATTTCTCTCTTTAATTATTCTGATCAACACTAAACTGACACACAATATTTTTAGCGCAACGCAATCTGACTTTCAATAATCCCTACAAAAGACTGATCCTGACTAGCAATAACCTATACCTTTCATGAATCACTTACCTCACAAAAATCTTCGTTACTCGAACTACTGCAGTACAGCGAGCGCCAATACTGCCAGCTAAATAAAAATTTCTAACTACTGAAGGCACTAACTACTGATAGGCATACTTAGCAAATGAAAGATTTTGATAGAGAACAAACAATGTATTTACCTTAATAGTGTTCAAAAGTCATTATATATATATATATATATATATATATATATATATATATATATATATATATATATATATATATATCTGTTAATGACACCCAGTCTTACAAATTTACTGTCTATGATGGACACACGTCCGGATCAACGTCCGGATCATCAGCTCTCAAAACTCTGCCAACTCTCTCCCCACATCCACCACTGCTGGCAGCTCACCTCCAAATGCGCAACGCTACGCGCTGTTCACATTCAACTGCCCAACACTACAGTAGCGAATATTCCAACAATGCCAACCAGCCACAGACTGCACACAGCACAGGCAGTAATTTTCATACAGAACGCTACGTGGCGTTACCAACATAAAAACCTAAACAGCCTAATTACAACTCGTCGTATGGGAAGGATGATGGCAGCTATTTGCACATAATTATAGACCCGTGCGCGTCGGTTTATCATTAATTTGAACTAGTATGGCCTGTGGCGCAATTCGACCAGTTGTGTCGTTGTCATACACATAAAATTGCACGTAGCATGGAGAACGACCATACGTAGATGCCACTGAACTTGATCTATGATAAAAAATATAGTGTGGTTCAAATGGCTCTGAGCACTATGGGACCTAACATCTGAAGTCATGAGTCCCCTACACTTAGAACTACTTAAACCTAACTAACCTATGGACACCACACACATCCATGCCCGAGGCAGGATTCGAACCTGCGACCGCAGCAGCAACGTGGTTCCAGGCTGAAGCGCTTCGAACTGCTCGTCCACAGCGGCCGGCAATATGGTGTGTCCTAAGGGGATACACTCCAAGTAAAACTGATTCTGAAATTTTAGCCTCAGAATTACCTTAACAAATTCCGTATTGTAGGTACCGATATTATTGGAATAATTCTTTGATTTCTCTTTAATTGTTCCATCAGTTGATGTGAGCCCTTGATAGAGTACAGTGAAACATATATTCTATGTTAACAGAGGCAAAGTAACTTTCCTCTTATGACAAAACAACACGAATTTGGTTCTATCACATAAAGTAACTCAGATGCAAAATTTTTACCATTGCAAAATCTGCATTTTAAATTCATCAAATCGCAATTACAACTCTCAAAATTATTTTGAATTTCGTTCAAAAATTGTATCTCTTCAGCTCCTTGCCTTTCAGTCCGACCAGTTACTGTTTTTCTTCGAGGCATACTCTAAAACTAATATAATTTCCATACAGTAAGGGAAGTTGTAGCTATTCAAAACGGAGAAATTGAAAATTAGGAACTTACTCCAGATTTTGCGGTAACAGCTGCAAATGAAAACAAAGTTAGTTCCGTTTACTCTTAGACAAAAGTAAACGAAAAAACGACGCCAATACACAGCGTTGTGTACAGTCTGTGTTGTCCCCAAAGATTTCTTTGCTGCTATGCTCTGTTGTCCACTGCTGAGAGTGCAAGCATTTGTGGCATTGTAGCTGCCCGATATGGTGTGTCGCTGCAGATGAATCGTCTGCAACATTTTAACATGAACGTCCCTAGAATGCGATTTCACGAAACATTGTTACTTTCGTGTTTCATCTCTACCATTGCACCTGATCAGTACGTGGGGCAGAAACTGGTAGCAGTGTGAGAGATAGAGGAAAATTTTTCATGTGTGTATGTCTGTTATGTTTTACCCCTCTTGACTGCTACGTAGACGCATATGTCTTTATGCACACGTGTCCGAAGTACCTTTCCAATGATATAATACATGACTGACTGACAATTAATGCAGTAGACAGTTTAAATACAAGTGTCAAAACTATTAAGTAGGAAACTGAATGAAGAGCCCAACAGTCCGCTGGAACTGTAAAGGGTTATTACAAATGATTGAAGTGATTTCACAGCTCTACAATAACTTTATTATTTGAGATACTTTCAAAATGCTTTGCACACACATGCAAAAGCTCAAAAAGTTTTTTTAGGCGTTCACAAATGTTCGATATGTGCCCCTTTAGTGATTCGGCAGACATCAAGCCGATAATCAAGTTCCTCCCACACTCGGCGCAGCATGTCCCCATCAATGAGTTCGAAAGCATCGTTGATGCGAGCTCGTATTTCTGGCACGTTTCCTGAATCTTTCACATAACCCCACAGAAAGAAATCGCATGGGGTTAAGTCGGGAGAGCGTGGAGGCCATGACATGAATTGCTGATCATGATCTCCACCACGACCGATCCATCGGTTTTCCAATGTCCTGTTTAAGAAATGCCGAACATCATGATGGAAGTGCGGTGGAGCACCATCCTGTTGAAAGATGAAGTCGGTGCTGTCGGTCTCCAGTTGTGGCATGAGCCAATTTTCCGCGGGCTACGCGTGAAACTTGCCCGCACGCGTTCAACCGTTTCTTCGCTCACTGCAGGCCGACCTGTCGATTTCCCCTTACAGAGGCATCCAGAAGCTTTAAACTGCGCATACCATCGCCGAATGGAGGTAGCAGTTGGTGGATCTTTGTTGAACTTCGTCCTGAAGTGTCGTTGCACTGTTATGACTGACTGATGTGAGTGCATTTCAAGCACGACATACGCTTTCTCGGCTCCTGTCGCCATTTTGTCTCACTGCGCTCTCGAGCGCTCTGACGGCATAAACCTGAAGTGCGGCTTCAGCCGAACAAAACTTTATGAGTTTTTCTACGTATCTGTAGTGTGTCGTGACCATATGTCAATGAATGGAGCTACAGTGAATTTATGAAATCGCTTCAATCATTTGTAATAGCCCTGTATTTATTCAAGTCCATTATTGACCAACAATAACTGTTTCGCAACTTTTACGTTGCATCATCTGGTGTATACGTCTACAGAATCAATTTTTAAATTAATAGTTTGATAATGAGAAATTGGAGTTATCTGAGATATCTTAAAAGTACTGAATGACTAGACTTAAACATGGAAGAAAATATTACGCACCAATTTAGGAAAGTAGATACACCCCACAAAGAATAAGCCTATTTAATAAATACGGTTTGTAATTTCATATCAAAAGGAGGTTTCTTACAAATGCTATGTCATATGGTGTGGGCAGTGGTCACAGATTTGCCGCAGAGTAACAGCTGGCGTGGCTAGGCAAAGTTCTCAGTCCTCCTCAATTTTTAGACATGACATTCATCTCTGACGATTGTTTGTTTTATCAATTGATGATGGGTTTTTTTATCAGTTGAAGAGGCTGGGAACTTTGTCTGGCCACACCAACTGTTGCTCTGCGGCAAATCTGTAACTACTGTGCACACCATATGACATAGCATTTGTAAGTAATCTTCTTTTGGTATATGTACAGGTCGGTTCTTTGTGGGGCGTATGTGATCGACACCTAGTTTTCTGTGCGAGTGTGTATTCGACTTGAAAAAATACAGCCTCAGCAGACTGTTGGACGCTTCATTTAGTTTTATATTTAATAGTTTTAACACCTGTATTTAAACAAACGTCTACTGTATTAACTGTCAAATAATCATGCATAGACTGTGCGGCTGGTCCCGGCGGAGGTTCGAGTCCTCCCTCGGGCATGGGTGTGTGTGTTTGTCCTTAGGATAATTTAGGATAAGTAGCGTGTAAGCTTAGGGACTGATGACCTTAGCAGTTAAGTTCCATAAGATTTCACACACATTTGAACATTTGCACAATTATGAATAACTACACTCCTGGAAATTGAAATAAGACCACCGTGAATTCATTGTCCCAGGAAGGGGAAACTTTATTGACACATTCCTGGGGTCAGATACATCACATGATCACACTGACAGAACCACAGGCACATAGACACAGGCAACAGAGCATGCACAATGTCGGCACTAGTACAGTGTATATCCACCTTTCGCAGCAATGCAGGCTGCTATTCTCCCATGGAGACGATCGTAGAGATGCTGGATGTAGTCCTGTGGAACGGCTTGCCATGCCATTTCCACCTGGCGCCTCAGTTGGACCAGCGTTCGTGCTGGACGTGCAGACCGCGTGAGACGACGCTTCATCCAGTCCCAAACATGCTCAATGGGGGACAGATCCGGAGATCTTGCTGGCCAGGGTAGTTGACTTACACCTTCTAGAGCACGTTGGGTGGCACGGGATACATGCGGACGTGCATTGTCCTGTTGGAACAGCAAGTTCCCTTGCCGGTCTAGGAATGGTAGAACGATGGGTTCGATGACGGTTTGGATGTACCGTGCACTATTCATACCGTGCACTATTCAGTGTCCCCTCGACGATCACCAGTGGTGTACGGCCAGTGTAGGAGATCGCTCCCCACACCATGATGCCGGGTGTTGGCCCTGTGTGCCTCGGTCGTATGCAGTCCTGATTGTGGCGCTCACCTGCACGGCGCCAAACACGCATACGACCATCATTGGCACCAAGGCAGAAGCGACTCTCATCGCTGAAGACGACACGTCTGCATTCGTCCCTCCATTCACGCCTGTCGCGACACCACTGGAGGCGGGCTGCACGATGTTGGGGCGTGAGCGGAAGACGGCCTAACGGTGTGCGGGACCGTAGCCCAGCTTCATGGAGACGGTTGCGAATGGTCCTCGCCGATACCCCAGGAGCAACAGTGTCCCTAATTTGCTGGGAAGTGGCGGTGCGGTCCCCTACGGCACTGCGTAGGATCCTACGGTCTTGGCGTGCATCCGTGCGTCGCTGCGGTCCGGTCCCAGGTCGACGGGCACGTGCACCTTCCGCCGACCACTGGCGACAACATCGATGTACTGTGGAGACCTCACGCCCCACGTGTTGAGCAATTCGGCGGTACGTCCACCCGGCCTCCCGCATGCCCACTATACGCCCTCGCTCAAAGTCCGTCAACTGCACATACGGTTCACGTCCACGCTGTCGCGGCATGCTACCAGTGTTAAAGACTGCGATGGAGCTCCGTATGCCACGGCAAACTGGCTGACACTGACGGCGGCGGTGCACAAATGCTGCGCAGCTAGCGCCATTCGACGGCCAACACCGCGGTTCCTGGTGTGTCCGCTGTGCCGTGCGTGTGATCATTGCTTGTACAGCCCTCTCGCAGTGTCCGGAGCAAGTATGGTGGGTCTGACACACCGGTGTCAATGTGTTCTTTTTTCCATTTCCAGGAGTGTATTTTTACTGTGGCTGCCCCAGTTGTAAAATTATCTGTAACGAATAAAATAAGTTTCATTATTTGAAAGAGGATGAAACTTTTGAAACACTCTGTTCATGATAAGTAAAGTAAAGTCGTACGGGACTGCTAGCCGGCAAACTCACGGACCCATGGATGCTAACGTAAATGTTCCGCAGAGCACAATGGATTCGCCACCAGGTTGTCTCCATCCCGCAGTGCAGGTGTAGACAGGTGGAAGACGACGGTTTCGCGTCCTCCTACTGGCTTGATGAAGAAGTTATCGGGATTCATCAGACCATGCAACGCTCTGTCACTGCACCAACGTTCAGTGCTGACCCTCACGTGCCAATTTCAGTCGTAGTTACCGATGTCGGGGTGTTAACATCGGCACATGCATGGGTCGTCGTCTGAGGGGGCCCATCGTTTGGAGTGTTGCGTGCACTGTGTGTTCAGACACACTTGTAATCTCCCCAGCGTTAACATCTGCTGTTAATTCCGCCACCGTTAGTCTCCTGTCCTGTTTTACCAGTCTGCCCAGCCAACGACGTCCATATGTAATGAGGGGAGGCTGCCCAGCTCCACGACGTCGGGACGTGCTTTCACCATGTACTGAAGACACTCACTACAGCACTCCTCGAACACTCGACAAGTCGTGCAGTTTCAGAAATGCTCGTACCGAGCCTCCGTGTCATCACAGTCTGCCCTCGTTCAAACTCAGATAAATCTCGCGCCTTCCCCGTTCTACACACGGACAGCACGCTCACTGATATTGCATGCAGCGTGCGTGTGTCTGACGAGCAGTCATTCTTAGCCAGGTGATGCTGCTATCGGCTGGACGGGTTTATATCGATAGCAGGTCGGTGGTCATAATGTTTTGGCTGATCAGCATATGTCTCGGATTAACCACATTTATAGACACTGCCAATGAAAGCAGCGATCGTCGCCCACAGGGCCTCCTCCGTGCATATCTTCACGTAGTCCTCAGATCAAGAGGCAGATCTACACTTTACTCGTATAATCGCCGGTAGTGGGTAACCGTGTAACGGGCTGGCCGTAACACCTGACGTCGTTACGCTCCCCAGTGGATGTAGAGGGAGCCTAAGGCGGTAAACGAATTTGTGGAACGAATCTTACTGACCGTGAATATGATGTGGCCCACTTTATGGAGATCCGAAGGCTGTAATCAGAGACCGACAACTTGTTCGGAAAATAGCAGGAGGTGTTACGGACAGGTCCGTGTAGCTTCCCTGGCACAGATCTTTCATCATTTTCCTACACCACCATCCAATTCTTACTACATAATGGCCGGAACTCATGCTAAAACCTTTCTATCGTCGCACCTAATCCAGCTCAGCCGCCTGTCATCAATAAACGGATAACGAGAGGACGTAAACGCTCGCATCAGCTGAAGCAGCCACTTCTTCTCGAAGCGTTCTATGCACGAAATTTCGGACATACGTTTCATTGCACACTCACTTTTGCTGCTGTTCCTATGTCCTCAATCGTATTTCTTTCGTCCCACAACTACTTACATTTCATGCAAGACTAACTTTTAAGGTCTCATTTAGACTGTCGTCGTCCACAATCTTTTCGTGTGTGCCAAGATGTATCCCTCTGAACGAGCCTTACACAACTGCGGAGCTCAGAAATTGTTGCGGCCACTTCATTTATGCCATTAACTCGCTTCTATTAAAGTGTTAGTGGGAAGCAACATAAGGAACAACCAGAAGAGAGGATTTGTTCTACGATATTGAAACTTCCCCTTTGTATGTAAAGAATGACAGTACTGGAAAAACTCTTACGTTATTTGATTTTCAAACAGCTGAGCAAAACTGAACGTACTGAGACAGTTCTCTCTTTACCCATTCTGATCATCACTAAACTGACACACAATATTTTTAGCGCAACGCAATCTGACTTTAAATAATCCCTACAAAAGAATGGCCCTGACTAAAAATAACCTAAACCTTTCATGAATCACCTACCTCACAAAAATCTTCGTTACTCGAACTACTGCAATACAGCTAGCGTCAATACTGCCAGCTAAATAAAAGATTCTAACTACTGAAGTCCCTAACTACTGATAGGCATAGTTAGCACATAAAAGATTTTGACAGAGAACAAGCAATGTATTTGTGGTGTCACCGCCAGACACCACACTTGCAAGGTGGTAGCCTTTAAATCGGCCGCGGTCCGTTAGTATACGTCGGACCCGCGTGTCGCCACTATCAGTGATTGCAGACCGAGCGCCGCCACACGGCAGGTCTAGAGAGACGTCCTAGCACTCGCCCCAGTTGTACAGCCGACTTTGCTAGCAATGGTTCACTGACAAATAATTACGCTCTCATTTACCGAAACGATAGTTAGCATAGCCTTCAGCTACGTCATTTGCTACGACCTAGCAAGGCGCCATTATCATTTGTTATTTATCTTGGGATGCATGTACAGTCAGACCGATGTCTACCAATTATGGATTAAAGTTAAGTATTTCACCATCTGCGTCCGTTTTTCTAAGTTCTAATTTCCTTGTCATTTTCCAGACCTCACGCCAGCCTGCGTGAGCTTAAACGCGTGCCTTTCGGCTTCCTCCAAACCCCGTGAATTGGCTCCTGCCAATTCACAACAGTATTTACCTTAATAGTGTTCAAAAGTCATTATATATATATATATATATATATATATATATATATATATATATATATATATATATATCAATTCATGACATCCAGTCTCACAGATTTCCTTTTTCTGACGGACACACATCCAGATCGTCTGCTTATAGTAACCTCTCAAAACTCTGACATCTCTCTCTCCACATCCACCACTGCTGGCGGCTCACCTCCAACTGCCCAACGCTACACGCTGTTCACATCCAACTACCCAACACTACACAAGCGACTATTCCAACAATGAGTCCAACCAGCCACAGACTGCACACAGCGCAGTCATCGATTTTCATACAAAGCCCTACGTGGCGTTACCAACTTAAAAACCTAAACAGCCTACTTACAATATGTGCTGATGTAGCAGTCGACACCGGATAAGCTGCAAATGCCGCGCGCCCGCTCTCTGGAAGGAGGAGAACAGTGTACTGAACCTGTTCATCCATTAGCCTGCTAAGGCCTTTTATAGTTAATGAATTCCATATCGTATTCATTGTTTCTAGTGATGTCACACGGTACAGCTGGAACTATCCTGTACAGAATTATCTGGAGCGTTGATGCCGAGCAAAAACACCTGATTTCACAGCTTCCCGCGACAGTTCGTCTTGAAAGCCTTACGTAATATCATCTGAAGATTTCGGTAGGAAACTCATGTGGCAGTTTGCTCCCTGCAAGCATAATGATGCACGCAGCAATGGTCCACGGTGGCTAGACGGCTGAAGAAGTCGTCTGGAGTGGCCTGACCCAACAACAACATTTCCGCTTCAGTTCGGAGAGCGTCTTGAATGGGTGTGAACAGTCGCAGAACCCAGAGGGCAACCATCATTGTCATGTTTAAAAAGTCGTGCATTATGTAGGAATCTGATCCGTGTTGGACTCGCATTCAGGGGGACGACGGTTCAATCCCGCGTCCGGCCATCCTGATTTAGGTTTTCCGTGATTTCCTTAGATCACTCCAGGCAAGTGCCGAGATGGTTCCTTTGAAAGGGCACAGCCGACTTCCTTCCCCATCCTTCCCTAATCCGAGCTTGTGCTCTGTCTCTAATGACCTCCATCCCCTCCTGATCCGTTACCGGTTACCGTTATACACTAACGCTAGACTGTCATGCGTCTTCTTCTGTTGCGATTCCTGGTTCTTCGCGGAGAGATGGCCTACCATTCGTTCCTCGTCACTGAGACTTGTCTGGCTTCACTGGAAGCGTCTGCGCCAAGTTTACCACCGTGTCGTATGATGAACTACTGCCGCATCTTCCATCACTTCAGTGTGATCTGTTGCAGTGTTTTTCCCCTTCAAAATCGGAAAAGGAATTATCGCGCGATACTCCGCTTTGTCAGTGGACTGCAGCATTTTGCTTTGGGACCTCTAGCGACGTACTACGGTACAGCGGGGTGGGGTTTTCAATGTGTACCAGCGCTGCAGACGTGTACCTGGAAACGAAATGTAATATTAATTACGTAGCTTTATCTTTCAGAGGTAATAATTAAAACTATACGACTATCTCTTGCATACAAGGGTAACATCAGGTGTGGGCCAAGGAAGCGTAATAAGATTCCAAAATTTGCTCATTATACGAGGGGTGCACAATAAGAAATGCAACACATTTTTTTCTCGTCCAATTTCGGTTGAAAAACAGGAGAATTTACTGTGGGATGTCGCGGAATATTCCCCCTTCAGTCCCTACACTGTAATGAAGTTCCGATGTGCGGGCGCTGTAGGTAGCCTTCAAAAGGGCTTCTGTAACGGAGGTGCCTTCCAAACAGAGAGGTGTCACTGAGTTTACTTTGGCGGAAAACCAGAGCATCTCAGTTATTCATAGGCGCTTGCAGAATGTCTACGTAGACCCACTGGGCGAGCAAACCTGTCCGATCCCCCGCGTGCCTGCCGGCCGCACACAGCTGTGACTTCTGCAGTATTCGAACGTGCGGACACTCTCATTCGAGGTGACCGAAGGATCACAATCCAACACCTCGCTGCACAATTGGACAACTCTATTGGTAGTGCTCACAAAAGCTTCATCGGACTGTTCTTCCTCATCCACCCTACAGCCCGGACCTCGCACCTTCCGACTTCCGTCTCTTTGACCCAATGAAGGATGCACTCAGTAGGAAGCAGTACATGGATGATGGGGAGGTTACTGATGCAGCAAGACGTTGGCCCCATCGTCGACCAATAGAGTTTTATCATGCGGGCATACAGGCCCTCCTAGTAAGATGGCGTAAGACCGTAACACCGGAAACAGGGTTTTGTAGCCAAAAGAGTGGAGAATTACATTCTGTATTGGAATCCTGAATAAAAACAATCTGCCTTTAGAAAAAGAAGTGTTTCATTAGGTACTGAACGTCCTTTGTACATTTACGATTTACCAGATGGGAGAAACAGCAACCTTCGACCCGCCACGGTAGCCGAGAGCGCTAATGGGCTGCTTCCTGGACTCAGGTAGGCGCGCCAGCCCCGGATCCAATCCGCCCGGCGGATTAACGACGAGGGCCGGTATGCCGGCCTGCCTGGATGTGGTTTTTCGGCGGTTTTTCACATCCCGCTAGGTGAATACCGGGCTGATCACCACGTTCCGCCTCAGTTACACAACTCACAGACATTTGAAAACGTCTGCACTATTTCATGACTTACACTAGACGTAGACAGCTGGAGTACACTACTTCCGACCCAGGGGGTTCAGCGTAGCGTCAGGAAGGGCATCCGGCCACCCTATGCCATTAACACTGCCAAATCCGTCATAACAAAGCCGACCCCGCGTTGGAGCGGGACAAAGCCCCGAGAAAGAAAGAAACAGCAACCTTCGCTTACAAAACTGTTGTCTGTAGAGACAAATCTCTGCTGTACGACTGTAAATATATGCAAAACGCCTTAGAAATTGTTTCCAGCAGGTGTCCTCAATGAAATCTCCCTTAAAATGACTATACTGGAATCGTACTTGGGAGGTCCGCGGCTCATATGCCCATCCGATTTTGGTTTCCTTTGATTTCTCTAAATCGCGTGATGAGACACCGGTTTAGTTCCGTCAAAAAGGCACGGCCTGTTTCCTGCCCTGTCCTTCCCCATCTCACGCTTGCGTTCCGTCCCAAGTGACTTCGTCGCCAACGGGACGTTAAGCACTTACCTCCATTCCTTGAAATGGCAATAAATGCAAAATAATACACTCCTGGAAATTGAAATAAGAACACCGTGAATTCATTGTCCCAGGAAGGGGAAACTTTATTGACACATTCCTGGGGTCAGATACATCACATGATCACACTGACAGAACCACAGGCACATAGACACAGGCAACAGAGCATGCACAATGTCGGTACTAGTACAGTGTATATCCACCTTTCGCAGCAATGCAGGCTGCTATTCTCCCATGGAGACGATCGTAGAGATGCTGGATGTAGTCCTGTGGAACGGCTTGCCATGCCATTTCCACCTGGCGCCTCAGTTGGACCAGCGTTCGTGCTGGACGTGCAGACCGCGTGAGACGACGCTTCATCCAGTCCCAAACATGCTCAATGGGGGACAGATCCGGAGATCTTGCTGGCCAGGGTAGTTGACTTACACCTTCTAGAGCACGTTGGGTGGCACGGGATAGATGCGGACGTGCATTGTCCTGTTGGAACAGCAAGTTCCCTTGCCGGTTTAGGAATGGTAGAACGATGGGTTCGATGACGGTTTGGATGTACCGTGCACTATTCAGTGTCCCCTCGACGATCACCAGTGGTGTACGGCCAGTGTAGGAGATCGCTCCCCACACCATGATGCCGGGTGTTGGCCCTGTGTGCCTCGGTCGTATGCAGTCCTGATTGTGGCGCTCACCTGCACGGCGCCAAACACGCATACGACCATCATTGGCACCAAGGCAGAAGCGACTCTCATCGCTGAAGACGACACGTCTCCATTCGTCCCTCCATTCATGCCTGTCGCGACACCACTGGAGGCGGGCTGCACGATGTTGGGGCGTGAGCGGAAGACGGCCTAACGGTGTGCGGGACCGTAGCCCAGCTTCATGGAGACGGTTGCGAATGGTCCTCGCCGATACCCCAGGAGCAACAGTGTCCCTAATTTGCTGGGAAGTGGCGGTGCGGTCCCCTACGGCACTGCGTAGGATCCTACGGTCTTGGCGTGCATCCGTGCGTCGCTGCGGTCCGGTCCCAGGTCGACGGGCACGTGCACCTCCCGCTGACCACTGGCGACAACATCGATGTACTGTGGAGATCTCACGCCCCACGTGTTGAGCAATTCGGCGGTACGTCCACCCGGCCTCCCGCATGCCCACTATACGCCCTCGCTCAAAGTCCGTCAACTGCACATACGGTTCACGTCCACGCTGTCGCGGCATGCTACCAGTGTTAAAGACTGCGATGGAGCTCCGTATGCCACGGCAAACTGGCTGACACTGACGGCGGCGGTGCACAAATGCTGCGCAGCTAGCGCCATTCGACGGCCAACACCGCGGTTCCTGGTGTGTCCGCTGTGCCGTGCGTGTGATCATTGCTTGTACAGCCCTCTCGCAGTGTCCGGAGCAAGTATGGTGGGTCTGACACACCGGTGTCAATGTGTTCTTTTTTCCATTTCCAGGAGTGTACAATAAAGACTATTACAAAATTTAAATAGCTAGGAGTAATACTAATAAAAATATAAACAAACGCTCTGAATCAGAAGCGCGAAGACATATATTTGTTAGAAGGTACCTGGAAAAGTACAGCGCATCTGTAAACGAAGTCGCATACAAGACGCAGTTCGCCAAGTGTCGGATGTCCTTATCAAGTAACCACGACAGCAGACATGAACGATTTCAGTGACGCGCTATCAGGATCGTGAAAGGTAAGTTCTAGTAGAAAATGAAAAGGTGATGCTCAGGGAACTTAAATGTCGTTGTTCACGCAGATACTGAAAGAAGACTGGAGGTGCAGGGAATGTTCTACATATGAAAGACGGAAGAATCGCCAAATCGGCACTGCTGTGGGAACCAACGAATGGATACAAAAGTGGAGGAAGACGTCGTAACACCTGCAGACGAACTTTTGTAAACGGTCTTCGATGCATGGACGTGATTTGGAAGGCAGCTGGAAATCTGGCAGATGATCGAATTCACTAAGGAAACTTGTTGCCGAATATGCTACCTTGCACTGGAAGAACTTAGTCTGACGACAGTGCAAAAGTTCTGCTGCCTCCACCAAACATCCCAAGTAAAAACCAGAAGACTGAGATAAGAGAGATTAGAACGCAGACCACGGCATTTGAGAGCAATTTTTTCCATGCTTCATACGCGAGTGGTATGAGAGAGAAAATAGCTAAATATTACCGTCTAATGCCCTCTATCATGCACTACACAGTGGCTAGTTACCCGACATTCTGAGCATTTTAAAGCGGCGCGCCACAACATCCTATCCTGTGCGAATTTCTTCAACTCACGGAACCATTTCCACCATACTTTCTTAGTTATTTGTTGGATGAATTCCAATCTCTGTCTTCCCCATAGTTTTTACTTCCTACGGCTTCCTCTAGCACCATGGAAGTTCTTCCCTGATGTCTTAACACATGTCCTCTCTTCTTGTCCCTTCATCTTGTCTTTGTTTTTCATACGTTCTTTTCTTCGCCGTTCCGGCGTAAAAACTCTTCATTCCTTATCTCATCTGTCCGCCTAATTTTCAGCATCTTCCTGTAGCACCACATCTCAAACGCTTCGATTTTCTTCTTTACGGGTTTTCCCACACACAGCCCATGATTCACTCATACGGCGTTTGACACCAGTAGACTTATTTAGACAAGAAAGCCCTCTTCTTCTACTCTAGTCTGCTTTTTACATCCTCCCTGCTTCTTCCGTCGTTGGCTATTTTGTATCTAACGTAGCAGAATTCTTTATCTTCATTTGTTTCGTGGTCTCCAGTTTTGATGTTAAGTTTATTGCTAATCTCATTTGTCTTATTTTTCATTATTTTCGTTTCTCTCCAGTTTACACACAATCTATATTCTGTAATCATTAGACTCTTCCTTGCATTCAGCAGGTGTTGTAATTCTTCTTTCTTTCACTGATGATAGTAATGACATCAGCGAATCTTATCACTGACAACTTTTCACCCTGAATTTTAATGTCACTATTGAATCTTTCTGAGGCGTCCGTCATTGCTTCGTCGATGTATGGGCCGAATATCAGGGAGGAAAGAATGTATCCCTCTCTTGCGCCCTTTTTAAGGAGAGCACTTCGTTCTTGGTCTTCCAGTCTTATTGTTCCCTCTTGATTCTCGTACGTGTTACGTATTATCCGTCTTTTCCTACCGCTTACTAGTATTTTTCTCAGA
Source organism: Schistocerca nitens (assembly GCF_023898315.1). NCBI lineage: Eukaryota > Metazoa > Arthropoda > Insecta > Orthoptera > Acrididae > Schistocerca > Schistocerca nitens. The sequence goes on from NC_064615.1 coordinate 996,122,553, forward strand.
ATTTTGAATGCCTTGCACCAAGGTAAATTGTCTAGCGCTTTTTATAGGTCGACAAGCTTCCATTATCAATAACAACGACAGAACTGTCTATCTGGTGCCTTTAGCGGAGTACACGTGCAAATCCAGAAGGCTTCAGCAGGTTTACACACCTTTACACACTTTCCCTAAAGTGCAGACTGTATCCCAGTATAAACGACGGCTCTAAATGGACGGTTCACACAATTATCGTCCTTAAGCGGCGTTTGCCATGAACGTTTCCGCTCTGTTCTCTGGAGGTTTCCGATGTTCCTGTCCTGTCTGGCCTTTGAAATTGTCTCACACAGCTCCACTGCCGACAGAAAGCTTAAGTGTCAGAAACAACAGGCCTTTCATGCGGTCTGATTAAGCCGCGCGTTAAGCATTACGATTGCCGTTTAAAGCGAGCCAATTTCATTCCATCAGCGGGGCGCCTATTATACTAAACGCCTTTGGCCCCAGTGCTGGTTCTTTGCATCTGGCCCCGCTATCAATTACGGAGCACCGCTAGCTTGCCGCATTATGCCCGTCCTTTTTTGTTCTTTCCCTTCGGACGCGATAAACATCTGCTACAATTATCCGAGCATATCAATGGAGCATTAAAGCTCGCATCTGAAATTGCAGCCAGTCGCCTTCGGCTGGGGCTCGAGCCAGAGCGTGTGGCGTCCGATGATGGAGCAGCTATTCTCCTTCGCGTGCATGCGCAGTACAGCTCGTTGGGCGCAGGTGTCAACTTACCAAGTCTCGAAACCGCGCTTCGCTTCAGTGCAAAAATGGTTCAAATGGCTCTAAGCACTATGGGGCTTAACATCTGGGGTCATCAGTCCCGTAGACTTAGAACTACTTAAACCTAACTAACCTAAGCACATCACACACATCCATACCCGAGGCAGGATTCTAACCTGCGAGCGTAGCAGCAGCGCGGTTCCGGACTGAAGCGCCTAGAACCGCTCGGCCACAACGGCCGGCCGCTTCAGTGCGACCATTCCGTTTCCACCGTAACACTAGTCCAGGGGTGACCAACCTTCTAGTTTAGTGGAGCCACAATGGACGAAGACGCGTATTTTTGGGCCGCACATAATATACTTAATGCTAATGATAATCGATAAGCGCTGAGGAAAAAAGGAAATAAAAAGCAAAAAGGAAAAAATGGACAGTCATAGATATATACTTAACACATTTCAGTAATCTAAAAAATTTAGAATGTTTTTATGATTTTATTGTTCTAAAAAAAGCAAGGTCGAATTAATTTAACATTTTGTATATGCCATTTTATTAATAATTTTGTACACATGTAATTACAATTCATAGAATTAATGTTGAAACGTCCCTTAGAAAAAATTATGAATTACTGTGCTGATAAACCTCTTACATTATTTGATTTTCAAACAGCTGAGCAGAACTGAACGTACTCAAACATTTCTCCCTTTACTTATTCTGATCAACACTACACTGACACACAATATTATTAGCGCAACGCAATCTTAATTTCAATAATCTCTACAAAAGAACGGCCCTGACTAACAATAACCTATACCTTTCATGAATCACTTACCTCACAAAAATCTTCGTTACTCGAACTACTGCAATACAGCGAGCGCCAATACTGCCAGCTAAATAAAAGATTCTAACTACTGAAGGCACTAACTATTGATAGGCATAGTTAGCAAAATGAAAGATTTTGATAGAGAACAAACAATATATTTAGCTTAATAATGTTCAAAAGTCATCATATATATATCAGATCATGATATCCAGTCTTACAAGTTTACTGTCTCTGATGGACACGCGTCCAGATCATCCGCTCTCACTTCCCACATGCACCACTGCTGGCAGCTCACCTCCAACTGCGCAACGCTACGCGCTGTTCACATCCAACTGCCCAACACTACACTAGCGAATATTCCAACAATGCCAACCAGCCACAGACTGCACACAGCTCAGCCAGCGATTTTCATACAGAGCGCTACGTGACGTTACCAACATAAAAACCTAGACAGCCTACTTACAATGTGACATGTGACTTTGAATTTGGGTAACTAATGTATCAATATCGGGTTCGATCGAAATGGTTGCAATTCTCAGGGTCTTCTCAAGGTGTTCTTCTGAGCTTTTGGTTCTATTTTCACTCTGTGTGTGCTTTACTCTTAAAAATAACTGTCCCAAAATGTACGGGCTTCCAAAGAAAGATGACATACATAATGCATGATCCTACAGCAATTGTATTTGCCTCAGGGCAGGTAGGATTTGTAGAAGTCCTACAAAGATACATGATCAAATTTTTCTTTTAGTAGGACGTCAGACTGCAACTCTATGCATTCCCTTAGAAAATCTTCTGCCAATGTACTCCAACTATTTGTGTCACGGATGGTATCTCATAATCTCACTTTCACCGTTCGATACTAAACGAAGTGAAGTGACGCTGTGGTGACGCTCCACCTATTGTGAGTACACCACCATTTGACGGTGGCCTACCCTTCCGTTTCGTCCCGTTCCGCTCTGTTCCGCTCCGTTGATATCTAGTGTGAATCAGCCTTTATCTATTTAAGCTGAGAAGTTACTACGTTCGGTTGTGTTCTTCCGTAGAGAACGGGGAATTTCGCCAAATCACTCTAGTGCAGGGGCGTCCAACGTGCCGGACGCGGGCCGCATGCTATCCAGAGCAGGTATCAGTTCAAAATGGTTCAAATGGCTCTGAGCACTATGGGACTCAACTGCTGTGGTCATAAGTCCCCTAGAACTTAGAACTACTTAAACCTAACTAACCTAAGGACAGCACACAACACCCAGCCATCACGAGGCAGAGAAAATCCCTGACCCCGCCGGGAATCGAATCCGGGAACCCGGGCGTGGGAAGCAGGTATCAGTGCGGACCAAGAAGTGAGCATATATCACACGATCAGAAAAAGCCAAAACCTCCGTTGGTGTCAGGTTATGACAAACTGAAGTGTTTCAATTTGAAACTCCCACCGCACGTTGCTATTCTCTCATTGATTCATCCCGTTCGTGACATTGCCGCCCGTGCTATACTTGAACCTCCAGAGTCTCGTCCTTGTAACTGGCTAATAAGTCAGACGTGCTTGTCTGTTATCTTACGGCCACTTCAATTGCAACTGCGAAAATAAAGGTTTACACACGCATAATCAAATTAAATTATGGAAATACAAGGAGATTCTGTGTAATTTCTGTACAGTTGTGGGACTCAGTCATCGCCAGTTCCAGGAATTCCTCGGAATGTTGGATGCTGAGTATGGTGATGTAGTATATTTTACAGAAGCAAGTCAAGGCCAGATGTTAAAAAGATTTTATACCATAATTAATTAAATAAAATCGTTCATGATATCAAAAGGAGAATCTCTCCAGCACTTGACCATGCCAACTGGGTGGCAGATTTGACTCCTCATTTACGTTACTTGAATATGGGCCTTCAAAGTAGAAGTCTGCTTATCAGTGCAATTTTTCAAACATGTGCCATATGAACTGGCAAGGACAGTTAAATGCAAATATTTTTTTTAAATTTCTGCTCGTTGGCCAAACATAATCCTAAAGATGGGATGAAGTAAGCAGCCTTACTTTTCGATTTGATGCAAGAATGTAAAAATCCATTTCAGGATTTTCGAAAAAATAATAAAATTTTTTTGTATTATGTGTGGATGATAGTATTATAATTAAGGAACTAGTAATGATGATCTCTGTTGATGGTCAAATTGAAGTTCATAGTGGATGCTTTCGATAAAACGTATATGGTGAACTGCTGTGAAGCGAAACAAAAGGAAACATCGACAGTTATTTGCTATCAAAAATATATCCATACAAACATATCAAACATTATTTGAAAGGCTACATTATCCTTCAATGAAGCTGACTTCTCACTGTTAATTAAACGTTATGTAATGAAAATTTCTTGATCTATTTAATTTCATATTTTTGCACAGTATGAGCTTTTCCTGTGTCCAGGTGTCGTAAGAACCTAAATAATTTTTGTCTTTCATATATGTGGCCGGAAGAAAATTAATGGGAAAAATATACAAAACGTCAATAAATATTTGTGATGTGTCGCGAAAACAAAGCGAAATAATAAAACAGAGACTGAGAAGTCGGAAAACCACAAAATAAACTACTATAACATGATTGAGCGCGGTGTTTTGACGGTCTGTGTGAATATCGCCATTTGAAATGCATTGTGGAATATTTTAACATTCCGTTAAAGCTGTTCAAAAAGTTTTTGATGGCTTTTCTGAATCACATCAAGAATAATTTGCCGGAACCAACAATTCTGATTGATTTGCTATTGTAAAATATCTGGTAAGGTGAGCTGTAACCGTAAACAGTTTCAAACAAGACTTTTAAATTTGCATTGACAGCTGGATGAGCGTGTTCTGAACGAAACCAGCGACTTTTTATTAAAATATAATGTTAAGAACACTGTAATTTAAAAGGTGTTGTACATAGAGGGCTATATCAGTCACCCCGAATTCGAGATATTTTATTTCGGCTCACGCATTGACACCTCAGCTCATCAAATCCGTCTGCCTTAAATTCAGGGTGTCCGAAAATGATTGTAACCTGTTCAAAAAAATATTACCGGGCCCCCTGATGTGATATTAGAATGCTTTATAAACAAAAAGTAGTACATTTACAACAATTCAATATGGACGCCCTTCCTGACACGGCAGATACCTAGGCGATAATCCATTTCGTTCCATACTTGGACCAACTTGTCTTTCATAACACCACCAAATTCTGTGACCCGCTCTATCAGCTCCGTCAGATCTCGAGGCAATGGTGGAGCATAGATGCGGTATTGGACAAAGTTCCAAAAAAAGAAGTCACATGATGTCATGTCTACAGACGTAGGCGGTCATCTTGTAAGGACCAATGCGGCCTCTCCGGCACTGTGGGAGATGTTCATTCAGATACGGCCACATGTGTGGTGTGGAGCTCCGCCCTTTTGAAAAATCAAATTGTGGGTGTCCTCGTTAAGCTAACGTTATCAAAAGCATCTGGATCATGTCAAGGTACCAGTTCTTACTGCAAACAAAAGTGGCCCATAAAGCTTCGTTTTGCACATGACAGCGAACACTTTCAACTTTGGAGAATCTCTGACTTGTTCAATGACTTGCCGAGGGTGTTCTGAACCCCAAATTCGAACACCGTGCCTGTTGATTTTGCCGTTGATATGGAAGATCTCCTCGTCACTGAAGACTATCCTGTACCAAAAAAACATTATCCAGGAATCCATTGTCTATGGTGGAGACAGGGGGAAGTTTTTTTTTCTTCTTCAGTGAGGGCAGGCACAAGTTGCAGCTTGTAAGCCTTGAATGTCAAACGCTTACGAAGAACATCGCAGACTGTTGAGTGGGACAATGCTAAATCAAGTCTCGCTCTCCGAACTGACTTTGTGTGGCTGCTTTGGAAGGATTCCCAAACCCTATCCTCTGTCTCCCCTGAATGCAGGTGCCGTCGGCGCTTTTGCCTTTGCATAGACAACCTGTCTCCCTGGCATATAGATCGATCCCAAACCCGTTGCCGAAAGTTGCGTTTAATTGTGATAATTGGTGTTGTCTTTGCGTATTCCACAGCACAAAAGCATTCTGATGTAGCGTGGGCGTCATCTTGAAAAGATTGTGGTCTTGGGTATGGCGGGTATTTCAACCAAAATTTGCAGTATCTAATACGAGGGTGAACTTAAAAGTAATGCTTCTGCATTTTTTAATGTGAAAACTCTTAAAATTTTTAAGTAACATAAAAGTTGTTAACATTCTACACTCATGCTCATAAATTAAGGGTAATTGCAGAATGTGGTGCCACACAAAGTGGAACTACACAAAACTGGTGCTAATAGCATAGGCACATAGGGAACACACACGACACAGATCTGTAAGTTCACGGTATTGGTGATAAGTTGAGGAAACCGTCCCGAAACACGTGTGCTACAAAACTCAACTGTTTTCTGCCCCTGTGCCCCGACATCGATATGGGATATGATCACCATGCACACGTGCACAGGCCGCACAACGGGTTGGCATACTCTGGATCAGGTGGTCGAGCAGCTGCTGGGGTATAGCCTCCCATTCTTGCACCAGTGCCTGTCGGAGCTCCTAATGTGACCTACGGGTTTGAAGACGTGCAGCTATACGTCGACCGAAAGCATCCCAGACGTGCTCGATGCGGTTTAGGTCTGGAGAACAGGCGGGCTACTCCATTCACCTGATATCTTCTGTGTCAAGGTACTCAAGGTACTCCTCCACGATGGCAGCTCAGTGGGGCCGTGTGTTATCATCCATCAGGAGGAAGGTGGGACCCACCACACCCCTGAAAAGGCGGACATATTGGTGCAAAATGTCGCGATACACCTGAATTGTTACAGTTCCTCTGTCAAAGATATGCAGGAACGTACGTACACCAATCATAATCCCACCACACACCATCAAACCACGACTTCCAGGATATTGAGGGGTTGATATTGGTTCCTGGTTAACGCCAGATGAAAACCCGGAGAGAATCACTGTTCAGACTATACCTGGACTCGTCTGTGAACATAACCTGGGACCACTGTTCCAATGACCATGTACTGTGTTCTTTACATCAGTCTTTACGGGCTCTCCTGTGACCAGGGGTCAGTAGAATGCACCTTGCAGGTCTCCGGACGAATGAACCATCTGTTCAGTCGTCTGTAGACTGTGCGTTTGGAGACAACTGTTCCAGTGGCTGCGGTAAGGTCCCGAGCAAGGCTACCTGCAGTACTCCGTAGCCGTTTGTGGGTACTGATGGTGAGATATCGGTCTTCTTGTGGTGTTGTTCACTGTGGACGTCCCGTACCGTAGCGCCTGGACACGTTTCCTGTCTGCTGGAATCATTGCCACAATCTTGAGATCACACTTTGTAGCACACAAAGGGCCCGTGCTACGACCTGCTATGTTTGACCAGCCTCCAGTCGCCCTAGTATTCTACCCCTCATAACGTCATCAATATGTGTTATTTGATCCATTTTCAACACACAGTCACCATTAGCACGTCTGAAAACGTCTGCAAACTTACTCGCTGCACCGTACTCTGACATGCACCAACACACCTCTGCGTATGTGGACTGCTGCCAGCGCCACCGTGCGACGACAGCTGGTCAAATGCACCGCAGGGTCATACCCCGAGGTGATTTAAGCCCGCAAACCGCCCACCAGAGCGTTGTTTTACCATAAATCAGCATCCTTAATTTATGAGCATGAGTGTACATATTTATTCTTAATGTTTACCTATTTATTCCTCAACATAGTCATCCTGGTGGCGAACACATTTCTCCCAACAAGGGAACAGTTTGCTGACACCGCTGTGTAAAATGTTTGACTTTGTTGACGGAGCCACAGCTTCACCTCTCCTCACTGCCGTAGTGAAGTTGTCGAAGATGTTCTTTCAGTTTGTAAACAGATGAAACTTGGATGTGTCGAGTTGGGAGTATGCGGAGGACGATCGATGACAGTCATCCCAAGGCGTCGGATTGTGCCAGATGTCACAGTGATCGTACTTGGTCTGGCACCGTCATGCTGAAGGAGACGGTGCTTCATGTGTGGACAAACTCTAAGAATTCGGAACTCGATTACAGCTCGCTGTTTCTCACGCAACGACGTAGTCACGTTCCAAACCACCATGTTACCCGTTACAATTCGGAGCCCTCTAGCGGCAGGGGGCTGTAAATGTGTAGACATAAAGACCAAAGATGTTGATGTTAATAACATTTGTTTTGTTTAAAAAGCTTTAAGAGTTTTCAGATAAATAAATCGCAGGCATTTCTTTTCAGCACGCGCTCATAGCAACTCTTGTCGTTGACACTTTTCTCCATACACTGGGCACCTAGAAATAAATAAATAAATAACAGGGTACAATCTCTTTTGGACAAACTGTAGAAGTTTAGCGTAGATACTGTGACGAGTGTCCGTGGAATTTAGAGTATAATGTACAGTGTCGGATTCTCGTTCTCTGCAGTGGTGGGAGGTGGGAAGGGATGAAACATAATCACACGCTGATTTCTGTTCTTCTCGAATAAAACTAAGTGCCCGCAGAGCTTAATGTGTCTACATAATGCGCAAAACATGAAATGGGACGAACACTCAAAATAAGTTGTAGGAAAGGCGAATGGAAGGCTTCGAATTGTAGCACAGGACCTGACAAAGTGCAATGGTTCTGTCAAGGAAATCGAATTCATGATTTCAGTGCGACGAACTCTAGATTTTGGAGCCCTTATCAAGAAGGCAATACAGCCGATCTCAAGAGAAATCAAATACGCGTTCCTAGGATCGTAACAGGTCAATATACCTCATACGAAATTGTGACTGGAAATACCCGGTATGGTAAAATATGAGTATTTGGAAAAAAGGTGACATTCTTCTCGTGAAACTCCATTAGCTTACTTTAGAAAATCTGTATTCGTAGGGATAAGAGAGATTAGGGCGCATATAAAAGCATATAGTTTATTGTTCCTCGCTCAATGCGCAAAATGGAATAGTACATAAGATCGCTAACTTTAGCATGAACTACCCTCTGCTATTCACTGTACAGTGACTTCCAGGATATATGTGTAGATTTGGACATTATTGAACAGTAAGATATTTGCTATATTTGTACCATGTTATGCAGACAGAAACATGCATGACTTTAAAGAGAACGTGGAATCAAATTATGCAACTGACAGATAGTTTACAAATATAAGAAGGGAAAGCACTGAATGACGGTCACCGCGGCTGGCTACGCAAGTTCAGAACCGCAAGAGACAAGCTTAAGAGAAAGCGTATACTTGCTGGCAAGGGCAGTAATTTAGGTAATTACAGTTTTGGAATCAGAAAATGTGAAATTGCGAACGGAGGAAAGAATGCTGAAAGAAGATTGTGTTCTGAAGTACACAGGCATCACTTCATTTTAAAAACCGGACATAGAGCTTTACTCATAGTGGCATATCGCAGAATTAATTTTAACCATTACGAAAGTCTTCCGTGACTTAGTTCCCGTTCGCCCAACGCAGAAAACACTACCACAGATAATAAGACATTTCCGGTTCCCCTTTTTCTTTCTCTCTCTCTCTCTCTCTCTCTCTCTCTCTCTCTCCTAGTGACTCTCCCGCCTCAAGATACCCGCTGTTTTAATGGTCTGGCAAATTGATTTTTATTTAATTTTGTGGCGGAATGCCTTTTCTGACGTGACTGTCATCAAACCTACGGACGAAAGTCGTGTTCACCATCTGTCTGTGAACGGCATCAACTTTCTACTGTGTTTCACAGTGTTCTAATTGTGTATCCTATTTTCTGAGGAGGAGACTGAGCACCAACCCATCATTTCTCTATACGCACAGAAATGCAATGACCGGGAAAATATCAGTTCGTAAGAATGTACGACAATAAGTGAAAAGTAGCGGTGTTGCATAAGGACTAACATGGAGAGGAAAAACTCGACAACAAGGCTTGGTCGCTATAAACGATCTTCAAAACTATTCATCATCACTGTGAGCAACCGTTCGGCATCTGGTGCTAGATACAAGCCTCCATTAGATTTTCCTTGCAGTACAAATGGTTCAAATGGCTCTGAGCACAATGGCATTAAATTCTGAGGTCATCAGTCCCCTGGAACTTAGAACTACTTAAACCTAACTAACCTAATGACATCACACACATCCATGCCCGAGGCAGGATTCGAACCTGCGACCGTAGCGGTCGCGCGGTTCCGGACTGTAGATCCTAGAACAGCTCGGCCACCTCGGCCGGCCTAGCAGTACAGTCTTCAGCTTTACGTGTCCTCACCGCTGCTCTTGCGTCTTCTCTTACGTTACCTAGTTACCTTTTATTACGTCGCAGTTTCGGCCTTACCTATCTCTAGAAATATAGCAGAGATTTTACTTAATCCTTCTACCACCCATTCATCCAGCTCTATGCCCACTCACCTCCATTTCATCTTCACTGTGGTCATAATTACATCTTTCACTCCACTCTGTTTCTTTGTCCGTTTCACTGGAAGTATGAGCTAAAAAACGCCTTCAGTCACAAATTTTCGTGTTTTATTAAATAAATAAATTTAATAATCTAATTTAATAATTAGATCTAGGTCTCAGCACTATGAATAAATTCATCTTTGATCACACCACGTACAAAAACGTCCGTGAAGTGTTTGTAAGCATGCGCATGCAAATATGCCTCTTGAGTGAAGTGATATGTACGAATAGGCCAGAGAAAAGAATTTATATACGATGGTGCTAAAAAGTTAAAAACGCTTTTCTTGGATTATGTGGTAAGTTTACACTGTTCATTTTTTCCACTGTTTCACACATATTTTGAGAGTTTGACTTACGAAATTCATAACCTAATATCAGACCTTTTCATAACAGGAAAATACGTTTCACCTCATTCAAGAGAAAAAAAAAATACATCATAAGACAAATACACCTGATGATGGATCCACAGGGTCTGAAATGCATCATGTACTTAATCATCATCATTTTCTGTGGGCTTTCATCCCACTTCAACTTGGGGTCGGCCTTGTTACTAGGGATTTGGCGATGTTAGTGCCAGAGGGTGGCCAGATGCCACTCCTGTCGCCACCCTGTACCCCCCTCCCCCCCCCCCCCCCCCCCCCCGGGACGGAATTAGTGTACCCCAGCTGTCTGCATCTAATGTAGGCCATGAATTAGTGCGAACGTTTTTCAAAGCTTTGCGAGTCCTGTAACTGAGGCGGAACTTGGGAACCAGCCCGGTATTCACCTGGTGAGATGTGGGATACCGCCTGAAAACCACATCCAGGCTGGCCGGCACACCGACCCTCGGTCGTTGATGCGCCGGGAGGATTCGATCCGGTGCCAGCGCGTGTACCCGAGTCGAGGAAGCAGCGCGTTAGCGCCCTCGGCTAACCTGGCAGGTCTCATCGTGTACTTAATAGAACACGAAAGTTTGTGATTGAAGGCGTTTCTTAATTCATACGAGTGTATTGAATAAAGTCGCGTTTGAAGCTGCAAAATATGTATAAAATTACTTTGTCCATTTGGTTTTCTTCTTGTCCATCCCACCAATTCTCAAAGCGCATCTCACCATTGGTCCTCTAGATTTCGCTTTGATATTTCGTGTCCGTCTGCCCTAAGTCAAAACTTGTAGCATTAATTGACTGTGAATTTTCTTTCCAGGAAAATTGTGATTTCCCTTTTGAAAAAATTGCATACTTTACAAACCATTCCTGGTCATTTGACTCTTTCATTCACTTGTTTTACTCTTTCATTTACTTGTTTCGTGCTCCGTACAGTCCCTTTCAATGGCCTAAATACAAAAACTCTTGATCTTCTTCTATGTCTTTTTTATTAATTTGTATTATTTCACTTTCCATGTACTGATTATATTTTATTTGAATTACTGTAATTGACTTCTAATCGTCTTACAAACTTGCTGTGTTGATTTTAACAAAAGCCATCATTACGAAATACTCAAACAACGCAAAACAGTTTAGCTGCCCGGAAGAAAACCCCTGCAAAGATGATAGAAACGTCAATGTTATAACTGTTTCAGTTGTTTCACAAAAAGAGCATTTGCAAATCGACACTGTGATACTAAAACAGAAACCAACGCCCTCTTGATTAAATAATCATAGAGACTGATACGCAAATTGCATCAGATCAAAAAAGACCTGTTACTTGTTCATCCTAAGAAGAGTTGTATCACGGTGGCCGACGGGTGTAGCCCTTTCGATAGAAGGCGAATGACTCGGCCCGCAATCACTTGTTTCCGGTTAGCATCAACCTTAGCTTTCAATAATGTGTGTGAAGGTTAGCTTCATGGAACATATCAGCAAATTTAAACAAATCATATTCGATTACATATAATATAATCGCCGATGACATTGTAATTCTGTCAGAGACAGCAAAGGACTTGGAAGAGCTGTTGAACGGAATGGACAGTGTCTTGAAAGGAGGATATAAGATGAACATCAACAAAAGCAAAACGAGGGTAATGGAATATAGTCAAAATAAATCGGGTGATGCTGAGGGGATTAGATTAGGATATGAGACACTTAAAGTAGTAAAGGAGTTTTGCTATTTAGGGAGCAAAATAACTGATTATGGTCGAAGTAGAGAGGATATAAAATGTAGACTGGCAGTGGCAAGGAAATCGTTTCTGAAGAACAGAAATTCGTTAACATCGAGTATAGATTTAAGTGTCAGGAAGTCGTTTCTGAAAGTATTTGTATGGAGTGTAGCCATGTATGGAAGTGAAACATGGACGATAACCAGTTTGGACAAGAAGAGAATAGAAACTTTCGAAATGTGGTGCTACAGAAGAATGCTGAAGATAAGGTGGGTAGATCACGTAACTAATGAGGAGGTATTGAATAGGATTGGGGAGAAGAGAAGTTTGTGGCACAACTTGACTAGAAGAAGGGATCGGTTGGTTGGACATGTTCTGAGGCATCAAGGGATCACCAATTTAGCACTGGAGGGCAGCGTGGAGGGTAAAAATCGTAGAGGGAGACCAAGAGATCAATACACTAAGCAGATTCAGAAGGATGTAGGTTGCAGTAGGTACTGGGAGATGAAGAAGCTTGCACAGGATAGAATAGCATGGAGAGCTGCATCAAACCAGTCTCAGGACTGAAGGCCACAACAACAACAACAACATAATATTTCTGTCATCTCTAACTCCGTGTGTTATGTTAACTTTTGTTTGTTAGTACTTAAACGCGCTGAACACAATGCCATGTGATAACTGGAACTGACTAGCTGACTAGGCTGGCAGCGCCGAAAATGCCTTCATCACCGACCGAGACCGTTCGCAACAACTACTTTCGTCAGCCACTGGCGGCACCGCTTGTTACGATTTAACAGTTTGTACCCTAGACTAGAAGCGAAACAATTTTGAGCTACCAAGGCAGTGAGTGGAGGTTTGTTTACTGTGGACGAGATCCCCGTAGAAAAGGCATAGCCACTGTCATTCTGAGCTGAGAATAATTCTCATAACCGCCAACACTGGTGATGAGTTTCGCTTCACCCCTCCAGTCCAGCATCGGCGGTATCTTATGACTATCGACGATACCTTAGTCCTTCTCTAGGTAGCTTACTGCACATATACTCAGATTTTAACCTGTAGAATTACGAATAATTGGCTGGTTACAAAGTAACGCCGCTACACCTCTACCTCTGAGCGAAAATCTTGAAAGTGCTAATTTCAGCAATTCTCAGAATGCGAATATGGTATCTCGAAGTGGAACCATACTGCACCTTACGCACTGCGATTTCTTTGCCCAGCTCATAACTGATCAGCCAAGTAGTTATGCATGACATGGTAGACGCCACATATTGAGTTGGCGTACGAAACGTAGCAAAGAGCGAATTGAGCGCTGTTTCTCCTGTATGATTTTTGCTGACTGTGGAAAGTGTCAATGCCAAAGTGATATTGGGGGGGAGGGGGGCGGGGGGGGCGGGAGGGGGGTGACACTGCAGTGAACTTCATATTTCTTCGAAAAATTAAAAGTTATTGTCCATGCGAGAACCAAAGAGACAGTGACAAAGAAAAGAAATTTTCTGAGGACAGTTTACCACAAGGAATACTCAAAAGTAAACGAATCACTTGGATGTAAAGCAGCATCACACGAGGAAGCGTTATAGCAGACAGTGTCTTGAAAGTCTAGAATGTGTACCGCGTCTCAAACGATCAGTTTGTATGTTTTATTTTCTATAAGGTAAATACCAAATACAGTCCAAAGTAGCACACCGTCCGTTATGAAGTAAGGTTATGAGTGGATGCACAGGTTAGCTTAGTGTTAGATTAAATGCCAAAAGGTGGTAGCAGACTAGAAGACTGAATCGTTTGGACACACGAAAACTACGGCGATTTGTGTCTGCGCATATAATATTTGCACAAACGTAGCGTAACGTGTGGGTCCGCCTTTAGAAGGCACTAATACGACACACCAACCGTTAGTTAAGATAACACAGCGATCGCCCCCTCGGCTGCAAGCTGACCGGCTGTTGCAGTAAGTGAGTCATTCTCCAAAGAACACCGGTCGCATAGCAGAAAACTGGAACTCGTTTCTTCGCCGGCGTGAACTTTCTGAGCACGCTGTGAGGCAGGAAGGCGATAGCTGCACGTGACCGACACACCTGCAAGAGCCGTGGTTGTATGCGTCATCTTGTCAGCTTACAGCAGACACGTCGCGGCAGGAGTGAGAGAGAAAAAGAGAGGGAGAGAAAGAGAGAGAGAGAGAGAGAGAGACCGAGGGAAGGGGGGGGGCGTCTGGGGGAAGGGGAGTATTGGCTGTGGAACAGCGAAGAAAGCGGCAATGTGCGCCGCTGAAAAAGAAAGTGAAGACGGCTGAGCTGTCGCCAGCTGACCAGTCGTGGCTATCCGAGTAGAAAAGCCACGTGACACCACATCAGGCCATCCAGGTTCACCTTTCTAATGACCAGGACTTGGCTGTTAAAAACAACAATCAGGAAGTCTTTCTGTTACGAGTCTAGGGGAGATGGAGAGTGGTAGGGAGCGTAGTGGAGGGAGAAAGGGAGAGTTCTTGTAACCTTTTCCTATTGGCGCTACGAACCTCTTTGGCTGACTTCAGTGTGTGGACGGACTAGTGTTGCCCTGTGGCAAAATTGCGGTTCGGTAGTTTTGGTACAGTACAAAGATGAAGTACACTACTGGCCATTAAAATTGCTACACCAAGAAGAAATGCAGATGAAAAACAGGTATTCATTGGACAAATATATTATACTAGAACTGACATGTGATTACGTTTTCACGCAATTTGGGTGCATACATCCTGAGAAATCAATGCCCAAATCCACCACCGCTGGCCGTAATAACGGCCTTGATACGCCTGGGCATTGAGTCAAACAGAGCTCGCATGGCGTGTACAGGTACAGCTGCCCATGCAGCTTCAACACGATACCACAGTTCATCAAGAGTAGTGACTGACGTATTGTGACGAGCCAGTTGCTCGGCCACCATTGACCAGACGCTTTCAATTGGTGAGAGATCTGGAGAATGTGCTGGACAGGGCAGCAGTCGAACATTTTCGGTATCCAGAAAGGCCTGTACAGGACCAGTAACATGCGGTCGTGCATTATCCTGCTGAAATGTAGGGTTTCACAGGGATTGAATGAAGGGTAGAGCCACGGGTCACAGGTTCGTCGTTGAGTACACCATCGCAGGCCCTCCCGTCTGTGATGCAGCGTCAAGGGTAACTGCACCCATGGTCTCTGAGCTGACAGTCCATGCTGCTGCAGACGTCGTCGAACTGTTCGTGCAGATGGTTGTTGTCTTGCAAACGTCCCCATCTGTTGACTCATGGATCGAGACGTGGCTGCACGATCCGTTACAGCCATGCGGATAAGATGCCTGTCATCTCGACTGCTTGTGATAAGAGGCCATTGGGATCCAGCACGGCGTTCCGTATTACCCTCCTGAACCACCGATTCCATATTCTTCTAACAGTCATTGGATCTCGACCAACGCGAGCAGCAATGTCGCGATACGATAAACCGCAATCACGATAGGTTACAATCCGACCTTTATCAAAGTCGGAAACGTGATGGTACGCATTTCTCCTCCTTAAATGAGGCATCACAACAACGTTTCACCAGGCAACACCGGTCAACTTCTGTTTGTCTATGAGAAATCAATTAGAAACTTTCCTCCTGTCAGCACGTTGTAGGTGTCGCCACCGGCGCCAACCTTGTGTGAATAGTCTGAAAAGCTAATCATTTGCATATGACAGCATCTTCTTCCTGTCGGTTAAATTTCGCGTCTGTAGCACGTCATCTTCGTTGTGTAGCAATTTTAATGACCAGTAGTGTAGTAAATGGTAGAATTACCGGTAGTACCGGAAGCATTGGCAGGGAAACAAACATAAGTGAATGTGTGAGAGAAGAACTAACATCCGACAACTTCTCTTTGTTCTTTGTGTTTATTTTGCATATGATTAGAACCGCACATCCTTCAATATTATTCCAGAGTGTATTTTATATCCTTACAAAATATAATTGCAATTTTTAAGTAATAAAAATTAGCTGCTCGCTTAACTCCTGCACTTTTATGTGACTAAAGCAATTACTTTTGATGCAAGTTTAGTTTACATGCACAAACATAAAAAATGCTGTATAATTATTGTTGTTATTTTGTATTCAGTAGTATGTTCTTCATCTTGACCAAATGCAAGAGTTTCCTGTTATTATTGATAAGTGTAGAAGTTATTCAGGAATAGTAGAAAAATGTTCTACATAAGCTCGACAAAATATTGAATCAATGTTTGATAGTTCTTGTTTTGCATTCTTCTACTTTTTTTAAGTTTACCTTTTTCAAGGACATAGGGTTTTCCACCGATACATGATTGTCCTTCTTTAAGGACATAGGGTTTTCCACCGATACATAATCGTACTTTTTTCATTTTTACAACGATTTCCCTCTGATTCACATTAAAAATCAACAATTTTTGAATAAAACCGGAATTAAATATTGAGAGTTTCAGTTTTGCTATAAATACAGTTTAATTTTAAGTAACAGATAGGAGAATATGTAGGACGAAAGTGTTCCGTAGGTTACATATCCTCACTCCGTTTTTAGATGGTTCAGCGCTTCCTGTTCCTAGAGGAATCTTGCATGTAGCTGATAGCATTCACCAACGAAGCCTGATAAGTATGTAACATGCCCAACATACAGGTAATGCGGTTATTATCTTAAATGACCAAAGCTAACAGAAAAACTACTGCAGTGTAACTTATTTACGATTGTCGATGGTAGCCTGTAGTAGTTTTACAATGCTTGGAAGGAGAAACTGGAGCACTTGTTGAACATTCCCATAAGGACAGACTGGCTGTGCTTATAACTGGCACTTTAAACTTGCATATTAATGGCCATTAAAACTGCTACGCCATGAAGGCGATATAAAACTGACATAAAGCTTTAATTACATTCTAAATGATTGGATATGCAAATTATTAGAATTTTAACGTAGGAATTATGCCATCTACATTCCCGACATGTTGTTGTTCTGGTCTTCAGCCCCGAGACTGGTTTGATGCAGCTCTCCATGCTACTCTATCCTGTGCAAGCTTTTTCATCTCCCAGTAGTACTGCAACATACATCCTTCTGAATCTGCTTAGTGTATTCATCTCTTCGTCTACCTCTACGATTTTTACCCTCCACGCTGCCCTCCAATACTAAATTGGTGATCCCTTGATGCTTCAGAACATGTCCTATGAACCGATCCCTTCTTCTAGTCAAGTTGTGCCACAAACTCCTCTTCTCCCCAATCCTATTCAATACCTCCTCATTAGTTATGTGATCTACCCATCTAATCTTCAGCATTATTCTGTAGCACCACATTTCGTAAGCTTCTAGTCTCTTCTTGTCCAAGCTATTTATCGTCCACGTTTCACTTCCATACATGGCTACACTCCATACAAATACTTTCAGAAACGACTTCCTTAGTGTCCGTATATAAACACACTCTAAGGAGTAAATGTTCATATGTGAGTGAATTCCCAGGGGACCAAACTGCTGAGGTCATCGGTCCCTAGATTTACACACTACCTAAACCAAATTAAAGTAACTTAACGCTAAGGACAACACTCACATCCATGCCTGAGGGAGGACTCGAACCTCCAGCGGGAGGGTCTAAGGAGAAAAGTGAAAAACGACGCACACCAAAGAAATTATCCAAATGGGACGGAAGTTACATGTGCAGACAAAAAATGATCACAGTTTCAGAAAAAATGGATCACTGAAAGAGAAAAAGCTTCACAAATTGAGCTTTGGTGCATCTCTGGCCCTTATTCAAGCAGTTATTTGGCCCTGCACTGATTGACAGAGTTTTCGGATGTCCTCCTGAGGGATGCCGTTCGAAATACTGTCCGATAGGCGCGGTGGATCCTAAAAATCCCGAATTAGATCAAAGATCCTGCCCATAATTCTCCAAACGTTCTCAGTGACGGAGAGATCCGGTGACCTGGCTGGCCAAAGTAGGTTTTGGCAAGCACAAAGACAATCAGTACAAACTCTCGACGTACATCGTCGGCCTGGAATCTCATTGACTAGAGTAGAACTGTCTTCATTGACGAGTTCTACTTTCAACTGAGCTCTGATGACTGGCGGAGACGTGTCTCGAGACGCCTCGGACAGTGGTGGGATAGCAAACTGCCTCTCGCCCTCCATACGACCCGATAAAAAATGTCGTGTGACGAGGGCCTCCCGACGGGTAGACCGCTCGCCTGGTGCAAGTCTTTCGATTTGACACCACTTCGGCGACCTGCGCGTCGATGGGGATGAAATGATGATGATTAGGGCAACACAACACCCAGTCCCTGAGCGGAGAAAATCTCCGACCCAGCCAGGAATCGAACCCGGGCCTTTAGGATTGATAGTCTGTCGCGCTGACCACTCAGCTACCGGGGGCGGACATACGACCCCATAACCAGGAGTGTTGACCAGGGGAGCAACTTGTTTTCACAGCAGGACGCCTTTGGTTGTCATCAGCGGCAACATTGCAGTACAGCGGTTAGTCGACGATACTCTACGCCCCGTCTTGTTGTTTTTCATGGCAACCCATCCTGGACTTACATTTCAGCACGATAATGCCCGCTCGCACACTGCGAGAGTTTCTTCACCTTATTTTCGAACTTGCAAACCACTACCTTGGCCAGCAAGATCGCTGGATGGCTCCCAAACTGAGAATGTTTGGAGCACTATGGACAAAGTCCTCCGTGCAGCTCGGGATTTTGACGATCCAACGCACCAGTGGACAGAATTTGGCAGAATATCCCTCTGGAGGACATCCGACAACTCTTCAATCAATGTCAAGCCAAATAACTACTTGCATAAGGGCTACAGCTGGACTGACACGTTACTGACTTTCTCAATTTGTGAAGCTCTTTCTTTTGAATAAACCATCCAGGTTTTCAAAAATGGCTCTGAGCACTATGGGACTCAACTGCTGAGGTCATTAGTCCCCTAGAACTTAGAACTAGTTAAACCTAACTAACCTAAGGACATCACAAACATCCATGCCCGAGGCAGGATTCGAACCTGCGACCGTAGCGGTCTCGCGGTTCCAGACTGCAGCGCCTTTAACCGCACGGCCACTTCGGCCGGCCCATCCAGGTTTTCTGAAATTGTTTGCCTGTACATGTACATCGCATCTAGCGATTTCCATCCCATTCCGATAATTCTTTCGTCGTGAGTCAGTTTTTTTTTCTTTAGACTGTGTTTATCAAACCTGCACGTGATTGGGGATAAGCCCGTTATCGACAGTCAAACGCGTAAAACTGTAGAATTAACAGTGTTTACCTATAGATGTCTCGGTACAATTTTCCACATGTTAAACGGTGCATATGCGTCCAGTAAATTGCATTGTGGGAGAAGTAAAGTACAAATAAACGAAGTTATCCTCCACGGAAGACCACGTGCCGATCAACACACTTCAGAACGAACTGACGTCATAAAATACTGGCCCAGCTGTAAGTTGTTTGTGAAGATGGTGCCACTCAAGAAACAACTTCAAGACGTAGGGAAAATATCGGGACTAATTAAAGCTGGTTCCTTCAGCGGAGAAAAGACCTGACGTTCACATTCTGCTGTGACAAACAGTTCTAACCTTTCGAAAAGATTTACTTCATTACACACTCCGCTGCAGACTGACAGTTTAATCCTAAAACTGACAGTTTGAAATATGCTTCCTCTCCTACTATTCCTTCTAGCGCGCAAAGTGACTTCCCCCGCTGGCAATAATTTCTGAACATGTGTCCCCTAGGGGACTCAGAATTAATGTTAAATTGTGAAATTCACGACTAGCGAACTCGACTAGCTTTTTCATTCTTTCTCTAAAAAGCGTTAAAGGAATGTCAGAAATTTAAAAAAAGATTAATAACAGTAAATTCGTTCTCCAACTGGCCTATTATTCATTTCTTAATGTCCTCGAAGAGGTCACGATGTCAAACTTTCTTCCTTCCAGTAGTGTCACGACCAGCAACGGACAATGATTGTCAAACTAGTCTACAGTTAATAATGTTGGCTACTTAAAGGGTCCACAGACGCTTCTTTCGTGCCTCTTTGATAGTTGCGCTAATGCCCTGTGTTCAAGGACCTTTACATCGACGGAACTTTCTGTCTATCCCCAGCAGTTGCCACAAACTGCTTGTACGGACAACAGTAGCTTCTGCTTCAGCGAAATTATGAATGTCCAAATCAATCCCTTGTCACTATAATCCTCTGCTACATTGCAACAGTGCTGTATTGAACCCATGGTATTGATAATATTAACGTCTTTTTCAAAGAGAATTAGCAAAAGTGTTTTTTCTTAACCTGCCCACTGACTAGACGAGTCACCAGCTGAACAGGTAGACTATGGCTTTCAGGTGCATCGTGAGCTGTTTTTCAGTTCTCCTTAAAGGCAAGGGGCTGCAGAAACGAATCGAAGCAAGCTTCCACACAGTACCTTAGGGTTCCGCAAAACCCTCTCTAATTCAGTGTTGTCACTTGTAGAAACCCTTACTTCAGTTCATAGATACTTCAAAGACTGTCAGCGATGTTTCAATAATTTGTTCAGAAATTGGAACTGTTTTCTGCAAAACGTCTCTGTAATTTGGAAGTAAGAAAAAGTCAGTGAAACTCGCTGGCTTGTGGAGATGTGCAGCGTTGGCGAATCAAAAAGACGCTGCTTTCGGATTCATCATCGACATCTAAACATCAGTGGCCGATAATAATCAACCACAAAACATCAATGTTAAAATAACGTAAAAAACAACAACTCACAAATATTAATCAATAAATACAGGAAAAGTTAAAGTTATATGAACAACAACTTTTTTCATACAGAACGTAAAAATAACATTTTTGAGAGACTTTTCCTGTCACTTGATTGTGTTGCTGACAAAGAATGTATCCTGCTTTCGAGAACAATCTTTTAGAAACCGACGATGTGGCTATAGAGCTAAAATACTTCACTTCAGTGATTGTAGCTTTGGAAAGAAAGTAACGATGATGTGGTTCCATACTTATAATGGATCTTACTTAACATCTAAAAGGCGATATTTTAGCTAATGACTGAACTGAGATGGTAGGTCCGTGTCTGCTCCAGTTAGCAAATTGTTGTTTTTTCCTTGTGCTACTTCATAATATTCACTTCATAAATTAAATGTTGTTTCTCTGTTTTCCTGTAATGTACCAACGTGTGGGCCATCCCTACTGACAGATGTTTCAACGAGTACATCTTTGATAGTTTTGTTAGCTTTCAAACATGGTATAACATCTTGAATGTGTATGTTCTTGAATCTAGGATCGAGCAACGTTGATATGGTTAATATATTCATATGTTCAGTTGGTAGTAACCACTTTCTGATTTATGTTATGATACTCTCTCCAGTAGTTTGTGTTTGTTGTATGCCAGATATTTTGATATTCACATACTGACTATTATTTGCAACGTACTTTTTTCCACAAATTTCACTAGTACCCACTTGTATAGGCTGAAGAATGTCACAACCAACTGCCACGTATACAATATCTGCGGATATTGGCACGAGTGGTGCAGTAGCATGAAAAAAAACGATGTTCTTAATTAGTAGACGCAACTGCAAAATTCTTTTGCTCATACAGAACGCTGAATTCCATCAAGTGGATACTTATTGAACTAGTTTGAGATCTAATTCTTTTCTTAGCTTATCACTTTCCACCAGAATTTGTTTGAATCTCTTTACTATCCTTTTCACAGCAGTAATTAGCTGAGGCAATTTGTCGCTCTTTTCAATAGATTGTTTTGCTACCAAATGGAGCATGTGGGCAAAATACGACATACGATATCCTTTTTCTTTCATGCACTATTGCCACTTCTTTAATCACTGTACGGATATCCTTAGTAGAAGGTTCTTTTAAATGATGAAAATTATAGACAGTGGAACAAGTAGCCAAGTTTTTCTGCCAGCATCGAAAGTCGATTTTTTTGTCTTCTATATTCATGGATTTCCAGCATGCTGGGATGATAACAGGACAGCAACTTGTGTTAAGCGGTTTGATGTAGAACACAGTCAAAATTGCGAAATTCAGTTCTTTTTATTTAATCGATGACCGGTTTCTGTTATCAGAACCTAATCTCAAAGCATCCAAACAGAAAAAAATTGTCCGTTCCGTGACAGCATGCAAACCACGTTAATACTGCACATATTTCCGTCTAAGTCAAGTTTTCAGTGACCATTAGCAGTAAAAAAAAAAACTCCTGCCATTAATCACTGAAAAACGTGTCAATATGAACATTGTTTACGAGCTATCACGGAATATACCTATTTTGAGTTTAGATGATTTGAGACTGCATTCTGATATCCGAAAACGGTAAACAGTTAAATAAAAAGAACTGAATTTCTCAACTTTGGCTGTTTTATACATCAAACTGTTCAACATCCAAGTTACGATGTTCCAAATGGTTCAGTATCGATATCTAAACATCGCTGTTTAAACTCCTAAAATCGATGTTATGTAAATATCGATAATCATAGGTAATACCTATTGGCATTATATGTACATGCCTGGCTTACAAATGTCATATACAATCCACTGTGGATTTCACCATGTCGATAGGAAAATCGACCTTCACTCTCGGTTATCTACTGTACACAAAATTTGTCCTACTTTCGAAATGCATTCAGGATTGTATACGGTCCGTAAGTAAAAAGTAGCTTTTATAAATAGTCATTAAGATGAAGGTGGTAAACTGAAGCAAATCTAACGCCTAAAAATGTCAGTGTCGTCCTTTAAAATGGAGCTGCAGCTCCGAAAAGCGTTGGACTAAAATTAGAATCTAAAATTTTCGGACTGATGACGCGCATTACTAACAAAAATATTTCTAATTTCTGAATTAAGTCAGAGACAGCTTTGGCGAAGTGTCTGTTAGTGGCGACTTGGGACATTACTGTTGTATAGTGTCCAGGTGCACGTAGGGAGGGTGATGAATGCCGTCCTGTTTGCACACAGTTTTTGGTTTTCGCCAGCGTCTGTCCCACATGAGAATCTAGCTCGGTTCAGTGACTGTGTTCAAATACAAGAGGAAGATCCGCTCACATATTGCAGAACGTTTATAGAGTTTCTCCCGCTGCCATCCTGTACTGAGATGGTAACTTACTGCATAGCTAACTGTGATTTACTTCGAGCAGTTTCCAAAGAGCATCGTCGACATCACGATTAGTGGTGGCCGACATGGTACACGGTGAGGCTTACAGACTCCCAGCGTCGATTCGCTTTACGTGGTACGGAGTAGAGCGTGATCGGCCGTCTAAATGCGTCTGCGGTACGCTCCCATGTTCGTCGCCCAACGTTCCGCCCATGAATATTCTCGCCGCTCCTATAGTTTGTTACAACGGACAGACAGCTACAAAATCGCAGCCGATAAGCCCCGCATGCGCAATGAAACGCGTAAAGATGGAAGGGCGATGCGTCTCGCATGCGTGCTAAGACGAGGCGCCGGCAGAGAACTTCAGCGAAGCCTGAAGACATTTCACCCACGAAGGCCTTGCGTACCAATATTCGTGTGCATCAACAGCACGGGACAACTCAGCAGATACTGTAGAGATAAGGGGGGGGGGGGGGGGGGGCTAAACGGGAGACCCACTTGAAAAAAGGCGAAGAAATTAGAACCTAAAACCTTCTGAATGCTCAGGCGATATATTTCAATGACAAAACTCGTAAAGCGTGCTACTTTAAGCCTGGATTAAAACGAATGTTAGGATTACTGATTATGAAAAGGTTATATAATATTAACATTTAAATTTATCGACAGTGTGTGTATGATTTTTATGTTGTAAACAAGGGTAACTCCAGCACTGGTAGTATGAATTTGAAAAAGTTTTTTATTATTACATATCGATTTTAGTGGCAGAGTGATCATCTTCGGTGCAAGACTAAGTCCTGTGAACTCATGCAATCATGCACAAAATACAACTTGAAATATGGGCGTTTATCGTGAAGAGCACGTTTTACTGGAAATATAAATAAATGACTTACTACTACACGATTTTATTTAGGCTATTTATAAAACATTAAAAGACATTTAAAAACACCAACGGAAAACTGTGAGAGCTAGGAATAAAATCATAAGTAGTTAAAAAGTCAGAAATGATAATTAAATGCAGATTCAAGAGCATAACTTAAAATAATCTTACAACGTTCATTCTATGCGATCCAAATACGTTTCTTCTGTTGTCAAAATTGGCTATAAACATTCTAGCAAAACCAAGTAGATTTATGCTTATCTACCCTGCTCCTTCATCACTCATAGGCGTAGCAATATAGTTTATTAAGACTTGAAATATCGTCTTTTTAGTAAATAATATAAATATCCTGGATTTGATTTGCGGTACGTTACTAAACCCTGCCAAAGAACTTTTAGTGTGTGTAATTGGTTTAGCTAGGATATATTAATCCAACAATCATTCTTTGTCAACTAAGACTAAAAAAAATTAGAATTACTTTTCAAAAAATTTGGGAGGAAGGGGGCAAGTCCCTGTTTCCCCTCCCCTCAGCGGCGACGCACATGCCGGTATTGATTATCCGTTTTGTAGCAATGACTACGAACACCATTCTGTTATTCTTAAAGAGTTAAATACTTGCTGAAAAACTGAACACCAGCAATTGTATATTGAAATACACGTTTGTCGTAAGGTTCAAAAATGGTTCAAATGGCTCTGAGCACTATAGGACTCAACCGCTGTGGTCATAAGTCCCCTAGAACGTAGAACTACTTAAACCTAACTAACCTAAGGACAGCACACACATCCATGCCCGAGGCAGGATTCGAACCTGCGACCGTAGCAGTCGCACGGTTCCAGACCGCGCGCCTAGAACCACGAGATTGTCGTAAGGGCTGGCGAAGTGTTGAGAGCATTTCTTTACGATGTCAAGACGATGGGAAGACTTGTCTTTAGGAGGTTAAGATAAATTTAAATGGAGAGATGTCTGCAAAACCAATTAGAATGTTATGAAACTTTCATTTTTAACTTACCTGTATACTGGTTTTTCGTGTATGTTACGGCACCGTTGTTTCTTCCACGAAAACAAAGATGGTACGACAACTCCAAAGAATATCGCGTTCTAAATTAACTTTCTGGTTACTCCTAAGATTAAAACGCATATTCTCTATCACAGATTTCACAAATGTATGTCTGCAAATCTAAATTTGCAGCCATTTTTACTTAACGGCAATATGACTGATGTGAAAGGAGATCTAGACTTCACTACAGTAAGTTGATTGAAATGGATATAGGTTTTAGTAGTTGTGCAGACATGAAGAGCCTTGTACAGGATAGACTAGCATGAAAGGCTATCAGTTTTGTATCTGAAGACCACAACAGCAACATGCGGCATAAACGCGGAAACATTAAAATGTCTTTTACAGAAAACTAAACTAAATATTCGTAAGTTTAATTTCCTGTAAGAGATTAATTTGAAATTTAATTTCGTTCATACCGCAAGACCGTTAAGTGTAAACAGCTGGAAACTTCATTTACAAAAAGTATTTGTGTAGTGTACAGTACAATATAGTATGCAATACACTGCGTTGAGATCATTAAGAAAAAAAGAAAATATCATGTACGATAAGTTGAATTTCATTTAGGGTTAAATTACAAGTTGAAGTAATCCTATACGCTTTCACACAATTCTGAAGAAAATTCAATTTCGTCTCCGACAGACAAGAATTTTCATCACTTTTACATCGCAGTGAAATTCACTCCATTGTAAGCTGAAGCCCTGACAGTGAAGATTTGTTTGGCTGTCAATAAAAATATGATTTGAAGACAGTTGACAGAATTAAACTTTTCCTTTTACTTCTATTACTTGGGTTGCGAATTATCCGGAAAATTCCTTCTTGTGACATCGGATGATCTTGATTGGTCCCAAGGATTCAGAAAACTTGCTCCCTATTTATAACAAAGGCGTCGCAACAAAGTGAATGCTGTGCAAGAATAATGACAAGACAAACATACTGTATTGTTGAACAAACGTCTCAGTGTTTCCAGCGTTATTCTGCAGTAAAATCTTATTTTGAGGATAGTGTGACACAATCTCCCCAAGTTAAAACAGCCTATTAGAGCGCTGACTGAATATGAAGTGTGTGGTAACTGGCCGATTCAAGTTTGGCGATAATAGATTTAATATTAAACTGAACTTTCCTGTTCCTTAAGATTTATTCACTAAGTTCGTCTTTCTTTCTGTTCCAGGTGAGTGTTATCAGAGCTGCCTTTCTCTTGGTGATGGTAAGTCTCTTAACTACTAAAAATGGCTCTGAGCACTATGGGACTTAACATCTGTGGTCATCAGTCCCCTAGAACTTAGAACTACTTAAACCTAACTAACCTAAGGACATCACACACATTCATGCCCGAGGCAGGATTGGAACCTGAGACCGTAGCGGTCACGCGGTTCCAGACTGATGCGCCTAGAACCGCACGGCCACACCGGCCGGCTTCTTAACTACTAAGGCTATAGCTGTTTCATCATCAAACAGTAGGCCATAACGCTACTCTGAAGCACTATTTGTCACAAACAGTTCCACAATGTACTCTTAACATCTGTCTCAAGTGAAATATAGTTCAGTTGCAACATGAATGCACCACAAAACACCAAATATGTGAAAAGGTTGTTCCACCTGGCGTAACCATAAAAATAGCATGAGCTGAAAACGGAATTTATTGGTGAAGAATCTCCAACGATAACGATCGCTTGAAGCACAGATTTTACTCTAAATTAGAAAGAATTTTTGATGCCACTTTCAAAATATATTTCATTTGTCTGCTTCCACTTGTAAGTCGTGTATTGGCAAAAACAATGTTATCCCGATACGACTATAGCATTGTTATTCACTTGTTGCTATTAATATATTTGTTATGTTTCAACGTTCATAGCGATAATATTGAACGCTCGTTCAGGGTTGTCTATTGAAATTTTTGAACGCACTGCTCGATAAGAACACAAATTAAAATAATTAATTTGTCGGTCAGTTTCTTCCTATATTGTATCTTCTGGACGACTATAAACGAGTTGTATGCTAGGTGTTCTTTTCGTTATTAAAGGGAGACAGAGAAAACAAGGATTGCAAATCTTCCTCATACATTATGGTAAATATTTAATGTATAGAGGTGATGAGATATGAGAGGACTGGAGGAAGGAAAACAAGTGAGCGCCATTTTTATTCTCCTTTTTTTTAAAAAAAAAGTGTGTGAATTTGGAACATTAAAACAACTGTTTTGCACTGCGCTATAGTTGCTCTTCAATTTATCCGATTGAGGATACCTACAATGATAGAACTTCTCATTTAAATAAATTCTGATTTACGTTTTGCGCTTTTTTAAACTCACCGAGGATTTTTAAATGTCTTTGTAACCATTTTCATATTGTAACTAGCTCAAGATAAGAAGACAGAAAATTACAGAAAATGTAAGAAAGTTGTTAATAGTGGAATAGATAGTTATGTTTCCATTTTTTTTTAGCCCCAGCTAATTACTACATGAATAGCTACACTGTAACAAAAGTTTCTTGTTATGTCAAGAAAACACATCCCAACATTAAACTTTCCAGTGCCAATATGTCCTTACAGAAGTGGATCGAAAAGGTACATGACGATACTCTTAATCATTTTCAGTGCCATCCTTAAGAAAAAGCTGACCTGCACAAAATCCAAACTTAGCACCAGTAGGTTAGGTCATACATTTGCTTCATTCTGAACAGATCGGAAAATAGACGGCTCAGAAGACTTCATTGTCTTTGTCCAAAGCGACAGATAAAACCTGCCAAACATACTGTGTGCTAGACAGTGTTTCTATCTGCTGACACAAGCACGAATGCACTGTTAAGCGTTGTGTTGTTGTTCCATTGCTAATTAAGAGGTATATACAGTAGTTTGAGTGTATTCTTCAAATTGCCTTGCAAATTTACGATGAAATTACTGCCTCTTCTCGCTTGGATGCTAGTTGACACAGAAATTACAAGATCTTGAGGGAGTACTACTTACTTATATCATGGTTTGTCGAAAATAAAGACCTTATGAGCTGTTACAACACTGCATTACTTTGACGGAGTTGGAGAGAGAAGATCCAAGACAGCTACACTGAGAGCGACTGCTTCCAGCATCTACCTCAACCTATCATGTAACTCATTTTGTAGGCTATACATGTCTATGGCAATAGAGATCAGAAACGGAGCGAGTGGGAGTGTAATGTTGAGGTTTGCACACGCTAGAAGTGAAGGCGTCGCTGATACACCATGGCTATACTGGCTTCCTTTCTTCCCGCTGTACTTCCGCGAATAGCCCTATGGTGAGTCTGAAAACGGTGGCGCTGAGGTCGCGTTCTAGTTGTTGACTCGTATTGGACCGTGCTGGAATAAGGCGTGTCGTAAAGTAATACGGAAGTTGAGCGAACTATGTTCAAATGTGTGTGAATTCCTAAGGGACCAAACTGCTGAGGTCGTCGGTCCCTAGACTTACACACTACTTAAACTCACTTATGCTAAGAACAACACACACACCCATGCCCGAAGGAGGACTCGAAACTCCGGCGGTAGGGGCCGCACGATTAGTGACATGCGGCTCTAACCGCGCGACCACTCCGCACGGGGAGCGAACTATCATCCTATTGTAAAATAACACTGACAGGACGAAATGACATTGTCAGGATCAGATGGCTGATAACAAATCTGTGTTTAGTAAGACAGGGGGGGGGGGGGGGGGAGGGGGGGATGAGACGCAAATTAAATGACGCAGTGTGAGCAGCTGCAAATGTGCTCCACTAGAGGAAGAACTTCGATGATACAGTCCACGCATCAGACATAAAACAAACTAATTTCGTCCATGCAAACGATGTGGTTGTAATTTTTTGTTTATTCCACCTCCACCGTGATAACACATATGTGCTCTGAAGAACGAAAACTGGGCGCAAAGCAGCGTCATTGTATATGTCCCTGCGACCAAAAAGAGCGCTATTTGTGTGTTGTTTTGGCCGTAGAAGTTTACTTTATGAGCTAAAAGCGTGTTGTTTAGCGTACCGTTCATTTCTGTAACTTATTCAAATACTTCTGAAAATTTATTTTAATAATCTGTCTTTGCTACATCCTAGTGTCATGTTTTCGTGTACTGTCGTCAGACTCGGTAGCCTGTCGAAAATGTGTATATGTCAACATAATTTTTAGACATTGTCTGAAAAGACGTTAAATATTAAAATAAATTTACAGCAAGCTTCGAGAAAGTTTTATACATACACATCCATACGAACACATATACATATACATACAAATATATCCTTTATACATATTTTCATATATACATGCAAGATACTCATACACACATAGATACAAATACATATTTATAAACAGAACAATATTCCCTGCCACCCAATAAGTCATGTATTGGTGTATGATAATTACAATGTGCAACAGTGAGCTAATCATCGCTTATGCATGCGAAATCGTGAACCCGCTCTCCTTTCTACACTAGTAAAATCGACTTGTAACCATAAACACACTCAAGTGATGAGTTTTCAGCTAAAATGGCAGCGGCGTAGATTCATGAGTCGAGTTCCCAAGCGTATGGGGACGACGAGTGCTTCGGTAACGTCATAGGACCTGCTGCCGAGTTTAAAGCGAGCAAACAGAGCTCATTTCTGACCTCTGTATGGTAACGCGTCAGTGTTGTCGCATATCTATATAATGCGGTTAAAAAAAACTTTGTGATTGACGTTTCGACGAGTCGAAAGGTAGGGACCAGCCGCCAACGAGTCCCAATTTCTTCTCGAGTGCCATGTGCTCTCTGCGTCGCCTGTTTTGTACACGTATAGCCTTATGGAACGCAGCTGGCTCACTCCGGCAACACTGGCCCCCGCCACAGCAAGCTGTCAATCACGCCGTCATTTCAATCATAGAATACACGTCTATTGTTTTTGGTTGCAACCGTTTGCCCTTCTCATTTGAAAGCCGCCAGCTGTCAGGGGTCACCTCCCGCCGACTGCGCTAGGATAGACAAGAAAACAAACTAATACATAATGAAAGACCGTGGTGGAGGTTGCAATTACTAGCGTCATAAGAATGATACGGGGGTATACGGGAGGGTGATACATGTAAGCCGGCTAATGAATGATGTAGGTGGACCGGGGAAATTCTTCACTTGGTTCCAAAACGGGAGGAAAGACCAAGACACTGAGTCAGTAGGATATGAGTAGATGATGTTACAAAATATACAGGACCAGCACGATTCTGTACAGCAAAACACAGTAACGTACGGAGAAATCTGGAGGAGATCGATTTGTTAAAAAAAATAGCGTAGTTCCGTGAGTAAACCACAATCGAACCGCGTTACAATTTAGCTGCTCAGAAAATTTCTTTTCATCCATCAGATGGTAATTATCGTCGATGGGAAGCACTGCTGCAAGCAGTAGCATCTCTACGTGTAGCTGCAGACAGCAGCATGGCGGTTCATGTTCCGAGCACATAAATTGCGAAGTTGATCTGCAGCGCGTGAACGATATTAGCCATAATAGAGGCTCTTGCGGGCCCTTACAAGGGGACCACGTCTGCTGGTCATCGCTGATTTCGTACATATTTACCATACATGCAGGGCTTGGCCAGAAACGAAAGTGACAGAATTGGAAGCTCCAGATGGCAAAGCGTTTACAAAAAAATAGCATTTTTGGCGCGGATCGGAGGAAGCATGAGCAATTTACGAGAGTGTATTTTCCAGGCGGTAGTTGGCGCAGCGAAAGCAGTACAGAACACTAATGCGACGGACGTGGGCTCGAAGTCCTATATGGAAAGATTTTTATCTCTGTAATTGCATCCGATTTTTAGGTTACTGAAACTGTAAAGAAACTATAATATTGCTCATTTTATTGTACTTATTAATATTTTTATAAAAGTTGTGGAAGAGAAAAGGCAAAGGAAAATTTGAGAAAGCGAATAAATTTGCAGCAAAGGAAAGTATTTGCAGCGTCCACGAGGACTCTGCAAATGACTTTCCCAGAAGGGATTGTAATTAAAGCGTACAGGGCTTCGTATTCCGTTATTTCATTTTGACCTTCGAGCAGCTGTTGGCAGCTGCATGCGAACAATAGGTTCCCGGCGTAGGTAAAATCAAACCATCGGCTATTGGGGAGAAAGCTCGAACGTGTAAATCATTAACTGTAAAATAACACAAGTACCTACAGGGTGTTTCAAAAATGACCAGTATATTTGAAACGGCAATAAAAACTAAACGAGCAGCGATAGAAATACACCGTTTGTTGCAATATGCTTGGGACAACAGTACATTTTCAGGCAGACAAACTTTCGAAATTACAGTAGTTACAATTTTCAACAACAGATGGCGCTGCGGTCTGGGAAACTCTATAGTATGATATTTTCCACACATCCACCATGCGTAGCAATAATATGGCGTAGTCTCTGAATGAAATTACCCGAAACCTTTGACAACGTGTCTGGCGGAATGGCTTCACATGCAGATGAGATGTACTGCTTCAGCTGTTCAATTGTTTCTGGATTCTGGCGGTACACCTGGTCTTTCAAGTGTCCCCACAGAAAGAAGTCACAGGGGTTCATGTCTGGCGAATAGGGAGGCCAATCCACGCCGCCTCCTGTATGTTTCGGATAGCCCAAAGCAATCACACGATCATCGAAATATTCACTCAGGAAATTAAAGACGACGGCCGTGCGATGTGGCCGGGTACCATCTTGCATAAACCACGACGTGTTCGCAGTGTCGTCTAAGGCAGTTTGTACCGCCACAAATTCACGAAGAATGTCCAGATAGCGTGATGCAGTAATCGTTTCGGATCTGAAAAATGGGCCAATGATTCCTTTGGAAGAAATGGCGGCCCAGACCAGTACTTTTTGAGGATGCAGGGACGATGGGACTGCAACATGGGGCTTTTCTGTTCCCCATATGCGCCAGTTCTGTTTATTGACGAAGCCGTCCAGGTAAAAATAAGCTTCGTCAGTAAACCAAATGCTGCCCACATGTATATCGCCGTCATCAATCCTGTGCAACCGGCCGAAGTGGCCGTGCGGTTAAAGGCGCTGCAGTCTGGAACCGCAAGACCGCTACGGTCGCAGGTTCGAATCTTGCCTCGGGCATGGATATTTGTGATGTCCTTAGGTTAGTTAGGTTTAACTAGTTCTAAGTTCTAGGGGACTAATGACCTCAGCAGTTGAGTCCCATAGTGCTCAGAGCCATTTGAACCATTTGAATCCTGTGCACTATATCGTTAGCGAATGTCTCTCGTGCAGCAATGGTAGCGGCGCTGAGGGGTTGCCGCGTTTGAATTTTGTATGGATAGAGGTGTAAACTCTGGCGCATGAGACGATACGTGGACGTTGGCGTCATTTGGACCGCAGCTGCAACACGGCGAACGGAAACCCGAGGCCGCTGTTGGATCACCTGCTGCACTAGCTGCGCATTGCCCTCTGTGGTTGCCGTACGCGGTCGCCCTACCTTTCCAGCACGTTCATCCGTCACGTTCCCAGTCCGTTGAAATTTTTCAAACAGATCCTTTATTGTATCGCTTTTCGGTCCTTTGGTTACATTAAACCTCCGTTGAAAACTTCATCTTGTTGCAACAACACTGTGTTCTAGGCGGTGGAATTCCAACACCAGAAAAATCCTCTGTTCTAAGGAATAAACCATGTTGTCTACAGCACACTTGCACGTTGTGAACAGCACACGCTTACAGCAGAAAGACGACGTACAGAATGGCGCACCCACAGACTGCGTTGTCTTCTATATGTTTCACATCACTTGCAGCGCCATCTGTTGTTGAAAATTGTAACTACTGTAATTTCGAAAGTTTGTCCGCCTGAAAATGTACTGTTGTCTCAAGCATATTGCAACAAACGGTGTATTTCTATCGCTGCTCGTTTAGTTTTTATTGCCGTTTCAAATATACCGGTCATTTTTGAAACACCCTGTAATTTTATACATGAAGTTCTAGTGTATGCCTCACCATCTTTTCCTCGATATTTGTTTGTACTCCCAAATTTTCCTTTTCGTGCAGTATTTTGAGCATTATTTTGGTTTATTTGCAAAGTAAGTAATGTAAAAACTGAAAATAAAGAAGTTTCCTCATAGCGCTTCGAGCCCACGACCTTGGATTACCATTCTCTACTCGTACCGCTCGGCCAAATGCTGCCTGGAAACTATCATAAGAAGGGGAAACCGCCATAGGTCCCTCTTTGACGCAGTATAAACTTCGCTGGGCGAAAGAAGGCTGAAAATAAAGGGACGCCTGTTACAGCTTATGTGCTAACACTCAATAGTTTTTGCGAAAATGACGGTCAAAGTTGCGACCCGACTTCATCAATCCAGTCGCGCATCCTAAAACCAAATAAGGTTATAGAAAAGTGGCCATCGTTCAAATATAATGTTATGTTTCGTTTTTCTTTTGGTGCCACGGAACTACGTCACATCAATATTTTTTCATACGTCTTAACATACAGTGGAATTATTGACAAAGAAATAAGCATTTCAAATGTTCTTGAAAAGAGGTAGTGTCATTACAAATCTTGTATGGTGTTATATATCTGTTTTTGCTTTGATTTTTTACTTTTATGCTTCAAGAGAAGAAATGCATTCATAAAAACACTCATGGCATAAATATTCCGAGCACCTCGAGCAACGTGCAGAGGCACATGTACCACAGTCACATTTTCTTGTGTGAATGTCATCAGGAAAACAAACCCGCCGTCAGACAATAATTTCGCGATAAGCCACGCATATCGAAACATTTTCTGGAAAGTTGTATACGTTTCTTTGGTGAGCTTTCCAGATTTTGTGACCGTTACGTGCACTTTCTGATGTCGTTGTATTAATTGGTTTCCGGTTTGATGGTTTCGAAGACGAAATTTGTCACTGACCTCTCGGACGCAAATGAAAACTGTTGGTAGGAATTTTCTGGAAGGGGTTAACATGTGTTAAATGTGTTGATAAAATCTATTTTTAATAAGATTTGAGCCGCGTGGGATTAGCCGAGCGGTCTCGGGCGCTGCAGTCATGGACTGTGCGGCTGGTACCGGCGGAGGTTCGAGTCCTCCCTCGGGTATGTGTGTGTGTGTTTGTCCTTAGGCTAATTTAGCTTAAGTAGTGTGTAAGCTTAGCAGTTAAGTCCCATAAGATTTCACACACATTTGAACAATAAGATTTGAAATATTTATTTCTTTTCCCATTAATTCGATTGTATTTCACGTGTCATAAAAATACAGATGTCACAAACTTCGGCGAAAAAACAATAAATAAATAAAAATAAAGAATAAAATTTGAAAAATCACGGGAAACCTAAATTTTTTTTATCGTAATAAATTTTTATTTACAAGTTAACAAATACATAGGTGCAGATGTGGATACGTTTAAGTTTCAAGGGTGCAATTTCAATATTCTTTGTCAAAAGGCTTTTTTCTTTAGACTGTGGTTTGCTTTGTTTTCAGAAAATTGGTTTTTCAAATATCCTCGTTATTTGCTGCCCTCCGTCGGCTTGCGAATGAATTTATAATGGTATTGTAAGATTTTTTAGTCTTTTAGGTGATTGTAGCAAAGGACTATTTTTTTGCAGCAATTTGTGTTTTTGAGATTGAAATATTTATTTGTATGAATCAAGTAATATTGCCATTTCGGGGTTGCTAAGTTGTGGAAAAGAAAGTCATTTTAATTTGATGCCATTTGAAAATTGTTTGTAACTTTTTCATACTGATTATGATACACATGTTACAAAAAAAATAACAAATATATAAAAAGTACCATATTGGATTTAACTAAAGGAGATTTGAAAGTTTGGTTGAGAGCGAGAGAGAGCGAACGAGCGAGCGAGAGTGAGTGTGTGTATGTGTATGTGTGAGTGTGTGTGTGTGTGTGTGTGTGTGTGTGTGTGTGTGTGTGTGTGTGACTGAGTGAGTGAGAGAGAGAGAGAGAGAGAGATTGGGGGAGTAAATACATTTTACGTGAATCAGGGTGGCTGGCCGGCCGGTGTGGCCGAGCGGTTCTAGGCGCTACAGTCTGGAACCGCGCAACCTCTACGGTCGCAAGTTCGAATCCTGCCTCGGGCATGGATGTGTATGATGTCCTTAGGTTAGTTAGGTTTAAGTAGTTCTAAGTGCTAGGGGACTGATGACCTCAGAAATTAAGTCCCATAGTGCTCAGAGCCATTTGAACCATTTTCAGGATGGCTGGGTGTGGGTTTGAACCGTTGCTCTTCCGGATGTGAGTCCAGGGTGACAACCACTGCGCTACCCCGCTCGGTGAAACTGTACTGTAATAGCCACTGTGCTATCAACGCACCGTTTTACCCCGCGGGAGTAACCTGATGAAGCCACGTCGAAACTGTGGCTATTGCGTGTTGGCACCTAAGCCAAAGTAAGTGTTCCTTTATTTTCTGCGACCCTGCAAAATTTCAGCTGTATCAGAGAACGACCTATGATGGGTTCCCGTTGTAAGTCAGATGGCTCATGCCTCAAATCACTTAAGAAAGGCAAGTCTAAGAACCTTCAACATCGCAGCGCGTCAGCAATCGTTGGGTAATATATTAAAAAACTAGAAACCCGCCACGATTGCGAATCGCAATCGAGGCGGGTTTCTAGTTTTTTAAAGGCAAGTCTTCCGGTCGAGATGGTATACCAATCAGGTTCCTTTCAGACACAATAGCTCCTTTCTTAGCAGTCATATACTACCGCTCACTTGACGAAAGGACTGTTCCTAAAGATTGGAAATTAGCACAGGTCACACCAATATTCAAGAAAGGAAATAGGAGTAACCCATTGAATTAAAGACCCATATCAATGACCTCAATTTGCAGTAGGATTTTGGAGCATATACTGTACTCGAACATTATGAATCATCTTGAAGAAAATGACTTATTGATACATAACCAACACGGATTCAGAAAATATTGCTCTTGTGCAACACAGCTAGTTCTTTATTCTCATGAAGTAATGAGTGCTGTCGACAAGGGATCTCAGATGGATTCCATATTCCTAGATTTCCAGAAGGCTATTGATACCGTTCCTCAGAAGTGACTATTAATCAAATTGCGTGCATATGGCATATCCTCTCAGTTGTGTGACTGGATTCGTGATTTCCTCTCAGAGAGGTCGCAGTTACAAGTGATAGACTGTAAATCATTGAATAGGACAGAAGTGATATCTGGCGTTCCGCAAGGTAGTGTCATAGGCCCTCTGCCGTTCCTGATTTACATAAATGATCTTGTTGATAATCGGAACAGCCCCCTTAGATTGTTTGCAGATGACGCTGTAATTTACCGTCTAGTAAAATCATCAGACGATCAGTTCCAATTAAAAAATGATCTAGCGAGAATTTCTGTATGGTGCGAGAAGTAGCAATTGGCACTAAACAAAGAAAAGTGCGAGGTCATCCACATGAGTACTAAAAGAAATTCGATAAATTTTGGGTATACGATCAATCGCACAAGTCTAAGGGCTGTCAATTCGATTAAACACCTAGGAATTACAATTACGAGCAATTTAAATTGGAAAGACCACATAGATAATGTTGTGGGGAAGGCGAAACAAAGACTGCGCTCTTTGGCAGAACACTTAGAAAATGCGACAAACCCACTAAAGAGACAGCCTACATTACACTTGTCGGTCCTCTGCTGACTTGTCCGTCCTCTGCTGGAATATTGATGCGCAGTGTGGGATCCTTACCAGATAGGATTGACGGAGGACATCGAAAGAGTGCAAAGAACGACAGCTCGTTTTGTGTTATCGCGCAATATGGACGAGAGTGTCACTGATATGATACGCGTGTTGGGGTGGTAGTCACTGAAACAAAGGTGGTTTTCTTTGCAGCGAGATGTATTTAAGAAATTTCAATCACCAGCTTCCTCTTCCGAATGCGAAAATATTTTGTTGACACCCACCTACGTAGGGAGGAATCATCATCATAATAAAATAAGAGAAATCAGAGCTCGTACGGAAATATTTAGGTGTTCCTTTTTCCCACACGCCACTGGAGAGCGGAATGGTAGAGAAGTAGTATGAAAATGGCTCGATGAATCCACTGCCACGCACTTAAGTGTGAATTGCAGAGTAACCATGTAGATGTACACCCGCGCCGAAAACGCTATTTTTTCTAAAGTTTAGCCATCTGGAGCTCAAACTTCTGTCACTTTCATTTCTGGCTAAGACTTGGATATATCATAAATTTGACCCTAATCTGTGGTAATGAGTAGGCACGCGTCACTTGTTAGTGCAAGATTCTCACCATTATGGTTCAACGGCCAGGTACGGGTCTTTTGATTGGACGCCACTTCGGCGACTTGTGTGTCCCTAACACACCCCAGTTATCCTAACACGGACAGAGGACCTACAGACTAACGTGGATTCCAGAACACGTGTCGTCCCTGGCAGGTCCTCTGATCATTGTGAGCTGAAGGCTTGTTTAAGGGCAGATCTCCAACTGGGATACGATCGCGCCCCCTTTCGGTTTCCATGTACGCACTTCCCCACTAGATCACCAGGCCTGACTGGATAGCTGTTTTTATTTTGTATTGCGCATCCTGCAGACGTAATTCTCAGCCGTATAAGTTGGTCCCTGTAGGATAACATCGGCACTGGCGTGCCACTACAGAGTCGTTCTCTCAGCGGTCACCTACGTGACTGGAGTCGCTTACGAAGGAGTTGCCACGGGTGCCCGCTGTCTCTGGAGGAGAAGAGACGCGTTGCACAGCGGCGGCGCCGATGTAGGACTGTTAATATTTTTAAAAATATCTGTAGTCCGATATATCGGAAATTTAAAAGAATATCATATCGCTCCGTCATACCGAAGAAAATAATCGATATACGGGCGGAAAATATATCGACGTAACTGCCTATAACAATATCGGCTGCACATTGACATATACTACCGGTTTTAGAGCTGTAGCCGGCCGGTGTGGCCGTGCGGTTCTAGGTGCTTCAGTCTGGAACCGCGTGACCGCTACGGTCGCAGGTTCGAATCCTGCCTCGGGCATCGATGTCTGTGATGTCTTTAGGTTAGTTAGGTTTAAGTAGTTCTAAGTTCTAGGAGACTGATGACCACAGATGTTAAGTCCCATAGTGCTCAGACCCATTTTTTTAGAGCTGTACATTTAGGTATTGATTTATTATTAAATATTCTGTACATCAACAAGCTAGCACCTTGCGTATCCCCCTTAGAGCAATAACTGAAAAGAAAACGATGTACGTTCACTCTTGGCGTTGACCACTTTGCTAACAATGGTAACTGTATATTAGTGGCACAATAAGAAGTGTCCAATGGGTCCGTCTTCGGTTTCATAACATATCGGATTTGTACGGAACACTTCATGCCGACTTCCCCGGTTTTTTTTTTTTTTCATTTCTGCCAACGTCAGCGACCTAGCAGTTGTAGATCGAAATTGCTAAACGTTGCAGTTTCTGTTGGTAGCGCCGAGCGCCGACTATGCCAGCATTTCCTCTCACACGTCTCCACCCACCGCATAGACCAATCTTGTCATTTACGTTTTTGTTCATAATTTTCAGAAATAGTTTTTGAAAAATGCCGATGTGGATACATAGCACACTAGATGCGTTAAAAATTGTTTTTTGACGCAGTTGGTGTGCTGTTTCTTCACATCGGTAATCTTTTTATTCCATTCGCACCGGCACACACCAGTGCAGTGGCAGTTCTTCTTTTGTGCCACATATACTTGCTTCACACCGTCAAAGAGAAACACTGGACGTGATGAAATCTCAAATAGTACTAAGACTCCTTCACACAGTGATTGAAGAGGAGACGGGACACTGCCACAGCAAACCGCCTGCGATACACGCTAGAGTTTACACCGCAGCTGAGACGACTGGGTCTACTTCTGCATACTGCCGTTCCTTACACTCGTATTTTCGGCTCCTCATCAAATTTCTGTAACGATTAGCGAATCTGTTCGCTAGTCTGGTTACATTTATTTACTTTATGGATACGTCTCATTAATCTCCCTTTAATTACGACAAAATTTAGTGAAGGTAAATAATGTGTAAATTGTCTGTTCAACGAGTAATGGAATATAGCACCTTCAGTAAACACTGCCAAGTTATAAAAGCACCAAGATGCTATTTACCTCGATTTTCGCAGTCTGCCGCACCAGTGGGTCTTTCATTGCGCTACCCACTCTAAGCAACGCCGTTTATTGATCACCAGTGCGTTGACCATTCACTATTAATCAAAGATTTTATTATTTCCACAACGCAGAGAAATTATTCTCAACTGTTTTAAAAGAACATCCGTGTGAAAGACGTCGTAATCTTACATCCATCCGACACGTGGCAATTACATATTGTCTGCGTTTTTATTATGGTCTCCCGTTCGAAGACTCGTCTGATGTAGCACCCCATGCTACTCTATTCTGTGTAAGCCTCCTCATCCCTAAATAATGACTGCAAACTTCATCCTTTTTAGCCTTCTTTCTGTGTTTTTCCTTGATCTCCTCCTCCAGCTTTTATCCCTCACATCTTCCTCCATTAGTAAACTGGCGATTTCTTCATACCTCAGGACGTACCCTATCAACTGATCCATTCCTTTAGTCAAGCTATGCCATAAACTTCTTTTCTCTCCAGTTCGCTTCGGTACCTTCTCATCAGTTGCTCGATGTACTCATCCGATCCTTAGCATTCGTCTGTAGCACCACTTTTTAAAAGTTTCTATACTCTTCTTGTCAGACTGTTTATCGCGCACTTTAACTTCCGCGCAAGGTTACACTCCAGATAAATACCTTCAGAAACCGATTCCTGACACTTAAATTTGTATCAGATATAAAAAAATCCTGTTTTTTCCAGAAATGCTTCTCATACTATAGCGATTCTGCATTTCATATCTTCTCTACTTCGGACTTCATCAATTATTTTGCTACCCAAATAGCAAAACTCGTCCACTAATTTTAGCGTTTCATTTCCTAATCTGATTCATTCAGCGTCATCCGATTTTATTCATTTACACTTGTTTTACTATTGTTGATGCATTTCTAAACACTGAGGTGACAAAAGTCATGGGATACCTACTAATATCGAGTCGGACCTCCTTTTGCCAGGAGTAGTGCAGCAACTCGACGCGGCATGGACTCAACAAGTCGCTGGCTGTCCCCTGCACGAATATTGAGCCATGCTGCCTGTGCAGTCGTCCGTAATTGCGAATGTGTTGCCGGCGCAGGGTCTTGTGCACGAACTGCCCTCTCGACTACGTCCGTTAAGTATTGGATGGCATTCATGTCGGGCGATCTGGGTAGCCAAATAATTCGCTCGAATTTCCAGAATTCTCTTCAAACCAATCGCGAACAACTGTGACCCAGTTACGTGGCGCGATATTCATTCGTAAAAATTCGATCGTTGTTTGGGAACACGAAGTCCATGAACGGCTACAAATGGTCGCCCAGTGGCTGAACATAACCATTTCCATTACTGATGGGTTCAGCTGGACCAAAGGACCCAGTCCATTCAACGTGAACACAGCCCATACCACTAAGGAGCCACCACCAGCTTGCACAGTTCCTTGGTGATAACTTGGGTGCATGGATTCGTGGGGTCCGCGCCAGACTCGAACGCTACTATCAGCTCTTTACAACTGAAATCGGGGCAGGCCATGGTTTCTGCAGTCGTCTAGGGTCCAACCGATGTGGTCACAAGGCCACGAGAGGCGCTGCAGGCGAGATCGTGCTGTTACCAAGGGCAATCGCATACGCCGTTTGCTGCCGTAGCCTGTTGTTGTTGTTGTGGTCTTCAGTCCTGAGACTGGTTTGATGCAGCTCTCCATGCTACTCTATCCTGTGCAAGCTTCTTCATCTCCCAGTACCTACTGCAACCCACATCTTTCCGAATCTGCTTAGTGTATTCATCTCTTGGTCTCTACGAGTATTAACCCTCCACGCTGCCCTCCAATACTAAATTGGTAATCCCTTGATGCCTCAGAACATGTCCTACCAACCGATCCCTTCTTCTAGTCAAGTTGTGCCACAAACTCCTCTTCTCCCCAATTCTATTCAATACCTCCTCATTAGTTATGTGATCTACCCATCTAATCTTCAGCATTCTTCTGTAGCACCACATTTCGAAAGTTTCTATTCTCTTCTTGTCTAAACTATTTATCGTCCACGTTTCACTTCCATACATGGCTGCACTCCATACAAATACTTTCAGAAACAACTTCCTGACACTTAAATCTATACTCGATGTTCACAAATTTCCCTTCTTCAGAAACGCTTCCCTTGCCATTGCCAGTCTACATTTTGTATCGTCTCTATTTCGACCATCATCAGTTATTTTGCTCCCCAAAATAGCATAACTCATTTACTACTTTAAGTGTCTCATTTGCTAATCTAATTCCCTCAGCATCACCCGATTTCAGTCGACTACATTCCATTATCCTCGATTTGCTTTTGTTGATGTTATATCCTCCTTTCAAGACACTGTCCATTCCGTTCAGCTGCCCTTCCAGGTCCTCTGCTGTCTCTGACAGAATTACAATGTCATCGGCGAACCTCAAAGTTTTTATTTCTTCTCCATGGATTTTTATTCCTACTCCGAATTTTTCTTTTGTCTCCTTTACTGCTTGCTCAATATACAGATTGAATTACATCGTGGATAGGCTACAAACCTGTCTCACTCCATTCCCAACCACTGCTTCTCTTTCATGCCCCTCGACTCTTATAACTGCCATCTGGTTTCTGTACAAATTGTAAATAGCCTTTCACTCCCTTTTTTATACCCTCGCCACCTTCAGAATTTGAAAGAGAGTATACCAGTCAACATTGTCAAAAGCTTTCTCTAAGTCTACAAATGCTAGAAACGTAGGTTTGCCTTTCCTTAATCTATTTTTTAAGATAAGTCGTAGGGTCAGTATTGCCTCACGTGTTCCAGCGTACTGACGCCATATTTCGCTGCACTCTCCTAACAAGGGAACCTCCCCATCGCACCCCCCTCAGATTTAAATCTAAGTTGGCACCGTGGATAGACCTTGAAAAACTGAACACAGATCAATCGAGAAAACAGGAAGAAGTTGTGTGTAACTATGAAAAAATAAGCAAACTATACAAACTGAGTAGTCCATGTGGAACATAAGCAACATCAAAGGCAATGTGAGCTTAGGAGCATCGTGGTCCTGCGGTTAGCGTGAGCAACTACTGAACGATAGGTCCTTGGTTCAACTCTTCCCTCGGGTGGAAATTTTAATTTTTTTTTCAGTTTATGTCACAAACTCTTATGTTTTCATCACTTTTTGGGAGTGATTATCACATCCACAAGAAAACCCATTCACCAAGTGTACAAGTTAGGTGGGTCAACAACATATTCCTGTCATGTGACGCACATGCCGTCACCAGTTCCGTATAGAATATATCAGACGTGTTTTCCTGTGGAGGAATCGGTTGACCTATGACTTTGCGATCAGATGTTTTCGGTTCCCATTGAAGAGGCACGTCGTTTCGTCGACGAATCGCACCGTTTGGCGGTGCGGTCGCAAAACACAGACACTAAACTTATTACAGTGAACAGAGACGTCAATGAACGAACGGACAGATCATAACTTTACGAAAATAAAGAAAATAAAATTATCACTCGAGGGAAGACTTGAACCAAGGATCTTTCGTTCCGCAGCTGCTCACGCTAACCACGAGACCACGACGCACCTGCGCTTACATTATCCTTGATGTTGCCTATCTTGCGCATGGACTACTCAGTTTGTATATTTTGCTTATTTTTTCATCTACACAACTTCTTCCTGTTTTCTCGATTGATCTGTGTTCAGTTTTTCAAGGCCTATCCACTGTGCCAACTTATAACTAAATCTGAGGGGGGTGCGATGGGGAGGTTCCCTTGTAAGAAATACATTCGCCGTACGTCCCACATTGATTTGTGTGTTTATTTCGCACAGTTTTGCTTGTCTGATGGCACTGACAACTCTGCGCAAACGCAGTTGCTCTTGGCCGTTGAGTGGAGAACGACGGGCACTTTGTCATCCGGGACCAATGGCAATGCCTGAAATTTGGTATTCTCGACACTCTTGACACTATGTACCTCGGAATATTTAATTCAATAACGATTTCCAAAATGGTATGTCCGATGCGTCTAGCTCCAACCACCATTCCGCGTTGAGAGTCTGTTAATTCCCATCTGAGGCCATAATCGCATCCGAAACCTTTTCGCATGAATCACCTGAGTACAAATGACAATTTCGCCAACGCACTGCCTTTTTATAGACTGTGTATGCGATACTAACGCAACATATATATATATATATATATATATATATATATATATATATATATATGTTGCGTTAGTATCGCATACACAGTCTATAAAAAGGCAGTGCGTTGGCGAAATTGTCATTGCATATATATATATATGCACATAGCTGTTCCATCACTTTTGTCACCTTAGTGTACATCCACTTGGGCATTCTTATTATATTCATTCCTTCGTCTCTTTCTACAGTTTTTATCCCTCACACAATTACCAAATTGGAGATTTCTTTGCACCTCACGTCGTATCCTATCAACCAATCCATTCCTTAAGTCAATGTATGCCGTATATTTATTTTCCGTCCAGTTCGCTTCAGTATCTCATCATTAGGTGCTCGATCTACCCATCTAATTTTCTGCATTCTTCTGTAGCATCTCTTTCTAAAGTTTCTATTGTCTCCTTTACTGGAATGGTTGTCATCCATGTTTAACTTCTGTAAAATTTACGCTCCAGACAAACACCTTCAGTAAAGAATTCCAAACACTTAAATTTGTATTAGATGTTAGTAAATTCCTTTTTTTTCAAATATGAACTATCCGATATAGCACTATAGCATCTGCATTTCAATCCTCTCTACTTCGACTGTCAACAGTTATTTTGCTCCCCAAATAGCTCTCGCATTTACTAATCTAACTGCTCCAACGTCGAGTGATTTAATTCGACTGTACTCGATTACAGTTGTTTTACTTTTGTCGATATTTATCTTGTAATCTCTTTTAAAGACAGTACGCATTACAATCAACCACTCTTCCGAGCCTTTTGCTGTCTCTGACGGAACTGCAATGTCATTGGTAAACTTTAAAATTTTTATTTCTTCTCCATGAAACTCTTCACCCTCTACATCATTATTTTTTGCGAGTACTTTGCAGAAGATCGTCGTAAGTTTTGAAACATATACCGAGCTCCACGCAGCGGCCTATGGCGTGGCTATAA
Source organism: Schistocerca nitens (assembly GCF_023898315.1). Lineage (NCBI taxonomy): Eukaryota > Metazoa > Arthropoda > Insecta > Orthoptera > Acrididae > Schistocerca > Schistocerca nitens. The sequence goes on from NC_064615.1 coordinate 996,166,761, forward strand.
TAAGACACAGCAGGTGAATGGACAAGCAGCCAGCCATTGTAGTGACTGTTTCCTCGTTGATCTGCTCCCGGGCGTTTAAGGCGCGGCCAGTTGCTAAGCTCCTACGGTGATTTATCGCCTCCCGCAGTCTGTCGGCGAGCTGCGGCGCTCCACACTTCGCCATGGCCGACAAATTGCCCTCCGACAATAATCGCCACATTTATCGCCCGGCAACATCCGCGCCGTGTAATTGACGCACCTCGGCCACTGCGCTGATGAATCGCCGCCCTGCAAAGTGGCCGACAGCTCGGCAGATTTGCTTAAGTAATTGCCCACTGCGACGCTGCCCCTGTCACTGATTATGCCGGAATCTGGAAAAACATAAAACTCTTAATAGCCTTAATATATTGAATCGTTCGCGTTTACTTCCCGGAACGAAGAAGACTTATGTGAACTGCAGTGCTGCTCGAGGCACAGACTGCTTCCAGACTACATTTCCTCTCGCCTTCTTCCACTTTCTCATTTTATTTATTTATTTATTTATTGACTTCACTTCCCGTCACGACACAAATACATTGCATTACATGTCGAGCACGTCGGTAATTGTATGTCTGAAATTACAATGAAATGAACACCCTTAGCTGCTTACAGGTGTTGACATACGTCAACGGGGACAGATGAAAATTTGTGCCCCGACCGGGACTCGAACCCGGGATCTCCTGCTTACATGGCAGACGATCTGGCCATCTTTTTTTTTTTTTAATCTCATTTTGTCCGTTGCATCTCCTCGGGACGGACGTCGTAAGACATCCGTTTAAGTTCGTTGTTGATCGATTAACTCAGTTTTTTACTGAGGGAGCTAACCCTCTGACCGAACACGCTTAGCTACCGTGCCGGCGTCCATCTGAGCCACCGAGGACACAGAGGATAGCGCGACTGCAGGGATTTATCTCTGGCACGCCTCCCGCGAAACCCACATTCTGCGACGTAGTGTCCCGCACTACATTCGTAGAGCCCCCGTCCATTATACTCATTACTCGCGGCGCGTTGCCGATTCCCGTAATGGTTCGGGCACTGTTTGTGCATTCGCACAGAAGAAGAAGATGGTCAAGTGGCCGGTGAGCCTTAACTATATATTTACTAAGATGGTATCTGTTCTTTCGGACATGTCCGAGAGAACGGATACCATCTTAGTAAATAAATTGTATGTCTCTCACACCGTCGATTTTGATCCAAAGACTGCATATGTAAGCTGGGGGATAGTAGATGTATCGATAATGGTTTCGACGTCGTCCGCCAACAGACAGCGTAGTGGCATAGCTACCAGAGTGCCGTGTGTGTCTGCCCTTTAACGGGGAATGCTCACAGCCAGAAAGCTCACTGTGGTGCAAACGTGTGAAGCAAGCAGGCAACCACCATGGAGACGAACTCGTGCTTCCTACAGCCACCTGAGCGAGTTTGAAAGGAGTCAAAATGTGACCTCCCGATTGGTGAGATGGTGATTTAGGAGAATGGCCACACAAGACGCCGTGCTGCGTCAATTGTGTAACAATGCTGGCATGAGTGGTCACGTGAACATTCTCAACCTATAGAAGAGGTTCTGGACGTCCACGCAGCACCGACGCCCGCCAGAAGCGTCGTATTGTAAGGGCGGCAGTGGCAGATAGTACAGTTATCAGAGCGCACACAAGAGGGCTTTTGAACCCAGAAGTGTCAACACGAAACACGCAAGTCTCTAGCCTGTCTTCCACTCACGCCACAACATCGATGTGCACGGCTCGACTGGTGACGTCAGAAAATCACCTGGAAGGCAGAATGGCGCGCAGTGGCCTTCACCAATGAAACCAGATTCTGCCTGCACGCAAGTGATGGTCGTTTGTGCATACGAAAATGGTTCAAATGGCTCTAAGCACTACGGGACTTAACATCTGAGGTCACCAGTCCCCCAGAACTTAGAACTACTTGAACCTAACTAACCTAAGCACATCACACACATCCATGCCCGAGGCAGGATTCGAACCTGCGACCGTAGCAGTCGCGCGGTTCCAAACTGAAGCGCCTAGAACCGCTCGGCCACCGCGGCCGGCTGTGCATACGACGTAGACATGGTGCAGACCGTCTCGTAGAGTGCATTGGTCCAAGACACACTAGTCCAATCCCAGGCCTTAATACACTACTGGCCATTAAAATTGCTACACCACGAACATGATGTGCTACAGACGCGAAATTCAACCGACAGGAAGAAGATGCTGTGATATGCAAATGATTAGCTTTTTAGAGCATTCACACAAGGTTGGCGCCGGTGGTGACACCTACAACGTGCTGACATGAGGAAAGTTTCCAACCGATTTCTCATACACAAACAGCAGCTGACCGGCGTTGCCTGGTGAAACGTTGTTGTGATGCCTCGTGTAAGGAGGAGAAATGCGTACCATCACATTTCCCACTTTGATAAAGGTCGGATTGTAGCCTATCGCCATTGCGGTTTACCGCATCGCGACATTGCTGCTAGCGTTGGTCGAGATCCAATGACTGTTAGCAGAATATGCAATCGGTGGGTTCAGGAGGGTAATACGGAACGCCGTGCTGGATCCCAACGGCCTCGTATCACTAGCAGTCGAGATGACAGGCATCTCATCCGCATGGCTGTAACGGATCGTGCAACCACGTCTCGATCCCTGAGTCAGCAGATGGGAACCTTTGCAAGACGACAACCAACTGCACAAACAGTTCGACGATGTTTGCAGCAGCATGGACTATCAGCTCGGAGACCATGGCTGCGGTTATCCTTGACGCTGCATCACAGACAGGTGCGCCAGCGATGGTGTACTCAACGACGAACCTGGGTGCACGAATGGCAAAACGTCATTTTTTCGGATGAATCCAGGTTCTGTTTACAGCATCACGATGGTCGCACCCGTGTTTGGCGACATCGCGGTGAACGCACATTGGAAGCGTGTATTCCTCATCGCCATACTGGCGTATCAACCGGCGTGTTGGTATGGGGTGCCATTGGTTACACGTCTCGGTTACCTCTTGTTCGCTTTGACGGCACTTTGAACAGTGGACGTTACATTTCAGATGTGTTACGACCCGTGGCTCTACCCGTCATTAGAAACCCTACATTTCAGCAGGATAATGCACGACCACATGCTGCAGGTCCTGTACGGGCCTTTCTGGATACAGAAAATGTTCGACTGCTGCCCTGGCCAGCACATTCTCCAGATCTCTCACCAACTGAAAACGTCTGGTCGATGGTGGCCGAGCAACTGCCTCGTCACAATACGCCTGTCACTACTCTTGATGAACTGTGGTATCGTGTTGAAGCTGCATGGGCAGCTGTACATGTATACGCCATCCAAGCTCTGTTTGACTCAATGCTCAGGCGTATCAAGGCCGTTATTACGGCCAGAGGTGGTTGTTCTGGGTACTGATTTCTCAGGATCTATGCACCCAAATTGCGTGAAAATGTAATCACATGTCAGTTCTAGTATGATATATCTGTCCAACGAATACCCGTTTATCGTCTGCATTTCTTCTTGGTGTAGCAATTTTAATGGCCAGTAGTGTATTTCGGGTGCGATAAGCTACGATTCTGGTTCACCTTCGGTATTTCTGGAGGTTACGGTAACCAGCGGTCAGTATGTGCTTGATGTTGTCAGACCCATGCTTTTGCCATTGTTGCAAACGGAAAGGTAATGTGTTGTTCCAGCAGGATAATGCTCGCCCTCACAATGCCCGTGAACCTCAACGTGCTCTGTAAGACATGGAGTAATTTCTCAAGCCAGCACGATCACCTGACTTATGACCAATCGAGCTCTTGTGGGATATGATTGGACGAGAAGTGATTCGTGGGACTCATCAACCAACCCCTTACTGAACTACATGAACAGGCGTGGTGTAACGTATCCCAAAAATGGTTCAAATGGCTCTGAGCACTATGGGACTTTACATCTTAGGTCATCAGTCCCCTAGAACTTAGAACTAGTTAAACCTAACTAACCTAAGGACATCACACACATCCACGCCCGAGGCAGGATTCGAACCTGCGACAGTAGCAGTCGCGCGGTTCCGGACTGACGCACCCAGAACCGCATGGCCACCGCGGCCGGCTAACGTATCCCAGGGCAGTATTCGCGGTCTGTATGGATGACTGGATGCCAGAGTCAGCACCTGGTTCAAATGGCTCTAAGGAGTATGGGACTTAACATCTGTGGTCATCTGTCCCCTAGACTTAGGACATCACACACATCCATTCCAGAGGCAGGATTCGAACCTGCGACCGTAGCATCCGCGTGGTTCTGGACTGAAGCGCCTATAACCGCTCGGACACAGAGGCCGGCACTCAGCACCTGCATGCCACCTGTGGAGGCTACACTATGTACTAAAGTGGCTGTTTCAGCATGGATCGATACCTGGTACCTCAGAACCGCTTGTGCTATTGATTTGTAAATGTTATCATTTCATGTACTCCACATGCACTGTTGCAACATAAGTCATGAGTGAACTGGAAACTTCTGAAAGGGTGTACTAATTTTTTACAGCCAATATATATATATATATATATATATATATATATATATATATATATATATATATATATATCGGGGTGGAAAACGTATGACAGAAGGAAAATAAATAGTTACATAAAGTAGCAGTAGAGGTCGCTGTAAGCATCATAATTTAATAGTGGTCTACTACAAATGACAAATGAATCATGTGTACGTTTGACATTAAACATACTGTACCATGTGTGTGGGTGTGTGTGAATTCCTAAGGGACCAAACTGCTGAGGTCATCGGTCCCTAGACTTACACACTACTTAAACTAACCTAAACTAACCTATGGCCGAGAGAGGACTCGAACCTCCGGCGGGAGGGGCCGCACAATCCGTGACATGGCGCCCTAAACCACGCGGTCACCCTGCGTGGCAAGCTATACTACTGAGTGTGCATGAGTGTACAGGTACGATACTGGTAGTTAGGTAAGCCCATCCACAACGGCAAGGTCATATCACGTCCGATTGGAAAAGTCGGTTTTTAATTGTCGTGAGGCCAAAAACCGCATAAAAAGCTTCAGTCAAAATCACATCGGATTATTAATTTCCGTGTGACTGGCGCAAGACATGTTCAATATGCTGTCCACCGTTTTCTGCAACAAGTTGAAATCGAGATACATCATCTTTCACAACTGATCGAAGTGTTTCCGGGGTCACGTTCAGATTGTGCTGCGCAATGCGTGCCTTCAATGCAGCTACGTTTGCAATCGGAACACTGAACACATCTTTCAAATAGCCCCACAGACAGAAGTCACACGGATTAATATCAGGTGATAGGGACGGTCAGATGTCGGGAAATGGAGGCTGATAAATCTAGAGTTTACGAAATGGCGTTTCAGCAGCTGCTTAACTTGATTTGCAATGTGCGGAGGTGCGCCATCTTGCATAAAAATGATGCCATACACAAATACACGCTGTTGGAGAGCTGGAATTACGTGGTTGCGCAAAAGACACTCATAGCACTTACCAGTGACGGTACAGGTAACAAACCGGAAGCACCTGGCTCTTCGAAAAAATATGGCCCTATGATAAATGATGCCGTAAACCCGCACCACACAGTGACTTTTTGAGGATAAAGTGGTACTTGATTGATTTGCTTGTGGATTTTCCGTTGCCCATATTCGACAGTTCTGTGTATCGACATATCCCGTCAGATGGAAATGGGCTTCGTCCATCCACAAAATCTTCCCGGCCAATCATTGTCCACTACCATGCCAGCAAGAAATTCTAAAGCAAAGGTCTCTCTTGCTAGCATGTCAACAGGAAGCAACTGGTGCACATGGGTAAATTTGAACGGATAGCAGAAATTATGTTTCGTAAGATTTTGCGCACAGTGCTCACGGGTATGTCCTACGTTCGGGCAATCCTTCGTGCACTACACGTTTGCACACCACCACCCGTCTCTTCCTGCATTGCTGTGGCCACTGCTTCCACTAACGTGGCATCAATTCGTTTCCTCCCTCTAGCAGGTTGCACACCAAAAGAATCCGTCTTTTCTAATTTCCGAATCATTTTCTCCAGACCTACGGCAGTCATCGGAGCAACGCCTTTTTTCAAACACTTCAGTGTCCGGAACTTCTGCACAGCGACGTGTGCACAGTCATCATTCTTGTAATACGGCTTTACAAGCAGAGTGCGACCCTGTATTGAGACAGTCATGGTGAACGTCACAGACGTGAAAGGAGGAAAAGCTGTGTACCGGGCGTGCTATAACTAACTTCAATGGGTCGTGCGCATGACAGGTGTTTTCATTTACGTATTCTGACACATACAGCGCCATCTATTGATCAGTTTCCACACTACTTTTTTTCTTATATATATATATATATATATATATATATATATATATATATATATATATATATATATGTGTGTGTGTGTGTGTGTGTGTGTGTGTGAGAGAGAGAAAGAGAGAGAGAGAGACACGCCAGAGAGCTGTTTGTTGCATACTAACAGTACAAAAATGTCTGCAATAGAACTTCGTCCTGTGCAAATTTCGATAGAAAATAGCGATCAAAGAATGCAAGCGGGTAACTTTCGACAGATGAACGTCCGATCATTTTCAAGCCACAAATGAAACGAGTGATCACTCTGTATGGCAACTAAAAGCCTCGGAGCGCGGGATTACGAAAACCAGGAGCCAAAAGATGGCGTATGCAGAGAGACAACACACACCCTAAACAACCAACACCACCTCACAATCAAACACAAACAGTATCAGACATTATCGATAGTAAATATCTACGTCGATGCAAAGTGACCCTAATTTCGAAAGATTTTGTTCATGCAAGACGGAGCTCGATCCCATCGAAGCAGGAGAGTGTTTGATGTCCTGGAGGAGAACTTTGGGAACCACATTTTGGCTCTGGGGTACCCAGAGGCCACAGGCATTGGCCTCGATTTGCCGTCATATTCTCCGGATCTGAACACATGTGACTCCTTTTTGTTGGGCTGTATTAAAGAAAAGAAGTACAGCAATAGCCCCAAAACCATTGCTGAGCTGAAAACAGCCATTCAGGAGGTCATCGATGTTCGGACACTCCAGCGGGTCATACAACATTTCGCTATTCGTCTGCGCCACATCATCGGCAATGATGGCAGGCATATCGAACACGTCATAACCTAAATCCGAATATCTGACGTTTACATGTTGAATAAAGTGTGTGCACACCGTAGTTTGTAACTAATTTACATTTTTTTTTTCATATACACTCCTGGAAATTGAAATAAGAACACCGTGAATTCATTGTCCCAGGAAGGGGAAACTTTATTGACACATTCCTGGGGTCAGATACATCACATGATCACACTGACAGAACCACAGGCACATAGACACAGGCAACAGAGCATGCACAATGTCGGCACTAGTACAGTGTATATCCACCTTTCGCAGCAATGCAGGATGCTATTCTCCCATGGAGACGATCGTAGAGATGCTGGATGTAGTCCTGTGGAACGGCTTGCCATGCCATTTCCACCTGGCGCCTCAGTTGGACCAGCGTTCGTGCTGGACGTGCAGACCGCGTGAGACGACGCTTCATCCAGTCCCAAACATGCTCAATGGGGGACAGATCCGGAGATCTTGCTGGCCAGGGTAGTTGACTTACACCTTCTAGAGCACGCTGGGTGGCACGCGATACATGCGGACGTGCATTGTCCTGTTGGAACAGCAAGTTCCCTTGCCGGTCTAGGAATGGTAGAACGATGGGTTCGATGACGGTTTGGATGTACCGTGCACTATTCAGTGTCCCCGCGACGATCACCAGTGGTGTACGGCCAGTGTAGGAGATCGCTCCCCACACCATGATGCCGGGTGTTGGCCCTGTGTGCCTCGGTCGTATGCAGTCCTGATTGTGGCGCTCACCTGCACGGCGCCAAACACGCATACGACCATCATTGGCACCAAGGCAGAAGCGACTCTCATCGCTGAAGACGACACGTCTCCATTCGTCCCTCCATTCACGCCTGTCGCGACACCACTGGAGGCGGGCTGCACGATGTTGGGGCGTGAGCGGAAGACGGCCTAACGGTGTGCGGGACCGTAGCCCAGCTTCATGGAGACGGTTGCGAATGGTCCTCGTCGATACCCCAGGAGCAACAGTGTCCCTAATTTGCTGGGAAGTGGCGGTGCGGTCCCCTACGGCACTGCGTAGGATCCTACGGTCTTGGCGTGCATCCGTGCGTCGCTGCTGTCCGGTCCCAGGTCGACGGGCACGTGCACCTTCCGCCGACCACTGGCGACAACATCGATGTAATGTGGAGACCTCACGCCCCACGTGTTGAGCAATTTGGCGGTACGTCCACCCGGCCTCCCGCATGCCCACTATACGCCCTCGCTCAAAGTCCGTCAACTGCACATACGGTTCACGTCCACGCTGTCGCGGCATGCTACCAGTGTTAAAGACTGCGATGGAGCTCCGTATGCCACGGCAAACTGGCTGACACTGACGGCGGCGGTGCACAAATGCTGCTCAGCTAGCGCCATTCGACGGCCAACACCGCGGTTCCTGGTGTGTCCGCTGTGCCGTGCGTGTGATCATCGCTTGTACAGCCCTCTCGCAGTGTCCGGAGCAAGTATGGTGGGTCTGACACACCGGTGTCAATGTGTTCTTTTTTCCATTTCCGGGAGTGTAGTTCAAGAATAGTCACCCTGTATTAGCCAGTCTTTCAAGTTTAGATAACAGATGTTCAATATGTCGTATACCAGCGACACAAACAAAATCACATCGATCCTCAAGTTCCTCCCATACTCCGGTAAGGACGTCCATCGTCACTGATGTGGTGGCAGTACGGATCCGGTTCTTCAACTCTTCCAGGTTCTGTCGGAGTGGTGGTACATACACGTTGTCCGTAATTAAAAACACACGAAATCTGCTGATGTGGAGGCTAGCTGAGAAGTTCCAAGCTGCCGGCTGTTAGAAGTCCAATCCGAGGGCTCGGTAGAGTTTTATTCAGATATTCACGCACTTGGCAACTCCATTAAGGGGGTCCTCCGTCTTGTTGAAAAATGAAGTTGTCCTCGTTGAACCTCGGAAAGTACCAATTTAGTAACGTAGCAAGATACCGCTGACCGTTAACCGTGTTTCCATCAAATAAGAGGTCTTTACAGACGAATGGAAAAACTAGTAGAAGCCGGCCTCGGGGAAGATCAGTTTGGATTCCGTAGAAATACTGGAACACGTGAGGCAATACTGACCTTACGACTTATCTTAGAAGAAAGATTAAGGAAAGGCAAACCTACATTTCTAGCATTTGTGGACTTAGAGAAAGCTTTTGACAATGTTGACTGGAATACTCTCTTTCAAATTCTAAAGGTGGCAGGGGTAAAATACAGGGAGCGAAAGGCTATTTACAATTTGTACAGAAACCAGATGGCAGTTATAAGAGTCGAGGGACATGAAAGGGAAGCAGTGGTTGGGAAGGGAATAAGACAGGGTTGTAGCCTCTCCCCGATGTTATTCAATCTGTATATTGAGCAAGCAGTAAAGGAAACAAAAGAAAAATTCGGAGTAGGTATTAAAATCCATGGAGAAGAAATAAAAACTTTGAGGTTCGCCGATGACATTGTAATTCTGTCAGAGACAGCAAAGGACTTGGAAGAGCAGTTGAACGGAATGGATGGTGTCTTGAAGGGAGGATATAAGATGAACATCAACAAAAGCAAAACGAGGATAATGGAATGTAGTCGAATTAAGTCGGGTGATGTTGAGGGTATTAGATTAGGAAATGAGACACTTAAAGTAGTAAAGGAGATTTGCTATTTGGGGAGCAGAATAACTGATGATGGTCGAAGTAGAGAGGATATAAAATGTAGACTGGCAATGGTAAGGAAAGCGTTTCTGAAGAAGAGAAATTTGTTAACATCGAGTATAGATTTAAGTGTCAGGAAGTCGTTTCTGAAAGTATTTGTATGGAGTGTAGCCATGTATGGAAGTGAAACATGGACGGTAAATAGTTTGGACAAGAAGAGAATAGAAGCTTTCGAAATATGGTGCTACAGAAGAATGCTGAAGATTAGATGGGTAGATCACATAACTAATGAGGAAGTATTCAATAGGATTGGGGAGAAGAGAAGTTTGTGGCACAACTTGACCAGAAGAAGGGATCGGTTGGTAGGACATGTTCTGAGGCATCAAGGGATCACCAATTTAGTATTGGAGGGCATTGTGGAGGGTAAAAATCGTAGGGGGAGACCAAGAGATGAATACACTAAGCAGATTCAGAAGGATGTAGGCTGCAGTAGGTACTGGGAGATGAAGAAGCTTGCACAGGATAGAGTAGCATGGAGAGCTGCATCAAACCAGTCTCAGGACTGAAGACCACAACAACAACAACAAGAGTGGGCAACAATCAGATGAGTGGGATATCACACAAAACACATTGACTTTTGGTGAATCTCGTGAATGTACAGTGTGTGCATGTGGATTCTGTAGGCCCCAAATTAGAAAATTGTGTTTTTTTCCTTTCCGAGTTCCGGCCGTTGTGGCCGAGCGGTTCTAGGCGCTTCAGTCTGGAACCGCGCGACCGCTACGGTTGCAGGTTCGACTCCTGCCTCGAGCATGGATGTGCTTTATGTCCTTAGGTTAGTTAGGTTTAAGAAGTTCTAAGTTCTAGGGGACTGATGGCCTCAGATGTTAAGTCCCGTAGTGCTCAGAGCCATTTGAACCATCCTTTTCGAGTAAGGTGGGAAGTAGCATCATGAGTAAACGCGATGCGTTGTGCAGAAGGGTTATCATTGTGCGACGGGACATTAAACACTAATCTCCTCCTCCTACTCGTGTTATCATTGTCAATAGCATTCTGACGCTCGGTAGAAAATGCCACACGTTTGCGTCTGCCACCATGACGTAGAGCCTACAACAGCTGTTACTTGTTTTGGTTCGTTACCAACCGGGTGCTGTCAGCTGTTGTAACTCCCGACTGGAACGACGAGTTGTTTTTGTAGGACTGTTTTGGAAAGCGGTTTGAATTCGTGCTACATCTTCGTCGGAAACACGAGGGCGTCCAGGGTTCTTCCCTTTACAGAGAAGACGGCCGGGGAAAGTGGCCAGGCTAAGGTATTCCTATTTTTTAAATTGGTCAGTAACAGTCGCAAATGTACAGAAAAGAGTTATTATCATCCGCTACTATTGATGTATAACGTCGAATAGCTTAATTATCTTAGCAACAAATTAAGTGCTTTAAACAATCCAATTTTCTCAAAGTGGCAAAATGTCCAATTTTCTCAACTTGAGCGGGCGATGCAGCCATTTAGTTTGAAACTAAAAAATAAGGGCTAAAAAACTGTTTAAGACAGAACTAAACGTACTTCATTGCAAAACGTGATTTGAATTAAATTAGTTACACTTTTCACAAATAAAAGTCAAGCTGAGTTCCTCAACCACCGTATAGAGCTCGTGAGCCCAGAGGGAGCTCAGTTCGCACTTAATCCACTGCTATTCTGGCCTTGGATCTGAAAATTTTTCTTCGTAGTTCGTGCACTAATCGGTCTTCATCGTTGTCAAACACAGCTCATCTCGGATTGGGTTTTCTGCTCTTCGCACTCTTCTTTGCTGCCTTTCTTCTCTTCGGCTGCTTTCCGTTTTTCTCTCCTTTCTTTTTCTCTTCTTTCTTTATTTGCCGGTTCTAGGTCACTGTTATAAGGACTTGCTGTAAGCATCGCCCTTCTTTCGGCCGCTGGTTTTATGTTTTCCCCCTATACGTAGTGGTCAGAGGCCACCGCCGAGATAGCCGCTTTGCCCACATTGGTGCAATTACACCAAAGCTGTACACCCTCCAATAGCATGACCGAAATTTAAATAACTAAATTATGATTACGGGTTCAAGATATAACGCTTTCAACAGTTTCATTGGAAATGGAAATGAGCGTATGGCATCATTGGCCGGGAGGCCCCTTACGGGGCAGGTCCGACCGCCGTGGTGCAGGCCTTATTGGGCGACCTGCGGGCCGGATGGGGATGAAATTATGATGAAGACAACACAACACCCAGTCCATGAGAGCAGAAAATTCCCGACCCAGTCGGGAATCGAACCCGGGCCCTTTAGGACGGTAGTCCGTCACGCTGACCATTCAGCTTCCTTAAAAAGACGTAAGTAACTTGCTCTCTCGCAATAAACACGCAAACTGACGACTTCCGTTATATCAGCGTAACTAATATCCATAAAAAATATTATAATCTGAGGAGCGGCACAGCAAACAGGTTAGCCTCCGTGGTCTGTCTGAGCCCTCCAGGGAGAATAAGTTTAATGCCGGAGCCCTGTGACCCGTAGGACCTCACTCTACCTGCCCGCCTGCCTTGGCGTTTGCTCGGCTCTGCCCTACACATTCTGTGTCTACAAACTGTCGATACCATCTGCGAATGTTCCATCTACAACGAGGATTAGTTTGGTGCGTCAACCTGTAACGTCTTTGCACTCTAATCATGGAGTTACACTTCGCAAACACAACAACTCAAAATTATTTCTGATAAGGAGTAACCATTTTGCTACATGTGACGGTAAACAGGAAAACAGAAAACAACCGACACTAATTGCAATCAATAAAAACTGGACAATGTATTCGTTCCCCCTATAACCGAGCAGTGGCCAGCAATTGGCAGTTTTGACAACATAACACTTTGTAAAACGTACATTCTTTTTAAACAATCTGTTCTAATTAGCAACGGGCGAGTAAGTTGTGCTACTCTGTACCTCTGTTGTTTGACCAGGGAAAGACCACGAAAAAATAAATCAAAAATCCCCGTCTCTATTTATAAAGTCATTAGGTAATATAATCGCAACAGATTCGTTAATTACACTCTTCCACTAACTGGAAGCGCACATCGCAGTCTCTTTGTTGTTATATTCTGTCGGATGACCGGTACCAAGGCAAATTTCTGCAGTCGCAGATTCGCACATGTGTTGTAAGCGTGCATGACTCTCATAATACTATATGTGATCAAAAGTATCCGGACACCTGGCTGAAAAGACTTACAAGTTCGTGACACCCTCCATCGGTAATGCTGGAATTCAATATGGTGTTGGTCTACCCTTAGCCTTGATGACAGCTTCCACTCTCGCAGGTACACGTGCAATCAGGTGCTGGAAGGCTTCTTGGAGAACGGCAGCCCATTCTTCACTCAGTGCTGCACTGAGGAGAGGTATCCATGTCGGTCGGTGAGGCCTAGCACGAAGTCGGCGTTCCAAAACATCCCAGAGGCGTTCTATACGATTCAGGTCACGACTCTGTGCGCTCCAGTCCCTTACTGGGATTTTATTGTCGTGTAACCGCTTCGCCACGGGCCGTGCATTATGAACAGATGCTCAATCGTGTTGAAAGATGCAATCGCCATCCCCGAATTGGTCTTCAACAGTGGAAAGCAAGAAGGTGCTTAAAACATTAATGTAGTCCTGTGCGGTGATAGTTGATAGTGCCACGCAAGACAAGGAGCGCAAGCCCCCTCCATGAGAAACACGACCACACCATAACACCACCACCTCCGAATTTTACTGTCGACACTACATACGCTGGCTGATGACGTTCACCGGGCATTCGCCATAGGATCGTCACATTGTGTACCGTGATTCGTCACTCCACACAACGTTTTTCGACTATTCAATCGTCCAATGTTTACGCTCCTTACACCAAGCGAGGCGTCGTTTGGCATTTACTGGCGTGATGTGTGTCTTATGAGCAGCCGCTCGATCATGAAATCCTAGTTTTCTCACCTCCCGACTAACTGTCATAGTACTTGCAGTGGATCCTGAGGCAGTTTGGAATTCCTGTGTGAGAGTGTGGATAGATATCTGCCTATTACACATTACGACCCTGTTCAACTGTCGGCTGTCTCTGTCAGTCAACAGACGAGGTCGGCCTGTACGGTTTTGTGATGTACGTGTCCCTTCACGGTTCCACTCCACTATCACATCGGGAACAGTGGACCTAGGGATGTTCAGCATTGTGGAAATCTCGCGTACAGACGTATGACACAAGTGACACCCAATCACCTGACCACGTGTGTTCCGCGGAGCTCCCTATTCTGCTCTCTCACGATGTATAATGACTACTGAGGTTGCTGATATGGAGTACCTGGCAGCACAATGCACCTAATATGAGAAACGCATGTTTTTTGGGGCGTCCGGATACTTTTGATCACATAGTGTATACACACCGGTCTCCCACGGTCCAAATAGTTTGGTCGATGTACTATATGCCCCAAGTGCATGGAAAACGGTAAACATCCGCCTTACGAAAACCAAGACTACCTTTCGCAACTCCTGAAATGGCCCTAATCGTGGATGGTTGTCGAAAACCACACTTCACAGCGAAATAACTTAAGGAAATGCAGTCGGGTGACCTCATCGACGACCGCAGGTATTTCGTGTTCTAGGCAGAAATGCAACGAGAGAGCGGTGTGCATGGAAATTTAAAATCTGGGTATGCGGGGTATATGGTAAAAAACACACACATACATTCACGTTCATACACACACACACACACACACACACACACACACACACTATACACACTAGCCCCACCATACAACCAAAAATTACCAATACGATATTGCAGTGTCTGTGCTATTTCAAATTCAGGATACAATGTATCTTCGAACATGCATGCATGTCGGGACGAACATTGCATCGTACAGTTGGAATAACACAGAAATTGCAATATCGTACTTGTATTTATCCACCGGCACTGGATCAAGCGACTTCCTAGTAAAATTATATTCGTGTACGGGGATATACATAATGGGTGTACGAGTACAGGCTGTAAATACCTGATTGAGGAGCTATGGCAGTTTGGGTCTGGTCCTGAGGCATGCTAGGAGAGCCACATAGTAAGCTGAGCGCTCGCGATAAGCGTTAAGTCCCGGTGCGGTACAAATTTTCATTATCGTCAGTCGATTATACGGCTGATAGTTGTCCATAATCGCAACTGCGAATACATTAAATATAAAGATCACCAACGTCAGAAATTATGGACACTGAGTATTAATTACCAACGGGTGAGGCAGCATTAATTCTGTCCATCTATTCTTTGACCGAGAAGAGACCAGGATCCCAAGCAGAATTTAAGCAAAACCTTCTGTCCCTATTTATACGGTCACCCGCTAATTTAATGTCAAATACTTCCTTAAAAACACTACGCCAATAGCTAGAAGTGCATCTCAGAATCTCCATGTTGTTGCATTCCATAGGATGACAGGTCCAAGCCAATGTTCCGTATCAGCAGATTTGCTCGTATGTTCTAATCGTGTGTGGCGCTTATGCTCCGTACACCGGTCTTGCAGGGTCCTGATGGACTGTCCAATGTACGGGTATGAAGGGATACGGCAGACACCAGTCTTATGCAAATCAAATCATCCTTTACAAACTGTAGCGTATCGCACAAAATTAAATGAACAGAAAATGACGTGACTGTTCAAAGTTGAATGTTTGAGCGGTAGGACACATGACATGAATGACGAGAAAGAAAAATCATTTTTCTGCCAACCTCCGTTATATGACGTTGTCTTTAATATCATGTAAGCGATTTCTAGTAGTAACATTATAATACTCAAAGCCCATGGGTCCTAGCTGGAGAATAGTGAGTTTGGTGACACTTGATCGTGTAACTGTTAACGGATGAAGTAAAAAATCAGCTTTGAATCAAGATAATGGTTGTAGTTGGACTTCGTTAATTTTACAGACTGCAGGCTCGAATGATGTACGTAGGAAATTGGAAACGATAGCACACTAATGGCGTGCGATCTTAAAACGTCGCCAAACCGACCACTTCCAGCTGGCTTAATATGCTCAAATCACGTAAAATGTTTGTAATAAGTAGAGCAAGATATTAGTTATTCTTCCTCTAAATAAAATAGAATTCATTTTTCAATATATTTTAAGTAATTCATCATCAGATTGGTAATAAATAGTGACATCATCCGGCGGCCGACAAGGAAGGGAGAGATAACAAGCATACAAGACAACAAGCGTTAAGACAAGAGTTGCAATAAGAGTGAATTGTACCTCTGTTTACGAAGATCATACTGCAGTTAGTACATCTGTAGATCATGTAATGCTTCGTTTTGACTTTAAATTACATTATAATGATTTTCTACAAGACCCTAAAAGGGCTCTAATCTTAGATGGTAGTCCAAAAGCACATTTCACATCACGTTTCCGCAGAATACGACCAGTCCTGTTGGAAATGCTACCTGCGTAATGATAGAAGTCCATAGACTTTGGTGCCACCTCGTTTTTTTCTTGAGCCTCTCGATTCACGGTTGGCCGTGCAGCGTGCATCTGAACTGTCTGTCACTGCGAAAGGCAACTTCAAAGTGAGCTAATTCAGCTGTCAAACGTTCAGGCTCTCAGAAGTGTGAGATGGTTTCCTGTAAACCGCATGTCCCGGCGAACCATCATTTTTCCTCCTGACGAACACGTCAAGGAAGAGAAATTTTTATCGCCATCTTTGGCTTTGTGGTGGCGCCAGATGCTGACGGTGTGTGTTGTTTTCCTACGCAGGCCGCCTTTTGGTTCGCGCAGCTTCAACCACCGATGGCTGAAGTTGCCGTGCGCGGCAGTCTTCCTTTCCATTAGCGCTCTTAAAACGTTGCTTCGTAGAAATATCACCAGTTCTCGAGGACTGAATTGTTGTAAGGTGTTCGAATTTCCTAGAGGTCGGGAGTTCTTGTTTCACAATCAGTCAATTGTTTGTGATTCTTTGTACTCATTGTACAACTCGACTTGAAAAATACGGCACCTCGCCGTTGCGTCACGACAGTTTCTTGATCAATAGCAGCCTTCATCTCGTCAGGTGTATATGGCGCGCCGACAAGCACTTTCGCTTGATGAACGCCCCGAGGAGACAAAAGCCGTTACAAAAAGGTCATGCAGGCATGGAGGCGACGACAAGCTCCATACTTCCGGATGACGCGAACAAGAATCATGGCTCCTGTAGACGCTTCTTGTTTTACGACTAGTGCCTCTTGGTTGCTAGCAACACACTTCGGAACCCATACCGCTACTGCTAAATACATATATACACCAGAAAAAGAAACATTCTCCTTTTTCTTCTTTCCTCTCTAGTGTTCACCCCTGAGACTGATTTGTAGCAGTAAGCCATTCCAATCTTCTCTTTGCCTACATCTTCGGTTCCATATATGTAATACACCATTGATCACGCATAATGTGCTGCATGAATGAAATTCTTGTTAGTCCCTGGCTATTCCTTCCCTCAATAGCTCCTGCGGCTTTTGTTACAGTGACGATATTGTGTCTTAAAATGTGTCCTACGAGTTTACATCTTCTGGTTTGGATGCGCATGTGGGAACATCTAGTTTTCTGTATTATTATCAGCACATCTTCACTGGTAACTCCATCTTTCCATATGATCTTCAACAATTTTATATAGCATCAAGGCTTATAACGGCCTTAAATAATAATATATAGTCAGTTGTTATTTTGTGATCTTTCAAGGGGTTTGATTGTGTAGATTCTTTTAAAAAAATTCAAGTTTTATGGAGTTGATGGCTTTGCGCACCACTTGCTTGAATCATATTTAACAAATAGAAAGCGAAAGGTTGTGCTAAATCACTCAAACAATGCCGGTAAGGTAGAAAATTTTAGAAACTGGGGATAAATCACAAATGGAATCCCACAGGGTTCAATTTTGGGTTCACTCCTATTCCTTGTATATGTGACTGAACTTACACTGAACATTCAACAAGTAGGTCTGATTCTTTTTGCAGACAATACCAGCGTTATAATAAATACCATTACAGAGGAAGCAACAGAATAGATGATAAATTATATTTTCCAAAGAATTTTAAAGCGATATAATTACGTAGGCTTCAGCGAGCAGAGTCAGTTGACATAAAAGTTCTGTTTCTCCAGTATAGTGTTTTACATTGTGACGGGGTAAGATATTCAGAAAATATTTATGTCAATTATAAAGTGGTTCTTAGAGAACGGACTCTCTTTAAATTTGGAAAAAACACGCTATATTCAATTCCGTACAACAAATACAGTCATAGTATCATTTGATGCAATACATGAACAGGAGCCAGTGAATGGAGAAGAATGCTCTAAATCTTGAGAGTACGTGATGATGAAAAATTGAACTGAAGCCTCTAAAGCAAATAAATTCCGTTAATTTTGATAATCTTGGAAGCGAAACTAATCAACATCTTAACATATTTTGTCAATTTCCACTCAATAATGTCTTATGGAATAATTTTCTGGGGCAACTCATCACTTACAAAGAGAGCATTGACTGCATAAAAATGCGAGCAATAAAAATAATGTGTTGTTCACCCACAGACGTCTTATAGATACCTCTTCAAAGATCTACACATTTCAACTAAGCCGTCACAATGCAGATAATTGCTAATGAAATTCGTCGTAAAATGATCCATCACGATTTGAGAAGAACAGTGACGTCTAGGCCTACAAAACTAGAGGGAAAAATACTTAATTACCCATTCTTATAGCTGTCAGTGGCTCAGGAAGGGGTTCCATATGCATCAACAAAAGTTTTTGATCATTTCCCCAGTAATATAAAATGTGCGACAGGTAGCAAAGGAAGTTTTAAATCTAACACAAAATCATTTCTCCTGGACAATTCCTTCTATTCGACTGACGAATTTCTACTTCAAAAATGGTAGCCAGTTTAGTTGCAAGAGTAGGACTAAAATTATAACGTGTTAATTAATGTTAACACTAATCATGTACACACATGAAATAAATCGACTCGTTCCACATCATTTCGATAAAAGAATCAGTCTAATGATCTATCCACAACTTGTAGCCGGCCAGAGTGGCCGTGCGGTTCTAGGCGCTACAGCCTGGAGCCGAGCGACCGCTACGGTCGCAGGTTCGAATCCTGCCTCGGGCATGGATGTGCGTGATGTCCTTAGGTTAGTTAGGTTTAATTGGTTCTAAGTTCTAGGCGACTGATAACCACAGAAGTTAAGTCGCATACTGCTCAGAGCCATTTGAACCACAACTTGTAACTAACTAACTCTCTTCTTTTCCTACTGTCCAACTTTCACACCCGTATAGGGCAACGCTCTAAACAAATGCTTTCATGATGTTCTTGTTAATGTGTTCTTCCTCAAATTAAGTGCAGTTTTGTCCTGTTGTATTTGGTCACAAATTCTTTCCGGCTTCTACCATCTCTTGTGACCCTGCTTCCCCTGACAGGTAAATTTCTTTAAGACTTCTAACTCCCCTCTTCCAAGTCTCATGGAGGTCCATATTGTAATTCATTACTGCACACCATCGGTTCAGTGTTTGTATGTCATGGTCGTACAGTTAGAGTCACTGCGTCTAACTACCGGCGTCCCGAGTTCGATGCTGGCTGTGCTGGAGATTTTCTTCTCCCGGGAACTGGGTGTTTGTGTTGTTATAAGCATCTCAACTGATCTTCATCACGAAGTCGAAGTCGCTTCAAATAGAAAGGTTTGCAACGACGGACCGAACAACCCCAGAGGGAGTTTCCAGGCCAAGAATGCCACACGATCATTTCGTTTCATCACGCTAGTCGTTCTCTTGTTTATTGTCATACCATACTGCTTACTGAAAGCCTTTTCCACCGTGCTGAGGACCTCCTGTACTCCTTCTTCCGTCTCCGTGACACAGCAATATTATATGAATATCGAAGGATGCCCGTCTTCTGACCATTAATATTGATCCCTACCTCAGCAGCTCCCTGTACATAAGCACTGATAATAAGACTAGAGAGATAGCACATTATTTTCCAACGCCTTTTCCAGTTTTTGCTTCGTGTTCCTTGTGAAAACTCCTAAGCGCAGTGACTTTGTTCTTAAACGAGGGTGCTACAAAATTAAGTTGCACATGACTTGTAACGCTAAGAAAATTGCGCAACGACAGTGGTGCTTTGTGAGAAGAAATTACATGTTCCGAGTTTCCTGCAGATATAGTTCTGCTACACAGGGCTGGCTGCAGGGATTTTAACGCCGCGTGCAAAAGTTTCAAGCGCCCCCCACCTTCCTCCCCATCATTTTCAGCACACTGGCCAGTTGACCATTGACCCCGCGCTGATAAGGCTCCCTGACGCCATCTTGGCAGCGCGCCAGCGGGGGACTTAGCGCACAGCGGACGGGAGCACCTAATACGGCTAGTGTTCCCGTCCGGGATAACGCTCCGCTGGCTGATTCAAATATTGTAAGTCCGAATAAAGGTCACACCGCTCGGACTTGGATATAAGCGAGCGAGCTTGCACTCGCGCTGCTGCTGCTGCACAGGCAACCGCACTGAACGCTGCCAAGATGCCCAGAAGGAGACTTCGTCGTAGTACAAGAAACACTGTATATAAAACAATTGAGAATATTGAATTCACAACATCCGCTGCTGACAAGAAGAAGAATACTGTGAAGACTGTTGCTGCTACTGCACTTGTCGACGGACCTTGTGTTTTCTGTGGATGTAGACTTAATTTTTGCATTGATATTAATGATTCTTTTACACATGGTAATGGTTGGCTAACTGTAGCTATTGTACGTGGAGGTACAGGTGTGCCTAGTGTTGGTGGACTGGAAAGTTTTGTAGATAGAGACATTATAGCTTACCGTACCTGAAAATGACGTCTTAATTTCACATATACTGATACTTCTTTTTGACCTGAATATTTATTTAAGACCAGAGCCAGGTTTGTGGCTCCTTTCAGTGAAACGGAAATGAAACGTTTATACGAGGGTAATCGCAAAAGTAAGGTCTCCTATGTTTTTATAAGAACATAGACCTGTTTATTTCTACACTCCTGGAAATTGAAATAAGAACACCGTGAATTCATTGTCCCAGGAAGGGGAAACTTTATTGACACATTCCTGGGGTCAGATACATCACATGATCACACTGACAGAACCACAGGCACATAGACACAGGCAACAGAGCATGCACAATGTCGGCACTAGTACAGTGTATATCCACCTTTCGCAGCAATGCAGGCTGCTGTTCTCCCATGGAGACGATCGTAGAGATGCTGGGTGTAGTCCTGTGGAACGGCTTGCCATGCCATTTCCACCTGGCGCCTCAGTTGGACCAGCGTTCGTGCTGGACGTGCAGACCGCGTGAGACGACGCTTCACCCAGTCCCAAACATGCTCAATGGGGGACAGATCCGGAGATCTTGCTGGCCAGGGTAGTTGACTTACACCTTCTAGAGCACGTTGGGTGGCACGGGATACATGCGGACGTGCATTGTCCTGTTGGAACAGCAAGTTCCCTTTCCGGTCTAGGAATGGTAGAACGATGGGTTCGATGACGGTCTGGATGTACCGTGCACTATTCAGTGTCCCCTCGACGATCACCAGTGGTGTACGGCCAGTGTAGGAGATCGCTCCCCACACCATGATGCCGGGTGTTGGCCCTGTGTGCCTCGGTCGTATGCAGTCCTGATTGTGGCGCTCACCTGCACGGCGCCAAACACGCATACGACCATCATTGGCACCAAGGCAGAAGCGACTCTCATCGCTGAAGACGACACGTCTCCATTCGTCCCTCCATTCACGCCTGTCACGACACCACTGGAGGCGGGCTGCACGATGTTGGGGCGTGAGCGGAAGACGGCCTAACGGTGTGCGGGACCGTAGCCCAGCTTCATGGAGACGGTTGCGAATGGTCCTCGCCGATACCCCAGGAGCAACAGTGTCCCTAATTTGCTGGGAAGTGGCGGTGCGGTCCCCTACGGCACTGCGTAGGATCCTACGGTCTTGGCGTGCATCCGTGCGTCGCTGCGGTCCGGTCCCAGGTCGACGGGCACGTGCACCTTCCGCCGACCACTGGCGACAACATCGATGTACTGTGGAGACCTCACGCCCCACGTGTTGAGCAATTCGGCGGTACGTCCACCCGGCCTCCCGCATGCCCACTATACGCCCTCGCTCAAAGTCCGTCAACTGCACATACGGTTCACGTCCACGCTGTCGCGGCATGCTACCAGTGTTAAAGACTGCGATGGAGCTCCGTATGCCACGGCAAACTGGCTGACACTGACGGCGGCGGTGCACAAATGCTGCGCAGCTAGCGCCATTCGACGGCCAACACCGTGGTTCCTGGTGTGTCCGCTGTGCCGTGCGTGTGATCATTGCTTGTACAGCCCTCTCGCAGTGTCCGGAGCAAGTTTGGTGGGTCTGACACACCGGTGTCAATGTGTTCTTTTTTCCATTTCCAGGAGTGTATAATGGTTTGCATCAGTTTACAGCTTGAACATTTAGCTATTTTTCGACATAATCACAATTTCTGTCGATGCATTTTGCAGATGTTGTGCCAGTTTTTTCATGCCCATGTCATACCAGCTCGCCGCCATGCTGTTCAGAACGTTATGAACCTCTTCCTTCACCTAGTCGTCGGAGCTAAATTGCTGGGACCACAGTTAACGCTGACAGGTACTGTGAGACTCTGAAAGAAAGTCAAACGGGAAATTCAGAACCGGGGAAGAGGAATGTTGAACAAGGGGTACACATTTTCCATGCTCGCCCACACATCGCTCGGCAAACCGTTGCTCTCCTGCAACAGTTTCAGTGGAACATAATCACCCACCCACCCTATAGTCCTGACTTGGCTCCCAGTGAGTATCACATGTTCCCTAGGTTAAAAGAACATTTGGCCGGAAAGGGATTCAGCTCAAAACGATGAGGTGAAAGAAGAGGTTCATAACTTTCTGAACAGCATGGCGGCGAGCTGGTATGACGTGGGCATACAAAAACTGCCACAGCGTCTACAAAAATGCATCGACAGAAATGGTGATTATGTCGAAAAATACTTAATGTTTAAACTGTAAACTGATGTAAACCATTGTAGAAATAAACGGGTCTACGTACTTATAAAAATATAGGAGACCTTACCTTTGCGATTACCCTCGTAGTTTACATTGCCTTTGTGTTTTACATTTTGAGTTGTCTGCTTATATACTTTCCTTATCGCGTCACATGCCCGTAACAATATCAAGCAGCTATCAGTCTGGTGGTACGAAACGGCCATAAAACGAAGGCATGCGGAAAAGTAATGCCTCCGAATTTTTTTATGTGAAAACTCTTCAAGAGTTTAAAACAAAACAAATGTTATGAATGCTCGTGGAGGTATATACCGTCTATGCAACTAATTGAAGGCAGTTTGTTTATTAATGTTCTTCATTCTTCATTTCTACATATTTATTTCTAAACAGACTCACCCTGGCGACGATAAAATTTCGAAGGTGTTCCTTGAGGTTTGGAAACAGATGAAAATCGGATGGGGCCAAGTCGAGACCTTATGGAGGATGACCGATGACAGTTAACGCATGGCGTCGGATTGTTGCAGATGTCTCAGCGCTCGTGTGAGATCTCGCGTTGTTATGCTGAAGGAAAGTGTTCTCCATGTGTGAACGAATTCTTTAAAATCGAAACTCATTACACCACGATGTTTCGCACCCACCAACATGGTTGTGTTACACAATGCCATGTTACACGCGGCTGCTACGGTCACAGGTTCGAATCCTGCCTCGGGCAGGGATGTGTGTGATGTCCTTAGGTTAGTTAGGTTTAAGTAGTTCTATGGGACTGATGACCTCCGATGTTGAGTCCCATAGTGCTCAGAGCCATTTGAACCATTTTTTGGTCATTGTCGCTTAGTTATTTTCCCAAACATTTCGAAGTTGATGCAGGAGTACTCTTTCATAGATGATCCGATAGCGGCGATGACGTGACAGGTATACGCACAACATTTTATGACGAAATTATTTAAATTTCATTTATTTTGACTGTTTTATTCTCATAAAGCAGTAAAAAACGAATTCTCTAAAGAATCTAACTCTCGTGTTTAAAACAGTTTTGAATGTCCGATTAAACTGCAGTATAGTTAATGAATTGTCTTTAAGAACGTACGCGAGAAAAACCTTGGGGTGTTTGTAATTATACCCGCAGATTGATGGAAATCGCAAAGTGCTCTCATTATAAAAACTGAATGACTATAGTCTTGGTACTTTGCGCTCCATTTTGAGCAACAGCTAGCTGTTCATGGGTCTCCTGAGCTATGTGTGGTACAATGATATGATATTGCAGGTATATTGAATGATGTATGCAGATAATGCCTACAAAGTGTGTTGCGAACAGAGTTAAATCAAATGGCTCTGAGCACTAAACATCTGAGGTCATCAGTCCCCTAGAACGTAGAACTATTTAAATCTAACTAATCTAAGGACATCACACACATCCATGCCCGAGACAAGATTCGAACCTGCGACT
Organism: Schistocerca nitens; assembly: GCF_023898315.1. Lineage (NCBI taxonomy): Eukaryota > Metazoa > Arthropoda > Insecta > Orthoptera > Acrididae > Schistocerca > Schistocerca nitens. The sequence continues at coordinate 996,191,012 of NC_064615.1, forward strand.
GTAGCAGTCGCGCGGTTCCGGACTGAAGCGCCTAGAACCGCTTGGCCACCGCGGCCGGCAGTGAAGGATTAAAGAAGTTAAAATGTCGTGTCTGGTGCTGAAGTTTCACATGTACAGCGAAAATGTAGTAAACGATTAACTTTCTTTCTCCTTTCATAGTTTTGTGACGGGAGTCAGCGAGAAAAAGTTTCGTAAAGATTTCAAATTATGTCTAAAGTTTGTTAGAAGGCCCAGCCGGTTAGCCGAGCGGTTTAACGCACGGCTTTGCGGAGCGGTAAGGAGCGCCTGGCCCCCGGCACGAATACGTCCGGCGGACTTGTGTCGAGGTCCGGTGAACCGGCCAGTCTGTGGATGGTTTTTAGGCGGTTTTCCATCTGCCTCGGCGAATGCGGGCTGTTTCCCCTTATTCCGCCTCAGCTACACTATATCGGCGACTGCTGCGCAAACAAGTTCTCCACGTACTCGTACACCACCATTACTCTACCACGCAAACATAGGGGTTACACTCGTCTGGTGTGAGACGTTCCCTGGGGGTCCACCGGGTGCCGAACTGCACAATATCCCTGGGTTCGGTGTGGGGCGGCGGAGGGGTGAAGTGGACTGCGGTAGTCGTCGTGGGGTTGTGGACCAATGCGGCTGCGGCGGGGCTGGAGCCTCTCCGTCGTTTCTAGGTCACCGGTTAACATAAAACATACAAAGTTTGTTAGAAGGCGCTAGGTCCTCTCATTCTCAAATACCGGATGAGTAAAGTCCGCGTACTTGAGCGCCGTCAGTTACGCCGTCTCAAGACAAACACACAGTTTCTAACTTTAATGCTTGTTACGCTAAGCTGTTAACATAAGATTATACATCTTAAGAAGTAGAGTAGACAGTTTTAAATTTGGAGTCCACACAGTAATTACGGGAAGCCTTTTAAAATTTAAAATTTTGTAGCCCCTGGAAGTCGTTGGGTAGGCAAACTGTGTGTGTGTGTGTGTGTGTGTGTGTGTGTGTGTGTGTGTGTGTTTAAGCGTTGCCGGGCGTGGTCGGCACTTGGATGGGTGACCATCCAGGCCGCCATGCTCTGTGGCGTGAAGACGGAGTTCTGGAGTGCTTATATATATATATTAGCGAGTGTGATTTCCCTAAATCGCTCCAGGCAAATGCCGGGATGGTTCCTTTGAAAGGGCACGGCCGACTTCCTTTCCTAATCCGATGGGAGCGTTTATCTCGCTGTTTGGTTCAAAAAAATGGTTCAAATGGCTCTGAGCACTATGGGACTTAACATCTGTCGTCATCAGTTCCCTAGAACTTAGAACTACTTAAACCTAACTAACCTAAGGACATCACACACATCCAAGCCCGAGGCAGGATTCGAACCTGCGACCGTAGCGGTCATGCGGTTCCAGACTGAAGCGCCTAGAACCGCACGGCCACACCGGCCGGCTCGCTGTTTGGCGCCGCCCCCAACATCACATCATCAGTCAATCAATCACCTAAACAACGCGTAGGAGATTATCGAACGAGGGTTGCTGCACTGCAGCGTGCGATAAGTTGAGGATTTGAGTCGGATGCAAAGTGTGTGCGGATGCCCGCGGTGGTTCTTCTGCATAAGTGGAACGTCCGTGTTCGAGTCCCGGTCCAGCATAAACTGTCAATTTTCGCCGTTGCATTACCACAATGCCCTGTGCGTCTGGAAGTCTTCAGTTTCACACCCATCCTCCACTCCATGTTAATGTAAATGTCCCCGTGAAATTTCTCATTCCCTCGTCGTGAACGTACCAAGAAGAACGTGTATTTTTTTCCGGATAAAGATACTTGTGCAACAAATGTAACGAATACGATATCAAAATTAATAATCAAGAAACCAGGGTGTAATGGAACTGTTACAAGTGAAGGTATAACAACAGTTAACGCGCGGATAAGGAGTAAAGACAGTGGTAGCAGATACCAGAAGGATACAGACCTCTACGCTATCATTTTTTTTAATCTCATTTTGTTCGTTTTCGTTCATTGTATGTGCTCGGGGCGGACGTCGCAAGACACCCGTTTCAGTTCGTCGTTGATCCATTAACTCAGTTTTTTTATTACAGAGGGTGCTAACCCTCTGACCGAACACGCTGAGCTACCGTACCGGCAACGCTATCGGGACGTGGGGAGAAGGAAATCGCGAGGATTCCGCGGCGGCCTCGAGCAGAGGGCTCTGCCGCCGCCCCGATATGCATCTCGGCCAGCGCAGCGGTCGCGGTCGCAGGCCGCATCCTGCTTTCCTGCCACCATCGGGGTCAATGACGAGGCGCCGCACGACGGCCCAGCGGTGACGCAACGGGCTGCGGCTGGCTGGTGGCAGCGCACCACTGTGCGGGGCGCCCTCCACCCGCCGACAAGGACGTCGGCCGCGACCTCGCCACGCCGACTCCGCTCCGCCGCCAACATTGTCGCATTCCACAGCCCCCAGCTCGTTCGCTCTCCTCTGGCTTTCGTCACATTGCTACGACTACATCTGCATGCATTGACGAGCCAAAACATTACGACCACCTGCGTGTTGGCCCAGCCGGCCGAGGTGGCCGAGCGGTTCTAGGCGCTACAAACCGCGCGACCGCTACGGTCGCAGGTTCGAATCCTGCCTCGGGCATGGATGTGTGTGATGTCCTTAGGTTAGTTAGGTTTAAGTAGTTTTAAGTTCTAGGGGACTGATGACCTCAGATGTTGAGTCCCATAGGGCTCAGAGCTATTTGAACCATTTGTTGGCAATACAGCAGTGTTTCTGCCTAGCATGGATTGATACCTTTCGGGAGCTACTAGAGCAGGCTACGCATTTCCGTAAATTAGGTTCAAAATGGTTCCAATGGCTTTGAGCACTATGGGACTTAACATCAGAGGTCATCAGTCCCCTGGACTTAGAACTACTTAAACCTAACTAACCTTAGGACATCACACAAAATGGTTCAAATGGCCCTGAGCACTGTGGGACTTAACATCAGAGGTCATCAGTCCCCTAGACTTAGAACTACTTAAACCTAACTAACCTGAGGACATCACACACATCCATTCCCGAGGCAGGATTCGAACCTGCGACCGTAGTGGCCGCACGTTTCCAGACTGTAGCGTCTAGAACCGCTCGGCCACCCCGGCCCGCGACATCACACACATCCATACCCGAGGCAGGATTCGAGCCTGCGAACGTAGCAGCAGCGCGGTTCCGGACTGAAGCGCCATAAAATAGGGGTTTGGCTTGTGGGCGTGATGCTGACGTGTTCCATTGGGTTCACATCGGCCGAATCTGCTGTCCAAAACATCGACGTAATATTACCCTAAAACCACTGCAGCACGGTTTTGGCCGTGCGACATGGACAGTCGTCCTGCTAGAAGATGCCACTGCCATCGTGGAAGACATGAAGCACGAAGGGATAAAGCTGCTTTGAAATAGTGTTCACACTAGAATGAATTTTTCACTCTACAGCGGACTGTGCGCTGATATGAAACTTCCTGGCAGAATAAAACTGTGTGCCGGACCGAGACTCGAACTCGGGACATTTGCTTTTCGCGGGCAAGTGCTCTACCAACTGAGCTACCCAAGCACGACTCACGCCCCGCCCTCACAGCTCTAATTCCGCCAGTACCTCGTCTCCTACTGTAACATCCCCTTTGAAAAATTAATGAATTACTGTGCTGATAAACCTCTTACGTTTTCTGATTTTCAAACAGCTGAGCAAAACTGAACGTACTCAGACATTTCTCTCTTTACTTATTCTGATCATCACTAAACTGACACACGATATTTTTAGCGCAATGCAATCTGACTTTCAATAATCCCTACAAAAGAATGGCCCTGACTAGCAATAACCTATACCTCTCATGAATCACCTCACAAAAATCTTCGTTACACAAACTACTGCAATACAGCGAGCGCCAATATTGCCAGCTAAATAAAAGATCCTAACTGCTGAAGGCACTAACTACTGATAGCCATACTTAGCAAATGAAAGATTTTGATAGAGAACAAACTATGCATTTACCTTAATAATGTTCAAAAGTCATCATATGACATCCAGTATTACAAATTTACTCTTTCTGATGGACACACGTCCAGATCGTCCGCTCTCAAAATTCTGCCATCTCTCTCCCCACATCCACCACTGCTGGCGGCTCACCTCCAACTGCGCAACACTGCGCGCTGTTCACATCCAACTGCCCAGCACTACAATAGCAAATATTCCAACAATGCAAACCAGCCACAGACTTCACACAGCACAGTCAGTGATTTTCATATAGAGCGCTACGTGGCATTACCAACATAAAAACCTAAACAGCCTACTTACACTACCTTCCAAACTTCACAGAAGCTCTCCTGCGAAACTTGCAGAAGTAAAACTCCTGGAAGAAAGGATATTGCGGAGACATGGCTTAGCCACAGCCTGGGAGATGTTTCTAGAATGAAATTTTTACCCTACAGCGGAGTGTGCGCTGATATGAAACTTCCTGGCAGATTAAAACTGTGTGACGGACCAAGACTCGAACTCGGGAGAGCAGGAGAGCTTCTGTGAAGTTTGGAAGGTAGGAGACGAGGTACTGGCGGAATTAGAGCTGTGAGGACGGGGCGTGAGTCGTGCTTGGGCAGTTCAGTTGGTACAGCACTTGCCCGCGAAAGGCAAAGGTCCCGAGTTCGAGTCTCGGGCCGGCACACAGTATTAATCTGCCAGGAAGTTTCAGTGTTCACACTGTTCACAGCTGTCATAGTGCTCTCGATTATTACCTCAAGTCCAAGGGATGCAAAACCCTTGCGTATTTCAAATGGTTCCCCTGGCCCAGAAAACTAATTAAGAGCTGGACACACTTTAGAGGGATATCTGTGGGAAAAGCGCATTTTACGTACAAAATATTTGAAACGTAATAAGTAAATAACTAAAGTATCAATTGAAAATTAAGTACTACGGACGGTTGTATCTACTGCAGCATACAACCACTAAAACAAACGTTGAATTACGTCCGTCAGTTGTTTTTGTAAAGTGGACGGCACCTTTTTGATTTATAAGCGAGCCAAGACAGGACGCTTTTCTGCGATTACGTCAGATTTATGCGGCATACCGCTAATATCATTTATACAGGGTGTTTCAAAAAGAATATACGTATTTTGAATGCACATATTTATTAAACTTTAAGACATAAGAATATGAAACTTTACACATATATTTACCAATCTCTCAAGTTCAGATTACAGATGTTCAATATGTCTTCATCAGCGACACAAACAATATTATATCGATACTCAAATTCCTCCCATACTCGGGCAAGCATGTCCTTTATCACTGGTGTTGTGGCACTAAGCATCCGGTTGTTCAACTCTTCCAGGTTCTATGGGAGTGGTGGTACATAAACGTTGTCTTTAACGAAACTCCACAGGAAGAAGTCAGAGGGTGTCAAATCCAGTGACCGTGGAGCCCAGCTCAGACATGCTCAGTCACCAGCTCCTTGACGACCAGTCCAACGGTTAGCTAGAGTTTCATTCAGATATTCATGCACTTGGCGACTCCAATGAGGGGGTGCCCTGTCTTGTTGAAAAATGAAGCTGTCTTCGTGCAGCCTCGGAAACAACCAGTTTTTTCACATAGCGAGATACTGCTGACCGTTAACCTGTTTCCATCAAAGAAGAATGGGCCATAAACAGATGATCGGGATATCGCACAAAACACTGATTGTGGACGAATCTCGTACATGTTCAGTGGCTGCATGTGGGTTCTGTAGGCGCCAAATTCGAACATTGTGTTTGTTTACCTGACCACTAACATGGAAAGTCGCTTCAGCACTGAACACGATGCGTTGTGCGAAAGCGTTATCATTGTGAATAGCATCAAGAATCTCGTTATCGAATGCCGCACATTTGCGTGTGTCATCAGGACGCAGAACTTGTAACAGCTGTAACTTGTACTTCAGAACCAGCTGGCGTCCCAAAACACGCCAAATCTTTGTTGTAAGCAGTTGTAACTCCCGACTGGCACGACGAGTTGATTTTGAAGGACTGCGTTGGAAAGCAGTTTGAATTCGTGCAACATTTTCTTCAGGAACACGAGGGCGGCCAGGACTCTTTTTCCTTTACATACACATCCTGTATCTAGAAACTGTCGATACCATCTGCGGATGTTCTACCCATTCGGAGGATCAATTTGGTACCTCAACCTGAAACATTTTTGCACTTTAATCACGGAATTGCACTTCGCAAACTCGAGAACACAAAATGATTTCTGCTGCGGAGTAGCCATTTTAAACACATGACGGTTACCAAGCAAAACAGAAGGCAACTAACATCTATCGGCTATTAATATAAACTAGGCTATGTATTCGCTTCCCCAATAGCCGAGCCGAGGCGCAGCGATCGATAATTTGGACAAAATGATACTTTGTAATAAGTTTATTCTTTTTGAAACACCCTGTACTTTGTAGAGGCGCAGTAATACTAGGCGCATTCGCACACGGTTGCATACAACTGATTTAATGTAACTCTAATTGTAGATTTATTGTTTATGTGTGAGGATTGAATATAGTGATATTACTTAATATTTGTTTCATTTTATGTTAAAATCCATTCTCAGCTGTACTGCGTCTTGACATGGCGAAAGGTTCCGTGTTCATTAAAAGCACCTAAATAGTCCAATACGAAACATTTCTTCGGTGAGTAAATGATTTCGAAGTCCAATAAAAAAGCTTTTCATTTTCTACAGTCGAGTAAAAGAATCAGAACGGATCTTGCACACAAAGCCATTGTCAAGTGTGCCAAACAAGAGTAATGTATTAACAAACATTATTTAATTAAGAAATTACTTAATTATTTTAATATGTGTGTCTCACTCCCTAGCATCTATCCATGCAGGGACCCGTCAAAATTATTAATAAAAAAATTTAAAACACCTGTAAGACCCAAACTGAATTATTGTAGACAAACAGATTAACTAACATGAATAATTTATGGCCTTAGCTGTGAATCCTAAAGTCGAGAACTGCATAATACTAAAATGAGATTAACTGAAAGTGTTAACAAGTTTTAAATGGACACATTAATTTATTCAGTTAAAACACAAACATTAAATGCATCTGACTATCTAACAACCTCAGTTAACATTGCAAAGCTGCACTGCGTCGAGTACACTAAGTGAACCTGCTTGTTTTCAGAGTGACTTGAAGGTCTCGAGAACATGCCGTATAGGCACACCGGACGTTGGAAAACGAAATGAAAGCTTCTAATTGAACGACACAATGACTATTGGCCAGACAGTTAGACTGAGAAACACATGCAATTACCAGAGCACTTGAGACAGATAATTGCAATGTTCAGATTAAATTCTGACCAACGGCTGTCCTAAGGTGCCAATGTCGCTAATAACGCTCACCGTGAATTATCAGCGTGATATGTGCAATGTGTTTCCGTCGTGATTCTGATGGTATACAAGATCTGTTCAAAAAATTCCGAAAATGTGTACACAAAATTTTTCTCAAAAATGTTCAAATGTGTGTAAATTCGTAAGGGACCAAACTGCTGAGGTCATCGGTCCCTAGACTTACACACTACTTAAACTAACTTGTGCTAAGAACAACACACACCCACGCCCGAGGAAGGACTTGAACCTCCGGTGGGAAAATTTTTTTACTCTTTTTACTTACTATGCATGGTCTACTTCGAAGTAAATCTGCCAGGAAGTCTCATATCAGCGCACACTCCGCTGCAGAGTGAAAATCCCATTCTACTTCGAAGTAGTCTCCTCCACATTTCACACACCGCTCACAACGCCTTTTCCACATCCGGAAGCAGTCCTGATACGCCTCTTGCTGGATCGCGCAAAGCGCCGTCTGCGAATTTCCTTTTATCTCGTCTATCGTTGGAAATCTTCATCATTTCAACGGGGTTTTCAACTTCGGACATAAAAACAATTTCGCAGGGGCCAGGTCCGAAGAGTATGGAGAATGAACAGCACACAGATTTCGAGGCGAAGGTCTGTCTGGTCTTGACGTACGAGCCCTGGGACGAACTTGGCGGCAACACGATGCATTCCAAGATGCTGTGTCAGAATTTCATAACAGGACCCAACTGAAATGTTACATTCTTTTGCAATCTCTCGGACAGTTAGTCTTCGAATGGCACGCACAATTCCGTTGACGTTCCTTACATGAACTTCGACGCTAGACGTCGAAAGGCGTCCTGAACGAGGGTCATCTTGAACTTCCGTCCGGCCATTTTGAAATCCTGTGAACCATTCGTAACACCGAGTACTGCTTAAGCACTCATCGCCGTAGACTTCCTGCATCATTTTGTGTGTCTCTGTAAAGATTTTCGTGAGTTTCACGCAAACTTTAATGCAGGCGCCTTGCTCCTCTAACTCTGCCATCTCGAAATTCGCAAAGTGTGGGACATAACGTTCTACTCAATACAGCACTGAACAATAAGTAACTGACATACAACAATGAAACTTTCGGCAGCTATACGTTAAATACAGCCGTGTGCAGGGATGCCAATAGCATTTCGCTCCAAAACACCATCGATGTGAAATTACGAATGTTCCGAAATTTTTTGAACAGACCTCGTAAGGCGTCGGACATGGATCCACCGATACATACTCTGGACCTCCGACGAAATTCTAGATTCACTCTCGTCTCCATCTCCGGACAAAATTTTTCCCACACGCACAGCTCCATCCCTGAATGAACTCCAGATTTTTTTAACTGAATTGTAAGCTTGCTCTTTCATTCCCGTCAAACAAAATATGACCGCCAGTCGCCGTAAAAATGGCTCTGAGCAGTATGGGACTTAACTGCTGTGGTTATCAGTCCTCTAGAACTTAGAACTACTTAAACCTAACTAACCTAAGGACATCACAAACACCCATGCCCGAGGCAGGATTCGAACCTGCGACCGCAACGGTCGCGCGATTCCAGACTGTAGCGCCTAGAAGCGCTCGGCCACTACGGCCGGCCAGTCGCTGTACAAGAGCACTCAGTCCGCCAATGTCATGACTGCTTGTTCTGCAAAAATCCTGCAAAGAAAAACGCACTTCTTTAAACTCCAACGACTTTTCTTTTCCAAAAAAAAACTTCTCCCTATGATCCGTTTTCTTGACGTCACAAGCATTTCTACCAGCTGCGCATCCCGCCCCCAGCAGCTGGCCTTACCTCAGAGGTCTTCAGAAAATCAAAAACTGTGCTAAAGGCTAGGCTCTTATTTTGCGGTATGCCGTGTTTCTCTAGGAAAGTGCTAGATTGTTATCTGTTGAAGGCACCCTTTCAAAACCTAGCAGAGCGCCAGTCTTCCACTGATAAAAGTTCCTCGCCTTTGCTTTGCTCGGCCACTGAACTGGAGACGCGTCGTAAACAAACAGCATGGAGACAACATCTTTGCTTCCTGCTAGCTGTAAAAGCCTGCTGCTTTGTTACGTCGCACACTGCCTCGCCCGTCCCAGATACACTGTTCCCAAGCAGTATCAGAAAGCAAAGAAAAAGAAGAGCTGTACCATGTTAAATGTTGTTAAGATATGCACAGTCACTGCAATACACTTCACTTTTATAAACCATTATTTTAATTACTTTTGAATACATTATGGGAGTTACAGTGATCAATATGTTACAAATATTTACTATTAAAAACAGTTTTGATCACAATTTATTTAGTACGGTTACCGGTTTCGACCACTAGTGTGGTCATCTTCAGACCAATGAGTAAGAACCTCCTTCTGCTAGAGAATGATTCTCTAGCAGAAGGAGGTTCTTACTCATTGGTCTGAAGATGACCACAGTAGTGCTCGAAAGCCGTCACCGTATTAAATAAATTGTGATCAAGACATTTTTAATAGTAAACATTATTTTAATATTCTACCTACTCACTATCCTCTCAGCAGAGTGTAATTGTCATATTAAATGAAGAGACACATGCCAAATGGCTTGGCGCTTTCCGTGGAAGCCTAGATGAGTGCACCCCATAGTAGAATAGGGCTCCCATAAACCTGGATACACGTCGCCGTGTATGTTTCAAGCAGCTGTTTGCTTAGATGACTTCATCTTCCAACACGACCACTGAGTTTCTGTAAGAAGAAACCAGGCGACATCACATTTCTACTGACGCACGGTCCATTCTCTATGATCCGTGCCCGGTGCGATCGCAACTAATAATGCAGTTCGATCTGCATGGGAACACGAACAGAGGCCCATGCTCAACTATGTGCGTTGAATAGTGTGTTCTGAGACACTTGTGACCACAGGAGCATTGTACTCTGTCATCAGATCTGCCGCAGATTGCGGCCTATCCTACTTTACACGACCGGCAAGCCTGTGATGAGGTGTAGAAGTCGAACACTTTGTCTCCTCTTCATGGTCTCACCATTCTTCAACAACTTTTCACAGATGCTCACGAGAGTAGCAGCCGACCAACTTCACCCAATTCTCGAAACGCGTCGTGCTAAGCATGAAAAAATACGTAACTGATGCGAGTGTTTCATTATTTAAATAATAAATGACACAATAGCAGCCTTTCCAAAAACATTAATTATTATTAAAGATATTGCGTCAAACGTTTCCGCTTCCCATTTGTGATTGGCGCTTCTTGGAGCAGCAGTGATACAAAACGTTAACTAAGGAAGTTCTGAATTATTCCTTATACTTACCACTTTCCTCATTAACATCCGCTTTTTACGTATTTTGATTATGTGCGTATAACGACAAATTTGATAAGAATGTCTCATTGATTATGGTAACATAAATTTTGTTGCTGATTGCTACTCATTATCTGCTGTGTATTGTCAATACTAATAAACTACAGTGTTATAAACGCCCATACATTACAAATGTTGAAAATTATCCAGTTTCAAGAAAAATCTTCACTGGGTAAGTTGGTAGGTAGTGGCTGCAATGTATACCAGTAACTCGACATCCCCGATTCTTTAAATAATCGAACTGCATGTATGAAACGCCAGCTGCACAGTCTCAGTTTTCATGATGCATATCTTCTGAACTATGTATCGTACAACGGTATAATTTTGTAGGTACATACAGTGATATATGTGGATACTGTCTGCTGCAAATAGCATTGGTAGCAAACAACAATAAATTAAAACGTCATGACTGATGCGGACGTTCCACTGCTTGCACAACAAAATTATGGTAAGCGAAATTTTTATTTTACTTTCATCATATTGTGGGAGGTTGTCAGCGAGAAAAAATTTGAAAAAGGTCTGAAGCAATGTGTAAAGTTTGTGGAAGCTACTAAGGGCTATTATTCGTAAATACTGGGTAATTTGCGGGCCTTGAGTAACACTGATTGCAAGACCATACACTGTTTCAGAATTTAATACATGACATATTGGGTTAAATCTTTAACGAATATGTCTTAATGAGTAGATTATCGCAGTATTTTAATTTTTTTAATTCGGTCAGTAAGTATATGAAACACTCACAATCAAGAATTTGTTGCCCCTGGAAGCCTTTCGATAGGCAACATGGCTGACCGTTTTAGCCTTTCAGTAATACAGATTGCTCATCCGTCTGGGATCCTTACTAGGTACCATTAACGAATGAGATGGGTAAGATCCAAAGAAGAGCTGCGCGTTTCGTTAACGGATTCGTCTGGAAAAGCAGAGAGTATCATGAAGATACTCGTTAAATGCTAGTAGTAGACGCTACAAGAGAGGCATTATGCGTCATGGAGAAATGACCTGTTAGAATGAAGAGAGCGGAGGTTCCAAGAGCAGTAAGGGAAAATATTATTTCCCCTCACATGTTATTGTTGTTACGTGGTCTGTTGGGAGACTAGTTTAATGCAGATGTCCATGCCAATCTTTCCTGTACAAGCTTCTTCATCTCCGCATAAATACAGCAACTTAATTCCATTTGAACCCGTTTACTGTTCTCAAGTCTTCTCTCCCTCTACAATTTTTGCCTCTCCCAATTGCTTCCTTTGCCGAACAAAAAGTTAAATAAAAACAATCTCGATCGCGTTTTCAGATTCAAAAAGTTTGAAAATCGATCGAGACTGTTTTAATTTGATTCTTAGCATTTTATGCCGATTGCTGCCTTGGTCTAACTACAGAATGATTTCTAAAATTTTACATTACCGAACTGTCAGTTCGTTGATGCCATAAATTTCTTTTTTTCCCCACTTCGATTCAGTACCTTTTCATTCTCATTCGAGCTACCTATCTAATCTTCAGCATTCTTCAGTAGCTCTCCACTTCGAAAGCTTCTATTGTCTTTCTGTCTGAACTGCTTATTGTTCACGTTTCACTTCCATACAAGGCTACACACCGGACAAACACCTTCAGAAGAGTCTTTATTACAATTAAACTGCTATCAGCTCTTAATAAACTCCCTTTTTCTGAAATACTTTTCTTGCTGTTGCCAGTCTGCGTTTTTATCCTCTCTACTTCGGCCATCATGAGTTATTATGCTGAATGAGATTTTCACTCTGCAGAGGAATCTGCGCTGATATGAAACTTCCTGGCAGATTAAAACTGTGTGCCGGACCGAGACTCGAACTCGGGACCTTTGTCTTTGGAAGGCAGGAGACGAGGTACTGGCTGAAGTGAAGCTGTGAGGAAGGGGAGTGAGTCGTGCTTGGGTAACTCAGATGGTACACTACTTGCCTGCGAAAGGCAAAGGTCCCGAGTTCGAGTCTCGGTCCGGCACACAGTTTTAATCTGCCAGTTATTTTGCTGCCCAAATAGTAAAACTCATCTCTTACTTTTAATGTCTCGTTTCCTAACCTAATTCTTTCTGCATCGTGCGATTTAATCCTCTACACTCCATTACCGTTGTTTTACGTTTTCAATGTTTCTCTTGTAATCGAGGTTCAAAACACTTTCCATTCTCTTCAACTGCTCTTCCAAGTCCTTTACTTTCTTTGACAGAATTACAATATCATCGGTAGACCTCAATGTGTTTTTTTTTTCACTGAACTTTAATTCTGTTTCAAAATTTCTCCTTGCTTTCCTTCACTGCTTGCTCAGTGTACAGACTGAATAATGTTGTTTATGTCCATCGTGTCTCACAAACTCATCACCCAAAACATTATGGCCACCTGCCTAATGTCCAGTCTGTCCATCTTTGGCACGGGGTAACACCGGCGACGCGTTATGGCATGGAAGCAATGAGGCGTTGGTAGGTCGGTGAAGGGAATTAGCAACACATCTGCCCACACAAGTCACCTAATTCCCGTAAATTCCGGGGAGGGGGCGATGAGTTCTGACGCCACGTTCAATCACATCCCAGATGTTTTCCATTGGGTTCATATCTGGGTAGTTGTGGGCCAGCACATCAACTGGAACTCACCACTGTGTCCCTCGAACCACTCCATCACACTCCTGGTCTTGTGACATTGCACGTTATCTTGTTGGAAAATGCCACAGCTGCTGGAAAACATGATCGTCATGAAGGTTGGGTTGGGTTGTTTGGGGGAAGAGACCAAACTGAAAGGTCATCGGTCTCATCGGATTAGGGAAGGATGGGGAAGGAAGTCGGCCGCGCCCTTTCAAAGGAACCATCCCGGCATTTGCCTGGATTGATTTAGGATCGTCATGTAGGGGTATACCTGATTTGCAACCAGTGTACAGTACTCCTCGGCCGTCATGGTGTCTTGCACGAGCTCCACTGGACACTTTAATGCCCACTTGAATGTTCCCTAGAGCACAATGGAGCCGCCACCAGCGTGTCTCCGTCCCGCAGTATAGGCGTCAAGGGTCTGTTCCCTGGAAGACGACGGTTTCGTGACCTCCCATCGGCATGATGAAGAATGTATCTGCATTTATCAGACAATGCAACGCTCTGCCTGAGCGCCACCGTCCTGTGCCGATTGTCACGTGCCCATTTCAGTCGTGTTCCCCGATGTCGTGGTGTTAACATTGGAACATGAATCGGTCGTCGGCTGCGAAGGCCCATCGTTAGGAGTGTTCGGTTCACTGTGTGTTCAGACACACTTGCACTCTGCCCAGCATTAAAGTTATATGTTAGCTCCGCCACAGCTCACCACTTGTCCTGTTTTACCATTATGACCAGCCTACGATGTCCGACATTTGTAATGAGGGGTGGCCGCCCAACCACACGACGTCTGGAAGTGGTTTCGCATTGGTTTCGCCACGTGTTGAAGACACTAATCACAGCACTCTTCGAACACAAGACAAATATGTCGTGCAGTTTCCGAAATACTCGTGCCGAGCCCCGGGCCGTCACAGGCTGCCCTCGGTCAATCTCAGATAGATCGCGCGCCTTTCCCATTCTACACACGAAAGCACGGGCACTGATACTACATCCATCTTGCGTGAGTCTGACTAGCTGTCATTTCTCGCCAGGTGACGCTGTACGGCCTGGACAGGTTTATATTGACAGTAGGTCGTTGGTCACAATGTTCTGGCTGATCAGTGTATGTGCAGTCTGGCTTCTGTACAGGTTATAAATAACATTTCGCTAGGTTGTAGATCGTCCCTGCTACCTTCATCATTTCAAAGAATTTAGTCCAGTAAACACTACCTAAAACTTTCTCTAAATCTCCAAGTGCTATAAACATAGGTTTGCCTTCCTTCAGTCTATCTTGTACGATATATTTTGGGTCAGTATTGCCTCGAGTGTCCCAACATTTCTCCGCAACCCAGACTGATGTTCCTCGAGGTGGGGCTCTACAGATATTTCTTTCCTTCTATAATAATTCTAATCAATATTTTCCAACCGTGACTTCTAACATACACTTCGCGAAAACACCATTTCGGGAAAATCAAAGAAATTAGAGAGGCTTTCTGATAGGTGCTCCTCTCAATACAACTTCCTCTAATGAAATAAGAAACGGAAAAAAGAGTGGTAGTGATATCAGAGCTAGCCTCCACCACAGACCGTAATGTGGCTTATATAACTGTAGATGCAGAGTCACCGACCACCTTACAGAGGCGGGTGTATGACAGTATGCCGAAGACTATTCTTACAGTAATCTGATGTAATGCCTTCTTCTCTCTATTACAGTTATATCTCCTGGCACATTTGCTTTGCACGACTGCTTGGACTATCCTCGCACGCCACCCATCTCAATCCATATTCCCATTCACGCCTCAGCCCACTCGCTATTCCCCCTAAACTCGAACAGCATTGCAGAGGCTCACCAACTGTATTGGAATAGCACCTCTTCATCAACGAAACAGGGAATCCTGCCTGAAACCAGGGCATAAGTGCTTTAATTACATGAAACTACACTACCGGCCATTAAAATTGCTACACCAAGTAGAAATGCAGATGATAAACGGGTATTCATTGGACGAATATATTATACTAGAACTGACATGTGATTACATTTTCACGCAATTTGGGTGCATAGATAGTGAGAAATCAGTACCCAGAACTACCACCTCTGGCCGTAATAACGGCCTTGATACGCCTGGGCATTGAGTCAAACAGAGCTTGGATGGCGTGTACAGGTACAGCTGCCCATGCAGCTTCAACACTATACCACAGTTCATCAAGTGTAGTGACTGGCGTATTGTGACGAGACAGTTGTTCGGCCACCATTGACCAGACGTTTTCAATTGGTGAGAGATCTGGACAATGTGCTGGCCAGGGCAGCAATCGTACATTTTCTGTGTTCAGAAAGGCCCGCAGAGGACCTGCAACATGCGGTCGTGCATTATCCTGCTGAAATGCATGGTTTCTCAGGGATCGAATGGAGGGTAGAGTCACGGGTCGTAACACATCTGAAATGTAACGTCCACTGCCATCATTGTTCGTCGTTGAGTACACCATCGCAGGCACTCCTGTCTGTGATACAGCGTCAAGGGTAACCGCAGCCATGGTCTCCGAGCTGATAGTCCATGCTGCTGCAAACGTCGTCGAAATGTTCGTGCAGATGGTTGTTGTCTTGCAAACGTCCCCATCTGTTGACTCAGGGAGCGAGACGTGGCTGCACGATCCGTTACAGCGATGCGGATAAGATGCCTGTCATCTCGACTGCTAGTGATACGAGGCCGTTCGGATTCAG